>NC_141698.1:1120460505-1121834585 GCF_964263255.1 Lissotriton vulgaris
ACCGTGTCAAATGCAGCGCTTAGATCCAGGAGGACCACTGCAGCAGATCCTCCCGAATCCAAGATGCAACTGCCTTCCTCCACCATCGAGATCAGGGCCGAGTCGGTTCCCTGGCCAAATATGACAGCCCCACCAGAAGTCAGATTCATATACATGTTTTTTTAACACTCGGTCTAATTACTATGTGAATGTAAATAACAATAAAGCATACTTGCAAATTGTGACTAATGACTGCCTTTCTCAATATTTCACTTCAAAACTATGCAATTGTATTTGTTTAACGGGTGCACGGTCTCACCAAACAGGCGATATGTTTGGGGTCACGGAAAGTCCACAAGGTTGTCCCTGTCCCCCCTAAAATGTTAGTGTCTCTTACTCCCCTGCTACATTGGTGTTACTGCGGTGAAACCCTGAAAGTGATTTAAGCACAGGAATTCGTTTTTCTGAAATGTTTTCTGTAAGAACTGGGACCACCAGTTCTCCGGGGGGTAGCATGGCTCGAGCAGGAAGGCAGCCAGGGGCTTACGTGTAAAGCAGCTACTTAACACACTAATCCACTGAGACAGGAAGTGGGCACAATAATGGAGACCACACCAGTAGTAGTGTTTGAAAATCAAGATCTTTTATGTAGGCTTTGGATCAAGGCAATTAATGCATTAGTAAATCATCAGCATTACATTAAAGTACCACAATAAAGCATTTCATGGATGCCTTTCAAAATGCATTTCCTGTAAAATGATGAAACATTTCATTAAACACTTTCAGTAGAGCAGAAAACTTGAAGTAACACAGCCTGTCGCGTTATACTATTCAGCAGGCTAAAAGGGTACTTCCATAAACCATGGACTAGCATTAAGGAAACAAATATAAACATTTCCTCTTGTAAATATCAGCAGTCTTGCGACCAAAATCAGATCATCAAAATAGCATGGACTAAATCAGTAAGGATCAGAATTCGACCCCATCAGGAACTGTAGAAGCCCGCCCCTGCAAGGAATTCAGTACAGGGAAAATGGTAACCACTTTATCAGCAGGCATGAACAATGCAGGCCACCTAAGACGACCACTAAACACCGAGTGCTACGGGGGCAAACACGCAGCCAAGGTAGCGCGTGGATCAGAACAGCGCCGAGAAGCGCTTGAGGCACTCGATGTGGGGGCGCTCCCCGGGCCCGGCACGGCTCAGGGCAATAGCGATATTCAGTCCAGGCAGTCTCTGACACAGCGCTGGTTAGGGGACAAGTTATAGCGCTTCCAAATCATGCAGCAAATAGGCAGGCAGAATGTAAGACAGAGAGAGTAAGTCAGGGGGGAGACAGGTGGGGCTGATAGGCCCACGGCAGGCAGGGGGTGCGCAGAGCAGCACAGTCCAGTACCTGGTCGATCCCCCAGCAGTCTCTGGTCAAAGGAAAGTGGTCTTCTTGGCGCTTGGATGGTTCTGCGCCCTTAGAGGTTGGTTTCTTAACGTTGACGAGGGGGGGGTGAGTTGGAGGCTGGATGAGTTTTCCTCAGTCACTGCAAATGGACCCTGGGGTTCCCTACCGCTGGGCCAGATCAGGGGTCTAGTCTAGGACACCTCACCCAGCTTAAGAGGCAGTACCTAAATCCTGTCACTCCCAGTAGCATAGGTTCCTAACTAGGCCCTCCCGCCTAAAACTCCTGCGTGGGTTCCCCAGGTCAGTGATGCCCCAACTGACTAGAAAGTTTCCCTCTCTTTCCCTATATAGTGTCAGTTGGCAGTTGGCAGTGGCAGTTGGTGTCACCTCCCCTGTTCTGGAAGGTTCCAGGAGCTTCCCTCATTCTAGCTATGGGCAGGCTGGCAGGCTGGTATTGCAACATTGTTTAAGGGTTCCAGCCAGCTCCTGGCTACTAGAGTGCGCCTAAAAAGACCACACTGCAGTAGCAGGGGTCAGTGGCAGCCATGTTAGGGGAAGAGAGCACCTGCACCCTGGCATTGATTAGCAATGGGAGGGTGCCCAGAGTCCTACGGCCAACAAAAAGTAGGTGGGTAAAATGAGGCAAGGGCGAAAAAAATAGGGAAAGACCACCCTAGGGCTGACAGGTCTAACATTTTCAAATTCGTTTTTTATCAAATTGTTAAGTCCTGTGCAGACCTCCCTTCCAATAGTGCATTTAAAAAAGTCTAAGTAAGTTAAGAAAAGGTTTAAACATTTTAGTTAAATGTTAAAAAGGTCCTAACTTCCTGATGAAAACGAGAGAAATAGAGGTTGCACAAAATTTCGACTTGGAAGTCATCTCAGCTCTGGAAAGCAATGTTCTAAGATTTTTGTGCAAACGTAGAGGTATTTCCTATGGGAAAACTGCCAAAAAGGTGAAACTTGAAAGAGCCCTCAGCTCTTTTGGTCAGGCAAAGTAAGTTGGGGATGTTCATTCCTCAGAAGAAGCCCCTGAAGAGGGTGAGGATGATGCCCTAGCTCAAAGTGATAATGATGGGGAGGATGGTGAAGTCCCCAAATCTCCACCATTTCCCTGACTCCCTTCACCTGGGGTACCACATTGTTTGAGTAGGTCCAAGTAGAAACACCACCATTTTACATGCTCACATTACTAAAGTTGTCTTCTTTTCTTTAACACAATGACATTTGCATACATTTGCTTGGTGTGTGTGAAGATAATATTCTCTGAATCTGCATTGCTTACATTTCAACTTCATAGGCACACAATACCTTGAACATTCAGTACAAGGGATAAAGTTCACTGCCCAAATGTTGTTGTTTTGTTATTGTCCGTTAGGCAACAGATCTATCACACTAGAATAAACAATAGCAGACTGACTGAGGCTCCAACATAGCAGCATGGGAAATGTCTAGCATCAAGAACTTGTTTAGTTAGAGGAGCATTTTGTTTATACTGTGAGAATGCTGAATGTTAATGTTATCAAGATTTATAAAGCGCACTGTAAACCTACGGGCATCCTGGCGCTGAGATACGTGAGCCCTGCGGAACCTAGATGCTATAGAAGAGGCAGTTCTCCATAGAAGAAGGAGGACTTAAATTAATTTCTGGGATAGAGACAGGTCTTTATTTTCGTTCTGAATTGCAGCAAGTCTTTCATCTCTCTAAGGTCAGTTGGAAGTTTATTCCAAAGCTACGCAGCTGCAATGCTGAAGGCTTTTCCTCCAGATTTTGATTTTCTAAACCTACACACTTTCACCAATTTTGCTGAGGAAGAGAGAAGATGACGGATAGGGGCATACCATTCATATTTGTTCTGCAACGGTTTTGGCCGAGACAGTGCAGAGCTTTAAAAACAATACAGAGCGTCTTAAATTGTATCTCCTGTAACACTGGAACCCAATGGTGCTCTGTAAGAGACTCAGAGGCTGATGAATGTCGAGGTCTCATTAAGGCAAGCTTGGCCGCCATTATCTGGATTCTATGGAGTCTCCCAATCAGGTACCTTGGGGACTCCAGCATCAAAGCATTGCAATAGTCCAGCCTGCTCAAGATGACACTCCTTTCTATTTCTATTTCTATTTCTATTTTCTATTTTAGCAATTTTTAAAGCGCAAACAAATACCCGTGAGGGTGTCTCGGCGCTAAATTCATAGAACTCACTAGGAGATGTCGGGGGGATTGGCGTAAGATAGCCATGTCTGAGTTAGGAGGAGGAGAATAGCCATGTCTTAAGGCTTTTACGAAATTTTAGAAGCGTGGGAGCAGCTTTGATGTAGAGCGGTAGAGTGTTCCACAGTTTGGCCGTGGCAATGGTGAAGCGTCTATCTCCCCAGTTGACCCTCTTTGTACGATGGACTTTCAGCAGAAAGGCTGAAGAGGATCGTAAAACCCTTTGTTGTTCAACTGGACGGAGAGCTTCTTTTAAAAACTGTGGTCCTATGTTGTTCAGGGTCTTATAAGCTATACACAAAGCTTTAAATTTGATTCGGCTCCTGATTGGGAGCCAGTGTAGTTTTCTGATGTGCAGGGACACAGATGAGAATTTGGGAATAGACAGTAGCGTTCTGGCAGCAGCATTTTGTACTGTTTGTAATTTATTGAGAACTCCTTCTTGCGCATTCAAAAGCAGTGAATTGCAATAATCGGTTCTCGAGAACACTAATGTACTAATGAGCGTTTTTCCTGCTGATTGAGGGAGGTAAGGAAGCAGTTTTTTTATTTTTTTGAGAGTGTAGAAAGCAGAAGAAACAATGGCGTTGGCATGGTGGTGAAACGTCAGCTTGTCGTCAAAAATGACTCCCAAGTTGCGAACCTTTGCCACCGGCTGAGGTGGAGGCCCCATGTGAGGTGGTCACCATTGAGGGGACCATGCTGGGCGCAAGCTCCCGAATGTCATCACCTCCGTTTTATCGGAGTTAAGTTTGAGGCAGTTTGATGACATCCAGGAGCCTATCGCCTTCATTCCCTCCTGGAAGTTAGCTGCGATGGATGTTCCATTATTATGCACCGATAGTACAAGTTGTGTATCATCGGCGTAAGTAGTGAGGGCAATTCCATAGGATTTAATCACCCTCGCCAAGTCCGACGCATAGATATTAAACAGCGTCGGGCTTAGTGAGGAGCCCTGGGGAACACCGCAAGGGAGGGAGAAGGTGTGGGAGGTGAAATTGCCCATCTTGATGGTCTGAGGACGGTTGGCTAGGAATGAGGCAATCAGATCTTTAGCTTTGCCTCTTATTCCTAAAGCTGAGACACGGTCGATCAGAGTGACATGATCGACCGTGTCGAAAGCAGCCGAGAGGTCCAGAAGTATCAGGACCGCTGCTCCTCCCATGTCCATGGTTGCTCTGATTTCATCAGCAGCCTTTAGTAGTGCCGTCTCTGTCCCATGACCCTGTCTGAAACCAAACTGGGTCTCATCAAGAAGATTGTTATCATTGATGAATTTGGAAAGCTGGATGTTGATAGACTTTTCAAAAATTTTTGCTGGGAAGGGGAGACAGGCGATGGGTCTGTAGCTAGCTGGGAGCTGGGGATCTAGTGTGGGTTTCTTTAGAAGGGGCTTGATAATGGCTTCCTTCCATACTGAAGGATATATGCCGGTTGCAAACATGGCGTTGCAGATGGTGGTGAGGGCAGGGGAGATTGCATCAGGGATGCGGTTTAAAATAACTGGGGGGCAAGGGTCAAGAGGGGAGCCAGATTTGATGCTGGATACCAAGCGATGAATATGATCCTGTCCGACAGTATCAAAGGATAATAGGGAAGGTCTGGTATTATCAGGAGGTGACTCGGGGACGGGAGAAAGAGCGGAATTCGTAAAGGTATTGAAGATGGATCTGACTTTTTCCTCAAAGTAGTTGGCTAGAGCATCCGCTAATGGCTGAGATCCTTCTAGGTGGGGTGCCGGAGGATTAGACAAGGTATTGACCACTCTGTATAGTTCGCCTGCTGAGTTATTTGCTTGCTCGATTTGAGAGGTATAATATCGGCTTTTTTCAGCAACTATAAGTCCTTTATAGGTGGCTAAGGCATTTTTGTAGGTCGTTTTGTCTGCCGGACTATATATACGTCGCCAGCGCCTTTCGAGGTTTCTGCAGTATTGCTTCTGCATCCTCAGGGATTCCGTGAACCATGGTGCTGATGGTGTTTTCCTATTACAATAGGAGGTTTTGATAGGGGCTAGCTTATCACAGGCCATATTTAGATTCCTCAGGTAGATGGAAGACGCTAGAGTTGGGTCATTCTCTTCAGGAATGGGATTTTCCTGCATCATCTCTGCTAAATGCGATAGATTGATGTTTTTCCAGTCTCTGTATGAGGATTGAGAAGAAGCTGAGACTGTTCGTTTAGATGGGTTGGTTTCTATAGTAAAGAGAATCGCTGCATGGTCTGTCCAGACGAGAGGAATAATTCGGGTGGTTTTTACTAAGGGGCTGTTAGTAAACAGACCGTCTAGAGTGTGGCCAGCTTGGTGCGTGGGAGAGGTTATCAGTTGAGTCATACCAGCTGCTGCAAGGTCTGATATTAGCTGTGAGGTATCGTGGTTGTCAATTGCCTCAAGGTGAAAATTAAAATCACCCAGTAGCGTAAAGTGGGCGGAGTCTGCAGCTGCTTCAATTAAGTTGCCTAGATTAGCTAGAAACTTGGCTCTTGAACCAGGAGGGCGGTAAATTAAAATGCCCTTGAAAGAAGATTTAGTGGTGAGGCATAACGAAAAAAGGAGAGATTCATATTCTGGGCAGGTTAAATGTTTCGTTGTAAGTTTGAAATGATCTCTATAGATTATCGCAATACCACCACCCTTCTTTATAGGCCTGTCCAATCTGCTTACGTTGTAGTTGGCGGGGGTGGCTGCCTTAAAGTCGGGTCCGGAGGCTTCATCGCCCCAGGTCTCGGTAATAAACAAGAGGTCCAAATTGTATGCGTCGATCATGTCGGCGATTTCTAGTTTGTGTTTGGGTAGGGATCTAGCATTGATTAATGCTGCTTGAACCAATAAAGGGACAGTTGTATCAGGTGTCGATGATATTTGAGTGCATGTTGAGCATCGGATTGGACCTAGCAAGGGATTTGAATATTCTAGGTGAGGTAGAGCATGGGATATAGAGGCCGTATGCTTAAGTTCTAATAAGTCAGCTGATGAGTATTGTAATCTCACCGTATTCGAAGAAGTTCGTGGTAGAGGTGTTGTAGGGGGGATGGCCCATGGCCCGTCCTCTCCTTCTATCGTCGCTCTAGCCTGTATTGGTAGCATCTGAATAATCTTCCGGAGCACTCTAATAAGGGAGAAGCTGCTCCTGACTGTTTTATTTACATGAGTTTCCAAACCCAACTTGTCATTAAAACTAACTCCCAGGTTACGAACCGTCTCGGAAGGTATCAGTGGTGTGGCTGTAGGAATAGGCCAGAACACAGATGGGAGTAAAAGTGGGACTTTTCCGACTGCAGAGCATAAGATCTCTGTCTTCTCACCATTAAATTGCAGAGAGTGGTTTTTTAACCATTGTGCAGTATCCTGCATACAAGCATGGAATTTTCCAAAGATATGGATTGACGTGAGTCCCTTGCTCATTGCACCATCAGGATTCAAGCAAGCCGGGCCGACGACTGCTGAAATGCCAGAAACCGATCCCTGGAAGCTTGTTTCCTTCCCAGTATAAGAATTGGCTTGGTAGTTTGGTTTGCCCTGTTCCCATCATGCACTGGGACAGGAACAGACTAATTTGCATGTAGCCAGGTTCTGAGCTGGGATGGTGCAGTGAGCTAAAAAACGGTGATGGATCAAGCCCTGATCTCTTGACTGGATAAGAGTATTCTGCATCATTCAGAAACTCTGTCCATCACCACCCCCTTTTCCAAAATCGATTTTGTCCACACTATGTGTGGGAGGGTATACTCAGACGTGAGTCCCTTGCTCATTGCACCATCAGGATTCAAGCAAGCCGGGCCGACGACGGCTGAAACGCCAGAAACCGGTCCCCGGAAGCTTGTTTCCTTCCCAGTATAAGAATTGGCTTGGTAGTTTGGTTTGCCCTGTTCCCATCATGCACTGGGACAGGAACAGACTAATTTGCATGTAGCCAGGTTCTGAGCTGGGATGGTGCAGTGAGCTAAAAAACGGTGATGGATCAAGCCCTGATCTCTTGACTGGATAAGAGTATTCTGCATCATTCAGAAACTCTGTCCATCACCACCCCCTTTTCCAAAATCGATTTTGTCCACACTATGTGTGGGAGGGTATACTCAGACGTGAGTCCCTTGCTCATTGCACCATCAGGATTCAAGCAAGCCGGGCCGACGACGGCTGAAACGCCAGAAACCGGTCCCCGGAAGCTTGTTTCCTTCCCAGTATAAGAATTGGCTTGGTAGTTTGGTTTGCCCTGTTCCCATCATGCACTGGGACAGGAACAGACTAATTTGCATGTAGCCAGGTTCTGAGCTGGGATGGCGCAGTGAGCTAAAAAACGGTGATGGATCAAGCCCTGATCTCTTGACTGGATAAGAGTATTCTGCATCATTCAGAAACTCTGTCCATCACCACCCCCTTTTCCAAAATCGATTTTGTCCACACTATGTGTGGCAGGGTATACTCGGACGTGAGTCCCTTGCTCATTGCACCATCAGGATTCAAGCAAGCCGGGCCGACGACGGCTGAAATGCCAGAAAACGGTCCCCGGAAGCTTGTTTCCTTCCCAGTATAAGAATTGGCTTGGTAGTTTGGTTTGCCCTGTTCCCATCATGCACTGGGACAGGAACAGACTAATTTGCATGTAGCCAGGTTCTGAGCTGGGATGGTGCAGTGAGCTAAAAAACGGTGATGGATCAAGCCCTGATCTCTTGACTGGGTAAGAGTATTCTGCATCATTCAGAAACTCTGTCCATCACCACCCCCTTTTCCAAAAGCGATTTTGTCCACACTATGTGTGGGAGGGTATACTCAGACGTGAGTCCCTTGCTCATTGCACCATCAGGATTCAAGCAAGCCGGGCCGACGATGGCTGAAATGCCATAAACCGGTCCACGGAAGCTTGTTTCCTTCCCAGTATAAGAACTGGCTTGGTAGTTTGGTTTGCCCTGTTCCCATCATGCACTGGGACAGGAACAGACTAATTTGCATGTAGCCAGGTTCTGAGCTGGGATGGCGCAGTGAGCTAAAAAACGGTGATGGATCAAGCCCTGATCTCTTGACTGGATAAGGGTGTTTTGCATCATTCAGAAACTCTGTCCATCACCACCCCCTTTTCCAAAATCGATTTTGTCCACACTATGTGTGGCAGGGTATACTCAGACGTGAGTCCCTTGCTCATTGCACCATCAGGATTCAAGCAAGCCGGGCCGACGACGGCTGAAATGCCAGAAAACGGTCCCCGGAAGCTTGTTTCCTTCCCAGTATAAGAATTGGCTTGGTAGTTTGGTTTGCCCTGTTCCCATCATGCACTGGGTCAGGAACAGACTAATTTGCATGTAGCCAGGTTCTGAGCTGGGATGGTGCAGTGAGCTAAAAACGGTGATGGATCAAGCCCTGATCTCTTGACTGGTTAAGAGTATTCTGCATCATTCAGAAACTCTGTCCATCAACACCCCCTTTTCCAAAATCGATTTTGTCCACACTATGTGTGGGAGGGTATACTCAGACGTGAGTCCCTTGCTCATGGCACCATCAGGATTCAAGCAAGCCGGGCCGACGATGGCTGAAATGCCAGAAACTTGTCCCCGTAAGCTTGTTTCCTTCCCAGTATAAGAATTGGCTTGATAGTTTGGTTTGCCCTGTTCCCATCATGCACTGGGACAGGAACAGACTAATTTGCATGTAGCCAGGTTCTGAGCTGGGATGGTGCAGTGAGCTAAAAACGGTGATGGATCAAGCCCTGATCTCTTGACTGGTTAAGAGTATTCTGCATCATTCAGAAACTCTGTCCATCACCGCTCCCTTTTCGAGAATCGATTTTGTCCACACTATGTGTGGGAGGGTATACTCAGACGTGAGTCCCTTGCTCATTGCACCATCAGGATTCAAGCAAGCCGGGCCGACGACGGCTGAAATGCCAGAAACTGGTCCCCGGAAGCTTGTTTCCTTCCCAGTATAAGAATTGGCTTGGTAGTTTGGTTTGCCCTATTCCCATCATGTACTGGGACAGGAACAGACTAATGTGCATGTAGCCAGGTTCTGAGCTGGGATGGTGCAGTGAGCTAAAAAACGGTGATGGATCAAGCCCTGATCTCTTGACTGGGTAAGAGTATTCTGCATCATTCAGAAACTCTGTCCATCACCACCCCCTTTTCCAAAATCGATTTTGTCCACACTATGTGTGGGAGGGTATACTCAGATGTAAGTCCCATTGCTCATTGCACCATCCGGATTCAAGCAAGCCGGGCTGACGACGGCTGAAATGCCAGAAACCGGTCCCCGGAAGCTTGTTTCCTTCCCAGTATAAGCATTGGCTTGGTAGTTTGGTTTGCCCTGTTCCCATCATGCACTGGGACAGGAACAGACTAATTTGCATGTAGCCAGGTTCTGAGCTGGGATGGTGCAGTGAGCTAAAAAACGGTGATGGATCAAGCCCTGATCTCTTGACTGGGTAAGAGTATTCTGCATCATTCAGAAACTCTGTCCATCACCACCCCCTTTTCCAAAATCGATTTTGTCCACACTATGTGTGGGAGGGTATACTCAGACGTGAGTCCCTTGCTCATTGCACCATCAGGATTCAAGCAAGCCGGGCCGACGACGGCTGAAATGCCAGAAAACGGTCCCCGGAAGCTTGTTTCCGTCCCAGTATAAGAATTGGCTTGGTAGTTTGGTTTGCCCTGTTCCCATCATGCACTGGGACAGGAACAGACTAATTTGCATGTAGCCAGGTTCTGAGCTGGGATGGTGCAGTGAGCTAAAAAACGGTGATGGATCAAGCCCTGATCTCTTGACTGGGTAAGAGTATTCTGCATCATTCAGAAACTCTGTCCATCACCACCCCCTTTTCCAAAATCGATTTTGTCCACACTATGTGTGGGAGGGTATACTCAGACGTGAGTCCCTTGCTCATTGCACCATCAGGATTCAAGCAAGCCGGGCCGACGACGGCTGAAATGCCAGAAACTGGTCCCCGTAAGCTTGTTTCCTTCCCAGTATAAGAATTGGCTTGATAGTTTGGTTTGCCCTGTTCCCATCATGCACTGGGACAGGAACAGACTAATTTGCATGTAGCCAGGTTCTGAGCAGGGATGGTGCAGTGAGCTAAAAAACGGTGATGGATCAAGCCCTGATCTCTTGACTGGTTAAGAGTATTCTGCATCATTCAGAAACTCTGTCCATCACCGCCCCCTTTTCCAGAATCGATTTTGTCCACACTATGTGTGGGAGGGTAAACTCAGACGTGAGTCCCTTGCTCATTGCACCATCAGGATTCAAGCAAGCCGGGCCGACGACGGCTGAAATGCCAGAAACCGGTCCCCGGAAGCTTGTTTCCTTCCCAGTATAAGAATTGGCTTGGTAGTTTGGTTTGCCCTGTTCCCATCATGCACTGGGACAGGAACAGACTAATGTGCATGTAGCCAGGTTCTGAGCTGGGATGGTGCAGTGAGCTAAAAAACGGTGATGGATCAAGCCCTGATCTCTTGACTGGGTAAGAGTATTCTGCATCATTCAGAAACTCTGTCCATCACCACCCCCTTTTCCAAAATCGATTTTGTCCACACTATGTGTGGGAGGGTATACTCAGACGTAAGTCCCATTGCTCATTGCACCATCCGGATTCAAGCAAGCCGGGCTGACGACGGCTGAAATGCCAGAAACCGGTCCCCGGAAGCTTGTTTCCTTCCCAGTATAAGCATTGGCTTGGTAGTTTGGTTTGCCCTGTTCCCATCATGCACTGGGACAGGAACAGACTAATTTGCATGTAGCCAGGTTCTGAGCTGGGATGGTGCAGTGAGCTAAAAAACGGTGATGGATCAAGCCCTGATCTCTTGACTGGGTAAGAGTATTCTGCATCATTCAGAAACTCTGTCCATCACCACCCCCTTTTCCAAAATCGATTTTGTCCACACTATGTGTGGGAGGGTATACTCAGACGTGAGTCCCTTGCTCATTGCACCATCAGGATTCAAGCAAGCCGGGCCGACGACGGCTAAAATGCCAGAAACCGGTCCCCGGAAGCTTGTTTCCTTCCCAGTATAAGAATCGGCTTGGTAGTTTGGTTTGCCCTGTTCCCATCATGCACTGGGACAGGAACAGACTAATTTGCATGTAGCCAGGTTCTGAGCTGGGATGGTGCAGTGAGCTAAAAAACGGTGATGGATCAAGCCCTGATCTCTTGACTGGGTAAGAGTATTCTGCATCATTCAGAAACTCTGTCCATCACCACCCCCTTTTCCAAAAGCGATTTTGTCCACACTATGTGTAGGAGGGTATACTCAGGCGTGAGTCCCTTGCTCATTGCACCATCAGGATTCAAGCAAGCTGGGCCGACGATGGCTGAAATGCCAGAAACCGGTCCCCGGAAGTTTGTTTCCTTCCCAGTATAAGAATTGGCTTGGTAGTTTGGTTTGCCCTCCTGTTCCCATCATGCACTGGGACAGGAACAGACTAATTTGCATGTAGCCAGGTTCTGAGCTGGGATGGTGCAGTGATCTAAAAAACGGTGATGGATCAAGCCCTGATCTCTTGACTGGGTAAGAGTATTCTGCATCATTCAAAAACTCTGTCCATCACCACCCCCTTTTCCAAAATCGATTTTGTCCACACTATGTGTGGGAGGGTATACTCAGACGTGAGTACCTTGCTCATTGCACCATCAGGATTCAAGCAAGCCGGGCCGACGACGGCTGAAATGCCAGAAACCGGTCCCCGGAAGCTTGTTTCCTTCCCAGTATAAGAATTGGCTTGGTAGTTTGGTTTGCCCTGTTCCCATCATGCACTGGGACAGGAACAGACTAATTTGCATGTAGCCAGGTTCTGAGCTGGGATGGTGCAGTGAGCTAAAAAACGGTGATGGATCAAGCCCTGATCTCTTGACTGGGTAAGAATATTCTGCATCATTCAGAAACTCTGTCCATCACCACCCCCTTTTCCAAAATCGATTTTCTCCACACTATGTGTGGGAGGGTATACTCAGACGTGAGTCCCTTGCTCATTGCACCATCAGGATTCAAGCAAACCGGGCCGACGACGGCTGAAATGCCAGAAACCGGTCCCCGGAAGCTTGTTTCCTTCCCAGTATAAGAATTGGCTTGATAGTTTGGTTTGCCCTGTTCCCATCATGCACTGGGACAGGAACAAACTAATTTGCATGTAGCCAGGCTCTGAGCTGGGATGGTGCAGTGAGCTAAAAAACGGTGATGGATCAAGCCCTGATTTCTTGACTGGGTAAGAGTAGTCTGCATCATTCAGAAACTCTGTCCATCACCACCCCCTTTTCCAAAATCGATTTTGTCCACACTATGTGTGGGAGGGTATACTCAGACGTGAGTCCCTTGTTCATTGCACCATCAGGATTTAAGCAAGCCGGGCCGACGACGGCTGAAATGCCAGAAACCGGTCCCCGGAAGCTTGTTTCCTTCCCAGTATAAGAATTGGCTTGGTAGTTTGGTTTGCCCTGTTCCCATCATGCACTGGGACAGGAACAGACTAATTTGCATGTAGCCAGGTTCTGAGCTGGGATGGTGCAGTGAGCTAAAAAACGGTGATGGATCAAGCCCTGATCTCTTGACTGGGTAAGAGTATTCTGCATCATTCAGAAACTCTGTCCATCACCACCCCCTTTTCCAAAATCGATTTTGTCCACACTATGTGTGGGAGGGTATACTCAGACGTGAGTCCCTTGCTCATTGCACCATCAGGATTCAAGCAAGCCGGGCCGACGACGGCTGAAATGCCAGAAACCGGTACCCGGAAGCTTGTTTCCTTCCCAGTATAAGAATTGGCTTGGTAGTTTGGTTTGCCCTGTTCCCATCATGCACTGGGACAGGAACAGACTAATTTGCATGTAGCCAGGTTCTGAGCTGGGATGGTGCAATGAGCTAAAAAACGGTGATGGATCAAGCCCTGATCTCTTGACTGGGTAAGAGTATTCTGCATCATTCAGAAACTCTGTCCATCAACACCCCCTTTTCCAAAATCGATTTTGTCCACACTATGTGTCGGAGGGTATACTCCGACGTGAGTCCCTTGCTCATTGCACCATCAGGATTCAAGCAAGCCGGGCCGACGACTGCTGAAATGCCAGAAACCGGTCCCCGGAAGCTTGTTTCCTTCCCAGTATAAGAATTGGCTTGGTAGTTTGGTTTGCCCTGTTCCCATCATGCACTGGGACAGGAACAGACTAATTTGCATGTAGCCAGGTTCTGAGCTGGGATGGTGCAGTGAGCTAAAAAACGGTGATGGATCAAGCCCTGATCTATTGACTGGGTAAGAGTATTCTGCATCATTCAGAAACTCTGTCCATCACCACCCCTTTTCCAAAATCGATTTTGTCCACACTATGTGTGGGAGGGTATACTCAGACGTGAGTCCCTTGCTCATTGCACCATCAGGATTCAAGCAAGCCGGGCCGACGACGGCTGAAATGCCAGAAACCGGTCCCCGGAAGCTTGTTTCCTTCCCAGTATAAGAATTGGCGTGGTAGTTTGGTTTGCCCTGTTCCCATCATGCACTGGGACAGGAACAGACTAATTTGCATGTAGCCAGGTTCTGAGCTGGGATGGTGCAGTGAGCTAAAAAACGGTGATGGATCAAGCCCTGATCTCTTGACTGGGTAATAGTATTCTGCATCATTCAGAAACTCTGTCCATCACCACCCCCTTTTCCAAAATCGATTTTGTCCATACTATGTGTGGCAGGGTATACTCAGACGTGAGTCCCTTGCTCATTGCACCATCAGGATTCAAGCAAGCCGAGCCGACGGCGGCTGAAATGCCAGAAACCGGTCCCCGGAAGCTTGTTTCCTTCCCAGTATAAGAATTGGCTTGGTAGTTTGGTTTGCCCTGTTCCCATCATGCACTGGGTCAGGAACAGACTAATTTGCATGTAGCCAGGTTCTGAGCTGGGATGGTGCAGTGAGCTAAAAAATGGTGATGGACCAAACCCTGATCTCTTGACTGGGTAAGAGTATTCTGCATCATTCAGAAACTCTGTCCATCACCACCCCCTTTTCTAAAATCGATTTTGTCCACACTATGTGTGGGAGGGTATACTCAGACGTGAGTCCCTTGCTCATTGCACCATCAGGATTCAAGCAAACTGGGCCGACGACGGCTGAAATGCCAGAAACCGGTCCCCGGAAGCTTGTTTCCTTCCCAGTATAAGAATTGGCTTGGTAGTTTGGTTTGCCTTGTTCCCATCATGCACTGGGACAGGAACAGACAAATTTGCATGTTGCCAGGCTCTGAGCTGGGATGGTGCAGTGAGCTAAAAAAACAGTGATGGATCAAGCCCTGATCTCTTGACTGGGTAAGAGCATTTTGCATCATTCAGAAACTCTGTCCATCACCACCCCCTTTTCCAAAATCGATTTTGTCCACACTATGTGTGGGAGGGTATACTCAGACGTGAGTCCCTTGCTCATTGCACCATCAGGATTCAAGCAAGCCGGGCCGACGACGGCTGAAATGCCAGAAAACGGTCCCCGGAAGCTTGTTTCCTTCCCAGTATAAGAATTGGCTTGGTAGTTTGGTTTGCCCTGTTCCCATCATGCACTGGGACAGGAACAGACTAATTTGCATGTAGCCAGGTTCTGAGCTGGGATGGTGCAGTGAGCTAAAAAACGGTGATGGATCAAGCCCTGATCTCTTGACTGGGTAAGAGTATTCTTCATCATTCAGAAACTCTGTCCATCACCACCCCCTTTTCCAAAATCGATTTTGTCCACACTATGTGTGGGAGGGTATACTCAGACGTGAGTCCCTTGCTCATTGCACCATCAGGATTCAAGCAAGCCGGGCTGACGACGGCTGAAATGCCAGAAACTGGTCCCCGTAAGCTTGTTTCCTTCCCAGTATAAGAATTGGCTTGATAGTTTGGTTTGCCCTGTTCCCATCATGCACTGGGACAGGAACAGACTAATTTGCATGTAGCCAGGTTCTGAGCTGGGATGGTGCAGTGAGCTAAAAAATGGTGATGGATCAAGCCCTGATCTCTTGACTGGTTAAGAGTATTCTGCATCATTCAGAAACTCTGTCCATCACCACCCCCTTTTCCAAAATCGATTTTGTCCACACTATGTGTGGGAGGGTATACTCAGACGTAAGTCCCTTGCTCATTGCACCATCAGGATTCAAGCAAGCCGGGCTGACGACGGCTGAAATGCCAGAAACCAGTCCCCGGAAGCTTGTTTCCTTCCCAGTATAAGAATTGGCTTGGTAGTTTGGTTTGCCCTGTTCCCATCATGCACTGGGACAGGAACAGACTAATTTGCATCTAGCCAGGTTCTGAGCTGGGATGGTGCAATGAGCTAAAAAACGGTGATGGATCAAGCCCTGATCTCTTGACTGGGTAAGAGTATTCTGCATCATTCAGAAACTCTGTCCATCACCACCCCCTTTTCCAAAATCGATTTTGTCCACACTATGTGTGGCAGGGTATACTCCGACATGAGTCCCTTGCTCATTGCACCATCAGGATTCAAGCAAGCCGGGCCGACGACTGCTGAAATGCCAGAAACTGGTCCCCGGAAGCTTGTTTCCTTCCCAGTATAAGCATTGGCTTGGTAGTTTGGTTTGCCCTGTTCCCATCATGCACTGGGACAGGAACAGACTAATTTGCATGTAGCCAGGTTCTGAGCTGGGATGGTGCAGTGAGCTAAAAAACGGTGATGGATCAAGACCTGATCTCTTGACTGGGTAAGAGTATTCTGCATCATTCAGAAACTCTGCCCATCACCACCCCCTTTTCCAAAATCGATTTTGTCCACACTATGTGTGGGAGGGTATACTCAGACGTGAGTCCCTTGCTCATTGCACCATCAGGATTCAAGCAAGCCGGGCCGACGACGGCTGAAATGCCAGAAATTGGTCCCCGGAAGCTTGTTTCCTTCCCATTGGCTTGGTAGTTTGGTTTGCCCTGTTCTCATCATGCACTGGGACAGGAACAGACTAATTTGCATGTAGCCAGGTTCTGAGCTGGGATGGTGCAGTGAGCTAAAAAACGGTGATGGATCAAGCCCTGATCTCTTGACTGGGTAAGAGTATTCTGCATCATTCAGAAACTCTGTCCATCACCACCCCCTTTTCCAAAAGCGATTTTGTCCACACTATGTGTAGGAGGGTATACTCAGGCGTGAGTCCCTTGCTCATTGCACCATCAGGATTCAAGCAAGCCGGGCCGACGATGGCTGAAATGCCAGAAACCGGTCCCCGGAAGTTTGTTTCCTTCCCAGTATAAGAATTGGCTTGGTAGTTTGGTTTGCCCTCCTGTTCCCATCATGCACTGGGACAGGAACAGACTAATTTGCATGTAGCCAGGTTCTGAGCTGGGATGGTGCAGTGATCTAAAAAACGGTGATGGATCAAGCCCTGATCTCTTGACTGGGTAAGAGTATTCTGCATCATTCAGAAACTCTGTCCATCACCACCCCCTTTTCCAAAATCGATTTTCTCCACACTATGTGTGGGAGGGTATACTCAGACGTGAGTCCCTTGCTCATTGCACCATCAGGATTCAAGCAAGCCGGGCCGACGACGACTGAAATGCCAGAAACCGGTCCCCGGAAGCTTGTTTCCTTCCCAGTATAAGAATTGGCTTGGTAGTTTGGTTTGCCCTGTTCCCATCATGCACTGGGACAGGAACAGACTAATTTGCATGTAGCCAGGTTCTGAGCTGGGATGGTGCAATGAGCTAAAAAACGGTGATGGATCAAGCCCTGATCTCTTGACTGGGTAAGAGTATTCTGCATCATTCAGAAACTCTGTCAATCACCACCCCCTTTTCCAAAATCGATTTTGTCCACACTATGTGTCGGAGGGTATACTCCGACGTGAGTCCCTTGCTCATTGCACCATCAGGATTCAAGCAAGCCGGGCCGACGATGGCTGAAATGCCATAAACCGGTCCCCGGAAGCTTGTTTCCTTTCCAGTATAAGAATTGGCTTGGTAGTTTGGTTTGCCCTGTTCCCATCATGCACTGGGACAGGAACAGACTAATTTGCATGTAGCCAGGTTCTGAGCTGGGATGGCGCAGTGAGCTAAAAAACGGTGATGGATCAAGCCCTGATCTCTTGACTGGATAAGAGTATTCTGCATCATTCAGAAACTCTGTCCATCACCACCCCCTTTTCCAAAATCGATTTTGTCCACACTATGTGTGGCAGGGTATACTCAGACGTGAGTCCCTTGCTCATTGCACCATCAGGATTCAAGCAAGCCGAGCCGACGGCGGCTGAAATGCCAGAAACCGGTCCCCGGAAGCTTGTTTCCTTCCCAGTATAAGAATTGGCTTGGTAGTTTGGTTTGCCCTGTTCCCATCATGCACTGGGTCAGGAACAGACTAATTTGCATGTAGCCAGGTTCTGAGCTGGGATGGTGCAGTGAGCTAAAAAACGGTGATGGACCAAACCCTGATCTCTTGACTGGGTAAGAGTATTCTGCATCATTCAGAAACTCTGTCCATCACCACCCCCTTTTCTAAAATCGATTTTGTCCACACTATGTGTGGGAGGGTATACTCAGACGTGAGTCCCTTGCTCATTGCACCATCAGGATTCAAGCAAACTGGGCCGACGACGGCTGAAATGCCAGAAACTGGTCCCCGGAAGCTTGTTTCCTTCCCAGTATAAGAATTGGCTTGGTAGTTTGGTTTGCCCTGTTCCCATCATGCACTGGGACAGGAACAGACAAATTTGCATGTAGCCAGGCTCTGAGCTGGGATGGTGCAGTGAGCTAAAAAACAGTGATGGATCAAGCCCTGATCTCTTGACTGGGTAAGAGCATTTTGCATCATTCAGAAACTCTGTCCATCACCACCCCCTTTTCCAAAATCGATTTTGTCCACACTATGTGTGGGAGGGTATACTCAGACGTGAGTCCCTTGCTCATTGCACCATCAGGATTCAAGCAAGCCGGGCCGACGACGGCTGAAATGCCAGAAAACGGTCCCCGGAAGCTTGTTTCCTTCCCAGTATAAGAATTGGCTTGGTAGTTTGGTTTGCCCTGTTCCCATCATGCACTGGGACAGGAACAGACTAATTTGCATGTAGCCAGGTTCTGAGCTGGGATGGTGCAGTGAGCTAAAAAACGGTGATGGATCAAGCCCTGATCTCTTGACTGGGTAAGAGTATTCTTCATCATTCAGAAACTCTGTCCATCACCACCCCCTTTTCCAAAATCGATTTTGTCCACACTATGTGTGGGAGGGTATACTCAGACGTGAGTCCCTTGCTCATTGCACCATCAGGATTCAAGCAAGCCGGGCTGACGACGGCTGAAATGCCAGAAACTGGTCCCCGTAAGCTTGTTTCCTTCCCAGTATAAGAATTGGCTTGATAGTTTGGTTTGCCCTGTTCCCATCATGCACTGGGACGGGAACAGACTAATTTGCATGTAGCCAGGTTCTGAGCTGGGATGGTGCAGTGAGCTAAAAAATGGTGATGGATCAAGCCCTGATCTCTTGACTGGTTAAGAGTATTCTGCATCATTCAGAAACTCTGTCCATCACCACCCCCTTTTCCAAAATCGATTTTGTCCACACTATGTGTGGGAGGGTATACTCAGACGTAAGTCCCTTGCTCATTGCACCATCAGGATTCAAGCAAGCCGGGCTGACGACGGCTGAAATGCCAGAAACCAGTCCCCGGAAGCTTGTTTCCTTCCCAGTATAAGAATTGGCTTGGTAGTTTGGTTTGCCCTGTTCCCATCATGCACTGGGACAGGAACAGACTAATTTGCATGTAGCCAGGTTCTGAGCTGGGATGGTGCAATGAGCTAAAAAACGGTGATGGATCAAGCCCTGATCTCTTGACTGGGTAAGAGTATTCTGCATCATTCAGAAACTCTGTCCATCACCACCCCCTTTTCCAAAATCGATTTTGTCCACACTATGTGTGGCAGGGTATACTCCGACATGAGTCCCTTGCTCATTGCACCATCAGGATTCAAGCAAGCCGGGCCGACGACTGCTGAAATGCCAGAAACCGGTCCCCGGAAGCTTGTTTCCTTCCCAGTATAAGCATTGGCTTGGTAGTTTGGTTTGCCCTGTTCCCATCATGCACTGGGACAGGAACAGACTAATTTGCATGTAGCCAGGTTCTGAGCTGGGATGGTGCAGTGAGCTAAAAAACGGTGATGGATCAAGACCTGATCTCTTGACTGGGTAAGAGTATTCTGCATCATTCAGAAACTCTGCCCATCACCACCCCCTTTTCCAAAATCGATTTTGTCCACACTATGTGTGGGAGGGTATACTCAGACGTGAGTCCCTTGCTCATTGCACCATCAGGATTCAAGCAAGCCGGGCCGACGACGGCTGAAATGCCAGAAATCGGTCCCCGGAAGCTTGTTTCCTTCCCATTGGCTTGGTAGTTTGGTTTGCCCTGTTCTCATCATGCACTGGGACAGGAACAGACTAATTTGCATGTAGCCAGGTTCTGAGCTGGGATGGTGCAGTGAGCTAAAAAACGGTGATGGATCAAGCCCTGATCTCTTGACTGGGTAAGAGTATTCTGCATCATTCAGAAACTCTGTCCATCACCACCCCCTTTTCCAAAAGCGATTTTGTCCACACTATGTGTAGGAGGGTATACTCAGGCGTGAGTCCCTTGCTCATTGCACCATCAGGATTCAAGCAAGCCGGGCCGACGATGGCTGAAATGCCAGAAACCGGTCCCCGGAAGTTTGTTTCCTTCCCAGTATAAGAATTGGCTTGGTAGTTTGGTTTGCCCTCCTGTTCCCATCATGCACTGGGACAGGAACAGACTAATTTGCATGTAGCTAGGTTCTGAGCTGGGATGGTGCAGTGATCTAAAAAACGGTGATGGATCAAGCCCTGATCTCTTGACTGGGTAAGAGTATTCTGCATCATTCAGAAACTCTGTCCATCACCACCCCCTTTTCCAAAATCGATTTTGTCCACACTATGTGTGGGAGGGTATACTCAGACGTGAGTCCCTTGCTCATTGCACCATCAGGATTCAAGCAAACTGGGCCGACGACGACTGAAATGCCAGAAACGGTCCCCGGAAGCTTGTTTCCTTCCCAGTATAAGAATTGGCTTGGTAGTTAGGTTTTCCCTGTTCCCATCATGCACTGGGACAGGAACAGACTAATTTGCATGTAGCCAGGTTCTGAGCTGGGATGGTGCAGTGAGCTAAAAATCGGTGATGGATCAAGCCCTGATCTCTTGACTCGGTAAGAGTATTCTGCATCATTCAGAAACTCTGTCCATCACCACCCCCTTTTCCAAAATGGAAGCCAAATTGTGCATCCTCTAGCTTGTTGTTGACATCTAAGAACTGGGAGAGTGCCTTGCTAACCAGGCACTCTATGATCTTCACTGGATAGGGTAGAAGAGAAATTGGTCTTTAGCTTTTAGAACATGCTGGATCAAGCGTAGCTCTTTTCAACAGCGGTGTGATTATTGCTTGTTTCCAACAAATTGGTACCAACCCACTACTCAAGGATTGACTACATATCAACCAAAGTACTGGGAAAAGTTCTGAACCTAGTTCTTTCCATATTTTATGAGGTAATGGATCCATAGGAGAGCCTGAGGAGACACCTAGGGCTACTTTCTTAAAATCCTCCTCAGAAGGTATCGCAAAGTGAGCTAGAAGGCCCAGATTGTCCTCATCTACCCACTTCTCCCTCTGATTTGTTGGCAACCTCCTAGCCATTTTATTATGGTCTTCTTCCTCGGCTGTGTGGCCTGTTTTCAGCCCATCTATGATTTTACTAATTTTACCCACAAAGAAAGTTGACAGACTATTACAACGGTCCTGTGTGGGAAGAATCTTTTCTTTTGCACAGTGTGGGTTGGCAATATCGTTACTCCTGGTACTGTTGGTTGCCTTCAAAATAATATCTGCAAAGTATTCTGCTTTTGCAGTGGAGATTTCTTTTTTATAATTGGCTATTGCCACCTTCCACCCGGTTTTATCCTCATCTACATATGCCTTTGTCCACCTCCATTCTGCCTGCTTACAATCCTTTTTCAGGTTTCTCAATTTTTTATTATACCATGGGGCTGACAGTCTACCTGATATTTTAAGATTTTTAGGGGGGCTATCTTATCAAGCCTTCTGCTTATCTGTTCACAAAATGCCACATAGTTCTCTTCCACCTGTTTGTCTGCATCAAAAGACCTGTTGCTGAGAAATACAGGGGATAGAGCTGGCTTTTTTAGAAGTCCATTCCAGTCCGTACCTTGGACATTCTTCACCATACTAGTATTTAAAATGTTCATTTTGGGATTATATACCCGGAATTTAATCAAGTAATGGTCAGACCAACCCACAGGAAGGAGGCTTTCGACTCCTATTGCATTTTGTCCATAAAAAATGAAGTCCAAAACATGCACTCCCCTATGTGTTGGCTCTATAATCCATTGTCGTAGATTCAAGTTCTCACAAAATTGCAGGATATTTTTATGACCTGAGTCCAGGCTCCCATTGGGTCATAAGTTGAAATCCCCCAAGATAAGCAATCTAGCATGGGTAAGCGCCATATTACTGAGACCATCAGTTAGACTCTGCTGTTGTTGAGGACTGATTGCCCCAGGAGGTATTCTAACAAACTATACCTGTCAGCACTTGTCCTTTGTCTTTTAACGCAAAACCTAAAAGTTCAATACCTTCCACCTCATCAATATCCAGTGGGGTGATATCCCATTTCTCTTTAAAGGTGATTTCATCCCCACCTCCTCTGCCACTCAGCTGTGGTTTATGAAAGGCTTTGTATCCTGTAGGACAGGTAACCCCCAGCTCCAGACCTGAGCCAGGGTGTGTCCATGTCACTGTCATGAACAGTGCATCTAGGTCATGTGTTTTCAGCAACACTTGGATCTCTAAATAATGCTTTGACAATGATATAACATTAAGCATGCCACACCTAAGGATATCCCCTCTCGCAAAGTCTGATTCCAATCCAGCAGTCTCAGCTGGTTTGTACTCCCCGGCCCCACCCCCAACTCACTGACCACCCTTAGTTGTTCAATCGTATATCGGTAGCCTACATTCCCCACAGTATTCCTTCCCAAACCAGCAGCATGGCTGGCACTGTGTGCGGCCGGTGAGCGGATGGGCGCAGACGGATTTGCCTTTGAATGCCAGAAAAACAAGGAGGCTGATTCCTGTGTACCTCAAGTGAGGGATGTGGCCCATTCCTCACTCAGACCGGCACCCTGATGACACTTACCCACAGGTAATGAGAGTTGGATCACCATACAGGGTTTGGCAGATTCATCTACCCTAGACAAAACTAGGTTAGCAGCACTAAGTAGGATTCCAAAATAATGCAGTAGATCATGTGGCAGCATATATTCACTGTTATAGCCCACTGGTTGAATTGTTAACCATCTTCACAATCCTTTTAATGCTAATGATGCTATTCTGTTTCCTTCTATTGATTATTACATCACATGTAATTTACTAAAAAATCCAAATGCTTCAATAAATATTGACACTGCATACTGTGTATTTCTTGAGCATCTCTTTGGGTATGCATAAGGAACCAAATAAAAGAGTTCTAGTTCTGTTCCCACGATTTCCTTGGAGAGTGAGGTTTGTCATGTTCTGAGGTTCTGAGGTTGCACATCCATGTGTAACCTTCCCAGGTTAGTGGTACAGATGGTGCACTGTGAACTAATAGGACTCAGTCCAACATATCCTGGGGGTGTGCACAAAAATCAGTCTCGCACAGAAACAACGTTTATGTTGTCCAACAAATGCTCAGTTTTATTTGGGAAAATATAAGCCGTACAACATGAACCGCCAACGTTCTAGGTTGGATTCGTATATGCTGGATCGCCTGAATGATTTTCTTTTGTTTACTCAAAGACCCCCACTCACCTTTTAACTGGAGACGTTGGAGGTGTTAGGGAAAAATCCTCCTCAGCTAAGTAGGTAACACCTATATATTGGCTATTGGTTGTTCAAACTTGAACCTTTCAATTGGTGACCCCTAGTACTACCCTCTCTGAATTCCACAAATTCATATGTCAAACGGAGGAGTAATAAATATATAGGCTATTTGGTTTTAGGTTTAAACCTATAATAACTGCTTTCTGGACTAGTATCCCCTGCAAAGCCCGGTGTGGAGTACGGTAGTTGCAATAATGAGGGCAAAGAACACTAATGTAAATTCTGTCGCTAAAGGGGAAACCACGAGGGCGGCAGCGGCTGATAATACCCGGGGGGCAGTGCTAAATACAGATTCCGATCTCAGAGCCCAGAAGAGGACGGAGAGGGCAAAGGATGGTGATTCTAGTACTGCTACTAGTGGGAAGACGTGGTGAACCCTGATTCGACTCCTGTAGTTGTCACTCTCTTGGTCTGATGAGAATTTACAAGGGCCCAAATTAACAATTCCCTCGATTTTTAATAGAAACAAGAAACGGAATAAGCCAAAGGAAAACCAGCTATTAGAGCAGCAGTTACCAGAGCACCTTAATTTTAAGGACAGCTCGGACGCTGAGGCTCCTGCCGGAGTGTTAGAAGGGAACTCTCCTCTGCTTACAGGCACGGGCCCCAATCCTCGCAGCCCTGATCCTGCTCCAACTGTTATTCACACTGATCCAACAATTGATACCGCATCTCTGTCGATAACTGGGGACCCCTCTCATGAAAAAGAAACAATCTTCCGAGTGGTCTCGGAGGGGGAGGCCGAAGGAGAAAATGCGGAGGTTGATTTGGATTGGGCAGATGACCATAGTTTTGCTGGCTCTAGTCATTTGGGGGAAGAAGAAAATTCTTTGAGCTCGCCTGGGGGGGATAGCTCTGTTTTAACTGTCCTGGAGTATGGTGTTGCCTTACCATCCCAGGTCCCAGCGGAGCTGAGCTCTTCCTTGGATATAAACGCTACAGTGTTGAGTCAAATACCTTCATCTGATGATTCGAATAGCAGCATCCCTCACAGCCTCGCTATAATCTATCAGGCCATCATGACCCATCGGGAGCAGACCAAAGCGGAAAGTCTACGCATTCATGGTGCAGTACGGAAACTGCAGAACTCAGTTCGGCGGATTGCTAAAACTAATGCGGAACTCTCCACTAGAGTTGCTGAGGCCGAAAATAGGATATCTATAATTGAAGATGACTTTTCCTCCTGTAAAGCTGAGGTGTCAGCCCTACATTCTCTGCGAGATGACATTAACTGGAAACTCAGTGACATGGAAAACAGGGCAAGGAGGAATAACCTCCGAATATTGGGTATTCCTGAAGGGGTGGAGGGGAAAAATATCCGTCAGTATGTCATAGATCTCTGTGCAGAAGCATTCCCTGAGTTAAAAGAGTGGGAATGGGAGAGGGAGCTCCAAAGAGCTCATAGGTTTCCTTTCCAGATTCGGGCAGGTGGTAGGGGTGTGCAGAGTAAACCAAGGGCAATTCTTATCTGCCTTAATAATTATTTATTACAGGAGCAGTTATATGATCTTGCTCGCCCGACCGTAAACGCAGGGCAAAAGGTTGTGAGTTGTTTGTTCGTCCTGACTACTGTCAGGGTACGGTACAGGAAAGGTGGCATCTTCGTCAACTGATTTCTAATTTTCAAAGTAAGGGGGCACAAGCCTTTTTGTTAAATCCTGCTAAATTGAAGGTCATTGCCAAAGAGAAAACATTTTTTTTTACTTCTGAAATTAAGGCAAAAGAGTTATTTAATACTTTGTAATGTTCAGCTGGTGTTTACAGTATGTTCTGTAAATTTGTTAACATGTCTTTTGGCCTATCAAGCTGACTATCTAATGTTGTAGTGGGGTTTCTCTCTGTAAGGTATCCTCATGATTTTTTCTTCGATTTTTTCAGTGGCACCTCCATTCTATTTTTTTCTCTTCTGTTGTATCTTTTAGTTGCTCTGTAAATAGAGGACCCACAATTATTGCAGGGGGGATGGGGGGGGGGGGCGGTAGTAGAGCGTCCATACCTTTCTTTCCATCACTTAGAGGGACCCTTCAGTCCCTTAGCCTCATAGAGGTGGGTTCGTTGGGTGGTGGTGGTGAGGGGGGGAGTAAGGGGTTTTCTGGGTTGGTGGGGTGGGTTGGGGTTCGAGGGGCAAGGAACAGCAGCTGCAGAGTTTGTTTAGTCGGTGGGGTTTGGTTAGTAGCTAAGGATTTGAGAATGCAAACGGGACTTTGCAACAATAAAATTTCATTAGTCTTCTTTTTTCTCTTCTTTTTTGATAATGGCTAAGTTTCTCATATGTTCTTGGAATGTCTGTGGGCTTAATAATAGGAAAAAAGAGGGGGTCATGGCATTGATCTTAATGAATATGGCTGTTCAGCTTCTATGTGTCCAGGACATATCGTGTGGAAAACCAGGGACTGTCTGAAGGATATAGGGCTTGAAGTTTTGGTGTGTACAAAGCAGGGCTCAACAACTAGAGGGGTCGCAATTTTGAAACAATTTGGTTGGGGGGAGTGTAAACGGGCAAAAGCAGACTCTTATGGAAGATGGGCTATCATTGAACTGTGGGTCAACACTTCTGTTTATACTGTTTGTTCAATATACTCTTCTAATTTAGATGACCCGGAAATGCTCAATGATCAGTATCGATCAGTATCGAGCTTGCTTCATGGCCTTCCCCTCTCGTGATTTGCGGAGATTTTAATCTCCATTTACCGTCAGATTTTGATATCCGCCACAATAGTGTCTATTCTGGCAGAAAGCATAAGGTCTTTAAAGCTACTAGGGGGACTGTTAAGGAGTTTGGTTTAGAAGATGTTTGGTGGCTGAAATATTCCGGCATGCCCGGCTATACGTTTTATTCAGCCCCTCACCAAAAGCATGTCCATATTGATTATTTTTTTGCCCCCTCAGAACTATTAACCAATGCTAAAATTGACATCTATCCCAAGATAATTTCAGACCACAATCCGGTCATTCTTGAATTAGGAAGTGACACTGTGCCATACTTCAATAGGAGTTCATGGACTTTTGATCGTCAGCTATTGGTGGACCAGGCGTATGTTCAGCACATGG
The DNA here is from genome assembly GCF_964263255.1 of Lissotriton vulgaris. Classification (NCBI taxonomy): domain Eukaryota; kingdom Metazoa; phylum Chordata; class Amphibia; order Caudata; family Salamandridae; genus Lissotriton; species Lissotriton vulgaris. Next base: position 1,120,487,035 of record NC_141698.1, read on the forward strand.
TTAAATGGATACCAGACTTCTTTGAGTTCAACTTAAGATCAGCTCCGATTTGCATTGTTTGGGACGCTTAAAAAGCTGGTGTGCGGGGGGAAACGTTACGTTTCTCCATAAATAAACAACACAGCATTAGGACTAAACAAGCCACGGAATTAATTAGATTACGTTCTTTAGAATTGGCTTTGGCGCATACCATTAACTCAAATCCACTATATGAACAAAAATTGAAGGAGTTGGCAATTCAAAGAATTAGAATTTATGAAGACTTCGCTGGGAAACTGGCGGGGCAAATAGCAATCCATCGCTCTGACATATACGAGGTTGGTGAAAACTCAGGACGTCTATTAGCCAAGCGGCTAAGACAGAAAGTAGTGGCCAGGAAGGTGGAGGCTATACAGGATTCTAATGGTTCAATACATACCGAACCGGGAAAAATTTCAGAAATATTTAGAGAATTTTACAGCAATTTATACTTAAAAGAAGACTCTCTATATACTGCTGAGGAGGCAGCCGAATTTATTTGTGACCAAGAATTCCCGAAACTTACTAATATCCAGAGGGAAGTGTTAGAGGGGAGTTTACAGCACAGGAGCTTGAAGTGGCGATCTCTTCTTTGGCCGTGGGGAAAGCAGTAGGTCCTGAAGGGATCCCCTTGGAATTTTTTCGTACATTTTTCTCATTATTGAAGGACCATATGCTGGAAGTTTTTGTTACGGCACAAAGAGGCACATTTCCTGCTTCTTGGCAGAAATCTACAATCACAATGTTTTTAAAGAAAGATAAGCCTCCCTTGCTCCCATCCTCATATAGACCAATATCTTTAATTAATGCTGATAGTAAGCTTTATTCCAAAATCATAGCCTCTCGACTCTCTGGTTTGACTTCCTCTTTAGTATCGCATATACAACACAGGTTTATCCCTGACACGACAGACCATGAGCGTCGTGTTATAGCCCTAATAGACTGGGCAGAGGTGACTAAAACAGCTATTGGTGTGACCCTGTTGGATGCAGAGAAGGCATTCGCCAGGGTCGCCTGGCCCTATCTTTGGGAAGTTCTTCGCCTGAGGGGCTTCGGGCCGCCAATCCTTCAGGCAGTCCAGATTATGTATTCGGGGCCTATGGCATCTATTTGACCAGCTGGAAATGAGTCAGCCTTTTTTCAGATTCTACGGGGTACCAGGCAAGGCTGTCCGTCTTCCCTGTTATTATTTGCCCTATATATTGATTTTGTTTGGTTAAATTAACTGAATGTAGAGATATCAAACCTATCACTATCGCCGAGGTGGATTATAGAGCATTAGCGTACGTTGATGATATTGTGGTAATAACCACTGACTTACAGCCTGCATTATCAACCGTGGAAGCCCTGGCGAGGCAATTTGGCCACTTTTCGGGTTATAAGTTGAACATAAATAAGACCCAAATTCTGTATGTGGGGGATAATCCGCCGGCAGGTATACTCTCCGAAAGAGAGGCTACAAATCTCGGTATTAAAATCTCCTCTCCAGTTAGCAACATTCCAGAAATCAATTTTAACCCAGTTTTAGATAAAGTCCACTCCATTCTAGAGCGCCTCAACCATTTGCACTTATCACTACATGGAAGATCAAATGTGTTGAAAATGATGGTACTACCTACATTTCTTTATTTATTTAGATCTATCCCATTAGAGTTCCCCACTGGCTGTTTCAAAAGACTTGAAAATATCTCTTCAAGATTTTTATGGGGCTTCAAAAGGAATAGAAGGGCCTACAAAAAAATGATACTTCCCAGATCCACTAGGGGGATGCGGTATCCCATATTTTTTGTTCTATTATTGGGCATCAGCTATGCAATTTATTTTCCCTTTAGTTCTTGGCAAAAAACTTAAGCATTTACTGTGTCATTACCCCTCTATATATAAGTTTGCTCTAGGAGAAGAGGCCAATGGGTGCTTTTTGAAAATACTGGAACCCAGCTATTATAAAAAAAAACAAGTTTAAGGTTCTTCTAGCGGCGTTCTCAATTTGGAAGCAAATTAAGAGGTCTTTAGGTTTACCTAAAATAAATCGATATACTCCTTTTGAGGCAGGGGGAATTCTTCCTATTATTTTTTGCGATTCCGTAATCAGAAACTGGTATCAGTATGGGATTAACAGCCTAGGAGATATGTTTCATGATTGTCAGCCATTATCTTTTATAGAGGTACAACGCAAATTTGGTATACAAAAGAAGGACTTTTTTAAGTTCTTACAAATTCGTAGTTATTATGGACAAGTGGGTCAATATGATGTACGGTTTCAGGTATTTCCTTTGATAGACGGGCTGGGAAAGGGGTTTTCAATTGTTTTTTTTTATTCTCAATTGAATTCCCTACTCCCAGACGACTTAGAGCAACTTCAAGAAAAATGGAAAAATAAACTCAATCTTTATATAACTGAACTGCAGTCATCGATTTCGCTAGCTAATGATGTACTGATCTCGGGTAGGATGAGGGCTCAACATTAGATGGTTCTCTATGATATGTACTATACCCCGAGGAAAGTGTCTAAATGGAGTACTGGCACTGGCACTAGCTGTAGTAGATGTGGCTGTTATGCTGCAGATACGCAACATATGTTTTTTTCATGTCCTAAATTGGTTGGTTTATTAACGTCTATTCGTGAGTTTTTGAAATAAATATTTGATCCCTCAATTGTCATCTCAGTGAAGCTGGTTTTGTTTGGCACGGACTCTGAAGTTTTGTCTAGATCGAAGGAACTTTCTGCCTTTTTATTTATATGTATGGCATTGCTCCGTGCTTGTATTTCTAAAGAATGGATATCTACTGATCCTCCGCTATTTTCTACTTGGAGGGCATAGCTGTTATCTATGTATAACCTTGAAGTTGCTATATTTAAATCAAAGACTATTCGTAAAAAGAGTAGATGGTTAAAAATCTAGGCCCCTATAATTGACTGGATTTAAAGCAATGAAATCTTGCTTCCTTGTTTCTCTCTTTCTTTTGCAGAGTGTTATTTATTGCTTGTTGTGTCTATATTGTCTTCTTTTTCTCTCCATCTTTCTTGATTATATATGACTGTATTATATATATGCTCTGTTTATTGGCCATGTATTGTATTTTTTTCTCTTCTCTGTATCTTGCTTGTTCCTTGCATAAAATCAATAAATAAAAATACATAAATAAACCTATAATAACTGATAAAACCCAACCGAAAGGAAAATATCCATCCCCGATGTAAACATATAAACACTGAAAAAACACCTTTGCAACCACAAACCAATTGTCATTCAAAGAAAGGAAAAGATGAGTGAAAGAGTCCTTTTTATTTTTTCCTGAAGGGGCCAATGCAATGTAACTTTGTTATACAAGGTAGCATCAGTAAAGACTAGGCTAACATTATTCTGATTGAGTTTTGTTGTTTAGGGATGTCACAAAAGCATTGTCTCTTCTTCCTTCTGCTCAGTTTTGTGGTCTTTGGTCTAAAGATGCAGTGGTTAGAAGCATGTTTTGGATCTTATTTAGTTATTTTATGAACTGTAGAGAACCGGGAAATATCAAAATCCTATTTGATATTTTGGCTACATTTGACTTCACCGATAGGTGAAATGGCTGGTTTTATAAGAATCTTTCGTAAATCCTTTGATACATCAGAACCCTTTTCTAGCGAGTCAGTATTGATTGTAAGTGAATTCCCAAACACCCCAGGCTTTAAACATTCAATGCAAGATGAAGTGAAAGGTATATGTGAAAAGAATGTTGTCACCAAACATCTGAGATAGTGGTGAAAACGTGACACCAGACGTTTGGTAAACATGGAGCGCAGTATCACTTGGAATGCTGCTGAAAAAAGTTCTTACCAAGTTCAAAAATATTGGAGTAATATTGTTTGTATTTTCAGTAATTTAGCTATGTATATGAAAAATTTGTATGATGGCCGGTCAAAATCGATACCTGAGCTGAAGTGCTTCCCTGTAAGAGATCCTTGTCACTTGCCAGATGGTATGCTAAAAGCATCTTTCCAATCCTCAGAGTAATTGAAGAATGCTATTGACTTTATAGTCCATTCTGGTGCAGTAAAATGTATTTGGACTCCATATACCCTGTGCACACGCTATCTAGGCACATGCACTATCAGTGCAGGAAGCAAGCAATAATTAAAATGTAATAGAAATTCCATAAACACCGGAAAAACACTATTTCTGTTGTTTTTAATGGCGCGAAAATGTGTAACCACTGATAACCACTGTCTTTTTAAGGTATTGAAAAAACTGAAAAAAGCCACCAGAATTTACCAAAAATAGAAACTGAAAACAGGAAAGCCTATAAATATACCAACTTAATGCAGACATGCAGCTATCAAATGCTCCAGCAAGGCAAACTACCCCAATTCTGTGGAAACATTACCTATGTGGTTGAAGCCCACAAAACATTCGGGATGGAGGTATTCTATTCATGGGATACATTGCCAGCAGCAGATCCATGTTCAAGACTTTTTCACTCATTCACTGCGGATGAAGTTTCTAATAAATACACAGATTACACAGCATTATAATAACATAAACATACCAAGAACATCACAACTTGTTTGAAGGCAAACAATAATGTTATACTAGGTCCCCTTAGCAATGAGGGAGCAACATGGCCAGTCTTAGCGCATTACACACCATACCCAGTCATCGCTTATCACACAGCAACAGGTCTACGTATATGTTACACTGATTTAGTCAAAATATACAGATATTTGCAAACATGTGTCATGTGAACAATGGCAATAAATTCTGCAAGGGCTGCTCAAGCTGCACAACCAAAATTGGCTTCACTTGGAATTCATCCACAAACTAACAATGCAATCATGGGTAAAATTCCTGTTACACGGAAGAAGAGTCCATTCAGGATTGCACAAAAACAAATCAACTTGAAATAGTGTTTGCCCATATTGGATTAAAGGAAAAACACAGAATTCTTACAATATGCTTGCAAATGGGGATATCTCTCCCAGTGGAAGGCTGTACCACTTGAGCTATAGTTTGTGCTGCAGTATATACCAGAACTCACAGTACACCCTGATTAGCTGTTTTGCCAGAGGTGCTTAACCAGATCCAAAATGAGTACTGGGCAACCCTGGATCTGAATTTAGGGATGAAAGTGATGGGCATCTTTGCTGCAGTATCCTACATTATGTTAAGTAACATTAAATTCTGCCTGCACAGGAAGAGGGTCTCTAATGCGCTCAAAAGTGCCAGCACACTCCTACCACACAGGACACCGCAAACAGCGAGGCTAGCACCAAGGTGATCTCCAAGCCCCAGAAGTTTATGCTGCCTGCCCTGGAAGAGGGGCTCTAATGCGCTCAAAAGCACCAACACACTCCCACTATGTGGGATGCGCCGAGGCAAAGCCTGAGCCAAGGGTGAGTCTGCCCTTGCCCGTCATTGCCAGGAAGAGGCAGGGCAGGGCCATACCCTTACGTTTGGCAAATTGCTGTCCCGCACAAGTCGATCTTTGCTCCAAGAAGTACTGAGTCTTTCTGAATATTCTATCCTTTGATACAGTGAGCATACCTGGCACTGTTTACTGTCTTCTGACTTATTGTATGATACTCTTCAAGGACTGTGGCTGTTGCCTACTTGCTTTTCGCAAGACCCTGGACCTTGTGAGTTTAAATGAGTTACTCTCCCTTGTGGTTTCCTTTCCTCGGACCTTGCATAGGTTGCACAGGTTGTATACATCGTTACTGCTGCAGGGGAAGAGTTGTTTAGATAGCTTACATTGCCTTGTTTTAATTATTCTTTTAACTACTTTTGCAGGACTGGGCAGCGTTTTTTGTGCTTGTCAAGGTACATTGATGGGCTGGTCACTAACCCCACCACTCCTTCATTCTAACAGCTTGCTAGACTGCGTTGAATAGGACTTAGACCATAGTTGGCTTTTATCCACCTTGGGCTGTGTACTCTGAGGCCTGTGGGATGGGTAGGAGAAAATCTATGGAGGGTGTGGTTGGTAGCCAACCTGGGAAAGGGAAAAAGGTTAGGAATCCTTAAAACACCCAGCCAGCAATTGCGTATTAGACCGCATTGACAACTTGATAAGTGAGTGTGAAGATATTTTAGATGTAGAATCTCCTTTTTCCTCACTCACCCCCAACGGCAAATCCTCTCCCAGAACTATTATCCCTAGCCAACCCCCCACCATCCCAGCAATGTTTAGAAAATCACTTCTTAGGGAGGCCATTGTACATACCCACGAGGCCTCACCCCACATCGCGAGGACTCACTCTCATTCTTCCCTTTTTAATTATAATTCTCTCAACCCTCCCTGTAGGTTACCACCACAGTTAGAACCCATCCTTCGCTGCGTCAATAGGTTCACTCCACTTTTGGCCCTACCCGATGAGCCTAAGAAATACCTTTTTCAACATACTTCTGAGTCCTCGGATGCGATTATAGCTGCTCGAAAGCCCCTGGACTCAACTACTCACCAGTTCATCACCGACCTAAGGGCCGAATTAGAGACCTTGAGAATCATTACTACAGAATGGTTTACCCACGCATCACAGGCTAAACTTTTGTTGGGAGACGTCACACACCCAAAAGTAGCCATCCTCTGTCCCATCAGTTAAACTTACGCCAAAGAAATACCACAACGCATGAGCTCCCCCAATTACCATCTGCTGTTGTCCCCTGCACCCAAATATCCTCAAAACCCTATGTCAATTGAGCCGATTACCCTTTCATCCTAACGGTTGGACATGGCTCCAGTAAGCAACCAGGGATTTGTAACACCAACCTGTCTGAAGGGCAACCATCTTCTCAACATGGCAGGAACCACTCATTACAATCAGCCGCTCCTCGTTTGCCACCTGTCCACAAAATATTTATGGTTCAATGTCCCCAAACTTGGCACTAGGCAGGGGTACGTGGGGGAAGATGCCTTGATCAATGAAACAATCCACTGGATCATCCACGTTAGGGGCTGTCGTTCGGTGATTCCAGATGATATCATTAGGGTGCACAGATGCACACTACTAGGCCAACCATTCGACTTCATCGAGCTGAGAGTAAAACGGCCAGATTTGGCTGAAAATATCCTTGCCCTAGAATACCAAACCTGTTCTTCTGATTTTTCTTCTATCCAGTTCAAGAGTTCTATACCCCTCAATCCAACTCCCTCTCCACCTTCAGATGGAAGACTCAGTGGTTCCACCTTAGATCTTCATGACTGACTCCTGAAGGAAGCTTATAGGCCCCCCAGATTATGCTCCACTCCTTTGCCCCATGAAGATATCCGCTCTAGTGACAAGGCCCTACAGAAGGCACCCCACCCAAACGAGGATGGTCCACCACTAGATGCAGGTACAATTAGCACCTCCAATAATCCTAGAGGGTCAGAGGGTGCGTTCTGCCACACGGAGTATAATATCCAAATACACAAAGTACTGGCAAAAGGACCAACACCCATAGCTCTAATCTCCTGGAATGTTGCAGGCCTAAGACAAAAACTTGAGGATCCAGATTGGCACAGCTACATAGAAAAATCTCTGCATCTTCCAGGAGAAATGGCTACTGACCCGCCATTTAAGTTGGGATTTAAAACATACTACAAAAATTCTATCCCATTGCAGAGAGGAAGACTCTTAGGGGGGCTGGTAATATGGATCAAAATAACCCTGGGGATGCAAATCAATGCCTATACCATAGACTCGTCCAGATCTATTGGCAGTATGCCTAGACACGAACACTTACAACAATGAAAAACTGTACCTTTTCAATGTCTACAACAGACCAATCAGGCAACATCCCAACTCTGAGATTATTGATTTACTAAGGCAGTACTGTGGATCACCTAGACCCCATTGATACTGTGATTGTATGTGGGGACTTTAACTGTACCTACAAACTACTAAACGGCCTAGAAAGTCTGGACATGACCAGGGGGTTGCCCCAGCTAGAGGATGGACCACCCAAACCGTGCAGCAATGCCGCAATACAGATAATGCAGCTTATCATTGAAACATCACCTAAGGGCATGTAATGGAAGGTTGACCAATAACGGGAATGACAAACCCTCCCTAAACGCATTTAAGTGTGGTAGCTCGAAGTCAAGAATTGAACACATTATGCACAATTGGAGCAGGATTGCGAGCTTTAGAATAGATGTGAGAGAGTATTTTTAACAAAGAAGGGAGGTAGAGTACAAAGTAGGATTCCTACTCCACGGGCACTGATAAATAAACAAGAAGAATCCTACTACCAGTGTGAAGAAAAGGGGGGAAGGGGAACACTCAGTGTTGTGTAAAATACCCCTCACACACCAACAGGCCCCTTGGTGTCATGCTTCATCATCGGGGTCTTCGCACCCCGCTAGAGGGATGCGGCACGCTGCGACCTACGACTACGTGGGAGCGTTGACAGGTATTAACTATGTGTGGTGTGTGTTGAGTGTGAGTGATAAGAGGATTAAATGTGAGTGGGAAATGTGGTGAGGAAATTAAAAAGTACCTGGCTAGTGGGAAAAATGGAAAAAAACTTTATTTCGTACCCCTAGCTGGTGCTATTAAAAGGTGTGCAGAGAAAAGACGAGGTTAGTTTGTCTTAATTAGGGACAAAACCTCTGGTGTGCGTCGACATGTTTCGGTACGTGTGTACCTTCTTCAGGACGGGGCACAACTCCCAACCCCACTCACGTATTTCTAAAAAAAGGGGTAATTATTTTTAATAAAAAGTGAAGTCACTCATTTGAAGTTGGCTACAATGTGCCTACAGCGGTTCTTGTGATCATGTATTTACATGTCCTGAAAAAAAGAAAAAACCATTAGGTTTGGTTACCATAAGGTATTGGCTCAGACAGGTGCCGTCACCTGGAGCCCCAAACAGTAAAACAATCTGTAAAGGAAAGGACATACTCGACACACAACACATAGGACACACTTAGGTTTTTTGTACTTATTGTTTTTTAGACATACTCGTGGTCTTTGATGTCTACTGCATCATGAGCAAGTCCTGGGCATCAAGGTAGGTAGGTGGATCCACAATCTACAACGATAGAGAGGTGGACTCAGTGCTGTTACTTATATTCACTTCTTACCTCCTCCATCTACCTAGAGAGGCTAGATTCTGTGTGGAAAGAATACTCACGAAATCCGCCTGTATTGGCCTCCTTCTACCACCCCGTGCTGCTCCGCCGTGAATGAAATGCGGACGTGTTCGGTGGTATATAAGGAGAGGCTGGGTGTATTCCCATTGGTTAATTGCCGGAAGTCACAGGGACCATGTATGAAGACTATTTGTTTCGGCCTCTATACATGTGATCTAATTAACTTTGACATGTGACCCATTGTTATTTGTTCATTACCGGAATGTCCATGTATGGTCTTTCCGCTCCATAGCCAATCATGGGCTGTTATTGGGTCCGGCGCTGAATAGAGGACAGAAACGGGGAGCGCCGTTGTTTACACGACTGTGTATCATGTGTGCATGCGCATGAGTTGTTTCCCATTAGTGTCTATGCGCATGCGTGTTAGCCGGTTGAAGGCCGTGCATGTTCAAAGATGTTATTTGTAGCGCTGGCCCTGGTGGGCAGATACCAGCCGTAGTGGTCAAGTGATTTGGCTCCACGGTATGTCATCGTTTAGTCCCGTGATATGGGTTCCCAGGCGGAACACCCAACGTTGTTCCTTTTGGAACAGGCCTGATTCCGAAGGTAGTCGCTCAATGACAGTCCAGCGAAGATCATTGATGCAGTGCTGTTGTGACAGGAAATGTGATGCCATTTTAGTTGTTGATTTTTTACAGCGTATGTTTGATTTATGTTCACCTATCCTTATTTTGACTGGTCGGGTGGTCATGCCTACATATTCCAATCCACATGGACAGTTAATCAAGTACACCACATTTTTCGTGTTACAGTTTGAGAACTGGCGCTGTTCCCATGTCATGCCATTCCTGAAGGTGAGGTTCTTGCTTTTCTGAGTCTGGTGGCAGCAGCTGCAATCACCGCATGGGAAGTGGCCCTGTACACTGGTCGGATTCTGTCTCGCAGCCTGGTTTTCCCGTGGTATAGTGTGGACCACGATGTCTTTTATGTTTTTGCCCCTCCGATGCGCATGCATTGGTTTTTCAAAATTGAGGTTTCCACAGTTCAGTATACCCCAATGTTTATCGATCACCTTTGACACCTGGTTCGATATTGTGGAGTAGGTTGTCACGCAGATGGGTCTCCTGTTCATTTCCTTCTCTTTGGGATTTTCCTCTATGAGAGCCTCCCTATGGTTGTTTTTTGCGCGTTTCATCGCTTTTTCGATGGTCCTCGTTGGGTACTGCCTTTCCATGAGTTTCGTTCTTAGGTCTTTTGCCTGACGGTTGAATTCACTTAGTTCCGTACAGTTCCTCCGTAATCTCAGAAACTGTCCGTACGGCAGATTTTCCCTCAGGTGCCTAGGGTGAAAGCTGTCGTAGCGTAACAGACAATTCCTGGAGGTGGGCTTAAAGTGGGTGTTGCTTTTTAGCCTACCATCCTCGCTATAAATGTTCAAATCTAAGAAAACCATTGACGTATTTGAAACGGTGCTAGTGAATTTCAGATATTGGTTCTGGTTATTTAGCCAGATCACAAAACTCTTAGCACTGTTGGCATCACCGTTCCAAATGATGAAAATGTCATCGATGTACCGTTTCCAGATGCCAATCTGGGAACGGTAAGGATTGTTCTCATGCAGGATTTTTTGTTCTTCAAGATGGTGGACGTATAGTCCTGCCAGGCTCGGAGCAAACGTGCTTCCCATGCTTGTCCCATGGGTTTGTAGATACAGTGTCTCCTTGTACTGAAAAAAATTATCTTTCAGAGCCATGCTGATACACTCTAGGACCAGGTTTTTTGGTGTTTGGTACTTCCACGGTCGGCTGAAGAGTACCTCTTCGATTATCTCCAGTGTCTCCCCGTGGGGCAAGCTTGTGTATAAACTTTCCACGTCGAGACTTTCTAGAAGCTGCATGGTTGGGTCAAAAGGTAGGTCTTCCAAGAGTTGTAGGACCGACTTGGTGTCCTTTAGGTATGTATTTGTGGCTTGTACCATCGGTCTGAGGAAAGCGTCGGAGAATTTTGATAAAGGTTCCAGGATAGACCCAATGCCAGACACAATAGGTCTTCCTGGCGGGTTGTCAAGATTCTTATGTATCTTGGGGATACAATAGAGAGTATGGTATCTTGGGATTGGGTTGCTGTAGGAAATCAGCTTCCTTCTTGCTGATCCAATCGTGAGCAAGTCCTTCCTCTACCATGCCACCGATTCGTGTCCGTAGTCTTTCTGTTGGATCATTATCCAGTTTTCTGTAGTTCCGTGGGTCAGACAGAAGACATAGGCATTCCTTGTCATATGCTTCAAGGGTTTGCAATACTATTGCTCCCCCTTTGTCTGCAGGTGTTATGACAAGTTCACTGTTGGCTGTTAGTTCTCGAAGGGCTCTCTGCTCCTCTCCACTTGTATTGTGGAAGACATTTCTTCCTTGGATATTCAGTTTGTTAACCTCTGTGACCACCGCTTTCTCAAAGGTTAGAATCTCCACCGGGATACCTGTATCTGGAGGGGTGAAAGTTGATTTTAGTCTCAGACCCGTATCGGTATTGTCTTCTGGAGGAGGTTTATCCTTAAAAAAGGCCTGCAATTTCAATTTCCTGAAGAAATCTTGTAGCTCCACATTGAGTTTAAAGACATCCGGTTTATGTGTGGGGACATATCCCAGTCCTTTATTTAGGATGTTTTTCTGCGTAGTGGTCAAAGTGATTGGTGTGAGGTTCACCACTAAGTCCCTTTCTTGCTGGTAGACGGTTGGTTCGGAAGTGACGCCGTCATGCTCCGGGTTGTTCGGGCGTTGGGCTGTTCTTGATCTTCCCACACTACGTTGTTCCCTTTCCGGTTCTTCCCGCGTGAATTCTGGCGTGCCCCTAAAAAAGGCTGCTGTTGACCTCCATAGGGTTGTTGTTGTCCGTAGAAACCATCACTGTATTCCTGGTTCCACATTGGTCCGAATTGGAAAGGGTTGAATTGAGGTGGACCCATGAACGGTTGGTAATGGTTTGGTGGTTGGAAACCCCGCCATCCTCTTTGTCTAGGGAATTGTTGGCGTCTTTCTCTCCATCCACCCCTCCGTTGTTTGTTTCCCTTGTTTCCACTCGAGTTGGAACCTGATGAGCCAGTATCTGAAGTGTCGCTATCTGCGTCGCTGTAGTTGTTTTTTGAGACATAGTCCACTTTAGTGTATGGATATGCACTCTCTGGAGTAAACTTAGCTACATCCTTTGTTAGCTTGTTGGTTTTGCTTTGTTTCAGATTAAACTCGAATTCCGTCATCTGTTGGTTTAGTTCATCGAGTCTGGTTTTCAGTTCCTCCGGTGTGATATATGTTTGCAACTGGACCTCAATTTTATTTATCTCGATTTTGAGTTCTTGTGTGATCCTGGCAGCTGTTTTGATTATGAGGACTAACCAATCTCTTGAACAGTGCCAGGAGATTAGTGACCACTCTTTTTTAAAAATCATGTCCTGCTGGAAAATTAGTGGTTCATTTTTCACAATCAGGCCCGGTGGTGCCATTTTGTTGCGGAGGTATTGGGTCATGAACAGTCCGTGTAAAGCGGCTTTTATCTGGTTTCGTCTGAGATTCAACAATTCATTCCAGTCGTTTGTTTGTGGGCCTGTGTCCTGGTTGCATAGTCCCTCGAAAAGGTTGCTGTCTGCTAGAATCTTATCAATTTCTGCCTCCGCGAAAGTGAGGCCATGTTCGTCCTCCATTGTGATGGAACCGCTGAAAAAACAACCATAGGGAGGCTCTCATAGAGGAAAATCCCAAAGAGAAGGAAATGAACAGGAGACCCATCTGCGTGACAACCTACTCCACAATATCGAACCAGGTGTCAAATGTGATCAATAAACATTGGGGTATACTGAACTGTGGAAACCTCAATTTTGAAAAACCAATGCATGCGCATCGGAGGGGCAAAAACATAAAAGACATCGTGGTCCACACTAGACCACGGGAAAACCAGGCTGCGAGACAGAATCCGACCAGTGTACAGGGCCACTTCCCATGCGGTGATTGCAGCTGCTGCCACCAGACTCAGAAAAGCAAGAACCTCACCTTCAGGAATGGCATGACATGGGAACAGCGCCAGTTCTCAAACTGTAACACGAAAAATGTGGTGTACTTGATTAACTGTCCATGTGGATTGGAATATGTAGGCATGACCACCCGACCAGTCAAAATAAGGATAGGTGAACATAAATCAAACATACGCTGTAAAAAATCAACAACTAAAATGGCATCACATTTCCTGTCACAACAGCACTGCATCAATGATCTTCGCTGGACTGTCATTGAGCGACTACCTTCGGAATCAGGCCTGTTCCAAAAGGAACAACGTTGGGTGTTCCGCCTGGGAACCCATATCACGGGACTAAACGATGACATACCGTGGAGCCAAATCACTTGACCACTACGGCTGGTATCTGCCCACCAGGGCCAGCGCTACAAATAACATCTTTGAACATGCACGGCCTTCAACCGGCTAACATGCATGCGCATAGACACTAATGGGAAACAACTCATGCGCATGCACACATGATACACAGTCGTGTAAACAACGGCGCTCCCCGTTTCTGTCCTCTATTCAGCGCCGGACCCAATAACAGCCCATGATTGGCTATGGAGCGGAAAGACCATACATGGACATTCCGGTAATGAACAAATAACAATGGGTCACATGTCAAAGTTAATTAGATCACATGTATAGAGGCCGAAACAAATAGTCTTCATACATGGTCCCTGTGACTTCCGGCAATTAACCAATGGGAATACACCCAGCCTCTCCTTATATACCACCGAACACGTCCGCATTTCATTCACGGCGGAGCAGCACGGGGTGGTAGAAGGAGGCCAATACAGGCGGATTTCGTGAGTATTCTTTCCACACAGAATCTAGCCTCTCTAGGTAGATGGAGGAGGTAAGAAGTGAATATAAGTAACAGCACTGAGTCCACCTCTCTATCGTTGTAGATTGTGGATCCACCTACCTACCTTGATGCCCAGGACTTGCTCATGATGCAGTAGACATCAAAGACCACGAGTATGTCTAAAAAACAATAAGTACAAAAAACCTAAGTGTGTCCTATGTGTTGTGTGTCGAGTATGTCCTTTCCTTTACAGATTGTTTTACTGTTTGGGGCTCCAGGTGACTGCACCTGTCTGAGCCAATACCTTATGGTAACCAAACCTAATGGTTTTTTCTTTTTTTCAGGACATGTAAATACATGATCCCAAGAACCGCTGTAGGCACATTGTAGCCAACTTCAAATGAGTGACTTCACTTTTTATTAAAAATAATTACCCCTTTTTTTAGAAATACGTGAGTAGGGTTGGGAGTTGTGCCCCGTCCTGAAGAAGGTACACACGTACCGAAACATGTCGACGCACACCAGAGGTTTTGTCCCTAATTAAGACAAACTAACCTCGTCTTTTCTCTGCACACCTTTTAATAGCACCAGCTAGGGGTACGAAATAAAGTTTTTTTCCATTTTTCCCACTAGCCAGGTACTTTTTAATTTCCTCACCACATTTCCCACTCACATTTAATCCTCTTATCACTCACACTCAACACACACCACACATAGTTAATACCTGTCAACGCTCCCACGTAGTCGTAGGTCGCAGCGTGCCGCATCCCTCTAGCGGGGTGCGAAGACCCCGATGATGAAGCATGACACCAAGGGGCCTGTTGGTGTGTGAGGGGTATTTTACACAACACTGAGTGTTCCCCTTCCCCCCTTTTCTTCACACTGGTAGTAGGATTCTAGATGTGAGAGAGGACAGTGCCCATCGTCCACTTTTTTTAGAAGTAACAGGTTACTTAGCAAGGGACGACCCACCCGGCACTTGCCTGCAAAATTGACAGCCTCTAATAGGAAATAACTGTAAGGCTATTAAATGGATAACAGGAAACATAGAGCGGATGACAATTATTTACAATACATTCGTAGAGGTATTTGGCAACTATGTAGAAACAAGTGGATCATCACTATTAACAATGCATAATTTCTTATTAGCAAAGCTAGAGCGCCTTCTCACCAGAGATACAGGGAAGAAACTGAAGCCCAACTGTAAGTTGGGCACTAAAACAAACCCCTGGTACACATTGGTCTGCAGGAAAGCCAAGAAATGCTTACTCGAGAATCTAAAGCAAGGAATTGAAGACTCAATAAGGAGGGCTAGGGATATCCATAGGAAACCATTGGCTACTGCAAGGAAGAATTGGGACGAGAACAGTTGGTTGAACCTACTCCAGGCAGTAAAAACCAATAATATGGCAGAGTTCTGGAAACTAATTGCATGTGGGGGCGAGGACCAAGTAGTGAGAACAGAGCATCACCTGGATTCGGTAGCCTGGACCGAGCACTTCACTAATCTATATTCGAGCTTCCGGCCCATTCCTATCGAATACTGTGGGCCTGCTAGCAACAAGGGAGACAGCGAAGTGATCATTTCTACGCTAAAAGAAACTGAACATGCAATAGACACAATCAAGGAGGGAAAAGCTCCAGGACTAGATAGACTCCCCAGAGATCTGTTCAAGCATGACAAAATGGTTTGGATCCCGTATGTCAACCTAATCGACAACACTATAGCAGCAGGTGCACCAGTACCGGCAATGTGGAAAGGAGATGAAATTGTTCCTATCCACAAAAAAGGCAGCAAACAGAAACCTAAGAACTGTGGGCCAATTAGCCTGATAGAGGTGCTCCAAAAAAGTGTATGGATAGAGAATAACAACATAATGTCCCCATACCAGGCAAGATTTGGACCTTGCACAAGTACGGTGGACCAAGTCTTCAAACATTTATGCATTATTTGTACATATGTCAAGGTAAAGGAGGGCCACGTCTACGTAGCATTTGTAGACCTGAGGGCTGCCTTTGACCTCATACCCAGATGATTATTGTGGGACTCACTAAAAAAACAGGAAGTTCCAGCAAATCTGTAAGCTCAGATAAAAGGGCTACACTGCGATAATTACGCTAGGGTTCGCTGGGGCAGGAATGGGGAGCTCACTGAACCAATCCCAATAGATAGAGGAGTGAGACAGTGATGCGTACTTGCCCCCACCCTGCTCTCACTCTATATTAATGACGTGGTTGACCACTTTCAAAAAACTGAAAAAGATCCCACAAAATTGAATGGGAATTTTGATACAAGCGTTACTATTCGCAGATGATACCATCCTGATCTTGCAGACACCCAGGGGCTTACAAAGCTTAATGGAGGATTTTAATAGATACTGCAATGCAAAAGGCCTAGAAATATATACTGGTAACAACTAAGTATATGGTCATAAATCCCACAAGGGTTTTAGAAATAATTTTAAGATGAATAACCAAAAAGTAGAACACTCCCCAAATGTTACTTATCTGGGTATATTACTCGATTCTAAGCTATCATGGAAACAGCAGGTAAACCACTCACCATTAAGGCTTGCCCAGGGGCCAGGGGGCAGGGGCTGTCCTCAAAAAGTACAGCTTATCCTCAAGCAAACCCTTGACACCAACCCTAGAGTAACTCTGGGCGTAGTTTGCATAGTAGAGCTCCGCATAGCTAGGTGAAGTGCACTTCTCACTACGCGAGATAAGCATAGCACTACGCGAACTGCGTAGTGCGCTGTTTGCAATGATTGCACAGTGCCAGATGCTTGTCCGCACTGTGCAATCATTGCAAACGGCATCTCACACAGTGCAAGTGGTTGTTTTCCGCCACTCAAGTAGATTTTTACTCTAACGGCAGCTTTCTCAACGCGGACTTGTAGTTTCTCATCGCCAGCGGTCGCAAGCATACAAACCAATCTCAATGAGAAACCTGACCTCCCCACCGGGAGGTTTATTTCCACACTTGCGATCGGCAACTTGATGTTGCTGATCGCTAATGAGGAAAAAGTCTCGCCAGGATGTCATTTTGCTCGCTCGCAGTCGCCAACTTGACGTTGAGGACCACGAGCGAGCAAACAATGCCAACTACGCTACGCTATGCGCTTTTGCACTGTGCTACATGCAATTCGCGTAGCACGAAGTAGCACAAACTACGCGAGCGTAGCGTAGTTGTCTGCCTAGGGTTACCCTAAAGCTATATAAATGCAAGGCACAGGCAGCAGCACTGTATGGATCAGAACTTTGGGGTATTGGTGACACTAAACAACTGATGAATGGGAAAAACAAGTTTGTGAGGAGACTAATGGGGCTACCATCATTAACACCACTCATCCCAATGTTTTATGATGATCTAAACATGAAGCGCACAGGGAAAATTGCAACATTGCGACCAATGCTGTATTGGATACGCTCGTGGATAATACCAGTATTAGCTGAATATAGAGACGGTGTGAGAGAATTCCTAGCCATTGATACATGTCTCATTTTTCCTTGGTTGAGATTTGTCAAGAAATGGCTTATAGAATTAGGCCTCAATTCATACTAGACCGAGCCGCATAGCCTAACATCAAGTTACAAAAATATATTGAAGAAAACGTATTGGTCATACATTCTGAATGCACTCCACCGCTACTCAAGACTGGGAAGGCTAACAACCCAATTTCTTACTATTAAACCAAACCCAAGCTTTGAAGAATTTCTTGACAATGTACAACCACATCTAGCAAAAACTCTGTATTTGAAATTAAGGCATAACATTTTGCAGAGTTATACAATAAATTGTGTAACAAAGGGAGATCGCACCTGCATTTTATGCACATCATGCACTATAAGGTCTACCAAAAACACAGCACATATCCTATTCTTCTGCCCAGAATAAGCCTGTGCAAGGAGGAAATGGATACGTCTGTCGTGTAACACACTGGGATTCAGAAAGCACTAAGATGCATTGAGGGTGCTGACAGTTAGCACTGTACCGCATGTAATATTTGCCTTATCCCGATATTTGTTTGCAGTAGGGATCATAAGAAGTAAAATTGAGCTAAAGCTGTGATGCCGCAATGAATAATGTACCCTTTTAGTTGGAAAAACATCTTGCATTGCACAAAATTATCAGTTATTTTAATTGTATCATACGAAGTTTTAGCTGATTTTAAATATGTATACATCAGGGGGATGTATTGGAATACTTAGTGATTTTTGAAAGTAGGGGACCCCTATATATTAATAATAGTATACTTGCTATACATAGGGAAGCAAATCAGGTTGGAAACGGTCTATAGCCAAGTAGATTCGGAACTCATAAAAACTGTATGATATTTATTATGATATATATATTTGTCAATACCCAGTGATTTAGTGAAAAAGTCACCCAGCAAACCAATTTGAAAAAAGATTATTTCATTTATTTATTGTAAAGCTTTTTCAAATATTTTTATCTTTTTGTAGTGTTCTTGTTATTTATAAAAATCTTTTTTTTCCATATTATTACATAGCAGTTAATCATATAATTGATAAATCACATACATAAATTATTGAAACAGTTATAGACAGACAGTAGATGAAAAGAGAACAAATAGTGTTAGCAATACGGCAAGATGGTTCACAACGCGTGTTTCGGCCAATGTGGCCTTCCTCAGGTGGCCGTGTATTGCTGTAACCAAAGATATCCAGACCTTGATATGCAAACTAGAAAAGGGTATTTATTTTAGCTGCAAGCTCTTGACAATAAAATTGGAAGAAACTCAAGTGGTCTTCAAATAGCCACGATTTCCTAATGGTCGCGTTTTCTAGGTTTCTGTCATAATTTAGAGACCGTGGTCATGATTCCGCCGGAATGTTTGTAAATAGCCGTTCCGATGGTGGTGCGTGGCTGATGCCTGATGCCTGTATCCAGGCATCAGCCACGCACCACGCCGGATCCGCCGCGATGTGGCCATGAAAGCACAATACCGAGAGGCTTTCGCCCAGATCCCAATCACGAACCGTTCAAGAAATTGATCCCATATTACGGAATCGAGCCTCCCGGCCGACCTAAAAATAGACCGCTTAGAGCACCTTCATCAAATAAAGAGATTACAGCGAGTACATTATCAACATATAGATGCTATCAGTGATAAAAGATCATACCCTAGGAAACATATGTAACAAAGACAGAGCTATATCTGGACACCAATTTCAACATCGGAACGGCTATTTACAAACATTCCGGCGGAATCATGACCACGGTCTCTAAATTATGACAGAAACCTAGAAAACGCGACCATTAGGAAATCGTGGCTATTTGAAGACCACTTGAGTTTCTTCCAATTTTATTGTCAAGAGCTTGCAGCTAAAATAAATACCCTTTTCTAGTTTGCATATCAAGGTCTGGATATCTTTGGTTACAGCAATACACGGCCACCTGAGGAAGGCCACATTGGCCGAAACGCGCGTTGTGAACCATCTTGCCGTATTGCTAACACTATTTGTTCTCTTTTCATCTACTGTCTGTCTATAACTGTTTCAATAATTTATGTATGTGATTTATCAATTATATGATTAACTGCTATGTAATAATATGGAAAAAAAAGATTTTTATAAATAACAAGAACACTACAAAAAGATAAAAATATTTGAAAAAGCTTTACAATAAATAAATGAAATAATCTTTTTTCAAATTGGTTTGCTGGGTGACTTTTTCACTAAATCACTGGGTATTGACAAATATATATATCATAATTGGAATACTTAGTGACCAGCTCATTCTGTTTTATCCTGATATTGATGACCATTGTTAGACTTGGCATCTTTGGGCGTGTTTCCATATATATATTGCTTGATGACTTTTAGATTATATCATATGGGTGTTTAACACATGCATACAGTACAGTCGAGTATAGGCAATGAAACATTTTGTACGGCTATGAAACTTTTTATGGCCTTTGGCCGAAATAAAGTATTCTAAATAAATATATGTATAGTGCGTGAAAAATATAAAACTACATTGTATATTTTCAATGATTTTTTTCTGACAGAATATAGCACCTGAACGCAAGTATTTGACCACATTTAGCATGCTCGGTTTTCCACAACAGTTCTGTCGATTACCCTAGGGATATAAGAACAGCCCAGGGTTGTTTTCAGCCCGGGTTCAGAACTTTTCTAACAATTTGATGACCAGGCAGTGTCCTATGTCGATGACATATACCTAAAGAATGATGACCTTTTAGCACACTTGGCAAAGGTATATCTCATAGTTTGGGGATTTTTTTCACATAGGCTACAATTTCAACTGGAAAAAATCTAAAATTGTCCATTGCAGTGTCCTGTTTGTCCTATTTTTAGGATATGAATTGTCAAGTGAAAGTAGAAGCCATGTGACACATTTACCGGAGAAGTGTGAGCTTCTAATACCACCAAACACATCAAACAACCTCCAATTAACATTGGGTTTCTAACATTTTTTGGTAGAACATACATTCCAGAATAAGAAGAGCAGGTAAACACATTTATTGACTTGATACATCTAGACTTTTCAAGTACACATTGGACAACTGAACACACAAAGATTCCATGTCAGTACAAGCTGACATGCTAGTGTCAAAACACTCACACACACATGGTGATTCATATCATTGGCGGTGTATCTGGGTACACATGTCACATTCAATGAAGGAAACACTGTACTAATGGTATATCAATCACATTTATATACCAATGTTGAGAGGTGTTTTGCACCGACAGAGAAGAGTCTGATGGTGGTACAGATTGTTGTAGTGACAAAAAGTTTCAAAGCAAATATGTTCCTGGAGGCTATATTTAAAAATAATCATAATATTTATGTTGGTCCGATGATCCAATCCATCAACAGAACTTTCACGTAAAAAAACAAATGATTTAATAATGTTTACACAAAAGTATATTTTTATGAAACTTCAATCACTAATACAGCATATCTATTTTGCGAGAAACAACCTTTACAATGCACTCATTACATTGCACTACCTTTACAACGCAGTCATTACATTGCAAAATCCTTTACATTGCATGTTATTACAACGTAGCCATTACATCGCATGTCACTACCACGCATGTCATTACACCGCAGGCATTACTCGCAAGTCATTACAATGCATACCATTACACCGCATAGTACCCCTACACTATCCGACACGTACCCTACTGTTGCACTCACTGGAGTTAAAATAGTAATGATTACCCCTACACTATCCAACACTTACCTTAAAGGTGATGTAATGGTATGCGTTGTAATGGTATAATGCGATGTAATGGAAAGCGTTGTAAAGGTAGTTTCTAAAAATGCGATGTAATGGCATGCGACATAAAATAATGCATTGTAAAGGATGTTGTGATGTAAAAACTGCATTGTAAAGACATGCGTTGTAAATGTATGCATTGTAACATCATACATTCCTATTTTACATCATCAAAATCCAAATAACAGTATATTTGAAGCAGCAGTACAAAGGAAATGAATAAACACACTGATGCCCCATTATGATACTAAACTATACAACACAGAAAGAGATTCTTTCCAAGCCGTGAGGGGACCGGCTCATCATACCTGCTTCCTGCCGTGAGGGCAACGGCATCTTCACCCTTCTTCGCGCCGTGAGGGAAACGGCTGCAGGGTCACCACGCCGGTCCCGGTAGCAGCGGGAAAAACTACAATTCCCAGCTGCCCCGGGGTCCGGCTCAGCTGCAGAGACGCTGCCAATGCGCCCAGAGGCGGATTAAAAGCAAGGAGCGCCTAAAGCTCCTGGGGAACACAGAAAGAAATTATTTCCAAGCCGTGAGGGCAACGGCTCATCATACCTGCTTCCTGCCGTGAGGGCAACGGCATCTTCACCCTTATTCGCGCCGTGAGGGAAATGGCTGCAGGGTCACCACGCCGGTCCCGGTAGCAGCCGGAAAAACTACAATTCCCAGCTGCCCCGGGGTCCGGCTCAGCTGCAGAGATGCTCCCGACGTGCCCAGAGCGGATTAAAAGCAAGGAGCGCCTAAAGCTCCTGGGGAACACAGAAAGAGATTCTTTCCAAGCCGTGAGGGCAACGGCTCATCATACCTGCTTCCTGCCGTGAGGGCAACGGCATCTTCACCCTTCTTCGCGCCGTGAGGGAAACGGCTGCAGGGTCACCACGCCGGTCCCGGTAGCAGCGGGAAAAACTACAATTCCCAGCTGCCCCGGGGTCCGGCTCAGCTGCAGAGACGCTCCCGGCACGCCCAGAGGCGGATTAAAAGCAAGGAACGCCTCCCACCTCGCGGGACGCACGTGGGCAGCGCCTTGAGAAGCCCGGGACAAGGGCGGGCCGTCTGTGGCCGTCTGGGGCCGAGGGAGGCTGGGCTGGGCCACCCTGCTAACTCCTATCTCATTAAATGGGTAAGAGGAAGAAAAACCTGACTATGGTGGAGGGGGGCAAAAACGCTAAGGTGCCTAGGCATTCAAATTCTATCATGTCATACCTTTCCTCAGCTGTGGGGGCACTAACAAAGGAGATTGCCAATGCTGAGCAAGAACTGGGCATCGCTTTGACCTCCCCTCGAACAATAGTATCATCTCAAACATTGGAGGCTGTAGTACCCATTCCTATTAATACACCCTGTGTTCCTCTTGAACCCCTCGTTACCATAGTTAATCTCCCCCCTCTGGCCCAAACAATCAATGATACTGTGCCTACCTCATCTGTTACACCCCCAAGCGCTCCCCCCCAGCTTGCCCCACAAATAAACAAACGCAAGAAAGGGAAAAAAGTCAACACAACGCTGGCTATTGTTGATAAGTCGGACAGTTTGGAGGACAAACTAGAGGAACTTTTTGAGGCCAGGATTGAACCCCTCCTGGTGGGTATTGCCAAAGACATTGTGGACACTTTAAATACGTGCCTGGAAGGTCTTTTAAAGAAATGTTCCCTCATTGATAGAATTGTACGCTCGCTACCTTCCAATATCATGTTAACAAGCGAGGGTCAATCTGAGGAAGTGGGCAGGGGCGTGGAACCAGCAGGCAACTTGCTTAATATTCTCCCCACAAGTGGCACCATGCATAAAGACATCAGGCCCCAGGCTTTAATTACAGTTTATCCCCAGGTGTCGGTTAACGCTCCTATTTTGAGATCCCAGCCTTACCTTGTCCCAGAAGTGCCTACCGCCTCAGAGGAGGTTCACCCCAAGTTCATACAAACTTAACCTTCCCCCAGAGGCATCTCCTCTGGTAGCGGTGTTTATTGGGGTAGACCCTCTTAGGGAAGGGGAACGGGAATCAACCAGGGACCTCATGGCCAAAGTGAAGTCTTGGTGTGCTGAGAAATGTTGTGGGGAGAACATTTCAGATATGATTACTCACACAAGGAGGGTGGGTTGGATTGGCAAACAACCAAAAACTACATATGGTGATTGCGTGGTTATAAATTTTTGCAGGGCAGATGTGGCTGATAGACTGTTTTGGGATGGCTCAGCAATATCAACTGGGGACCATCTGAGACCAGTTCCCCTGGGCTTCTTCTATCAACCCCCACCCTACCCTACACCCATAATTAACTATCAAGCCAGATGGCAGGGTTTGAGGGCAGCAGTGGCACGCAGAAATACTAACGTTTGCACACAGACACAATCAGCAATAGCCCCAAATACCCCTTTGATAATGATCCAACAGGATTCTCAGGATATAATCAAGGAGGGTGGGCTGAGCTTGAGTAACCACTATGCCCCTCTGTCTGGCATGGACGATATGGATTGACTACCAAATGCAGAGTTAATCTCGATTACTGATGAAAGCAGGGCAAATGGAGTAGTAGGTTGCAAAATTCTTAGTTGGAACGTCGCTGGCATTAGTTCGAAAATGAGCGACATTGAATGGGTTAGTTTCATTTCAGATCATAACGTCATTGCTTTGCAGGAAACGTGGGACACGACGTCCCGCTTTTGGCTGGACGGTTTCGTAGGTTTTGCCGTAGCTGCAAGCCCCAGTAATGCAGGGAGGGCGTGGTGGGGCCTCCTGACTCTTTTTTCACTTGATCTCAAGGGGCCACTGAAACAGATTAAATATGACTCCCCGAATTGTTTAATTGTAGAAAGGGAAATTAGTCCCTCAAAGAGCACCCTGTTCATCAATTTCTATAATTCTGTTAATAAGGACTATGGTGGGGACAATATTGCCAGATTGGATTCGTTTTTAAACTCTGTCAGTCAAAATACCCATATTAGCTATGACTATGTGTTAATGGGTGATTTTAATATTCATCCCTGTGATTTTAGTTGTGGCCAAATCGATTGCATGGAGACATTGGACCTGGAGGGCCCTCACTTCGAGCACACTCAATCAATCAATCAATCAATCAAAGCATTTATATAGCGCGCTACTCACCCAGAGGGTCTCAAGGCGCTAGGGAAGGGTGTCCGCTACTGCTCGAACAGCCAGGTCTTGAGTTGCTTCCTGAAGGCGAGGTGGTCCTGGGTCAGGCGGAGATGGGTCGGGAGGGAGTTCCATGTCTTGGCGGCGAGGTAGGAGAAGGACCGTCCCCCTGTGGTGGCTCTTCGGATGCGGGGGACGGTGGCGAGGGCGTGGCCGGTCGATCGAAGCTGGCGTTTGGGAGCGTAGAAGTTGAGGCGGCTGTTGAGGTATCCTGGTCCTTGGTTGTGTAGGGCTTTGTGTGCGTGGGTGAGGAGTCGGAAGGTGATTCTCTTGGTGACCGGGAGCCAGTGCAGGTCTCTCAGGTGTCCGGAGATGTGGCTGCGGCGGGGGATGTCCAGGATGAGTCGTGCTGAGGCGTTCTGGATCCGCTGAAGTCTTTTCTGGAGTTTGGCGGTGGTTCCGGCGTAGAGGGAGTTGCCGTAGTCCAGACGGCTGGTGACGAGGGCCTGGGTGACTGTCTTCCTGGTCTCGGTGGGGATCCACCGGAAGATCTTTCGTAGCATGCGCAGGATGTTGAAGCACGAAGAGGAGACGGCGTTGACTTGTCTGGTCATGGAGAGGGTGGAGTCCAGGATGAAGCCCAGGTTGCGTGCGTGGTCTGTTGGTGTGGGTCTGCTGCCTAGGGCGGGGGGCCACCAGGAGTCGTCCCAGGTGGAGGGTGAGGAACCCAGGATGAGGACTTCCGTCTTGTCCGAGTTCAGTTTCAGGCGACTGGTCTTCATCCATTCGGCTACCTCTTTCATCCCTTCGTGGAGGTTGGCTCTGGCGGTGGCGGGGTCATTGGTGAGGGAGAGAATCAGCTGGGTGTCGTCGGCGTAGGAGATGATGTTGAGGTTGTGCTGGCGTGCGATGTCTGCGAGGGGGCTCATGTACACGTTGAAGAGGGTTGGGCTGAGCGAGGAGCCTTGAGGAACGCCGCAGATGACTTCGGTGGCTTCAGATCTGAACGGGGGGAGGCGGACTCTCTGTGTCCTACCGGCGAGGAAGGAGATGATCCACTCCAGTGCCTTCACCTGAATTCCGATGTTGCTGAGTCGCTGCACTAGTGTACGGTGGCAGACAGTGTCGAAGGCCGCGGAGAGGTCTAGGAGGATGAGGGCCGCAGTTTCTCCGTTGTCAAGCAGAGCTCGGATGTCATCGGTGGCTGCGATCAGGGCGGTCTCGGTGCTGTGGTTGGCCCGGAAGCCAGACTGCGAGAGGTCGAGGGATCCGTTCATCTCAAGGAAGGCGGCCAGCTGCTTGTTGACGGTCTTCTCGATGACTTTTGCAGGAAACGGCAGCAGCGAGATGGGGCGGTAGTTCTTGAGGTCGGTGGGGTTGGCTGATGGCTTCTTTAGTAGAGCGCTGAGTTCAGCGTGCTTCCAGCTCTCCGGGAAGGTAGCGGTGTCGAAGAAGGTGTTGATGATGTCCCGCAGGTGGGGTGCGTTGACAGCGTCGGCCTTGTTGAAGATGTGGTGAGGGCAGGGGTCGGTAGGAGATCCAGAGTGGATGGAGTTCATTGTGCGGACGGTGTCTTCGGTGCTGATCGGGGTCCAGGCGCGGAGGGTGGTGGTGGGGGGCGGTGGTTCGGTCGTGGCGTGCGTCGGTTGAGTGCTGAAGCTGTTGTGTATGTCCGCGATCTTGTTGTGGAAGTAGGAGGCGAGGGAGTTGCAGAGGTCTTGCGAAGGGGTGATGTTGTTGTTTCCGGCGTTGGGGTTGGAGAGCTCTTTGACGATGTTGAAGAGTTCCTTGCTGTTGTGTGCGTTGTTGTCCAGTCGTTCCTTGAATGCGGTTTTCTTGGTGGTGTGGATGAGTTGGTGGTGTTTTCGGGTGGCGAGCTTGAGGGCAGTCATGTTGTCTGGTGTTGGGTCTCTGCGCCAGGTTCTCTCGAGGGCTCGGCAGTTCTTCTTGGAGCTCTTGAGTTCGTCGGTGAACCATGGGGCTTTCTTGCTACTGGGTCTGCTAGGCGGGGTCTTCAGAGGGGCGAGGTCGTCTGCGCAGTCGCTGATCCTCTTCGTGAGGTTGGTGGCCGCTTGGCTGGGGTTCGTTGCGCTTGTGGGTGGGTTCTTGCTCAGGGCGGTCGCGAGCTGATCGGCTGTGATCTTGTTCCAGCTTCTGCGTGCAACCTGTTGCTGGTGGTGGTGGATCGTGGTCCTTCTGAAGCTGAAGTGGACGCAGCTGTGGTCCGTCCAGTGGAGTCCGGTGGCGTGGCTGAAGGCGATGTCCTTGCTGGATGAGAAGACGGGGTCGAGTGTGTGTCCGGCGTAGTGGGTGGGGGTGGTCACCAGCTGCTTGAGTCCGAGGTTAGCGAGGTTGTCCAGCAGGGTGGTGGTGTTGCGGTCGTTGTTGTTCTCCAGGTGGAAGTTGAGGTCTCCGAGGAGGATGTAGTCAGCGGAGAGGAGGGAGTGCGGGCTGATGAAGTCGGCGATGTCTTCGCTGAATTGTGTGCGTTGTCCCGGGGGTCTGTAGATGAGGGTGCCTCTGAGGATGGTCTTGGGGTTGATGTGGAAGTGAAGGTGTTCGGCGGTAGTCAAGGTGTCGTCGGTGATGGTCGTGATGCTGGTGGTGTTCCTGTGGATGATGGCGATGCCTCCTCCGGTGTTGTTGATGCGGTCCTTTCGGACGATCTTGTAGCCGTCTGGGATGGCGATGGCGATGTTGGGCGCTGAAGAGGCGTTCATCCAGGTTTCCGTGAGGAAGGCGACGTCTGGGGCTGTGGTGTAGAGCAGGTTCCAGAGCTCGACGGCGTGTCTGTGGACGGAGCGGGTGTTGAGCAGGATGTATTTCAGGTGTCTGCTGCTGTTGCTCGTCTTGGTCTTGGTTGGTGCTGGAGTAGTACAGGTCCGGATACAGGTGAACTTGGCGTCGTACGTCTGGCGGGTGTGCTGGGGTCTGCTGGGCCAGGGGTCCTGGCGCTGGGCGCGGGCCAGGCACGGACGGGCGCCGATGGGCTTACCTTTGGCGCACCTTCGGCGCTCAGTCAGTGCTCCCGCTGTGCGCGTCCACTGCGCGGTCGCTCTGGGGGCGTCATGAGAAGGGAGCCGGGAGGGAGGGTCCGCTGGGAGGCGGGGAGCGTGGGGGCCAATCGGCAGGCGGGGGGGCGGGGTCGCGGCAGGTACCCGCGGGAAAACCTATGCGGGCTTGGCGGGCGGCCCTGCAGCGGCTGGGGCGCCGGGGATCTGAGATCGGGCAACCCTGCCGCGGCTGGGGCTCTGGATAGGCGTCAGGCAGGCAGCAGGTAAGGAGGCAGGCAGAGCATGCGGGGAGCGTGGGGGCAACCAGGCCGTGGAGGGCGCAGTGGTCGCTCCTGAGCCGAGGTCAGGGTCCCCTTAAGAAGGGAGCCGGGAGGGAGGGTCCGCTGGGAGGCGGGGAGCGCGGGGGCCAATCGGCAGGCGGGGGGGCGGGGTTGCGGCAGGTACCGGTGGGAAAATCTATGCGGGCTTGGCGGGCGGCCCTGCGGCGGCTGGGGCGCCGGGGATCCGAGGTCGAGCGGCCCTGCGGTGGCTGGGGCTCCGGATCGGCTTCAGGCAGGCAGCAGGTAAGGAGGCAGGCAGAGCAGGCGGGGAGCGTGGGGGCAACCAGGCCGTGGAGGGTGCAGTGGTCGCTCAAGGTGGGTGAAGAATTGGAAGACCTCCTGGCCAACTTCAACCTCTTTGAATTTAAGATGAGGGAGGGGGAATCTAGAATACCAACTTTTAAGGGGACAATGCCTGGGACAGTCATTGATTATATTTTTGTGACCCCTGTTATCCTTAATCGAACTATTTTCTATCGTACAGTTCCTTCCCCCTTTAGTGATCACAATCCTGTCCTCTTAGTGGCAGCCTGGGGGGATTCTATGGGCCCCAAGCCGGGACAGGTCAGTCCTGGACCTGCTTTATGTTTAACTGACCAGGGTAGACGGCTGAAGTGGGCGAACGTGGTCCCTGGTGAATTTTATGCTGACATTGGTCCGCAGATAAAAGACCAGATCACGATTTGCCAGAACCCATCCTCACAAGGTCATGACATCATGGATGCCTTCCAGTTAATATGCAGTAAAGTTTCTTCTAACCTCACGGTTCAACGGAGGAAGGGAGATTTCAAACACTGTCGATGGTTTGATCCTTCCTGCTCTAAAGCCCTTAAATCCCTAAAATTGGCTCTTAAAGCAAACCCTAGGGACAGGGCTTTGGTTGCAACTTTGCGAAAAGATTATAGGAAAGCTATTAAGAGTAGACAGGATTGTATCAAACAGGAGGCTTGGGAAAATCTAATTTCTATCGACATCTTGCGGGATAGCAGGCAATTCTGGGCTGTAATTAACCACCCTTACTTCTCTGAGTCATCCAACCTAGATACGGACTGTGTCATCCCAGATGACAAGTGGTTGGCGCACTTTAGTTCCGTTTATGGAGTTAGCGGTACCACCACCCACCCACTTAATATGTCCCTTTCGGAGGCCATGCCTTTGCACTATAATAGTGCTGAGGTTGAGAAAGCAATCCGTGTAACCACCAGGAATAAAGCCCCTGGCCCGGACGGTGTACCGGCTGATTTTTATATATACTTGCCGAAATTATGGGCCGGTATCTTGGCGAATGTGTTTATAGAAGCAAACAGTACTCCACCCCCAACCACATGGACGACCTCCACAATAGTTCCCATATATAAAAAGGGCCAAAGGGATGACCCGGGGTGCTACCGGCCTATATCCCTTTTGGACTCTGCTATAAAGATCTTGGGCAGAGTCCTCTTGGCTAGGCTAAGGGACAGTCTGGAAGGCTGTGGTGGTTTGGCCGACATCCAGTACGGCTTCAGAGAGAAAAGAGGCACGATTGAACAGTGCTCAAACTTACACCTGTTGATCTCCAAGTATACGGTGGCCAAGGCGGAGTCACTGTACTTAGCGTTCATGGACCTCTCCTCGGCCTTCGATTTGGTCAACAGGTCTAAGTTATGGGAAACCCTCCTGAGGATGGGGATTGATGAGGCCCTGGTTGGGTTTATAGCCTCACTCCACCAGGAACTTTTTGCTGTAGTGAGGGTTACAAAAGAAGGCAGATGTGGGGTGTTAGGCAGGGCTGCATACTAGCACCCCTGCTATTCACAATTTACATCAACGGCCTAGGCAACCACTTAGAGGGGGCTGCGAGAGACGTTCCGTGTGTAGGAGAAGTTAAGATCCCTGCTCTCCTATACGCGGACGACGCAGTACTCATAGCTCGTACTGGCGTCTGTCTCCAACAGCTTTTGAATGCATTTGGTTCCTTCATGGACCGGCTTGATTTGAAGGTTAATTCTACTAAATCCCATACTATGGTTGCTGGACGGCAAAAGAAAAGGGCAATGGTGAAAACATTTTGGTGTAAAGGAGAGGTAGTCTCTAGAGTCCCCGCCTTCCCCTACCTTGGTGTGCTTTTTGACAGCAAGGGTACCTGGGGACCTCAGGTACGGGCCAAAAGCCTAGCGGTGATAAGGACATCAACGGCCATCCTGGGTTTCGCCAAAAGGTTGGGCCATAGACCGATGGAAGCCATCCTAAAGGTGTACAACAGCAAATCCTTTCCTGTGGCACTATATGGCACTCCTTTATGGGGCTACGTATGCTTGGAAAAAATTCAGAAGGCAGAAAATAGATTCTTACGTTCTCTTTTGTGCCTTCCTCAATCAACACCAACTTTTTCCATTCATGCGGAGGTAGGATTGGACTATGTCCAGGATAGGTTGAAATTGGCGGCCTTAACATATTGGATCAAGACATGGTTAAATACAGAATTAACCCTCAACCACCTAATCATGAAGGATGTTATGAGTCTGGAGCACAGTAGTACAATCCCATGGCTGGCCTATCTAAAAAAGTCTTTTATGGACCTGGGACGACCTGATTTATTTACTGACCCCTCTGGCATTACAAAACAGGATGTGGTTGATATTAAAAAACAATTTATGGTAAGGGAAAGATTGATTCAAGAAGAAACAGAATTGTTAAAGCCCACAGTTAGACGCCATTGTTTGTTAGTTCATTCACTTGAACTTGAACCCTATTTATGTCTTGTCACCAACCCATTTCACAGGTTTCTTTTAACGAAATTTAGGTTTAACCTTATACACTTTTATTTGGGCAGTTTTAATTCTTGGACAAAACCAGAGCTAGCAACACCCTGTACTTCTGACAATTTTTCAGTTCAAGACACCATGTACTTTATTATGTTTTGTGATTTCTTCTCTGATCAGAGAAAAAAACATTTGTTACCTGTTTTAAGGGAAGCTGGCTTCTCCCAGGTGAGACCAGCCATGCTTTATCTACAATCATTGGAAAATATACGCATTACATTCTCCATGGCAAATTTCCTAGTGGCGGCGGTTAGATCAAGAAGACGCAAGAACTTTGTAATCCCCTTTGTATAAACTGTTTTTAGTGATTTTTAAACCCTGTTTTTATTGTAATACCATGTCATATGAATTTGATTGAAATGAAATTGTTTATTTGTATTTTCCTTGTACATAATTTGTTTTTATGTCCTTTGTATGATTTTTAACTAAATCGAATAAAGTTAATTTGACTGACTGAATAACTATACAATCACTTGATTAGCAGGTTCTAAAGGAGGACAAAGTTCCTCCTAAATAGATAGGTACAATACACATAAGTCCATTAGATCTACTTTGTCAAAATATAATTATGGATTAAGGACTACAAACACCATCAGGTGTAATTTAATATTGGTAGAGAGGGCAAAATGTTGACGTTTCAGTCTTGTATGGCATCTCAGCTCCGCAAGACCATCTTCAGGAGCCAGTGTTGCATCGGAATAAGTCATAATAGTACTACAACACAAAAAACAAAGAAAGAGAAATACAGAAAGAATTCAATAAACTACGCCATGGTGTGCATCGCTTGCCCACACTCCGACATCCGAATAAAAATAGAAAACAAAATCTCAAGCCCAATACCATTGAGCTTGTGGGATAAAAAAAAACTCCACCTAACACCAAGTGCAGTGCAACACCCAACCACTGCTGTATAACCTCCATAATATAGAAACAGTGAAAGTGACCTGTTAAAACCATACAGTGAAGGAGGTACACAAACATGCAATGACTAACACTGCTATGTATATTTGGACACAGTAACACAGAATTCCTTGCTATCCAGTTAGGTCCATGTCTAAATTAAGTGCTACATAGATTCTTTATAAATCGGAACATGACTGCTAAAAAATTAAAAAAATTCCATTTAGGGATAATGCTCCATCTATACACACCCAAAAATTACACCGGAAGGTGAAAGCACAAAATATCTCACCCACAGGTGATTTTACACAATCCGGCAACTATTATCTAAAGAATGCAACACTGGTATATCAGGAAAACGTCCAAGACACTTAACAAAAATACATTTGAGAAACTACTTACAGAATGAGGCTTACTCGTGTGAAACACTGAATTGACGGGTCCAACACCCTCATCCCGTACTGCATACAAACTCCAGTGGAGTCGAGATGCATTTAAACATGTATATCTGTTCACGTGATCGCAACACAGCCACAGAAGAAACTGATTAAAGAGCTCGGCGGCCAGCTTATAATGGGCACACAGGCTATTTTAATAAAAGACCACTTAAGGATCATTTATAAATGCCTTAAACTGAGCTATGTAAACACATTGGCTTAGTGAGAGAAAGATCATTGGCTCAGGGGAAACACATCATTGTGGTGACTCTGGTGTCAGCCCTAGAGCCTTTTTCAAAAGCCAGCTTTACAAATGGGAAAGCACTACATCCACAATGGATACAATGGGCCAACACTCTCTTAGGGTAGCTGACGTAGATTACATATTTGAGTGCACTACAAATGAAAGCATACCTGAAAACATGAATATTCTCTCCCTCATGAAGTTGTGCCTCTACATCAGTATAATTACATCATCTACACTGATGGTTCTGCACAGCCTACAGAAGGAACAATGCACCAGTACTATTCAGCTTGTGCCACTGGGAAGGGTAGAATGGAGGACGGTGAATTCAATTCTCACAAGACCTACACATAGTCACATGGTGACTGCACAGTGCAGTTGGGTGAACTGAAGACACTAATTCTGGATTGGATCTGAATATGGATCCCTGATTCCTCACACTTATAGTGTGTGATTGGTATTATTGTGTACAGTCTTACAGTGAATACTTACACCATTGGAGACAGAATGAATTCAGAGATTGCAAAGGGTACATGGTAAAGCACGCAATGCTTTGGGGACCGGTGGCAAAACTCAAAGTGTGTATGCCATGGGCTCATGTAATACACAAATTGCTTCATCAGTGTCTAGGGATACATGTTGCAGAGAGTCCCATGTCTGATAAAGCTACAAACGCAACAGTGCAAAATAGCTGCAGTTGCTCCAATTACTCGTTCAAGTACAAGCATAGATGGAGACATTATGATGGGTATCAACCCTGCATGCAATGCTACCCACTTGCAGAAACACTTTCCAAAAAAGTACTCCTATCAGTTAGGTGCGCAAAATTCATTTGCCTAGATTCCCGGATTGGGGTATCAAGTAATACCTAATTCGGACTGCAGGTTACGCTTAATCCTAGCTGCACGTGAGGGCGTAAAATCAGCTCATGTGGGGGTGGAGGCAACAATATCACTATTGCAATGCTATTGACGGCCAGGTCTACACAAACAGACTAAGGACTTTGGACCAGATGTATCAATATTGTATTTTGCAAGTCCTTAATAGCGAACTTTACCGATTTGCTATTATGGACTTGCAAAATGCAATGTATGTGGGTTCCGCAAATAAAATTGCGATACCTACCCATTCCTTCATTGACACTCGCCAATTTCCAAGTCACAAATTAGGAATGGCGTCCCATTCATTTCTATGAGCCTAGAGGCCCATAGGAATAAATGGGAATTGCATGTTTATTATTTATGAATCTTGTAGAGCGCGCGGCTACCGCCAACGGGGGTGTCCCGGCGCAAAAACTGTAAGCAGGAAAGGAGAATCTACCTATATCGATGAAAATAGCAACGTTTTAAGACGGCTATGGAAAAGTGCTTCAGAGGGAGCAAATCTGAGGTCTAACGGTAAGCTGTTCCAATGTTTGGCAGCGAGGACTGCAAAGGCTCTGCCGCCCATTCTAGTGCGGCGGAATTGCGGGACAATCATGAGGCGTAGGTTATTAGAGCGTAAGGATCTGACTGAGTGAGATAGTACTAGTCTCTTTCTTAAATATTCCGGTCCAGTTCCGTTCAGAGCCCGGAAAGCAAGAGTGAGCATTTTAAACTTGATACGACTGGCTATTGGGAGCCAGTGGAGCTCTTTGCGAAACGCTGAAATCGGGTGCCGGAAGGGGATGTTGCCAATCAGTCTCGCCGCAGCATTTTGAACTATTTGTAGGCGTTCAATTTGGTACAGAGGAGCCCCAGCGTAGAGGCTGTTGGCATAATCCAAATGGGAGGTAATTAAGGCCTGTGTGACCGTTCTGCGAGCGTCTAACGGCAGAAATGGGAAGATCTTTCTCATCCTCCTTAATTTTCCAAAACAGGCTGCAGTAACCTTGTTAATTTGAGGACTGCAGGAGAGCGTGTCGTCGAACTGGAACCCCAGGTTGCGAGCGGTGTGGACCGGGATGGGGGGGGTTGAGTACCGTTGGCCACCACAGTGTGGAGGGAATGGACATTTTTTGATTAAAAAACAAGACCTCCGTCTTGTCGGTGTTGAGTCGAAGATGGTTAGAAGCCATCCAAGAGCAGATTTCACCCAGACAGTAACGAAAGCTCGAGAGGCTGGAGTCAGAGTGATCTCTAAAGGAAAATATCAGCTGTGTATCATCAGCATAAGAGATCACTCTGACCCCGCATGATTCAACTACCTTGGCCAGAGGGGCCAGATAGATAAATAAAAAATAGTGGACTCAAAGCCGAGCCCTGCGGGACTCCACAAACAAGTGGTTTGCACTCAGATTTGAACGGTCTAAGAAGGACCCTCTGCGTTCGTCCTTGGAGAAAGGAACTAATCCACGACAGGGCAGAGCCACCCAGTCCAATCTGCTCCAGTCGCTCTAAAAGTATTTTGTGGGACACCGTATCGAAAGCGGCGGATAGGTCGAGGAGAACTAACATGGCCTCCTCGCCCCTATCCACACATTCTCGAATGGTCTCCGATACTTCCAGCAGCGCGGTTTCCGTACTGAAACCCGTGCGGAAACCTGACTGGGAATCATGGAGTAAGGAATTGGTCTCCAAATATTCTGCAAGTTGCAATTGAACGGCCTTTTCCAGGACCTTCGCTGGTTTCGGGAGGAGGGAAATAGGACGGTAATTGCAAAATTGCGTGGGATCCGCATCTGTTTTCTTCAGGATAGGCACTAGCATCGCTTCTTTCCAAGCAGTGGGAAATTGGCCTAGATGTAGTGAGGCACTCCATATAGAAGTAAGTGGCTCTGTCAATAACGTAGCAAGATCACTCATGACCTTAGGGGGGACCGGATCTAGAGGGGAACCTGATTTGCACTGTGTAAGTAGTTTGAGTGCAAGATCTGGGGTGAGGTCCTTAAACGCAACTAGGTCAGGAACAATGTCATGGCTGCTTGAGACGGGGGAAAGGGATTGTTCAGATGCAGAGACTGGAGGAAAGGAAGATGAGATTTTCTCGATTTTTTCCTGAAAGAAATCTGATAGCCCATTGCAAAGAGACTGGTTGGATAGATTATTAGGTGTCATGGCAGGGGGTTTGACAAAGTCTTTAACAATCTTAAACAGGGTTTTTGCCGAGTTATCTGCGTGATTAATTTGCGAGGCAAAAAACTCTCTCATGGCAGACTTTTTTAGTTTAGTGAATTTCTTTAAGGCCGTTCTATAAATACTTTTTGCCTCTGTATCATATGTTAGTCTCCAACTGCGTTCTAATTTTTTGCAGCGGCTTTTTTCTTCACGCAGGGCTGCTGAGAACCAAGGAGCTGAGGGGCGGGATCTCGCAGATGAGACTGGTAGGGATGGGGCAATATCGTCAATAGCAGACAGTAAGGTCGCATTGAACTTGGTAACGCAAACGTCGATGTCCTCTATGTGAGGCTCCAGGGAGCATCTAAAAACAGGCTCTAGGGCAGTGCACGTAACTTTGTGCCATTTTCTCCTGTGGTCTGTTCCTGGTTCCACCGGAGTCAGGGCCGGAGGAAGTAGGATTTGCAATTTGAGGTGACCCAATAGGTGCTCGCAAATTGCGCATGCAAGTGCAAGGGTGCCAAAAAGACACCCTGTTGCACCACTGAAATATGCATGTGTGCACATGTGGCGCACATACATGTATGTACGCCACATGGCACCTAGAAAATGCAAAAAAGTGCATATTTCAAGGAATTTGCAAATTACCACCAGCTCAAAAATACTGTGCAAGGGTTTTTTAGAAAAGTAGGACTCCGAGGGCGCGCTGCCTAGGTTAGAACGTTACAGTGTGTACAAGAGACATGAAATATCAATGTGTAGTGCGTGAAGAGCAGACGGCAAACACCCTTAACCGTCCAAACAAGTCAAGAGACAAGGCAAATTAACAAAACTAGGCTCTCGCAACTACAAGTGTTTATCAAAACAAGGTACAATGACCAAACGGCAAAAGATGCGCAGAAGCAGGTTCTTTGGTGTAAATCTTCTTGTCACAGCAAGATGTTTATTTTCTCCAGACTTGAGAATAATGACAATCGCCGACACGTGTTTCGTCGTGTACGGTTGAGTCAACACGACTCTTCAGGGCTGGTGATACAAAATAATGTGAACATGTCATTCTGTATTCATGGTTTTCATGGTTTCTGTTGCATGTGTATTTGGGGCAAACACGGCACAAAAAACTTTGTAGGACATGATGGATTGGTCTATCAGATCAAACACAACATTAATTGCCTCAGTAAGTTTGTAGTGTACATAATCGAATGCCAATGTGGCAAGATCTATGTAGGGAGCACTATCAGGGCTCTCAAAGAGAGGATAGCCGAGCACATGAGAGCCATACAAAGGAGGGATCCCAGATACCCGGTAGCCCTTCATGTTGCTGAGTGTCAACCCATAGAGGACGACATCAAAGTACGTGTTTTTGGGATCGATCTGATTCCCCTCAACATCAGAGGGGGCAACCGTGAATTGATGCTCAGACGTAGGGAGGCCACATGGATCATGCGCTTACAGAGCGTAGAACATGGGCTTAACTACGATTCTGAGCTCCAATATTTCCGTGAAGATTAGAATCTCACCGGGGGGATCCTTGATGCACATTGACTGATTTTTTCTGTAATGACACTGAATGTGTAAATAATGAGAATGGATGATAGTATGAGAAAATGTCTCTCTCCAGGAGTTAAATGTATTCAACTTCTGTCTTTTACTGCACCTAGATAAGTATGCATATTGTACTATATAACAGGACTATATGTCTCTTTCATATTGTAAACTAGTATAGGCAAATGACTACAATTTGCGAATTTTTGTTTAAGTGTACACACTTCTAGTCCCGCTTATGTAAACAGAGACTCTGGTTAAATATGTATATATACTTTTATATGTACAGCACTTATATCATCTGGGGTATGGTGTGTCCCCTTTCTTCACCTTCAACTTAATACCCAAATCATCCGGCCACATTTGGCATGTCCCTGCATGCTCAATATCACACCTTCATTTCTTCCTCTTACCTGACATATTATGTCCAAATAAAATTTAAATAGGGATTAGATGTCTGTTTCCCTCGTTAAATTCTTACTCCATTACCATACACAGGAAGCATTAAATAATTTTAAATCAGCGGGCATCGAGACAAATGAAACCTACTACTACCACAGTGAATTACATTTGCTCCTCTTTCTAACCTTGGTTACGTACTGTAACAAAGGTGAACGACCAACAGCTCAGAAAAGAAAGACACATACGTGCCCTTCCTAATATATACTTTTCCTCTTAGTAATGGCGCCGACACACACATAGTTCAGGATTACTTCGTCGATTTCTACTGAATCCATTATAATCCCTCCTCTCCCGGGGTCACGTGTTCGTACACGAGAGACGACCGCCGGGAAACTACAGAGGAGGGATTGCCTGCAGCGGGTAAGTGTGACTTTCTCCACCGCTGTGTGTTAGACCACGGGCCCGCTTCTTAATAAGTAAGCGTCGGGTGCCCAGGGCTCTGATCGTATATACTTCAGACACCAGTCTAATTGTAATCATCTGTTTTACTCGCCAGCATACCGCCGTAGAGGTGACGCACCCGTTTCCTCGTTTGGCACATCATTAGAATCCCCTCCCGGCTTTCCGCCTTACACCATAGAGAAACCCAGGTAATTCATTGTTTTTTACCTTTAACCAGCGACTGTGGCAATTATATCACAGGACTATTGTTACTTGTAATACTTTTGTTAGGAAAACAGTATAGCGCCTTGATACAGAAACTCATGATTCCTTCATTTCTATTTAGCGCAATGCTTATAAATCATCATTACCAGTGGGAAACGATCAATAATCAGACGAGAGACTTAACCATTTATTCCTACTGATTACTCTCTCAACAGTATCGACTATATCATAGTCATACAGAATACCCAGCGGTAAGAAAAATATTGTCTTGCTGCCCAACATCCCTTCTATGGTAAACCATAGTCCTACATGCATTTTCTTCCTTTCGAAGCCTCCTTATGAGTTTCCTTTTCCCCTTTTTCTTTTTCATCCTTACCCTACGTAGCCAGAACTGAGCTTTAAAGACCCAGACTTACTCCGACCATACATTGGATTTGGAGTGGAAGGTAATAACGCTTATCCTTGGATTATAAGATTTTTGCATGGACTGTGCAGTCTGGTTCTTTACCCTTTATAGGCACCTTTATCACCACCACGTTATGTGGACACATAAATACCTTTTTACTCACAGATTTTGACTAAATATGTTTGACCTCTCACTGTATATTCATCACCACCACAGACACCCTCTAATTTTAGGACCACTGTGTACGAGTGAATTATGACCACACACAGGTCTTTTTAATTTCATTTCACTCACTACGTGCACACTAGCACTATAGACCAATCACTTGCCCCAGTATGCAAGCATCTCCATCAATCTCACCAACCGTGTGCGATCTACACGCACGTCACTACTGCATGTTGGTTGCACAATTGTCACCATATGCAGTATTGAGAAAACCATGAATACAGAATGACATGTTCACATTATTTTGTATCACCAGCCCTGAAGAGTCGTGTTGACTCAACCGTACACGACGAAACACGTGTCGGCGATTGTCATTATTCTCAAGTCTGGAGAAAATAAACATCTTGCTGTGACAAGAAGATTTACACCAAAGAACCTGCTTCTGCGCATCTTTTGCCGTTTGGTCATTGTACCTTGTTTTGATAAACACTTGTAGTTGCGAGAGCCTAGTTTTGTTAATTTGCCTTGTCTCTTGACTTGTTTGGACGGTTAAGGGTGTTTGCCGTCTGCTCTTCACGCACTACACATTGATATTTCATGTCCCTTGTACACACTGTAACGTTCTAACCTAGGCAGCGCGCCCTCGGAGTCCTACTTTTCTAAAAACCCCTTGCACAGTATTCTTGACTTGCCTTAGGACTGGGCGCCTCCACGTTACTAACTTTACTATTGTTACTTTTACTTAGCTGGTTATTGTCCATTACAAAATGGACAGGGATAAAGCAGCAGCAGATCTCTTTGAGAACCTGGCCAAAGGCATGCCCACACACCAGGCATCGGCCGCAGCGGGTCCTGCAC
Source organism: Lissotriton vulgaris (assembly GCF_964263255.1). NCBI lineage: Eukaryota > Metazoa > Chordata > Amphibia > Caudata > Salamandridae > Lissotriton > Lissotriton vulgaris. Next base: position 1,120,526,127 of record NC_141698.1, read on the forward strand.
GAATTGAGGGTCTTAGAGACAAATTTCTGAAACTAGAGAAGCTCAAAAAACAAGAAAATTCCAGGTGGTGGGATGGGGCCACTCTTAAGCACTATTTAAAACTCAAGATAGTTCCTAGGGGTTTACGGTCCCATATCTTCCCCACCTATGATGATCTCGACCGGGATCTCATGATCAAGTGGGAAGACTCACTAAATCAGAACTCCACCACACTCATGGACATCCTTATCGAAAGTGCTGACCGAAAAACCGCTAAACTACAGACAGAAATCTCTAATATAGAACAAGAGATTAAAGATCTGAACAAACCCGAGGCCACCGTAAAGAATTACACCCTACTGGATGAAATTCTGCTTAAACATCAGACAGAAATCAAGAATAGAAAGGCACGCCAAATCAAGAGGGATGAGGCAGACTACAAGAATGGTAGGGTATATACCTTTGATCGCAAATATGATTCACTGATCCCCAGACCAAAAAATAATTCCCAACCCGGGAGACCCGCCACTTCCAATTCCGCTCACTCTAGTACTACCTCCCTGAGTTCCACTGGACTCAGTGATATTGAGAACGAAATCCTAGCTAACGCAGAACCTAACAACTCGACCTTTTTTTTAGAAGTGGAGCAGGTGAGGAAGGGCAACAGAACCCAGCCACCAAAGGTCGCTGTAGACCCAAACCCCATAGGGGCAAACGCGGGTACAAGCGAGGAATATCGCAGAAAACTGAGGTCAGGGACACAGAGGAACTAACCACACTAGTTGATAATGTTCAAGTCATCAATCTTTCCTCAATATCGTTGACACCAGATATGATTTCCCTACTCAGTAAAGGCCTTAACTTCAACCCCTATGCTACGGGTGACTTGTGTCAGACTAAAATTGACCTTTTCAAGTTCATACGCAACCTGAAACTCAAGAAACATTTTGTGGGATCACAACAGACACAAAGACAGCCTACACTTGTTCCAAATGTATTTGACGATGTACCTTTGACTATTAAAGATGTACAAGCAACACACCTGCTTCTTTCTTTGACAGACAGGGAAGATAGTCCATTGGAAATGGAACAATTACTGGAAGAACTTGATGTGGAAACTGACTATAGTATAACGAGTGGTCTCAAATGCAAATCTAAATGGACACCTACACTATCAGGTGGCAATACTATTGATAACTTTCACAGACATGTTCTGGAAGATCTGGACAGAACCAACATCAGAAACCTAGACAATAAGTTCAAATACAAAGACAATCTAACTAGAGGTGAACGCTCAGCACTTTCGACTCTTAGCAAGAACCCCAATATCATCATTAGGGAGGCTGACAAAGGGGGTAATGTAGTGGTCATGGATCTAGTTGACTACAACAATGAGATCCTTGGCCAATTGAGCGACTGCTCATGTTACGAATCACTTTATTATAACCCCACAGGTCCATTAACGAGGCTAGTAAATGAACAACTGCTACACTGGAAACAATCAGGTCTTTTAGATGACAACGAATACCTATATCTCAAAGTCCACAAACCCACACATCCATGGTTGTACACCCTACCTAAAGTCCACAAGGGCCTACCATTCCCACCTGGCAGACCAATTGTGTCGGGAATTGGGGGTCCCACTGAAAGAGTCGCTGAATACGTGGACCTCTTTTTGGGACCCTTAGTGAGAAACCTTCCTTCATTCATACAAGACTCAAAGCACATATTAAACATCATGGCAGATATTGATTGGCAGAAAGACACCATACTAGTCACCATGGATGTGGTGTCCCTTTACACCAGCATCAACTTAGACCTAGGAATTGAAGCTATCACTAAGGTTCTTTCCAATAGACCAGCTTCACTATGGGCGCACACGAACATGTTAATACACATGATGAAGATCATTTTGGAGAATAATTTCTTCATGTTTGATCGGAAATGGTACCGCCAGAAGAAAGGAGTAGCCATGGGCTCCAAGTTTTCACCCTCCTTTGCGAATCTCTTCATGGGGGCATTGGAGGCGGACCTTATTTGGGGCACCAAAGGAACACAATACACTGACTCCATAGTCTTTTGGGGTCGATACATAGATGACTGCTTTCTCCTGTGGTCCGGAACTGAGGAACTTCTTCATTCTTTTTTCGAATACCTTAACACCAACACATGGGAAATCAACTTCACCATGCAGCATAGCTTGACCAGCATTGAGTTTAGTTTTTAGACCTGGAATTCTATGTGAAAGACAATCATTTACACTTGAAACTTTTTAGAAAACCCACCGCATGCAACTCCGTACTACATGCTTCCCGTTTTCATCCTGGACATCAGATACAATCTATCCCCTACGGGGAATTTCTAAGGGCCAAACGGAACTGTAGTGAAGCTTGCGAATTTGACAATTGTATCACAAATATGAAAAATAGATTTCAGAATAGAGGTTATTCTAAAACTTCCCTCAAGAAAGCAGAGTCGAAAACTAGGGCCATTCCAAGACCTGATTGTCTAAAAACACGTACTGAAATGAAATCCCCTGATCAACACATAAGATTCATAACAGAGTTTAATGCTTTGAACCACCTCACCAAAAAGAGTCTGAATAGGCATTGGAAACTTCTATTAGAAGACCCCACACTTAAGGAATTTATTCCAGAGAGACCTTCCATCACCTACAAGAAAGGTTTCACCTTGAGAAACAAACTGAGCCCTACCGTTCCCCCGAATACCACAGCACAGGACTGGCTGTCCACACGGGGCCTTGGTTTCCACAAATGTGGATTCTGTTCCATGTGTATTTGGGGTAACACGGCACAAAAAACTTTGTAGGACATGATGGATTGGTCTATCAGATCAAACACAACATTAATTGCCTCAGTAAGTTTGTAGTGTACATAATCGAATGCCAATGTGGCAAGATCTATGTAGGGAGCACTATCAGGGCTCTCAAAGAGAGGATAGCCGAGCACATGAGAGCCATACAAAGGAGGGATCCCAGATACCCGGTAGCCCTTCATGTTGCTGAGTGTCAACCCATAGAGGACGACATCAAAGTACGTGTTTTTGGGATCGATCTGATTCCCCTCAACATCAGAGGGGGCAACCGTGAATTGATGCTCAGACGTAGGGAGGCCACATGGATCATGCGCTTACAGAGCGTAGAACATGGGCTTAACTACAATTCTGAGCTCCAATATTTCCTTGGAGATTAGAATCTCACCGGGGGGATCCTTGATGCACATTGACTGATTTTTTCTGTAATGACACTGAATGTGTAAATAATGAGAATGGATGATAGTATGAGAAAATGTCTCTCTCCAGGAGTTAAATGTATTCAACTTCTGTCTTTTACTGCACCTAGATAAGTATGTATATTGTACTATATAACAGGACTATATATCTCTTTCATATTGTAAACTAGTATAGGCAAATGTCTATAATTTGCGAATTTTTGTTTAAGTGTACACACTTCTAGTCCCGCTTATGTAAACAGAGACTCTGGTTAAATATGTATATATACTTTTATATGTACAGCACTTATATCATCGGGGGTATGGTGTGTCCCCTTTCTTCACCTTCAACTTAATACCCAAATCATCCGGCCACATTTGGCATGTCCCTGCATGCTCAATATCACACCTTCATTTCTTCCTCTTACCTGCCATATTATGTCCATATAAAATTTAAATAGGGATTAGATGTCTGTTTCCCTCGTTAAATTCTTACTCCATTACCATACACAGGAAGCATTAAATAATTTTAAATCAGCGGGCATCGAGACAAATGAAACCTACTACTACCACAGTGAATTACATTTGCTCCTCTTTCTAACCTTGGTTACGTACTGTAACAAAGGTGAACGACCAACAGCTCAGAAAAGAAAGACACATACGTGCCCTTCCTAATATATACTTTTCCTCTTAGTAATGGCGCCGACACACACATAGTTCAGGAGTGCTTCGTCGATTTCTACTGAATCCATTATAGTCCCTCCTCTCCCGGGGTCACGTGTTCGTACACGAGAGACGACCGCCGGGAAACTACAGAGGAGGGATTGCCTGCAGCGGGTGAGTGTGACTTTCTCCACCGCTGTGTGTTAGACCACGGGCCCGCTTCTTAATAAGTAAGCGTCGGGTGCCCAGGGCTCTGATCGTATATACTTCAGAGACCAGTCTAATTATAATCATCTGTTTTACTCGCCAGCATACCGCCGTAGAGGTGACGCACCCGTTTCCTCGTTTGGCACATCATTAGAATCCCCTCCCGGCTTTCCGCCTTACACCATAGAGAAACCCAGGTAATTCATTGTTTTTTACCTTTAACCAGCGACTGTGGCAATTATATCACAGGACTATTGTTACTTGTAATACTTTTGTTAGGAAAACAGTATAGCGCCTTGATACAGAAACTCATGATTCCTTCATTTCTATTTAGCGCAATACTTATAAATCATCATTACCAGTGGGAAACGATCAATAATCAGACGAGAGACTTAACCATTTATTCCTACTGATTACTCTCTCAACAGTATCGACTATATCATAGTCATACAGAATACCCAGCGGTAAGAAAAATATTGTCTTGCTGCCCAACATCCCTTCTATGGTAAACCATAGTCCTACATGCATTTTCTTCCTTTCGAAGCCTCCTTATGAGTTTCCTTTTCCCCTTTTTCTTTTTCATCCTTACCCTACGTAGCCAGAACTGAGCTTTAAAGACCCAGACTTACTCCGACCATACATTGGATTTGGAGTGGAAGGTAATAACGCTTATCCTTGGATTATAAGATTTTTGCATGGACTGTGCAGTCTGGTTCTTTACCCTTTATAGGCACCTTTATCACCACCACGTTATGTGGACACATAAATACCTTTTTACTCACAGATTCTGACTAAATATGTTTGACCTCTCACTGTATATTCATCACCACCACAGACACCCTCTAATTTTAGGACCACTGTGTACGAGTGAATTATGACCACACACAGGTCTTTTTAATTTCATTTCACTCACTACGTGCACACTAGCACTATAGACCAATCACTTGCCCCAGTATGCAAGCATCTCCATCAATCTCACCAACCGTGTGCGATCTACACGCACGTCACTACTGCATGTTGGTTGCACAATTGTCACCATATGCAGTATTGAGAAAACCATGAATACAGAATGACATGTTCACATTATTTTGTATCACCAGCCCTGAAGAGTCGTGTTGACTCAACCGTACACGACGAAACACGTGTCGGCGATTGTCATTATTCTCAAGTCTGGAGAAAATAAACATCTTGCTGTGACAAGAAGATTTACACCAAAGAACCTGCTTCTGCGCATCTTTTGCCATTTGGTCATTGTACCTTGTTTTGATAAACACTTGTAGTTGCGAGAGCCTAGTTTTGTTAATACCACCAGCTCAAAGTTGGTGGTAATTTGCGATTCCTTAAAGCAAGGTCACAATTTTTTTTGCTTTCTGCATTGCATTTAAATAATTGCAAATTGCAATTCCCTAAATGCAATAAAAAAATAGGTAATTGCACAAATTGTGATTCCCTATTTTACGAATGCCTTTTGAGAAGATACATCCCAAAAGACTTTTTACTGTTTGCAAACGTGTTTTTGAACAGTAAAACGCTTAATACATCTGGCCCTAAGTCATAAATGCAACAACTACCAACAGATGAAGGGTTTCACCATTGCACACCCACCAAAGTCACCTCTGCTGTTCTTAGACAAGCTTCTCACTTGTGTTTATCTGGACCACTGCGTCCCTTTACATTAAGATGTGGCTTACAAATACATCTTGGTAGCAGTGGATGTCTGCCCTAGATATGATCTACTCTGAAATAGATCAAACACCCTCCGGCTACTTCATCAATTATTATGACTTCTCTTTGGATTCATCTGAAGCACCACCACTAAAACCCGAGGTAGTTTGCATGTATTTTACATTTGGCTGAGAAATATATACTTTATCCCTCCATGGATAAACATTTCGGTTACAATTGCATTACCTTTCCTCTTCCTTTGGATTGACTTGGTGAAAGTTTTGTTCTTGCTTTTAAATCAACACTATCTCCCAGAACACCCTGCTGTTGAGCAGGTGAACTTGATTTTAACACCACATTCTTTATCAGACAAAATGTGAAAAGACCAGCCTCTGGCGAAAATGTCTGCTGTTCCAGTTCCTGATGGGAATGCTTGGGATAAGGTATTATGGGATACATTAGAACTGACTGAAATGATGCAAAAACCTTATGGTTTTTGCATTTCTTTGAATGAAATTATCACTCCCAGTACGTTCTCTGATCATTGGGACAGTGATACAGTCCATGAAATGCTAGATGATCTACAGCATTCAACTGTTTTTAATTCAAAATAAATGTATGATGGCTCGACTGATTATAATGAAATGTGCTGTTTTAAACATTATGGTCACCATTCCTGAAAAAAGCAAGCACTCAAGTGCAGTATTCAATTACAGACAATGGGAACACTGCCCTACACCACTTTGCGGTAGATCAAAAGCATTTGCCAAGAAATGTGCATATTTTTCTGGTCCCAATCCAACTGACCTGTAGTCCTTTCATTATAAACTAACTCCTTCTAGGGCTAATACAACAATGCTCACTGACACCAAGCTTTTTTATTCGGCATTTATTATTTTCCAGCTGTCTGTCACGTTTTTGACTTTTGGAAATACATGGTTAATTTGAAACCTATCAGAAGATCCAAAGATTGGCAGGTTCATGGTAATAAGGCTTTATATAGAGCATGCCTTATACAATACCAAATGATTTTTCTGAACAAAACTGTGCAGCAAACATTATGTCTTGGCCTGGCCAAGATAAAATATTTAAATGCTCCAAACATTTCTGCATTTGCACAATTTGCAAACTGGCAACAGCTCACAAATTAAATGAAGAAAACATTAAACACCATGTTTTGCAATGGCACATATAATGTATCACGTCTTGCTCTAGAAGGATGGTTAGTGTGGCCGTTAGATACTAACTGATGTCAGGAATGTTTATTAGGTGACAACACTGGGTTTAAGATCAGTAGGCCTGACTCATATTAGGTGCAGATACAACACTTGGGGCGGTAACAACTTACAGTATTAAGAAGTTAAGCCTAGACTGATGGAAAAGCTCAACATTGTCTCTGGTGAAACAACACTTGTCCCTTCCATCTGATGACATGGGAATTTTTGTTAGGTCCTCGAAAAACTACGTAAAATCTGCTTTCTCTATGAAATATACTTTGACGTATGGAAGGTTTCACTGCAGGAAGCTGTTGAGCGGCTATGCAAAATTGACAGGGAACATTTAGAAAGGATTCTGGCAGTAGTTGACAATGGCATGACCACTCTTTCCACTAGCATATACACCTTGGGTAGCATTGTGTCAGCTGCAATCAACATTATACAGAGTGACATGTCTTCTTTATGCAACTGAGTTGGACTCTGCAGACACTGTGTGCTGGTCATGTTCAATAGAGACACCTTAATGCAACAAATTGGTTTTCAGCCTTACAATCTCACAACACACAAACCATTGTGTCTAAAAATAAGGCAACATAACCTATGTTACACATGGAGAAGTTAGAAAAATTACTATTCACTGTTGCATAAATACCTTCCATGGATTGGATAATCCACAGGTTTATTTCTCTGCCAATTTGGACTTTTCACTTCCATTATTGCTCACAACACCATCAAGTAGGCAGATATGAAGAGCAAGGAGAGGGGTATGTATACTAGTCATGGATCTTACTTTGCAGATACCGCTCTTGGAATGGCAGGACTGAGGTGTTTCTTAGTGGGAATGACTGGGAGAGTACCTTCGGACGTTCCTTAGTTTGCAGGGAAGATTTGCTGCATGGTGCATGTTATACATCTAAGGAAAACTTGTCATGCTATCTAAAAGATTCTCCAGCTGATCCATATGTCTTTCAGATTACTCTCTAACAGGAATTATTTGATGCTGAATTATCAGAGCTGTTGTGGGATGAAACTGGGAGATGCCTATCTTGCAACTGTTGCTACAATCGTGACCGGTTGTGCACATGTACTGTTTCTACCTGGCATGGTAGTTCGGACTGGACTTTTCCCATGAAGCACAGGGTCAGAGGTGATTTGCATATAGCCAGTGTCTAACCCAGGGTGGTGTGGAGTGCAAAAAATCGATGGATTTAGGCCCAGATCCTTGTACTGGGGTGAATGTATGACATTGTTTTACATTCTGTCCATCAACTGTGTTTTTTGCAATTTTCACCCCGAGTGTGCTGGGTATGCTCAGACGTGAGTCCCAGGCTCTCCACACCACTGGAGTCAAGCTATCCAGGCTGATGAAGGCTGAAAGCCAGAAACCTGTCCTTGCATGCTTGATTCCGGTCTGGGAAAGACATGGCTTGGTAGTTCGGACTGGACTGTTCCCATGAGGCACAGGGTCAGAGCTGATTTGCATATAGCCAGTGTCTAACCCAGAGTGGTGTGGAGTGCAAACGATGGATTTAGGCCCAGATCCTTGTACTGGGGTGAATGTATGACATTGTTCTACATTCTGTCCATCAACTGTGTTTTTTTTTTTTTTTTAATTTTGTAAGACATTTTATTGTGATTTTCAGAAATCCAGTAAAACAAAGGGAACCAAATTGAAACACTAAGCAAAATGCAAATGTGTTGGCCACTGCCTAGAACACTTGGGCTTAACCATCAACTGTGTTTTTTTACAATTGTTTCTACCTGACTGCACAGTTAGGGATGCTATCGAAAAAAGCATTAGTGGTGAGTTAGTATAGGAAAATATGACATTTATTTGAATGGAAGACATGTGAGTCTGTTATTTGGGTTAAAAACGATAGTGGAGAGATAGAAGAGGGAGTTGTTTGCGTTTACAGAGCATTGGTACCACTGATGAGGTATCAAAGCAATTTTTGAGTAGTAGCACTCTACTGCCGAACCCAAACAGGATTAGTGGTGATTAGTATAGAGAAATATTAAATTAATTTGATGCGGTGGAAATGAGTGTCTGTTAGTTGGATTGAAAAGGATAGTGAAAGTTTAGCAGAGGGACGAGTCTAGAGAGTCTTTATTTTGAGATCATAGCAGCAGGAACAAGTTTGAGATCAGTAGGGGGAAGAGTCAGAGGGAAGGGTTTAAAATGACTTGTTTGGGAGATTTGAACAGCAAAATAGGTTTGAGATGATGCAAAGGTGGTGTGGAGGAAGGAAGAGTCAAGAAAATGGTATTTTGGTGATCATAGTAGTCGGAGATTGGAGGCAGAGGATATATTTAGAGCTGCATAGGGTGAGAAATAGAGTAGTGCATTGGAGAAGCTGAATATGAAGATAAATAAGTACATGGAAGGTATGTATCTCCTACTAGTGAAGCAATTGTAGATGTATAGTTATTATAGAAAATGTACTTATTTATGCATGGACCTATAAACTTGTCAAACATAGGAAAATATAACCTTAAGTAATATGCACATTTGTTAAGCAGAACTAATGAAAATCTATATATTTATAAACAAGATTAATATACACATTCTAGAAAGTGATACACATATCTAGGTACACATATATATCCATAATATTGCTTATATACACCGGGATATGCTGTATATTTATGTTTGAGTATGGTGGTGATTTGGGGAAGAGCCAACTCTTAAGTAGCCTTCTGAAGATAAAGTAGTTATCCGTAGATATTACATTTGGGGGTAAAGAGTTCCATAGTTTGGCTGCTTGAACAGAGAAGGATGTGCGGGCTATGTTTTTTTTCTTGTATGGTGGGATTTTAGGGTGAGGAATGAATCTAGAGCGGATGTTCCTTTGTTGAAAGTAGTTGGTGATTTTATTCCTGATGAAGTGTGGCCCTGTTCCATGTATCGCTTTGTGGGGAATGAAAAGCAGCTTGAATGTGGATCTTCTGGCAACAGTGACCAATGTAGGGCCTTCAAGACAGGGGAAATGTGGTCTTGTGGGTTTATATGTAAGAGAAGACTGGCCGCTGTAGTCTTTTCATAGTTAAAGATGGTCCGTGGTAGAGGTTATTGGCCTAATTGATTTTTGACAGAACAAGAGAGATAGTAACCTGGACCTTGTGTAATTCCAAGGTTTCTCACTTCATTAGATACTTTATGCAGTGTTCCCGCATCGTCAGGCCAGGCGGCGTGTGGGATGTTTCCAATCGCTACATGGGAGTACTTCTGTTTTATAAACCTTCAATTTGAGATGATTCCATTTCATCCACTGATCAACGGTTCCCAGGTAACAGAAAATTGTTGAGTTTCCAATGTCTTTGGGGCTTTTCAGTTTAAGGAGTATTTGTGTATATATTTAAAAAACATATAACACTTTTAGAGCGCTCTATCACCTAACAGGCATCCTGGCGCTGCATAGTTATAGCAGGTGAGGTGAAATTCATTGATTAGTGCTGGTAGTGACTTCATGTAGATGTTGAAAAGCATAGGCGGTCGCCAGTTGGTATATATAGTTAGGATCTAGTTACCATAGGAAATTCCGAACATTCTATTGGGAATAACTTTGGCGCCGATTGAGGGATCTGCCTGTAATTTTCCTTAAATTTGCCTCGCTTTGCTCCGCTCCTTCCCTGAAAGTTTCGGGGGGATTCATCAAGCGGGGGCCAAAAGGGGGGTCCCAAAATGTGTTTTCCCCATGTTAATTTCCATAGGGACCTTTAGACACGGCTAAAGCCCGAACGGCTGAATGGAATTACACCAAACTTGACAAAATGGTAGGGCCTGGTATGCAGATGTGCCTTTGCTATGTTTGGTGAAAATCCCTCCAGTAGTTCTTGAGAAAATTGAATTTGAAATTTTTCAAATGGCATTTTCTATGGGACCTTTAGACACAGCTACAACCAGAACGGCTGAACGGAATTACACCAAACTTGGCAAAATGGTAGGGACAGGTGTGCAGTATAGCCGTTACTATATTTGGTGAAAATCCCTGCAGTAGTTGTTGAGAAAATGTAATTTGATCAAATTATATATCTAAATGCGCTCACGGTACCCGCACCGTACGCGTACCGTACGCGTACGTGCGCGTACCCTTACGTGCGCGAGCGAGTTTCTGATTGGCTGGCAGTCGACTGTCAACATTCCGAACTGTCCAAACCAGGAAGTGTTGGCCACCATCTTGTTTTTCCAGAGAACTGAGGCACAAGAGAGCCCAAAACAAGAGTGGGAAACACGAAAAGGGGGCAGGGTAAAGACCCCCCAACCCTCTAGCCCTTCTCAGGGGGTCCCAAAAGGACCCCCAAGGGCAAAAAATAAATAAATCGCGGGGTACGCGCACTGAACGCGTAGGGTACACGTACCGTGCGCTTACCCCGTGATTTAAAAAAAAATAAATACAATTTTGCACTTGGTGGTCCTTCTGGGACCCCCTTAGAAGGGCTAGGGGATCAGGGGGTCTCAACCCTGCCCTCTTTTCGCGTTTTCCACTCTTGTTTTGTGCACTCTTGTGCCTCACTTCTCCTGAGAAACAAGATGGCTGCTCAGGTGGTCCCAGAAGGATAATAACATATATAACCGTTATCCGCTAATAGAAATAGCATTTACAAAACATTTGAAATTTATTAAAATACAATATAGGTTTCATGCCTGATATAGTTAGGAATTACCATTTAAAAAACCTTGCAAATTCACTGAAAAAACCATAGGTTTCAACCCTTATATAGTTAGGAATTAGCATTTAAAAAACCTTGCACATTCACTTTAAAAACCATAGGTTTCAGGACTTATATAGTTAGGAATTAGCATTTAAAAACATTGCAAATTCACTTAAAAAACCATAGGTTTCAGGCCTTATATAGTTAGGAATTAGCATTTTAAAAACCTTGCAAATTCACTTAAAAAACCATAGGTTTCAGGCCTTATATAGTTAGGAATTAGTATTTGAAAAAACATTGAAATTTCTCCTATATAGTTAGTTGTACTAACTATATTTCGCGCACCCGCAATCCACTGCTGATGATGTCACATATTACATCATTCATGACATGGTAAGTGACATCACTGATGACATCACTGATGACTTCTCAAATGACATCACTGATGACATCACTGATGACATCTCATTTGACGTCACTGATCACATCACTGATGATATCATTCATGTGATAATACGATGCACCTCCTCACACTCTAATATAACCTTTGATACACCAAATGTTAAATACAGACAACCATTCTTGAAACCATTGACACACCAATACCAGTTACTCACTGATTCCTAGGTCTACACACACATTCACTCATTCACCCATAGAATCACTCATACATACAGTCACTCATCAATTCAACACTATCATATGCACTCATACACCTATACAGACACTCACACACTGCCACTCATCCATGGAGTTACTCACACACCTAGTCAGTCATGCAAAGAATCAATCACACTTCCATTTCCTCAACTATACAGTTATACACACAACACCTTACTTATTCAAACATATACTAACAGATACTTACTCTCTTATACAATCACTGATACAAGTACACAATGATCCATATAGCCACTCGCACATTCACTGGCTCTCATGTATAGTCATTTATATATGCCAACTCTCACATGCACTGTGTTTTACATATGTACTTACTTGCACATGTAGCACTGAGATATCCATTCACTCACCAACACACCCATGCACACAGTCAGTCGCGCATATAGCTGTTTCCACATGCACTCTTGAACTCATACACCTAGTGAATCAACTGCTCACACATCTATGCACAGAGTCACACACCTCCCAGCCACCCACACACACACACTCATTCTCCCATTCAATAACCCATATAGCCACTCATATAGCTACTGATCAACACATGCAGCAGCTTACACAAAAACAGACAGACTGATGCACACATTCAGACAGTTTAGTCACTAACCCATGCATTTAGTAAGACACATTTAATCACTCACTCATACAGTCAGTCACGCACCTACTAAATCCTTCATCCAGACACTTATACATCCACTCATTCTTCAATATGTAAAACATATTTAAACTTTACAGAAAGACACATTCACTGGATGATGTCATCAGTGATGTAATCAGTGATGTCAAATGAGATGTCATCAGTGATGTCATCAGTGATGTCATTTGAGATGTCGTCAGTGATGTCACTGACCTTGTCATGAATGATGTAATATGTGACATCATTAGCAGTGGATTGCGGGTGCGCAAAATATAGTTAGTACAACTAACTATATAGGAGCAATTTCAATGGTTTTTTAAATGCTAATTCCTAACTATATAAGGCCTGAAACCTACGGTTTTTTAAGTGAATATATATATATATATATATATATATGCATACATACATATTACCTTCTGGCGGTCACCAGTAGGTAGTTATAGTTAGGACCTAGTTTCTATAGGAAATCCGCAACATTCTATTTGGAATAACTGTGGCGCCGCTCGATGAATACACGCCAGGTGATTCGTGAAACGGGGACCGAGGAAAAAGGGGGGTCCCAAAACATGTTTTCCCCATGCACTTTTTCATAGGACGTTTAGCCAGGGATACAGCCCGAACGGCTAAACGGAATTACACCAAATTTGGCAAAAAGGTAGAGTTCGGTTCGCAGATTACCCTTTTTGTTAAATGGTGTAAATCCGTTCAGTAGTTCCAGGAAAAATCTAAAGTAAAATCATAGATATATCTATAGACAAAGTACCGTACGTGTATGGTAAGTGTACGGTCAGGCGTACCATTACGGGCACGAGCTGCATGCTCATTGGCTGTCAAATGTCTGTCAACACTCCAAACTAGGAAGAGTTGGCAGCCATCTTGTGCCTCGGTAGAACCGAGGAACAAGAAAGCAGCAAAAGAATTGTGAAAAACAAGCAAAGGGGGCAGGGTAGAAACACCAGACCCCCTAGGCCTGCTCAGGGGGTCCCACAAGGACCCCCAAGGCCCAAAATTATTATTATTATTTTTTTAAATCACGTATGGTACGCAATGAAAAAGAAAAAAAAACGAAGTCCGCTTTATTCTTAATTAGCCCCCGGGGGGCCAAATCCCGGGGCAATTTTTTTGCCATTATGGGGGGCCCAGGGACCGCCACCCCTGGGGCTTTACCTATATGTATGCGGGGGGCTCATGGCCCCCCCACAGCCCTGGGGACCACCACCTCCCCGGGGCTCTAATATTGAAAATAGGGAGGTCTGTGATGGACCCCCCAGCCGTGGGGACCACCACGGCTGGGGGGTCCATCACAGACCTCCTTAGGAGGGGGGCCGCGCCACCCCCTCCTTGAGCCTTGTGGTGGCCCTGGGTACCGCCACCCCCTAGGGCCGGCTCTTGCAGTGTCCCGGGATGCCTACCCCCGGGACACTGCTGTTTGCTATGGTTGGGAGGGAGCCTCACAGCTTCCGCCCTACCATAGCAAACTGCTTTCCTATTTGAAAGAGAGAGCAGGAAAGCTGCTCTCTCTTTCAAGTAAGAAAGCAGATTGCTTTTCATCAGAGAGAGCGGCATGTAAGCTGCTCTCTCTGACGAAAAGCAATGCCGGCTCCCGAAGGACGCGGGGAGCCGGCTAGGACCGTTGGGGCCTTGGGGCTCCCCCATGGTCCCCAATGTTGTATTTGAGCCCCGGGGGATGGGGTCCCCGGGATTATAAAAAATTGGTAATAGAGGCTATTATTTTTTTACGGTAGATTTATTGTACACGTACCTTGCACGTAGGTATGACGTACAGTGCGAAGTTTGTAAGTTGTCCCGTAAGCGTAGCTAAGCAAGAAAAAGAAAAATATTTTTCCGATATTTATGAAGTGTATGTGTTTAGATGTTGGGTGGCTCTAAAAAGAGCCCTTGTGTTTATTGGGAGATTTTAATAGCTACAAGTAAGTACCAATACAGAGTCTAAAGTTCAAGAGGAAGACTCTGTTACCCTCATCTGTAAAATGTACACCGTCTCTCTTATAGATGTCATGCATATTGAAACACAGATTCTTGTGGTAGATGGACCCCATTCTATAGAGTCGGAGAAATGCAGAAACAGATTTATTCACATGTTTCCTAGCTTTCTCAATCTGTGGACAGTAGTGGTTGGACCAGTTCCATTTTTGCCTTTGGCATATATTAGAATAGACAAAGGCAGTTTTGGGGAAAAGTGACATCAGTTCTGTAAAGGTATCCTTGATAAACATTTCCAGACCTACCCCAGTCAAAGTGCCTAGGTTATTGCCAACACAGTGCACAATTATGAGGTCAGGGTGTTGGAGATGCAAAAAGGATTTCACCAATGGCATTAATTGGTGCCACTTTAACCCTCTCTGTCCAATCCATTTAATGTCTACATTTGGTAAACCTAGGTCTTTGTGAATTCCTTTCTGTTCTGCATACCTTTGCCTCTAGAAAATATAGTTGGGTACCACAATCCACACTCCAAGCATCTTGAAGAGAGGTCTGGATGCACTCAGATGATCTCTGTAAATGAAATTGCAGTTTGAAAGTAAGATTTTTCTAAGATGGTGGATAAGATGCAGTTTTGAAAAAAGAAAAGAAATGATTGGTTGTTTGACAACTTTCTACACAGAAAACTAGTGTGCATGTTTCTGTTTTTTAAAAGCCTGATTTTTATTGGTTAAGAAAAACTGATAGAAAAGAACTTAACATAAGATAAGCTGGTATATTGTCAAGTCAAGCACACTTGCTGTTTTGATTTGAAACAATGTATGATGAACTTTTCACCTGTGTGCTCAGTTAGGTGGTACCTGAAGTGTTTCTATGGTAACTGGCAGAATGTGGAATGGGGAAGGGTTGAAAGTTTTGTCCGTTGGAAAGGGTTCAAAAGTTCAAGCATTAGAAAAGTGTGTTTTATTTTGATTTAATGTGGGAATAAATGTGATTTGTTATTTATTTGTATATGTGTGTAGATTGAGTGTGTAGATTGGCAGGAAAAGTTTGCTATTTGCTATAGGAATTCCTGACCCCCTAGGGCTGCTTAGGGGGTTTTACAATGATCCCCAAGGTCAAAATATTTTATTTGTTCTTGCTTAGGTACGCTTACTGGACGACTTACAGACTTTGCACCGTACGTCGTACATACGTGCATGGTACGCGTACGGTAAATCCACCGTAAAAAAAAAATAGCCTCTATCAGTAATTTTTATAATCCCCAGGGACCTCATCCCCCGGGGCTTCTTTTTAAAAAAAAATTAAATTAAAAAAACACCAGTGTGGGGGGGCTTAAGCCTCCCACACGCCCCGAGGACCGCCACCTCCCCGGGGCTCTAATATAGAACATAGGGGGGTCTGTGACGGACCCCCCGGGGCTTTTGAATGTTGGGAGGGGGCGGCGTGGCCCCCCTCCAGGAGCCTTTGATGGCCCTGGGGACCACCATCTCCCAGGGCGGGCTCCTGCAGTGTCCCGGGGTGCCTACCCCCAGGACAATGCTGTTTGCTATGGTAGGGTGGGAGCCGCAGCAAACCGCTTTCCTATTTGAAAGAGAGAGCAGGTTAACCTGCTCTCTCTTTCATGTAGGAAAGCAGATTGCTTTTCATCAGAGAGAGCAGCTTGTAAGCTGCTCTCTCTGACGAAAAGCAATGCTGGATCCCGAGGGACGTGGGGAGCCAGTTAGGACCGTGGGGGCCTTGGGGCTCCCCCCACAGTCCCCAACGTTATATTTGAGCTCAGGGATGGGGTCCCCGGGAATTATAAAAAAATAGTGTTAGAGGATTTTTTTACGGTAGGTTTACCGTACGGGTACCATGCATGTACGTACGACGTACGGTGTTGTAAGTCGTACCGTAAGCGTACCAAAGCAAGAAAAAATCAATTAAAAACATATATTTTACAGATATCTATGAAGTTTATGTGTTTATATGTTGGTAGGTTCTAATAAGACCTTTTCTTTTTATTGGTACTTATAAGTAAGTACTTATGCATAGTCTAAACTTGTTGAGGAGCAGTGCTTTATAGAGTGCTGAACTTTTGACCTTTGTTGACAGTTGACTTTTGCATGATCTGTTGGGGGTAGGGTGGAAAGTTTTGTCAGTTGGAAAGGGTTGAAATGTTGAACCAATAGAAATTTGTGTTTGTTTTTGAATTAATGTGTGAAGGATTTTGAATTGTTATTTACATGTATATATGTGTAAATTGAGAGGGAAAATGTGCCATTTCTTCGTTCTACTGCAAACACTGAAGTAGAGCGATTCTGTATAAGAATATCTGCTGTGTGAAAGGCATTCTTTTTAATCTAGAAATCAATTTCAAAGGTGAGTTGATAAGTTGTAAGGGAATGTATGTGGTACATTTTGTTTTTAGTAAGAGTAATGTGTTCATCCTTCTGAAGAGTGTAGAATTATATTCTGACTTGCTCTTTATTTGTAGTTAATAGTGTTGCTTGTTTCGAATTAGGCTTGTGTTATAAATCTACAATTTTGCAGTCAGTATACATACACTGCTGCATACACTTTTGGCAGATTCATAAGCCCCTTTTATCTTTTTGTTGTTGTATTGTGTCACTTTTTTTGATGTAATGTTGGCTGAAATAATGTAGTAAATCGCATGTGTATTTGCAAAATGAGTCAGGGTTGTTCACTGAAATGTAGTAGTTATATACATGGAATGTGTATAGTCACTTAAATGTTTTACAGTAGTAAATGTGTTTTGTTATAATGCATGGTGTCCTAATTTTTTGTCTAATATCACACTGTGCGTCTGTGTACATTAAGGAATTATATTCGCCCCTTTTTCCATATTTTCTACCCTCTCTTGTCATACTCCCTCCTCTCTCTTCTTACTCCTTCCTCTCTCCTGACACTACCCCCTTTTTCTTATATTCTCCTCTGTCCTCATACTGCCCTTCTTTGTGTTTATATTTCCCTGTCTCTCCTCATATTCTTGCTGCCTCCTCATTTTCTTCCTTCTCTCTTCATACTTCATCTTTCTCTTCATACTCCCTGTTCTCTCCTCTTTCTCCTTCTCTCTCTCTCTGTAGACTCTGGGCAGATTTACAAGCCCCTTGTGCGTCTTTGTTGTTTTATTTTGTCACTTTTTTATGTAATCTTGGCAGAAATAATGTTGTAAATTGCATATGTATTTGCGAAATGAGTCAGGGTTGTTCACTGAAATGTAGTAGTTATATACATAGAATGTGTATAGTCACTTAAACGTTTTACAGTAGTAAATATGTTTCGGTATAATGCATGGTGTCATTTTTTTTGTCTAATATCTCACTGTGCGTCTGAGTACATTAAGGAATTATATTTCCACCTTTTTCCATATTTTCTACACTCTCTTGTCATACTCCCTCCTCTCTCTTCTTACTCCTTCCTCTCTCCTGATACTACCTCCTTTTTCTTATATTCTCCTCTGTTCTCATACTGCCCTTCTTTGTGTTTATATTTCCCTGTCTCTATCATATTTCTGCTGTCTCCTTATTTTCTTCCCTCTCTCTTCATACTTCATCTTTCTTTTCATACTCCCTGTTCTCTCCTCTTTCTCCTTTCTCTCTCTCTGTATACACTCTGGGGCAGATTTACAAGCCCCTTGTGCATCTTTATTGTTTTATTGTGTCACTTTTTTGATGTAATGTTGGCAGAAACAATGTTGTAAATTGCATATGTATTTGCAAAATGAGTCAGGGTTGTTCACTGAAATGTAGTAGTTATATACATGGAATGTGTATAGTCACTTAAAGGTTTTAGAGTAGTAAATGTGTTTTGGTAAAAATACATGGTGTCATATTTATTTGTCTAATATCTCACTGTGCGTCTGTGTACAATAAGGAATTATATTTGCCCCTTCTTCCATATTTTCCACACTCTCTCGTCATACTCCCTGCTTTCTCCTCTTACTCTTTCCTCTCTCCTGATAGTACCCCCTTTTTCTTATATTCTCCTCTGTCCTCATACTGCCCTTTTTTGTGTTTTTATTTCCCTGTCTCTCCTCATATTCCTCCTGTCTATTCATTTTCTTCCCTCACTCTTCATACTTCATCTTTCTCATCATACTCCCTGTTCTCTCCTCTTTCTTCTTTCTCTCTCTCTGCATACACTCTGGGGCAGATTTACAAGCCCTTGTGTGCCTTTGTTGTTTTATTGTGTCACTTTTTTTGATGTAATGTTGGCAGAAATAATGTAGTAAATTGCATATGTATTTGCGAAATGAGTCAGGGTTTTTCACTGAAATGTAATAGTTATATACATGGAATGTGTATAGTCACTTAAACGTATTACAGTAGTAAATGTCTTTTGGTATAATCTATGGTCTCATATCTTTTTGTCTAATATAACACTGTGCATCTGTGTACATTAAGGAATTGTATTTGCCCTTTTTCCATATTTTCCATCCTCTCTTGTCATACTCCCTCCTCTCTCCTCTTACTCCTTCCTCTTTCATCATACTACCTCCATTTTCTTATATTCTCCTCTCTCCTTATACTTCTTTTTTCTCTTCATACTTGCCCCTCTTTTTGCATACTTCCCCATCTCTTCATATTCACTCCTGTCTTCATATTCACCCCTGTCCTAATAGTTCTTACTGTCTCCTCATCGTAATCCCTCTCTCCTTATACACTCAGTCTTCCTTATATTTGTCTTTTCTCCACATTTTTGTCTCTCTCTCTCTCTTTATGTTCCTTCCTCTTCCCTCATATATACTCTTCTCTCCTTATATTCTCCCTTTCCTCTTATTCTCGCTCTTCTTTGCACATACTCCCTATTCTTTTCTCATACTTTTCTTTCTCTTCTCATACTCCTCTCTCTCTGCTCACACTTCTCCTCTCTTTTCTTATACTCCCCACTCGGTCCTGATATTTACCTCTTTTCTTTTTGTCACCTTCCTCTCATCATTCTCCCCCCTGTCCTTATACTCCCCCTGTTTTCATATTCTCCTCTCCTCTTACTTCTCCCTGTCTCCTCATACTACTCCCTTTTTCTTATATTCCCTTTGTCCTATACTCCTTCTCTCTGTGTTCATCTTCTCCTGTCTCTCTTCATATTACTTTTCTCTTTTCATTTTTTCTTCTCTCTCTTTATACTTCCCCTTTCTGTTCATACTGCCTGTTCTCTTCTCATACTCCTCCTTGACTCCCTGCGTACACTCTGCAGCACTTTCCTCATACTCCCCGTCTTTTCCTACTGACCGCTCTCTTAATATTTGTTTCTCTTGTCATACTCCTCCCTCTTTTCTCATACTCCTTTCACTCTTCATAATCCCCCATCTGTTTATACTCCTTCCTTTCTCCTCGTACTGTATCCTCTGTTCTTGTACACCCCTTTTCTCCTTATGCTCCACTTTTCCTCACATTCTGCCTGCTCTCTTCCGGCACTCTCATCTCTCTCCTTATACACACCCCTCTTTACTTATATTCTTTTTTTGTCCTTACACTAGTGCCTCTTTCCACATATTCCTTGTTTTCTCTGTATAGTCCTTCTCTCTCTTCTTATACTGCCCCCTCTCTCCTCACACTCTCTCTCTTTCTTCTTATACTCTCCCTTCTCTCCTCATACCCCCACCTTTCTCCTCATACTTCCCATTATCTCTTCATACTTTCCAGTCTCTTCATACTCCCTTTATCCCCTTATACTGCAGTGTCTGCTTATGCTCCCCTTTCTCCTCATATTTTCCCTTGTCTCATACTCCTCCTTCTCTTGTTGTAACTCCTTCTATTTTCATACTCCCACGTGTGTCCTCATAATCCCCCCTCTCTTCTTATAAGTAATATAATAGTATATTTCATGTATTTATTTTTGTAATGTTATATATATTTTTTATAATAGATTCTATTTATCAATACTGAAAAAAATCATCATGCCTACAAAAACTGAAAAGAGGAAACAAAGAAAGAAAGCTGTTTATTTAAAGAGAAGTCATCCAGAAGATTTACCTGAAGAGCAATGTGTTACCAAAAAGAAAAAAAGTCCTGGTAAGAGAACGAAGACTTTTCTGAGGAAATTATTAACCACTAAGAGTAGTGTGCACAAAGTCAAAAATACTATTAGTATATCTGCAAATAAGAGAAAAGAGAACAACCATGGGAATTTGTGAATAAACAGTATATAGTAAAAGGAGGAAGAATCAATTGGAGGAAATTAGAAAGGGAATGTTTTATAATAGAGTTTTGTCAAATTTGATTAAGGAAGTTAACAAATGTAAAAAAAACACAGCATTTTATAAGAAGAAACGTATAGAAAATGTAGTTGAGAAAGCTTTGGAATTGAAAAAGAATTTGTTTTAGTAATCAATAGAATTCGATCACGAGATAAGCCAATCCATTTAATGAAGGCCAAAGTAAGTGGAGAAGAGTAATTAATAGAAGTAATTTTTCTGATGTTTTTTTGGGTGAATGGAAAACATAGTTCAAGTTCTGAGCCTTTTTTTTAATAAAGAGAGTTATCTTCAGAGTAATGATTTGTAGCATGCAGTTGACACCAGTGGTCATGCTTATGAGGTTACAAATGGATTTCCTATTGAGAAAGAGAAAATTGTTCCTAGAAATGCAGAAGAGGTGTTAGCTGATGAAGTTTTAGGTAGACGTCCTAAAGTTCCAGTATACACTTGGAATTGCAGTAGTATTTGTAGTTTGCAGCAGGAATCTATTGATTCCTTACGCAATTTCTTAAGTAACTATACTAAAAAAAGTGTTAAACAAAAGATTAAGATGTTGCAAGGACTAGACCCTTGCAGAGTGAGAGAAAATACTGGTTTGCCAGGTCATTCTCTGGCTTGTCTTTCTAAAAAAAGTATGTCGAAGTGTTTTTCACCATTTCAGGATGTTAGCAGTACATCATATTGAAATTAGGAAATTAGTCAGAAGATTGTATTATGCAAAAAGTCCAGCACTAATGTTAAAAAAGTTGAACTGTGCTCTTTTGCGTGGATCTGTATCGGATTTAATGAAAGTTTGTGATGAAATTCAGGTTAGTTACTTTGGTCCTGAGGAAGACAGTGCAGAAATTGATATATTAATAGAAGGAAATGTAGAAGAGAATGTACAACATTGTAGTACAGAAAACCTTGAGCAACAAATTACAAAGTTTAAGAGGATTTCAGGTGAAAGGCCATATTAATCTTGTATTTGTTGTTGACGAACTCATTATAAAAATTAGACCAGGACTGTTGATCTGTATTTAAAAAGTGAAAAGGAAAATATTAATGAGTGGATGGAATTTGCAACTTATTTGTTGGTAGAGAATTGTTTTGATTTGAGTTTTGATCAGCTTGTTTGTAAATATTGTTATAACAAATTAGATGAGAACAAAATGCCTGCTAGAGCTGTGCATAATAATCTTGAGTTGGTCAATATTCCTTCTGAACTGATGGATTTAAATACTTATGAGTCTATTCTTATTCAATATGTGCATCCATTTCAGGCTATTGTTCGTATGGAGCCTAATACAGGAAAATTGCCTCCTTCAGATTTACAGAGAGGATTCAAGGGAAGAGTTGTATATTTGCCTCTAGATTTAAAGAAAATTATTGAAACAATTGGTTTAGAAAATATAGAAGATGAACCTTTAGTTATTCTTGTTAATGGCGTTCCTACTAAGAGTAAGAAAATCTCGCAAGAATTAGTGGATGTTAGGAAAGTGAAAAAGGCAACGTTTTACCTAGTAAAAAATAATCAATATTATAAAAATGTGTATGTGAGAGAAGAAGAAATAACTGTAGAAGAATCAAGGGGCATATTATCAAGGGGGTTTATCTCCGCTTTTTTGGCTTTAAAAGCCAAGAAAGAGGAGATAAAATTATCTCCCTATTACCTAGCTGTCGCTAACACTAGTTAGCGACAGCTAGTAGGAGATAGCGACCATCTTGGGCCCCGCTTTGCATGTCAGTGATATTTATCACTAATGACATGCAAAGTGGGCGTGCCAAGATGTTAGTGACTGGAAACAGTCGCTGACATTGCTATCTCCTATTACCAACTTTTGGAGATATTCGCGCTAAGCGCAAATATCTCCAAAAGCTAACACCTGCCCCTGAGCAGTTCTTAGCCATGTTATCCAATGGTAGGTGGATAACATGGCTAAGAGCATTAGCTCGGAAATGCATGAATATCGCGGACTTTTCAGCGATATTCATGCATTTTGGCCGATTTTTATCGCTTAGGAGATAAACCTTGATAATAGCAAGGTCCCTAAGCGATAAAAATCGCCGCAGCTTGACGATATAAATATCGCCGCTAAACCAACATAGCGATAATTATCTCTAGTTGTTGGTATTATGCCCCATAGTGACTCGCTATCTGGACAAATTGAAAAAGTGGATTTGTCCAGAACTGAAGAAATTTACGAACATTACAGTGCTCATCCACTTCATTCTAAAGAAGTGATAGGGAATACTATAGAGTTATTTCAAATGAAAGAAGCAAAGGGAAGTCCCATTAGTGTATGGGAAAAAAGCTTGGAAGCTCGTTGTTTCCCTCAGTTGTTTCCCACAGGAAAAGGAGGACGATATGAGGATCGACCTGTGCAGATTCCTGCATCTGAATACCGGACATCAAGATTGTATGCAGAAGATCCAAGAATAATGTATTCCATATTTGTTTCATCTTTTGTTTGAGAGACATTTGTCTGGACTTTCTCATGCAGTAAACCATATATTGAAAACAGGTGTACATCTGCAAAATGTTTCAGCAAAGGAATTTATGGATAAAGTACTGCAGAAAGATAATGTTTTGGAATCTCAGCTGATTAATCTCATGGCATGTCAGCGTGGTACTAATGAGTACTGGTACCGTCGTCATGGAGAACTCAAATGTATGCTAAGGAACTTAGGAACTCCTACATGGTTCCTTATTCTAAGCTGTGCTGAATATGCTTGGGATGATTTACTTCAATTTCTTCGAGAGGCAAATCCAAATATACTAAATATTGAATACAAGACACCTGGAGAATTGTGCTCTTTGGATCCAGTTAATGTATGCAGGTATTTCAATCATAGATTTGAAGCTATGATGTCTTTTATCACCAATAAAAAGAATCCTCTTCTTGGAGAGGTTCTGGATTTCTTTTGGAGAAAGGAGTATCAAGCGAGAGGTGCTCCTCACATACATATGTTAATATGGATCAAAGACGCTCCCAAATTTGGAACAGACTCAGATGATACTGTGTTGTCTTGTATTGAAGAATATGCTACATTTGATATACCCAAAACTGCACTAGATAAGGACTTAAGACAACAAGTCTTATGATTCCAAACCCATCGTTGTGGGAAATACTGTTGTAGAAAGTACAAATCTAAGGACAAATTCTACACCAAATGTCGTTCTGGATTTCCACGTTCTGTAATATTGAAAGGAAGAGTGAACCGTTTTGTGTCATCTTAGCGACATACTATCACAAGAAAGTCTCCAAAATATACCGGCAACTTAAGAAGAAATGAAGACTCAAAATACATAAATGACTAAAACCCAGTCATTTAGTCCATGTGGAATGCTAACATGGATATTCAATACGTTGCGGACAATTCCATTTCTGTTGCTCGATATGTAACATCCTACATAACCAAATCAGAAAAGACGGAATTGAAGGAAATGTGGGAAGAGATTAGAGTCTAAGTAAGAAATTATATAGTTACAGTTTGAAGATGTTATCTCATCGAGAATTTGGAGTGTATGAATGTTCAGGCCGCTTATCATCTGCAAGTCTATACTCTAAATCTAGAAGAATCATTTGGGTGAGTCTAGGTCTTGCTGTAACACGAAATCGAGTACTTAAATCTGTACAAGAAAATGAATATTTAGCTGAAAAAGAGCCAGAAAGTACAGATATTGTGAAAACAAATATGTTGGATAAATATTATCCAAATAGAAGTCATCATCTTGAGAACATGTGTATCTATGAAGTGCTGCAAAACTATATTTTTAAACGGAATATTACCGAAAACTTCAATAATGGTATATATGCTGTGATTGGTTCTGAAGGATGTTTGGTGAAACAAAGAAAAGGACATTTGATTAATCACTGTAAACTGAGTGGCAAAACTTCTGACAAAAGGGAATTTTACTATTTAGCTCTTTTGCAACTTTTCAAGCCGTGGCGTTCAGAATTGGAATTACTTGAAGATTTTGAGAGCTATGAAGATTCGTTCAACGCAAGTAAAGATACAATAGAATGTCCTGTTTTTGCTAATTATGTGAAACTTAGAAAACTTGGAAGAACAACTAAATGTTGAGCAAAAACAAATATATGAGCAAGTGAGAGAACAGATTGACCATGGATTACCTCATGAGAAGAAAGAGTGCTCTTGCTCATCATTTCAACCTATCCGAATGCACGTGAATGGACAAGCTGGAACAGGCAAAAGTTTTTTCATTAAAGTAATCACAACTTTTCTACAGAAAACAACTGAGTGGCATTTGTCTTGTGTTGTCACTGCTCTAACTGGATTGGAAGCACACAATATTAAAGTAATTACTTTACATCGTTTATTAATGCTACCAGTAGAGCATGAAAACAAATTGGAATACCACAAGCTATCTGGAGACGCTTGTTGTGAAGTTTCAAGAGTCTTGAAGAAAATGAAACTTCTCATTATTGATGAGGTATGCATGGTATCAAACTTAATGCTTGCCTTTGTGCATTTAAGAATGCAGCAAATTCTTAAAACAGAGTGTGACGTATTATTTGGAGGAAAATACGTCATCGTTTTTGGAGATCTACTACAACTTACTACTGTAAAAGGACAACCATTTTTTAAAACATTGGCGCATGAAAATTCCAGAAAGTTTTTGGGGAACATTGTAAATGTTAACATTGGTCATATTTTGAGTATAAGGAACTTATTACAAATATGCGACAGGCAAATGATGCTGATTATGTAACTATTCTTCAAGATATAAGAATTGGAAAAGTGACTAAACATGTCAAAGAAGCTTCACAGAGACGATTACTTTCCAATTTGTTTCCAAATGAAAATGTTGTTCCTGAGGAAATATATATGAGAATTGCAGAAAAAAAATCTGTAATCTGCTTAACGCCAACACTGCGTGAATGTTCTATATTTAATGAAGACATTTTAAAGTTGGAAAATGAGGAAATTATAAAATTGGAAGCTATTGATAAAATAGAACATGAAGGAATCACTATTATTTTGACTGAAAAGTTGAAGAGGAAATTGGATTCTTTAGAGAAATCGATAAGTAAAACTGCTGCTTTAGAAAAGAATGTATATGCCTGTGTAAACTGAAGGGTAATTTTGAATGTGGAAAAAGGTTTAGTAAATGGAGCAATGGGTAAAATTGTTGATTTGGGTAATTATGTAAATAGGGATGGTATTGAATTTTTGAAAATAAAATTTGATGAAGTTGCAAAAGTACAACAATTTAATCATTGTTCAGCTCTGTTTTTGCTTGTAAAAGATTTGTATGTACACAGAAAACTGTTTCCTATTTCTTTGGTGTGTGCGGTGACCATTCATAAATCTCAAGGTTTAAGTGTAGATAGTGCTTTAGTGAATATGGAAGTACCGTGTTTAAAGAGGGTATGGCATATGTTGCTTTGTCTCGAGTGAGAACTTTATCTGGATTGTGCTTGATTGATTTTGATGAGACAAAGGTTAGTGCAGATACAAATTGTGTGAAAGAGTATAATAGGGTAAGAAGAGAATATGCACCCAATTTAGGTCAATATCCAGTATTTGAAAAGCGTGTGGTAGGTAGAAAAAGAAGATTTGAGAATATCTGTAGTGAAGCTGTAGAGAAAGAAAAAAAACAAGATGAAGTTGTGATTGCAAGCAAAAAGAAAAAGGACAGTGTTGAAGAGAATGTTGGTTATCAGCTTGAAATTAGTTCTGGTGTCAACTGCAATGCTAATGTAGTTGTTAATGTTGTTTTTTTTCTTGAAAGTTTGCAACAGCAAATTGTTGAAAATTGGGAGCAAAGATTCTGGAAGTTGTTGTATTCTGTTTATGAGAAATGTAGTAGTTATAAAAGTAAAATACAAAGTGTTTCTGATATTCGAACTGTTTTGGACATGTGTTCTGGTTCTACTCAATTTACGTAGAATATTCAGCAAGATTGTCAGGAATTTTTAATGTTTATGCTTGTTGTTTTGGAAGATGAAGGTATAGATATTGAAAACTTTTTTGGCCTTTCTTATAAATGGCAACATGACTGTGAAAATTGTTTGTTCACATGTAGCACTAACGTAGACACTGAAAGATTCATACATTTGACTTTATCTGACTGTGAATCAGTGTCTTTTATCAATCTACCTAGAGGAGCAAGTCAAAACATGGAGTGTAGCCAATGTAAATCAGAAATGTCATCAACATTATTTATACAAAGATATGGACAGTATGTACTTTTAATGCTGCAACGTTGTAGAGCTGATGGAAGAAATTTGGAAACTTTCATTAAAAATGTTTTAGCTCATCAAGTATCAATATCAGGAAGAACTTTTGTAGCTGTTGCAATTATTTTTCATGATGGACCTTCTACAACATCTGGACATTACACTGTTTATTTAAAATGTCTGAAAGGTTGGAAACATTGTAATGATAGTCAATTGATTTTTAAACAACGTTTGCCTAAAGAGTTACCATATTCTTACCAAATATTTTTAAGCCAAAATTTTAGGAACAAAATTTGGCCTTTCAGGATTACTGCTGTTAAGGTAGGTTTGTATGATGTTGTAGCATACTTTTTAACTGAGGGTGAGGAGCTTGAAGGTGATTCTCTTTATTTTTTTTTATATCCTCATTTGCGTTCAATGGCTCCAATCTGTCAAAGGAACAAAAAGAATTGCCAGTGCTGATATAAATACTATTTAAACAACTAATGTCCAAACCTGAACTCAAAAAATAAGAACGGGGTGCACTATTTAATAGTTTTTATTTTAAACAAAATTTAAACCAAGCAAAAGATTTTCAATATTTTCATTTACACAGGAACGTATTTACAAAAGGACACAAAAAGCTAAGGTCGTGATTTGGAAACCATCAATCATACAACATTTCATACATATCACATCCATTCGAGACACAATCATACCATTCAGGGACAAAGGGAAATATACAACACGAATAAAAATCTGTACACCAAGATATACTACAAAATCGAACAAAGGGCCACTGTCTGCGAAGACCTTTTTACAACGACAGATGACAGAACAGTTCGTTGTGTATTGTACAATCCTATACAAATTAACAAACAGAAAAACTTCCTAGTAATAGAACACAGTATTGTACTAGCAGCCAAGAAAAAACAAATCAACTCTTGTCGCTCTCGCAGAAACGTAGTGGCTGTGGGCCTACGCGTTTCGAATCCCGCTGGTTTGAGAGGGATTCTCCTCAGGGCCTTCTGTAGTATCTGAATAAAAAAGGGGAAACAACCATGCAAAAGGAAACAAATTACAAACTAGAAACAAGTGTTTGAGATACGAGAAGAAATTACCAACAAGACACAAGTGTTTTTAAAGTAATCTAGAGACCATGCATCAGAAAACCCGACAAAGTGAGTCTCCGTGTCTGTATTTTCTTACCAAAGGAAACTACGCAACTTATAAGCTGTAGCGGGGGGTGATGACGAGGTCTTGATGTCTGAAATAGAATGCAAGTTTTTAGATTCACTTTATGTAGATCGATGGAATGGAGAGGAGGGAACATAATCAACAATCCTACTTGCCTGGTGTCCTAGCATAAAGAACCGGCAGTGAAGAACAAAGGACGAAGTTCCTTCAATATTGTGACCTGGCCTTGAAATTTCAAGGTAGATTTATCGACCGTTCTAAACAAGGGAAAGGAGGGCGGTTAATCGACTGCACTTTGCTTCCTATCTTTTTAGCAGGGTGTTATAGTCAAACTAATATTACCTGAACCAATCCAGCGCGGCGCGTTTAAGGCGATTTACTGAGTTCTTCACAACGAAGGAACGCTCCAAGTTTCTGAAGGAGCTGGAAGATCCTATGTCGGAGGGGATAAGACCAGAGATGTAATCGAGCACTAAGGGATCGCCATAGGTTGAAGCAATATAAAAGCATCAAGCGCTTACCGCCTAGGATGTCAATCGAGCTTTCAACTATTGATAATTCCAACACGTTCACAAAAAGTTTAACTCTAGTCCAACCTGAAAAAAGCAGGCAGGGTTATAGGAGACTTTAGTATCACCATCAAGAAAACAAAAGCAAGAGGTGGTTCGTTTAACTTACTAGTGCGGTCAGCCGGCAGCCGCCGGTCTACTGGCGTTGTAAGGGGTGCTACTTTCTGGCGCATGCGTCTCACGAACCAACGGTTGTGGCTTAACTCGACTATATAGGGTTGCGTCGCGCGCTTTAAGAATGGGACAAAAACCCGGAGTGGAATACAGGCCTAACATAATGAGTGGTCATGAATGAAAGGAAGGATATCATAATTTAAAAATTTCACTTAATTCATTCAAGCCGGATGTGGTGGTGTCGAATTTAAGGATTAGATAAGCCTCTCTTTTGGAAAGGGGCGACCACTCGGTCCCCCCGAATGTATGGCAGAGTGCCTCGATCCCCCCGGGAAGCCATTTTGGGCGGGAGGCGCGTCTCGGCTGGTATGCCCGAAGTGGCGTAGCCGGGGCGCGCTTTTTCCCGCCCTAGAGTGGGCTGGCCTAGACACTGACGCGGCCGGCCACGCCCTCGGGGCAGGCAGGGGCGGGTTTACGCCCGCCCTGAAGATGGATAAAAAGGGACGCAAGACCAGAAGACATCCTCTTGTTCCTGTGCTCTGAAGCTGCACCTCCTCGCTGCCCGTGAGCTCGAGACGGAACGAAGAGCCAATTTTGAGCGTTTAATCGTTCTTGTTTGTTTTACAGTTACTCTGTTGGAGAATGCCGAAGAAGGTGGGAAAACGCATGACTACTGAACAGATGCTGCGTGTTCTCATGAAGGAGATGTCCGAACTAAAGAAGCGGGTGGATAAGAACGAGGAAGGGGGACCTAAACGTCCTGTGGCGGGAACAGCCCCGGGAGGGAAAAACAAGAGGCCCAGGAGGGGAGTAGCGGGAGAAGACATCCCGGGTCCCAGTGCCCCGCTCGAGGCACCAACTCCTGTGCCGGAGGAGGGGAATCCGATTCCCGTTGTGGTCACCCCCGTGTCCGAGGATGATATGCCGCCCGAGCTGGCAGCACAATTGGCAGCGTGGTTGGGTAAAGGTAACGAGGGCGCCACGGCTGTCGACGCGCAGGCGCTGATAAAGCAATTGCGTGAGAAACGGGAGGCAGCCAAGGTGTCCGTGCCGGCTGCAGTAGTGGACAAGACACCAGGGACGATTGCGACCACAGAGGCAGCGTCCGGTGCAGGTAAGCGGCCATTGCCGATTGCGAGGGATGAATCAACACCCTCTCATAGAGAAAAGTTGGGTCAACATGTTCCTTTGGCAATTAAGGAAAAAAGTTGGGCAGGGGAGTATGTGAACATTTTCTCATTGCTTGTTGATCATTATGAGGTAGAGCATGTTAAGAGTCAGAAGGATCTCATGCATCCGAGTGTTTGGCGCGCAAAAATGGCCGCCTTTAAAGTGAATGAGAATATTGGCAATTGGGGCAATGCTTGGGGAATTTTTACGTCAATCTTGGGGGAACGTAGGCCTGAGTTGCTTTCCGAGTTTCCAATCTATCAGTCGCGAATCATGGGGTACTCGACATCGCACCAGGGTAACCATTGGTTCTGTTACGATAATCTTTTCAGAAAGGCAAAGGAGCATAATAAAAGTTTAACCTGGGATTGTTATGATTCTTTGACTTGGGATAAAATGAAGGAGACAGGAATGTTAAAAATGCCGTTGGTAGGAAGTAATGTTGGCGAATCCTCCCGGCAATATGCGGGGACGCCCTTTCGATCAGGTACGGGTGCCGACGATTACTCGAAACCTGCCGGCAATACTGGAAAAAGGGGTTTCTGCTTTAATTTCAACAGAGGTAAATGTACTAGACCCCAGGGATCGTGTAAATTCAAACATGAATGTAGTGGTTGCGGGTCGTCCCATCCTGAGTCCATGTGCAGAGCCAGAACGGGTGATAATGGGGGGAGAGGAGGCGCCAAACAGGTCTAACGTAGTCCGAGGGGCGCCTTTACCAACCCCGATTGATACCTTGGCGATGATTCCCTGGCTCAGTGAATACCCGGATCGTACTTCTGCTGGGGTGCTGCGGAACGGTTTTTCGTATGGTTTCCGCATCCCGGTAGGGGACTTTCAGGGTGTGGAGAAGTGCAAAAATCAACTTTCCGTCCTGCAGCATACGCACGTAGTACAGGATAAGATCCGTAAAGAGGTTGCCCGAGGTCGGGTCGCCGGCCCGTTTAGTGTACCCCCGGTTCAGAATTTTGTTTGTTCTC
The DNA here is from genome assembly GCF_964263255.1 of Lissotriton vulgaris. Taxonomy (NCBI): domain Eukaryota; kingdom Metazoa; phylum Chordata; class Amphibia; order Caudata; family Salamandridae; genus Lissotriton; species Lissotriton vulgaris. The sequence goes on from NC_141698.1 coordinate 1,120,557,402, forward strand.
CCTTAGGGGTAGTCCCCAAGAAAGAGCCAGGTGAGTTCCGACTGATTCATAATTTGTCAGCTCCACGAGGTCTTTCTGTAAACGATGCAATCGATCCAGAAGTGTGTTCGGTGCGGTACGCATCCTTCGATGAGGCCGTAGCCATTTTGAATCGCCTGGGGCCCGGGGCGCTGATGGCGAAGTCAGATATCGAGTCAGCGTTCCGATTGCTCCCGGTACACCCAGACGACCAGCGTCTCCTGGGATTCATGTTTCAGGGTTGTTATTACATGGATAGGTGTATGCCGATGGGGTGCTCTATATCCTGTGCCTATTTCGAGAAATTCAGTAGTTTTCTACAATGGGTCTTCACAAAGAAAACGGGTTTCCAATATGTAATGCACTACCTTGATGACTTTCTGTTTCTTGGGGCAGCCGGGGATCTAGAATGTGGCCGGGCCTTGGCCGAATTTTGTGTGTTAATGAACCAGTTTGGTGTGCCATTGGCGCCGGGTAAAACAGTGGGTCCTACGACTTGCCTCGAGTTTCTGGGGATCGAGTTGGACTCCAGGGAGGGTTGTTTCCGTTTGCCAGCTGACAAAGTGTTGAAGTTCAGGGCTGCACTGCAAATGTGTATAAATGCATCTAAAGTTACGCTGCAACAATTACAACAGTTGGTGGGACAGTTGAATTTTGCCCTGAGGGTGATACCAATGGCCCGCCCCTTTTCCCGTTCAATTGCCCAAGCGATGGTCGGCCTAAAAGAGGGCCATCATCGCACGAGACTATCGGCTGAGGTCCGCCAGGACATGCGTATTTGGTTAGCATTTCTGGCGGACTTTAATGGTCGAATCGTCTGGAATAAACCAGCCGTGTCCTCTGTAGAGCTGGGGCTATGGACAGATTCAGCAGGGAGCATAGGTTTTGGCGCCATCTTCGGCACAAAATGGTCGGCACAAAAATGGCCGACATGGTGGCATGAGAATGGTTTGACGAGTAATATTGCTTTCCTGGAACTGTTTCCCATCTTGGTGGCCTTGAGAACATGGCCCGATGGGTTCAAAGATCACTCTGTCATATTTTGGTCTGACAATATGACCGTGGTCGAGTGTATCAATAGTCAGGCAGCACGTTGTAAATTGATTTTAAGACTGCTCAAGGAGATTGTTTTACTGTGTATGCAACTGAACGTGCTATTCAGAGCAAAGCATGTCCCAGGGGTGATGAATCAGGCGGCTGACGCACTGTCTCGTTTTCAAATGCAGGCTTTCTCGGGTTTCCTCCCCTCAGCGGACCCAGAGCCGGCACCCTTTCCCGAAGCTCTCTGGTCTCTCGGTGCCCCGAACTTCGTCACCTCGTGGGAGAGAGTCTAGCACCAAGGACGAGGAAGGCATACGAAGGGGCGTTCCGGGCTTATTTAGCCTTTTTGGGGACTGATAGAGAGGGGCTTTGGGGCCACGAGGAATGGGTGGTGCATTTTCTGATGTCCTTGCGTAGGGCTGGGAAGTCGGTGGCTACGGCCCAGAGGCATCGTGCTGCCATTTCCTTTGTTGCCAGGGCTCATAATTTCCAAGACCCGACAGGGTCTTTCGTGGTACAGAAAGCGCTGCGAGGGTGGCAACGCCTTGAGGGTCGCAGAGTAGACGAGAGGCGCCCGATAGGTTTGGATAGGTTGGCCCAGTTGTTGGCCACACTCCCTGCCACATGCTCATCTCAGTTTGAGACAGCATTGTTCCGAGCCGCTTTTACGCTTGCATTTCACGGGGCGATGAGGGTGAGCGAACTGGTAGCAAGGAACAAACTGGATGTGGCGGGGGGTTTGTGCCAGGAACACGTTCAGATCAGAGGTGAGACGATGACTGTCTCCTTTGTCAGGTCCAAGACCGATCAAGATGGGATGGGTGACTGCATAATCATACGCAGTATTCCCGGGTCCCCCATGTGTCCGGTAACGTGTTTAGAAGACTACCTAGCACAAAGGGTGGCATCATGGGGGGGGACGTTGTTGAGACACGCGGACGCCACCCCACTGACGAAATTTCAGTTTCAGCGGGTGCTTGCGATGTCAATAGCCGCTGCGGGCTTGAACCCGGGCGAATTTGGGACCCATTCCTTTCGTATAGGGGCTGCTACAGAAGCTACAGCCAGGGGTCTTAATGTAGAACAAGTGAAACGAGTGGGGCGTTGGTCCTCTAATTGTTATAAGAGATATGTGCGGTTGCACATGTTGTGAAGCTGTCATAATGTACTCACGCTTCTTGTTTTTTCTTTGGTTTTCAGTTGCGCAAGCCTACGAGGCGGGGCGGACTATGCAGTCGACCCAACACCGGGCCAGCGGTCAGACATCACCGACTGTGAAAAAGGAGGTGTGGGTCGTGGGCCACTCATACGTGAGGCGCGCCGCAGACGTATTCAAAGCAGGTGACATGATTCACGTAGCTGGGGAATACGGGTACAGGGTGTCCTTCTACGGAAGAGGCGGTCTCTGTATTGACCAGTTTCAAACATTTTTTGAGGGTTTGTTAGGGCGGACGAGGTCACCGCCGTCTATAGTTATAGTACATGTAGGGGGCAATGATTTGGTCACCACCGGTAGACGACTTCTCCTGGAGGCAATGCTTTCCACTGTAAGTTGGTTGGCGAGGAGAGTTCCGGGGTGCACAATTGCGTGGTCCCATTTGATTCCACGAAAGGTGTGGCGGGGGGCTATTTCTATTCCTGCTTTGAATCATTCTGTTAGAAAGCTTAACAACAAAGTGAGTAGGTTGTTCCGTTCCAGGACATTGCATTCTATTTCTCATGGCTGTATTAATGATGACAGTATGTATTTGGGGGATGGTGTGCATTTGTCTCGGGTGGGGAATGAGTTACTCATAGGAGACTTCTTAGCATGGTTGAAAACGTTGAAACATGACCTTTAGGTAGGAGTTTTGTGGGGGGTCCGGATAGCCGGTCAACTATCCGGCCTGTGGCGGTAAGGTCATGATCGGTGAGCACTAATTGGAAGATCCCTATGAGTGGACGTCACCCAACACGGATGGGAGCGCTCGGGAGAGGTGGCCTTTGGCCCCTCAACGGGGAGGCGGTCCCTTCTAAGGATGGGTCGCCGAAAGAAAAGGAAAGGCGGTCAAGGCCCCTTCCTGTGTAGGAGGGGTTACAGCCCCCTCCTGGGGAATTTCCCGGGGCCAGTGACATCTGCGACGGCAGATGCGGTAAGTTGTGTGGGGTTGGGGGGAGGTCTACGATACCTTCTAGATACCTCACACGAGTCTTCGAACGACCTTTAACTGGCGTCGAGTTTATAGGTGCCCCCGTCAAGTCAAGGGAAATTGGTAGTAGTTGCACTTGAGTACGCCTCAGTGCTGTCGCCCCTCCCAAGTGGGGGGGGTATGTCTGGTTAGGGATCTTGACACCGGTTACGACCTTGCCGTTGGCCCTTAAACGTTAGGATGTACAATTTCAATATTTCAAGAAAATGTTTTGTAGGATGTTAGTTCGGCTAGGAGAACCTCTGTATTAGAGAATCTGTTAAGGTTAGCCAAACATCGCAATGTGGTAATGAAATTGTACATTAATATGAAACTGTTTAATGTTTTTAAATTTTGTTTTAATAAATACGGCCGGGAGGGTCACTCCCTCCCACTTCCAAAAACTTCAAGAACTGTTTCCGGTTTCCCTCCTTTGGGGATTGTGTTGAGAGGGGGTGGCGGGTATCTCAGCCATATGGAAAGGGGCGACCACTCGGTCCCCCCGAATGTATGGCAGAGTGCCTCGATCCCCCCGGGAAGCCATTTTGGGCGGGAGGCGCGTCTCGGCTGGTATGCCCGAAGTGGCGTAGCCGGGGCGCGCTTTTTCCCGCCCTAGAGTGGGCTGGCCTAGACACTGACGCGGCCGGCCACGCCCTCGGGGCAGGCAGGGGCGGGTTTACGCCCGCCCTGAAGATGGATAAAAAGGGACGCAAGACCAGAAGACATCCTCTTGTTCCTGTGCTCTGAAGCTGCACCTCCTCGCTGCCCGTGAGCTCGAGACGGAACGAAGAGCCAATTTTGACCCACCCACCAGCCCCTGAAGATAGCCAGTTGTTTTAATAAAAGTGATCGATAATTCTATTTCGTTTACAGGTTGTGTTAGTATCGTGTTGATGTTGAATGTGTAATAAAGATTGGTCTAATATTGTAAGTTTGGTGATTAAAGAAATTCGGATTTAACGTCCATTTATAAGTGTGCTTTTCGGTCATAGTGGCCAATGTTTTGTTTTTAGTTTAGTTAACATTTGTCGTATTTATTTTGGTCGGGCGGTAAGGTCATGATCGGTGAGCACTAATTGGAAGATCCCTATGAGTGGGCGTCACCCAACACGGATGGGAGCGCTCGGGAGAGGTGGCCTTTGGCCCCTCAACGGGGAGGCAGTCCCTTCTAAGGATGGGTCGCCGAAAGAAAAGGAAAGGCGGTCAAGGCCCCTTCCTGTGTAGGAGGGGTTACAGCCCCCTCCTGGGGAATTTCCCGGGGCCAGTGACATCTGCGACGGCAGATGCGGTAAGTTGTGTGGGGTTGGGGGGAGGTCTACGATACCTTCTAGATACCTCACACGAGTCTTCGAACGACCTTTAACTGGCGTCGAGTTTATAGGTGCCCCCGTCAAGTCAAGGGAAATTGGTAGTAGTTGCACTTGAGTACGCCTCAGTGCTGTCGCCCCTCCCAAGTGGGGGGGGTATGTCTGGTTAGGGATCTTGACACCGGTTACGACCTTGCCGTTGGCCCTTAAACGTTAGGATGTACAATTTCAATATTTCAAGAAAATGTTTTGTAGGATGTTAGTTCGGCTAGGAGAACCTCTGTATTAGAGAATCTGTTAAGGTTAGCCAAACATCGCAATGTGGTAATGAAATTGTACATTAATATGAAACTGTTTAATGTTTTTAAATTTTGTTTTAATAAATACGGCCGGGAGGGTCACTCCCTCCCACTTCCAAAAACTTCAAGAACTGTTTCCGGTTTCCCTCCTTTGGGGATTGTGTTGAGAGGGGGTGGCGGGTATCTCAGCCATATGGATAACTGTGAATCCATGTCTCCCCCACGGGGATCTTTTTCAATCCGTGATATCACCGTCCATTTGAGGTCACTGATGTTGTGTTGAAGTTGTGTCCAATGTTGCACCAATGGTGCGTTCTCTGTTTTATGTCTCAGTCTGGATTTATGTTGAGAAATGCGTTGCCGCACTTCTTGGCTAGTTTTGCCTATATACAGCAGTAGACAAGGGCATAATATGCCATAAACGACATATTTACTTTTACAGTTGCTAAAAGAATTGTGCCTCCACGATATTCCATTGTGTTGGAAAAGGGAACCTTCCACTGTGGAGGCACAACACAAGCAACTGCCACATCTGTGGTGGCCCGTCACGGGTGGCATTCCCATCATTTGTCTCAATGTGGGCGGTCTGGGTGTAGGCAACGCCGCACGGACGATGTGGTTAGCTATGTTGTTTTCCTTTTTGAAAGCGAACAGGGATGGCTCTAGAAGATTATCATCTAACTTGCTCACCAAATGCCAATTCTGATTAATGATTTTTTTAAGTCGATTGGCATTGGGGCAGAATGTCGTAACGCAAACCTGTCGTTTCAATTTGGCTTTCTCTTTACGTTCTAGGAGGGTTTCACGAGGGGTCCACTGGGCTCGCTTTTTGCAGTTTTTTACTAACTTTTTAGGATACCCCCTATCGCACAGTTTAGATATTAGTTTCTCTGAGTGTAGATGGAAATCCTCAGTATACGTGCAGTTTCGGCGAACCCGCAGAAACTGTCCGTAAGGGAGATTCTCCCTAAGGCTGCGCGGGTGATTGCTGTTAAACATCAGGGCTTTATTGCGGTCTGTGGGTTTGGTAAACAGCGTGGTAGCTAGTTTACCTTCTCTCGGGAAAACTTCCACATCTAGAAAAGAGATTTTACTCATGGACTGGGTGAGGCTGAATTTGATGTCGGTTGTCCTAGAGTTGAGCCACTGATGGAACAGGGATAGAGTGTTAGTGTCACCTGTCCATATCATGAACACATTGTCAATAAATCGGAGCCAAGTTCCGATATATTGAATGAAGGGATTGTTGTCATGTATAAAGGTATCCTCGTACAGGGACATAAATAGTACCGCCAATTCGGGCGCAAAAGGGCAGCCCATGGCCACACCTTTTACCTGAAAGAAGAACTCTCCATTGAAGCTGAAGTAGTTCTTCTTTAAGGCAAAAGTGGCAAGATCAAGAATGAATTTGGTAGGTACTCGCATTGGGCGTGGTCTTTGATCCAAAAAGTGGGACAGGACAGCAATTGCCTCGTCTTGAGGAATTTGTGTGTACAAAGACGTCACATCAAGGGTGACTAAAATGTCACGATGGTCACAGAACTCAATATTAGACAGTTTGTTAATAAAGTCTGTGGTGTCCTGCAGGTAGGATGTCACCTATTTACAACAAGGGGTGGTGAGGGACAGAGTCTCTGAATTAAACAGAATACTCTCACCCAGTCAAGAGATCAGGGCTAGATCCAACACCGTTTTTTAGCTCACTGCACCATCCCAGTTTCAGAACCTGGCTGTATGCAAATTAGTCTGTTCCTGTCCCAGTGCATGATGGGAACAGGGCAAACCAAACTACAAAAGCCAATTCTTACACTGGGAAGGAAACAAGCTACCGGGGACCGGTTTCTGGCATTTCAGCCGTCTTCGGCCCGGCTTGCTTGAATCCTGATGGTGCAATGAGCAAGGGACTCACATCTGAGTATACCCTTCCACGCTTAGGGTGGACAAAAATATTTACAACAAGGGGTGGTGAGGGACAGAGTCTCTGAATTAAACAGAATACTCTCACCCAGTCAAGAGATCAGGGCTAGATCCAACACCGTTTTTTAGCTCACTGCACCATCCCAGTTTCAGAACCTGGCTGTATGCAAATTAGTCTGTTCCTGTCCCAGTGCATGATGGGAACAGGGCAAACCAAACTACAAAAGCCAATTCTTACACTGGGAAGGAAACAAGCTACCGGGGACCGGTTTCTGGCATTTCAGCCGTCTTCGGCCCGGCTTGCTTGAATCCTGATGGTGCAATGAGCAAGGGACTCACATCTGAGTATACCCTTCCACGCTTAGGGTGGACAAAAATATTTACAACAAGGGGTGGTGAGGGACAGAGTCTCTGAATTAAACAGAATACTCTCACCCAGTCAAGAGATCAGGGCTAGATCCAACACCGTTTTTTAGCTCACTGCACCATCCCAGTTTCAGAACCTGGCTGTATGCAAATTAGTCTGTTCCTGTCCCAGTGCATGATGGGAACAGGGCAAACCAAACTACAAAAGCCAATTCTTACACTGGGAAGGAAACAAGCTACCGGGGACCGGTTTCTGGCATTTCAGCCGTCTTCGGCCCGGCTTGCTTGAATCCTGATGGTGCAATGAGCAAGGGACTCACATCTGAGTATACCCTTCCACGCTTAGGGTGGACAAAAATATTTACAACAAGGGGTGGTGAGGGACAGAGTCTCTGAATTAAACAGAATACTCTCACCCAGTCAAGAGATCAGGGCTAGATCCAACACCGTTTTTTAGCTCACTGCACCATCCCAGTTTCAGAACCTGGCTGTATGCAAATTAGTCTGTTCCTGTCCCAGTGCATGATGGGAACAGGGCAAACCAAACTACAAAAGCCAATTCTTACACTGGGAAGGAAACAAGCTACCGGGGACCGGTTTCTGGCATTTCAGCCGTCTTCGGCCCGGCTTGCTTGAATCCTGATGGTGCAATGAGCAAGGGACTCACATCTGAGTATACCCTTCCACGCTTAGGGTGGACAAAAATATTTACAACAAGGGGTGGTGAGGGACAGAGTCTCTGAATTAAACAGAATACTCTCACCCAGTCAAGAGATCAGGGCTAGATCCAACACCGTTTTTTAGCTCACTGCACCATCCCAGTTTCAGAACCTGGCTGTATGCAAATTAGTCTGTTCCTGTCCCAGTGCATGATGGGAACAGGGCAAACCAAACTACAAAAGCCAATTCTTACACTGGGAAGGAAACAAGCTACCGGGGACCGGTTTCTGGCATTTCAGCCGTCTTCGGCCCGGCTTGCTTGAATCCTGATGGTGCAATGAGCAAGGGACTCACATCTGAGTATACCCTTCCACGCTTAGGGTGGACAAAAATATTTACAACAAGGGGTGGTGAGGGACAGAGTCTCTGAATTAAACAGAATACTCTCACCCAGTCAAGAGATCAGGGCTAGATCCAACACCGTTTTTTAGCTCACTGCACCATCCCAGTTTCAGAACCTGGCTGTATGCAAATTAGTCTGTTCCTGTCCCAGTGCATGATGGGAACAGGGCAAACCAAACTACAAAAGCCAATTCTTACACTGGGAAGGAAACAAGCTACCGGGGACCGGTTTCTGGCATTTCAGCCGTCTTCGGCCCGGCTTGCTTGAATCCTGATGGTGCAATGAGCAAGGGACTCACATCTGAGTATACCCTTCCACGCTTAGGGTGGACAAAAATATTTACAACAAGGGGTGGTGAGGGACAGAGTCTCTGAATTAAACAGAATACTCTCACCCAGTCAAGAGATCAGGGCTAGATCCAACACCGTTTTTTTGCTCACTGCACCATCCCAGTTTCAGAACCTGGCTGTATGCAAATTAGTCTGTTCCTGTCCCAGTGCATGATGGGAACAGGGCAAACCAAACTACAAAAGCCAATTCTTACACTGGGAAGGAAACAAGCTACCGGGGACCGGTTTCTGGCATTTCAGCCGTCTTCGGCCCGGCTTGCTTGAATCCTGATGGTGCAATGAGCAAGGGACTCACATCTGAGTATACCCTTCCACGCTTAGGGTGGACAAAAATATTTACAACAAGGGGTGGTGAGGGACAGAGTCTCTGAATTAAACAGAATACTCTCACCCAGTCAAGAGATCAGGGCTAGATCCAACACCGTTTTTTAGCTCACTGCACCATCCCAGTTTCAGAACCTGGCTGTATGCAAATTAGTCTGTTCCTGTCCCAGTGCATGATGGGAACAGGGCAAACCAAACTACAAAAGCCAATTCTTACACTGGGAAGGAAACAAGCTACCGGGGACCGGTTTCTGGCATTTCAGCCGTCTTCGGCCCGGCTTGCTTGAATCCTGATGGTGCAATGAGCAAGGGACTCACATCTGAGTATACCCTTCCACGCTTAGGGTGGACAAAAATATTTACAACAAGGGGTGGTGAGGGACAGAGTCTCTGAATTAAACAGAATACTCTCACCCAGTCAAGAGATGCCAGAAACCGGTCCCCGGTAGCTTGTCTCCTTTCTGGTAAAGAATTGGCTTGGTAGTTTAGTCTGCCCTGTTCCCATGATGCACTGGGCCAGGGACAGACTGATTTGCATATAGCCAGGTTCTGAGCTGGGTTGGGGCAGTGAGATAAATAACGGTGATGGATCAAGCCCTGATCTTTGGACTGGGTAAGAGTGGTCTGCTCAATTCAGACACTCTGTTCATCACCACCCCCTTTTGTAAATCGATTTTGGCCACTATAGGTGTGGCAGGGTATACTCAGACATGAGTCCCTTTCTCACTGCTCCATCAGGATTCAAGCAAGCCGGGCCGAAGAGGCTGAAATGCCAGAAACCGGTCCCCGGTAGCTTGTCTCCTTTCTGGTAAAGAATTGGCTTGGTAGTTTAGTCTGCCCTGTTCCCATGATGCACTGGGCCAGGGACAGACTGATTTGCATATAGCCAGGTTCTGAGCTGGGTTGGGGCAGTGAGATAAATAACGGTGATGGATCAAGCCCTGATCTTTGGACTGGGTAAGAGTGGTCTGCTCAATTCAGACACTCTGTTCATCACCACCCCCTTTTGTAAATCGGTAGGATGTCACCTGGCACATAAATTCCTTCAAGAAACAATCTACGTATTTTGAGATGGGCTCAAGCAGAGAACCACATCCTGCCACGATGGGCCTGCCTGGCGGATGGTTTGCATCTTTATGTATTTTGGGTAATACGTAGAACGCTGGAATCTTAGGATGTTTGGTCTTAAGGTATTCCAGTTCTTTGGGTCCGACAAAGCCTTGATCGAACCCCTCTTGTATTATAGAGAAGAGTTCGTTTTTTAGATCGGTGGTGGGATCTTTTTCTATTTTACGATAACATGTGGGGTCATTCAGTTGTTTCATTATTTCGGCGGTGTAGTCATTGATGTCCCAAATCACTATGGCACCGCCGCCCTTGTCGGCTTGTTTAACTACTACAGTAGTATCATTCTTCAGAGTGTTCAATGCGGACATTTGACTCTTAGTGGTGTTAAATTTCACAAATTTTCTTTGCTTTTCCATAGCTGAAATTGCTGAAAGAACACTTTTTTCAAAGGTAAGGAGTTCTTTCGGTGTTTTACTTGAAGGAGGACAAAACGTTGACTTATTTCTTAGACCGGTCACTTCCGTATGATTGTGAATCGGAGTGTCCTTAAAGAACAGGGTAAGACGGAGTTTCCTACAGAATTCAATGAACTCAGATTTCATCTTTATGAAATCGGTTCTTTTAGATGGAACGAATGATAAACCCTTTGATAAAATGCTTTCCTCTTCAGGTGCGAGGGTTCTTTTAGAAAGGTTAAAGATAGGTGAAATCCTTAGTTCTTGCAATGCTGACGTCTCGTTTTCATCTCCCAGGGAACAGTGTATCGCACTCTGGCCCTGGGGCGCGTCTGGCCTCTTCCTAAAAAATGCGGGTTAGAAGATTGATTCTGTTGTTGTTGATTGGTGTTCCAATTATTCCTATTTCTATTAGGACGATTATAGTTACCACCAGCGTCACTGTCCGTTCCTGACGACGAGGTGTCGGAGAAAGAAATAAACTGTTTTCTCGATCTACCTTGGTTATCCGAGAGGAAACGACGTGACTCAGTGTTGGAGTAGAAGTCTGCCTTCAAGTAAGGATAAGTATTTTCCAATGAGAACGATTTTTTATCTTTCTCAAATTGATTACTTTTTTGAGTCACCGTATAATCTTTGAATTCTTCAATTTCCTTTGCTACCTTTTCTAATAGTGCCTTAGCGTCAGCTATGGTAGGATTCGTGCTGATTTCGGCTTCTAATTTTGCGATTTCCGCAAGTTCCTCTTTAGAGATTCTAACTGCAGTTTCAACAGTCAGGACCATAAGGTCTCTGCTGCACTTTGTCTCTATAAGAGAAAAGCCTTTCTTAAAAATCGGGTCTTCCGTGAAAATGACTGGTATGTTTTTTATTTGCAACCCACCTGGAATCGTACCTTCTCTGAGGTGTTGTAACAGGAAGTGGCCGTGTAGGTCCGTTCGAATTTGTTTCTTTTTAAGACGAAGCAGCTTTTCGGCCTCGTTGGATGATGTGGCAGTCTCACTAAGGGTCACTGAAGCAAACACAGGAGGATCACTAAGCAGGTTTCTAATGTGGTCTTCTGAGTAGGCAAAGGTGTCCTTGTCTGCCATTACTTGAAAAACAACAATAGAATAGAAAATACACAATTACAAAAAATACAGCTACATGCACATTAGTAAATAACAAAAAAGGTCAAAGAAATTAACCTACGCCTCAAAGATTAAGCAAAAATGAACCTCGCCGGCAGGCGCCGGCTAATAATCAGTGGAAAACAACTACGGGGGGGCTCTAATCAGCAAGGCTGAGCCAAACTATCAAAGGAACAAAAAGAATTGCCAGTGCTGATATAAATACTATTTAAACAACTAATGTCCAAACCTGAACTCAAAAAATAAGAACGGGGTGCACTATTTAATAGTTTTTATTTTAAACAAAATTTAAACCAAGCAAAAGATTTTCAATATTTTCATTTACACAGGAACGTATTTACAAAAGGACACAAAAAGCTAAGGTCGTGATTTGGAAACCATCAATCATACAACATTTCATACATATCACATCCATTCGAGACACAATCATACCATTCAGGGACAAAGGGAAATATACAACACGAATAAAAATCTGTACACCAAGATATACTACAAAATCGAACAAAGGGCCACTGTCTGCGAAGACCTTTTTACAACGACAGATGACAGAACAGTTTGTTGTGTATTGTACAATCCTATACAAATTAACAAACAGAAAAACTTCCTAGTAATAGAACACAGTATTGTACTAGCAGCCAAGAAAAAACAAATCAACTCTTGTCGCTCTCGCAGACACGTAGTGGCTGTGGGCCTAGGCGTTTCGAATCCCGCTGGTTTGAGAGGGATTCTCCTCAGGGCCTTCTGTAGTATCTGAATAAAAAAGGGGAAACAACCATGCAAAAGGAAACAAATTACAAACTAGAAACAAGTGTTTGAGATACGAGAAGAAATTACCAACAAGACACAAGTGTTTTTAAAGTAATCTAGAGACCATGCATCAGAAAACCCGACAAAGTGAGTCTCCGTGTCTGTATTTTCTTACCAAAGGAAACTACGCAACTTATAAGCTGTAGCGGGGGGTGATGACGAGGTCTTGATGTCTGAAATTAGAATGCAAGTTTTTAGATTCACTTTATGTAGATCGATGGAATGGAGAGGAGGGAACATAATCAACAATCCTACTTGCCTGGTGTCCTAGCATAAAGAACCGGCAGTGAAGAACAAAGGACGAAGTTCCTTCAATATTGTGACCTGGCCTTGAAATTTCAAGGTAGATTTATCGACCTTTTGTAAATACGTTCCTGTGTAAATGAAAATATTGAAAATCTTTTGCTTGGCTTAAATTTTGTTTAAAATAAAAACTATTAAATAGTGCACCCCGTTCTTATTTTTTGAGTTCAGGTTTGGACATTAGTTGTTTAAATAGTATTTATATCAGCACTGGCAATTCTTTTTGTTCCTTTGATAGTTTGGCTCAGCCTTGCTGATTAGAGCCCCCCCGTAGTTGTTTTCCACTCCAATCTGTCAAGACAGAAAACTACAGTGGAGCAGAGAATCAAGCAATGCCTCTGTACTGGCTCAGCATCAGCTGGCGGGGATAGCGTAGGAGGGGTGGTGAACCAAATCCCATCAGTATCAACTGGCAGGCCTTAAGATTTTTGCAAGCGGGCTGTTCTGTTGGACAATAATGCCCGGAATACCGAGGCCCTTTAAGCGTCGACTCAACTGTGACGGAGCCAGAAGGTGAGCCATGACTGCATCAATCATTGGACCAGGGGGAAAAAAAAAACCCAGGTGTCAATCCAGCAGCTTCCAAAAGGCTCTTTTCACCTGATTTCCTCCCCTTGCTAAGTGGAGTTTAGAAATCTGGAGGATTGAAGAGCGCCATTCGTAAAAAGTGGGTGGCAATGCGTCTTTCAATGTCTACAGATTTCCCTGCGGGCTGCTAGAATAGAATAGAATACTAAGTTGGAGGCATTGTTGCGAGTTTTTCCACTCAAGCCAAAGATGACTAAGCTCAAGTCGATGGTAACCTGACATTCCAAAATCAAAGACAATTTACTACTTATAGAATCCCAAAATAAGGTGATTTGTGGGCATTCAAAAAACATGTGGATGTCGGACGCCGCCGCCAAGCCACATCTCGGGCAGGAAACAGACCCTGTCTGGGAGAATCTTGACAGTCTCTGCGGGGAATAATAATCTCTATGTATTGTAAATATGTGGTTCCTTCGTAGCCAAGCAGGCTTAACCAAATCCCACAATACCCTGCATGAGGTTAACCAAAGTTCTTCCACGTCTTCTCCTGGCATGAACTTCGCCCACAATTGCGTTGGAAGACAAATTTTGCCATCTGATTCCTCTATGATCATGTTACACCATAGCGAGATCTCTTTTTTTATACATGGTTTGTCAAGCAGGCATGCTTCTAATTCGCTCACTCCCCCTATAGGAAGCCTGCTGTTGCGTGAGGGCAATGTACTTTGTGCCTGAGCCCAACTTGAGATTTGTAGATATTTAAATCTTGAAAATCTCGGTCCGATTTTGTTAGACAAATAGTTCCACGGAAGCAGAGATCCATCTGAAAATAAGTCTCCCCTAAATCAGTGGGTATTTTAAAGAGCATGCGTGCATGTGCTAGCTGGAATGCCCATGCATAGATCTGAAGGTCTGGGCCTGCCAGCCCGCCCTTCTCCCTCCGACGCCTTATCTTTTTCCAAGTGATTCTTGAATTCTTATTGTTCCAAATAAAAGAGGATATCTCGCTCTGCAGTTTTACAATTAATTTAGGGTAAAAAAACAGCGGTATTGAATTAAATAAAAATGAAATCTTTGGCAGTATAGACATTTTAACTAGATTTGTCTTCCCCAACATAGTAAGAGGGAGATGTGCCCATGCTCTCATCAATTTTCAGCACTGCGCTGCAACTTTAGCAAAATTTAGAGAGGCTATCGTGTTTGTTTTTGTCTATGACTATCCCCAAATATCTCAAATTGGCCCTCGATGTCGCACTATGTGTGTTTAAGTTAACGTTCCATGGCATTGACTCTGTTTTAGAGGCGTTCACTTCGTATCCTGACACCTTTCCAAACTCCAAGGCAAGATCTATAACCTCTGGAAACGCAGTATTTATATCTGGTGTAAAAATCATAATATCATCTGCGTAGAGGGCCACTTTTTGGTTGATCCAATCGCGGTAGACAAATGGTTTGATTTGTTGATTTTCTCTCAGTTTCTGTGCGAACGGCTCTATATACAAGTCGAATAGTAGGGGGGACAGGGGACAACCCTGTCACGTACCCCTCGTTACCCTAAATGGCTCAGACAAACCTCCGTTGATCAAAATAGAGGCAGAGGGACTACCATATAGCAGTCTAATTGCTCTGCGGAATTTGTCTCCCGCATTGAACCTCAACAAGGCCTCCGACAGGTATTGCCAGTTTACCCTGTCAAAGGCCTTGGCGGCGTCCAAGGTGAGGACAGAGAGGGGCAGAGTCTCCTTAGTCGCCAGATCTATAGCTCCCACCAGATCATATGTGAGCTCAAACAGCTGCCTCCCCTTTACAAAACATTTTTGATTAGAGTGCAATATATCTGGAGCTACCTGACCGAGTCTTCTAGCCAATATTGCCGCGAAGATCTTATAATCGGCGTTTAAAATTGATATTGGCCGATACGAACCGCAATCAGATGGGGGCTTTCTGGGCTTCAGGATTAGTGTTATAGAGGCGCTATCCCAGGAAGCTGGGGGGGCCTCTCCCTCCCTCAAGATCTTATTGCACAGTTCCACCAGAACAGGAGACACCGCCAATAACAGGCTTTTAGAGATTTCTGACGGTAGGCCGTCTGTTCCTGCTGCATTACCTCCCTTGGCTCGCTGTATAGCTTGCTCTACCTCATCCTTAGTTATTTCCCCATCTAACAATATACTCTGTTCATCCGTCAAAGATGGTAAGGAAAGATCTTTCAACCAATTGACAGCATCTTCGGAAGTGACATTCAAGTCTTCCTGATATATTGTTTGGAAGAATTCTTTGAAGGCTTCCCTAATGTCAGCATCATTTGTAAAAGTGCAGCGATCGGTTGTCACCGAGTCGATATGATTACGTACTCGGTCCGATTTTACTTTCCAAGCCAGGAGCCTACCGGCCCCCTCCCCGTATTGAAAATGAGCTAGTTTGCTCGCCTCCCATCTCTGCATGATTCGTTTATCTAATACTGATGTCAATGCATTCTTCAATTCCATTATTTTAGCGTTTTTCTGAGATAAATCGTAATTACTGACATCACTACAGCTTTCGATATCTGCCTGGGTAGCTCTGATATTCTCTTCAATAGAAGACACCTCTTCCAAGTACTGCCTTCTTCGGTATACGGTCTTATTCTTGATGATCCCTCTTAATGTGCACTTAAAAGCATCCCAGACAACACCCACAGATGCTGAACCTGTATTAATTTCAAAAAAAGCCCTTGCTTCTGATTGTAAGTGCTCTATGTCCTCAGATGAGGTAAGAAGAGATCGATCGAAAGACCACGTCCTTGTAGGAAGTTTGCCTCCCCACTCAAGTACCAACTTCATGGCTGAGTGGTCGGAGAGATGCGATGGGAAATAATCTACGTTTTTGACTGAGTTGGCCAACTCCAGGCTAATTAAGATAAAATCTATCCTCGACCGATGACGATATTTAAGATTCCTAAAAGAAAAACCCTGCCTCTGCCCCTCTCTTACCCTCCAGATATCAACATAGCCATATTGATTCATGCACCTGAGTAAACAGTTTCTAGATTTAGAAAGGGGCTGTTGTCTACTAGTTGGAGACTTATCCAGCAAGGGATTCAGTACTATATTAAAGTCGCCGGAAATTATAACTGGCTCGGGAAATTGCAGTAGATGGAAAAATAAGGATTCTTACACCGAAGGGTCATCCCGATTCGGCCCATAGTACCCAACTAATGTTAGCACTGCACCTCCTATCTCGACCGCCACAATGACCCACCTGCCTCCAGTGTCGCCCTTTTTCTGGGTAATTTTCATAGTCAAGGATTTTTTTAACAAGATAGATACACCCCTTATATTTAGTGCTTGGGAGGTAGAAACAGAAGTGTCTAACCATCTATTCTTCTTGACCAGCTCAAGAATTTCTCCCTCCCCTAAGTGTGTCTCCTGCAGAATGATAATGTCCGCTTCAACATCCCGCAAGTACTGAAGAATTTTATTTGCACCCGGTTTGGTTCGGAGACCATTAACATTCCAGGAAAAAATGTTAAGCTTCGTCATAACCCTGGGAATAGATGATGATAGAAAATACCGCCAACTTATCTAAACCGCCGTTGAACTGTTGCTTATAATTGGAAACCCTAGAAAATATTAGTGATTGGAGCACTATTGAGAATAAATATTTTTTTGCTTTATCACCTCACCCCTCCACCCCTCTGTGCCCCCCCACACCGCCCTCCCTCCTGTTGACGTGAAGCCAGTCTAGATCTCTCAGGTGGTGGGTGATGTGACTTCGGCAGGGGACATTGATGATCAGTCGGGCGGAAGTGTTTTAGACTCGTTGTAGTCATTGTTGGTGTTTGTCCGACTTGAGATTTATACTGTTGGTGACGTCTTTCAGTGGTATGTGGCTCTTTGCTGAGGGATAAGATGAGTTGAGTCTCGTTGTCTTAGCAGATAATGTTCAGGTTGTGATGGTGGAACACTTGTGTGAGGGTGCTATGTAGATGTTGAATAGGGTCAAGTTGAGGAATGAGCCCTGGGGGACGTTGCAAATGATGTCGCTGGTTTTGGATCAGAAAGGTGGGAGATGGATGCGGAGGATTAGTATTGAAGTACTTCCAAGCTAAGAAATTTAGATATACTATTTGGCCATGAGGAAAAGTATGTAAAACTATTAAGGACTATTTGTTGTATATTTTGTCAGCATATCTTTGCAGTGTATGAAAATTAATGATAGTGTTTTGGTATTTAAGATTGTATGACATATCTCATAATTACGTAAGAAATTTCTGTTAAAAAAAACATTTAACATATGTTTTATTTCTATTTTTTAGATTTTTATTGAGAATGTTGAATGTTTTTTTAAAGATAATCTTATTGACTGTCTTTTTTGTGCCCGCTGTTATGTGATGAGTACTATTGAACTGACTGTTTCTAGTGAAATTCAATATATTCTGAGAACAGCAAAAAAGGCAAATGAAATGCTTTACAAATTATTTTGTGTTGTAAAAGATATATTGTAACTGTATTTTTTTTGTCTTCCACAGATGCTAATCTTATAATATATAATTTTTTTATTATTTATTATGTGTAAGGTAAGAATAAATAACTGGTAAAAATGGTCGATGGAATGTGCTTCTACAGAGCTGAAGTAACAAAACATGGATGTAGTACATAAATGTGTAAAGATGGTTTGTATCTTTGAAACATATTTCCAAAAATTAATATATATATATATACTGAGTGTACCAGTATTCTTTGCAGTTTACTACAACACATTTACTACTTTAGAACAGGTAAGGTGAATTTGGTTTGAAAATGTAAGAACATTTAAAATCTGAACATTCATATTAATAATTATATTTCCATAATCTTGTAAAGTAGTTGAGAATGGTGTTTGTATAATAATTTTTAAAGGGCAAAATAGTTGATAAAGCTAGTTTTGTGTTATGTATTAGGAAAAATGATAAAATGAAGTGTTTATGTTTTTGTACAAGGACCTACAACATACAAAATTCACTATAGAAAAACAACAGAACAATATGGAAGACGATTTTGAAATTAGTAAGAGTCTCATAGAAGAACTAAACATACCTTTCACGGGCAGCGAGAATGAAGAGGAAGAAATTAGTGCTGCAGATATCAGCTGTGATTTCCTAGACGAAACCTTGGATGCTGATTTTGTGGAAGCATTAGTTGACATCGAGTTTGATCATATGACTTTTGAAATTGATAACCAGGAAAACGAAATACCTGATGAAATTATTTTAGAAGCTCTATTAAATTATGAGATGTTACAAGAATAAATGTATTATTATATATTAATAAGAGTTTGAGACACTCTTCTTGCAGAATTGTAATCATTCAGCTAGTACTCAAGTACTCATGGTGCAAAGTGGGCCTTAGGGCATGGACTGCTTCAAACCCCTATAGACTATGCATGCACTCTTCTATGCACCGGCAAACTTGTCTTCTATAGCTTCTATTTCCCAGTCTATATCCTTACACTTCGAGGAAACTCTCTGTGATTGCTGATTCAGTATTGTATTGAGCTATTCAGCAGAATGTTCTCATCTATGCACTGTGCTAAAAATGAAGCTCTTTTAATTTCAGTCAGACACGCTCCTTGCAGAACTGTAATTATCCAGTCAGTACCCAAGTAATCATGAAGCAAAGTAGGCCTTAGGCCTTAGGCCATGGACTGCTTTAAACCTGTATAGACTATGCATTCAGTTTTCTATGTACCTGCAAACTTGTTTTTTATACCTTCAATTCTCCAGTCTGTATTATTAGACTTTCACCAATCACTCTCACTCTACTGTTTCAATATTGTAGTGAGCCATTCAGCAGTATTTCCCTATATATGTACTGTGGTAAAACTGAAGCTGTTATAAATTCAGTCAGGCACTTTCTTTGCAGAACTATAATCATCCACTCAGTACCTAAGTACTCATGCATTAAAATAGGGCTTCAAGCTGCTATACACTTTGCATGCAGTCTTTTATTCACTGGTAAACTTGTCTTTTATACCTTCAATTTCCCAGTGTCTATCCTTATACTTCCAGCAAACACTATCACACAACTGTTTCAGTATTATATTGAGCCATACAGCACTATGTGCTTATCTATACACTGTTCTAATAGTGAAGCTGCTATACATTCAGCCAGACAGTCTCCTTGCAGAATTGTAATCATTCAGCCAGTACCCAAGTACTCATGGGGTAAAGTGGGCCTTTGGCCATTGACTGCTTAAAACACCTATAGACTATGCATGCACTGTTCTATGCACCGGCAAACTTGTGTTTTATACCTTCAATTCCCCAGTCTCTATCCTTACACTTCCAGCAAACACTCTGTGATTGCTGATTTAGTATTGTAATGAGGTATTCAGCAGAATGTCCTTATCTATGCACTGTGCTAAAAATGAAGCTCCTATAAATTCAGTCATGCAGTCTCTTTGCAGAACTGTAATCATACAGTTAGTACCCAAGTAATTATGGAGCAAAGTAGGTCATGGACTGCTTTAAACCCCTATAGACTATGCATGCAGTCTTCTATGCACCTGCACACTTGTCTTATATACCTTCAATTCCCCAGTCTGTATCCTTATACTTACAGCAAACACTCTGACACTGCTGTGCTTATCTATACTCTGTTCTAAAAGTGAAGCAGTTACACATTCAGCTCGACACTGCTTGCAGAACTCTTATCATCCAGTCAGTAACCAAATATTCATGTTGTAAAGTAGGCCTTAGGATATGGACTGCTTCAAACTCCTATTTACTATGCATGTACCCTTCTATGCACCTGAAAACGTGTGTTTTAAGCTTTTAATTAACCATTCTCTATCCCTATACTTCCTCCAAACACTTTGCCACTACTGTTTCAATATTGTAGTGAGCCATATAGCAATATATGCTTATCTATACACTGTACAAAAAGTGTAACAGTTATATATTCAGCTCTACACTCTCCTTGGAGAAGTGTAATAATTTTGCTACTACCCAAGTAGTCATGCAGCAAAGTAGGCCTAAGGGCATGGACTGCGTCAAAGACCTATAGATAACAAATTCACTTTTCTAAACATCTGCAAACTTGGCTTTTATAGTTTGCATTGCCCTGTCTTTATCCTGCCACTTCCTCCAAACATTTTGCTACTGATATTTTAGTATTGTAGTGAGTTATACATCAGTATGTTCTTATGTATGCACTGTTCTAAAAGTAAAGGTGCTATATATTCACCTAGACAATCTCTTTGTAGAAGTGTAAGCATTCACTCTCACACTAGTGTTTCAGTATTTTTTTTTTCTTTTGTCCTCATTTGCCATCTCCTCGCCCCTGATTTTGCGATGCCGCCCTGGGGCAGTTCATCTCATATGGTGGGGTTTCTTAGCTCTTAGGAGGAAGTATACCACCTTAACCGGTCTTCCTCGTGACTTATACCCGACGAGATCTGAGAAGGCTTAATCATAGGACTTCACACACCTTTACCCTAATTTCCCAACCGTTCACCCAAAATATAACAGAAAGGGAGTCCAAAACTATATTTTTTCTTTTGCCGATCCGCAATGTCCAACTTAGCAATGGCACTCAATGCTCTTAACCAATTCAATTCTGTCGGAGGGTCTGCCGACACCCAGTTTCTGCATATCTCTCTCCGGGCCAACAGTGTAGCATAAAAAACAAATTCTGCTTTATCGTCCAAGCCCTTACCTTGTAGATCAAGTCTTTCCGACATAACTAGTTCAGGGCTTACCGCAATCTGCTGGGCGAGTACCGCTGACAAACATGTACTTACAGCGTCCCAGAATATCTTTATTGCCGGACACGTGACAAACATGAGTAGATCATCTTCATTAAAGCTGTTACATTTGGGACACGCCACCATTCGGCCGGCTTTAAACTTCGAGAGTTTTCTGGGGGACCAATATGCCCTGTGGAGGGCGAACAAGTGATTTCTCCTTAGGTTTGCAGGTTTTACCACTTTATATAAAGTAAACATAGTTACTTGCCATTGGTCTTCTAACGCGATCCTCGGCAAGCACTCTCCCCACAGGGTCTCCGGCAGTGTGAATGGGCCATCCTCAAGCTCCACTATTGACCAGTACCACAGCGTGACTTCTTTTTTTATTGGTCTCTCCATCCCCAACTTCTCTTCAAAACCATTATGCTGGCCGATTAAATTAACCTTGCCGACCGCCCACCATTGGATCTGTAGATATTTAAACCTTAAAAATGTATGGCCCCACTTTTGTTCGCAATAACCCCAAGGTACCAAGTCACCAAGTCCCCCTCTATAAACAACTCTCCCCACCTCTGAGGTCCATCGGTTTTTAGTGCCGTTGACAACGCATCTTTAGACCAGAGAGGAGCACCTGTCGTGTCCCAGATCGGTGCCATGAAACTAAAATATGGTATTTTTGTTGCCCTCCTGATTTTCAACCAAACCGTTGCTAGATCCTTCAGCACTTTTAATCTAATTTTTCTTTTTAAATTTGGGTCGGCAAATTTACACACATATCCCTGTTGCTTCACATTCTCCATATTGAGCAACGCGCTCAGAATTTTTCCTATATCTGAGCCCCCCAGAGTAGCCAGCAGCATCCTACAGTTCTTCAGCAGGAAGGCCCATGAATAGATCTGAAAATCAGGGGCCGCCAACCCTCCCTTCAAGAGTTTTCTCTATCTTTTTCCATGATAGGCGGGACACTTTTGACGCCCAAATAAAAGACCCTATCTCACTCTGCAGCCTTACAAACCAATCCTTCTCAAATAAAAGAGGCAGTGAGTCAAACAAAAATGTTATCTTGGGTAGAACCATCATTTTCACCAGGTTGACTCAACCGTATATTGTTAGCGGGAGGTGTGTCCATCCCCGTAAAGCAGAGGAGACCTCTTTCCTGACCTTAACAAAGTGTTTCAGTATTGTAGTGAACCATACAGCAGTATGTGCTTATCTATACACTGTTGTAAAAGTAAAGCTGCTATACATTCAGCCACACACTCTCCTTGCAGAATTGTAATCATTCAGTCAGTACCTAAGTACTCATGGTGCAAAGTGGGCCTCTGGGCATGGACTGCTTCAAACTCCTATAGACTATGCATGCACTGTTCTATGCACCTGCAAATTTACCTTTTATATGTTCAATACCCCAGTCTTTATCCTTACACTTCCACCAAACACTCTGTCATTCCTGTAATAGTTTTGTAGTGACTCATTGATCAGTGTGTAGTAATCCATTCACTACATTCAAACAGTAATCAGCAGATGTACAATAAGTGGTACATCCCCAGAGATATGCCAGTTATTGTGCACTGTGACATCACCACAATGGGTGCACCGTATTTACAATGTGGTGCATTATGGGGCAAAAACGGCACAGATATGTGATGTATTCGTGTTGTGAAGGTGACGCATTGCTTGACTTGCATTTCAAGCACAACGCAGCTCCAACTAAGCTCTTGGGGCCCTATGCTTACAATGTTGTGTCAATCCTTATACCTGTTTCAAGCAGATGCAGGGTTTTGACGCTGCATAAGCATAAAAGCGACTGAATAAAATCTTATATATTTTACTTAGTCACTTTTAGGAGGCGTTCCTGCGCCAGAACACCTCCACCCCCCACCCACCCGTGCAGGAAAGCCTCCTTCTGGCGCAGGGCTTTACAATGTGATGCACCTTCCATATGCATCACATTGTAAATACCACACACCATGGCACTTCTTTTGCACCACCGCTGCATCACAAAAGTGACGCAACAGATGTGTAAAAGAGGCACAAGGGGGTTGTTAATCCTCTCCTAACACATACAAATTCACCCAGGCAGTTTCACCAGCAGTGCATATTGAAGCATAGACTTGTAACATATTTATATGGATATGTTACATTCAAGTGCTTCGGAAGTACTACAGTATAGTATAGGTAAACACCTTATAGATTTATGCTGTAGCACTTCCTTTTAGTTCTGCACTTTCACATTCACCAGTAATTTATTAATTCATTAATTTATGAACTACACATTCATTCTGACAAACTTTTACACACTAACATAGAAATATAGTTATTTCTTTGACCAGTGAAGGTAGTTCTATAAAGAACTGTTTTTTTGTGTTTTTAGTTTTCTATTTTTTTTGTATTTCTTCAACAAGTTTTTTTTTTTATTATTATTTTATTAAACCAAAAAAATGGAATCGGAACCCAAAAAGTGTCCAACAGGAACAAAATGGAAAGTGAAAAAAAAAAAAATTAATGACGAGGACAATGATGCCCCTGCTTCCTGCATTTTATCAGGTCGATAGACTGTTCCCCGTAACATAAAAGTTCATCACAATAAATGCAGAGGATTTT
Organism: Lissotriton vulgaris; assembly: GCF_964263255.1. NCBI lineage: Eukaryota > Metazoa > Chordata > Amphibia > Caudata > Salamandridae > Lissotriton > Lissotriton vulgaris. The sequence goes on from NC_141698.1 coordinate 1,120,580,857, forward strand.
AACTTCACCAAAATCAGGTTCGATCTGTGGGTGTGGACTGCTTCCCACAGGTGGTGGTGGTGCACTTGATGTACTTGCTACAGCAGCAGGTGGGTCCTCGTGCAACCTCCGTGTTGCAGCTCTCGCAAAATTGTTAGGGTACAAGTTTTTCACGTGCCGCACCATACTTGCAGTGCCAAATGAATATTTATTTGCAGGATTGCCCCTGGAAAGCATAGTTTGGCAAATTTTACAGGTCACAAGCGGTGCATTGACCTGTTTTTCCCCTTCAGGGAAAGTAAAAAACTTCCAAATAAGCGCCTCTTTTTTCTTCCTGTGAGGTGCTTCTGCAACAAATTCTTCATCAGAGGAGTCGCTGGAAGATGAGTCCATAGGTGTTGTCATGGTTCTAATTTGACAGGCTTCAGAGATGAGATGCTTCTTCTTAGAAAGTCAAAGAAGAATGATTAAAATAGGAGGGGTCTTTCAACAGTTGGAATAGGAAGTGTTATGAACCAATCAAATCTCTTCTTTTTAAGTCACATGGCTTTGAATACGCTTACGGTGAGCTTACGGTGCTCTTACGCTGCGAGTACGTACGACGTACTTCTGCGATTTGCGTAATTGCTTTTAAAAGTAATATACGCTTATTAAAAGCTAAAAAAACTAGTTTTATGATTATCCCAGATGTCTTCCCTTAATATGTAAATTAAATACAAATATATATGTTTTTGAACAATTAAAAACTTTCGCGCCATACATGACACCACGCGGAAGCGTTGATGCGACGCACAACATCTAAGCGTATCCGTAACGTGTGCGCGGGTACGCGCAGAGGATGATTTACCGTACAAAGAGGCCTATTAGGATGGCGGTCACATCCCGTATCTTTAACCTTGAAGCAGCACCCGCCGCAAGGTTAATAATGCATGCTTTGCATTTACATGCACAAAGCGGCAGGCACCGCGCAGTGCCTGCCGCTTTGTGCATGTAAATGTAGAGAGGTATCATAGGTACCCCCCATGTGCACCCCTCGACACCCTGGGGGCCCGCAACGGGCCCCCAAACACAAAAGACCACATGCTTTTCCACGGCGGAAAAGCCGCAGCGGAAAAGCATGTTTACGCCTGCAACCTAATATGGCTGGCGGTGTCTTGCAGACATCGCCACCATATATGCGTGCATTTACAGCAGATCAGCGGCGGACGGACTTGCCGTCCGCCGCTGATCCCACCGGCATCCTAATGTCGCGATGGGTGTTAGCAATGTCCGCGGCGCGGAATCCGCATCCTCCGGCCCGGCGGTGGCTTCCACCGGCCCATGGGATGCGGATTCACCGCCAACATAATCGACCCCCTTGTATGGTGCGATCACCGCACGCGTACGGTGCGATTACCTAAAAAAAAAAAAATTTAATGTAATATTAATATATTGGAAAAAAATGTAATTATTTTAAAAAATTATGAATATAAAATATAATTTAAAAAATACTATAAATATAAATATTTATAACAAAAATGTAAGAAATTAGTATAAAAAAAGAAATATAATGATTAATTCATTTAAAAATTATCATTTACAAAACCTTTGAAATTAACTGAAAAAAACATAGGTTTCACACATGTTATAGTTAGGAATTAGCATTAGAAAACCTTAGAAATTCACTGAAAAATCCATAGGCTTCACACATGTTATAGTTAGCTGGGCATTTCACTCATACAAAACCATTCAAATTCCCCTGTTATAGTTAGTTAAGCTAACTATAACTCGCGCGCCCACAATGCACTGCAGATGACGTCACATACTACATCACTCATGACATAGTCAGTGACATTACTCATGACATCCCTGATGACATCTCAAATGACATCACTGATGACATCCTCGTGAAAGAGTGGCACACTTCCTCTTACCCTAATATAACCTTTGATACACACATTCAAAAATAGAAACAAAAATGTTCAAAACAATAGAGATACCAATACTAGTTAGAACAACCTATTCAGTAATTCCAAAATCTACATACACATCCACTCATTCACCAACAGTTATATATAGTCACTCATACATGTACTCACTCATTATATGTACTCATACACCTATACATCCTGTTACACACCTACACTCATACATAGAGTTACTCACACACATACTCACACATGCAAATAAACTTTCAAACATCCATTCGCTTGCATATATAGATATAACGCACCACTACACTTATTTGTACAGAAATGTACACATACTTACTCTCTTAAACAATCACTTAAAGAAACACATACTTAGGTATACAGGAACTCCTCCAATATCTCACTCTCATATATACTCACTTATATACACCAATATTCACATATAGTAGTTTGAAACATATGTACTTAGTCATAACGACAGTATTGAGACAGTCATTCACTCACTAACACACCGATACACACACTCATCCACCCATACAGTCGTACACGCATGCTGTCTTCAAAACACATACAAACAGTGAGTTACTCATTCATGCATCTATGCGCTAAGTAATATCCCCCACCGAACCATATAGACACTCAGACACTCATACTGATACTCAAAAAAACAACTAATACCTATACGGACACTCATGTAGCTACTCACCAACCGATGCAGCCACTTATTCAAAAAATATGTGAGACTGATACATATATATACATATTTAAACATTACTCACTAACCCATGTATTCACTAAGATACAATTAATCAGTCAGGTATACAATCAATTTTACAAAACAATCATCCATTTAGACACTTATATACCCATTTATTCTTCCATCCACCTTGAGATATACATATATAAAACATATTTAAATTTCAGAAAAACATACATTTACTGGATGATGTCATCAGTGATGTCATCAGTGATGTCATTTCAGATGACCTTATATGTGTAACTATTGAAAACGAAACCTTTACAGCTTCACAGTTTGTAACTTTTTCCAACATGTGCAGAAGTAAAACAGTTAAAACGTAAGCACGTGTAAACTGTAAAACGTGACATCTACATAGGTGGAGCCGAATCTTCCTTCCATAGACTACTAAACAACCAAAAGTTATATAAACCACACCTATTGTGCGATTAGTTTCATTTTCAGTTATTTCTGCGTCGCCAATCTGTGATGCAGGTTCCCTTTTCTAGCATCGGAATCTTGTTTTGCGTCAACAAACCTATTCCGGAGTTGTACGTTTTTTCAGTATGGCATAGGCATAGTAGATAGTTATAATTTGTGGCTATTTGGTAATATTTAACATTTATATCTAGAAAAAAGTGTTATTGCATGTTTTTCCCTTTTTCTCTGTAAAGTCAGCAGCGTGTTTTCAGAAACAGATAGATTACAACAAATATTGCGCCTTTTCTGGCTACTTCAGCTTATTTATTGAGACTTTCTATATTATAATATTGACACTGTACTTCGCTTGAGAGGTGTTGGTGACCCGTCGGCGCAAACCCTAAACATTTACAATCAACGTCACCTCCTTCCAGTTGTTACTGTGTTTTCCCCTAGGGATCATATTCTGTTAATATGTATATTATAAAATGAACAGTTATGCTGATCTCAGTGCAGTTCATGACTCGTCGGCATAAAGAGTAAAGATATATAACCAACATCACCCGCTTCTGGTTTTTAGTCTGTTCCCCCCTTTTGATCATATACTGTGAATATATATTTTATAATTTTCACAGTCATGATCTCAGAGGAGTTTATGACCCGTCGCCACGAAGATCAAACTTTTTGACCTACCTTAGTAAAGAAGCTCAGAAAATAATTACCGCTCGAAAGTATTTCATTATGGATGTTCTGTTAAGTAGATAACTTTATTTTCCTTTTCTTTTTACTGCAACAATGGTATCAATCGTTATATTGTAATAGATTGTCCAATTGTTACAGAAGAGGAATAGGAGATTTTTCTGCGCCATCTGTAATAGAGCTTACGAAATATTAGAACATACTTGATCAGATATTTTTTTTCTAGAAACATATTTTACAAAATTGCAGAAAAAAAAATATAGCTATCATGCATACTTTGTCACTTTAAATATTTGATAAACCCTACATTTTTTAATGTTATTTTCTAATTTATATTCTTATTTGCGGTTCCTATTTGCCTTCTCACTAAAGAATATATACGATCAGTACTGTATATTTTAATAGTACTATCCTATATATTCTTAAGTAAGTATGTGATTTGTTAGCGGAACAGTGTGCGACCTCTAAGCACTACGACAGAACGTTCCTGAATTCTACAGAATACAAATTTGAAAAATAATAATGCATACATTTCTTTATAATATAAAGGCACTTGTTTTTAACTGTTTTTTACTTGTTCTCTTGACCTCAGATAATGTAGTGCAGGAGTGTTTGTTGTAGCACTTCTATTCTACTTTATCTAAAAGTAACTGATGCCCTCTTACATTATCAAGGATATGGGGCAACACTTTTACAAACTATAGCAGCAAAAAGAAGGATATGGCCACGCTTAACTAATATTTTATGAAATTCCATTTGTAATTGTCACCCCTTACATATATACAGCGTCAGTTTCTGAAGAAACTTTATTTGTATTTGCTAAATAAAAAATGTTTCAAACCTAAACTGAATTTTTTGCTGTGCAACCACACCTCCCCATCAGAAAAGTAAACACCACATTATAAGTAAATAGTGCTCCTGGGAAGTATGTCACCCACAAACTTGATTAAAAAAAACAGGGAAAGACACTGTCATTTTTCCGCCGGGATCTGTACACCACACGGCAATCATATAAATGGCCCTTAAAACATATAAAAACAATTTTTACCTTAATAATCCCTCTCCACAACCTTGTGACCACTGTACGGAGTTAATAGTGTTCCTAACCGCCCCTCTACTACTTTCTTTTCCCATACTCCTTTGGAAGTGCGTCAAAAAATCACTCACAACAGTGAACCGTTCCCACCCAATAAGGAGCAATTTTGTGCTCAAAACACTTTAGCCGATAAAATGTTCATGTTGTCCCACAGAGGAGGAGGGAATGGCTGCTAACACTTCTACTTTTAATACTTCACAGCCAATGAACATTAAGCTTCGTAAGGTAACGCTTGGAACACGTTACCCAATGAAATGTCCCTAATACTCCGCGAAGAGGGAAGGAATCGCTAACAACACTTTTACTTTCAACAGTTTACAGCCAATCAACATTAAGCTTGGAAAGACCTCCTTGGAATACGTAAGCAAATCAGATGTCCTAATCCGCAGAGCAGAAATGAATGGCTGACAACACTTCTACTTTCAATAGTTCGCAACCAACCAACATAAAGCTCAGGAATGTCCTCCATACAACATGTAAGCCAAATAGATGTCCTTGCTACTCTGCGGAGCACAAGTGAATTACAGAAAACACTTCTACTTTCAATAGTTCACACCCAAAAGAACATTAAGCTTGTTGTTGGAACACCTCAGCCAATTAAATGTTACATTTATTCCATGCACACATACAGAACACGCCGTCCTACATATTAATAAATTTCCTGTAACAAAGTGACTATATCCGTAACAAAAGTGAACACTGCCTAATAAATAAACATGATTTCACATTATATTAATGAAAAGCCGCAATAAGCCGCATTGTTGTTTTCCCGATATAATTTCCAAAGCCTACTGCACCCCCCTCCCAACATGAGTGAAGCCCCGGAACTGTGGGGGGCCCCAGCGAACCCCTGCTATTATTTTTATTATACTTTCCACTGACTTCTTCTACGACTAACGGCTCCTATGGAAAAATTGTAAAACTCCAGCACAGTAACTGTTTTGATTAGCAATATAGTGTGGTGAACTTCTAACCTCTGTGCTCACTTAAGTGTTCCATGAACTGTTACTATGGTAACAGGCAGTAAGCCGTTTGCGGGTAGGGTTGAAAGGTACTGGCTGTACAGAAACCGTTATATTTACCCAGGATCCTGTATATGACAGAAAGGAAAGCAAAGCAAAACAGAACACTGTGTACCAGATTTACAACCCCCTTGCGGCACTTTCCCATCCAAGGCCCCCCATGCAAAATTAGAAGTGTGGGGGACTCAACGACCCCCCTCAAGCCCCAGGAACCACCACCCTGAGGATTTGTGTATTGTGGCAGGCAGACTGTGTGGCCCTCTGCTTGGAGCCCTTGAGGGCCCTGGGGACCGCCACGCCCCATGGCCGGCTCCTGCAGTGTCCCAGGGTGCCTACCCCCGGTACACTGCTGTTTGCTATGAGAGGGCTGGAGTCTTGCGGCTCCCGCCCTCACATAGCAAACTTGGTTTGGATTTTGAAAGACAGAGCAGTGAAATCTGTTCTCACTTTCAAAATCCAAACCATATTGTTTTTTCACATTCAAGTTAGCAACTCCCCATGTGGAAAAGCAATGCCGGCTCCCGAAGGACGCAGGGACCCGGCGGACCGTGGGAGCATTGTGACTCCGCCCAGGGTCCCAAATATTTTTTATAAGACCCGGGGGATAGGGTCCCCGGGGATATTAGAAATTACAGATAGGGGCTATTTTTAAGGGTAAAATTAGAAGTCATGCACCCAGCGCAGCACTCAGTGTGGCACCCTGCGGTGCACGCGCTGAATGCATGACTCATAATCTGCAAAGTGCGCGACTCCAATGCCTTTGGTGCACAACTTCTACACGTTTGGGAGCCGCATTGCTTTTCCACATGGGGAGCTACTAACATGCAGCTCCCCATGTAGAAAAAAGAATGTTTTGGGACCCCTAAGCAGGTCTAGAGGGTAAAAGTATTTCTACCATGCCCCTACATTTTGCACACATATTCCACTGACTTCCTCAGCCTCGCTTCTACAGAGGCACAAAATGATTTCGAATATTGATAACCACTTGACAGCCAATTAGCATTCAGCGTGTGATCGGAAGGGTGCGCTTATGGTGCGATGACGATGCGCGCAGAATCCCCGGATCCACCGCGACCATAGATATATAAATAGTTTTAACTGTAATTTTCTCAGGAACTACTGAGCAGATTGACACCATTTAAGCAAAAGGCACAAGTCCGACCTGAGGACTGAGGACTACCTCTTTGCCAAATTTGGCGTAACTCCGTTCAGCAGATCGGGCTTTAACTGTGGCTAAAGGTCCTATGGGAAATTGCATGGGGAAAACACGTTTTGGGACCCCTCTTTTTTCTAGGCCCCCACATGATGAATCATCACAAAACTTTCAGGATAGGAGCAGACTAGAGATGGCCAAAAGTTTGAAAAATTTCGCAAGGATCCATCAATCGACGTGAAAGGTATTGGAAATAGAATGTTGCGGATTTCCTATGGATAATAGGTCCTAACTATAACTACCTACTGGCGACCGACAGTAGGTAATATATATATATATATATATATATATATATATATATATATATATATATATATATATTTATATATATATTCACTGAAAAAAACATAGGTTATAGACCATATATAGTTAGGAATTAGCATTTGCAAAACCTTGAAAATTCACTGAAAAAACCATAGGTTATAGACCATATATAGTTTGGAATTAGCATTTACAAAACCATATTTTACTCACACAAAACCATTGAAATTTCATATATAGTTAGTTGCCCTAACTATATATCGTGCACCCGCAATTCACTGCTGATGATGTCACATATTACATCATTCATGACATGGTCAGTGACATCACTGATGACATCACTGATGACATCTCAAATGACATCACTGATGACATCACTGATGACATCATTCATGTGATAATACGATGAACCTCTTCAGACTCTAATATAACCTTAGATACACTCAGTGTAAACAGACACTCATAGATTGTCACTCATCCATGGAGTTACTCATGCACCTACTCAGTCATGCAAAGAATCAATCACACCTCCATTTCCTCAACTATACAGTTATACACACCTTACTAATTCAAACATATTCTAACATATTTTTACTCTCTTATACAATCACTGATACAAGTTTTCAATGATCCATGCAGCCACTCACACATTCACTGGCTCTTCTGCACAGTTATTTATATATGTCTACTCTCACATGTACTGTGTTTTACATATGTACTTACTTTGACATGTAGCACTGAGATATCCATTCACTCAGAAATACACTCATGCACACAGTCAACTGCCCATGCAGCTGTTTCCACATGCACTTTTGAACCCATACATATAGTGAATCAACTGCTCACACATCTATGCACAGAGTCATACACCTTCCATCAACTCACACACATACTCAGTCTCATATACAAATACTTGGGCAAACAATCAATAACCCATATAGTTACTCATATAGCTACTGATCAACACATGCAGCAGTATACAGAACAACAGATATAATGATGCACAAAATAAGACAGTTTAGTCACTAACCCATGCACTTAGTGACACACATTTAATCACTCTCTCATACAGTCAGTCATGCACCTACTAAATCCTTCATCCAGACACTTAAACATCCACTCATTCTTCAATATGTAAGACATATTTTTACCTTACTGCAACATACAGTCACTGGATGATGTCATCAGTGATGTCATCAGTGATGTCATTTGAGATGTCATCAGTGATGTCATCAGTGATGTCACTGACCATGTCATGAATGATGTAATATGTGACATCATCAGCAGTGGATTGCGGGTGCGCGATATATAGTTAGGGCAACTAACTATATATGAAATTTCAATGGTTTTGTGTGAGTAAAATATGGTTTTGTAAATGCTAATTCCTAACTATATATGGTCTATAACCTATGGTTTTTTCAGTGAATTTTCAAGGTTTTGCAAATGCTAATTCCTAACTATATATGGTCTATAACCTATGGTTTTTTCAGTGAATTTCAATGTTTTTTTAATAGCAAATATCAAAAGCTGTAAAATGTATTTTTATTCTAATTCAAAAATATATTTAAAATTTTTGTAATTTAATGTTTTTAATTATAGTTTTTTTTAAATTATTTTTTTTTGTTTCGCTGCCGGTTCGCGAACCGGGAAGCTTTCCGTTAGCTCAATTTGATGCCGCGACCCGGTCCGCTAACCGGTAAACGTTCCGTTTGCGCAACTGCCGCATTAGAAATCAACATCGTGACGCGTCGCGGAAGCGCGACATATCACGTTGTCGCGTAATGCTCCCGGAAGTGCTCCGGACCGCGAACCGGAAGCGATCTGGGGCGGGGCGCGCAGCGCGTAACATGAGCGGAACAGGTCATGTGACTTGTTTATAACACTTTTCATTGGTTCATTTCACTTTTGGTTTACTAATGATGTAAGACTAGGTCATGTGACCTAAAAATAACACTTTTCATTGGTTTAGAACTATTTTTTTTCCCAAATGATGAAAGCCCCCACCTTTTTTCTCACTCTGACTTTCAACTTTGAGAAAGGAAGACCTATTTTGCTATGTGAAAAAAATGGCTTCAGTAGTAGCTTCAGCTGCTGGACCCCCACCACCACCACCACCACCTCCTCATAAGAAGAGTGGACCACCTCCACAGTTCCTTGAAAACCCAGAGGAGGAAGAGGATCCAGAAGAGGAAGAGGAAGAAGAGGCACCACGATTTTTGAAAGAGTTACCCCGGGTATCTAATTACAAAAATAGTTTTATCTGGCAGTTTTTTTCTATTCCAGCAGGAAAGAAAAAAGTTAATGCGCGCTATGTTACGTGCCTCATATGCCAAAATGAATTATCCAGGGGCACTGAAAAAAAGTACAGTTATGGGAACCACACTATGCACCGTCATATGCAGAGGTGGCATCCACTAAATTATAGCCGGGCAGAGATGCGTGACCTGCAAGAGAACCCTCCAACTTCTGTGGCCAGGACATCAGCTGATATTTCTCTGACGGTTGCAGAGGCACGAGAAACAGTGCCAAATATCCCAAAAAAATTTGTTCATATGAAGTTTACTTGTTTATATTGTGGCACTTTAATTTCATGTGCCTAATATGAGTGTTAAATTAATAAATTTAGCATTTGAAAAACACCAATGCTCTAAACGCCCCAAGCAATAATTTTTTTTTTGCTCCTGTTGAGCCCTTTTCAATGCCTGTTTTTTGTTCTTTCCCTTTCAAAAAAAACAAAAAAAAACATAAAATTGTTCAAAAAATACAAAAAAAACTAAAATAATGTTCAAAAAAGAAAAAAAATATATAAAACTACAAAAACATAAAAAAAAAGTTATTTTCAGAACTACCTCCCCTTTATACAAAAATTGGTAGAAAGTGTAACACTCTGGCAAGCTGTTTTTTTTTAGTTCGCTTTCCGGTTCGCTCGCCGGTACGCGAACCGGGAGCTAACCCCACATTTAAAAAAAAAAAAATAAAGGAGTAAGTACAAGGGAAGTAAACAGAGAGTAATGTTAAAAGAAAGACAGCTATAGGGACTAAACCAGAGATGTTGTTTAATAGATTTATTTACCGAAGAAAAGATGGAAGAGGATATAATTGTGGAAAACAAAATAGATAAGGAAGTGAAAGAATCAAGCATTGAAAATGCAATAGGTCTCACAATAGAAGAGTTTGTCCTTTTGGTTTTGCAAATGGATGAGTGGCATTGCGTTGATGAGTGGCGTTGCGTGGATGATTGGTGTTGTGTGGATGATTGGCGTTGCGTGGATGAGTGGCGTTGCGTGGATTAGTGGCGTTGCGTGGATGAATTGCGTGTGTGAGTGGCGTAGTGTGTGTGAGTGACGTTGTGTGTGTGAGTGGCGTTGTGTGTGTGAGTGGCGTTGCATGTGTGAGTGGCGTTGCGTGTGTGAGTGGCATTGCGTGTGTGAGTGGCGTTACTGTGGGGGAGGGAGGGGGACGAGAAATCCACACGGCGGACAGGGGAGGGGATGGAGCGGGGACAGCAGAATGAGGGTGTAAAGCAGCCGGGGCCTTTGAAGTGAAGCTAATCTTCACTTCAAAGGTGTGGGAGGAGTGCGCCTGAGGGAACAGACGGCGATTTGGTAATGTGCACACGCATTTTAGGTCAATGCACTTGCGCATTGAACTAAAAGCCACGGGCACAGCTCCAAATTTCCACATTTAGTTAAACTTTGTTTAAAGCTCTATAGTCTGAAGCCCTATAGTAGGTGAATGTGATAGAAATGTAACAAAAAGAGTAGAAAACATTTACCTTAAAATTCTTGTTAACTTATTCAATTTTTTTTCATACTTTCAATCTGTGAAAGAGAGAACAAACATTTGAAAAATATTAAAACATGTATTTAAAAATTAGAAAAGACAAGGGAAAAGGTTGAAGGACAAACAGTTTTTCAACAACTTTGACATTTACAGAAGCCTCTGCTTCTCTAGGCCCCCTACACAGTCCTAAAGATATATATTTTAAACTAACAGTATCTTGATGCTGATGAAGTGAGGCCTATTTTGGAACATGGTGCATCTTTTGCACTGCTGATGTCTCACAACAGTGATGCAATGGCAGCGCAAAAGAGATGTAAAGCCATCATAAAATTGTCCCTAACATTTTAAATGATTGTTTCAGGATGCAAATAAGATGTGTCCTTTCCAGAGGTTTGTTTGAGGTGAGGCCTATTCAGGTTTCAAAATAAAACAGTACCCAGAAGTGCAGCACTGTATGCATTAACTTTGACACTTACAGAAGCCTCAGTTTCTCCATGTCTACCTCACATTTCTAAATGTATATCATAAGTACAAAAAGTAGAGAATTAATTATACATGTTAAATGGTTTATTTTTGCTGTTCTCAGAATGTATCAAATTTCACTAAAATCAGTGACTTGAAGGTATTCATCATGTAACAGCGGGGGAAAAAAAACCACAATCAAAATGATTGTGTTTAAAAAACCCATACAACATAAGAAATCAGAATTCAAAACTCCTTAAAATTAACTTACTTTCAATGACGTCGAAGGATGTCCTATGAACAGCTTACACTCTGTTGTGCTATTAATATTTTCAGCCCGCCACTTTCTGAAAAAAAACCTCTATTGTTTCGAAAAATATGTTACATACGATAAAAGACTTCTCACATTCTACCACATGTTTCCACAAGGCCAAATCATGTTAGAGCGATTTACAACTCTTGGAATTCCGTCATTTTTTATTTTCGCAAGTTTCAGAAAGAAAACGTTTAAGATTACTTTCACAATACTGGACTACTAATATCTTACCCTTCTTGCTCACTCATGTTCTACTTTTCCTATGACACTGATACTGCTTACTATGAAGCAGACTTACTTGCATCAGGTTTATATAGTTGGATTTTTAAAATGACATTATAATCAAAAGTTTTGGCCAATAATCTAGACAGCATTGCAGACTTACATTCCCTCTACTCCATGAACCTCTTGAAATTCCTCAGAGCACATCCCGAGATTCTTTCCCTAAAATTTTGGTTTTAAAAACACCAGGTAAGAATTTTTAAGGTCATACAGCAATTTTTTTTGGAAAGTTATAACAGAATCGTTGCAGAATGACCAGCCGTTTCTAGACTTTAGATAAGCTGTGTAATGTCCTGATGTTGTTGAAGGACCGTCATGATATATAATTGCTGCAGTTACAAAAGTCCTTCCTGATATTGACAACTGCGAAGCAACAACATTTTTTATTAAAGTTGTCAATTTTGTTCCATCAGGCCTACATCGTTGGAACATTAAAATGACATACTGGCCATATCTTCGTATAAATAATGTTGACATCATTTCAGATTTACATTGGCTACACTCCATGTTGTGATCAGCTGTTTTTACTAGCTTATTAAAGGACACTGATTTACTGTCTGGCAAAGTTAAATATATAAATCGTTCTGAGTCTACACTAGTAGTACTTGATACCCTACAGATCTCACAGTCATGCTGCCAATGATAAGAAAGTCCAAACAGGTGATCTACATCTACACCCTCATCTTGCAATACATCAAGCATATACATTAAAAACTCCTGACAATCCTGCTGAATATTTTCAGAGAATTCTGTTTGACCTGAACATTCGTCTAACAGATAACGAACTTCAGACACACTTTCTACTTTTGTTCTATCAGTGCTACATTTCTCTAACACAGAATTCAACAAACAGCATAAACTTTGTTCCGAATTGATCACAATCTGTTCTTTTAAAGTCTCTAATGAAAAGACAACATTAACAACTACATTAGCATAGCAGTTGACACCAGAACTGTTTTCAAATTGAAAACCGACAACATCTTCAACAGAATCCATTTTCTTTCTGTTTACAATTTTCGGTTCATCGACTTTTGGGCTTTTTGCTACAACCTCCCTACTATTACTGATATTTCTTCGTTTCCGGCCTACCACACGTTTCTCAAACAAAGGATATTGAGGCAAATGTGGCGCATACTCTCTTCTTAACCTATTGTATTCCTTTACACAATATAGATCCGCACAAATGTTTGTGACATCACAGTCAATCAAGTACAATCCCGATAAACTTCTAACTCGTGACAATGCCACATATGCCATACCCTCCTTGAACACAGAACTGCCAATATTCACCAATGCACTGTCTACACTTAAACCTTGCGATTTATGGATTGTCACCGCATATGCCAAGCAAACAGGAAACTGCTTATGGCGAACATATAAGTCTTTAACAAGCAAAAACCTAGCAGAGCAACGACCAATTAGCTGTACTTCCTCAATGCCATCAAATTTAATTTTTAAAAATTCAATTCCATCTCTACTTCTGTATTTCTCAAAATCAACAACATTACCCATTGATCTATTTACCAGACCTCTTTCAACATGTAAATTCCTTTTCAAAATGATTCGGCAATTTAAGCACACATTCAAAGTCTTTTCAAAACCCGCAGTTTTAGATATAGTCTTCTCTAATGAATCCAATTTTGATTTCAAATTCTCAGACAAAATATTTGTTGATCCCATATGCTCTATCCTGTCAATAGCTTTCAGTTTCATAATCTCTTGCTTTTCAAAATGCAACATTTTGTTGTTGAAGATGGCACATTCTGCAAGAGTTGGCATCAAACATATTCCGGATTTCTTCTCAGTAATTTTCTGAAAAATATTCTCAGGCACAACGTCTTGTTCTGGATATAAATTTGACAGTAATCGTGCTTGTAAAGCTTCTTTCCCATGCTCGGTCACTTTTCCAATTCTAACATCTTGTAGAATAATCTTGTAATCTTCATCCTTCGCCTGACGCATATTTTCATGCAGTTCAGCATAATTGAAGTTTAACCATATATTGACGTTGCCAATGCTCGCTAGGCACTTCCTGGTATCTTCATGCGTGAGCATTTTGAACACAGGTTGTCCTTTCACTGGTGTCAGCTGCAGAAGATCTCCAAAAACAATGATGTGTTTGCCACCAAATAACACATCTTACTCAGTTTTAAGAACTTATTGCATTCTCAAATGCACAAAGGCAAGCATGACATTGGAAACCATGCTTACTTCGTCAATGATAAGAAGTTTCATTTTCCTCAAGACTCTTGAAAACTTCACAACAAGCATCTCTAGATAACTTGTGGTATTGTAATTTGTTGTCATGCTCCACTGGCAGCATCAGTAGACGATGCAAAGTAATACCTTTAATGTTATGTGCTGCCAGTCCAGTTGGAGCGGTGACAACACAAGACAGCGATGACTCAGTCCTTTCCTGCAAATAACAAGAAATTGCTTTAATGAGGAAACTTTTTCCAGTTCCCGCTTCTCCACTCACGTACAGTCGGACAGGCTTCAACGACGTACACGAGCACTCTTTCTTCTCATGACTTAATCCATGATCAATTTGCTTGGTAACTTCGTCATATATTTTCCTCTGCTCAACGTTGAGTTGTTTTTCCAAGTCTTCTAAGTTAACTGCATCCTCCTGAGCATGTGCCATGGCTCTTTCCACTTCATTCATAGCAGTGGCAGCTTCATTTTCGATAACAGGTCCTCCTAGTGGATCCTGACTCAATGAAACAGAGCTCAATTTCCAAAGTCAACATTTCTTGATATTTGGGAAAAGCAGGACATTCTATGGTCTCCTTGGCGGCAGTGAAAGAGTCTTCGTAACAGAGGAAATCTCCAAGCAGTTCCTCTTCTGCACGCCAAGGCTTGAAAAGTTGCAAAAGTGCTAAATAGAAAAACTCCTTTTTTTCAGGAGATTCGCCACTCAATTTTCGATGGTTTACCAAGTGGCATTTTCTTTGCTTGACCAGACATCCCTCACTTCCAATTACAGCATACACTCCTTTCTCAATATCTTCTTTAATGTTCCTCTTGAATATGTAATTTTGTAGAACCTCATACAAACAAACATTCTCAAGGTGACTACTTCGATTTGGATAATATGTATCCAACATGTTGGTCTTCAAAATGTCGGTACTGTTTGGCTCCTTTTCCGCCAAATACTCAATTTCCCGCACAGGTTTCAGAACTCGATTACGCGTTGCAGGAAGACCAAGACTCGCCCAAATGATACTCCTGGATTTGGCATAGAGACTTGCTGAAGACAACCGGTCAGAACATTCGTAAGCTCCGATTTCTCGATGCGACAACATCTTCAGACTGAAACTGTACAACTTCTTGCTGAGGCTCTTTTCATGGGAAATGTCCTCCCACATATCCTTCAATTCTGTCTTTTCTTTTTTGGTGATGTAAGATGTCACATACCGAGCCACAGCCATACAGTTATCAGCCACAAACTGTATATCCATGTTAGCATTCCACATGGACAAAATCACTGGGTTGTAGTCGTTGATGTACTTGGACTCTTCGTTCCTTTTCAAATTGTATGTATTTTTGGGTGATTTCCTCATCACATTACGTCGCAGAGAAGACATCAAACTGTTTACTCTTCCTTTAGAAATCACCGGTCGTGGAAAGTTGAAACGACATTTGGTGTAGAACTTGTCCTTGTTTCTGAATTTACGACGACAGTACTTTCCACAACGATGGCTTTGGAAACGTAGAACTTGTTCTCTTAGGCTTTTCTTCTCCTTTGCGTTTGGAACAGCACACGTAGAATACTGTTCTATGAAACTCATCACTAAGTCATCCGGATCTGTTCCAAATTTAGGTGCATCCTTGATCCACAGCAGCATATGTATATGAAGAGCACCTCTTGCTTGGTACTCCTTTCTCCAGAAGAAATCCAACACCTCTCCAAGAGGTGGATTCTTCTTATTCATGATGAAAGACATCATAGCTTCAAATCTATGATTGAAGTACCTGCATACATTGACTGGATCCAAAGAGCACAGTTCTCCGGGTGTCTTGAATTCGATGTTTTCAATGTTTCCATTTGCCTCTCGTAGAAATTCAAGTAAGTCTTCCCAGCCATACTCGGCACAGCTCAGAGTGAGGAACCATGTCGGAGTTCCTAAGTTCCTCAGCATACATTTTAAATCACCATGACGACGGTACCAGTACTCATTAGTACCACGCTGACACGCCATGAGATTAATTAGGTGAGAATCCAAAATACTGTCTTGGACATTGACTTTATCCATAAAGTCACTTGCCGAGATGTTTCGCATCTGTATACCACTTTTCAAGATGTGGTTCACTGCATATGACAGTCCAGACAGATCGCTTTCAAACAGGAGATGAAACAAATAGGGAATGCATAGTCGAAACCTAGCATCTTCTGCATACAATCGTAAAGTCTGGTATTCAGAAGCAGGAATTTGATGAGGTCGGTCATCATATCTTCCTCCTTGACCTGTTGGAAATAGCTGTGGGACACACCGAACTTCCAAACTTTCCTCCCAAACACTAATGGGACTCCTTTTGGCTTGTTTCATTTGAAACAACTCAATAGCATTCCCCATGACTTCCTTGGAATACAAAGGATGAACACTATAATGTTCATATATTTCTTCACTTTTAGAGGCTTCTACTTTCTCAATTTGGCCAGCACACAAATCGCTATCCTCTTCATCACTTACTTCCTCTTCTGCAACATATGCATTCTTATAGTACTTATTATTTTTTTTCAAATACAATGTTGCCTTTTTGACTTTCCTAACATCCACTAAATCTTGCCATATTTTCTTATTCTTTGTCGGAACCCCATTAACTAAGATAACCAGAGGTTCCTCTTCCACTTTTTCTACTCCAATTGTGTTAATGTCCACTCACCTGGACTGGCTGTTCCCTGATACCAGTACTGCCTGTATTGTGCGAGCAAATCACTCACTGCTGCCTGCTTCCTGCGCTGACAGCCTTGTGCAAGTAAGGATCAACCAACTTTCCCTGCTCCGTGGTGCCGCCTCCCCGAGGACTCGCTGGTGTGAGCGAGAGCTGCAGTCGGCACGCTCTGTCCTACGCTCCCAGCTTGAGTCCATAGGGTCAGAGGCCAGGGCGGAACTACACATCCAGCCCGGGGGACTGCGAGGACCAGCAACCCCTGCTCGGATCAGCTGGTTCCTCTTCCCCCAGGCGACACGCCCACGGACACGCCCACCGGCGAATCAGGAATTAAACTTCGTGACACCCGCTTCGCGGGCGCCACTCACCTGGACTGGCTGTTTCCTGATACCAGTACTGCCGGTATTGTGCGAGCAAATCACTCACTGCTGCCTGCTTCCTGCGCTGACAGCCTTGTGCAAGTAAGGATCAACCAACTTTCCGTGCTCCGTGGGCCGCCCCACCAACATCTGCTCCTGATAAGTAAAGCTAAATTGTAACTATAAATTGTGACAAACTTTGCTCCCCAAGTACGGTGGATTAGAAGCTTGATAGTAACAACAGATTTTGTCGAAAAGTAAATGGGGCTCAAAAAACTACGATCACTGACTATTTTCATGAAACGTATGGGCACAGAGGATGCGGTACGGAAAACTACAGATAAATCAATAAAACAAGGTCGCATAACACGGACCCCGGCTATCAGTGAATATTTCTCTGCCCTAACATCTAAAGACGAAACAGACAAGAAAATATTGGAGACAGAAACGATAACCAGTTCAGTAATATACACAGGGTCAGAAGTATGCACTGAAATTAAAGCTGAACCAAATCTAAACCTAAATTTGAGCAATCTGGTTTCTGACAATATACAAAAATCCATTAATTCCTCTAAAAATCTACAATCCCAGGATCAAGAGGAGATTCATCTAATATCCTCCACACCAAAAAAAAGCTTTGGAAATACTTGCCAACTAGAAGAACTTTGTGCAAATAAATCAAAGATATCAGAAAATCAATCAGAGTTTAAATTAACTAATAGTCCTCCTCTGCTAAAAAACCCAGAACAACCTTTTACACTTGAATCATCTGCAGATCCTTTCAATATAAAAACCAACTATTCAGCTAACATTGTCACACCAATGTCAAAAGCCCTCTTTTCGCTACATGAAATACTAGAGTCAGTCCTTTCCTTTCTGGGAAATATATTAGAAAATTCGGACCAGACCTTGGACGTTCAAATTGGAATCCTTAGGCATCTAGTAGAGGAAAAGAAGAAAAGAAAAGAATTCCCTGAAATGGAAAAAAAACAATCGATACCCAACAATAATGAACTACAAAAGAACAATACAAGTAATCACAACACTGAAAAGGAGACAGTAAAACACGACTGTGGTAATCAGACATCAGATGTACTAAAACGAAAAAAGGGAAAGCTAGAAAGTCAACATGAAACATCAATATTCTCCTTAAAAAAACTATTTACGGAAAAACCCCAAAATGAAAGGCAATATCCAATTTTCACAAAAGCAATCAAATCAAATACACAACAAAATGATGATACTGTTGAAAATACTCAAGAAGCCAGCCTTAACAAGACATCAGAAAGTGAAAAGGGTGAAAAAACTAACAAAAAGATAGAAACTGAGCAAGTTGAAGGAAAAAGAAAGAGGAAAAAGCCACTAAGACGTATCCACAAAAAGAAAAACCGCAAGTTGAAATTCCAAAAGCTTTTAACTGTCAATAAAACACAAGAAGTACAAGAAGCTGAATCTATAAAGTCTCAACCTATTGAAAAAATGGAAACCAGCTACAGAAAAAAAGAAGAGAAATTACAATTATTGGATCCGGCAGCAAAAGAATTTCATCCATACAAGCTCTTTGAAAAACCAGTACACCAAAATACATGTGAAATTAATAACGAAGAAAAAATCCATTATGGAACAGGAATGCCGTATTCCAAAACAGTACAACTTGAAGAACTTTTTCCAACGGATACGGTCCCTCTTAATAGAAGAAGGGTCATCAACTTCCTACACTATATAAAGCCACTGGAATCCCTGAATAGCAATGAAATAGATTTAGTAATTTTTCCGCAACAAGACAATAATAAAATAGTAACAGTAACCTTTTGGTCATCCGTTATTCCCGGGATCATACTCAATGAAAAAGAGACTTTACACAAACACGGATACGATGTCATCGAAAGAATGGATCTAAAAGAAAACAGAATTCCCTCATGGTATGATGACCAAATACGACTAATCTCTAACTCACAATACAAAAATCGTCTGAGAGACACTGACGTAATTGGAGTGACGAACTCAGGAACTAATTATTCAGGGAAAGACATACTAAAAATAAAGGTGGAAAATGGAGAAAGGGCAGTATGGCATCAAGATTCAAAGAGAAAAGAATACAGTGAATGTATAAAGTCATGGTCATGGGTATCTGAGACTTTGAACAGCAACACATTTTCTACATGTCCAGGACAATCTGTTTAACAATGGTTTAAAAATAATATCGTGGAATATGGCGGGAAAAACTAAGATTAAATTGACGGAAGCCATAAGTAACCATCCAGATATCTTGATGCTACAAGAAACCTGGGCAACTGAATCATTTTCCCAGAAAAGCTATTATGTTTACGATATCCCAGCCAAAGCCACCAATCGGGGCCACGCAAAAGGTGGTCTGGCCATTCTACTGAAGGAGGAATACATGTGGGCCCAGGAAGTTATTCAGACTAAATCATACAACCTGCAATGCATTAAGGTCTTCTTAAAAACACATAATGCAGCATCCAAAAAGGCAATCTTGCTTTTCAATGTATATGCCCCTCCCGGTAAGAATCAAGATATCACTTTTCTGGAGATCATGGAAACCATTATACAGATAGTAGAAGACCAATTACACATTCCATACATAATAACAGGTGATCTAAATGGCAAAATCTCTAATCTGGAAATTAGTAAATGGGTTCAACTATATAATGAGGAATCTGTCGAATTCTCAGCCCCACAATTCCCTAAAGGTTCAAAATCCGATAAAAGAGGAAAACTAATATTATCAACATTACCTACTCTAAATGGAGTAATCCTGAATGGTAATATAGAAGGTGACATTCAGGCATCTTACACCAGACGGGGCACCGGAAGCTTATCTATTATTGACTACATCATCTGCAGCATGAATCTATTGGAGACTGCCACATACTTACAAGTAAAGCTAAGTCAAGAGAGTGACCATGCATTGATGAATCTAACTACTGAATGGAGGCCTCAAACAGCATCCGATATGCAGTTAATTTTTCATAGAAGTTCTGTCTGGACAGAATATCCACATTGATTGAGCATACTGAACTCCTAGCAAAAACAATCTCGGAAGACCCAATAGAAAATTTTGAACATATAATTAAGGAGCTCAAAAATTTTCTACTAGATAAACTACATTGTGCTTTCTCAGGAGTTAACAAGTGGAATAATCAAAACCTTAACAAAAACAATACCCAAAATACCCAAAATTCTATTACGAAGAAAAAATTGAATAATCTTGTACGTGCACAATACATGAACTCTTCTCTGTCTACTGAGAAAGAAATCAATAAACTAAAAAATAAACTCAGGAGAGAGAAGCAAAGAAATAAAAAAGAAATACAAGATCGCAATTGGGTTGACATCCAAGTAGCTGCAAAAGACTATAATCAACGCAAATATTGGTCCCTCATAGCCAAATTAACAGGGACGAAAAAGAAACTCCAATCAATTCCTGTTCCACCAAAGGATTGGGAAACTTATCTGATTGACTTGTACAAAGCAAACCCGATTAGCTCTGATGGGAAAAGCCCAGAAAAAAATAAGGGAAAAGATGACTCACAAATACTCAGAATCACAGCTACCTCAGTGGAATGGAATATCAGAAAAGCAAGAAAAACAAGCGCCTCTGGCCCAGACCAGATTCCTATAAAGATCTATCAAGCAAACCCAAGGGAATGGAGCAAGTTGTTATCGAATCTATTTAACCATATCCTCAAAACTGGACAAAGTCCAAAATCCTGGCAGGGGAGTACCATCATCCCAATACACAAAAAGGGGAGCAAGACAATTGCAGGAAATTATCGGCAAATTGCATTAATGGATGCTGCAGGAAAAATCTTTGCAGCAGAGGTTTTACAAAGATTAAAGGACTGGGCTTTCTCACTGGATAAAATTCCAATGTTCCAAGCTGGTTTCAGGCCAAAACATTCAGTTACAGATAATATTGCTATCATCCAAACAATATTAGACAAATATGTAATAGGAAAATCCCAGGCAGTATACGCAGTGTTTATAGATTACTCGACTGCGTTCGATCGTGTTGATCGACCAACTTTATGGCATAAACTCAGGGGACTTGGAATCCCAGAACAATTGCTTCAAACTATAGTGAATCTCCACACCAGCACTTGGTGCCAGGTACAAATGGGGGGAGAAAAAGGTTTAACAAAAAGGATAAATACAGCTAACGGTCTAAAGCAAGGGTGTATTTTGGCCCCGTTACTAATCTCCCTATACCTTAGCGACTTGCCCAAACAGTTACAGCAGGGCTCTAGTTTACTCCCAAAAATCGCTAAGCAAAGCATACAAGTACTACTCTCTGCTGACAATATAGTGATGCTGGATCTCACTCCCTTCGGTTTGCAAAAATCTTTGGACATTCTCTACAATTACTCAAAAGCAAACTTTTTAATTCCGAATTTAAAGAAAACAAAAATTGTGGTCTTTTCGGGAAAGAAATCTAGTGCTAAATACAGTTGGAGCCTAGGCGGAGAAAAAATAGAAATAGTGAATGAATATCCTTATCTAGGCAGGATACTATCCAAGAACATCTCAAATGTAAAACATATAGAAAACTTAATGAGGAAATCTGAAGTACACGCTGAGGCCCTCTTAAGACTTTATCGTTCTACTGGGAATCAGCACTTTTCTTCTCTGATAAAAATATATAAAGTAAAAATTCCGCCTGTGCTATCATATGCAACAGAGTATATTCCGATAAAACAGTGGACCTATATGGACCGTAAAGAGGGGAAAATCTTAAAAAGAATAATGAAGGTCTCTGATTCCATACCAGTTCAAGCTCTACGTTTGGAATTCTCTATCACAAGTTCCTACGCCACAGCGGTAGCCAATGTAATTAGGTGGAGCTACAATCTTCTCCATGCAAAGGAGGGCACATTAAGATACTTACTGAAAAAAGAAACCTTTGATGATGAAACAAAAAATCTGACTTTTTTAAACAATATGACAGCTATATTTCAAATGGCAGAAATTAGCTCGGAAATCTTGCTCAGCTGGTCAGCAGCCCAACTGAAACTCTTTTTAAAATGCTTCACCCCGAAGTTAAGCTATGAACTAGACTACGAACATTGTAAAAAATTGTCAACATATAAATCCTTCGTAGACTCTCTGGAATACCACCATACTCATCCATACATCGGGTTCTCCCTGACTCACGGCGCAAGGAGGTCAATCACTATGTTAAGACTGGGTATCTTACCCGTACTATCCTACACAGTAAGATGGTTGTCAGGAGGATCGTCGCTATGCCCCTTGTGTGAAGGGGGTGACCAAAACATTGAGCACTTACTGTTCGTGTGTCCTAGTATAAATGTAACTTTAGCACGCACAAGATACCTTGCCCCTATCTATCGCACTTGTAGAATCATCCGAGTGAGTGAACTATTAGAGTTGTGTAAACAGCCACCAAATGAATTTGTTTGCTACAATTTCTTTACATTTTTAAAATCTTTTTTACCATTGTATTGATTAAATGTGAAATTATTTTTCATTTCTGTAAACTGTATATTTGTGGTCCTCTGTCGAGTACCAATACAAAAATAAAACTTTTGACTTTGACTTTTGACTTTGACTTTGACTTTTGACTTTGACTTTGTTAATGTTTTTTTTTCAAATCTAGAGGCAAATAAACAACTCTTCCCTTTAATCCTCTCTGTAAATCTGATGGAGGCAACTTCCCTGTCTTTGGCTCCATTCTTACAATAGCCTGAAAGGGATGGATACTTTGAATCAAAATAGATTCATAAGTATTTAAATCCTTCAATTCAGAAGGAATCTCAACCAATTCCAGATTATTATGAACCGCCCTAGCAGGCATCTGGTTTTGGTTTAATTTGTTACAACAATAAGTACACACACGTTGATCCGATCCCAAATCAAAACAATTTTCTACCATCAAGTATGTTGCGAAATCCTTCCATTCACTATTTTCCCTTTCACTTTTTGCATATAAATCCACTAACTTAATCTGATTCTTATAATAAGTGCGTCGACAACACACACAAGTGAAATTAGGCCTCTCACTTGATTTCACCTGAAACGTAGCAATTTCCTTCTGAAAATTACCTGTACTAGAAACCTGTACATTATCTTCAACATTACCCTCTACTTCTGGGTCAATTTGAACATTCTCATCTTTACTTCCAAAGTAACAAAACTCAATTTCTTCACAAATATTCTTCACATCTATTTCAGAACCATGGAAAAGAGCAGCGCATAATTGTTTAAGCATAATTGCTGGACTCTTAGCATAATACAACATTCTCACCAATTTCCTCACTTTATTATGATGCACTGCTAGCATCCTGAAATGATGAAAAACACTCTGGCATACTCTCCTGGAAAGACAAGCCAGTGAATGACCATGCAAACCTGTCACTTCTCTCACTCTGCAAGGATCTAATTCTTGCAACAACTTCATTTTCTGCTTCAAACTTTTCTTATTAAATGTCCGTACAAAATCACAAAGCAAATTGATCGAATCCTGTCGCACACTGCAAATACTACTACACTTCCAAATGTACACAGGACCCTTAGGACGTCTTCCTAAAACCTCATTACCTAACACCTCTTCTGTCTCTGTTGTCACAAGTTTTTCTTTTTCAACTGGACAACCATCTTTCACTTCATAAGCTCGACCACTGGTGTCAACTGCAAGCACCAAATCATTATCCTGGAAATAACTCTCCTCATTAAAAAATGCCTCACAACTTGAACTTTGCATCCATTCTCCGGAAAAAACTTCACAAAAATTACTACGATTAACTACTCTCTTCCATCTACTATTTAATTTGAAATCAGAAATTACCTTGTTTAGTTTCCTAATTCCATTGATTACCAAAATAAATAACTTTCGCTTAATTTCGAAAGCCTGATCAATAATTTTCTCTACATTTTTCTTTTTCTTATAAAATGCCACTTTCTGCTGGCCTTTCTTAATATTTTTTAACAAATTGACTATTATCCTGTTGCGGATCATTCATTTTCGAATGTCCCTAAACTGTTGTTTCCTTCTACTATCATGCACAGAGTTATCTCTTGCTCTAGCAGTAACATTTTTGATTGGTCTTTCCTTTCCGTTTAAATTGCTTCTCTTTTTCTGGACTGAAACATTTTCTGTAGAAATACTTTTTTTACGTCAAATATTTCTTATGAATGATTTTGTGGTCTTACCCGGAGCTTTCTTGGTGACTTGACAAGTTTTTTTTGTTGAGGACTGCTGCAGTAATAGATGAACCTGCTGTCTTTGACGTTTTGTAGCCTTTCTAATTCGATTCTTATCTGGCATTTTCAAATTTTGAAATGATCTGCAGTTGAATCTGTGGTAAAATATAATAAAAAATGTTATTAACCACTATTACCAAACAGTAAATCAATAACAGTCATCAAAAACTTAACACCCTACTTATTATTTTAACATAGAACAATTTTTAGTGCATTGGCAAATTTAGCAAAGAAATTGAATGCTTCTAAATTTTACCTGTGTTGTTTTATATGTGAATCTGAACTAATTTTATGAGCATATTTGATTATTTTAATAAAGACACTACACACAAACTATTTTTGAACTTTTGTTTAATTTTAAATGAAACGGTTTACTACATAGGCTCAAGCAGATCAGCTTCCCACCCTAAGTCAAACAATTCTGACAAATCGGCATTCTCATCATATTCTTCATCATCCTCAGGATTTAAATGATGTAAGGGATCTACTTCCACTGACGTTTCAATGACAAGTTCAACGATAAGATCGAGATCAACTGATTGCTCATTATCACTCATGCTTGATGTTGTTGTTATCTTTAAAAAAAGAGAACAACAATGAGATGTTGCAGACTAAGACACAAATCTCAGAGACTATAATAGTAAAATTGTTGAATGCCCACCCTGCAACAAAACACCTATATGAAACCTGACGCAGGTTTCATGTGGCACAGGACTTTACAGCATGACACATCTGCCTAGATGCATCAAGTTGTAAATATGTCGCCACATAGCAAATCTTTTGCACCACCACTGCGTCACAAAAGTGACGCACAGTGGTACAAAACAGGCATACACCTATCATAAATCTGTCCCAAACATTTTAAATGATTGATTCAGGATGACGATAAGGTGTGGCCTATCCAGAGGTTTGTTTGAGGTGAGGCCTACTCACGGTTGCAGAAGAGATTTACGCTTGTTGAAGAATACAGAGGAGATAATACATGTGAAGGCCTACCAATGAAGTAAGTCATGTCCACTTCACTCTTGAACAAAGGCCAGACCTCTTTTGTGTCCGTGGACAGACCTAAACTTCATCTGCACAATGTCATTCGTAAACTTAGGAAACACTAGTGATGTAATTGAAAAATGTAGAGTTTCTTTTCCTCATTTCACAATCACATCACATGTGTTTCCTCAGTGACTTAAAATGCCCTAAGACACATGAAAGTGTTTTTTGATTGCCCTTGCACCATTTTTGGGTCACTTTTAACATGGCTATGTACCTCCAAGAATCAAAATCTAAATTTGCCAAGCACAGGTGGGAGCATATTTACAAGGAACTTGCCCCACGGAGAAAGCTCTTCAATTTAAATCGGAAAAAATAACATCATAGACACTCAAATGCCTTATAAATATGCCCCAAACAACCTATGAAGCTCTAGCAGTACATATCCGGAAATGTAATTGATTTCAAAAAACGTTTTTAAACACAACATATAAATCAATTGTATACCTACATTCAAGAGGAAATGACTTAAAATGTCCTTAAGACACATGAAAGCGTTTTTTGATTGCCCTTGCACCATTTTTGGGTCATTTTTAACATGGCTATGTAACTCCAAGAATCAAAATCTAAATTTGCCAAGCACAGGTAGGAGCATATTTACAAGAAACTTAACCCACGGAGATAGCTCTTCAATTAAAATGGGAAAAATAACATCATAGACACTCAAATGCCTTATAAATATGCCCCAAACAACCTATGACGCTCTAGCAGTACATATCCAGAAATGTAATTGATTTCAAAAAACGTTTTTAAACACAACATATAAATCAATTGTATACCTACATTCAAGAGGAAATGACTTAAAATGTCCTTAAGACACATGAAAGCGTTTTTTGATTGCCCTTGCACCATTTTTGGGTCATTTTTAACATGGCTATGTAACTCCAAGAATCAAAATCTAAATTTGCCAAGCACAGGTGGGAGCATATTTACAAGAAACTTGCCCCACGGAGAAAGCTCTTCAATTAAAATGGGAAAAATAACATCAGAGACACTCAAATGCCTTATAAAGAAGCAGACGCCATTATTTCCTTGTGAAAAATTTTAAAAGAATTCCTTTTCCTCAAAAACGATTTTCAAGTCATAATTTGAAAACACTGCACAGCTCCTATGTACAAAAACACCCTGTCAGTACTAATACTTCACATTATCTCCAATGACAATTTCTCAAAGAAACAAAATCTATTTGTAAAACACTTGAGACAAAGCAACATTTTAAAAACACAACTTTCTCCATAATTTTCTCCTTAAACCATACTATTCTGTATCTAAATTAAATAAATCTTTTCTCACCTTAACAAATACTTTATGAGTTTCAAAACAGTCTCAGAAATACACCAAATTGTCTTCAGCAGAACAAAGAGTATGCACTCCAGAGGCTGCAGCTATAGAAAGCACAGAAATGCTGATATTCATCACACATATCTCTCATGTCAGCCAATCAAAACTCTTCCCTCATTTTTTTCAAATTAAAACCCTTCCCCCCTCTGCCCTCTCTACCTTTTTTGCTTAGCAACCACCTCCTGATAGACCTCTGATGTTTGCAAGTTCACACAACAATGTTTCAATTGAACTCTGAACTCTCAGTGCACCTGCGTATCCAGTGCAATCTTTCATTAAATGATTTTTTCTTGACCATTCAAATTACATCTTTCAAAGAACACATCCATGCACCCTAACTTTCTGTTTTCAGAAATGGAAATCCACCAATCACTGCTAATGAATCATTAGCACTGAAACTCCACAGTTTTTTTTCTTTACAAACTCCTACTGTTTCAACTGCCCTTTCATTACCACACTTCATCTGACTGCAGCACAACCTTCTCTCACCATGTTTTATGTCTGGATTGTTGGACATAGTTACATCTACTGGGCTCAAAGGTATGCTGAGAACAGAAATTTACCTAACCTCAATTTACAAGATGTGGAAATTAAGTGGTTGGGCCACAGAGGATTAAAATGTCACCAATTGATACCATTGGTGAAAACCTTTATGCATTTGCCAAAACCTGACCTGTTAATTGTGCACTGTGGAGGTAATGATTTGGGCACTTTGACTGGGGTAGGTCTGGAAATGCTTTTAAAGGACACCTTTGAGCAATTAATGGCACTTTTTCCTCAAACTGCCTTGGTATATTCAAATATATGCCAAAGACAGAAATGGAGGTGGTCGAACCAATTTTGTCCACAAATTGAGAAGTCGAGGAAGCATGTAAACAAATCTGTTTCAGCTTACATGAGAGACCATGGAATGGGCTCCTTGTACAACAATAACTTGCGTTACTGCATGAAAGATATCTACAGAGGAGATGGAGTTCACTTCTCAGATGAGGGCAACAGAATTTCGATTTTGAATTTAAGACTGTGCATTGGTACCTACTTATAAGTACCTAAATGTACCATAAACCCAAAAGCTCTTCTCAGAGCTACCCAACATCTGATCACTCACAATTATTATTTTACTCTAACTTTTTTCACTAATTTTCAACAAACTACGCTCCCCGGAGCGCTACCCGGTACGCGAACCGGAAGCTAACCGCGCGAAATTTCTAAAAAAAATGTTTTTTCCGGCACATATGGGCCTCCTCAGCCACCCTCAGAAAACCTAGGGGGTCAAGATACGTCTACCGTGCCCCCTTCTACCCATTCTGAACATTATTTGCCCTCCATCTTGTATCTTAATTCGTCTGAAACACAAAATGGTGGACTCCCGTAACGCTGCTGGTTCGCGTACCGGGGAGCTCCCCGGGAAGCGGTCCATCAAAAAAGTTGGGAAAGTAATTTACAGAAAAACAACTGGAAACACTTTCACCAAATATAGATTAGCTCATACTACATACCATTCCCTGCCATTTTCATAAATTTGTTTGGAATTCCATTTAGCCATTTAGCCTGTAGACCTATCTAAATACCCTGAGGTAAATTACAAAACACATCTGAAGTGTTGGAATTGACAACCAATGAAAATGTTACTTTCATTTTCAATTTTTTTTTTCCTGACATTTGATTGGTTATGTACCTGAATATATATAAAAGAAGAGAAGGAAACACAGCCATTTTCACTACTACTTCCTGAACTACATTTCAAGAGCCTTTTCACCTCCCTGTAAAGTAAATTGATAATTTGTAAGTGGCACTTTAAATTAATTTGTAAAAACGTTTTTTGATAATTATTTACTGTCCCCCTGCTATAGTTATAGATACAGATAGGCTCCTCTGTTATATTTATTGATTGACTTACACTTCTCTGCTATAATTATGAATTTACTTACTTTAACTTCACTGTTAAAAAAACAGAACTACCTGTCTGAACTTAAACCCAACAGTGCCCTAACTCTTCTAATATAATTATTTTTTTATGCAATTTACAGCAAAAAAATGGAAGGGGAGCACGAAAAAATCAATGTTTCCTTCGACGTTACAACAGAAGAGATTTTAAATGAAGAATTTTTGGATGAAGATTTTATGGATCAGTCTTTTGATGAACAATTTATTGAATGCTTACAAGACATAGAAACATGCATGTTTGAGGAGATTCCAGATGATGTAATGCTGGAAGTTTTATTGAACTATGAAAATTCTGACCAATAAATTTTTTTTTAATCAAAATAAATAAATAAATAAAAAAAAACAACAAAACGAACAATCAATTAACATACAATATTTGAAAAGTCTATAATTCTTTTTTCCTCATAGTACACTCCCCGGGCCGCTTACCGGTTCGCGAACCGGGAGCTTCCCACGCAAAAAAATAAAAAAAATAAAAAAAAATGTTTGCCCCGCGGGGCCCTTTTAAAACCTCCTCATCAAACCTAGGGGGTCGGGGAGGATCTACTATGCCCCCTTATGGTCATTTCCCCCTTTGTTTTGGCCTCCTCTTGTCTCTCGATCCTACAGAGAGACAAGATGGGGGCCGCTACGGACTGTTTAGAATGTTTACAGACACCGGAGAGCCAATCAGCTTCACTTCGCAAAGCTCCGTAACGCGAAAAGTACGCGAACCGGAGCGCTGCCCGGAGCGCTGTCACAGATATATATCTTTTTTTGAACGTTAATTTCTCAAAATCCACTGGAGCACATATATTGAGACCTAGCAAAGGCACATCGGGCTAACAGTCACTACAATTTTGCCAAGTTTCGTGCAAATCCATTCAGCCATTCGGGCTAAAAGTGAGGCCAACCGCCCTATGGAAATTAACATGGGAAAAACGCGTTTTGGGACCCCCCTTTTATCTCGGCCCCCCCTTGACGAACACCCTCCAAATTTTTTGAGACTGCTCAGAAACAAAATGTGCCATTTTCCTGAACATTTCAGCCAATTCCGTCCACAAACGCCAAAGTTATTAGACATAGAATTTCCAAAGGTCCCATAGAGAAAAAATCCTAACTATATATACCTACTGGCGACCGCCAGTAGGTAATATATATATACATATATATATATATACAAAGTCACTTGAAACGAAAATTGCATTAAGGCAATAATTGTATGTGTTTAACCTAGCCCAGTAAATACTACTCCATGCCTATACTAACTAATGTCAAAAATATTAATTATTGCTAACAGCAATTTTATGTCATGTTAATAACGGTTTGTTTTCTGTACTCGTTAAACAGCATGTCAATGTCATTGCCAGTTCAATGAGTAAAGTTTTGGTCAATCAAAAGTATGACAAAATGAAAAAAAATGACAAAAAATGAAAAAAAGTAATTCACTATTTAAAGAGTTGACATTGGTAGTGAAGCGTCATGTTATCAAGCATCCCCCCCCCCCCCCGGCTGCCAGCTTTTGTTTGTTACTGACCATGAAAATAAACTAAAAGGCATTTGAAAACAGCTTTGTGGTCCGTGCTCTCTGTGTGCATCTTGCGAGGGAAAAGCAGCAGCAGTAGGAGTTTTCGGCGATTTGACACGGCAGGCTTTGACTCCGCCTGCCTACACACGGACCCCTTTGCGCAACGGACTCAATTGGCTACAAAGGAGTTTCCTTACTTGGCAACAAGTTAGCAGAGCAATCCGAAAGGATTAACAGCATACGAGTCCCCCAGCAAAGCAACATCGGGACACAGCTGTGGATGCCCCGAGTCCGGAGGAAGCACGAAGGTGAACGTGAGGAGTGTCGGAGGACGCGACTGGCGGGACACTTGTGCACCGGTAAGGAGCAACGCAGCATTTAACCCGGGAAAAGTTTAATGCTGGGTGCGAGGAAGTAGCAAACCGACAGGCCAGCGCGGTCGCCCAAGAGGATTTCCTCATCGAGCCTATCAGTCTGACAGGAGCCTACGAAATTGCAAAGCACACACAGTAAATACAAACATAATGTCGGCAGCCGACGCCAGAAGGGAAAGGGAGGAGGCGGCAGTAACCATGTTTAGTGATGACACAGTTCTAAGAGTGGACTGCAACTCCCAGAGGGCAACAGTTTACAATACGAACATTGGGATAAAAGAAAAGTGCAAGCAACTAGAAAAATTGTGGATAACTGAGCAGAAAAGATGGTGGGAGGCAAAATCTTTACAGCGATACATTGATGTAGGGAGAGTCCCTCACGGGTTGAGAATCCTGATAGCACCGAGCTATGAGGCACCGGATCGTGAAATGATGCGCGAATGGGCAGAAACAAACTTAGACTCATCGCGCAAATTGCTATTTATATTAGTAAAATACGCAGAAAAAGACTGTGCTAAATTGGCAGACGAAATTGACTCTCTAACTACAGAGCTTGATGCTATGGAGGAACAAGAAGAAATTATTAAGCTAAAAGACGAAATGAAGAAACAACTCAAATAAGAGGAGGACATAATCAGGGAACATAAAACCTACAAATTTCACCGCGACCGCTGTGATTATGAGCAGGGGAGAATCTTTACTTTTGCCCGGAAATTCGATGCTCTGAAAGCAGATAATAGGGCATCCAAGCAGGGGCCAGCAACATAAAATCAACTCTCTGAGCTGACCTTGGCATCGGAAGACAGCTCAACAGTGGAAAGCGGCTCAGAAACTGATACCCGGAATAAGGCAAAGCAAACCAGGGGACGCAAGCTTTCACTCTCTAAGGAAGTTGATTTTTTATGTTGGGAACGCCTACAAACACTAAGACCGAGAAAGCTTCAATCAGGCGAAAACAAAGGAGGAGCAAAAGCAGGCGGGAAAGAAGAAAAGCCTGCAGAAGGCGGTTTGCCTAACAACAGCAACAAAAAGCAGCAACAGAGGAAGAGATACCAGAAAACCTTCTGGAAAAAATAACGCCACCAAATATCCTGGAGAGCAGTGCTAAAACAGTGGTGAATTTAACTGATCTAGTACTAAATACGGCTGAAACACTACTGCTAGCCCTGTGGCTATCATTTTGTCCGGAAAGCAGTTTCAACTGAGTTGATGTCTACAAAAGTGTCAGAAAGCTTAAATTATGCAAATTCCATGAACAAGCAAATAAGAAGGCTCTGGGTGCAATATCGGCTGATAATACTAGTATCCAACCGCCAACCTCAGGAATAGACAGAAACAGTCAAAATCCTTCAACACAAGAGCTGGTGGAAATATTGCTGGAGATAAACCAAGAAACAAATATATCCAGTGAAAGACCAGGACCATCTGAACTTCGAGTGGTCACACCATTTAAACCACCTTCAAAATTCTACCCTTTGATGGTTAAGGACAATATTGACATGTTTCAAGAACAGGTCATCACTGATCTGAAAAACCTCAATAAAACAACTATCACAGAAACAACAAAAATAAAAAATAAAAAAGTACTACAATATCATCAGCTTATGAAGAGAATTAAGAGCAACAAGGAAATTGCAGTACGTAATGCTGACAAGGGCAGGAACGTCATCCTATGGAAAAGACAAGATTACTTGCTTGAAGGAAATATTCATTTGAGTGATGAAACCTGCTATGCCAAAAGTAACAGAACTGTGTGGAATAATATCGAAGCTACATACAGAATCAAGTTGATGGCATGGAGAGAAAAGAGCATGATTACTAGTGACAAATTTAAATTTCTTTGGAAACAAAATCCCACCATACCAATTCTGTACTTTATCCCGAAAATACACAAGGATAGAGTAAAGCCACCTGGTAGGCCCATCATATTGGCCAGAAATTCTGTATTTCAGAATGCTGTAATTCGATGACTGGCCCTATGAATTTTGGTGTGTACCTGAACAAGTGCTTAGAGACCCCGGGGTGATAATGCGCTATATAAATCTAAATAAAATAAATAAATAAATAAATAGTGTATTTGAGAACAAGTCAATTTATGTTGATTTCTTTCTTCAAGAATTTGTTCAGAACTTGGACTCGTACATCAGAGACACTGGTGACTTTTTAACTAGGATAAAAGATTTTGAATGGGACAGAGAATATCTTCTGATTGCATTGGATGTGACCTCACTATATACATCTATCAAACATAGTGATGGACTGAGAGCTATTAAATATTACCTGGCTAGAAAAGGGCAAACATACAATGAGCATAGCAAAATGAAAATTAATATGATTGAACTATGTTTATTCAACAATATTTTTATGTTTCAGGATGAAATGTACCAACAACTAAGGGGTGTCACCATGGGGGCCAGCTTCTCCCCAGCTACGCCTGCATACATATGGGCTGGTGGGAGGAGCAGGTCCTCATGGCAAGGCACGCAGAACATTCAAGAAACATGTTAAAAGTTGGTGGAGATTCATTGACGATCTCTTCGTGATCTGGCATGGCAGTGAGTTGGAGGCTAATAACTTCATTGCATCTTTAAATCAAAATGATTTAAATCTTAACTTTACTGCAACGATAAGTCCAACTTCTATCACTTTCCTTGATGTTGAGATTTACATTGATCAGGACATATTGGAAACAAAGTTACATCGCAAGCCCACTGCGGGCAATGCGATTCTCCATACAAGTAGTGCCCATCCTAACCATCGGTACAAAGTATCCCCTATGGAGAGCTACTGCGTATCAAGAGAATTTGTAGCAACAGAGAGATGGCACAAACTGCACAGGCGGACTGTTTGGCCAGATTCAAAGAAAGGGGTTACAGTAACACATGCTTCAAGAAAGCTCTAGCCAAATGCAACCAGGTGGAAAGGGAAACTTTAGTCTCAACTAGAAAAAATATAACTGTGAATGATGGGACCTCTCACACATTCAGGTTTATCTTAGATTACAATAAAGAACACTTGGCAGTACGTAAGATCATTAGAAACAACTGGCACTTTATCAAACAAGATCCTGTGATAGGTAAGACTGTCCCTAAAAATCCTCTAATTACATACAAAAGAGGAGTATCAATGAAGGACACCCTTATGGTGAACGAACCATGTGGACCGCAGGCTAAGGGTTCTTGGCTTGCGCAGAGGAAGGGCTTTTACAAATGCAAAGTGTGCAAAGCCTGTCAGCATGGTGTAAACACTAAGGAAATCGCGACACCATTTGGAGGTCCGAATAGGGAAATAACAAAAAGTCTTACCTGCAAATCAGACCATGTGGTATATCTGTTGGAGTGCCCATGTGGGTTAAAATATATAGGAAGTACCACCTTACCCAGACACAAGAGGGTACTCCAACACAAACGAGCAATCAAGAGCCAGGATCCCGCATATCCAGTAGCTAGACACTTTCATGAATATCATGATGGTAATTCAAAGGATCTCAAATATTACTTGATTGACTCTGTCCCAAAGAGTAAGCAAGGTGGAGACAGAGAATGAGACCTTAGAATATTGGAGATGCATTATATCCTCAACCTTGATAGTAAACATCCGAATGGGCTTAACAGCTCAGAGGAGTTACATGCAAGTTTACTATAATAAACTAATTACATAATCCAGTTTAGGGTATTTAATATTACCATACATTGTTTACAGCCAGTGTTTAACGCCAAAATCATAGAGCCAAGTAAACAACATTTCTCTCAGAAGTAGATATCAAATCATCATTGCCCCATAATCTGTGTTCTAGATGATAAAAATAAAAATATGAAACAGATAGAGCGTAGGAGTGAAAACTAGATCTACCCCTTCTCCTTTTACCCAAATTTTTCCTTTCTATTGTTTACTACCTTTTAATTACTGTGCACCAACAGAAATCATTCACTTTTTTTAATGTCTAGCACCAGCACTTTAGATTAATATGACCCAATAACATGATATGTGAATATTGACAGAAGGCAAATTATTTGATTTTAGGAGTAACGTATACAAAGTAAAGTTAAATACCTTTGAGTGCAGGTTCTTATAAGTGAAATTGTAATTTATAGTGTCAACAACCAAGTAACTGGATGGAGGTGTGTACAAATATGATATTATTTATATGTGATTTTACGGATATATTTATATGTATTTATTTATATATTTATATATTTATTGAAAATACGTTTTAAAATTTCTTTTGTATATACACAAAATCTGGCATTTACGCCAGTATAAAGTCAGTTGAAATGAAAATTGCATTAAGGCAATAATTGTATGTGTTTAACCTAGCGCAGTAAATACTACTCCATGCCTTATACCAACGAATGTCAAAAATATAAATTATTGCTAACAGAAATTTTATGTCATGTTAATAATGGTCTGTTTTCTGTACACGTTAAACAGCACGTCAATGTCATTGCTAGTTCAATGAGTAAAGTTTTGGTAAATCAAAAAGTATGACAAAATGAAAAAAACGACAAAAAATGAAAAAAAGTGATTCACTATTTAAAGAATTGCCATTGGTAGTGAAGCGTCATGTGATCAAGTCCCCCCGGCAGGGACGAAACGCGTCATGGCTGCCAGCGTTTGTTTGTTACTGACCATGCAGATAAACTAAAAGGCATTTGAAAACAGATTTGTGGTCCGTGCTCTCTGTGTGCATCCTGCGAGGGAAAAGCAGCAGCAGTAGTTTTCGGCTATACATATAGTTAGGATTTTTTCTCTATGGGACTTTTGAAAATGCTATGTCTAATAACTTTGGCGTTTGTGGACGGAATTGGCTGAAATGTTCAGGAAAATGGCACATTCTGTTACTGAGCAGCCCCTGGAAATTTGGGGGGGTTTCGCGTTTTTCCCATTCATTTTTCCATAGGGCGTTTGGCCTCTTTTTTAGCTCGAACGGCTGAATGGATTTGCAGGAAACTTGGCAAAATTGTAGGGACTGTTAGCCCGATGTGCCTTTGCTGGGTCTCAATATATGTGCTCCAGTGGATTTTGAGAAATTAACGTTTTAAAAAACAGATATCTCTGTGACAGCGTCCCGGGTAGCGATCCGGTTCGCGTACTTTTCGCGTTACGGAACTTTGCGAAGCGAAGCTGATTGGCTTTCCGGTGTCTGTCAATATTCTAAACAGTCCGGAACGGCCGCCATCTTGTCTCTCGGTAGGATCGAGAGACAAGAGGAGGAGAAAAACGAAGGGGGAATTTAATGAAAGGGGGCAAGGTAGACCCCTCTTGACCCCCTAGGAATGATGTTGGAGTTATTAAAGGGGCCCGCGGGGCAAGTAAAAAAAAATTGATTTTTCGCGGTAGAAGCGCTTCCCGGTTCGCGAACCGATAGCGAAACGGGAATTCGCCATTTTGTGTTTCGTTTTAAATAAATTACCAGATGGAGGAAAAACAATGTGAGAAATGGGTATAAGGGGGTACGGGAGACGTATCCTGACCCCCTATGTTTTCTGAGGGTGGCTGAGGATGCTCATATATGTTGATACATGTCTTCCAGCGGCTGCGCGTGAGCGGATTTTTATTTTTTTGCTGCGTGGCGTTTGTTAGCGTTCGATTCGAAGGAAATCAGGAAGTGTTGTCCGCCATTTTGTCACTGCGAGTAAATATATTGTTAAAAATAATTGTTATAAATTAATCCGTATTGATAAACATTGTTTGCGCCATTTTGCCTTTTTTCCAATGCCACACTTTTGTCGTGCACGGCAGCCATTTTAGATGCTTTGACCCGACCCACTCTCTGCACGCCGCCGATCCTCAGCATGGCTCCCCACCCTCGCAAGCATCTCCTCCACGCACTGGTCACCTCCGCTCTCTCTCTCATGCATGGGCCATAAACCTCCCCCATCTGCGCTGCTCTTCCCTGAGAATCACACCCTGTGCCC
This sequence comes from Lissotriton vulgaris, assembly GCF_964263255.1. NCBI lineage: Eukaryota > Metazoa > Chordata > Amphibia > Caudata > Salamandridae > Lissotriton > Lissotriton vulgaris. Next base: position 1,120,617,667 of record NC_141698.1, read on the forward strand.
GCCGGACACCTCCCTTTCACCCTATTCACTACCGCACCCTCTGGGTGTACGGGAGACGTATCCTGACCCCCTATGTTTTCTGAGGGTGGCTGAGGATGCTCATATATGTTGATACATGTCTTCCAGCGGCTGCGCGTGAGTGGATTTTTATTTTTTTGCTGCGTGACGTCTGTTAACGTTTGATTCGAAGGAAATCAGGAAGTGTTGACCGCCATTTTGTCACTGCGAGTAAATATATTGTTAAAAATAATTGTTATAAATTAATCCGTATTGATAAACATTGTCTGCTCCATCTTGCCTTTTTTCCAATGCCACACTTTTGTCGTGTACGGCAGCCATTTTAGATGCCTTGACCAGACCCACTCTCTGCACACCGCTGATCCTCAGCATGGCTCCCCACCCTCGCAAGCATCTCCCCCACGCACTGGTCACCCCCGCTCTCTCCTTCATGCATGGGCCATAAACCTCCCCCCATCTGCGCTGCTCTTCCCTGAGAATCACACCCTGTGCCCGCCCAACACCTCCCTTTCACCCTATTCACAACCGTACCCTCTGACACTCCTCTTCCTCTGTGTCTGATTGTACAGGCCGGTCCCAGGCTATCACTTAGCCCTGTGGATGTAGTTTATGGTCCCAACTGTAAAGAATCACCCCTCTTCAAAGGAGTTACAGTAGATCAAGGCCCCCACCCCATGAGATCTGTCACACCACACGCGTTCCTACTATCTGATAACGATCCTGTATTGTGATTGGGGAGGGGATTCTCACTGTGAGGGTGTGTGGGACCGAGCCTGAAGCGGAAGATTCCAGGGATGCCTTTTTGTACATAAAAGTCTTCACAATTATGTGTCACATTAAAAAAATATAGCACTCCAACAAAGTAGTAGGATTATAACACTTTAATAACTTATAAATATATGCAACGCTCCAACAAAGTAAACACGTTAAAAAAAAACATTTTAAACAAAGCAACAATGGGCTGCTGTGAGGTGGCGTCAGTAGCGGTCCTTTGTGCGAATAGGCCGAAGGCAGCACAACGCGCTGAGATCCGGACGGCACCCAGGTGATGTCCAGTTAGTTGCCGCACTGCTCTTGGTATCCTACAATTCTGCGCTGAAAAATGGCGTGGGGAGCCCCGGGGGGGGTGCAGGGGCGTGAACGGGCCTCCCCAGGTGGAGGCTCCTCTGCTGCAGTGGGGCGCCCCTTTACCATTCAGCTGTTTACCACCCGCTTTTGCTGCACTGTGCCTCATCCGCCATTCAGCTGAGTTGCGCCCGCTCTTGCGGCTACAGCGTCTCGCCCACCATCCAGTTGAATTGCGCCCGTTCTTGCGGCTAAAGCGTCTCACCCACCATCCAGTTGAATTGCGCCCACTCTTGCGGTGTATCGATAGGCGGCTGCCACAGGACTCTTAAAATAGCGGCCGGCTCTTCGGATTTGGGCCTGGTCCACTAAAATTGCCCTGGAACACATTTGAACTCGGACATTTGTCTGCTAGGGCTTGGGCCCCATTCTCGATAGCGTCCCCTCAGCCTTGAAGATTCTACAAAAGTCATCGGGCCCCCGACTCCCGCAGGCTTCCGGTGGGGAGCGGCTGCCATAATTGCTTGCGGAATGGCCACGACGGAGCTACGAGATGGTGGTGCTCTCATGCTGAAGCCAGCTTCAGTCTGAAACATCCAGAAACACTGTAGACTATCAATTCGATGACTTCCAGTGGAGCCCCAACGTGACCCGGTAGGGAAGAACTTGCCCTCCCCTCTTTTGACTGATGGTTCTTGTTGCTTGTCCCCTCTCTTGTCATCTAACGGAACCTTTTTGGATTGCTGAGTGAGAAAAAAAAAGGTGGGGCTTTCATCATTTGGGAAAAAAAAATGTTTCAATCCAATGAAAAGTGTTATTTTTAGGTCATATGATCAAGCATTTCATCATTAGGAAACCAAAAGTAAAATGAACCAATGAAAAGTTTTATAAACAAGTCACATGACCTGTTATGCGGCTTTGGGCTATAAAAAGCCTATAAAATCCGTTGGCCTGTGAGGCGGCGTCAGTAGCGGACCTATGTGCGAATAGGCCGAAGGCAGCACAACGCGCCGAGATCCGGATGGCACCGAGGTGGTGTCCAGCAAGTTGCCGCACTGGTGTGGCCATCCTACAATGCTGCGCCGAAAGACGGCATGGGGTGCTCGGGGGGGGGGGAGGTGGTGCGAACTGGCCTCTCCCGCCTCCCCAGGTGGAGGCACCTCATCTGCAGTGCGGCGCCTCTTACCGTTTCACTCGCCGTCCAGTTGAGTTGTGCCCGCACTTGCTGCTACAGTAGGCCGAAGGTAGCACAACGCGCCGAGATCCGGATGGCACCGAGGTGGTGTCCAGCAAGTTTCACTGGTGTGGCCATCCTACAATGCTGCGCCCAAAGATGGCGTGGGGTGCCCAGGGGGGGGGAGGCGGCGCAAACGGGCCTCTCCCACCTCCCCAGGTGGAGGCACCTCATTTGCAGTGGGGCACCTCTTAGCGTTTCACTCGCCGTCCAGCTGAGTTGCGGTCACTCTTGCTGCTTCAGTACGCCGAAGGCAGCACAACGTGCCGAGATCCGGATGGCACCGAGGTTGTGTCCAGCAAGTTTCACTGGTGTGGCCATCCTACAATGCTGCGCCGAAAGACGGCGTGGGGTGCCCGTGGGGGAGGGGGGAGGCTGCGCAAACGGGCCTCTCCCTCCTCCCCAGGTGGAGGCACCTCATCTGCAGTGGGCCGCCTCTTAGCGTTTCACTCGCCTTCCAGCTGAGTTCTGCCCGCTCTTGCGGCACAGTGCCTCACCCCCATCCAGCTGAGTTCCGCCCGCTCTTGCGGTACAGTGCCTCACCCGCCATCCAGCTGAATTGCGCCCGCTCTTGCGGCTACAGCGTCTCGCCCACCATCCAGCTGAATTGCGGCCACTCTTGCGGTGCAGCGATAGGCGGCTGCAACAGGACTCTCAAAATGGCGGCCGGCTCTTTGGATTTGGGCCTGGTCCACTAAAATGGCCCTGGGACACCTTGGAACTCGGACGCTTGCCTGCTAGGGCATGGGCCCCATTCATGAAAGCGTCCCCTCTTTTGACTGATGGTTCTTGTTGCCTATCTCTTCTGTTGTCATTTAACGGAACCTTTTTGGACTGCCGAAAGGGGTTCTGGTCCGACCGCTGGTTGGTGGAGACATTTTGACTATATCCTGGACCTGCTAGGCCTCGCCCAAAATGGCGCCGGTATAAATGGGACTCGTAACTCCTTGTTGTGTACTGGTTGCCCAACCTTGATATCACGAGATACGGATACAGTTTTGAAGCACATGGCGGGCGGGGACGAGTACTGATTGAACTTTTGGACATCCCTATTGATATTAAGTTCTGATGTGTTATTGATTACTGTACTATTGAAAGTTCGAATTAACGTCACTTATGGTACTTGCCCGCAAATGTATATCTAGATAATTTCTTGTAACTGGCCCTGTCGTACTTTAATTATAAAATGTACGTCCACCGATTCCGCAACTGTTAGACACCTTAGTTCTTGCAACCTAATGGCCCGCCCATTACGTTCTTCTACAGTGTAAATGTTCCCTCATCATATACGATTCCAGTTTGCTCCATGGCCGGCCCATGTGGTTATAGGCCCGTATTTGTATACTGACATTTTCACAATAAAGGTTTTTAAAACAAAACATGGTAGTAGTACCTAGATTGGTAAAGTTTTGAATAATAGCCACTGTTTTCGAATCAGTAAAAGGCAAGTGAAATAAAGCAGCCCGATTACATGACGGTTAAAAGGTATAATACGCAGGAACGCAGTAAAGATAAATGGTCAAGGGCTGTTGTGTTTTCTACTCCTGCAACATAAAGTGATCAATAAGAATCCGATATTCATGCCTATCAGCGACTAAGACAGCAGGCCGAGCCTCTTTTGTTCAACGGCTCCCTCATGGGACGAAGAAACGCCCTTTTTCTTGAAATAGGAATATTTTACTTGCAGGACAGTTGTAAATTCCCCGGGAAAATACATTAGCCTGGAACATTGTTAGTGGTAAACTGTAAATGCATCTGGGTCCTTTGCTTTACAAGTCAGAGTGAGAAAAAAAAAGGTGGGGCTTTCATCATTTGGGAAAAAAAAATGTTCGGAAGCAATGAAAAGTGTTATTTTTAGGTCATATGACCAAGCCTTCCATCATTAGAATGACAAAAGTAAAATGAACCAATGAAAAGTTTTATTAACAAGTCACATGACCTGTTATGCTTACGTTACGCGCTGCGCGCCGCGCTCTGATTCGCTTCCGGGAAGCTGCGCCTCGCGCACAGGAGCACTTCCGGGTGCGCTAACGCGGCGCGTCATATGACGCATTACGCGACAACGCAGGTCCAGAATATAGTCAAAATGTCTCCACCAACCAGCGGTCGGAACACAACCCCTTTCAGCAGTCCAAAAAGTTCTGTTAAATGACAACAGAAAGGACAGGCCATAAGAACCATCAGTCAAAGAGGGGAGGGCAAGTTCTTCTCTACCGGGTCACGTTGGGGCTCCACCGGAACTGATCGAATTGGTAGTCTAAGGTGTTTCTGGATGTTTCAGACTGAAGCTGGCGTCAGCATGAGAGCCCCACCATCTCCTGGCTCTGTCGTGGCCATTCCGTGAGCAATCATGGCAGCCGCTCCCCACCGGAAGCCTGCGGGAGTCGGGGGTCCCGGTGACTGTTGTAGAATCTTCAAGGCTGAAAGGACTCTTTTGGGAATGGGGCCCATGCCCTAGCAGTCAAGCGTCCGAGTTCCATGGTTGCCCAGAGCAATCTTTGCAGGCCAGGCCCAAGTCTGTGGAGCCGACCGCCATTTCGTGAGCTCCGTAGCAGCCGCCTGGCGCTGTACCGCAAGATTGGGTGCAATTCCGTTGGATGGCGGGTGAGACGTTGTAATAGCAAGAGCAGGCGCATTTCAGCTGGCCGAGCGAGGCACTGTGTCGCAAGAGCAGGTGCAAGTCAGCTGGTCGAGTGAAGGGCTGGGGTGTAGCTGAGAAACCTCCTCCTGGGTAGGTGGGGGAGGCTCGTTTGCGCCGCCTCTCCCTTCTAGTGCACCCCACGCCGTTTCCTGGTGCAGGTATATGTGATTTTCGGACCAGGGCATGGCAGGACGTGTCTTCAGGTCAAACGGATTGTGGGACAAGGTGTGGAGCAGGCGCAATTATCTCGGGGGCCTCCGTCAAGCGGTTCAGGGAGGCACCGCATCACATTGTTTTCCAATGCAGTCAGGTCCACAAACAGCCCCCACTTACTTTGAGAATAGTGAAGCTGCAGCAGGTGCAAATAAGCTTCAGACAGTGTTACAAGCGCTGCTCGGAACCCTCAACTATGGCACCCAACATCCTGGACTTATGCCATTTGTGCAAGGCAGTGACATCGAAGCATCTCAGGGACCAAGCAACATACCATATCCAGAGTCCTTCCCACAGCCTCTGCCTTCCTTCTTACCTAGTTATTGTTCTTTCACTCCCACTCCAGGCTTTTAGTGTGTGGATGGAAAATCATGAACCTACACTCACCTATGAAAATCTTATTATTGATGGTTGATTTTGAGCCCCAAATACAAAGGCTTGTTTGGATCGATTTTGCAGCAGGCTGCCATGTAAATAGTTATTTAATAAAACGTTTTACCCTGTTACTTGTTGATTTTGAGCCCCAAATACAAAGGCTTGTTTGGATCGATGTTGCAGCAGGCTGCCATGTACATAGTTATTTAATAAAACGTTTTACCCTGTTACTTTGCTGGTGTGTTGTATATATTTATAATATTTGCATAGGGTTTGTCGTTATTTTGGGTGGGGTGGGCAGCGGAGCCGAGCTGTCTTGTAGCCATCATGGTGTCGAGCTCAGTTCCTCTCACTAGTTTCGTATTTCTCAAAAGAGGTTGTTCATAATGTTTCTATTATAGTGAGGTCAAAAAGAGATCCCATTAGTGGCCTACTGATTTTGCTTGATTCCTTTTGTTTTTTTAACAATGTTTCACTATCTGCAAAGACTAAACAGAGTATTGCGACTCGGTGCTTGTTAAATTGAGAATGAACAAAAGAGAACCAATTCCAAAACAATAAATGCTAGGATAACAATCAATTAAATGGAGAGGGAAGCAGGCACGACGGGTTACAACAGTGGCAAAGGCCTGTGTTACCTACCCTTCACTATCTGCAAAGAGAGAATACTCCTAAAAGAAAAGAGGAGGGGGGGCAGCGTTCAAAGCACATCAGCGTGCATAAACACGAAAATGTTTTTACCTACCACGTACTTGACATTTTAAAGCTTTTGATATTTGCTATTATAAAACCATTGAAATTCACTGAAAAAAACATAGGTTATAGACCATATATAGTTAGGAATTAGCATTTACAAAACCTTGAAAATTCACTGAAAAAACCATAGGTTATAGACCATATATAGTTAGGGATTAGCATTTACAAAACCTTATTTTACTCGCACAAAACCATTGAAATTCGCATATATAGTTAGTTGCACTAACTATATATCATGCACCTGCAATCCACTGCTGATGATGTCACATATTACATCATTCATGACATGGTCAGTGACATCACTGATGACATCACTGATGACATCTCAAATGACATCACTGATGACATCACTGAAGACATCTCAAATGACATCACTGATGACATCTCATTTGACATTCCTTATCACATCACTGATGACATCATTCATGTGATAATACGATGAACCTCTTCAGACTCTAATATAAACTTAGATACAATCAGTGTAAACAGACACTCACAGACTGTCACTCATCCATGGAGTTACTCACACATTTAGTCAGTCATGCAAAGAATCAATCACACCTCCATTTCCTCAACTATACAGTTATACACACCTTACTTATTCAAACATATACTAACACATATTTACTCTCTTATACAATCCTTGATACAAGTTCACAATGATCCATACAGCCACTCACACATTCACTGGCTCTTATGCACAGTTATTTATATATGTCAACTCTCACATGGACTGTGTTCTACATATGTACTTACTTTGACATTGTGCACTGAGATATCCTTTCACTCACCAATACACTCATGCACACAGTCAACCGCCCATACAGCTGTTTCCACATGCACTTTTGAACCCATACATCTAGTGAATCAACTGCTCACACATCTATGCACAGAGTTACACACCTCCCAGTCACCCACACACACACTCACTCTCCCATACAAATACTTGGCCAACCAATCAATAACCCATATAGTTACTCATATAGCTACTGATCAACACATGCAGCAGTTTACAGAACAACAGACATAATGATGCACAAATTAAGACAGTTTAGTCACTAACCCATGCACTCAGTGAGACACATTTAATCACTCACTCATACAGTCAGTCACGCACCTACTAAATCCTTCATCCAGACACTTCTACATCTACTCATTCTTCAATATGTAAAACATATTTAAACTTTACAGAAACACACAGTCACTGGATGATGTCATCAGTGATGTCATCAGTGATGTCATTTGAGATGTCATCAGTGATGTCACTGGCCATGTCATGAATGATGTAATATGTGACATCATCAGCAGTGGATTGCGGGTGCGCGATATATAGTTAGTGCAACTAACTATATATGCAAATTTCAATGGTTTTGTGCGAGTAAAATAAGGTTTTGTAAATGCTAATACCTAACTATATATATATATATATATATATATATATATATATATATATATATATATATATATATATATATATATATATATATATATATATATATATATATATATATATATATATATTCACTGAAAAAACCATAGGTTATAGACCTATAGACCATATATAGTTAGGAATTAGCATTTACAAAACCTTGAAAATTCACTGAAAAAACCATAGGTTATAGACCATATATAGTTAGGAATTCGCATTTACAAAACCTTATTTTACTCACACAAAACCATTGAAATTCCATATATAGTTAGTTGCACTAACTATATATCGCGCCCCCGCAATCCACTGCTGATGATGTCACATATTACATCATTCATGACATGGTCAGTGACATCACTGATGACATCACTGATGACATCTCAAATGACATCACTGATGACATCTCATTTGACATTACTGATCACATCACTGATGATATCATTCATGTGATAATACGATGAACCTCTTCAGACTCTAATATAACCTTATATACAATCAGTGTAAACAGACACTCACAGACTGTCACTCATCCATGGAGTTACTCACACACCTAGTCAGTCATGCAAAGAATCAATCACACCTCCATTTCCTCAACTATACAGTTATACAAACTTTACTTATTCAAACATATACTAACACATATTTACTCTCTTATACAATCCCTGATACAAGTTCACAATGATCCATACAGCCACTCACACATTCACTGGCTCTTATGCACAGTTATTTATATATGTCAACTCTCACATGTACTGTGTTTTACATATGTACTTACTTTGACATGTAGCACTGAGATATCCATTCACTCACCAATACACTCATGCACACAGTCAACCGCCCATACAGCTGTTTCCACATGCACTTTTGAAACCATACATCTAGTGAATCAACTGCTCACACATCTATGCACAGAGTCATACACCTCCCAGCCACCCACACACACACTCAGTCTCCCATACAAATACTTGGGCAACCAATCAATAACCCATATAGTTACTCATATAGCTACTTATCAACACATGCAACAGTTTACAGAACAATAGACATAATGATGCACAAATTAAGACAGTTTAGTCACTAACCCATGCACTCAGTGAGACACATTTAATCACTCACTCATACAGTCAGTCATGCACCTACTAAATCCTTCATCCAGACACTTATACATCCACTCATTCTTCAATATGTAAGACATATTTTAACTTTACAGAAACATACGTCACTGGATGTTGTCATCAGTGATGTCATCAGTGATGCCATTTGAGATGTCATCAGTGATGTCATCAGTGATGTCACTGACCATGTCATGAATGATGTAATATGTGACATCATCAGCAGTGGATTGCGGGTGCGCGATATATAGTTAGTGCAACTAACTATATATGGAATTTCAATGGTTTTGTGTGAGTAAAATAAGGTTTTGTAAATGCAAATTCCTAACTATATATGGTCTATAACCTATGTTTTTTTCAGTGAATTTTCAAGGTTTTGTAAATGCTAATTCCTAACTATATATGGTCTATAACCTATGGTTTTTTCAGTGAATTTTCAAGGTTTTGTAAATGCTAATTCCTAACTATATATAGTCTATAACCTATGGTTTTTTCAGTGAATATATATATATACATACATATATTAACATATATCATCTGTATATCTATATAAATACAAACATAAATGCATGCATACATATACTTATATGCATACAGATGCATGTTATTTACATGAAAGTTGAAAAAACACTAATAAAAGCAAAGCTAAAAAGCCACCTCATTACAAACAGAATGGCTTTAACTTAAACGAGGGCGAGATCTATTGCATTTTCAATGCTTGTTTACTTTGGTTCCATCAAGAAGGCATTCAGATGTGTCACACATTTGCCATAAATTCTGAATGTTAGCACTCTAGTTGCACATTAGATCACTGTAGTAAAGCTACTGCTCACCAGGGACGTCTGCTGCTGGTATTCAAAGTGCATGTTTCAGTCTGCATGTCAGAATTTTTTTAATGAAATAGAAGAGGATTTGAGAAGTCACTCAAAATGATCCCTAATTTTTCTTTCCGAAGCACTAATCATACTTTCTATGGCAAAATTAACCCCCTCATGTTGTTCCTTTTTAAATTGAGTGTTTTCAGACTTACCACTTCATTCCAATCAAGATGGCTTCTGGTGTGCCATACTTTTGTCATAAGTAAGACTGTTAGCGCTCTAGTTGTTCTTTAGAACACTCTGGGACATTCTGTCACTGGGCTATACTTGGGGTACATCTGGGTGATATTTGGGCTACATTTAGGCTCTTTTGTCTCTGGTGGCCATCTTGGGAGACTGTATGTCAGAATTTTTTAATGAAATTGAAGAGGGTTTGAGAAGTCACTCAAAATGTGCCCTAATTTTTCTTTCTGCAGCACTAATCATAATTCATATGGCAAAATATACCCCCTCATTTTGTTCCTTTTTAAATTAAATGTTTTAAGAGTTACCACTTTATTCCAATCAAGATGGCTTCAGGTGTGCCATACCTTTGTAATAAGTAGGACTGTTAACGCTCTAGTTGTTCTTCAGAACACTCTGGGACATTCTGTCATTGGGCTATACTTGGGCTACATCTGGGTGATATTTGGGCTACATTTGGGCTCTTTTGTCTCTGGTGGCGATTTTGGGAGACTGCATGTCAGAATTTTTTAATGAAATAGAAGAGGATTTGAAAAGGCACTCAAAATGTGCCCAAATTTTTCTTTCTGCAGCACTAATAATACCTTCTATTGCATAATATACCCCCTCATTTTGTTCCTTTTTAAATTAAATGTTTTAGGAGTTACCACTTTATTCCCATCACAATGGCTCCAGGTGTGCTATACCTTTGTAATAAGTAGGACTGTTAGCGCTCTAGTTGTTCTTTAGAACACTCTGGGACATTCTGTCATTGGGCTATACTTGGGCTACATCTGGGTGATATTTGGGCTACATTTGGGCTCTTTTGTCTCTGGTGGCCATTTTGGGAGACTGCATGTCAGAATGTTTTAATGAAATAGAAAAGGATTTGAGAAGTCACTCAAAATGTGCCCTAATTTTTCATTCTGCAGCACTAATCATACTTTCTATGGCAAAATATACCCCCTCATGTTGTTTCTTTTTAAATTAAATGTTTTAAGAGTTACCACTTTATTCCAATCAAGATGGCTTCAGGTGTGCCATACCTTTGTAATAAGTAGGACTGTTAGCGCTCTAGTTGTTCTTTAGAACACTCTGGGACATTCTGTCATTGGGCTATACTTGGGCTACATCTGGGTGATATTTGGGCTACATTTGGGCTCTTTTGTCTCTGGTGGCCATTTTGGGAGACTGCATGTCAGAATGTTTTAATGAAATAGAAAAGGATTTGAGAAGTCACTCAAAATGTGCCCTAATTTTTCATTCTGCAGCACTAATCATACTTTCTATGGCAAAATATACCCCCTCATGTTGTTTCTTTTTAAATTAAATGTTTTAAGAGTTACCACTTTATTCCAATCAAGATGGCTTCAGGTGTGCCATACCTTTGTAATAAGTAGGACTGTTAGCGCTCTAGTTGTTCTTTAGAACACTCTGGGACATTCTGTCATTGGGCTATACTTGGGCTACATCTGGGTGATATTTGGGCTACATTTGGGCACTTTTGTCTCTGGTGGCCATTTTGGGAGACTGCATGTCAGAATGTTTTAATGAAATAGAAAAGGATTTGAGAAGTCACTCAAAATGTGCCCTAATATTTCATTCTGCAGCACTAATCATACTTTCTATGGCAAAATATACCCCCTCATGTTGTTTCTTTTTAAATTAAATGTTTTAAGAGTTACCACTTTATTCCAATCAAGATGGCTTCAGGTGTGCAATACCTTTGTAATAAGTAGGACTGTTAGCGCTCTAGTTGTTCTTTAGAACACTCTAGGAGGCTGCAGTAGAACACAAAGGAATCAACTGACAGTCTCTGTCCTTGTTGGATGTACATGTTTTACTGAGAATGTCAGACTTCATTTTCACATGACTGAGAAAGATAATGTGAATTTACAGAAAATATGCTTTCAGTTTAGCTTATAGATCCCCTTCCAAACCACTGTGGGAAAATCATGAGATATTAGTTTTCTTTCAAACAATATTCATGATATCACAGCCGAAGGTTTTTTCACATGGTAAAATCACCTTAGAACCCACCACAATTCCTAAAACGAGTATGGTACCATCAACAAATGATTTATAATGTAACTAAAGTCCTAAAACCCTCTATTAACTACAATGCTTTTTAATGAGGTGCTATCATGTATATTGGCCCCAAGATGGCTGCCAACACTTCTTGGATGAAGTGCTGACAGCCAATCAGATCAGATGTGTGGTTAGGCTCCGCCCAGATATATATCTTTTTTTGAACCTAAATTACTCAAAATCCACTGGAGCACATATATTGAGACCTAGCCAAGGCACATCGGGCTAACAGTCCCTACAATTTTGCCAAGTTTCGTGCAAATCCATTCAGCCGTTCGAGCTAAAAGTGAGGCCAACCGCCCTATGGAAATTAACATGGGAAAAACGCGTTTTGGGACCCTCCTTTTTTCTCGGCCCCCCCTTGATGAAACCCCCCCAAATTGTCAGGGGCTGCTCAGAAACAAAATGTTCCATTTTCCTGAAAATTTCAGCCAATTCCGTCCACAAACGCCAAAGTTATTAGACATAGAATTTTCCAAAAATCCCATAGAGAAAAAATCCTAACTATATATACCTACTGGTGACCGCCAGTAGGTAATATATATATATATATATATATATATATATATATATATATATATATATATATATATATATATATATATATATATATATATATATATATATATATATTCTCTCCACAAGTTGCCACAAGTAGAGCCACCACACAACCGTGATCAAGTGAGTGGGGAGCTCACGAAACGCGTTGGTTTATCGCTGTGAAACATGCTGCAGAGGTTTGAATAATAAATCTACTGGTTTCTGAAAAAACGCATTGACTGGAGTGGCGGCTTCTTTTGTTTTGAACCCGGGAGGCCCTGGGGACAAACACAGTTTGAATACATTGCGGTTTGGTTCTACCGCGTGAAGCGACGCACTTGCCAGCAGCGCCAACAACAAGAGGAGAGCGGAACCATCCTGGGATTATATATATATATATATATATATATTCTCTCCACAAGTTGCCACAAGTAGAGCCACCACACAAGGAAGGGTTTCCGCTCACGACGCCACAGGCAGTAGGCTGTACACCCTGCCCAAGTCCTTTGCAGCAGCCATACGCGTTTCGAGCTTTGGAGCTCTTGATCACTGGCAAATGAGCTGGAACAGAGCCGGTGCGTTTGGAACATAATTTATTCAAATCAAGAGTCCCGCCCATGTGGGCGTCACTGCAGGCATGCTGGTTATCGTAGTTTTATTCTGCCTGCTGATGCAGTAGTTCGTCCAAGCAAGTGCCTCGCTCATTCCAGCACACTCAATGTTATCCCGTTAGGGCAAAGGTACTTGCAGCATGGCTCCAGCTTCCCAAAAATAACCCGTGGCTCAGGCCCCCTCCTTTCCACTGGTGTTCGTGGTAACCAACACCCAGGATCCGCAACAGCGGCGGGGCAGCTCCGCGACCTAGCAAGCCGCTCAGTATTCTCTCCACAAGTTGCCACAAGTAGAGCCACCACACAAGGAAGGGTTTCCGCTCACGACGCCACAGGCAGTAGGCTGTACACCCTGCCCAAGTCCTTTGCAGCAGCCATACGCGTTTCGAGCTTTGGAGCTCTTGATCACTGGCAAATGAGCTGGAACAGAGCCGGTGCGTTTGGAACATAATTTATTCAAATCAAGAGTCCCGCCCATGTGGGCGTCACTGCAGGCATGCTGGTTATCGTAGTTTTATTCTGCCTGCTGACTCAGTAGTTCGTCCAAGCAAGTGCCTCGCTCATTCCACCACACTCAATGTTATCCCGTTAGGGCAAAGGTACTTGCAGCATGGCTCCAGCTTCCCAAAAATAACCCGTGGCTCAGGCCCCCTCCTTTCCACTGGTGTTCGTGGTAACCAACACCCAGGATCCGCAACAGCGGCGGGGCAGCTCCGCGACCTAGCAAGCCGCTCAGTATTCTCTCCACAAGTTGCCACAAGTAGAGCCACCACACAAGGAAGGGTTTCCGCTCACGACGCCACAGGCAGTAGGCTGTACACCCTGCCCAAGTCCTTTGCAGCAGCCATACGCGTTTCGAGCTTTGGAGCTCTTGATCACTGGCAAATGAGCTGGAACAGAGCCGGTGCGTTTGGAACATAATTTATTCAAATCAAGAGTCCCGCCCATGTGGGCGTCACTGCAGGCATGCTGGTTATTGTAGTTTTATTCTGCCTGCTGACTCAGTAGTTCGTCCAAGCAAGTGCCTCGCTCATTCCACCACACTCAATGTTATCCCGTTAGGGCAAAGGTACTTGCAGCATGGCTCCAGCTTCCCAAAAATAACCTGTGGCTCAGGCCCCCTCCTTTCCACTGGTGTTCGTGGTAACCAACACCCAGGATCTGCAACAGCGGCGGGGCAGCTCCGCGACCTAGCAAGCCGCTCAGTATTCTCTCCACAAGTTGCCACAAGTAGAGCCACCACACAAGGAAGGGTTTCCGCTCACGACGCCACAGGCAGTAGGCTGTACACCCTGCCCAAGTCCTTTGCAGCAGCCATACGCGTTTCGAGCTTTGGAGCTCTTGATCACTGGCAAATGAGCTGGAACAGAGCCGGTGCGTTTGGAACATAATTTATTCAAATCAAGAGTCCCGCCCATGTGGGCGTCACTGCAGGCATGCTGGTTATCGTAGTTTTATTCTGCCTGCTGACTCAGTAGTTCTTCCAAGCAAGTGCCTCGCTCATTCCACCACACTCAATGTTATCCCGTTAGGGCAAAGGTACTTGCAGCATGGCTCCAGCTTCCCAAAAATAACCTGTGGCTCAGGCCCCCTCCTTTCCACTGGTGTTCGTGGTAACCAACACCCAGGATCCGCAACAGCGGCGGGGCAGCTCCGCGACCTAGCAAGCCGCTCAGTATTCTCTCCACAAGTTGCCACAAGTAGAGCCACCACACAAGGAAGGGTTTCTGCTCACGACGCCACAGGCAGTAGGCTGTACACCCTGCCCAAGTCCTTTGCAGCAGCCATACGCGTTTTGAGCTTTGGAGCTCTTGATCACTGGCAAATGAGCTGGAACAGAGCCGGTGCGTTTGGAACATAATTTATTCAAATCAAGAGTCCCGCCCATGTGGGCGTCACTGCAGGCATGCTGGTTATCGTAGTTTATTCTGCCTGCTGACTCAGTAGTTCGTCCAAGCAAGTGCCTCGCTCATTCCACCACACTCAATGTTATCCCGTTAGGGCAAAGGTACTTGCAGCATGTCTCCAGCTTCCCAAAAATAACCCGTGGCTCAGGCCCCCTCCTTTCCACTGGTGTTCGTGGTAACCAACACCCAGGCTCTGTTCCAGCTCATTTGCCAGTGATCAAGAGCTCCAAGCTCGAAACGCGTATGGCTGCTGCAAAGGACTTGGGCAGGGTGTACAGCCTACTGCCTGTGGCGTCGTGAGCGGAAACCCTTCCTTGTGTGGTGGCTCTACTTGTGGCAACTTGTGGAGAGAATACTGAGCGGCTTGCTAGGTCGCGGAGCTGCCCCGCCGCTGTTGCGGATCCTGGGTGTTGGTTACCACGAACACCAGTGGAAAGGAGGGGGCCTGAGCCACGGGTTATTTTTGGGAAGCTGGAGCCATGCTGCAAGTACCTTTGCCCTAACGGGATAACATTGAGTGTGGTGGAATGAGCGAGGCACTTGCTTGGACGAACTACTGAGTCAGCAGGCAGAATAAAACTACGATAACCAGCATGCCTGTAGTGACGCCCACATGGGCGGGACTCTTGATTTGAATAAATTATGTTCCAAACGCACCGGCTCTGTTCCAGCTCATTTGCCAGTGATCAAGAGCTCCAAAGCTCGAAACGCGTATGGCTGCTGCAAAGGACTTGGGCAGGGTGTACAGCCTACTGCCTGTGGCGTCGTGAGCGGAAACCCTTCCTTGTGTGGTGGCTCTACTTGTGGCAACTTGTGGAGAGAATACTGAGCGGCTTGCTAGGTCGCGGAGCTGCCCCGCCGCTGTTGCGGATCCTGGGTGTTGGTTACCACGAACACCAGTGGAAAGGAGGGGGCCTGAGCCACGGGTTATTTTTGGGAAGCTGGAGCCATGCTGCAAGTACCTTTGCCCTAACGGGATAACTTTGAGTGTGGTGGAATGAGCGAGGCACTTGCTTGGACGAACTACTGAGTCAGCAGGCAGAATAAAACTACGATAACCAGCATGCCTGCAGTGACGCCCACATGGGCGGGACTCTTGATTTGAATAAATTATGTTCCAAACGCACCGGCTCTGTTCCAGCTCATTTGCCAGTGATCAAGAGCTCCAAAGCTCGAAACGCGTATGGCTGCTGCAAAGGACTTGGGCAGGGTGTACAGCCTACTGCCTGTGGCGTCGTGAGCGGAAACCCTTCCTTGTGTGGTGGCTCTACTTGTGGCAACTTGTGGAGAGAATACTGAGCGGCTTGCTAGGTCGCGGAGCTGCCCCGCCGCTGTTGCGGATCCTGGGTGTTGGTTACCACGAACACCAGTGGAAAGGAGGGGGCCTGAGCCACGGGTTATTTTTGGGAAGCTGGAGCCATGCTGCAAGTACCTTTGCCCTAACGGGATAACATTGAGTGTGGTGGAATGAGCGAGGCACTTGCTTGGACGAACTACTGAGTCAGCAGGCAGAATAAAACTACGATAACCAGCATGCCTGCAGTGACGCCCACATGGGCGGGACTCTTGATTTGAATAAATTATGTTCCAAACGCACCGGCTCTGTTCCAGCTCATTTGCCAGTGATCAAGAGCTCCAAAGCTCGAAACGCGTATGGCTGCTGCAAAGGACTTGGGCAGGGTGTACAGCCTACTGCCTGTGGCGTCGTGAGCGGAAACCCTTCCTTGTGTGGTGGCTCTACTTGTGGCAACTTGTGGAGAAAATATATATATATATATATATATATATATATATATATATATATATTCACTGAAAAAAACATAGGTTTCAGGGACGTTATAGTTAGAAATTAGCATTTAAAAAACCTTAAAAATTCACTGAAAAAAACATAGGTTTTCAGGGGCGTTATAGTTAGTTGGACATTTTACTCGTACAAAACCCGTGAAATTCCCCTGTTATTGTTAGTTCAGCTAACTATAACTCGCGCCCCCGCAATGCACTGCTGATGACGTCACATATTACATCACTCATGACATGGTCAGTGACATCACTGATGACATCACAGATGACATCTCAAAGGACATCACTGATGACGTCATCCATGTGAAAATGTCATGCATCTTCTGCCACCCTAATATAACTTTTGATACACCCACTTTAAATTACAGATTACCATTCTCAAAACCATAGACACTCCAACACCAATAACTACATACCCACTCACTGATTCTTAGGTCTACACACACATCCACTCACTCACATGTACAGTCACTCATACTTACGGTCACTCAGTACAAGACTATCATATGCACTCATACACCTATATAGACATTCACACACCACCACTCATCCATAGAGGTACTCACACACCTAGTCAGTCATGGAAATATTTAATCACACTGCCATTTACTCACCTATACAGTTATACACACACCAGCCCAATTACTCATACAAATACTAGCACATTCTTAAGCTCTTACACAATCAATGATACAAGCACACTCTCATCCATACAGCCACTCTCACAATAACACACTCTCATTTGTAGCCATTTATGTACTCCAACACACATATATACTACTTTTCACATATGTAGTTATTCACACATGTACCACTGAGATATACATTCACTCACTAACAAACCTATACACACACTCACCCACTCATACAGTCCATCACAGATGCACTCTTGAAACCATGCACCCAGTGAATCACCAACTCACACATCTATGCACAGAGTCACACACACCCCACCCACACAAACACTTAGGCACCCATACAGATACTCAGACAAGCAATCAATAACCCATATAGACACTCGTGTAGATATTCACAAACCCATGCAGCCGCTAACACACCA
The DNA here is from genome assembly GCF_964263255.1 of Lissotriton vulgaris. Lineage (NCBI taxonomy): Eukaryota > Metazoa > Chordata > Amphibia > Caudata > Salamandridae > Lissotriton > Lissotriton vulgaris. The sequence continues at coordinate 1,120,635,556 of NC_141698.1, forward strand.
ACAGACAGATGGATACAGACATTCACACAGTTTAGTCACTAACCCATGCATTCAGTAAGATATGGTTAATCACTAACTGATAGACTCAATCATGCACCTACTAAATCATTCATTCAGACACTTATACACCCACTCATTCTTCAATATGTCTTTCCCTATATATATTAAACATATTTAAACTTTACAGAAACACACAGTCACTGGATGATGTTATCAGTGATGTCATTTGAGATGTCTACCATCATCGTGCGACAACGCATTCTGCTCTTTTTCAAGGAACATGTCCAAAGTAGTCCCATGAAAGTCGGGCTAGGGCTAGTACTCCCTCAACCCCAGAACAGGCACAGGCTCCTCGTTGCCCGAGAGATAATGCTGGTAATCTTGCAGGTAACTATTCTGCTGCTTCCACAAAATTTGCATCTATTAACCTACCCCCTGAATTGACACCTTTGGTGGTGATCTTCCCCAAGGCACCAAGGAAGAATTTAGCCAGCTGAAGAATAAGGTCACACATTGGCTTTCGAGTAACACCTCTGTGGGCACGGTGGTAGACCAAAACATCATAATGGTCTGCCGTGTGGGCTGGGTGGGCAATACCAGGAAAACAGGGGAGGGGGATTGCATCATCATAAACTTCAATAACTGTATGATAGCGGAAAGTAAACTGAGAGAATCCCGATCTTTCCAGCTGCACAGGGGACCAAATATTCAGATCCTTCCCCTGGGCTATTTTTACAACCCTGTGCTAATCTGCAATGATAATCGTTATGGCCACAACCATTGACACACCCAGAAAGAGAAAAATGAGAGATCTCACGCAATCCCACATATCCCAAGAGTTTCTACCATGGAGGGGTACCCCTCCTCGTCAACTCATCAGGGATCAAACAGATCTGCTGCCCTCTCAGGTCTAGAAGAGTGCGACTGACTGAGCCCTGGGACTGTTTTGGTTGCTGCATCTCGGGATCAACAGCAAACTACCCCTTTTTTACACCATAGGCAGCCTTCCCAAAGGGTGTGTACACCTGCACTATCAGAGGTTCATTTGTCTGCCCCCCCGCAGGATCCCCTTTGAGACAGCAGTACATAACATTACTTCCTGGAAAATCACAGGATTGGCGGGGAAGTTTCTTGACCCAAAGTGGGTCCGGTTTATCAAACAATACCCAGTGATTTGTTTACAGGAGACTTGGATGGTGGAATGCAATTTATTCCTAGAGGGCTACAAAGCTTTCTTCGTCCCCGCATCACACTCGTTGAGGGGTAGAGCCAAGGGCGGGTTGGTTATTTATACATCTTTAGCCCTGAAATGTAAAATAAAGGAAATTTGCTCCCCCCCCCAGAACTCCAAGCTATTGTTTTAAAGCAAGGGAATGCAAATCTTTGTTTGATTAATTTTTATAATGCAGTGCATACCGTGGGATCTTGCAAGATTAACCCACTGGGCGAATTTGTCAAACAACATTGCGGCTCTTCTCTTTATTCCCTTATGGTATTAGGTGATTTTAACTTGAGACCGTGTGGAGACCAGGCACTGACTTGCATGGGAGAACTGGGTTGTGCAAAGACAGGGGTCTTCATTTCGAGCACTCAATGCAGGGAGATGTGCTCAATAATATACTTAATGAATTAGATCTGATCTCAGCCATGTCCCTGGTAGACGATGGTAGTAAACAGCCTGTTCCTTCTTTCAAAGGACACAATGGGGGTTCTTCCATTGACCATATTCTTATGTCTTCTAGCTAACAATCTTTCTTTGTGGAGTTTAAAATCAAATGTAGAATTTATAGCGACCATAACCCTGTGTGTGTGCGCCTTGGTGGTGATCTACTGATCCAACAAGGTGAGAAAGCAGCGCCTGGTGCATTGAAAGTTACAGACGGTAGGCGCGGACCTAAGTGAACCCAGGTGGATCCGGTAGCATTCTATGATAATACCCAGGAGTCTTGTGCTCCTGACTTAGCAGTATGCATGTCACTTGACTCCTCTCCAGAGATTGTACTTAATGCCTTCAAGGTTAATATTAAAAAGGCGGGAACCTTGCTGTCTACCCGCTCCAAAAAATTATTACCTAGAGACCCCAAGTGGTTCGACAGCTCTTGTTCGAGAGCGGCGAGAGAGTTAAAGGCGGGTCTGAAGTCCATCCCAAGAGACCAATCTCAAATCAGGCTCCTTCGCCTTAAGTATAAACGGGCTGTGGCATCTCGGAAATCGGTAATTAAGGATAATACGTGGAAGGGGCTCCTTGAACCTGAAACATTAAGTAACAGCGCGAAATTCTGGGGAATAATTAACAAACCCCTATTTGAAAAAGAAGGGTCGGATGCTATTGGTACAAACATCACAGAAGATGACTGGGTACACCATTTTGAGTCCATATTTACCTGCTCCATGTTAAAGGTATACCCGAAATTGGAAGGCAGTAATGAAACATTGTCCCCATTTACGATGTGTGAGGTTGAGAAAGGCATCTCCGGCCTGACCTGTAACAAGTCTCCAGGTTCGGATGGCCTGCCCCCAGATCTCTTTAAATCAAATCAACCTCTCTGGACCCCAGTCCTCACAGCTGTGCTTAATGCAGCAGTGTTGGAAGGATGCCCAGAATCGTGGCGTACCTCCACGATTGTCCCCGTTTTTAAGAAAGGAGAACGCAGTAGCACTGGTTGCTACAGACCAATTTCCCTCATTGATTCTGTAGTCAAGGTAGTGGGAGGGGTAGTCCTGAACAGACTGACTACTTGGGCCAAAGAAAACAGAGTTATCTCTGATATTCAGTACGGGTTTCGCCCCGGGCATTCTAACTTGGCCCAATGTCTTAACCTGTATATGATCCTTGGGAAGTATACTGTAGCTCGCAAGGGTGCCATCTACATGGCGTTCATGGACCTTTCCTCCGCTTTCGACTGTGTCAATCGGGGGAAATTGTGGCAGTCCATGGACACCATGGGGGTGGATGTCACTCTTGTCAACTTCCTAAGGGATCTATATAGGGATACCAGGGCAAACATTAGATTCTCACACGATCATGGAGTATCGAGGGATTTTACAGTTACCCGGGGAATAAGGCAAGAGTGCATTTTAGCGCCATTTCTTTTTAACCTACACATTAACGAGTTAGAGAAGTCTCTGATTGAAACCGGGGTGGACTTCCCTTACGTAGGGAGCAGGGGCCTTCCCGTACTCCTCTACACGGACGATGCAGTCCTCTTGGCTAGAACTGCCAGAGGCCTGCAATCCTTACTGAATGCTTTCCACAGCTTTGTGGCTGAACGCGATTTAGCCATAAATAATTCCAAGTCTTTCATACTGCCGGTCGGGACCCGCCCGAAACGCAACGTTCCCTTTATGATAAACAATGGAAAAGTGCCCATCACTACAACTTTCTCATACTTGGGAGTTTAGTTTGATGACCATTTAAGTTGGACTGCTTTAGTTGAGAAGAAAAGAGGGGAGATTACACGGGCGAATGCCGCCATCTTCTGCTTTGCAAGCAAAATGGGTAAACGCCCAATTGCTGCAATGCTGAAGCTGTACCAGGCAAAAAGTGTTGCAATTGGCAGCTATGGCAGTGAGCTATGGGGATTTACAGCAGCGAAGGGCATCCAGGTGGCAGAGAATAATTTTTTTAAACAATTATTGGGAGTACCAAAGGGTATCTCAAATTTAATCATTCATGAAGAAACTGGGCTCCCATTTATTGGCGACTCGTTAGCTATGCGCCCTCTGCTTTTTTGGATGAAATGCTGGCTAAATAATGATCTTACCCTCAATCACCAGCTACTTAAAGAGGCCCTCACTCTGGATAACATGCTTAAAATCCCCTGGTTAAAATATTTAAAATCCTGCTTTAACGACTTTTGACGACTGGATCTCTTTTTAAGCCCTGAAACGATTACCATCGAGGATGTGTCCTATGTAAATAAAACCTTTTCCCTATGGCAAACATTTAACAGAGAAGGGGCAGAACTGGTTAAACCTAGTGTTCATAACTTTATGTTACTTAAAACCATCCCCTCGATGGAACCTTATCTAACGTGGCCTATTTCATCCCATGAGCGGTTTCTGTTAACCAGATTTAGGTTTAACTATTATCACCTTCTACTTGCTGTTCTAAATGGGAAGTCATAAAGGGCAGGTATTGCCGCCCTGTGGCTGCGATGTTTCATCTCCACAGGACCTAATGCACTTTATGTTCTTTTGTCATTATTATGATGTTCCCCGTAGATTCTTTTTTAAAACCTCTTTTAAAAAATCGGAATTTCACCCAGGTTCGTCCGGCTCTTTGCTTCCTGCAAATGCTGAGCCCAGAAAGCACTTTATTTGTGATTGGTTTTTTAAAAAATGCACTGAGAATGAGAAAGAGCCTCCCGAACTAATGGAAACTTGTACTGTAGTCATGGTATCAACTGAATTCTAGATTTAAGTTTGCACATCTGGGATGAAAGCTTTTTAACTTGTTTTGTATTAATATGTGAATTTTTAATTATATAATTGTCCCTTTTATTGTTGAAATATTGCTTTTATGGTTTGCTATTCGTAAAACCGAATAAAGTATCTTGACTATGACTATGACTAGGCCCTTGAATGCCAAAGGCTACTAAGAGCAATACATTCTTTTTGAGACCAGAAAAATATTTTTTATTTTAGATTTTTTTATATATTAGCAGTGGCCTGGTGGCTCCCCTAATGCTAAATGTTTGCAAAAACAATGACAAAACAAAGCAACTGATGCCAGATCTATTGGCTTTGCTAATGCTTGTTTCTTACAGTGCTATTAACAGTTTTTTGTGTCAACTCATTGCGTCGCATTGAAGGTAAAAATGTCACATACACAGGATAGTTTTCTTCTAGAACACATCTTGAATGCATTTCTTCTAGCTGCTTTTGCTTGGGCACCTAACGATGAGGAAAAGCAGAATATCTTTATGGCGCAGTGATAGACAGTGAAAATCAAGCTCCTCGTGCAGTCCACCACTGTCACAAAGCACTTCTTAGTCTGTCAATGTGCCACAAGCTCCACACGGCGTTTGGTGGGAGTTTTAATCTCCCCACTGCCTGACTATGTGCCTCAAACGCCATACACAGCACCTGTGCCAGAAATGTTTGTGCTCTGTCCCTGACACCAAAGCCCCTTAAACTGTGAATGTGACTTACTCACCACACCCTGCCTGTCAATATGCCTCAAGAAATTCCCTTTCACCAATGTCACATGCTTCTGACAGTGTCTGCTCACTGTCCCTAGCTACAATGTCTGAATGAGCTTTGATCTCCTTAGTATCCAGGTGCCTCAAACGTCACACAGTGTCCACGTAGATCAAATAGTTGGCATTGTGCCCATGTAACCAAAGCTCCTCAGACTCCCTGTCCATGTACCTGCTTTCAAACTTCACACAGTCTGTCAAAATAACTCAAGATTTTCACTTTGTCCACCTGCCACAAGCTTTTCTCTCGTTCTGTCTACTATATTCTAGCGGTTGTCAGTGCTTCAAATTCCTCTAACTACCTGTGTATATACCCCAATTTTGTCACAGTTGTTTGAGCACGTGTCTCAAGTTCTTCAAATGCTCATGTGAACTTGCCTCCTCACACTGGCTGTGTATGTGTCTCACGCTCTTCCAATGGTTCAAGCGCACCTAGCTCCTCACGCTGATGATGCCGGCGTCGTAAGCTCTTCACACAGCTCATGTTCACCAAGCTGCTCATGCTGGCTGTGCACATATTGCAAACTTACCATGCTCCATGTGCTCATAGCTCCTCACACTGGCAGTGCAAGTGTTGCGAGCACTTCACATGGTTCATGTGCACCTAGCTCCTCACTCTGATGGTGCACAGCTCATGTGCCTCAAGCTCCTCATGTTGTCTGTGCAGGTACACAGTTATGCACATTGTTAGTAAATGTAACTAAGCTCCTAAGGGTGTATGCCTGTGCCATGTTTCTCACACGTACTACCCACTACCCACAAGCGATTTAAACTGCATTTATGAACCTCAAAATCGTCATGCTGTGCCCTTGGTCCCACATGACTCGCACATTGTGGGTCAATGCACCACTGCTCTGCACGTCTGTCTATGTGCACTACTCAAACTGCCTGTGCATCTCTCCAACCCCTCCACAGTGTCTCCATGCACTCCCTGATCATTGCATGCCTGTGCATGCACCCCTGCCTCCTCTCACTACTTTTGTGAGGGAGCCCTTCGTATGGCTTGTCCATGTGTTCACAAATGGACAAGCAGCCAATATGCAGCCAATATGCTCCCGTGGAAGTACTGCACACCTGCTGAGAAGTGCGGGCAGCCTCACTTTCAAAGTAACAACACCTCCTCAGAGAAGTCCAAATGCACTCACTCTGAAAATGCTGCGGCGCCTTCCCATCAAAGGTATTGCACACCCACTGAGAAGTATTGCACTCCTATTAAAGAGCTAATTGTTATGTTCCTTGAGGTCCGCCCACGGCGCCCCGAGGGCTGGACGCGTTGGTCATGTGACTCCTGATAATAAAAAGAGGTCTAGCACGTGCGCGGGTGTTCAGAGAGAGAGACGCACAGACCGAGCAAGCAAACTTATTCCCAGTGTCCGTCTGAGTTTATTATAAGGCCACGTGTTAGGCCTAGCTAGAGTTAGATGCCCCGGAGTGTAGGTCCCAGAGTGATCTCCCTAGGGCAGTCCTGTCCCCATCTCACGACACAACACTAATCACTGAATAAAAAGTGCCAGGACACTCCCATTGGAAGCATTTCACACCTACTGAGAAGTTGTTTTATCAACCTAAGAGTGGATGCTGGTTTACTCCTGCGCTTCTTCTTATCTCCTGGTTGGGGTGGAGTCCACCGCAATAGTATCTGTTCCCAGCCGCGCTACGCAACAACGCGACGTCCGCATCAGCATCAGGTGACACCGACGCGAAAAAATGGAGGGGAGCAGCGGCAGCGGGAACGTCGAACAGCGCCGGGAGAAGGGCGCAGAAGTGCTCCGCCTCCGGAGACGCCGGGAGAGGGCCGAGGGACGCCCACCGAGCTGGGTCTGGCAAGAGCACACTGCCCCCAGTGCTCCCAGTATTGGGCACCGAATAGCACAGAGCTGCACCTGGTTCTGCTCTCGACCCTCCGCCGTATGTGGTGGAAGAAGAAGAATATAGATAGAATATAGAATAATCAAGCCGCTAATTAAATGGGCAGTGGAGGTGAAGCAGAGAAATCGTAGCACACTGCTGTGGGACAGAGGTAAGTACAGGGGCAGTGTGACTGGGGCAGACAGATAAAGTGTGCATGAGAAGGCTCCAGGCTAGAAATAGTGACGCAGAGAGAAGTGCGTGGATGCCTATAGTGAATTGTAAAAGGGCAAGAAGAAGAAAGATAACACTGAGTTTCTGCCTGTAATATAGTAGGACAAGTGCAAAAGGACCCAAAAGGTGATGACTCTTAGCAAAGCAAAATCACGGAGAGGCCAAAAAAACCTTAAAAAGCCAGACCTTAGTGTAATGGGTGGAGAGGAGGTAACCAAGTCCCTGAAAGAGAAAAGAATGAGGAAAACTATTAAGGATAACACCTCTGGAAGCAGAAAAAGTCCCACAGTTGGAAAACCGGCCACAACCCCCGCAGACCAGGAGGCCGGGGGAGGAGGGGGCTTGAGCAGAGATTCAGTTACAAACTCAATCAAAGACTTTGTGGGGAAACATTTTAAAAGAATGGCCATAAAAGGGTAAGATTTATCCGCAAGTGAGATTCTGTTAACCCCAGCCAATGTGGTGCCCCAGGAGCAAGCCTCACCTAATCTGAGTCAATTTAACCTCTCGGGACTCTTTCTGGACCCAAGGTTGTCTTCATCCTGAGACCCTTTCCTTTTGCGAGCGTACAAGAAATAGTGCTGGGGAGTGAAAGCGAGGACTTGGATACACACGACGAGGAACAGAGTAATAACCACAAAAAAGGAATAATGGATAAAAAGGGGGGTGTGGAAAATTGCCAGGACAAAGTAAATGACATTTCTGGACCCTCTATATTAAATTTGGAGGTAAAAGGTACCTCTTGTGCCTCTATGCTGGACGCAATGCTAATCCTACCAAAATCTTTACAAGGGTTGCTTGAGGTAGCCGTAATGAATAATGAGGTCATAAAAACACAAAGGGATCAGTTTAAAATTATGATAGGGGAGCTTAAACAAATCAGGGAGCTCATGTCCTCCATAGTTAGACCAGTTGGTGAGGTCAACGAAGAGGGGGGTGGGGATCGGCCGGAGAGTGTATCACCAGAGTCCCCACAAAGTGAAGGGCATAGGGTATATATCTCACGGCACCCATTGATTATAAAAACAAAGGGGGAAAGGAGGAGCTGTAAACAGCGTATCCAACGCCCAAAGAGTTGGAAGAGGAAAACTAGAAAGGACCAAGCTCCATAACAGCAGGGGTGGAGGAAGAAAGTAATAGTATGAGAAGAAGAACAAGTACTCGTAGGTAAGACGGTAAGGTTAGACACTCCCATTGAGGTTCCGTGACAATTGTAAGTGGTGTTTTCGACTCGCACGAATATGGTCGAGTCTGGTATCTATGAACCGCAAATGACGAGTTTAGTAAGTGTGCGCAGTTTCGCTGTGCTAACTTAAACCGTTCGTTTGTTATGTGGGTTTTTCATCTGTACCCACGGGTTCCATCTTAGATACGGCATCCATTTTGTCTCTTGCCCTCAAGTAGCCAGCGAACGGACGTTGTCCGCTTCGCGACCCTGGGACTCCCAAAATATCTTCGGAAGACACATGTTCTTTGTGAGTGTCTTTATGACGAGGGGGTTGCTACTGTAAGGCAGATGGCGTCGCTCGAGGCTCATCTTGCCGCACGGACTTATTGTCTCAGCCGTGCATCTCATTAGGCACGTCCCTTTGATGCCTGTATCTCGTGTTTCCCGATACCTCCCCTTTTACACCCTTTCCGATCTCCCCACTGTCTCCGTCTTCCTCTGCACCTGTCTTTGTTCCTATTTCGATCTGTTTTACTGCTGATTGGAATTTGCTAATGGTGGGAAGATGGTTTTTACAGTTGGGAACCGCCAAATGTTTCCGCACTTATGTTCCGGACCTCATGTGTTTCAAAGTGACCAAAGCGACCCCTCTGGGGGATAATGGTGGGAACGGGGTTGTAAACTTTTGTGTTCAATGTAAGCCTATGGGTAAAAACTGTATAAAAGGAGCGATCCACAGAACCAATTTGAAGCAGTCTCCCCAAGTTGCACGCTGTGTACTTGCCGTGATCTCTGTGTTCCCTGCAGCAAATAAACCTTGAATCTGTGACGTCGAAGGAAGTGTCCCGTGTCTCTGTGATTCGTACGCCGGAGCAGGTTACCCACGAAGGTTTCAGGTGTTGTGCCCTGGCACCGCTGGGTCTTAAAGAACCCAGTCCTTCAGTTGGCGCCCAATGTGGGGCTGCATCAGTGGTACCGGTCCAAGCCCGACGATCGTGAGGAACTTCGTGTGAAATCTCCGAGGGAAGGTGCACTCCGCTTCATCGATCCTGTTGTCGAAATAAGTGGCCCGGAGACTTTTCCCGCGAAGATTCCCGCCTCCGGACGGCTGCGACGGACTGCTGCCCTGACTGTAGACCTGTTTTGGCGCCTGGCGTAGACCTTGGTATAGCGAGACGATTGACGGGCCTTCCTGGTGACGCCATCGATCTTTGAGTTAAGTATTTGTGGGTCGCTCCCATAGTTCTTGGTTGTTGACACTTTAGCGAGTGTTTTTGTTGTTAACGCTGTGTGAGTGTTTTTGTCGGTGACACTTTGCTAGCGTACTTTGTTGTGTTGTTTGACGACTGCAGCCGCCAAAAACCGAGGGTTTTGTTCTTTGCTGGGACTTGGTAAATCCCGTAACCCTTGAAGTTTGTGAAACTCGGCTAGTGTGCAAGATGCCTGGTCGCAGTACTTTGTTTAGTTGTTTCAGACCTTGTGGTACGGATTCCCGACTGGAGGACTCGTGTCCGATACCTCCGGTTGGAACTCCCACGTATGAGCTCTATAGTAAGCATGGGCTAGGCCCAGTTACCTTTAACGATTACTGGATTAAATACACGAAAAAGGACGGCGACCTTCGTTGGCCACCTCATGGTAGCTTCGAGGCCCCGATCTTAGATAATCTAGAGATTAAATTGTTCGAAAGAAAGTCAAGGCCGGCCATGTTTGATGCCTTTCGGTTGTGGCGCAAAGAAGCCCGACAGAAAGAAATCAGACAGACTAAACGTAGTCAGCGAGATAATGTTGCTACTATAGTGAAGAAAGCAGAGCAATTTCAGCGAGATAAGGAGGTTAAGGATAAGGAAGTGTTTGACCGATTACAGCGTATGACTGTAGATAAATGTTACCCCGCTTTACCAACGGAGTCGGAAAAGAAGGAAGAGCCAGTTGAGGATCCCTTAATGTCTTATCTTATGAAGTCGCCACCTCCGTACGTACAGGGTACCGCAGCTCCTGTGGTCCCTGCCGTACCTGTTCTTCCACCTATTCCTCCTCCGCCTGTTCCTCAACCTGCACCCGTTCTTCCGACTGTTCCTGCTCCTTTGTCTGTTTCTATTCCTACTGCTCCTCCGCTTCCACATACTCCTGTTCCCGCTACTGCTCTTGCCACTGCTCCTGTTTTGTTAACCCCTGCTGTTGCTACTGTTTCTACTCCTTCTCTTGTTAGCCCTGTGTCTTATTCTTCTCCCTCTACTCGTAGTCGCAATTCTCCTCTTGCGGCTAGCTTCTTTCATTCGCTCGGACCTGTTCATGGGTCCGCTGGTTCCGATGGTCCTCAAAGACGTAGTCAGCTTCCTGGAAACAGAGAACGCGTTGCGCTATATAATATGGCGATGGGTTGGATGGTAAATCCTCAGAGAAGTCCACCCCGTGTTGTCCTCGAAACATTTTGTCAATTCAATATGCCAACACAGAGATATGTGTTTAACGAAATGTGTAAGTTCCTTTATGATCAAATAGCGGCTGATGCGCCTGACGAGGTGCTCACCGCTCTGTCTGATCTCCAGCTTCAGTTCGCAAATGGGCTGATAGTGGATACCAACGTTCGACGTGCTGTCGAACGATTGCTATCTCTTCGTCCCGCTCCCATCCCTCATGCATTGTTCGTTGAGGACATTGAAAAACAAGACGAGTCTGGCCAATACCCTATGCGGGAAGTTCCACCAGTGTGGATGCCAGGCGATGCTACTGCTATTCCTATTATTCCGCCGCATTTCCAGAGAGTATGGATACATCTCCCATGGAAAAGATCGGAAGTGTTGCAGGTGAAGCAATCTTTGCCTGACCCTCGCAAAAATCCTGCAGGGTATTACAAAGAATTATCGCAGCTCGTAGATGCTACGATAATGAATCTTGCCGATATCGACATGTTGTTTGGCAATGTCGTACCACAACCGGTATGGGCTAAGATTCGTCAGGAAAATCACGCAAATGAACTAGGTGGTGATTGGGCGGCTATTGTAGCGGCAGATGGGTTGCAAGTTGGTGGCGCTAAGCCTGAACAGTTGATTGCTGCTCTCCCTCAAAGAATAATAACATTATTGAAAACTCTTATGCCAGCTATGAGGGTAAACTGGGACAAATTGTCAGCCTGTAAGCAGAAGAAAGATGAGAGTGTTTCCGACTTCTTTACGAGGTTCGAGGAAGCATTCATCGACCATAGTGGTCAGGATATGGGCACGGAGGGTGGTCAAAGGTTGTTTGTGGATAAATTTGTTTCGAATTTATTGCCCGACTTGAGCAATAAATTGAGAAATTCGGAAAGTGCATGGGCCGTTTCTACTTCGGCTCAGATATTGGCTACGGCACAATACTATGAGAATAGAGAGAAAGAAGAGATTGACCGTGCTGATAAAAAGACGAAAGAGCTAAAAACTAAAGTGTTGTTGCAACAAGCGTATCCTCCGCGGTCAAATCAGAATAATTCGCAACAGAATAGATCACAGCCACAATCGAACAGATCCCAAACTCGTAATGACTCCTCCTCCCAAAGATCCTCGTTAGGGTACAATCAATGTGCTTATTGTAGACAGGAGGGACACATTAAATTCAATTGCCCTGTTTTGAACGAACGTAATAGTGGTAACTCATCTAGAGGAGGTCGAGGTGGTTCGCAGCAAACATCACGTGGTAGAGGTCGTGGTGCTCAGAATGATCGCTCAGATAATCCATCCAATTCTAATAATTGTTTCGATCAACGTGGATCATCGCAAGGACGATCTGCGCAGTACAATGTAGACGATTATTACGTCGATCAGGGAACTGACGACAGTAATTACTAGGACAGCCATAGACAAGGAGAGGGAGTGGTATCAGTTCCGGTTGATCAGAGAGGGCCTTACGTCGCAGTTGCTACATCGGGCGTCGTTGAGCCTTTTCTGTTGGACACTGGTGCAGCGAAAAGTTCTATCATGTATTCGAAACTCCCTGGCGCACCTTTGTCTGGCTTAACAAATGTTTCCGTTGGATTCTCTGGCGCCCCCGTTAGCAATCCAGTTTCGCGCCCTTTGCCCCTTAAAATTGGGCCACGTGAGCTAGAAGCTCCGTTGATTTTAACCACGGGTTGTGGCGAAAATCTTTTGGGCCTGGATTTGCTTAAACGTTTGTACGCAACTCTGTATTGTTCTCCTGCGGGTGTAAAGCTTACGTTAGGAGAGAGGGTTGTCTCTCCCATGTATTTGTCCCTCGATAAGCTCCCACCGGAATTGAGTTCTCTTCCTGCGTCTTTGTGGGCAACAGGTCCAAATGACGTGGGCCTGCTTGATATCTCTCCTTATGTTGTTCAGTTGAAATCTAATGTGCGGCTGCCACGTATTCCCCAATATCGTATTTCCCTTGATGGTGAACGAGCACTGTTGGCGATCATCTATGATTTGATCGAGAAAGATGTTATTGAAGAGACTCGGGGAAACGTGTGCAACAGCCCTGTGCTGCCCATTCTTAAACGTACTGATCCTTCAAAACCGCCTGTTTATCGCTTTGTTATCGATTTACGGGAGGTAAATAAAATTGTGGTTCCTCAATTTCCTGTTGTGCCTGACATCACGGCGCTACTGACTCTGATTCCAGCTTCTGCATCATGGTTTTCGGTGATTGACTTGAAAAATGCGTTTTTCAGCATCCCGATTGCCGAAGAGAGCAGGGACCTTTTCGGTTTCTCTCTCGGTGGACGCAGCTTCCGGTTCAAACGCGCTCCTCAGGGCTACTGTGAAAGTCCATCTATTTACAGTCAGGCCTTGAAGGGTCAACTGGATGCATTTAGGTTGCCGGTTGGTGCGGCTTTGATCCAATACGTCGACGACTTATTGGTGGCTGCTGATACTCAGGACATTTGCAAAATTGCTACGGTGTCGTTGCTGCAACATCTCTGTGGGTTAAATCACAAGGTGTCACCTTCTAAACTCCAATATTGTTGTCAAGAAGTAACCTATCTAGGTCACTTATTGTCAAAGGAGGGAAGGAGATTGACCCCAGAGAGAATTGCAGCGATTGCGCGAATGGCTGTGCCAAAAACCCAAAGAGATGTGCGTGCCTTTCTAGGTATCACGTCGTACTGCAGGCAATGGATTCCTAATTTTTCATTGCTAGCGAAACCATTGGTGGCTCTTACGTGCAAGGATGTTTCAACTCCTTTACCATGGACGGAAGAATGTCAGAAAAGTTTTTCTGAACTGCGTGATTCATTGTGTTCGGCTCCTGTGTTAGGTACTCCTGATTACAGTAAGCCGTTTACATTATATGTTCACGAGAGGGAAGGTTGTGCTTTGAGTGTCTTAACGCAACCTTTTGGTGGTAAGCAACGTCCATGTGCATATTTTTCCTCGACCTTGGACCCAGTAGCTAGAGCATTGCCGAGTTGTTTACGAGCAACAGCGGCAGCTGCGGTCTCCATCCGACAATCAGCAGGATTGGTCATGGATAATATGCTTACGGTGATGGTTCCGCATGCAGTCGATACTCTTTTGAATCGAACGAAAACTCAGCACTTGACGAGTGCGAGGTTGTCTGGGTACGAATTGACGCTCTTGGCAAGCCACATTCAGATAAAACGTTGTAACGTTCTGAACCCGGCAACTTTGTTACCAATTAGCACAGAGTCAGATGAAATAGCAGAACATGACTGCTACTTGAGGACTGAAGAGGAAACAAAAGGTCGAGTGGACCTTAAAAACACCCCATTGGAAGATCCGGATGGCACTCTGTATGTGGATGGGTCATGTTTTAAGTTGCCGAATGGCGATGTGACTACTGCTTATGCTGTTGTAACATTGAATACTGTTGTTGAGACTGCAAGGTTGAATCAGAATTCTGCCCAAGCTGCGGAGCTGATTGCTCTTACTAGAGCATGTGTGTTAGCGAAAGGGAAACGCGTGAATGTGTTTACCGACAGTCAATACGCGTTTGGTGTTGCTCACAGCTTTGGACGATTGTGGAGAGAGAGAGGTTTCTTGACGTCGCACGGTACGAAGATTCAGCATGGCCAGCTTGTGAATGATCTTTTGGATGCATTGACTTTGCCTATGCAAGTTGCGATTGTTAAATGTAGTGCGCATCGTAAGGTGACGGATGATATTGGTCGTGGTAATGCGTTTGCGGACGAGACTGCTAAGGAGACTGCCCGGAACCTTAGCACTCGAATGTATGTGACGAGTTTGGTTAGGTGGCCTACAGAATCGAGTATGTGTGAAGACACTATCGAGAGTGTGAAAGCAATTCAGAATGAGGCCACCGAGACTGAAAAGATGAAGTGGAAAGAAAGTACGGGAAAGTTGGATGCGAATGGTTGTTGGATTGATTTGTCTGATCAGAAAAGATGGATGTTGCCTGATGCGTATGTGCTGGCCGTTGTGACAATGGCACATGGGTTAGCACATATTAGCGCGAAAGGTATTTGTAAGTTGCTGGCTGCTGTGTGGAAGAATGATGGCATTACGAAATGTGCTGAACGTCTGGTGAAGAATTGTATGGTGTGTATAATGTACAATCCTGGCAAAGGAACCCCAACTCCTCCTGGCAGTTTTGCTCCCCCTTCGTATCCCTTTGAGGTGATTCAATTGGACTTCATCCATATGGAGCGATGCAATAACCTGAAATACGTTTTAGTTGTGGTTTGCGCATTCTCCCGATGGATCGAGGCCTATCCCCTCAAAGACAATACTGCTTTGTCTACTGCGAAAATCCTACTGAAGGAATACTTTCCTCGGTATGGAATGCCTAGAGTCGTGTGGTCAGATAACGGAAGCGAGTTTGTTGGAAGTGTGATGAAGAGTGTGTGTAAGGGCCTTGGAATTAATCAGAAATTCCACAGCGCCAATCATCCCCAGTCAGCTGGATTGGTTGAAGGGTACAACGGCACCCTTAAACTAAAGTTAGCGAAGATTCAGGCTACGACTGGTCTTTCGTGGCCTGACGCTTTGCCTTTAGCATTACTGTCAACTAGGGCGACTGTACACTCCCGAGTAGGGCTTAGTCCCTATGAAATAGTGTTCGGCCGTCCTGCGAATGTGTGGGGGGTTCCTAGGCCAGGAATGTTTTCTGATCTTGAGTACCCAATGTTGATCGATTATCTACATGACTTGACTGCTAAACTGAGGTTAATTCACCAACAGGTTTACGACGCATTGCCGACGCAGACAGAGGGTCCAGGCCACCAGCTCCAGCCCGGAGACTGGGTGGTGACAAGGAACTTTTCACGCAAAAATAACCTGGACCCGAGGTTCACCGGACCCTATCAAGTGCTCCTGGCCACGAGGACTGCCGTTCGTCTTGAGGGACGTAAGAATTGGGTGCATGCTACGCACACCAAACGAGTCCCCATCCCTTTGCCGGCAGACCCGTGGGTAAGGAGAGGCATTGCGTCATCTGAAACAGAAACATTGCCGGCGTTTGTGCCTTTTAGCGACGCACAGCTTGTTGAAGAATCCTCAGCGCAGCAGAAAGACACTGTTGAACAATTAGCATCAAAAGACTCAAGACCAGAACACTCAACTGATCAGCAGGACGCTGTCTCTTCAACGGATCCTTTGTTTGCCGAGCAGACACGTCCTGGGAAAACTCGATACTTTTTGCGATCTCGCACTAAGGACAAATAAAAAGATCTTGCCTTGCCGTATTGACAACTGCATTATCCTGTTTTCCGTGATCAGTTTTGAACTTTCGTATTACTGTAATTATTTCTGTACATATATTGAGCTTCATTCCTTATACTTTTGCCTTTACAGCTGAGAGACTTTGTTTTTGCATACGTACATATTGTGCATTGAAGGCCGTAGGGCCGCGCGCGTACTTCCTTCTGGACAGTAGGTCTTGACGCTAGGTTAAAGGCCGTCGGTTCCTAGGAACTCCTAGGGATTGACTATTGCTGCACAGAATGAAGTGCGTCAAGAAACGTTGCGGACGGTCGTAGGGAATGGCATTCTCGAAGCTGAATGATTTGGAGGGAGCTCAAGTCCATAGATTCAAGCTGCAGCAACTCAGTCGTACCAAATGTTTCATATTCCAACTGTTTGTATTGTTTTTGACTGCTTCTGCATTATTGGCCGGTGGGGTGTATTACACGATGTCTTACTTCTTACCTGCTACACCTACTCCTACTCCTTACCCTAATCTTACCTCTACTGCTTCTCCCCATTCCTTTCACATGTTACCGGAACACGAGCAGGCTAGACGTGTAGAATTCCGCAACAATTCCTTTATTCAGCTCCTCCATCAGCATCAGTTAGTGGTTAACACTACTAATTGTTGGGTGTGTGGGTTGATGCCACACACTACGGATAAGGGAATTCCATATCTGGTGTTACCGTATAGTTCCCAAGGGTCAGCTCGAGCATTTCAAACAATGTTTCGAAGCGCACTGGGTTTCCACCCCATTCGAGAACCACGTTCCCCCTACTCTGCTCCTACCTCGTATCAAAAACCTTTGTCGATAGCAATAGAGGATTTAGATAGTGAGATCTATGATCCTTCGCTTATTCCCGAAGAGGAGGTACAGGCCTATAGAGTCCTAAGTAGAGGTGAATATAGTGTGTTCACTAGCGAAAAGCAGCTTAAAAGCTCGCCTCCGATATGGGTCGTACCCCACACTGGTAATTTTTGTCTTATGGGTCGTGGCCGAAGATCACAAGCCCGACTTGGAGCAAGTGCTTGCACTGAAAATTACATTCTGCCGATGTTCTCGTCCCCTGTGTTTCTGGCTGCCAAGGGTACATACTTTATCTGCTATGATCGTGCATACACATGGTTGCCCGCTGACTTCATGGGCTCATGTTTCATCGCAAATCTGTTGCCTCCGACGTTCACTGTAGATGCCGATTATCATAAGACTAGAGTTGTGCGAGGCGTAATTAGTGAAGAGGATACTGCCGGTCAAGAGGCAGGAGACTTTTTCAAGGGTTTCCTCCCGTTTTGGGGACCTATGGTTAATAGTAGGAACCTGAGACAGTTGACTCGAGTGGTAGAATCGACAGCTAATATTACTGCCAGTGCCCTTGGTAATATCACCACAGAGCTTCAGGCGGAGAGACTTATGACGTTACAAAACCGTATGGTTTTAGATGTCATCTTAGCAGATCGAGGTGGGGTATGTAAGGTGATCCATTCGAGCTGCTGCATTTTCATTCCAGATAATGCTCCTACTGTCTATCAAGCTATCTCGAGGTTGCATAAGATCTCCGAATCCATACACGTGGATGTAGGGGATTGGACGCTACTTGGATGGTTTTGGGGCCTGATGTCGACTTGGGGTTGGAAGATTCTGATGATCATCGGAGTCGTTGTAGTGTTCCTGTTCACGTGTTGCCTTTGTGTACAGTGTGGTCCTGCCTTATGTGGCCTCTGTGCTACAACGTGTATGAGACAACCATCTGTTACCAAGGGGACTCGGTTGGACAGAGCTATGCTACAGCAACACCTCGATGGTCTGATGAATATCGAATATGATTCCGACTAGTGCTTGCCTACATGAGGGCAAAAGGAGCGTCTGAGGTTCCGTGACAATTGTAAGTGGTGTTTTCGACTCGCACGAATATGGTCGAGTCTGGTATCTATGAACCGCAAATGACGAGTTTAGTAAGTGTGCGCAGTTTCGCTGTGCTAACTTAAACCGTTCGTTTGTTATGTGGGTTTTTCATCTGTACCCACGGGTTCCATCTTAGATACGGCATCCATTTTGTCTCTTGCCCTCAAGTAGCCAGCGAACGGACGTTGTCCGCTTCGCGACCCTGGGACTCCCAAAATATCTTCGGAAGACACATGTTCTTTGTGAGTGTCTTTATGACGAGGGGGTTGCTACTGTAAGGCAGATGGCGTCGCTCGAGGCTCATCTTGCCGCACGGACTTATTGTCTCAGCCGTGCATCTCATTAGGCACGTCCCTTTGATGCCTGTATCTCGTGTTTCCCGATACCTCCCCTTTTACACCCTTTCCGATCTCCCCACTGTCTCCGTCTTCCTCTGCACCTGTCTTTGTTCCTATTTCGATCTGTTTTACTGCTGATTGGAATTTGCTAATGGTGGGAAGATGGTTTTTACAGTTGGGAACCGCCAAATGTTTCCGCACTTATGTTCCGGACCTCATGTGTTTCAAAGTGACCAAAGCGACCCCTCTGGGGGATAATGGTGGGAACCGGGTTGTAAACTTTTGTGTTCAATGTAAGCCTATGGGTAAAAACTGTATAAAAGGAGCGATCCACAGAACCAATTTGAAGCAGTCTCCCCAAGTTGCACGCTGTGTACTTGCCGTGATCTCTGTGTTCCCTGCAGCAAATAAACCTTGAATCTGTGACGTCGAAGGAAGTGTCCCGTGTCTCTTTGATTCGTACGCCGGAGCAGGTTACCCACGAAGGTTTCAGGTGTTGTGCCCTGGCACCGCTGGGTCTTAAAGAACCCAGTCCTTCACCATGGTACATAAACTCGGAGGATAAAAAACAGTGAATAACACAAAAAAAATTGGAGAGGAAAGAAAAAGGTCCAGGGAATCTTAGGACGAGAAAAAATAGTATAACTAAAGAACGAGTAGGGCAAAAAGAGGGGGAAAGGGAAAGTAAGTTGGTGAAGCCTTTGCAAGGAGGAACAAGAATTATCAGAGGCCATATGGAGAAAGACGAGGAGCTGCAGTATCGAGGTAGCTGCGAGTACGAGCTAAAGGGAGACCCCCAGGAGACTGAGACAAAAAGTATACAGGATATGTGGTTATTCTTGGAACCGACTGGCCGGGGTAAGGGAGGGAAGAAAGTGAGGAAATTAGTGCCCTTAAATCGCTCACAACTGCTTTCCTCCCTATCTAATTGTAAAAGCCTATGGAACATCGGCACAGAGGAACCTAGAGAGGTTGGCTTTACCACAAATAGAGAGGGGATGGATGTAACAAAGGTCTTACTTTACTCTGGTTTAGCGAAGACAGCAATATTAAAAGCGGAACATGAGCTCTCTAGGGAAGGGATCAGATTAGTAAAAAGGTTAGACTTGCAAATCAATCATAAGGATGAGAGTTCTTTCCTTAAAAACCATGCAGGGCTGGGCCAACGGCAGGTCAGATTGATTGATACCCGCTGGGATAAAAGAGATGAACTTGAAATCACTATAAAAGGTAGGGAATGTGAGACATATTATGAAGGATCCCTAACAGGAAACAGATTTAGAGTTCTAGCATCCCCAGGATTTGAGGAAGATGGGTGCCTGAGTGAGATAGATTAGGAGCTGGCATCATCACACAGCCTATTTATACTATCCTGGAATATAAATGGTTATAACAGAATGGTGAGCCAGGATAGCTTTAAAAAGACCATCAACAGCAATGAAATAATTTGTCTGCAGAAGACATGGCTGTGCGACTAAACCCTAATATTTGAGGGTTTTGCTCATCAGACAAAGGTATATAAATGTAGATGAATGTCGCACACGTTCTACAGATTACTCAAGATATTTGCGATATGTGTGCTGTATTAATGCCTGCCAAGCATTTGTGATAAACTATGAAAAAAGGCCTAACACCACATGGGCTGCTAGGACTACAGTGCGCACTACTTGGTATGAATTATAATTCATACCAAGTAGTGCGCACTGTAGTCCTAGCAGCCCATGTGGTGTTAGGCATCAGACAAAGGTAGCAAAAAAGTATCATTTTGGCAGACCTTCAGGAGGGCAATTGATACTTGACTTGAAAAACCTTTATTTCGGTAAAAATTTACCATAAAAGACAGTCATGTAGAACAATACATTTAAATGATTTGTGCAATAAAATGTAAAATGCATAAAAACATTACTGGAAAGAAACCTGCATGTGATAAAAACAGATCCATATTCAGTCTATATTTTGAGGTATTTCCTACTGGTGGACCAGAGGGCGCCCAGGTACTTGGCCATTGTAAATACAATTTGGTCTGACAAATCAGTTTTTAGGACTCTGTAAGCCTGCAGGCACTTCTTGAATCCCAAGTTTCTGCATAAAGGGAGAATCCAGTGCCTACGGATCCCATGATAAGCTGGACAAAAAAAGAGAATGTGGAGCTCGCTCTCATCCGTGATTCTACAAGCAGGACATGTACTGCTGGAATCGCGGTTCCATTTGGTTGTAAAAGATTTGATTGGAAGAGAGCCGTGCCTCCACTGAAGATATAGTTTTCTCAGTACATTGGGATAAATTTTGTCTAGAGTCGGTTCCATATTGTAGTTCACCTTATGGGAGAAAAAGGACGCTGTTAGGGACCCAGGATCTAGATGATTAAGAATCCGTGAAAGTTTAGATTCTCGATAAGACCTGGCTAGATCTTTTTTAGAGTGGGTTTGGCACTCGTTCTGGGGGTCAGACCACATACTTGAGAAACCTGCAGCCACCAGTTCGAGCTTGATGTGGAAGAGCCATTTGATTTTTCCGGCACCAGGAGTGGCTAGGATCTCCCGTAGTCCTTCCCTGTAACTGGCCAATTCAGGGGTTGACCATAATCTACGCCAGAAGGCCAGTGGGCGTAGAGCCAGCTCCTCATTAAGTGGTCGTAAACCAAGGTCCATCCTCAGCGGGACAAGGGGGGTGCTCGGTGGTAACCCTACAAGGTTACGGATAAATCTGTTCTCCACCATCAACAATTTAGATGTATTTTCGTGGCCCCAGAGTTCAGATCCGTAGAGGGCTACCCCCTTGGCCTGGGATTTGTAGATCTGTAGTGGGGGGCCAATTGGCCTAACCGAGGATTTGTTGTTTGCCACGAGCTTCATTACGCCTCCCGACTGCTGGGTCAGTTTCAGTGCCGCTTTTTCCAGGTGGGAGTTCCAGGTAAATTTATCGTTCAAAACAATTCCTAGGTATTCAAAGGTGTTTACCCTTTCCAGTTTGGTGTGTAAAATACTAGGACAGAAGTGGAATTTCTGTGGAGGGTTGAAGACCATGAATTTAGTCTTTGTGGCATTAATTTCTAATCCGTGGATTTCACAGAAGTCCACAAAGGCGTCAAGGGTGCACTGGATACCTTTTGCCGACTTGGATAAGAGCAGTGTATCGTCGGCGAACATGATGGCTGATACCCTCTCGGAGGCCAGTTTCGGTGCATCAGAGTTGGTTACACCTGCTAAGTGGGCAATTACCCCGTTGACATAGAGGCAAAACAGGGTTGGTGCAAGCACACAACCCTGCCTTACCCCCCTGCCAACGGGGAACTTCTCAGACAGTTCTCCCATCCTGCCGCATCTAACCTGAGCATAGTTTCTAGTGTGGAGGCGTATTATCATTTTCAAGAGGCCATCAGGGACCCCCAGATTATCGAGGACCTCCCACAACTTGTTCCTCGGTACCAGGTCGAACGCTGCCCTTAGGTCCACAAATACCGTGTAGAGGCTGCCACCCTCCAGTAGTACTGTTTTCCAGTGTATCATGGCCAGGCGAAAGACCTGGTCCACTGTGGAGACCTTCTCCCTAAAGCCTGCTTGAAAGGGGCTCAAGATGTTATAGTCCCTGGTCCACTCATGTAGGCGGTTTAGCAAGAGTTTGGAAAAGAGTTTCTGGGAAACGTCGATTAGGCTTATAGGCCTATAGTTTGCAGGAAGGAGGGGAGACCCCTTTTTAAAAATTGGCACAATTTCTGCCCCTGGCCAAGTGGAAGGGATTGGCAAGCCCTTCAGGATAGCATTAAATAGTACCCCTAGATAGGGAGCCCAGACATTTGGTTCATGCTTGTAGAGATCGCCTGGGAGCCTATCTAGGCCCGGCGCCTTACCAGCAGACAGGGAGGAAATTGCCAGGGTAATTTCTTCTAGAGTGAAGCCCTCGATCTCAGTTGGCCTGTTTGTGATGTAGGGGGACTCTCCACCATGTTCGCTGCTTTCATTGTCACTGATATGTGGGAGATATAAGTTTTTAAAATGTTCCTCCCAAACAGATGGTGCAATACAAGCCTCGACAGCTGCAAGTGGTTCAGACGAGCCGTGCCTAACAATTTGCCAAAAGGTCCGTGAGTCTTGGCAAGCGAGGGCGGCTGTTATCTTTAACCAGTTCTCCTCGTCCCATTCTATTTTTGCGGTGTGGAGGGCAGATTTGTAGGAAAGACGTTCCTCCCTGATTACGGTTGGGGTTTCTCGGGCTTTCAATGATTCGAGCAGGAGGGTTTTTGCTTCCCTGCAAGAGGCGTTGAACCAGGTCGCTCTTCTCTTTTTGGGCTTGCGAAGCCTGGCAACTGGGTTCAATATATCTGCAAGGTTTGTACATAGCTCCGAGTGGATGTTCCCGATTGCAGCCAGATGTACCTGAGAGTCCAGGCTACCCATGGTGTTAGTCTCTAGATCGCTCCCCAGATAGTTCACACAGCACTCTACTTTTTCCAGGGCAGGTGCGATTAATGCATAAAGTCTTTCAATATTGGTTTGGTTTTCCAGCAATTTGGTCCATTTTATTCTGCGCCTATTGCTGGTTAACGCTAGGTCGGACTGGGATGGTGCATTGGGATCTACCTTCTCAAGATGACGATAAGGGATCTCAAACTTTAGTGAGAGCAGATTGTGGTCGCTATCATATCTGGAGATGACTCTGAAGTCTTTCGCCCTCTTCCAATCTCTGGTTGATACCATTATGTAGTCGATCCTTGACTCATGTCCCAGCCTATTAAAGGTGTTTTTAGGCGGAATATCACCCTCCATCCGGCCATTGCATGCCCTGAGAGAGTGACTAAGTGTGAGGGACATTATCTGAATGGCGAGGGGGGAACATGTCTTGGTGGCTACATCTGCCAAGGAGGGAAAATCCCATAGGTCATCCTCCTCGGCCGATATACCTTCCACATAGGCGGGGAGTGGTTCAAATTGATTGTTAAAGTCACCACCTATGATTAAAGGGGAGGAAAAATTGTGTGTATCGAGAAAATGGGCTAGATCTTCCACTGGGCCCGATGTTGCAGCAACCCCAACTGGCCTCGAATAAAAGTTGATCACTACAAGTTTCCCTCCACATGGCCATTCTAGGGAGACACATTGGAAGTCACAAGAATTGGTTTCCATAGGTGTGGCCCTGCAGGCCAGGTGGGACCCCACCCAGGTTGAAAGGCCTCCTGAAGGGCGGCCTTTTCCACCCCATTTCGCTTCAATACTAAAGGTCGCGAATCCCTGGCGGCTAAGTTGTTCTCTAGCCCAAGTCTCTTGTAAGAGACAGATGTCATAGCCCTCTACTAAGTCTATCCAATCAGGGGTATCTAATGTGTTAGCTAACCCAGCCACATTCCAGGATAGAATGGAGAGTGTGCCGTGAGCCTCTGTTGTGCTTCTGATATTTGATGTTCCGGGGCGCCCTAGAGCTACAGATTTCCCACACTGATTAGGTGGGGCGGTGTGCCATAGAGCACTGTTTGGTGTGTGGCTCTGTGGAATGGGGAGTTTATGATTCAGCCCCTGATTGGAGTCAGCGGTTTCACCCATGGCAGAGCATGTAATATGTCTATCTGCCCCTGGTCTAAGATCAATTGACACTGTGTGTGCTGGTGTTAGTGGGAGAGAAGAGCCAACCATAAGTGTGTCTAGAGTGCTGGTTATCGGTGCATTGCCTGAAGACTGAGTGTGATTGCTGGTTTGAATGGGTGAGGGGGGTGCAGTGTCTACTGGATGTGGAAGTCAGTCCACCTCCTCGAGACAACCGTATCTGTTGGAAGTCGGGATCCCATTCCATCCTCCGGGTGTATCCGCCCACCAGTTACTTTGTGCTCCCCAAGTGTGTTTCCTCGCCTGCATCCTGCTCCAGTTCCCCCCCTGAGCTGGAGGTGGACGTGGTGGGTAGAAAAAGGTGAGTGGTCTTGCTATTATTGTTGTAACTGAGCTATGGTTGATCCATGAGTAAATGGCATGAGCAGTGTTGGAGTCCTCGAAGGTGATTATCACACAGTCTCCAGGGGTGGTCTTTTGTGTGGTCCCTACCCAAGGTACCCTTCTTACCATAAGGATTTTACTCCTTAAGTGGTTGGGGATTGGTTTATTGGTTTCCAACCAATGGATCACCTTGTTCTTGAGGGAGGCAAAGTTTTCATGCTGATTGTATACCAGTTCGGTTACCCCGGTCAGCACCACGACGTAGGGGCTTACCTCAGGGGGAAGATCTACAAATCCCCTTGATCGTATAAAACTGGTACTGGCTCTCTGCGATGTTGAAGGATTAGCGCTCTGGTCATTGTGTCTCACATTAGGTTGCTCAGTCGGGACAGGTGTACTTTGGGCGGATGCGGCTAAGGGAGGTGGCATTGCCCCACTAGGATGATTATTGACATTTACCTTAGTTCGGGGTTTGGGTGTTGGTTTGACCTTGGATATAGTATTGGAAGTGTTAAGGGAGGAGCATGCAGCAGGTACAAGTGTGTTAATAGATCCTGGTCTCTTAGCTTTAGGGGGAGGCCGCGAATTCACTGCTGCTTGGGTGGTAGAGTCCAAGTGTACGGCTGGGAGCAAAGGTCCATTTGTGCCTGTAGATTTAGAATTCTGCATAGTGATGGTTGCCAAGTTTAATATACTTTTTTCTATTTCTAGTAGCTGCGTCTCTATGTGTGTGAATCTCTTTTCTATTGGGGAATTGATACTGGTTTCATCTAAAATCGCCAGGAAGGTGGTAACACTAGATGTAAAATGCAAATGGGAAATAGGGTGTAGAGTGTTTCTATTGTATCCAGAGCAGCGATTTGAAGGTATAGTTATTGTAAATGTATACATTCAGAAGAGGGAAGATAAGGTCTATCAGGCTGACGTGGAAAAATTAAAGGAGGATTTGTTAAATCTAGCCGATAACTATCAAAAAGATGTACTGCTTGTGATGGGTGATTTTAGCCATAAGCTGTATCCAGGTAGGATTGACCAATGTTGCAAAGAATTGTTAAGTGCATATAAAATTAGGGATGCCTTATTCCCAAGGGGGGCTATCTCAACACAGGATGTGTCTCTAGGTCAAACGTTTGATGCCTTGGGTCTGGTCTGCATGGATGTTGGTGGGGGCTCAGTGGGAGCTTTATCGTCAGCAGCTAGCAAGTGCACTCTTAATCCGAGTAGGGGATAAAAGGACACTACAACTCCCACAATTCAATGCGCAAAAACGAGCATTTAATCAGGAGTTGGGCGTTGCCCGAGCACGAACTTCCCACAAGCCTTTGAAAAAGGGGAAACTTGAATTGCGTCAGGCACTGTGGAAAGCTGCTTTAATCTACCCACGAACTTTGCATTCCTGTACTGATTAAAAAGGATGGTAACCTTTTGCTGTTGGACTCGCGTGTGTCTCTCTAGGTGAGCAACCTTCACATCGGCATATATATATATATATATATATATATATATATATATATATATATATATATATATATATATATATATATATATATATATATATATATATATATATATATATATATATATATATATATATATATATATATATATATATATATATATATATATATATATATATATACATATATACATATATACACACATATATAATAGATCCCTGTTACTGGAGTGGCAGCAGAGGTTGTTAGAAGAATTGTCTTGAAGATTTGTGGTGGAAAACCAGTCGGAAGGGCTGTCTGCAGGCCTGCTTGCTTTGAGCAGGTCCATGTATTTATTGTGTGAAATGTGTTGGAAGGAATGGAGAGGCCGGGTTAGAGTATTGTTGGATTGCTGTTTTGTAAAAGGGTCAGTGCTGGTGCTTTGTCTTTGTTTTAAGTATGAGCCCAACGTGTCTGCTTTGGCCATTTATTGATTTGGTAGTTTGGCGATTGCCTCTTATTGTGCATCTAAATGGGGTTATACATCTCAAAGTAGGATACAACTAGCAGAAAACAGGTTTCTAAGATCACTTCTGACCATTCCCCAGTCAACACCTACCTATTCCTTACACACAGAATTAGGACTGGGCTATATCAGAGATCAATTAAAAATGGCACCCCTGATCTGTTGGGTGAAAACGTGGTTGAATGAGGAAATTACTCTGAATCACCAGATTCTAAGTGATTGTGTAGCTTTAGATAAGGCACACAGGGTCCCTTGGCTGATGGACGTTAGAGCGGCGTTCATCAAGCTTGGACGACCTGAATTGTGCACATCACCAGAATCTATAAAAAACGAGGATATAGGTTGGATTAGGCACAATTGTATGAACATGTTAGAAATGGAGTGGGAGGAGCGGGAGTTAATGAAACCGTGTAAACTATCTCTTATTTACTTCCCCTTCCGTTGAACCTTACTTAAAAATTGTAACCAAAGCTTTACATCGCTACTTGCTGGTTAGATTTTGGTTCAACTTAATTCACCTCACCCTAGGTGCCTTTCCAAATTGGGGACAACCAGAAAATTCTGCTCCTTGCACATGTGACAATTTTTCTACACAAGACACTTTGCACTTTATTATGTCCTGTGATTTTTACGCTTTTTAACCCCATTACTACAAGAGGTCAGTTTTGTCCAATTAGGGGCCGCCCTACTTTATATGCAAATGCTTAGAGGTACACGTGATATTTATAGCATTCCGAGTTTCCTGGTGGTTGCGGTCCGGATTAATAACAGAAAGACTATTCGTGTTTAAACGTTTTGTTTGTCGCATACTCGGATAAACTGTTTTACTGAATTGATTTGATTTTGACTAAAATAATGATGTATTTGTTACATCTTTATCTGTTCTACAGTTATGTTCCTTTAAATTCTCTTAGAATGCTGGTAATGCTGACTTGGCAGAACGTGGGGTTAGCAGTGAACTGTCTAGAAGAGCAGTTGCCGGTGCTGTATCTCAGGGGATTTTACCACAAATAAACTTATTAAGAAATCATCTAAATCCTGTCATTCCACTTTGAAAAAGTGGCGACGAGGGAGAACCCACCTGATTTGACCCCCGAGATGTTATGAAGAAAGTGATTTGTAACAATTGTAACTTGAAAAATCGATAAGAAAAGCGGCTTGTTTTGAAATTGGTGAAAGCATTTTGGGATCTTACCGAAAGAAAATAGGATTGACAACAAGACCGTGACCAAATGGCATAAAAAGTTTCCAGAGTTATTTAGTTCCAAATTAGGATGTCTTAAAAAAAT
The DNA here is from genome assembly GCF_964263255.1 of Lissotriton vulgaris. Taxonomy (NCBI): domain Eukaryota; kingdom Metazoa; phylum Chordata; class Amphibia; order Caudata; family Salamandridae; genus Lissotriton; species Lissotriton vulgaris. The sequence continues at coordinate 1,120,663,079 of NC_141698.1, forward strand.
TTGAACATCGCATAATCCTCAAACCTGATTGTATTCCTGTAGTTCACAAAGTACGCAATGTTCCTTTGGTGTTGAGGTCACAGTTAAAGATAGAACTGGATAGGTTGTGTCAACAAAACATCATTGAGCCCATGGAGGCGTCAGATTGGCTTAGTCCGGTGGTTTTGGCGCGGAAACCTAACGGAAAATTATGCATGTGTGTTGATTTAAGGGACTTAAACAAAAGTATTTGGGTAGACCGATATCCTTTACCCCGGAATACTGAAATGGTGGCATCTGTTAAGGATGCTCAGTATTTTTCGTCCATTGATCTATCAAATGCGTACCACCAGATAAAATTGCACCCTGAATCTCGCCAATTAACATCTTTTATAATACCAGAGGGAGCATTCCAATTTTTGAGAATGCCTTTCGGTTTATCTTCAGCTTCAGCTGTTTTTCAAAGGGTTATGTGCAAAGTCCTTGAAGGTATATCCAATATGTTGGTATTTCAAGACGATGTGCTTGTGTTGGGGAAAAGTGGAACAGACCATGATAAAGTTTTAAATGAAGTCTTGTCAAAACTTCAGTGTGCTGGGTTGACGGTTGCTGCTGAGAAATGTAAGTTTGCCACGAGTGAAATAGAGTATCTAGGGCATACCTTGTCAGCAGAAGGTGTTAGACCTAAGAAAAACATGTTAGATACAATCAAGAATGCTCCATCGCCTTCTGACAAAGAACAACTACGTTCTTTTTTAGGTTTAGCGGAGTATTACTCCAAATTGGTATCCAATTTTGCCTCAAAAGTCATTTGTTTAAGATTATTAATGAAAAAAGGAACTAATTTCTCGTGGAGTGCTGAATGCCAATTAGTTTTTGATAATATTAAGAAGGACATCATAAATGCTGTAGCACTTAAACCTTTTGATCCCAACAAAAAATCAATCGTTGTGGATGCGAGTGTATATGGACTGGGGGCTGTGTTAATGCAAGGAAAAGACAAGTTTGAGTGGACGATAGCGTTTGCGTCTCGAACTCTGAAACGTGCTGAACCATCATATTCAGTCATAGAAAAGGAGGAGCTAGCTTGTTTTTGGGGAGCACATTATTTCAGAAATGATGTTTGGGGCACACATTTCGAATTAAGAACAGATCATAAACCCCTTGTAGAAATATTTTCAACCAAAGGGGCAGGCAGGGCTACCCCTAGAATCGCCAAATGGATTTACAAACTGCAGGAATATGATTTCCAGATGAGGTATGTTCCTGGCATTAAGAATGTTAATGCTGATTGTTTATCTCGTCTTCCGGTCAGTGAGGGTGATATTGTAATGGATCAGGATGAAAATTGGTCAGTAGCTACGGTGGATGAAGCCTGTAATGGTGCTATTGGTTTGGAAGAGTGGAAACAAGCTGTACAAGATGATTCTGTATTAAAATAAGTAGTTTCACGGTTAGCTTCTGTGTGCAATCGTCTTTCATGGAGTGATTGTGAATTATCTGTGTATAAGACTGTTTGGCCAGAACTTTCTTATGATCCTTTTGTTGGAGTAGTTAGGAGAGCAGACAAACTCATAGTACTATCAGGTTTACGTTATACGTTATTAGATCTTATCCATGAAGGGCATTTAGGTATGTCTGGTATGAAGAAAAGGTGTAGGTGTGATTTCTAGTGGCCTGGCATGGATAAAGATGTTGAAAGGTGTGTTAGGAATTGCGCAGCGTGTACCTGTAGTGTCAGTCAGTCAAATATCTTTATTCGATTGTTTGCATATAACAATCATAAAAGTACATTTCATAACATAAACATTTGACACAAGATATAATTATAAAAAGGAGTATTTCCAAAAGGTCACGGTCACAAGCGAGATTACAGGTTTAAAAAATATAAATATACAATTTAAGTTAAAAAGATATACCCATCAGTAGCAAAATTAATTAACCTTCCATACTTTTTCTAAACTTGAGTGCTAGTTTTAAAAAGCTACATACAAACATAGTGCAGTCACTGTTTAGCATTTGAAGGTAATAAAGTGCTGGTCTGCTTTGTGCAAAATACAGCTGTTTAAGTAGAGGTTTTAAAAACAAATTACGAGGAACTGTATAATAGGAGCAAATGAATAAAAAGTGTGCCAGATCTTGCGGAGACTTATTGTCACAGCCGCAAGCTGGCAACACTTGACCTCTATGGGCCCCACTTGGTACAGCTAACAATAAGTGAAACAGATCAAAACGGAGCCTTGTCAACAAAAAGCGTTCGTAACCCGACATGGGCCAAGATAGATAAGGTTCCATTTGTAGACAGGTTTTTGTCAGAGCGTGCGATTTCACACTATTTTTCTTGAGCTCTCTCTCCTCCCTCGCTAGGTACCTGGATGACATAAAGGTGTTCTTCACATAAGTTACATCTGGTTTAGTTATTTTCTCTGGGGCTAGGAAAAGGTCCAGCCGGCCTAGTTCAAGGAGACATCTTCTGACGTATTTTATCCACGGGATCTTGTACCTCCCTTCCCACGCTAGTGTTTCTTGTAAGATGTTTCTGGTGAGGGGTATGTCTGTATTTAACCAGCTATTTAACCAGCACAGCAAGGGATTAACAGCTATCCTGTCACTTAAATAGGACATGCCAAGTTCTTCATGGACAGAGAAGTTTGCTGTACCCCTAGGGACCCTTAACACTTGCTTTAAGAAGTTATTTTCAGTGACCTCAAGGTCATCTAAAGGTACAAAGCCCCATATTTCGCTCCCGTAGCACGCGACTGCAGTACTTTTAGCTTGGTATAGCTTCAGGACGGCAGCCACTGGGCTGTTTCCCATTTTCCTTGCAAAGTCTATTATTGCTGCATTTTCCTGCACTACCTCACCCTTTTTCTTCTGTATCGCTGATGCCCACGTTAGTTTGTGGTCAAAAAGAACACCAAGGTACGAAAAAGTCTTGGTTGTCGGTATTTTTTCACCGTTTACTAAATGGGGGTATGTTTTTTAGGTCCTAATCCTGTCATCATAACAAAAGATTTCGAATTATTGATGCTCAGGCCTCGAGAGTTCATGAATTCAAAGAATGAATCTAGCAAGATTTGAAGGCCAATCGCGGTTCTAGAAATTAGGACGGCATCGTCTGCATATAGCAGGACGGGCACGCCCTTCCTTCCTATGTATGGATAGTCTGTACCTGTTTTTAATAAGTGCTCTTCCAGTTCATTAATGTAAAGGTTAAAAAGAAACGGGGCTAAGATGCACCCCTGTCTGACTCCCCGGTTTATCCCAAAATCCCTAGTTACTTTCATGTCTTGGGTGTAACGGACATTTGCTCTTGTGTCCGAGTGGAGGTCAGCCAAGAAATTAATCAGATTATGCTCCACTCCCATTTTTTGCAGGACCTCCCAAAGCCTACCTCTGTCAACGCAATCAAAAGCGGACGATAAGTCCATAAAGGACATATGAATGGTCCCTTTTCTAGCCATAGTGTACTTGCCGTTTATTAAATACAGGTTCAGACATTGGTTTACCGTTGAATGGCCTGGTCTGAACCCGTATTGTGTTGGCGACATTATATTATTTTCATTGGCCCATGCTACCAGCCTATTTAAAATTATACCCCCCACCACCTTAGCAACTGAATTAATCAACGAAATAGGTCTGTAATATACTGCGCTGCTTCGATCGCCCTTCTTGAATACAGGCACTATGGTTGAAGACCCCCAGGACTTTGGGCAGCCAATTAATGCTCCGGCGTTTATTACTGCGGTAAGAACTGGGGCCCATAAATGGATATTTGATTTAAATAAATCAGGAGGGAGGCCGTCAGGGCCAGGAGCCTTATTTCAGGTTAGACCCCGAATCCCCTTCTCTACCTCCTCCACTGAAAAGGACAACAAGTCTTCCTCAGAAGGTTTAAAAACAAATTCCGCTTGTGGCTCATCGCTTTTAAAAATGTTACTAAAATGAGATACCCATTCATCCTCGGGTATATTAGATCCAAGCATAGGGTTACTGGGATCATCGAACAGAGGCTTATTAATAATGTTCCAAAACTTGGAGCTATTACCCAGAATTGCGGGATCAAGCAGAGACTCCCAAATTCCTGCTTTCACTTCTTTTTTCCGAGCTGCCTGGGCTGCCTTATATTTAGTTCTCAGAGTCTTTATAAGGACAGGATCTCTTGGGATAGCCTTTAATGCCTTTTTAAGTTTTCGTCCGGCCTTTGAACATGCTTGATCAAACCATCTTGGTTGGTATTCAGACTGACCCTTCGCTGGTATGGTTAGCATTTGACCAACTCTATTAACCACAACAGAAAAGGCGTTTAGAGTCATTTCAGGCGATGTAGTAGGAGAGACACAAAGACCAAGTTCTTGGCCACAACTGGTATTGATTGAGCTGTACAAAGTGTCACTGTTAACCTTTGACCATTTCAGACGTCGGTTTCCGTTTATTGGTTTTAGAGACCCACAATCTTCCCGCGTCTTCCGCTGTTCAAATATACCTCCTCCTACTACGATAGAGATAGGGTTGTGGTCGCTATAAATGTTTATATGGTTTTGAAAATCAGAGGCTAAGTCAACAAGATCTCTAGAAAGTAAAATGTGGTCTATGTAGGATCCGTGACCAGAGCCTTTGTACGTGGGAATGTCAAAGATATGGGACTCCTCCGACATAGACATTGCAACAGTTAAATTCCTGTCATCAGTTAGGTTGTTTACAAGAGTGCCACGCGTCGAGTGGTCGAAATGGAAACCAGACCTGTTATTACATCCTAAGAGACCAATAGGTGTCGTTACAGAGTTGCCACATGGATGCGCGTTAAAGTCACCAGCAATGATAGAGTTTCGAGGCAAACTTGCTGCTTTGGCTTTTAAGAAGTTATGTAAATGGAGGATGTTACACTCCCTGTTTGAAAGTACAGCGTTGTAAAAGTTGATCAGGGTGAGTGCCCGTTTACCTCTCCTAAGCACCAGGGCTTGGATATGTCTATTATCAGATTCTCTGTTGAAAACCTGGCAGATAAGTGCGAGGCTGATGTAGGTTGCCAAACCCCCCTTTGATCTTCCACTATTCGACGGGGCTGCCGGTAAAAAGAAACTCTGAAAGCCCTCGATGTGTACATTTACATCTTCCAGCCATGTTTCTTGGAAACACAGAACAGTGTATTTCTTTATGTATGCCACCCATGTTGGATCCTTTATCTTGGCAGCCAGACCGGCTACATTCCAGGATAAAAGTTTTATAGTGCAAGGTGGTGCGTGGCCTGGGCCTGCTACCTGCACCGTATTCATGGGTGAAGATGGAACTTGATTGCCTCGGTCTATCGCTATGTCTGCTTGCACTTCGCTGGTAGGGAGTAGAGGATTTACGTCGCTGAGGACAGGGCTATAAACTTGGATGGTGGAATGTAGTGAGGTAAACCCCTTTTGTAACAGCGTACTCTCAGGATGATTTACTGGCAGTTCTACTTTACAGGTTTCGTCTAACTCTTGGATAGAAATTTGTGTACACTCTGGATTAGTGCTCTCTATTGTGTTGGAGTATACTACCCTATTTGGGGGCTCAGAGGGGGTAGAAAGGGGCGAGGTTGCGGTTTGTCAGTCGATCTCATCCAGGTAATCTGGAGCATAGAAGGCATCAACTCTGTTTGAGATGGGAACCCCGTATTGCATGTTTGGATGATGTGGGTATGAGTAATGTCGTTGTTTTTTTTTTTTTTTTGTGTCCTCATTAGCCAAGAAGTCGATCCAACTATGCTCTTGTCCTCTCAGACACGAGGACCGACCCCCCTGTAGCTGAGCTCCAGGTGCCCCGAGAGTCAGCCTCAATGTCGCCAACAGAGCTTGGACAGACATACTCCCTTCGGACCAGTCCGGCCAGTTGTCCTGTAACTGTACGATACCACCCTTTAGGACAGAGAGATTTTTAGGCCTAATCATCGGACCCGGGGGAAAAAAAACCAAAAAAAAAAAACCCCGGTTATCTAACTATCCCTCCTCCAATCGATCAAAAGGTCCCAAAATTTAAGTGATAGAGGGCTGCATGTTCTCGATAAGTCCAGCTTTGATGTTGCATAAAGTGAAGACAGCCACTCTGCATGTGTTGGGGGATTTATGTTAACCCAATTTTTACAAATTTCTCTTCTTGCCAATAAGATGGCATAAAACAAAAAATCTCTCTCTAATCCTTTAATATTGTGGTTTAATCCGAAGATAATTAAAGACCATGAGCACGGGATAGTGATACCAAGAATAGATTTCAGTGTTGTTCTGACTTCATACCAAAAAGTGGCAATGTTCGGACACTCCCAAAACATATGAAGGTCTGAGGCTGCTGGTAAAGAGCATTTGCAGCAGCACTTCCCTGTTTGAAATTTCGACAGCCTTTTAGGAGAGTAATACGCTCTGTGGAGTGTGAAAAAGTGGTTGCGCCTCAACCATGCTGGCTTGATGACTTTGTAAAGGAGGGTGAAAGATTCCTCCCAAATAACCTCTCTATCTGGTTCTCCCTCTGCGCCCCATAGTTTTTCCGGGAGGTTGGAATCTCGCTCTCCATCCTCTATAATATGCCAATAGAAGAGTGCAACTTCCTTTTTTCCCATAGGTCTTTCAACTAGGATATTTTCTAAAGGACTCTCCTCTCCCATCATTCCTTTTTTCTTAATTTGAGTATGAATCCAACTTCCTATTTGTAGATATACTATCCAGGAGAGTGGTGATGTTACTTTTAGCTTGAAGATATCCCAGTCAATGATTGATCTTTCCGTCAACATATCTCCCCACTTTGTAATCCCTGCGTCTAGCAGGACTTTTTTTAACTGTATTGGCCTCTTGTGATGCTAGTCCAGGTAGATCCCAAATTGGTGCATGCTCAGATAAGTATCCTATCCCGGCCTTAGATTTTATTTGAGACCACTCTTTCAAGCTACTCAGTAGTGTCTTTAACCTGATTTTTTTGAAAAACTTCTGGTGGCCGAACTTAAAGAGAAAGCCATTCACTGGGGGGTCCGAACCCAATAGCATTGCCTTGTACATAAGCCCATTTGCATTTTCCCTGGGGAGCTTAAGTAGCATCCTAGAATGGGTCAAATGAAATGCCCAAGCATAGTATTCCAGGTCTGGCAATGCAAGCCCTCCTTTTTCTCTTCTCCTTCTCAATTTTTTCCAAGCTAATCTGCTGTATTTATATCCCCAAATGAAAGAATTAATATTCTGCTGACATTTTGCAAGCTGTTTGGTGTCAAAAACTAGCGGAATGGAATTAAAGATAAAAGTAAATTTCGGGAGAATACTCATTTTTATCAAGCTAGTTCTCCCATAGATGTTAAGTGGGAGGAAGGACCAAGCTTTCATCAAAATTTGGGATTCTCGGGAAATACGAGCTAAGTTGCACTAGATCTTTAGTTATTGTAATTCCCAGGTACCTCATTGATGATTTTACCGGGAGTTGAAGATTTTGAATGTTCCAAACCATAATTTCGGTTTTTCCTGCGTTAATTTCATAACCTGAAAATTTCCCAAAAATCTCCGCCTTCTTTATAATTACGGGGAATGCCAATGTAGGGTCGGTTGTATAAATTAGTATGTCATCGGCATAGAGGCCAATCTTCTTTTCCCAGCCCGAGAAAGTAAAATGTGGAATATTGGTATCCTCTCTAATGGATTGTTCGAACGGTTCAACATATAAATTAAAGAGGAGAGGAGATAGGGGGCAGCCCTGCCTTGTTCCTCGGCTGATTTTAAAAGGGGTGGTTCGTGTGCCATTTATTAATAGAGATGCTCTAGGGTTGTTATATATTAAGCCTATGGTCCTACAAAATTTGGGTCCCAGATGGAATTTATTCATTATTAAATTTAGGTATGCCCAATTTACCGTATCGAACGCTTTAGTGGCGTCGAGGGTCATGATGGCGAGGGGTAGACTGAAAGTTGAGGCAATATCCGTGGCACCCACCAGATCGTAGGTTAGATCAGCCAATTGCTGGCCTCTAATAAACCCCTTTTGATCAGGGTGGATGATCGACCCAATCTCGCTTCCCAATCTCGCAGCCAAAAGTGAGGTGAAAATCTTGTAATCATTATTGAGAAGCGAGATTGGGCGATAAGATCCACATTCGGCTGGGTCTTTGCCTGCTTTTAATATTAAGGCTATATTTGCCTCCCCCCAGGAGCTTGGAGGTGCTAGCCCTCTAGCCATTATGTCATTAAAAAGATTCGTAAGGACTGGGGTAAGCGTAGAATTAAGCATCCTATATAATCCTCCGGGGAGACCATCTGGTCCCGTGGCTTTGCCCTGTGATAGTTGCTTAATGGTGTTAGAGACTTCTAATTCCGTTATATCCTTTTCTATATTTTCCGTTTGGGTGCTCTCCAATTCCGGGAGAGTTATATTATTCAGCCATTCATTCCTTTCATCTGCATTAACGTTCAGTTCCTCCGTGTATATATTCTGTAAGAACTCTCTGAAGGCTTCCCCTACGGCCGAGTCTGTTGACCTGATATTAGCTTCTCCAGCAACCCTCACTTCTTTAATAAAATTTCTAGATTGCTCAGCTTTAATTTTCCAGGCCAACAATTTTCCTGCAGATTCACCATATTCGAAGTGAGCAAGTTTGCTTGCCTGCCATCTTTTATTTATCCTCTCCTGAAGTAGTATGTCTAACTTGGTTTTTAATTCTGTTTTTTCCTTTTGATTGTCTGAAGGGAACTGATCTAATGATTCTAAATGACTCAGCTCTTGCTCTATATGTCGTACTCCCTCTTCATATTTCTTTCTCCCGTATGAGGCCCTTCCTGTAATGCTGCCCCTAATGAAGGCCTTCCAAGCCTCCCATACTATGGCCAGAGAAGTAGAGCCTAAATTTTGCTCTAAAAAGGAGACTGTTTCATGCGTCAAATATTCTTTCTCCTCTTCCTCCAGTAAAATTGTTCGGTTGAACGACCAAGAATGGTGAGTAGAGTTCTGGTCCACTTTTACAGAGAAAAAAATGGCAGAATGATCTGACAAGTGTAGAGGGAGGTAAGTTATATTTTTAACCCGATCCTTAATGGAACGACTAAATAGAGCATAGTCAATTTGTGATTTGTGTCTGTATTTGTAAATATAGTAAGAGACACCCATAGCATTGCCAGACCTTTGCCTCCATAAATCTAATAGGCCAAGATTCGACATAAATCTGAGTAGTGTGTCCCTCATATTACTATGAACGACCGCTCTGGAAGTAGGGGATTTATCTAACTTTGGGTCTAGGACGAGGTTGAAATCTCCCACCCATACTATAGGATCAGAGCAGGTAATCAAATGGTTCTGCAGGATGTTTAAATAAGAAGGATCGTCCTGATTAGGTCCATAATAGCTTATAATAGTAATATCCTTTGAATGTAGTTGAGCCTTAACTATCAACCATCTACTACTCGCATCTATTTCCCAACTCGTGATCTGGGCCCTTGCTGCTTTTTTAAAGATGATAGCTGTGCCGCGAATACTGGTATTGTGGTCCGTAGTTATAAATTTATCAACCCATTTGAGCTTTTTAAGTATATCTGTAATTTCCTGTTTATTCAAGTGTGTTTCCTGAATCGCAATGATCTGCGCAGGTGAATCCCTTAGGTATTGTAAGATTCTATTTCTTCTAGCCCTAACACGCAGACCATTTACGTTCCAGGATATGAATTTAATGTCTGCCATTAATATTTAACGGAGTTTCCCGCCCCCCTCCTCTGATCTAAAAAAAAGAAAATGCCTGTTGTTAATTATATCTTTAGCTATTTCGTCCAAACAGCCGCTTTGGGACACTAATGGATCTATTCAAAAGAAATGTTTTTTGGATGTCAGAGAAAGGGCGCACTGCCAGTATGGAAGCACTATAGGACCAAGTGGGATGTGGTGCAACTGGGTGAGTGGACAACCATATAACCACTCAAAGGAGAAGTCAGCAAGCTGTACTAGTCCAACGTTACAAAAAGAAGCATACCCTATGCACACACTTGAAAGGTATAAGATGGGCACCGTATGTCCAATTACAATTTGTTTAACACAGTGCAGAGAAACAACATTCATATGCAAGTTAATGTAAATAAATAAACAAGTGTTTGTCAAGAAATCTTGGTCTCCTTGTTTTAATCAGTCACAGCTTGTGAACAACCAGCCGACACGTGTTTCATCGCGTCTTGCGACTCTTCAGGGCTCCAATGGTTGTGTGTGGACCAAGTGGTCGCTCTTCCGGTGATACTTCCGACCCGGAAGGGCCCAAGACCATCCAATATCAAAATCGAAGTAAATTAAATTGGCTTGCAAGCGTAGTGCGCTTTGTATATGTTGCCCGGGAACTCGGAACACGGAGACCCGGGAGAAAACGAAAGAGACAAGCCGTCTAAAGACATCAAGTCCGGACGAGTCCATCGAGCTTTCGTTAATAAACACGACATAGAAAAAATCATAGATAACAGAGTGATCCCAAACCTTTACCTTCTCCCGGGCAACATATACAAAGCGCACTACGCTTGCAAGCCAATTTAATTTACTTCGATTTTGATATTGGATGGTCTTGGGCCCTTCCGGGTCGGAAGTATCACCGGAAGAGCGACCACTTGGTCCACACACAACCATTGGAGCCCTGAAGATTCTCAAGACGCTATGAAACACGTGTCGGCTGGTTGTATACAAGCTGTGACTGATTAAAACAAGGAGACCAAGATTTCTTGACAAACACTTGTTTATTTATTTACATTAACTTGCATATGAATGTTGTTTCTCTGCACTGTGTTAAACAAATTGTAATTGGACATACGGTGCCCATCTTATACCTTTCAAGTGTGTGCATAGGGTATGCTTCTTTCACTAATGGATCTATATTCTTCATGATTATTGAATTCGGTTCATGAGGACTTTTATATTTTGCTTTTCCCTTCCCGCCCCCCCTCCCCTGGAAACCCCCCCCCAACTTACTCTGGCTTGATGTATTGCCAGCTTGTCGTCTCTGACGTTTTCCTGTTCCATGCCCTAATATCTATCTTGTTGGTCCCTATGTTCAAGATATAGGCAGTGATAGCTCCTAGAGCCCTATTTTAAATCATTTATATAGTAGTTGACTTATGGCATTTTAATCTATTCCTGGTGAAGGTACTCGGGTGGCCTAGTGGGGATTTAGTCACAAGTATGGGGTTTGAAAGTAGATACCGTGGCGCCTTAAGCCTCATACTTTTAAGAATAAATATGCTAGGAGTTATTAAGATATGTGATAAGATTCCGAGATTAATTAACTAATGTCTATCTGTCACAAACTACTATTTAGTTTTCCTGGATGTAATCTTGAAGTTAAATATCCACAACCCAGTGTAAATACTTTGTATTGCCCCTTTTATTTATTTGTACCTTTCTCTCTCTTCTTTTTTTTTTTCCCAACTTTATTTTTTCCTTCTCCTTTTTTTTTGTTTCCTTTCTTTTCCCTCTTTTTTTTTCCCTTTCCCTTTGTGAGTTTTATTCTTTTCTTGTTTTTTTTTTTCATATCTATTTTATTTTCACAGGGCCCTTTTTTTTGCTCTGATTACTTATAATCTATATATATTTATTTTATTATTTATTTATTTTTAGAAAAATTTTCACACTTGATCCGGAGGGTTTGCGTGTTCGCTAATAGTGACAAGTAGCTCATCAGCTTCAAAGGGAGACTTAACATTGTACATTTTGTTATTGTACATTACCCTTAGAAAGGCAGGGAATCTCATTTGAACAGTAGCTCCTAGACTTCTGAATTTTTCCATCCGTTGGCCTAGTTCCCACTGTCTATCCAGTGTAGTTTTGGACAGGTCCGATCTCACCTCAAAAGAGAAGTCTAAAGTTTTCAAAGTCTTGGCTTTAAGGGCTGAGGTCAAAATCCTCTCTTTTAGAGAATATGTTAAGAAATTCACCAGCATCTTCCTTGGTTTATCTCTACCTGGTTTAAGGCGGAACGGATCCCTGTGCACCCTCTGAATGTCTGTTTCTATCTCGGACAGAGATTCTTCCATATTTAGAGAGTCCTTTAATATAGTTGCGACAAAGTTCTTTAAGTCTCCACCTTCTTTCCCCTCCGGTATTTTTAGGAGCCTTAAGTTATTTTGCCTAGAAAAATTTTCTAGGGTTTCAACCCTCTCTTTTACTGTATTGCCTTCTTGTCTTAATGTTTGAATCTTACCCTCGGCAGCCTCTAGTTTTGCCTTAAGTTCTTCAACACCATTCTCTAGGCCCCCTGTTCTTAGTGAGAGACCGTCCACCTTAGAGTCTAAATTTTCACACATTGTACGGATCTCTGATTGAGTGAGTCTGGATTCCTCGAAACATCGCTTTGATTCCTCAAATCCGTTTCTAATCTCTTTCCTCATGCTGAGAAGTATAGCTTGAATGGTATCATCGCCGCCATTATCTTCCCCATTATCTACGCAGCCCAGACTACATTGATCCAAGTCTTTCGTATTACCTCCCTCTGCTTCAGTGAGGTCTTGCTGTTCCAGGGGAACAGTTACGTCAGCAACTCGGTCTACTGGGTCCCCCATCTCTATGGCTCTAACTGGCTCTCCTTCAGCTTCTAGTTTTCCTTCCTTCTCTCCCAGATCTCCCAGATTACCTAGTATAGCTGTAGGAGTTATAAGTCCAGCCTCCCCTACTAACGTAGATACAGTTTGTGCACAGGGAGGTTTTTGGGCCTCTTGATTTATGTTTAAGACCTGGGGAAGAACCTTAAAATAAGACTTCAATGAGGGAGTGATTCGAGGGATAATTTTAGCTTTTGTTTTGGAGCCCCCCTTATTCAAACTGGTCTTATGTGGCAGCTCCTTTGGAGCAGTATAGCGCAACTGGCGTTCCTTACCCCTCTTTGCTGACCTTACGACAGGAGGTTGAAATGTATCAGTTGTAACCTTGTGGTCCAATTCCGTCTCAGACTCAAACTCGAACTCTACGTGGGGCTGCTCTCTTGGGCTTTTTTCGGTATCCTGCGGTTGGGCTACGTTACTAGAACCTTTAGCAGCAACTAATTCTTTGCCTTTATTGCTGCCTTTTCCCTTCCCCTTAGCCTTCCGCTTCCCCAGGGTTCTAGCTGTAGTTATATATGAGGTCTCACTTGATATCTGTCTAGAAGTTTGTTGTGCGTTAAATCTAAAGGTTTTAGGTGTGGGGTCTGGAAATTGTAAACAGTGATAGCCCTGTGTGTCTGTGTCTATGGGGTCCCGGCTAGCAATAGACTGTAGCTCACCTAATGTCGTTGTTGTGTATAGGGTAAAAACTCCCTTCTCTCTTGATGTTTTGAGAAGTGATTATTCGACCTACTCATCCATAAAGGTTCCTGCCTATGGTTTGTGGGATCCGTTGAAATGGCCTGGCCATAAAGCCATGGGCTTTCCCTTGGTTGGTAGTGAGCCGCTGGCTCAAGCGACCCCCCCTGACCATAGATTGTCTGTGGCTGTATTGTATTTTGGCCAGGGATATTAGAAGGATAAAAGTAGCTAAGGTCCATAGTGCGGATCAGACTGTTTGTCACGCCACTTTTCCAGCTGCTAATGAAACTAGCTGCACGACTATCTCCAAAGATTACCACAATGCAGTCACCCTCAGTCGATTTGAATCTGGTTCCCACCCAGTCTACCCTTCTCACATGAGAGATGTGGCCATTTATATGATGGGGAATCGGTCTATGTGTGGTCAGCCAATGGCTCACCTTATTTTTTAATTCCACTTGAGATTCTGTCCTCTCTCCAACTAATTTAGGTACACCAATCATAACGATGGTGTACGGACTAGATTCAGGAGGAAGATTTATGTAAAGTGGTCTTTTTACTACCGCCGGTTTTGACAATTTATCCCCTGCTAAGTTTGTGGGTATACTCAAGTCTGGGGTTTTAGTATGACTCGATGGCTCTATATGAGTTTTAACTAGTTTGACCGGAGAGCCCTCAGCGGCCCATTCACTTTCATCATTTTCATTGTCAGGTAGGATTGGGGCGCTGCTCGGGATTGTGGCCACTATGTGTGATGAATTGGCGTCTGCGTCTGGGTTTATTGCAGATTTGGTAGGGGCTTTAACTCTATGGTGATTAAGCGAGGTTTGTTTGATGGCAGTATTTTGTGTAGCTCTCTTTGCCCGTGCGTTTTTAGTGCTAGTTGGGACAAGGGAGCTGCTTGCTGGTACAAAAGTGGAGGTTGATTTTGGTGCTTTCAGTATTTTAAGCAAACTAGAAGATGCATCATTTTGGGCCCTCTCAAATTTCCCTAGTGCCTTCTCGATGTTAATAACTCTCTCACTGATGGGCAACAAAAGCGACCTGACTAGAGTTTCTAATTCACCCAAGAGTGATTTATTATTTACCAGTGTGTGGTCTGTCTGACTTGTTTGGTGTATAAGCGTGTTTGTGTGCACTGTCTGCTTTTCACTTGAGAGTGGTCCTAGGTCTTGGCTGGATGTAAATGGGCACGGGGTTACTGTTTTGGAGGCAAGGTTGGCCAGTCTAAAAGTAGACCAGATATCCTTGGCTGAGTGTTTCTGTTTAGCCTTAGGGCGATGAATTATCCTCACTAAGGGTGTTGTTTTACTTTTTATTCCGCATCGCCGATTTGTATTTTTAGTAACATGACTTATTCCAGGGGCAGATTGTGTTATGGGCAATGGACCTCCCACAGGTGCAGCCCTTGCTTCTAGAGGGGCTATGGGCGAAAGACATGTATTAATGCCGTTTTCGCTGGGCAACATAAAACTACTGTCCCTGCTGTTACCTGTAGAGGGTATAAGCAAATCTGTTGGAGTATTATCTCTAGTTTGAGGGCTTGGGAGCCCCATAAACGATAACATTAGTATGGACTCTTGGGAATTCATTGTATTGTCCACAGTATTGATGTTATCGGTGGTATGCAAGGAGAGATCCGGAAAGCACAGGTCTGGTGTTAATGAAAGACGTCTCTCTGTATCTTGTATGGCATCCGCCACTACACTGATCGTTTTCTGAAGCATCAGATCAATAACAGTTATTGTGGGAAGTGGGGTATTGGAGACACTTTTAGTTCTTGTCGTAGATCTCGTAGCCACAGGGGTCTTCCTAGCTTTAGACATCCTTTAACTTGGTATTTGTGTATAGTAAATGATGTATTACCCCTTGAATAACGACTGGGCTGAAAAATAAACAGAAATCACCTTGGTTGTTTTAAACAGCACAAGATGTCAGGGGGGTGGCCCGCCCCGTCCTCCTCGGTCCCCTGAGGGCCACAGAGGGCCCGCCCTTTGCCCGGGCTTCGCCCGGCGTCCCGCGAGACGGGTCCGATGGTGATTTAAAGCACCACCTGGCGCTCCCTGATGACGCTGGACCCCAGCAAGGGCTTATGGGAATTGTAGTCTTTAGCCCCTCGCCGGTCTCCTCCTGGCGGCCCCTCTGTTGTTGGAATCACGAGCGGTCGGGCAGCTGGAGCCTGGCGGGTGGGTCCAGGCAATAACAGAGTTTTAAACAGCGTGGTTTTGGCCAGACGATTCAGAGTACAGCAGGTGGGGCAGAAAGGAGTTCAAGGAAAGATCGCCCACTGGATGGCGCCGATGGTGATTTAAAGCGCCACCTGGCGCTCCCTGATGACGCTGGACCCCAGCAAGGGTTTATGGGAATTGTAGTCTTTAGCCCCTCGCCGGTCTCCTCCTGGCGGCCCGCTGTTGTTGGAATCACGAGCGGTCGGACAGCTGGAGACTGGCGGGTGGGTCCAGGCAATAACAGAGTTTTAAACAGCGCGGTTTTGGCCAGACGATTCAGAGTACAGCAGGTGGGGCAGAAAGCAGTTCAAGGAAAGATCGCCTGTAGTGACAAGTCTCACTCTTCACAGGAATCCAACATCAGTCCCGTTCCATTTCCAGACAAACCGTGGCAAAGATTGGCTATGGATATTTGTGGTCCATTTAGTGTTGGTAACATTGCTGGCAAATTTGCCATTGTTTTAATGGATTATCATAGTAAATGGCCTGAGGTGGCATTTGTCAGAGAGATCAAAGCTTCTAATATGATTAGTTTTTGTGAAGAATTGTTCCATAGAGAAGGATTCCCTGAGCCAATTACTACGGATAATGGTCCACAATTCGTAGCTGGTGAGTTTCAAAATTATTTACAGTCATGTGGTGTAAAACATGTTACTACTGCAGTATATTATCCAAGGGAAAACGGTATGGTAGAAAGATTCAACCGTGTATTGAAAGAGTGTATCCAGTTGGCAGTGGCAGAGGGTGCAGATTGCAAAATTGCTGTCAAGAAATTGATTTGGCGCTATCGAAATACTCCACACTCTGCCACATTAGTGACTCCGTTCAATCTTCTTAAGGGACGTTCTGCATGTAACAAAGTAACTCCAGCGTGGATGCTCAAAACTTCTTCTAGAAATGTTTCAAAAGAATGTCTTAGTAATAGAATGAATGTATATCAGGGAAGGTATATCAACAGATACAACAATAAAATTAAGAAATGTGTGCAAAAGTTTTGTGTTGGTGATTGGATGCGGTCTTCTCGGTTTGGTTTGTCTAAGGATGGTTCTTCCAAATGGTCTCAACCGGAAAAGAATTTGGAGGTAAGAGGCAGTTGTGTGTTGTTAGATGATGGTCGCAAATGGGACTTTAATAATGTTACTTTGTGCAATGATTTAGAATGCAACATCTGGTTGAACAAGAATAGTGATGTATCTGTCCAATCAAATTCTGGCATTGTTCCTTCAAAATCAACAGCAAAGATCTCTGGAAAAGCTCAACCTGGGAAGGTTCAATCTAATTCTGACATCATTCATCCCAAATCGCTTGTATCTGTTGAGAAAACTGTTCCTAATACTAGAAGGTTATCGGGGCGAATTGTGGAGACACCTGTTAAGCTTAATGACTATATTCTATATTCTTGAATGTATATAGCATGTATTTTATTTTACCATTTTGTATTATATTAAATTTAAATTTCCTTTATGTTTTTAAAAAAAAAATGTGTTTTATTGGAAAGGGAGATGTGTTACATCTTTATCTGTTCTACAGTTATGTTCCTTTAAATTCTCTTAGAATGCTGGCAATGCTGACTTGGTAGAAAGTGGGGTTAGCAGTGAACTGTCTGGAAGAGCAGTTGCCGGTGCTGTATCTCGGGGTTTTTTACCACAAATAAACTTATTAAGAAATCATCTAAATCCTGTCATTCCACTTTGTAAAAGTATTCATGTCTTGTAAACAGTTTGTATATTGGTCGTAATTTTTGTACACATATTTATTGCAATATTTTAAATTTTTATGTAGCATATTTTTTACTCTGTCTTTTATGATTTCAATTAATCGAAATAAAGAGTTTTGACTGACTGACTGATTTGGTAGTTTGTCTGTAAAATCTTGAGTAACAGGATGAAGCAATTTGGTTTCCGAAATTCATTGAGAATTTTATAGAATTCTTTATTTGCACATTTAGCATTTTGAATACTATATGAATAGTATTTTTTCTTCAGTTTTTTGTTGGCTGACTTGTATAATCAGTTAATTTTCTGTAGACAAAATTTTCTTGATTTGCATTTGTTATGAGCTAGGCAAGTTGCAGCCTTCTAATTTGTTGGTTTATCTCTGTATTTCTCCAAGGTGCTTGTTTTCTTTTGTTCTGTTGTATGGTTTTAAGTGGTATGAGTATATCAAAAGCTTTCTGCAGTCACTCATATAGTTCACTCATATAGTTTTTTAACAAAATTTATTGTTTCTAGATCTGTACTGGATCTTAGTTGTGTTTCTGAAGGCCAGATGTACGACCCTAACATTTTTTGACTAGCAAATTGCGTTGCTTTGTGACTCCCAATTTGCGGATTGCAAAATACAATTTACTATAGTGTCTCAGACACATTTAGCAGTTACTAATGGGGTCGCAATTGCCTGCCTTGTTAATATTCATGAGGCAGGTGCTATTTGCGACCCCATTAGGAATGACTCGGTTTTCACAGGATTGTGGCCTGCTGGGGTCAGCAGACCACCATGTCTGTGACTGCTTTTTAAGTAAAGCAGTTTTTTTATTTTTTAAATGTTGCCATTTTCCTTAAAGGTAAGTGGGATGCATTTAAAAAGAAAAAGTGAAACCTTTCTGTTTCATTTTTTAAGGGCAGACAGTGGTCCCTGTGACCACTGCCCGCTGTTACCGTACACAAAGGGCAAGGGTAAACTGCAAGTGTTTTTCACCGCAAATGTAAAACAATGATACATTCCAGTGTAACTCGCCATTAGGAAGAGACGCCCCTTCCCAATAGCGAGATTCGCAAACACTATTTTGCGAGTTACAGACTTGCAAAATATCATTTGTACATGCCAGTTTTCCTCAAATTACTCCTGATTTCCCATTTGCAACTGCAAAAAACTGTCATACATCTGGTCCTAAGTGTTCCAAATTAAGGGGCCCATTACGATAGCGAACGGAAATGGGTCCGACCGCCATGTTCTCGGGAAATATTCTCCTGACCGCACCGCGGACAAACCGCCGGTGCGATTAGGATTTTTCCGCCAGCACACACCGACCGCGGCAGACGGATCACACCAAAGACCGCTGCACGTGGACGGAACCACAGAAAAAACGTCCGCCGCAGACGCAATGCCCCCGGAAACAGACCCAACCTCAGCAAGGTCTGTGGAGGGACCGCCCGCACGATTGGGTAACCCCACCATCTCAGCGGAACTCACCACCGTCCACGACCGCCGCAGAAAAAAACGAACATCATCCCTGCCGTCAAACCGAAACAAAAATGGCGGACGGAAGTAAATAGTAAACCAAAAAAACAGGACACACACCTACCTGGAACACCCACCCCCAACAACTCCACGCCCCAATGACACACCCCCAGCACAATTAAGAGCATCCAAGTCTCCACACCCACAGAACACCTGACTGCAAAAAACCATTGGGACACAACCACCACACAGAGTATAAAAGTAATTCCTCCCATTACCACAATCCTTTGCATCACAGCACAGCTGTAAGAACGAGGGACACATCACACACAACAGACGCACACAAACACACATACAACCAACACACCAACACACCCACCACACCAACCCCCACAACACCATCCCTACATATCACACACCTGCACACCCAACACCGCCAACACCTTGCACATCATACACCATGGCCCCCAAGAAAAACCCCAACTTCACAGAGAGTGAGTTGAAGGTCATGGTGGATGAAATCATCTGTGTAGAACCACATCTGTTCGGTACCCTAGTTCAGCAGACCACCTTGGCAAACAACACCACAATGTGGGACAGGATAGCGACCAGAGTGAATGCTTCAGGGACCGTGCCACGTACCAAACACGATATCCAGAGGTGGTTGCACGACCTCAAGGCAAGGGTTTATCATGGGTGAGCAAGCTGCTTGAGATGCACATCAATTCCATTCTGGTTAACTACCTGGAGTCTAATAACCTGCTCCATGACTCTCAAGCAGGCTTCCGCCCCAAGCTCGGGACAGAGGTTGCCCTGTTGGAAGTAAGCTCGGAGGTACATGGATCAAGGGGGCACTAGGGCAATTTATGCTGCTGGACCTTAGTGCCGCCTTTGACACCGTGGCCTGCAACATCTTGCTTTCTCGTATAAGACACCTCGGAGTCACAGGACAGGCTCTCACCTGGTTGCAATCCTTCCTAGAAGGCCGGATGTTTCAAGTTTCGGAGGGTGCCACTCAATCCAAACCCTGGCCCCTCAATTGGGGGGTCCCCCAGGGTTCCTCCCTAAGCCCAATCCTTTCTAATATTTAAATGGAGCCTTTGGCAGAGATAGTGCGCCCTTTAGGCTTTGAAATTGGCACCTACGCAGACGACACCCAATTAGTGGTAGCGCTTAACCATTCCGAGGGCACGTCCAGCAATCTAGGCAGCGGGCTGGAAGCAATAACCAACTGGATGGCCTTACTCATTTGAAACTAAACGGGGACAAAACGGAGCTGATATTCCTGGGAAAGTCCCCAATGCCCAGAGCTACCATTGATTGGCTGACCTGCATGGGTACCCCACCAGAACCCAAAGATCAGATCAGATTAAAAGTCTTGGAATATGGCTCAACAACACCTTAGGCTTCAACCAGCAAGCCACCAAACTCTCTGCCACCTGCTTTGGCCTGATGAGGATGCTGAGGAAAATGCTGCCTCTCCTCCCTTTTCAGGTTCGAAGGATTATTGTACAGGCAATCATCCTGTCCTGCCTCGACTACAGGAACGCCCTCTACCTGGTCTCTCCGGTGAGTTCAATCAAAAATCTTGAGGTCACCCAGAACGCGGCTGCACGACTCCTCCTGGGACTTCCCCGGAGACATTCAGGGTCAGCCGCTATGAGAAAACTCCACTGGCTGCCCATACAGGCCAGGATTAAATTCAAGGTGATGTGCATAACCCATAAAGCTCTGTGGCAGAAAGGCCCTGCAATGATCCGTTCCGTAGTCACCCCATACCATCCACCAAGATCTCTACGCTCCAGTACTACCTTTCTGGCATCAAGTAGGAAAATCAAACGAGCTAGATGGGGAGGCCGTTCCTTCTCCTGGAACGCTGCCTCTGACTGGAACTCCTTGCCCCTCACCCTGTGTAGCGAACCAGATCTCCTCAAGTTTCGCAAACATCTGAAAACATTCCTCTTTCAGTAACCCCTCAGGCTAACGGCATCCTCTGCTCACCCGTCCTTAGTGCTACGAGGCCTCCGGGTAGGAGTACGCTTTATAAAACCCCATTTCATTTAATTTCAAGGGTGAAAGGCATCAGTGCCAAGAACCTCCTGCGGGCACACCAAACTGGCGGTGGCCCTCCTATGGATCCAATACCATACACCCAATGGGAGGAGCAGGTGCTAGCCACACTGCACCCTGAGAGCCTGGAAGGAATAGATGAGGGAGTGGAGGCTGGTAAGTACAAACCAATGACCACCATCACACTGTTATGTCCTGCCTCGCACAACTGCTAAGACACATCTCCCAGGCTCCAATCCATGCATGTGTCAAGCAGCTAATACCACAACTCCCAACAGGCCCCATGTCCACAGGGAGGGTGGGTGTGGGTGAGAGGCCAGCACTACAACTCCCAACAGGCCCCCATGTCTACAGGGAGGGTGGGGGTGGGTGAGAGGCCAGCACTACAACTCCCAACTGGCCCCCATATCCACAGGGAGAGTGGGTGTGGGTGAGAGGTCAACACTACAACTCCCAACAGGCCCCTATGTCCACAGGGAGGATGGGTGTGGGTGAGGGGCCAGCACAACAACTCCCAACAGGCCCCCATGTCTACAGGGAGGGTGGGGGCGGTTGAGAGGCCAGCACTACAACTCCCAACAGGCCCCCATGTCCACCGGGAGGGTGGGTGTGGGTAAGAGGCCAGCACTACAACTCCCAACAGGCCCCCATGTCTACAGGGAGGGTGAGTGGCCAGCACTACAACTCCCAACAGACCCCCATGTCTACAGTGAGGGTGCGGGTGGGTGAGAGGCCAGCACTGCAACTCCCAACATGCCCCCTTGTCCTACCCCAAAGCTAAATGGAGTCCCCCCACCATGTGCTGACCCATTTATCTCCCTCTTCAAACTTACAGGTAGGTTGCCATCTTCACAGGGAGGGGTGGGTGTGAGGGGGAAGTCTGTACTCCAAATTCAAATGTGCATCCTCCACCCTCATGATTGCAGCTAGGAGCACCACAACACATGGTTTCGTAGTAACTCCATGGTGAAAATGTGATATTACACATGGGACAGGTGGAGCACGCAGTGCCTGCATAATGCATTCGTCAAACAAACAAGTACCATATGTCGACAGAAGGACCCACAAATAACAGACCCTTGGACACATGGAAGAGAAACGTCACATCTGCACACATCAAAGAACTTGCAAGGGGAAACTCAGACATGGTGGCAGTACACACAATCCATGTAGTAGGCAGTCTGTGCATGATGTGAGACTTGACATACCCACAACAGCAAGTACAATGTGTGTCCTGACACAAGGCACATGAATGCAATGTCCAAAGGTTGTCCCTAACACAAGGTAGACCATCCACATGAAAGACCGACCCTCTTTTGACAATGACTAGACCAGGTACAGCAGCAAGGTAGGTTGTCCACAGCCCTGGTGAACATGCCCTAGTCCACATTGCTGAGGCACAGCAACAATGTTAAAATGACTACAAAGTTACACAGTCCAGGGGTACCATCCAATAGCAGAACAGCACTACACATATCCAAGTATTGTCTCCCCACCTCCACACCACCATAATGCCCAGTACTGTATACCACAACAATGTGATGACATCAACAACCATGTCCTGAATCCCTAGGAAATTGAAATGTAACAACAACAAACCTGTCATGTCCACAGCATTGATTCTTAAATTTTTGTCCCTCAGGTAACCGAGAACTGGCAGGAGAACCCAGCAACTGCCAGCACCAGTCGCCCCCCTCACAGCATGGACTCTCTGGTGATGATTCCCTGGACACTTCGGATGCGGAGGTCGATGCCGGTACACCAACTCTCCCACGGCCATTAGGCTCCCTGGACATCCCTGCCCCCACCACCTAGGCCAGTGGAACCACAGCAACTTCTGCCATTGTGACCTGTGCAGCTATCACCACCACCATTCCTGCCTGTGACACCCTCCCTGACCCACTGTATGATGGTGGACCATCAACATCACAGGCTAGCAGGGAGAGTGGACGGGTGAGGACACAGGTGAGGGCACAGGTTCCAGACAGGAGGGCAGGTGCAAGGCCAGGTGGGGGACAAGACCCACCCAATCATAGGACCGAGACCCTGGATCTCATTTCAAGAGTGCATGCGTTGTGCGAGCGGTCACAGGCACAGGCAGACCGGGCACACCAAAACTCACTTGAGACCCGCTGGCTGTTGAGTGTGAGAAGTTGGCCTGGTATATGATGCTCACTAGTTCCAGTGATCACCCTGTACCATGTCAAGCAACCCTTATGATGATTGGTTGTAAGTCAACCTTATAGACGAGTTATCCTAGTGGTAACGTGGACAAAGCAGTCTTAGGCTAAACTCTGAAAGGCATGTGAAGCCAGCTGTATTACCATACACAATCCCCTTGAATACCAAATGAAAGGACACCACACAGATATATATTGAAAATATATATATATTTATTAACTACAAATATCCCCTGAACTCTTCATGAGCATAGAAGCACAAGCGTTAAACAAAACACAGTTTAAAATACACAAAAGTTGCACAATATGGATGAGCCCTAGGGGCCACCTAAACCATATACTAAGAAAGTGGTATAAGAGATACCAATTGAAAAGGAAACAGGCCTAGGGCCTTGGGAATTGCTGGAGCTGATCGGGACTAGCAGTGACTAAGTCGGGAAAGGCCCGCGGGTAAAAGTTATAAAGTTAGTTAGAAACCTTCCGAGTGACCTAGAAAGCTGAAACTTAAGACACAGACACTATAGGTGTGTACCAGTGTGGGAACACCGGCGTTGCTGAGTTACCTCACCCACAGGAAGCGGGTGCATAGGGTCGAAGTAGTATCGGGTTTCGTCACGCTGGTTGATGGTGCTTGGAGCTGAAGATGCTGCAGGCGGCTCGATGTGAAGAGTTCCGGTGGATCCAAGGGTGGATCTGAAGTTGTGAAGACCTGAAAGCAGAGGGGACAATGTTCAAAGTCACTAGCCAGTGACTACCGTGGAACCAGATTGGAACCAGGCGATGTCGGGTGCAAACACGCGATGAGGTGTAGCTTCTCTCTGCAGCCACGTGGACACGAAGAGGTCAAGGACGTCCAGGAGTCAATCACGAGCTGTCCCACGCAGGCTTCTCGCTGTTGGCGGTGTCGACAACTTGATTGGAGCAAACAGGCCTTGGCTAATGCAAGCCACGTAGGAATCAAAAAAGGCTTATCACTCGGACCAGCAAGGTCAGAGTGGGTGCTCCCTTTTACATGAGCGAGGGCAAGTCTGGAGCAACCAGACCCGCAGTGTAGTTTGTAGGTTTCATTGCCAAGATGGCCGCTGACCATGTGGCAAGTGGCCGGGATGGCGCGTCGAGTGGCACAATGCAAAAGGGCCCCACGCAGATCGTGGAGATGCTGGGGGGCTGATCTTCGGTGCAAGGGCTGCTCGGTGGTGGGGCTTCTCAGTCCCCAAAGCACAACATCGAGGGTGCCTCAGATTCTGCGCAGTCAGCTTCTCGGGGGTCTTTCAAGAGGTCCGGTCCCACGTCTCTCGGTGCCTCCACGAGTCCCTTCTTTGCAGGGACTGTGGATCGGGCTGTGAGAAGTCTGGGTCTTGCCAGGCTCTAGGCTCAGGCTCCGGCGGGAGGCGGCAGCAAAGCAGACGTCGAATTGCTGGATGGTGCCTGTGTTCACAGGGTGGCTCTTCAGTCTTCTGTGCAGCAGAATGTCGAAGTCCAGTCGTCTTCTTATTTTCAAGTTGATTCAGGATGATCTGAGGTGCTATGGCACTGCTCCCACTCTTATTCCCAATCTGAGGGGTGGATCACCTGCTAGGTCCCTCCTCTGGGTAGGACCAGGAAGGGGGGCAG
Source organism: Lissotriton vulgaris (assembly GCF_964263255.1). NCBI lineage: Eukaryota > Metazoa > Chordata > Amphibia > Caudata > Salamandridae > Lissotriton > Lissotriton vulgaris. The sequence continues at coordinate 1,120,687,568 of NC_141698.1, forward strand.
GTACACCCCCTTTCCTTTGTCCAGCTCCTTGCCAGGTCTGGGTCTGGAAAGTCCCAGGACCGGTTTGGACTGGCTTATGCATAGGGACACCTTGTACGCCCCGGGCATGTCTGATTCTATTCAGCCCTGTCCTACCCAATACACAAAATCCTGTCTGGGGTGGTGCTCGCACCTCCCAAGGCAGGAAACCCTTTGTCCAAGCCTCCCTCGCTGGAAGGACTCCCAGCAGCAGGAGGTCAGACTTGTGTCTGTGGTGGCAGCATCCATTTTGTGATGCTGAGGCTCTGGTTAACTTTAACCGGGGTTAAGGCTATGTACATGTCGTGTCCCTCTAGAAGGGTGGAATGCTATCCCCGTCGACAAAACTGTCGAGGGGATAGTATTCCAAATCGTATGACACCTTACTCGACATGTTTTGATAAAGCCAAACCAAAGTTAGCATATAACCGCAAGGATTATAATGCACTTAAGAGTATATGGTATGGCAATATCCCGTAACAGCTAAGGGAGTTGTTCCTGAGTAGTTTGGGGTTTTCACCCTTCATCTGATTAAGCCATATGAGGGGCTTATGGTCGGTCTGAATCTTGAAGTGAGTGCCAAACAAGTATGGTCTCAACTTCTTCAGGGCCCACACCACAGCAAACGCCTCCCTCTCAAAGGCTGACCAAAGTTTTTCTCTGGGGGTCAGCCTTCTGCTAATAAAAGCAATAGGCTGGTCTTGACCATCTACATTAAGCTGTTAAAGCACTGCTCCCACTCCCAACTCAGAAGCATCTGTTTGGACAATGAACTCTCTTGGGTAGTCAGGACTCTTCAGGATGGGTGCAGAGCACATGGCCTTCTTCAAGTCATCAAATGCCTTTTGACAGTTTACTGTCCACTGAACCTTTTTGGGCATCTTCTTGGATGTCATATAATTAAGAGGAGTCACAATGGACCCATAGTTCTTAACAAACTTCCTGTAGTACCCAGTCAGGCCCAAGAAAGCTCTGACCTGAGTCTGGGTAGTTGGAGGGGACCAGTCCTTGATGGTCTGGATCTTACTCTCCAGTGGTTGAACTTGGCCTCCACCTACAAGGTGACCCAAGTATACAACTTTACTCTGCCCTATCTGGCACTTTGTTGCCTTGATAGTGAGGCCTGCCTTTTGCAGAGCCTCAAGCACATCCTTCAGGTGGAACAGGTGATCCTCCCAGGTGGAGCTGAAGACAGCAATATCATCCAGATATGCTGCGCAAAAGTCATCCAACCCAGTAAGGACTTGATTCATCAACCTTTGGAAGGTGGCAGGTGCATTTTTCAAACCAAAGGGCATCACCACAAATTGATAATGCCCACCTGGGGTAGAAAATGCAGTCTTGGCTTTAGACTCCTCAGCTAACCTGATTTGCCAGTAGCCAGCTGTCAAGTCAAATGTGCTCAGTTATTTGGCAGAAGCCAACTTGTCAATGAGCTCATCTGCCCTTGGAATAGGGTGTGCATCTGTCCTGGTGACAGCATTGAGTCCTCTGTAATCCACACAGAACCTCATCTCTCTCTTGCCATCTTTGGTGTGAGGTTTGGGGACCAGAACCACTGGACTAGCCCAGGGGCTCTCTGAAGGCTCAATGACACCTAATTCCAGCATATTTTGCACCTTAGTCTTTATACAGTCCTTGACGTGGTCAGGTTGCCTGTAAATCTCGCTTTTTACAGGAAGACTGTCACCAGTGTCCACCACATGGGTACACCAGTTAGTCTGACTGGGTGTCAAGGAGAACATATGTCTGTATGACTGCAAAACTTGTCTACAGTCATGTTGCTGATGTTCAGTGAGGCTGCCATCTAAGGCCACACCATCAACAGAGCCATCCTCAGGGTTCTCAGTGAGCAGGTCTGGGAGAGGGTCACTCTCTTCCTCCTGTCCCTCATCTGTAGCCATGAGCAAGCCCATGGCTTCCCTGTTAACATATGCCTTTAGTCTGTTGACATGGAGCACCCCGTGGGGGCTCCTGGGAGTTCCTAGGTCCACCAAGTAGGTAACCTCTCCCTTTTTCTCAAGAATTGTATGGGGTCCAGACCATTTGTCTTGGAGTGCTGCTGGGGCCACTGGCTCCAACACCCATACCTTCGGTCCTGGCTGATACTCAATCAAGACAACCTTTTGGTCATGCCAAGCGTTCTGTAATTCTTGGCTAGCCTCAAGGTTTTTGGATGCCTTTTCCATATACTCAGCCATCCTGGAGCGGAGACCAAGTACATAGTCCACCATGTCTTGTTTAGGCTTTTTGAGAGGTAACTCCCATCCTTCCTTCACAAGACACAGGGGTCCTCTTACAGGGTGCCCAAACAACAATTCAAAGGGGCTGAAGCCAACCCCCTTTTGAGGGACCTCTCTGTAAGCAAACAAAAGGCAGGGTAGAAGGATGTCCCATCTCCGCCTGAGCTTTTCTGGTAATCCTTTGATCATACCCTTTAGGGTCTTGTTAAACCTTTCAACAAGCCCATTACACTGTGGATAATAAGGAGTGGTGAACTTGCAGTTGACACCACATTCCTTCCACATAGCTGTCAAGTATCCTGACATGAAGATAGCATCTCTATCAGATACTACCTCCTTAGGAAACCCCACTCTGGAGAAAACTCCAAGTAAGGCCCTGGCCACAACAGGAGCTGTGTGGTCCTAAGTGGAATTGCCTCTAGGTACCTGGTGGCATGGTCCACCACCACCAGTATGAATCTGTACCCAGATACTGTAGGGGGATCCATTGGACCTACAATATCAATCCCCACTCTTTCAAAGGGAACCCCCACCACAGGTAGTGGTATCAGGGGGGCCTTTGTGGTGCTACCTGCTTCACCACTGGCTTGGCAGGTTACACAGGAGCGACAAAACTCCTTGGTGTCTTCAGACATGTGAGGCCAGTGAAAGTGAGGGACAAGCCTGTCCCAAGTCTTATTCTGGCCTAGGTGTCCCGCTAAAGGAATATCATGGGCCAAGGTGAGAAGGAAACCCCTAAATTGCAGAGGTATAACCAACCTCCTGGTAGTACCAGGCTTGGGGTCTCTAGCCTCTGTATAAAGGAGTCCATCATCCCAATATACCTTATGGGCACCTGGTGCATTCCCAGCATCCTCAGCAGCAGCCTGCTGTCTGAGGGGTTCAAGAGAAGGACAGGTTAACTGAGCCTGCCCCAAGTCTGCCCTAGAAGGTCCCCATGTCCCCAGAAACTCAACCTGATCAGGTTCAAGTTCTTCAGAGACAGGTCCTTCAGGGGTCTCAAGACCAGCTTCATGTGAAGCCTGATCCTCACTTGTAGGCAGTTGGGAAGGCACAGCCTTTACCCTCCTGTTCTTCTTCTTGGAAGGTGCTTGGTCCATTGTTCCAGGATCCAAGACCTGAAGTTCAGAGAGGCACTTTTTGGCCTGTGACCTGGTCACAGCAAGGACATGTGATGATATCCCTAACATCTCTGCATGAGTCCTGTACTCAACTTCTGACCATAGAGAGCTCTCCAGGTCATTGCCCAACAAACATTCAACTCGGAGATCAGCACTAACCACAACTCTATTTAGGCCAGTTACCCCTCCCCAGGAAAAGTTAACAATTGCCACACTATGGGTAGTGGTGACATTGCTGGCATTGGTCACCAGGTAATTATCACCTGGCATGTATTGTCCAGGGTCCACAAAGATAGGTGTCACCATAGTGACACTGGCACATGTGTCCCTGTATGCTTGAGCCACTTTGTCATTAATCAAAGGCGTCTGTCTGTATTTGCCCAGGTTACTGGGACTGATGGTAGGGGTCAAATCTATGTCCCCCTCACAAATCAGAACAGCCTGTGTAAGGGTTCTGACTAGGTCAGAATCTCCTTCAGTTCCCAAGGTGATACCCACTACCCCCTTGGTTTGTGGACCAACACTGCCAGCTGTACTAGTGGGTGCAGGTGCCTTAGGGGCTGCAGTGTTGGGGGCTCCACCCTTTTTACACTCACTTTTCCAGTGAGAGGTGTTTTTACAAGTACTACACCAGGGTTTTCTTTGACCTTCTTTCTTCTTCTTCTTGGAAGTTTGGGACCCACCCTCTGTATTAGTTTGGGACCCTGTTGAAGACTTCTGGTCTTTAGCTTTCTGCTCCCCATCCTTCTGGTCTGTTTTCTTCTGGTCGCTACCCTGGTTCTGGTTCTTTTGCTTAACTCTGGTTCTAACCCATTTATCTGGCCTCTTTGCCAATTCTTGGGGAGAGGTCAAATCTGAGTCAACCAAATGTTGATGCAACTGCTGGTACTGGCAATTATTTAAAATTTGTTCTCTCATAAGCAAATTGTACAATCCTTCATAGTCTGTAACCTTGCTTCCCAGCAACCATCCCTCCAGAGCCTTAGTGGCACACTCAACAAATTCAGACCAGTCCTGAGTCTGTGTCTTCTGGGTGTCTCTGAACATTAACCTGTACTGTTCAGTGGTTAAGCCTAACCCATCAATCAGAGCACTCTTCAGGACCAGGTAGTTTCTAGAATCCCCATCACTAACTGTGAGGAGTCTGTCTCGGCCTCTACCTTCAAAGGAGAGCCACAAGATTGCTGCCCACTGCTCCTGAGGGATCTGCTGTACCTTGCAGGCTCTCTCAAGTGCAGTCATCCATTTGTGGATATCATCCCCAGCTTTGTAGGTGGGCACAATCGTACTCAGGTTTCTGTTATCAAAAGACCTGTCTTTATCCTTGTGGATAATGCTGCCACCAGTGGGTTCTATTACCCCACTCTCTCTAGGCTGTCTTGCTCTAGCAAGTTTCTCTTGGGCCAGGGCAACTTCTAATTCTTGTCTCTGGATCCTAAGCTCAGCCTCTCTCATTTTGGCCTCATGTTCCCTTCTCTGAGGGCTAGTCATCTCCCTTATGGAGTGACCATGAAAACCTCTAGAAGCCTGGGAAGTATTGGAGTCACCTGAGTGATTCCTCCTCCTCCTACGCTCCTGATTAAGTCCACCTGGGTGTCTGGGCAAGGTCATCCTTGCTTCAGTCCCAAATAGACTTAAGTTAGCCTGGTTAAGCCTGTTGACTAGCACCTGACTATTTCTGCCATCATCAGAATCACGGCTCCCCCCTTCTGTCTCCTCTTCTTCTTCCTCCACCACATCTACCTGAGGAGCTCCAGTGACTTGGTCATCCTCATCTACCTGGACTATGGGTACAGGGGTATCAGTATTGTCATCTTCAGAAGGAGAGCCTCCCTCAACATTCCCTGTGGTATCTGTTTTAGAGGTCTTTAGAGTCTCAGACTGGTCTAAGAGCTCTCTAAGGTGGTCTGTAGTAGGGGATGGCTCTGTCTTCAGACCTCTTAAGGCACAAAGCTGCCTTAGCTACTTAAAGGAGAATATAGCAAATCTGGATGGTGCCTTTGGAGGGTCACTCTCAACAGAGACATTCCCAGTGGAACCCTCTGCTCCAGACATTGCTCTAGTGTGGGTGGATATGTTGCAATCTACCTACACTGGTGTTTACCTACTAAACCTATCTAGTAGTTGTAGTCAGGGTGTGCTACTCCCTATCCTCTACAACAACTAAGTGCAGTAGAACTTAAGAATACTAGTCTTGTTTTATATGTACCTAGCAGGTACCTGTATGATCTTTCAAATGATAATCTCAAAGATTGTAATGGTAAAACAACAGCAAGCTCAGATCCCAATCCGCTGCTCACCAATGTGAGAAATTGGCCTGGTATATGATGCTCACTCGTTCTAGTGATCACCCTGTACCATGCCAAGCAACCCTTGTGATGATTGGTTGTAATCAACCTTATAGACCAGTTATCCTAGTGGTAACGTGGACAAAGCAGTCTTAGGCTAAACTCTGACAGGCATGTGAAGCCTGCTGTATAACCATACACAATCCCCTTGAATACCAAATGAAAGGACACCACACAGATATATATTGAAAATATATATGTATTTATTAACTACAAACATCCCCTGAACTCTTTATGAGCACAGAAGCACAAGCGGTAAACAAAACACAGTTTAAAATACACAAAAGTTGCACAATATGGATGAGCCCTAGGGGCAACCTAAACCATATACTAAGAAAGTGGTATAAGAGATACCAATCAAAAAGGAAACGGAGCTAGGGCCTTGGGAATCGCTGGAGCTGATCGGGACTAGCAGTGACTAAGTCGGGAAAGGCCCGCGGGACTCGGGTGCAGTGTTTAAAGTGCACGCACTCACCAATGCAATGTCTATGGTGCGTAAAAGTTATAAAGTTAGTTAGTTAGGAACCTTCCGAGTGACCTAGAAAGCTGAAAATTAAGACACAGACACTAGAGGTGTGTATCAGTGTGGGAACACCGGCGTTGCTGAGTTACCTCACCGACAGGACGCGGGTGCATAGGGTCGAAGTAGTGTCGGGTTTCGTCACGCTGGTCGATGGTGCTTGGAGCTGAAGATGCTGCAGGCGGCTCAATGTGAAGAGTTCCGGTGGATCCAAGGGTGGATCTGAAGTTATGAAGACCTGAAAGCAGAGGGGACAATGTTCAGAGTCACTAGCCAGTGACTACCGTGGAACCAGATTGGAACCAGGCGATGTCGGCTGCAAACAGGCGATGAGGTGTAGCTTCTCTCTGCAGCCACGTGGACACGAAGAGGTCGAGGACGTCCAGGAGTCAATCACGAGCTGTCCCACGCAGGCTTCTCGCTGTTGGCGGTGTCGGCAACTTGATTGGAGCAAACAGGCCTTGGCTAATGCAAGCCACACAGGAATCGAAAACGGCTTATTACTCGGACCAGCAAGGTCAGAGCGGGTGCTCCCTTTTACAGGAGCGTTGGCAAGTCTGGAGCAACCAGACCCGCAGTGTAGTTTGTAGGTTTTGTCGCCAAGATGGCCGCTGACCACGTGGCAAGTGGCCGGGATGGCGCGTTGATTGGCACAATGCAAAAGGGCCCCATGCAGAGCGTGGAGATGCTGGGGGGCTGATCTTCGGTGCAAGGGCGGCTCGGTGATGGGGCTTCTCAGTCCCCAAAGCACAACGTCAAGGGTGCCTCAGATGCTGCGCAGTCAGGTTCTCGGGGGTCTTTCAAGAGGTCCGGTCCCACGTCTCTCGGTGCCTCCACGGGTCCCTTCTTTGCAGGGACTGTGGATCGGGCTGTGAGAAGTCCGGGAGTCTGGGTCTTGTCAGACTCATGGCTCGGGCTCCGGTGGGAGGCGGCGGCAAAGCAGATTTCGAGTTGCTGGATGGTGCCTGTGTTCACAGGGTGGCCACTCCTACGCCACAAGGGAGATGCTCTTCAGTCTTCTGTGCAGTAGAATGTCGAAGTCTATTCGTCTTCTTAGTTTCAAGTTGATTCAGGATGATCTGAGGTGCTATGGCACTGCTCCCACTCTTATTCCCAATCTGAGGGGTGGATCACCTGCTAGGTCCCTCCTCAGGGTGGGACCAGGAAGGGGGCGGTTACACCCCCTTTACTTTGTCCAGCTCGTCGCCCCGGGCATGTCTGATTCTATTCAGCCATGTCCTACCCAATACACAAAATACTGTCTGGGGTGGTGCTCGCACCTCCCAAGGCAGGAAATCCTGTGTCCAAGCCTCCCTCGCTGGAAGGACTCCCAGCAGCAGGAGGTCAGACTTGTGTCTGTGGTGGCAGCATCCATTTTGTGATGCTGAGGCTCTGGTTAACTTTAACCGGGGTTAAGGCTATGTACATGTCGTGCCCCTCTAGAAGGGTGGAATGCTATCCCCGTCGACAGAACTGTCGAGGGGATAGTATTCCAATCATATGACACCTTACTCGACATGTTTTGATAAAGCCAAACCAAAGTTAGCATATAACCGCGAGGATTATAATGCTCTTAAGAGTATATGGTATGGCAATATCCCGGAACAGCTAAGGGAGTTGTTCCCGACAGCTGCAGACAGGCTCAGCTCATGCTAGAGCACCATCTCACATGTAACCACGCACTCTGCCCCCAGGATTGCAGGGGCCTTCCATAGGAATGGCTTATAGGTTAACATTTGTCCACTTAAGGTTAGATATAGGGATACTATATCTAAGCAAGAGGTGATTACACCAACTTACCCCAGCTGAGTGATCAGCCAGTTGTGTCAAATATGGAGGCCCAGCCTGGGGTGGCACAATACATGCTGCAGCCCCTGGTAGGCCTTGGAAACACCTATGCCCTGGGTACCTAGGGTACACTGTTACAGGGGCCAATAAGGTGAACCAGTTCCAATTTGTAATGCACCTAGAGTGCATTGACAGTAATTTAGAGAGAGAACAGCAGGCTGTGGGTCTGATTAGCAGGCCCACAGCCACATTGAGTCATAAACCAGTGAAGCAAAAAGCAAAAATTTGGGGTGACCATAGGATAGCAGACCCTACTCTCCTACATTGAGGTCCATGGACAACCGTATGGGACAAATGGTGGACCTCATGGGGCAGCAAACACCTGTTTGGAGGGAGTGGTTATACCGTAACACACCACCTCCCCCTCCCCCAAGTGGCCAGGGGGACAGGACACTACCACCACCACCATCACCTGAGGCCACTGACAGGGAGGTGTCCCCCGAACAACCTGCCCCCACAGCTGGGTCCACTCCGGCTCAAAGACGGAGGGGCCGTCAGAGGCTGTATCCAGGACAGAGCTGTGGCAATGCACCAGCCACCCGCCAGAAGAGGAGCTGGCACTGACCTCAACCTTCCTTGAGCCTGGCATTCACTCTGTGAACTATCTTGCCCCACATTGCCAAGCATTGGCACACGTCTGTTGGACTAGGTTTACCCCTCACAATGTGGTGTCTACACGGTGGGATAATATGACATGAGCTTCAACTCACTCTTCCCCTCCACCACCATTTTGTAAATATGTCCTAACACAAATCCACCCCTGTCAATAAATACCACAGAAACACTCAAGGCTGTGTGACCTCCATGTTTTAAACATAGGTTTGTCTCAGTAGTTGTCGTTACCAGGTGTAAGGATTAATGTTGTTCGGAATCATGGCTCTGTGGGAGTGACCTAGGGATAATGAGAGAACAACAAGCACAGGTCAGGAAACTGAATCACACCCATCACACAACAGCGTACTGCAACATCCCACAAACCACACTCATCACAAATTTAGCGGATCACAGGACACACATCAGGGAGCATTGCATGTACACCATGTCCCACACCCATTTGCGAAAAGAACATACCAGAACAGGCAGCTTCACACACCACATCCACCCTTCACCAGCAAACATACATCACGCATTGAACAGCAGCACAAGAAGTAGTTACTCACATTCAAGGGAAGTAGCAGTCAATGAGCTGACACCTCTGGTCCACACCTTCTTCCTCCCCTCTATCCTCATTGCTGGACAAGGGTGGGATGGGAGGCGGAGCAACCTGTTGGTCTGCAGGGTCCAGGATCATTTCAATGATCTTGCGGAAGGGCAGGTTGTGGAGCATGCAGCAGGCAACCACGGTTTTGCATACTTTGCCGGGTGAGTAATGCAGGGCCCCTCCGGTTTTATCCAGGCAGCGAAACCTAGACTTCAGAAGTCCACGTGTACGTTCCACCACCCGATGTGTCTTCCCATGGGCCTCATTATAGCGCATTTCACCTGGGGAAGTTGCATTCTCTAGGGGGCTCAACAGCCACAGGCAGTTTGGGTACGCAGAGTCACCTAGGTGGGGGGATGACAGACACATACATATGTACCAGTACTGGTGGGAACAGCATGGCACACATACAACACAGTAGTCATCACAGCACACTCACCTACAAGCCACACACGATCTTGAGGCAGATTAGCCATCAGTTGGGGGACAATGCTGCTTCGCAGGATGTGGGAGTCATGTGAGGATCCCGGAAATGTGGCACATACATGGGAGATGAAGTTGTCAGCCAGGCCTACCACTTGCACATTGATTGAATGGTAGTGCTTCCGAATGCGATAGATGGGTTCACGTGCCTGGGGTGGAACTAGACCAATATGTGTGCCATCAATGGCACCCACTACGTGTGGAATCTGGCCCAGGGCATAGAAGTACCCTTTCACTGCTGCCAAATCTGCCGGACATGGGAAATGGATGTAATCATCCTTGTAATGCATCATGGCTTCAAGCACATCCCACAGTACCATGCTAAACATGGATTGGGACATCCCCCCGGCATGACCAACTGTGTACTGGAATGTGCCCGTAGCGAAGAAGTGAAGTGCCACCGTCACCTTTGCTGTGGGTGTAATTGCTGTAGGATATGCCCTGTGTGGCTGCAGGTGCAGTGCCAATTGTGCTACAAGGTCCTGCAATGTCGGTCGGTCAAGCCAAAATTTGCGGATCACCTCCTCTCCAACCATGTCCTCCAGCACAGTGTATGGTCGATGCACATTTGGAGCCCTCCTGTGTGGGAGTAGATGTGAGCAGATGTCAATTGTACACCATGTCACGGCTGAACCACACTATCACATCTTGACCAACACACCACAAATAATCCATGTTGCAGCACTGATTGTATGTGTGACGTGACAGAAATATAAGGCACTACACAGCCAACATCACATGACGGAGTGCCCATGTGTGGACAAGCATCCCCACAGACACACATGGATGTGCACTCACAACACGAACCTGGAACACACCCTCCTTGTCTTCATGCACCCATGACACCACCAACAATGCTGTGCATGCTCACATCACAGGCATTGATATACAACAGACGACACAAAGACGCATACACAGAATGCATGTATCCCCCCATCATTGCTCCTTGCACACACAAAACACACACTCACGACTGAATCAAACTGTGGGTACACAGCCTTAATGGACTGTGTAGATGTGTACACTGTGAAACGTGTGACCTAAAAACCAAGATGTCACCACATTGCCGTTCCACATCTGACGCAATTTGAGCTCACATCACTGTCCTTTGACAACCACTGGCAATGTCAATAGTATGATCACACATGCAACAAATGGACATTGATGAGACACGTGGACACGGGCCAATGACATAACATTATGAGTGTTGAGGCATTCCGGACATGCCCTGACACACATGGACACCTATTATCATTAGATGTGTGCAGTGTGTCTAAACACCACGTCAGGGCACGCTGTCCGCCATCACATAAAATGATCCTTACTACTGCAATTGTGCGTACCTTTGTCTGCATGGGAAAGGTCCATCATGGTCACACACCGCCAACCGCATGTGCGCGCTACCGCGATGGTGCATCATTTGAAAATCGTCACTCACTGGCATTGAAATGGCAGAGCATGCATTCCGCGGGGCGGGGCAGGCTAACAAATACATTTGACTATGCAAGTAGAAATGGCAGTTAGTATCCCTCCATTCAGTCACATAGCGGCACCCCGGCCGGGTCCGTGTGGTGGGTGCTGCTATGTGTATTGATGTTACCGTGGCATGGATGGCCATGGCCGGTTACCCCCCGCCGGGTCCGGGCGGTGGGTGCCGCTATGTGTATTGATGTTACCGTGGCATGGATGGCCATGGCCGGTTACTTACCGCCGGGTCCGGGCGTTTACCTACCGCCGGGTCCGGGCCGTGGGTGCCACTATGTGTATTGATGTTACCGTGGCATGGGTGGCCATGGCCGGTTACCTCCGCCGGGTCTGGGCAGTTACCTACCACCGGGTCTGGGCGGTGTGTGCCGCTATGTGTATTGATGTTACCGTGGCATGGATGGCCATGGCCGGTTACCTACCGCCGGGTCCGGGAGGTGTGTGCCGCTATGTGTATTGATGTTACCGTGGCATGGATGGCCATGGCCGGTTACCTACCGCCTGGTCCGTGCGGTGTGTGCCGCCTTGTGTATTGATGTTACCGTGGCATGGATGGCCATGGCTGGATACCCCGCTGCCGGGTCCGGGCGGTGTGTGCTGCTATGTGTATTGATGTTACCATGGCATGGATGGCCATGGCCGGTTACCCCCCGCCGGGTCCGGACAGTTACCCACCGCCCGGCCCCTCTCATGTGCTGTCTCAGATGTACCTGCTCTGTTGTGAACCCTGCCCTGTTGCTGTTATGATGCTGCATTGTGCCCTCTCATGTGCTGCTTCAGATGTACCTGTTCTGTGCCATGGACTGTTGATGCAGTTTGCCCCTCTCATGTGCTGCCTCAGATGTACCTGCTCTGTGCCATGGACTGTTGATGCACTTTGCCCCTCATATGTGCTGCCTCAGATGTACCTGCTCTGTTGTGAACACTGCCCTGTTGCTGTTATGATGCTGCATTGTGCCCTCTCATGTGCTGCCTCAGATGTACCTGCTCTGTTCTGTGCCATGGACTGTTGATGCACTTTGCCCCTCTCATGTACTACCTCAGATGTACCTGCTCTGTTGTGAACACTGCCCTGTTGCTGTTATGATGCTGCATTGTGCCCTCTCATGTGCTGCCTCGGTTGTACCTGCTCTGTTCTGTGCCATGGACTGTTGATGCTCTTTGCCCCTCTCATGTGCTGCCACAGATGTACCTGCTCTGTTTCTGTGCCATGGACTGTTGATGCACTTTGCCCCTCTCATGTACTACCTCAGATGTACCTGCTCTGTTGTGAACACTGCCCTGTTGCTGTTATGATGCTGCATTGTGCCCTCTCATGTGCTGCCTCGGTTGTACATGCTCTGTTCTGTGCCATGGACTGTTGATGCTCTTTGCCCCTCTCATGTGCTGCCACAGATGTACCTGCTCTGTTTCTGTGCCATGGACTGTTGATGCAAGTTGCCCCTCTCATGTACTACCTCAGATGTACCTGCTCTGTTGTAAACACTGCCCTGTTGCTGTTATGATGCTGCATTGTGCCCTCTCATGTGCTGCCTCAGTTGTACATGCTCTGTTTTGTACCTTGGACTGTTGATGCTCTTTGCCCCTCTCAGGTGCTGCCTCAGTTGTACCTGCTCTGTTCTATCCAATGTGCATGCTCCTGCCTACTCACAAAGTAAACCTCTGTGCAATAAAGCAAGTTAATCCTGTGTTGTGGTTTATCTGTGTCATTCCTGGTTGTCTCCTTGCATTGTTGATATATTGCAGTTGTCGTACATGCTGTGTCTGCCACTTTCACATGACCATTGCCCTGCATTGTTTCCTTTCGTTTGGCAGGCGTGACAGTCATTACAATATGGCTGTGGACTGTGTAAGGGTGGGGGAGGCACTCTGAGGCTTATTTTGGGACAACAGTTGCTTCCCATACACTGCAGGTTATGTGGATGTTTTTCATATGGTGCAGGTGTCACAGTCATGATATGTGGCTACCCAGTAGGTTGTTCAGTCTCGACTTTGTCAGTCAACATGTCAGGGCTCATCGTGTGTGTGTTGGTTGTTGATGTGTGTGCAGCAGGGTTGTTTTTTGTGGTGTGTGGTGTATGGGCCACTGTCTGTTAGTGGGGTAGGTGTGGGGTTGGGCTGAGGGTGGTCTAGCATGTCTCCTTATGTGTAGTTTGCCTTTTCTTTAGTGTGTCTCTGTAGGAAGGTGGCTACCTGACTATGGTTACCCCAGATTTTTTGCCTTGTGTTTAGCTGGTTTTCGACTTAGTTGGCCTGGTTCCCTGCTAATCAGGGCCCCAGGCTATCTGCTCTCTCTGTAAAATGGATTCCATGTACCCTAGGTACATACCACAATTGGAAATGGACTCCTTGTCAGCCCCTGTACCATGCACTATAGGTGCTCAGGGCATAGGTGCCACCAAGGCCTACCAGGGGCTGAAGCATAGCTTTTGCCACCCCTGGCTGGTTCTTAAATTGACACAACTGGCTGATCACTCAGCTGGGGCAAGTGGGTGTAATCACCCCTTGCTTAGATATAGTATACCTATATCTAAACCTATATCTGGACACATATATAGCCTGTAAGCCACTCCTATGGAAGGCCTTATCAATCCTGGAGGCAGAGTGCGTGGTTTTATGTGAGATGAAGCTCTGGCATGAGCTGAGCCTGTCTGCAGCTGTCGGGAACAACTCCCTAAGCTGATCCGGGATAATGCCATACCATATACTCTTAAGCGCCTTATAATCCTCGCGGTTATATAGCAACTTTGGTTTGGCTTTATCAAAACATGTCGTGTAAGGTGTCATACGAATTGGAATACTACCCCCTCACCAGTTCTGGCGACGGGGGTAGCATTCCACCCTTCTAGAGGGATAAGACATGTTACTTTACTGAAACGCGGTTGATTTAAAATGAGCCTCAGATCCACAAAATGGATGCCCCTGCCACAGACACGGGTCTGGCCTCCTGCTGCTGACCGAAACTCAGCATATGGTGGCCTGGACAAAGGGTTTCCTGTCGCAGGGCGGTGTCAAACCACCCCAGACAGGAGATAGTGGATTGGAGTAGGGAGGTTTCAAAGAAACCAGACACTGCCTGGGGAGCACAAGGCTGCCCCTTGCATAATCCGGCCAAACCGGTTCTGGGGCCTCCCAGCCCCTGTCCCAGCGCGGCCTGGATCAAAGGAAAGGGGTGTAACCACCCCCTTCCTGGGTCCCACCCATAGGAGGGGACCTAGCAGGATGTCCAGCCCACCAGATTCGAATAAGAGTGGGAGCAGTGCCAATGCAACTCAGATCATCCTGAAGAAACATAAGAAACGAATTCTGGACCCTTCGACTTTCTACTCGACGTTAGAAGACTGAAGAATCTCCCTTGTGGTCAAGGAGTGACCACCCTGTGCAAACAGGCAACATCCAGCCCTTGACCCTTGCTTTGTTGCAGTTCCCGCCGGATCTCGAGCGACAGAGATCGACGAGATCAAGCTTGCCTGCCTTCTCCCTGCCCGATCCACAGTCCCTGCAGAGCTGAGACCAGTGGAGGCGACCGGAAGCGTGGGGCACACCATCTTGAAAAGGCCACGAGACGCTGACCGTGCAGCCCACGAGTGATCCTTGAAGCTGTACACCGGGGTTTGAGAAGCCCCAACCCCGAGCTCTACTTGCACCAAAGCTCACCCCTCCACACTCGACGAGTGCTGCGTGGGGCCCTTCTGCTTGTGTTGGCTCGACGCGTTGGCCCGGTCACTTGCCAGCTGGCTTGTGGCCCCTGTGCCGACGAAACTTGAAATACGACTTGCTTTTCTGGTTGCTCCAGATCTGCACCAGCTCCTGTGAAAAGGAGCCCCCACTCTGACCCTCCTGGTTTGAGTGATAAGCAATCTCCCGGTTCCGCGTGGATTGCTTTTGCCAAGTGCTGTTTGCTGCAATCTTGAAGCCGACGGTGCTGACGGCGAGAGCCTACGTGGGACAGATCGTGACCTGCTCCTGGATGTCGCAGATGCCCCAGAGCCCACGTGACAGCGGAGAGAAGCCTATCGACAACCACCTGATTGCGACCGACATTGCCTGGTTCCGTCCTGGTTCCACCCAGGTCACTGCTGAGTGACCCAGACTCTGTCCCCTCTGCTTTCAGGTACTTTTCTACTTCGATCCACCCTTGGATCGCACCGGACACTTCTGCTTCACAGCGCCTGCAGCTGCAACAGCTTCAAGCACCAAGAGCCTGCGTGTCAGAACCCGACGCCACTTCGACCCTGTGCACCCACGGCCTGTGGGTGAGGTAACATTGCAACGCCGGTGTTCTTACACTGGTACACACCTCTAGGGTCTGTGTCTCAAGTTTTGTTCCTCTAGGTTCAGCGGAAGTATCTTTTAATTCACTTTATCTAACTTTTACGCACCATTGACATTGCATTGGTGCGAGCCGCACTTTCCGTGCTGCACCCGTCTCCTGTGGGCTACTCCCGACTTCAGCATTGCTAGTCCTGACTGCTCCCAGCGAATCTCTAGGCCCTAGGCCTAACCACTGTTCGATAAGTGTTGCTTATACCATTTTTTTAGTATATGGTCTGAGTGGCCACCCGCCCTCATCCATAATTGTGCAACTTTATATGTTTTACTGTGCTTTTGATTTAACGCTTGTGCCTCTTTCCTCATTAAGAGTACTGGGGAGTAATTTAGAAATAAATACATATATTTTTACAATATATACTTGTGTGGTGTCCTTTCATTTGATTACAGGATTGTATGTGGTAAAACAGCTCGCTTAACACGACCTCTTAAGTTAAGCCTTTAAGGCTGCTTAGTCCATGCTACCACTAGGATAGCTTGTCTAACAAGGTTGACTTACAACCTGACATCTTTGGGGTTTGTTTGGACTGATACCCAGTGGTTCCAGAATTGGAAACACTACATATCAGGCCAACTTCTCACAGTCTCTGGATTGGTTACGTCTGCCACGGGGTCCGGTGTATGTGCGCGGCGGACACGGCCCACAACAACACGGCCCACAACAACACGGCGGCGACCCTCTCCTGGCACCGAGGGACACCTGGGGCAAATCACAGTGCCCGACAGGGCTGCCTCAGCTGCACGGACGACCTGGGCTGCGGCGGTGAGTGGGGGCAGATAGCGCTTCGAGGGGGCAGCGCTCCAGGGCACACACACAGCGCTAGTATGCACAACGGCAGGTCTAGGGTCACAGCGCTCGGTAGATATAGCGCTTGGGGCAGTCAGCAGGTTACAGCGCTTCAGGCAGCAACAGTCTTTAGGCTCACAGCGCTTCTCAGGGCACAGCAGGGGAGCGCTGAGGAGCAGCACAGTTCGGTTCAGTTTTAGGCAGGTCACTAGTTCAGACAAGGCAGGATAGGCCACACGACAGTGGCAGGTCAGCAAAGGGGGCCTAGGTGGAGTCAAGGAGCGCAGGGGGTGACACAGTGCCAATACCTGGTTGATCCTCCAGCAGTTCTGTGGGTAGTTTGAGGGTCTTCTTGACGCTAGATGGTTACTACTCCCTTTGTAGATAGTTGCTTGAAGAAGGGGGTTGGGGGGTTGAGTTGAAGGCTGCTGACAAGTTTCCTCAGCAGGTCACTGCAGGTGGTCCCTGGGTTCCCCTCCCGCCGGGCCAGATCAGTAGGCTAGTTCAGTGTTCCTCACACAGCTTGGTGGGCAGCGCCTAAACCCTGTCACCCCCAGTGGTATAGGTTTCTGAGTAGGCCCTACCGCCTAAGTCTCCTGCGTAGGGTCCCCCAGGTCAGTGATGCTCCAACTGACTAAAGAATTTCCCTCCTTTCTTTATATATGCCCAGGTCAGGTGACCACCCTCTAAGGCGGCAAAAGCAGACTCCGCCCCTATTCTAGAAGGTTCCAGGAGCTTCCCTAGTCTAGCTATGGGCAGGCAAGGCAGGCTGGTATGGCAACAATGTTTAAGGGTTCCAGCTAGCTCCTGGCAACTAGAGTGCACCTAAAAAGACCACACTGCAGTAGTAGGGGCCAGTGGCAGCCATGTTGGGGGATGAGAGCACCTGCTCCTTAGCATTGATTAGCAATGGGAAGGTGCTCGGAGACCTAAGGCCAACAAAAAAAGAAGGTGGGAAAAATGAGGCATGGGCGTTTAAAAAAATAGGGAAAGACCACCCTAGGACTGACAGGTCTAACACCCTGTAAAAAAATGTAATGCAGGCAAAGAGCTTGGCTATGTTGAAGTGACACATAGAGCATGGGGCACAGGCAACCAAATGCACACACCAAAAGACTTTTAATCAGCAAGTACATTGACAAAACAGACAACAGGAGTAACTGTCTTTATTCACATATTGCACAGATGTGATAATAGAACAACAGTACACAAAATCAAGGCACAAAATGCTGATCATATGCAAGATAATCTGCACAGGCAAACTCCAAACAGGAAGGCCAGGATCTACGGCAGGGTGCACAGCAAGTACATGAAAGGCTGCACAGGGTAAAGTCCAACACAGCAGAGCAACAGGGCCAGTGTCCATGGCAGGGTGCACAGCAATTACGAGAGACTGCACAGGGTTGAGTCCAACACAGCAGAACAACAGGGTCAGTGTCCATGGCAGGGTGCCCAGCAAGTACATGAGAGGCAGCACAGGGTAGAGTCCAACACAGCAGAGCAACATGGCCAGTGTCCAGGGTAGGGTACACGGCAAGTACATGAGAGGCTGCACAGGGTAGAGTCCAACACAGCAGAGCGACAGGGCCAGTGTCCATGGCAGGGTGCACAGCAAGTACATGAGAGGCTGCACCGGGTAGAGTCCAACACAGCTGAGCAACAGGGCCAGTGGGCATGGCAAAGTGCAGAGTCAGTACATAAGATGCTACACAAGCAAGGGCAGAACAGCAGTGAATGACAAGGCCAGTGGGCATGGCAAAGTGCGGAGTCAGGACATGAGAAGCTGAGCAGGCAAGGATAGAACATAAGTGAATGACAAGGCCAGTGGGCATGGCAAAGTGCAGAGTCAGGACATGAGAAGCTGCGCAGGCAAGGGCAGAACAGTAGTGAATGACAAGGCCAGTGGGCATGGCAAAGGTCAGAGTCAGGACATGAGAAGCTGCACAGGCAAGGGCAGAGCAGTAAGGCCAGTGGGCATGGCAAAGTGCAGAAACAGTACATGAGAAGCTGCACAGGCAAGGGCAGAACAGGAGTGAATGACACGACCAGTGGGCATGGCAAAGTGCAGAGTCAGGACATGAGAAGCTGCACGGACAAGGGCAGAACAGCAGTGAATGACAAGGCCAGGGGGCATGGCAAAGTGCAGAGTCGGTACATGAGAAGCTGCACAGGCAAAGGGCAGAGCAGTAAGGCCAGTGGGCATGGCAAAGTGCAGAAACAGTACATGAGAAGCTGCACAGGCAAGGGCAGAACAGCAGTAAATGACAAGACCAGTGGGCATGGCAAAGTGCAGAGTCAGGACATGAGAAACTGCACAGGCAAGGGCAGAACAGCAATGAATGACAAAGTCAGTAGGCATGGCACAGTGCAGTGTCAGGACATGAGAAGCTGCACAGGCAAGGGCAGAACAGTAAGGCCAGTGGGCATGGCAAAGTGCAGAGTCAGTACATGAGAAGCTGCACAGGCAAGGGCAGAACAGTAAGGCCAGTAGGCATGGCAATGTGTATAGTCAGTACATGAGAAGCTGCATAGGCAAGGGTAGAACAGCAGTGCACAACAAGTACATGAGAGGCTGCACAGGGTAGAGTCCAACACAGCAGAGCAACAGGGCCAGTGTCCATGGCAGTGTGCACAGCAAGTACATGAGAGGCTGCACCTGGTAGAGTCCAACACAGCAGAACAACAGCGCCAGTGGGCATTGCAAAGTGCAAAGTCAGTACATGAGAAGCTGCGCAGGCAAAGGCAGAACAGCAGTGAATGACAAGGCCAGTGGGCATGGCAAAGTGCAGAGTCAGGACATGAGAAGCTGGCAAGGCAAGGGCAGAACAGCAGTGAATGACAAGGCCAGTGGGCATGGCAAAGTGCAGAGTCAGGACATGAGAAGCTGGCAAGGCAAGGGCAGAACAGCAGTGAATGACAAGGCCAGTGGGCATGGCAAAGTGCAGAGTCAGGACATGAGAAGCTGCACAGGCAAGGGCAGAACAGCAGTGAATGACAAGGCCAGTGGGCATGGCAAAGTGCAGAGTCAGGACATGAGAAGCTGCACAGGCAAGGGAAGAACAGCAGTAAATGACAAGGCCAGTGGGCATTGCAAAGTTCAGAGTCAGGACATGAGAAGCTTCAGGGGCAGAACAGCAGTGAATGACAAGGCCAGTGGGCATAACAAAGTGCAGAGTCAGGACATGAGAAGCTGCACAGGCAAGGGAAGAATAGCAGTGAATGACAAGGCCAGTGGGCATAGCAAAGTGCAGAGTCAGGACATGAGAAGCTGCACAGGCAAGGGAAGAATAGCAGTGAATGACAAGGCCAGTGGGCATAGCAAAGTGCAGAGTCAGGACATGAGAAGCTGCACAGGCAAGGGCAGAGCAGTACGACCAGTAGGCATGGAAAAGTGCAGAGACTGTACATGAGAAGCGGCACAGGCAAGGGCAGAATAGCAGTGAATGACAAGGCCAGTGGGCATAGCAAAGTGCAGAGTAAGGACATAAGAAACTGCACAGGCAAGGGCAGAACAGCAGTGAATGACAAGGCCAGTGGGCATGGCAAAGTGCAGAGTCATGACATGAGAAGCTGCACGGGCAAGGGCAGAACAGCAGTGAATGACAAGGCAAGTGGGCATGGCAAAGTGCAGTCAGGACATTAGAAGCTGCACAGGCAAGGGCAGAACAGTAAGGCCAGTGGGCATGGCAAAGTGCAGAGACAGGACATGAGAAGCTGCCCAGGCAAGGGCAGAACAGCAGTGAATGACAAGGCCAGTGGGCATGGCAAAGTGCAGAGTCAGGACATGAGAAGCTGCACAGGCAAGGGCAGAACAGTAAGCCCAGTGAGCATGGCAAAGTGCAGAGTCAGGACATGAGAAGCTGCCCAGGCAAGGGCAGAACAGCAGTGAATGACAAGGCCAGTGGGCATGGCAAAGTGCAGAGTCAGGACATGAGAAGCTGCACAGGCAAGGGCAGAACAGTACGCCCATTGGTCATGGCAAAGTGCAGAGTCAGGACATTAGAAGCTGCACAGGCAAGGGCAGAACAGTACGCCCATTGGTCATGGCAAAGTGCAGAGTCAGTACATGAGAAGTTGCATAGGCAAGGGCAGAACAGCAGGGAATGACAAGGCCAGTGGGCATGGTAAAGTTCAGATTCCGGACATGAGAAGCTACACAGGCAAGGGCAGAACAGTAAGGCAAGTGGGCATGGCAAAGTGCAGAGTCAGTACATGAGAAGCTGCACAATGAGTGTGTTTGACTGGACCCTACCGTGGCCAGCAACACACCCAGGTGATAGACAATGGGCAGGACTAGCACAGCTGTATGAGAGACAGGTGTGTGAGGGGGACTACCACTCACTCTTGGCTGTCAGGGAGACTTGGAGCAGGCTGAGTGTCGGGTTTAGCAGGACCACTTGACTGGGGAGATTGAGGCCCAGGTGATGTAGTGCTATCAATGGCTTGGCAAGCTGGAGGGCTGTTTGGACCAGGTGGTGTAGGGGCACGTGGAGGGGGAGTCATGCAGACCTGTGACACAGTGTGGGTGGGAGAGGTTTGAGGGGTGGCTTTCCACTTCTTGGGAATTCTAAATTCCTTCCCTGTACTGGGGTCAATGGGAACTGGTGATGACACAACAAGCACACACACGAACAGACCCGCATCAGGCGCAGACACTGGTACTACCTCTGGTGACCTGCTGGATCCTGCGGAATGCTTTTTCTGGCTATGCCTCTGAACCACCTTCCCCAGTTTGCCAGGTCCCGTGCCCTCCTTAGCCTGTTTGCCAGGGTAGCCCCTACAGTGCCCTCCTTTGCCTGTTTACCAGGGGTAGCCCCTACAGTGCCCTCCTTCACCTGCTTCACTGGGCTTGGAATTGGAGTTGATGTGGCAGGGGAATGTGGCCCAGAGCCCTTCCTAGGTGTACCCTTGCCATACAACACCTCCTCAGTGAGCATAGACACTGCACGCCTAGCTCTGTGTGAATTTCGTAGGGACAGGAGTCCTTCGCTGGTGATGCCTCTGAGACATGTGAGCCTGATGTCTGCTTCATTGCTTTTTCGGCCTTCTCTTCCCTGACAGGCTCTTGTCTTTGCATTCTGGGGTGGCTCTTTTGTGGGGATGGTGTCTGCGGGTGAGCCCACTTCGGTTGTTTCTGCTGGGTGCTTCTTGGGCTGTATCGGGACTGTGATGCATGGGAACCGTGGTCACTCTCATTCGATGTGACCACTGACTGGGGGGTGGACAAAGGCACTGGAGCAGGAATGGGAGTATGTCCCTGTTGAAGGGCAGACGTCACTGTGAATGACAAAGCCAGGACAGTACGGTGTAGCCCACCCACGTCAGAGAGTGTATGCCCTCCATGTAGGCAACCACCTGGCCTAATTTTTTGTCATGGTCACTGAAGGCATTGAGCAGGGCTGTCTGGCCCACACAAAGCTGCTGGAGGAGCTCAACAGACTCAGCACTGAGGGCAGCAGGGGGGACAGGTGCAGGCTCAGCGGTACCAGATGTGAATATAACTTGTCCCCTCTTACTGACACGGACACAGGCAGCACCAGGGGAAGTGGATGGGA
The DNA here is from genome assembly GCF_964263255.1 of Lissotriton vulgaris. Lineage (NCBI taxonomy): Eukaryota > Metazoa > Chordata > Amphibia > Caudata > Salamandridae > Lissotriton > Lissotriton vulgaris. Next base: position 1,120,709,509 of record NC_141698.1, read on the forward strand.
TGGGTGGTGCACTGGCCCCTGTGTGGTAGAAGATGATGCAGGGTCCCCATTCCCTGTGCCTGCCAACATGAATGCATCCCCGCTGGCATAAGATGATGATGTACTTTGTATCTCAGGCACAGATTCCTCCTGCATACTCAGGTCCCCCTCTGATGCGCTGGTGACCTCTGTGTCACTGGGCTTCTCTGCAGCTGTAGTGCTAGTCTCGCCACCACTGGTTTCCGGCTCCTGTCCCTCTGTGTCCACTGGCGAATCTGCATGAGAGAGAGATGCAGGGTTGGGTTAGTTTCATCAACAGGACAAAGCAATTCAATCAATGCAGTACAGAAGATCCCCAAATCTACATGGTGACCACCACACTCTGCAATTACATTGCAGCAACTCACTACATAGACCACAACAGTCCCCGTAACCCTGAATATCTGCCATGACTGAGCCATGTTGCGGCCACACAGCACAACGCCCTGCCCGTGGATGAAGTGTACCAGACACACAACTTGCTCTGACCACACCTAGGGACATGATGTGGGCTCAACACGTATTACCACTGACAGACCTTGAGGGAACAGGAGGGGACAACCCAGACACCAACTAGTACATGACAGTCCACAATGGCAAGTAGCCCATGCCAAACACCATGTTGTACTCTAGGGCACATTGTTGACAGATGTGTGGGCATCAACGATCATGGTGCATGCAAAGTACGCATACTTGAAGTCACACTCAGATAGTGTACACTGCTGTTCACCCCCTAATAGATTCCCCACACTATCCCAAAGCAGAATGACCATGTAGATCCTAACACATCCGGCTATGGGAATGCACAGCATTGAGGACCACCTTTGTAAGGCCAGTTTGTGCTAATGCATGACACTGGCACCCATCCTGGAGTTCTGGACTTTTTGGTACCGTCCAGAGGTGTCAGGGACAACACCCAAAGACCCCTGAGTTCTACCTGTCTTGGTGCACAAATAAACAGAAACACGGGCTTCTCGATGGTGGCGTCAAAGACCAAAGGTTTATTACTGCAGGGACACAGAAGTCACAGATACTACACACGGGCAGAATCTAGGAGCCTGTTCGATTTGCACAAAGTGGGTTGCTCCTTAAATACAGTTTTTCTAGCTTGGGGCAACATTCTTCACATGCTAGTATGTTTCTAAACCTTCATGTCCTAAACAATAAATATTTGGTGTTACACAAGAATCGTCAATAATATCTGATGTCAACACATTACGAACGAGGGGTTCCCACTGTTCCATCATAATCCCATGTCAACTTTTCATTCAAGAGCCGGACCGCCTCATCGTAAATTTCGTTACCTCCCCCTAATAAAGGCCCAGAAGGAAAGGAGCAGAGCCAGGTGTAGAAGATAGAAAAGCAGGATAAGAGATGTTTGTGGGTCGTAAATGGGCAAGGCTACCAGCTTCGGCCGCCTAATCATGATCAGGCCAACGAACACGAGAACCAGTATAGCAGGACTGGCCTCAGGCCGGGGAGGCAGCTTCTGTCGAGTCATGCGGCTACAGCGTTTCTGTCCTAAGGTGCACGTGTCACTAGCAAGGTGAATCGCCGGCTAAAGCTCACGTGTCCTTAAGTGAAATGGGTTGATCAGAGGTCGCTGTGTGTCCATTGACTATGTGAGGGCAAGAATACAAAATGGCTGCCGCAATCTAAGATGGATGCCATGGGTAAATCAGAAATGTGCTTATAACAGGAGTGCTCTTGCTCGTAGCGTAGCGAAAACACCAGGATATGCTAAATGGATCATTTGCGGTTCACTGACACCAAAATTATGTATTTACGACAATGTTGAAAACACGGGTTCAAATCGTCTTGGAACCTCAGACCCTCCTTTTGCCCTTACATAGGCAATTACTCAGTCTATGTCAGAGTCTATCTCGATGTTCATCAGGTCAGTGATATGTTGTTGCATCATCATCCTTTCTCGTACCTTGTCTCCAAACACAGGTTGTTTTCTGAAACAGGTTGCAGCACAGAGGCTACACAAAGCGGGACCACATTGGATAATGAGGCAGCACGAGAATAGGAATACTAGGATAATACCAACGACCATCAGAACCTTCCATCCCCACGCTGATAATAGAGTCCAAAGCCACTCCATTAAGGACCAGTTTCCCTTGTCTACGTGAATAGAGTCGGAAATCTTGTGTAGCTTAGAGATCGCTTCGTATACAGTCGGAGCATTATTGGGTATAAAAACACAGCAGCTCTATTGGATCATTCTACATACCCCACCTCGATCAGCAAGTATTACGTCAAGAACCATACGATTCTGTAACGTCATGAGACGATCCGCCTGAAGCTCAGCTGTTAAATTACTAAGGGCACCAGCAGTTTCTGTAATAGTATATTCAACTACCCGTGTTAGCTGACGTAGATTTCTACTATTGGCCATAGGCCCCCAGAACGGAAGGAAACCTTTGAAGAAGTCTCCGGCTTCCTGACCAGCGGTATCTTCTTTGCTAAAAACACCCCTTGCTACTCTTGTCTTGTGATAATCTGGAGAGGCAGTGTATGTCGGAGGCAACAGTCGAGCAATATAGCATGAACCTGAAAAGTCAGCAGGCAGCCATGTATATGCCCTATCCTGACAAATGAAGTAGGTACCCTTAGCAGTGAGGAAGGCAGGGGAAGAGTTTGACGGATATACGTAAGTTTCAACACAGTCACTCTTCCCTAGCCGAGCTCTCGGATTTCGTCCATTACCTTGCAGGCAGATTTGACCTCGGTGAGGTACGACCCAGACTGGAGTGGAGCTCTTACGCTTGCTTTCACCCAAACTAATACTATACTCCGTAGAATTCCAACTCAGATAAACTCGTAGTTCATCTCTAGGGACAGATGGTGAGTTATTGACGTCCCTAACCATGTCAGTTATTCCCTTTATCAAGGCTTTATTAACAGATGTATACTTAGCGGAGCGTGGAGGGCGCGGGGGATAGGTTTCGAGAGCATAGACGAATACAGTTTGGAAGGCCCGACATGATCCATTATAGCTAAAAGGCAAGACCAGGTAAGGAATGCCTTTATCCATGGTGTGTGGTATCAAACCACATACCCAGCAGTCCGTTGTATTAACTACCAGTTTGTGTGGGTGCAAGAGCTGTACAAAAGTGTTATTTATGAATTCTGAGCGTCTAGCTTGCTCATGTTCGGGGAACGGATGAAAGGAATGAAAAGAAACAGTAGTAGGAGAAACAAGGTTAAGGGGAGGTACTGTAGCTGTTATCGGTGACAAAATTAAATGAACACCAAAGACAATTCCACCCACCAATGTTACCAAAACAATCAAAAACGTAATTGCACATTGCATCAGAAAACATTTGTTATGGAGAATTTTGTAGAGTCTATTTCTGCGAACATAAATTACATTCTCTCGGTGCAGCCCAGGAAACTCCATCTTCTACAACCGCTCGCGACCACTGATGATATGTACGTAGTTGAAAATGCCTCTATCAGCCCTGGGAGTTCCCAGAACTAACAGAAAGACCGACCTTGTGTCTGGCCCCCGCAGATTCAACTAGGCACAAAGCCACGACCCTACGGCGACCCAGACGGCAAGGTAACAGAAACAACAAAAACAAACAAAGCAATACAAAACATGAATAGCAAGCTTCCTGGCTGGAGGTAATGTGATAGATCAAATAAAAAATGCAGTTTCCTGCTTTATTAGTTCTTAGAATGAGATCGTAGGTTGTATCTCAATTTCCCTGGAGTTGTTTGATCCGGAAACAGTCTATTTTCAGCAGGGGTCACAATGTTCGAGTTCGCAGATGACAAATGTTCGTTTGATGCAGGGGACAAGTGTTCAGGAATCAAAGGAGCAGTTTCAGAAGGGGGGTCAGAGTTCGGTGAATCAGTAATCAGTTCTGCATCGCTGAAAGGAATGTATCTAGGAACTGGTTCAGTTTCAGAAGCACCAATTCCCTTTTTCACCCAGTTATCATAAGGAAGTAGAAGGGGTACACGCTTAGCATGCGTCGCGTGGATCCAATTCTTCCGGCCAGCCACACGTATAGCAGTCCTTGTCGCCAACAGGACCTGGAATGGTCCGACGAACTTGGGTTGGAGATTTCTGGTCCGTCCAAAGTTCCTGATGACGACTTGGTCGCCGGCTTCAGTTGATGACCTGGACTTTCCGGTGGCTTTGGTAATGCATCGAAAACCTGTTGGTGAATGAGACTCAATTTAGCAGTCAAGTCAAAAAGGTAATCAATTAGCATTGGATATTCCAGTTGCTTGAACTCCCTCGGTCTAGGTACCCCCCAAACGTTAGCAGGTCGACCGAATACAATCTCATAGGGGCTAAGCCCTACTCGAGAATGTACAGTCGCTCTTGTGGATAACAGGGCCAAAGGTAGTGCATCTGGCCAGGACAAGCCCGTAGAGGCTTGTATCTTGGCCAGTTTCAGCTTGAGGGTGCCATTGTAGCCCTCAACTAAACCAGCAGACTGGGGGTGATTCGCACTGTGAAATTTTTGTTTTATGTTTAAACCTGCACACACACTCTGCATAACTTTCCCTACGAATTCACTTCCGTTATCTGACCATACAATCCGTGGCATGCCATACCTGGGGAAATATTCCTTGAAAAGGATTTTGGCGGTGGACAAAGCAGTATTGTCCTTTAGTGGATATGCTTCGATCCACCTTGAAAAAGCACAGACTACCACTAGGACGTACTTAAGATTATTGCAACGATCCATGTGGATGAAGTCTAACTGAATCACTTCGAAGGGGCAAGAAGGAGGAGCGAAGTGACCAGCGGGTGTGGGGATTCCCTTGCCAGGATTATGCATCAAGCATATCATACAATTTCTCACCACTCTTTCTGCACACTTACTAATTCCATCATTCTTCCAGACTGGAGCCAACATCTTACAAATCCCTTTAGAACTGATGTGCGCTGCTCCATGCGCCATCGTTACTACCGCAAGCACATACGCATCAGGCAACATCCAACGCTGTTGTTCCGACAAATCAATCCAACATCCATTCGAGTCCAATTTACCCGTGTTCTCTTTCCATGCAAGCTTTTCCTCTTCAGTCGCTTCATCTTGAATTGCTTTCACACTTTCCACTGTGTCCTCACACATTCCCGAGTCAGTAATCCATCTTGCAGACGTTGCAACATACATTCTACTCATTGTATTCCTAGCTGTCTGTTTAGCGGTCTCATCAGCAAAGGCATTTCCACGACCAACATCATCCGTGATTGCTCGATGAGCACTGCACTTCACAATCGCAACTTCCATTGGTAAGGTCAGAGATTCCAGCAAGTCATTGACTAGCTGACCATGCTGGATCTTAGTCCCATGGGACGTAATAAAACCTCTTTCCTTCCACAATCGGCCAAAACTATGCGCTACGCCGAACGCGTACTGACTATCTGTGAACACATTCACTCTCTTTCCCTTAGCTAAAACACACCCTCTAGTCAATGCGATTAATTCTGCAGCTTGGGCAGAATTCTGACTCACTCTTGCAGTCTCCACAATCGTACTCAAAGTCGTTACTGCGTAAGCAGCTGTCACATCACCATTCTCCAATTTAAAACAAGACCCGTCAACATACAACGTGCCATCTGGATCTGATAATGGAGTGTCTTTAAGATCAATTCGTCCTTTTGTCTCTTCCTCGGTTCTGAAACAACAGTCGTGGGGTTCAGAATCACTCGACTCCTGACTAGTCGGCAACAATGTTGCTGGATTCAATACATTACATCTTTTAATCTGAATATGACTCGCTAGCAGTGTCAGCTCATAGCCTGATAATCTAGTACTGGTAAGGTGTTGTGTCTTGGTTCGGTTCATGAGTGTGTCCACGGCGTGAGGAACCATGACCACTAGCATGTTGTTCATGACCAAACCAGCAGATTGTCGAATGGACGCTGCAGCTGCGGCTGTAGCTCTCAAGCAACTGGGCAACGCTCTGGCTACCGGATCTAACGTTGATGAAAATACGCACAAGGACATTGTTTCTCACCAAATCGTTGCGTCAGAACACTCAACGCGCAACCTTCTCTCTCGTGGACATAGAGTGTAAATGGCTTACTGTAGTCGGGTGTACCCAACACAGGAGCTGAACACACTGCATTTCGTAACTCAGAAAAACTTTGCTGACATTCGGCAGACCATGGCACCGGACTCGGAACACCTTTCCCAGTCAAGGCCACCAATGGTTTTGCCAAAAGAGAAAAATTCGGGATCCATTGCCTACAGTATGAGGTAATACCTAAAAAGGCACGCACTTCTCTCTGTGTGCTAGGAACATTCATCTGCGTAATTGCTTTTATTCTCTCTGGGGTCAACCTTCTTCCCTCCTTTGACAAAAGATGACCTAGGTAGGTCACTTCTTGACAACAGTATTGCATTTTTGAAGGTGACACCTTGTGATTTAATTTAGACAAATGATGCAGCAGGGAAATTGTAGCTGCTTTGCAAGTTTCCTTGTCATTGGCAGCCACTAGAAGATCATCGACATATTGCACTAAAGCAGAACCAGGAGGAAGTACAAAGGAACCTAACTGACTTTTCAAAGCCTGGCTGTAGATGGATGGGCTTTCACAATAGCCTTGTGGAGCACGTTTAAACCTGAAGCTTCGGCCTCCTAAAGAGAAGCCGAAAATATCTCTGCTTTCCTCGGCTATCGGAATGCTGAAAAAGGCATTCTTCAAGTCGATAACTGAAAACCATGTGGCTGTAGCAGGAATCAACGTTAACAATGCAGTAATATCTGGAACCACAGGAAACTGTGGAATCACAATTTTGTTAACCTCTCTAAGATCAATTACAAATCTATATACTGGAGTTTTTGAAGGATCTGTGCGCTTTAAAATTGGTAGTACAGGACTGTTACAGACATTTCCTCTAGTTTCCTCTATTACATCTTTCCTGATCAAATCTTGCACGATCAATAAAAGCGCACGTTCACCTTCACTAGAGATCTTGTATTGTGGTATTCGTGGAAATTTGACATTTGCTTTCAGAGTGACTATATATGGAGGAATTTCCAAAAGACCAACGTCGTTAGGACCAGTCGCAAAGAGTATCAGGGAGAGAACGCAGCTCCAGTGGGAGCGCATCCATTGATAAGTACATCGGGGAGATGATTCTCTTACCCAATGTAAGCTGTACTCCTGACGGAGAACAGTACAGAGTCGCGTACAGGCGTTTTAACAAGTCTAAACCAAGCAGATTTTCATTACAACCAGTCGTTAAAATCAGGGGTGCTTTCAATTGACGGGGTCCAACAGAAATAGACAAAGGACCAGATACGGGGTTGTGAACAGGGGCGCCTGAGAAACCTACAGAAACATTTGTTAAGCCAGACAAAGGTGCGCCAGGGAGTTTCGCATGTATGATAGAACTTTTTGCTGCACCAGTATCCAACAGAAACTGTTCCACTACACCTGATGTTGCTACTGCGACATAAGGCCCACTCTGATCTACTGGAACTGATACTACTCCCTCTCTTTGTCCATGGCTGTCCTAGTACTCATTTTGCTGAAATTCCTCACTAACTTCACAGTAGTCTTCAACGTGATACTGTTGAGATCTAGTAGGTTGGGCAGACTGTCCATTTCTCTGATCAAAATAATTAGTAGAGCGATCATTCGTTTGTGGAGGCATAGCACCTCGTCCTCGACCTCTAGAATTTTGCGTAGAACCACCACGACCTCTCTGAGCTGCTGCAGCATTATTTTGTGCTAATACTGGACACTCATTCTTATAATGACCTTCTTTCTTGCAGTAAGCACACTGATTCCATTGGTATTGTGGTCTCTGAGAACCATAGTCTGTCCTCTGATATGGCCCTTGCTGTGTATTCGTCTGATTCGTGCAGGGCGGATATGCCTGCTGCAAAAGAACTTTAGATTTTAAGTCTTTTGTTTTCTTATCTGACTTTTCCTTCTCTTCTTTATCCCTGTTTTCATAGTACTGGGCAGTTGCAAGTATTTGCGCAGTCGTAGAGACAGCCCACGCACTTTCAGAATCTTTTAATTTATTACTGAGCTCTGGTAACAAATTGTGTACAAATTTATCGACAAATAATCTCTGTCCTCCTTCCGTGCTCATATCCTGACCACTGTGATCTACGAAATTTTCTTCAAACCTTGTGAAAAAGTCGGAGACGCTTTCGTCCTTCTTCTGCCTGCATGCGGACAACTTGTCCCAGTTAACGCGCAATGCTGGCATCAGCATTTTCATTAAATCGATTATTCTACCAGGCAAATTAGCAATTAGAGGTTCAGGTTTAGAACCACCTATTTGTTGACCATCAGCTGCTAATATAGCTGCCCAATCACCACCTAGGGCAACTGGATGATTTTCTTTACGAATTTTAGCCCAAATTGGTTGCAGTACTACATTGCCAAATAACATGTCAATGTCCGCTAAATTCATTACGCAAGCTTCAACTGTTTGTGCCAACTCTTTGTAATATCCAGCTGGATTTTTACGTGGATCTGGCAAGGCCTGTTTTACTGCTAACACTTCAGCTCGCTTCCACGGAATGTGTATCCACACTCTCTGGAATTGGGCCGGAGCGGCTGCAATACCATTCACTGCGTCAGCTTGAATGGCTTCGCGGCAAATTGGAGGAACTTCTCTCATGGGATATTGTCGACCTTGTTTCGTACTACGTTTCTCTAATTCTCTTGGTGACGGAGGGAAGGATCGAATCTAAAATCTAAAATTAACTCCATTGCTTCTTTTATCTCCTGACCAACTATCATACCTGCAGCAAATTTTTGTTGTACTTGGATTAATTCATCCGGTACCTGTTCAGATTCGCTCTCCTCCCATTCTTCACGCAAAAGAGAACACATGGCATCAAACACATAACGCTGTGTCGGTTCCTTCCATTGCATGAATGTATCTAATACATCTCGTACACTATACCTTCCAACTTTCGAAATCCATCTAAGAGCAGTGGAGTCTAATATTCCACGTTCTTCACGACTAGGAAGCTGACTACGTCTCTGAACGGAATCAGAGACAGGACTCCTAATCAGAGTTTTATAAAAGGGAGATAGAATATTAGTGACAGAATCAGTGATTCTCCGACGAACAGAAAGCGGAGTCATATAGCTTGCAGAAGTTTGGAGGAGAGTAGTAGTCGGGACAGAAGAAACAGCAACAGTAGGGGTAGCAGGCAAAGTAGCTTGTGAAACAACCGGTATAAGTGGTACAGGCATAGGCAGAGGAGCTGGCAACCCTGGAAGAGGGGGTGCCGGCGGAACATTAATATTGACCACAGGAAATACAGGAGCTTGATTCAGGGGAGCAGGAGCAGGTATACCAGGCTGTCCAGCAACCGGTAATTGAACATTTGGTAAAGGTGGAGCCGTAGCACCCTGTGCATACGGTGGGGGTGACCTCAATAGGTAAGACAACAGGGGATCCTTTTTAGGGTCCTCTACTATCTTAGCTGTACTCGATGGCAAGGCAGGATAGCACTTGTCTATCGCTAAATTACGCTCTCTATTGGCCACCTCTATCGCTTTCTCAGATTCATTGAGTTGCAGCTGCTTGGCAGACTGCTCTAAAGTCAATTCTTGCTCTTTCTGTTCTTTCTTTAACTTTTTAGTTTCTCTCTGTTTGGATTCTTTTCGCCAATAACGGAAAGAATCAAACATTGCCGGCCGGGCTTTCTTCTTAAACAATTTCATTTCTAAATTATCCAGAATTTCGGGTTCAAAACTACCATGCAGTGGCCAACTAAGGACACCATCTTTCTGTGTGTATCGGACCCACACCTCATTAGAAGATATAGGACCCACACCATGTTTACAGTACAAATCATAAAGAGGAGTTCCAATCGGAGGAACCAGACATGAGTCCTCCAATCGGGAATCCCTGTTGCAACCAAAACACGACAACATACAATTTTTCCGACTTACCATTTTATAAACCGGAACACAGAACAAACACAAACAAAGATGCGCGCTCGAACTAAGAACTTAGGCCTACCAAAGCGAACAAATGTATCGATACCCAAACTAAACCAAAAGATTATCGTAAGTAGAACAACCAGTGATAATCTTTACGAAACCAAACCAAACCAAGAACTAAAAGGATTATCCAACTAGGAGCGAACCCTTACGAAGTAACCAAACAACTAGCAACCACTTAATACTTAACTGAGGTACTGAAGACGTCACCAAGGAGAAACCCGTCTCGTCTCGCCGTACTAAGGTCTGCACCTCGGGTCCAAGACAGGGCGACAGTCAAGGCAGCGGACCACTGCAGCCGTCGGAACGGGAACCCTCGTGGAAGAGAACGTCGGGCCACTTTTGCGATATGCCGGGATCGATGAAGTGGGGCGCCTCCCTCTGGAATCTTCACACGAAGCTTCTCGAACTCTTCAGGCTTTTGGACCGGTACCGAATGACATCGCCCCACGTAGGGCGCCAATTGGAGTTCTGGACTTTTTGGTACCGTCCAGAGGTGTCAGGGACAACACCCAAAGACCCCTGAGTTCTACCTGTCTTGGTGCACAAATAAACAGAAACACGGGCTTCTCGATGGTGGCGTCAAAGACCAAAGGTTTATTACTGCAGGGACACAGAAGTCACAGATACTACACACGGGCAGAATCTAGGAGCCTGTTCGATTTGCACAAAGTGGGTTGCTCCTTAAATACAGTTTTTCTAGCTTGGGGCAACATTCTACACATGCTAGTATGTTTCTAAACCTTCATGTCCTAAACAATAAATATTTGGTGTTACACAAGAATCGTCAATAATATCTGATGTCAAAACATTACGAACGAGGGGTTCCCACTGTTCCATCATAATCCCATGTCAACTTTTCATTCAAGAGCCGGACCGCCTCATCGTAAATTTCGTTACCTCCCCCTAATAAAGGCCCAGAAGGAAAGGAGCAGAGCCAGGTGTAGAAGATAGAAAAGCAGGATAAGAGATGTTTGTGGGTCGTAAATGGGCAAGGCTACCAGCTTCGGCTGCCTAATCATGATCAGGCCAACGAACACGAGAACCAGTATAGCAGGACTGGCCTCAGGCCGGGGAGGCAGCTTCTGTCGAGTCATGCGGCTACAGCGTTTCTGTCCTAAGGTGCACGTGTCACTAGCAAGGTGAATCGCCGGCTAAAGCTCACGTGTCCTTAAGTGAAATGGGTTGATCAGAGGTCGCTGTGTGTCCATTGACTATGTGAGGGCAAGAATACAAAATGGCTGCCGCAATCTAAGATGGATGCCATGGGTAAATCAGAAATGTGCTTATAAAAGGAGTGCTCTTGCTCGTAGCGTAGCGAAAACACCAGGATATGCTAAATGGATCATTTGCGGTTCACTGATACCAAAATTATGTATTTACGACAATGTTGAAAACACGGGTTCAAATCGTCTTGGAACCTCAATCCCAGCAGCCATTCACATGACACAGCACAGCACCACCCCTCAAACATCACATAGGCCACTGCTGCCACAGGCCCTATACACATGCATCAGCTCCCTGCCAAAGTCACCCTCCCCAAATACTCACCCCTGTCTTGCTGCTGATGCTCCTTCAGACGTTCATCCAGCTCAGGATGGGTCACTGCCAAGATGCTGCCCATCAGTGGTGTCATGCTGCGCCGTGCCAAATTCCCAGTGTGTGGTAGCAGCCCCAAGGTCATCTCTGCCACGTTCTTTGCCAGCAGGCTGATGTCGTCTCACCTCTTGTGGCAGTGTGTGCGTCATCGGTTAGATACCCCCAGGGCTCGCACCTTTGCTGCAATGACCCTCCACACGGCCTTACGCGGGTGTACCTTGAGCTGCAGGCATGGGAGAAAAGAGGGGGAAATGATCAGTGACAGAGTGTCATGTACAAATATCTATTAGTACAGTAGCAAGACACAGACTCATTACCAAATGCAATCTCTGTCCATACCACCTGCATTGAACCCCCTCTGTGGCTTGCACACATCTCTAGTCCTATGCATGTCTGGGCAGTACATACATCACATATTGACCTGTGTCTGTGCGTGTACTCACTGTGTGCATGACTGGGCAGCATTCAATGAGCATGCCCTGTGAATATATCTGTATGTCATGTGTATGGCAGCAGGGTACATGGACTCACCAACAAAATATACATCTACACAAGCGTGGTTGTGTGCAATTTTACAGGGCTGACATGGTGCATATTTTGATTTTAGTGTGAATGAACAAGAGTAAGGACACAGTAAGTGCAGTGATGTGATCTCATCTTTGTGGGCGGACACTGTGCAGAGCCTCTGGGTTCACACTGAGTCAGACAACAGGGGCACACAGAGACATACTGGCAAGCAATCACTGTCCTGGCACCTGCATGTCCAACATTCTGTGGCTCTGTATGACTGACAATGTAACACACTCCACTAAGACATACAACTGCAGGCAGGGAAAACCGTGATATTGGGACACACACACTCCTTCCCCCTGGAGACAGCATGTTTGTCAGTGCATGACACAACCCCACACCCTCAGGCATGTACTGCAGCAGTTCAACCACATGTCTGACCCCGCCTGCCCTACACCTCCCTTTACGATGACTTACCACAACATTGGGGGCACCATACAGCCTTGGGTACTGTGCGAGCACCTCATCCACCAGGACCTCCAGCTCCTCGCTTGTGAATGGACTGGCAAGGATCTTCTCTGTCCTTGCCATCCCTGTGGACATGGAACACCTGTGGTAGAAGTGGGTGGTGAGGGGTCCCAGGCAGCAGGCTCTGGAGGCAGCAGCAGATGAGGGTCCCAGGCAGCAGCAGGTGAGGGTCCCAGGCAGCAGGCTCTGAAAGCAGCAGCAGCAGGTGAGGGTCTCAGGCAGCAGGCTCTGGAGGCAGCAGCAGGTGAGGGTCCCAGGCAGCAGGCTCTGGAGGCAGCAGCAGATGAGGGTCCCAGGCAGCAGGCTCTGGAGGCAGCAGCAGGTGAGGGTTCCAGGCAGCAGGCTCTGTGAGCAGTGGAAATGTGAGGTTCACTCCCACACATTTATAGCCCCCTGGGGTTGTTTATAAGTTGCCAAGATGCAACAATTGGTTATCCAGGTCTGCCTCTTTCAAAAACATCCAATGACCGCCGCCGCGGTGGCGGAGGACGCCTTCCGCGATTTTCAAAACTGCATCATGACACCGCAATCATCGCTCCCATTGGCTGTAGGCAATGCTCCATGGCGGTGATGCACCGCAGGGGCCCGGGGTGCGCTACCGCGATGGTGCATCTTTCAAATGCATCCAATGACCACCTCCACGTTGGCGGAGCACGCTTTCTGCGATTTTCAAAACTGCATCATGACACCGCAATCATCGCTCCCATTGGCTGTAGGCAATGCCCATGGCGGTGACACACCGTCGGTGCCAGGCACTAGCTACCGCAATTTGGGTAGCGGAGCATGCCCACCGCCATCTTCCTATGTCCCTATGACTATCACTTAATGAATAGAAGGGGCGAAGTTTCACCCCTAAACCAGGTGCACAGCTTTAAATTGGGGTTATCCCACTTTTTTATCCACAATTTTCCAATCTTTAACGAAAATTAATCAACGCACTCCAATGTGTTTATTCTTTTTCATTTATTTTCTTCGTTTCATTCACATGTGAAAAGCCCATGAATTGTACTGCTTCTCAGGACCCAGATATGCTCAACCGAGCCTTTTTCTGGTCACGCCAAAATACATGAAAACATCCTTGGTAGCAGATCATATTATACCCAATGCATTTCGGGCTGTTCATAAGCCCTTCTTCAGGGTTTCACTACAATAAAAGAATATTTGCAATTAGAATATGGCTTCATACCCTGTAGTTTACAGCAAATCTGTTAAAAATCAATCTTATTACCCCGAATGTTGATAGTGTTTTCCCTCTAAAATGGAGCATAATGCTACCTCGACAATGCCTGAAAAACCACCATTCTTCCACTTCGAGTTTTAAACTTTCCCCAAATGTACCATCAAAGTTCTGCACTTATCCATGTTACCTCCTTCATATTACCCATTGTTTGTCTGCCATATCTTATCTCTGTTTAACTCATACCTTCATTGCTTCTTGCCACATCTTTCCCTTTCACAACGCTTCACTTCGTAAAATAGTACTGCTCAGCACATCGTAACTTCCCTCTGTTTTAAGTCATATGACATGCGGGCGGTCTAGCTGGAAGGGGGCATTGATATTATAAGAGCTCCGCACTGGATTGCGAAAAGAAGCACGTTTGTGACTCTTTTAAATAACTACTCAGCATATTTTTATGCAAGGTTTTAATGATTATCAGACCACTGAGAAAAATGCATGGTCATTGACCTTCGCAGATGTACCTATCCCTTCAAACTATATTAGATTTAATCTTGATCTAGCCAAGAAATATCCGGAGGGTCGTTTGTAACCCCTGATAAGATATACTGTATTTGTGTGGGAAATTCTTTTTAATCCTGAAGAAGGTGTTGGCTATAAAATACAAGTGCCATAACCGAAACGCGTCGATGCTAATGTTCAGTGTTGATACGCTAAGGCAATGGATACAACTACTCCTTTTGTGATTATACTGCGAATTGGAGCCTGATTATTTTCCTTCCAACTAGCGTTTTTCATCACTTTCTTAATTGGAACTATTTTCCTTTATGTGTATTTCCCATTGTCTGTAATGATTTGATATACATTTACTGTTTTTATTCATGCACTATTGTTTTTAATGATTTGTAATAAAATGTACATTTTTTGGTAAAACCGTTCACCTATATTCCTTTTAAATTGACACTGTGTATGAAAGGGTATGGCAATAACTGTTGTTGTGTTCATAAATTTACCCAAAGGGGGAAACGTTTTTTGACATTTGTCTTTTGGTACCCCACCCCTTTGGTTCTGTGGGTCCCTCTCTTTTATTAGAGATCTTTTTTCTAGGAACCCTGGAGATAGAAATTCTACAACCACCTAAAAAAAAATTATTTGGTGGCTTTTTCACGTAGTCAAGGGCAGGGTACACCTTAGCGGGTGTATACCACCCGGGCTACCACCACTGGAGCTGACGAAAACCCAATAATCATAACAGAGGTTGAAACATGTAGACCATTTTTATTTTCACTATAATATCTTTGACACTATAGTCCTACCTAATCTGGCATGGTGTCCAGCTTATAGAATTTTTATTGTTGCCCAGACACTCCAGAATAAAGTTATGATAGTGAGTAGCTTACGGGACCATTTTTAAATCACCAATCCATTTTTTTACTCTCACAAAAAATTAAAACAACAAACCTGCTCCACTGCAGTCAGGTGTCCCAGCACACCCGGATGGCACTCGGCTGTGCGGGTGGAACCCCGATGATGAAGCATGTCATCAACCAGGTTGGTGAGTGAGGGGTCTTCTAACAAAGGATGAATTTGTCCTTTCAGACATTTTGTGCACCTCTTTTCTTCTGACAGAGGCATCAAGGCACCTCCTGTGGGTATTCCTCCATTTGTTTGTTTAGAGCATGCCCACTGCCATCTTCCCATGTCCCTATGGCTATCACTACCACACGTGTGTGTATGGGGGTGGTGCTGGTGACACACCGCTGCAGCCAGGCGGTAATTACCGCAATTTGGGTGGTGGAGCACCCTACACCGCACATACCCAACAGATTTCACCCCAACTTACGAAGTGATGACAGCCCTCCATTTTTTTGCCACTGGATCCTTTCAGGAGACCGTGGCCAGCGCTGCTGGGGTGTCTCAACCCATGTTCAGCATGGTGCTGCGGGATGTTCCTGCAACCATGATGATCTACAATGACAGATACATACATTTCCCGCGGGGATCAGAATTGGCTGGTGTGAAGGGAGACTTATATCCCCTTGGGCACATCCCCCATGTTGTTGGGGCCATTGATTGCACACATGTCGGTCTTGTGCCACCACAGGCGAGTGAGCACATTTTCCATCATAGAAAACATTATCACTCAATCAATCTGCAGGTGGTGTGCCTGGCTGATATTACCATCTCGCATGTGTGTGCCAGATTCCCCGGCTCAGCCCATACCTCCCGATTGATCCCTTCGTGGCTCCGGTGATAATGAACGGAGCCACGTAGGGATCGATCGGGAGGTATTTCCTCGTAGAAATCGTGCTAGTTAGCACACCAGATCCTGACGTTTTGGCTCATGAGGTTTATCTACAATTCCAAAACAGTTGAGCAATAGACAACGTCTTTTTTTTCTAGGTACATTACTTTTACCTGCACTGTAATTTTTCCTCATTTTTATTAGAAAATTCTGGTATTAGTTAGAGAAACGTGAGTAAGGTGGGGATTTGTGCACCCCTTCCTGAAGAAGGTGCTTCTGGCACCGAAACATGTCGACGCACACAAAAAGGAGGTAACGCACATTGTCAGCGTAGTGACCTCCCACCCTCATTTTTAACAGCACCAGCCCGGGGGCTTATTAAATAATTTTTAGTCACCCCACGAGCCAGGTTCTGTTTAACTATCACTATTTCCTAAACCCCACAATACACTCACATTTATTCAAAATACCCCCTCACCAACACCACACATAGTCTAACAAGTGCTCCCACGTCTCCGTAGGTCGCAGCACGCCGTACCCCGTAGAGGAGTATGATGACCCCGATGATGAAGCATGACACCAAGGGGCCTGTTGGTGTGTGAGGGGACCTAAAAAACTAAAGGTGTTCCCCACTGTGGAGGAGACACCCTTAATCTCAAGGAGTGGGTTCTAACCCTCTGGTTCACCACTGCGACTCTCTGGTTTACCACTGCCACCCTCTGGTTCACCCATGCCACCTTCTGGTTCACCCCTGCCACCCTCTGGTTCAGCACTGCCACCCTATGGTTCAGCACTGCCACCCTGTGGTTCACCCCTGCCACCCTCTGGTTCATCACTGTCACCCTCTGGTTCATCACTGCCACCCTCTGGTTCACCACTCCCACCCTCTACCGAGACCTTTTATGACGCAGCGGCAGCACAAAAGATGTGCCATGGTGCTGGGTATTAACGTGACGCATCTGAGAGATGCGTCACGTTGTATAGCCCTGCGCCATCAGGAGGGGTTCCGGCGCAGGGGAGGGCGTTCCTGCGCAGGAACGCCTCCTAAAAGTGGCTGAGTGAAATTTACAAGAATTCACTCAGTCACTTTTAGGCCAATGCTGCATCAAAACCCTGCGCCTGCTTGAAGCAGGCCCAAGGCTTGATGCAGCATTGGGGAGATAGGGCCCCCCAGAGCATTGCTGGAGCTTCGTCGCAAGCGCAACACAGCTCCAGCAATGCGCTGCTTTTACGGCACAGATGCGTGGCGCATCTGTGCCGTTTTTGCCACATGGTGCGCCGCATTGTAAATTCGGCGCACCATGGGTGGCGGAGCTGCGGCGCACAATAACTGGCGCATCCATGGGGATGCGCCAGTTATTGTAAATCTGCCCCTATACATTTAGCCAACGAGGAAGCACTTGCCGATTAGACAGTGGAAAGTACTCCAGTTGAGTAGAGGTATTGCACAAAAAGGTGGCATCTTCATGGACAAACACGCAGGGCGGGATTCATTCTGCCCCCTGTTAGACTCGTTTTTTGTGCCCTTCTGCCCTCTGTTAGACTCGCTTTTCCCTTGTTTTTCTGCCCTTCTGCCCTCTGTTAGACTTGTTTTTCCCTTGTTTTTCTGCCCTTCTGCCCCCTGTTAGACTCGTTTTTTGTGCCCTTCTGCCCTCTGTTAGACTCATTTTTCTCTTGTTTTTCTGCCCTTCTGCCCTCTGTTAGACTCATTTTCTGTGCCCTTCTGCCCTCTGCATCACCACACCCTCTGTTATTCCCTTGTTTTTGTGCCCTTCTGCCCTCTGTTAGACTCGTTTTTGTGCCTTTCTGCCCCGTTAGACTAGTTTTTTGTGCCCTTCTGCCCTTCTGCCCTCTGTTAGACTCGTTTTTCCCTTGTTTTTCTGCCCTTCTGCCCTTTGTGAGACTGCTTTTTGTGCCTTTCTGCCCTCTGCATCACCACATCATCACTCAGTGCTACCCCAGCATCACTCAGCACTACCACATTATCACTCAGCACCCCAACAGCACCACTTAGCGCCACCATAGCATCACTCAGCGCCAGCACAGCATCACTCAGTGCCACCAGATTATCACTCAGCACCACCACAGCACCACTCAGCACCACCACAGCACCACTCAGCACCACCACAGCACCACTCAGCACCACCACAGCATCACTCAGCACCACCACAGCATCACTCAGCACCACCACAGCATCACTCAGCACCACTACAGCACCACTCAGCACCACCCCAGCATCACTCAGCACCACCACAGCACCACTCAGCATCCCTGCATCACCACTCAGCACCACCACAGGACAACTCAGCACCACCCCAGCATCAATCTGCGCAAGCATTCAACAAGAAAACAAGTTACTTACCTGTAACTTTGGTTCCCCAGTATTGGTAACTTTCATAGATTCCCATGCTTTGTATCATTCCCCGTCGTCGGACTGGGAGTCTCGGTAATAAAAAATATCATAGTAGTAGGTACAAAAGAGAAAGGAAAGGCCTAGGCCTCATTCCCTTTTGTAACATATCAGCCTCTTTTTGTAAAAGAGACCAAACTCTAGGCGTCAGCCAATCAGAAGAGCCTCACCCTTAGAACCTTCCTGAAGGAACCTCAGAGCCTCAGATTTTCGTAGCCGTAGTGTGCTAGACACCATACCTGCTGAAGGCTGAGCTTTCCCCGGGGAGGTGGGTGGGCGCATGGGAATCTATGAAAGTTACCAATACTGGGGAACCAAAGTTACAGGTAAGTAACTTGTTTTCTTGCCCCAGTATTGGAACTTTCATAGATTCCCATGCTTTGTATCAGAATAGCAAGCAGTAAACATCATAAACACATTTTGTAAAGCAGTACATTATAACATTAGCAAGAAAGTACAAAATGTGTCACCCATGGAAGGTGAGATAGAAAGGAAAGCTCACCCATCACTTGAAGAGGTTTCTCAGGACAGCCTGGCCCACAGCCGCATCATCCTGCTGCAAGGATTCTAAGCAATAATGCTTAGTGAACGTGTGTACGCTGCTCCAGGTAGCAGCCCTGCAGATGTCCTTGACATGTACCCCCGCAAAGAGGGCCGTAGAAGAAGCCACCGACCTCGTCGAGTGAGCGCGGATCTTGCCCACCAGAGGTTTTCCTGCTAACTTGTGGCAATGCAGAATGGCACTTGAAATCCATCTCGAGATCCCCTGTTTGGACAGAGGGAGACCATTGTTTGGACCGCCGAAGGCAATGAATAATTGCGAAGATTTTCTAAAGTCCTTGGTGCGGTCTATGTAGAACTTTAGACAGCGTTGCAAATCCAGAGTGTGCAATGTCTTCTCTGCTCGGTTCGGAAAAAATGTTTTAAGTATGACTGGTTCATTTAGATGAAAGTCAGTGGGGACTTTGGGAATGAACCTTGGGTTCGTCCTTAAGATGGTAGTGTTCTTTTTGAACTGTAAAAATGGTTCCTGGATAGTCAGGGCCTGTATCTCCCCCACTCGCCTCGCTGACGTGAGGGCCAAGAGTAGAGCTAATTTCCACGATAAGAACTTTAGGTCTGAGCGGTGAATCGGCTCAAAAGGTCTTTTCATTAGCTGAGCCAGGACTACGTTCAGATGCCATGTTGGAGGAGGAGATCGCACTGGTGGATAGACCCTGAACAGGCCTTTGAGGAATTGCTTGACAATTCTCGCAGACCACAAAGAAGGACCCGAATCCGACCTTCTGAATCTCGAAATCGCCGCTAAATGAACCTTGATAGTAGAATGGGACAGATTAGACTTAGCTAGCGAGAGTAGGTAAGGCAGGACCTGATGAGGTTGTGACGTGAAAGGATCAATCTTTTCTTTTTTGCACCAAATACAGAATCTCTTCCACTTTAATCTGTATGTTTTGTTCGTGGACGGAGCCCTCGCCTGAGAGAGGATGTCTTTGACCTCAGTGGAAAGTGGGACATTCATGTATTCTCGCTGGTCAGGAGCCATGCGGTCAGGTGCAACGACCTTGGGTCTGGATGCCAAACTTGTCCTCCGGACATTGCCAGGAGATCCGGAACGTCCTCTAGCGCTATCGGAGGTACTAGCGATAGCAGATGTAGTTCGGTGTACCAGAATTGTCTTGGCCATGCCGGGGCTATTAGGATGAGTCTGCATGGTTCCGTTTTCATCTTCCTGATGAGTCGAGGAAGCAGGGGGATCGGTGGAAATGCATAGAGGAACCTCCCCGTCCAGGCTATCGACAGGGCATTGCCCAAAGAGTCTTGGTGATGGAACCTGCTGGCGTAGGCTGGACACTTTCTGTTGGTTGGAGTTACAAAACGGGTCCACCTCTGGTGTGCCCCATTGTTGAAAAATTAGATCCAGAACTTGTTGCTTCAGCTCCCACTCGTAAGTGACTGAGGTGAGTCTGCTCAGTCTGTCTGCGCCTTCGTTGAGCACTCCTGGTAAGTGCTCCGCCCTCAGAAAAATTCCGTGAAGAATCGTCCATTCCAGAATCTGCTGAGCCTCTCGTGACAAGGGAAGTGACCTGGTCCCTCCCTCCTTGTTCACATAATGCATAGCCGTGGTGTTGTCTGTCCTGACTAGCACCTGTGAACCCCGGAGACGCGGAAGAAAGGCTTGAAGGGCCAGCCTGATTGCTCTCAGCTCCAACAGGTTGATGTGTAACTTTTGGTCGCTTGGGGACCAATGTCCGCTGACCTGCAGGTCCTGCATCACAGCTCCCCATCCCTCCAATGACGCATCCGTCGTCAGTATGTGAGGTGATGGAACGCTTGCGAAGGATAGACCTCGGCATAAGTTCTGTTGATTTGACCACCAACGCACTGCATCCTTCATGTCTCGAGTGACCAGTACTTTGTCGTCGAACGATCCGTGCACTTGTTGCCACTGGAGGTCCAGTTGCTCCTGCAGGGGGCGCATCCGGAGTCTGCAGTGCGGGATCAGGGGGATACAGGATGACATTACCCCCAGCAGCGACTTGTAGCTGCGTACAGAAAGACACTTTTTTCTTTGAAGGTTTCCTGCTAGTGTCTGCAGTTTCTGAATCCTCTCTTGAGTCGGAAAAGCTTTGGAAAGCTGCGAATCCAGCATTGCTCGGAGGAACCGAGCCCTCTGTGACGGCAGCAGCGTGGATTTGTCTCTGTTCAAGGTGAGACCCAGATTGTGGAACAGAGTGGTGCAAGCCTGCACAGTGTCCTGCGCTAATGTTTTGGTTGGGGCCTTCAGTAACCAATCGTCCAGGTAAGGGAAGACCTGGAAGTGGTGTTTTCTCAGGAATGCTGCGACAGGTGCCAGCACCTTCGTAAAAATCCTTGGAGCAGAGCGAAGGCCGAATGGCAAGACTATGAATTTAAAATGGCTCTTGGCTACTGTGAAGCGTAGGAACCTTCTGTGCGCTGGGTGAATTGGGACATGGAAGTACGCGTCCTCCAGGTCGAGTGTGGCCATATAATCCCCCGGGTTGACCATCTTCAAAACATCCTGCAGGGATACCATCCTGAAGGATAGGGAGATGAGATAGGCATTTAGCTCCCAGAGGTCGAGGATGGGACGCCATTTCTCCTGCGTTTTTCTCACCAGGAAGAACCTGGAGTAGAAACCCTGGCCCCGTTGATTGGAGGGGACCGGTTCTATCGCTCCCTTGCGGAGCATCTGTTGAACCTCTAGCCGTAGGAGATGAAGATGTCGTGATGGTATGGCAGATGGGGGTCTGGGTGGAGGGACTTCCGTAAACTCTAAAGTATGTCCTCGTTTGATTATGTTGAGCACCCAACGGTCCGATGCAATTTGGGACCAATTCAGAAGGAATTTTGACACCCTGCCTCCAACTGCTGATCTCTTGGAGGAGGGAGCAGTAGGCAGAGCCAGGAGGCCGCTATTGGCGTTTAGACGAGTCCTGTCCACGGGCAGCCTGCTTGCCCTTATTGTATGGCCGTGAATAACCAGAGGACTGGCCCTGTCTCTGCTGGTAGGACTGGCGATTTGGTTGGTATCCAGAGCTGGTCGAAGAATAGCGATGTTGTTGATATGCGCCCCTGTAAGTGCCACCTCTGCCTCTTGTGCCCCTAAAAGGAGTTTTGCGGTACTGGAGCGTTCCCAACGACCTAGCCGTCTCCGTGTCCTTTTTTATCTCCTGAAGTGTGTCGTCGATTAGTTTGCGGAAGAGTGCCTCGCCGTCAAAAGGTAGATCCAGGACCTTATTTTGGATTTCTGGTCTAAACCACGTCGCTTTTAGCCACCCCTGGCGCCTTAACACTGCCGCTCCTGCCAAAGCTCTAAAGGACGTAGTGGCAATGTCCATGGCACAGTCTATGATCTCCATGGAGACCGCTTCACCTTCTTGCAAGGTCTTTTTGGCTTCTAGTCCTGATTCTGGAGGAATTTGATCCAAATAGGGAGCAATATTGCACCACAACTGGCGATCATATCGTCCCAGTATCGCCAAAGCATTGGCTGCGCGAACCAGAAGGCTAGCGATGGATGAAAATCTCTTGCCTGTGCTATCCTACCGACGTCCATCCTTATCGGGAGGGGCCGTTAAGGGTGCAGAAGGGTTCCGTGACTTCCTTTGCGCTGCCTGTGAGATTACAGAGTTCGGCCTGGGATGACCTGTCAGGGCAGCCGGTCCATCCTCCGGCGCTTTATACTTCTTGTCAAGGCGCGGCAGCACAGGGACTACCGTGGCTGGGTTCTTCATGGTCTTTAACCCCTCCTCCCATATATGGTCCACAATCGGAATGGACCTCGTAGACTTACGGTGAGTGTCTTTAAAGTCATACAAGAAACAATCCGTTGTTTGCGCAGGCAAGACCAACTTAAATCGGCCGGCTGCACGTTCCATCAGTTGGTGAAAACTACCGATGTCAGCAGGAGGAGAATTGCCTAGGTCCTGGTGTGGCGAAGCCTGATCCGGGTGGACGTAATCATTGTATTCATCTCCATCCTGATCCGAGTCCGGACGATTATCGGAAGACACATCCGTCTCATTATCATGATCCCTATCCTGATCATCTGCTGGTTCAGACGGAGTCTGGGGCAGTGGCCGCTGTGGTTGAGGAGGAGACTGCACCGGGTGCATAGGTGGGACAATTGAAGAGTGGTCCTTAACTGGAGTTGATGGAATAGATCTTCTCGGAGCTGGGCGCTCGGCCTTGGATTTATAGTCTTGCAACATCTTGTGCAGGTCATGTAGGAAGGACGTCGGGACTGAAACCATGTCCTGTGATTCATATTCCCTTGGGTCATCAGTTTGTGGGTAGTAACTTCTACCTTGTTCATATGCTTCCTCCGAGTCAGTTTCTTGACTTTTAATGAGAAGTTGCGAAGGGCTATTCGGATAATCAAAGCCATCCTGACCGTCTCCCTCAGAGTCCTCCTGGTCTAGCAACATTGTGGAAGGTAATGATGGCACTCTCCTTGGGGACGTCATTTCAGGCGTGATCCTCGTAAGAGAAATCGTCACCCTCCTCTCTGCAGCCAGTATTGTAGGCTGCTCCGTCGATGCCGGTGAAATCCTCGTCGACGAGATAGGAATGGAGGAAGTCGTCGTCGACGCCACCGACGACGAGCCCGCCGTCGATGTCGAAATTGTTGTCGTCGTTGAAGCACTCGTCGACGACATGACCGTCGTCGACACCATCGTCGACACCATCGTCGACGGCGTTGTTGTCGTCGTCGATGTGCTCGTCGTCGACGTCGTCGTCGTCGATATCGCCGTCGTCGCCACCGCCGTCGACGACGACGGCTTCTTCGTCGACGATGTCTTCACCTTCGTCGACGATGTCGTCGGCATACTGTCCGTCGACGCTGCAGTCGTCGAGCTCTTCTTCGACGACGACGGTGCTTTAGCCGTCGACGCTCCCGTCGACGAGCCCGTCGAGGGAACCAATTGGATCTTGGGCTTCATTTTCGTCGTCGACGGAGCCACCTCCTGAACCCCGGCCATCAGACTCACTGGGGGTCTTCCTTGAAGCCTTAGAGGGGCGCCCAGTAGAGGAAGAGGGGGAACCTCTACCCCTTTTCACTGGCCTTTTAGAAGAAGCGCAGGACACTGATTCCTCCTCATCACTGGAAACTCCATGTTTCCTCTCCTTCTGCCTCTGCAACCATATCAGAAGCCTTCCAGCACGATCTCTCAAGGTCTTGGTGGAGAGAGTGCGTCAAATTCGACAGTCCTCTGCCTTGTGATCAGGATACAGGCAGTAAATGCAATCCTTGTGTTTGTCTTCCACAAACAGCCTCTTCTTACCACAGGTGGAACAGGGTTTAAAAAGGGCTTTTTTCTTCTCAACTTCAGCCATTTTGATGAAGACAGGTGTTTCCTGAAGAATCTGAAGAAAAATCTGAAGAAATACCTATAGAAATCAGTTTTAAAGAGTAGAAATAGAGCAGAGCTCAATGGAGACTCCCTAGCACAACGTGCGGTAGAAAATCTGAGGCTCTGAGGTTCCTTCAGGAAGGTTCTAAGGGTGAGGCTCTTCTGATTGGCTGACGCCTAGAGTTTGGTCTCTTTAACTAAAAGAGGCTCGTAGCTGCTTCAGTGTGCTTTTGTTTGTTGCCGTCTCCCTCGTCAACTCTCTGCCTGCTGCCTGTTGCTCAACAAAACCAAGGAGACAGGCTTCTTCATCTTTCCACGTCGGAGGCTGCTTGACAGGGGCAGGGACTGCGAGACCCAGGGTTCAGCGCGTGGAGACCTAAGCGCACCTGGAGTCTCTTCCCGCCCCTGCTCCGCCTCAGTTGGTTGCCTGCTCCACTGCCTGCTGATTGGCTAGAAGCACTACAACAGCTCGCGGCCCCCGCTTCGCGGGCGCCGCTCGTAGCTGCTTCAGTGTGCTTTTGTTTGTTGCCGTCTCCCTCGTCAACTCTCTGCCTGCTGCCTGTTGCTCAACAAAACCAAGGAGACAGGCTTCTTCATCTTTCCACGTCGGAGGCTGCTTGACAGGGGCAGGTACTGCGAGACCCAGGGTTCAGCGCGTGGAGACCTAAGCGCACCTGGAGTCTCTTCCCGCCCCTGCTCCGCCTCAGTTGGTTGCCTGCTCCACTGCCTGCTGATTGGCTAGAAGCACTACAACAGCTCGCGGCCCCCGCTTCGCGGGTGCCGCTCGTAGCTGCTTCAGTGTGCTTTTGTTTGTTGCCGTCTCCCTCGTCAACTCTCTGCCTGCTGCCTGTTGCTCAACAAAACCAAGGAGACAGGCTTCTTCATCTTTCCACGTCGGAGGCTGCTTGACAGGGGCAGGGACTGCGAGACCCAGGGTTCAGCGCGTGGAAACCTAAGCGCACCTGGAGTCTCTTCCCGCCCCTGCTCCGCCTCAGTTGGTTGCCTGCTCCACTGCCTGCTGATTGGCTAGAAGCACTACAACAGCTCGCGGCCCCCGCTTCGCGGGAGCCGCTCGTAGCTGCTTCAGTGTGCTTTTGTTTGTTGCCGTCTCCCTCGTTAACTCTCTGCCTGCTGCCTGTTGCTCAACAAAACCAAGGAGACAGGCTTCTTCATCTTTCCACGTCGGAGGCTGCTTGACAGGGGCAGGGACTGCGAGACCCAGGGTTCAGCGCGTGGAGACCTAAGCGCACCTGGAGTCTCTTCCCGCCCCTGCTCCCCCTCAGTTGGTTGCCTGCTCCACTGCCTGCTGATTGGCTAGAAGCACTACAACAGCTCGCGGCCCCCGCTTCGCGGGTGCCGCTCGTAGCTGCTTCAGTGTGCTTTTGTTTGTTGCCGTCTCCCTCGTCAACTCTCTGCCTGCTGCCTGTTGCTCAACAAAACCAAGGAGACAGGCTTCTTCATCTTTCCACGTCGGAGGCTGCTTGACAGGGGCAGGGACTGCGAGACCCAGGGTTCAGCGCGTGGAGACCTAAGCGCACCTGGAGTCTCTTCCCGCCCCTGCTCCGCCTCAGTTGGTTGCCTGCTCCACTGCCTGCTGATTGGCTAGAAGCACTACAACAGCTCGCGGCCCCCGCTTCGCGGGTGCCGCTCGTAGCTGCTTCAGTGTGCTTTTGTTTGTTGCCGTCTCCCTCGTCAACTCTCTGCCTGCTGCCTGTTGCTCAACAAAACCAAGGAGACAGGCTTCTTCATCTTTCCACGTCGGAGGCTGCTTGACAGGGGCAGGGACTGCGAGACCCAGGGTTCAGCGCGTGGAAACCTAAGCGCACCTGGAGTCTCTTCCCGCCCCTGCTCCGCCTCAGTTGGTTGCCTGCTCCACTGCCTGCTGATTGGCTAGAAGCACTACAACAGCTCGCGGCCCCCGCTTTGCGGGTGCCGCTCGTAGCTGCTTCAGTGTGCTTTTGTTTGTTGCCGTCTCCCTCGTCAACTCTCTGCCTGCTGCCTGTTGCTCAACAAAACCAAGGAGACAGGCTTCTTCATCTTTCCACGTCGGAGGCTGCTTGACAGGGGCAGGGACTGCGAGACCCAGGGTTCAGCGCGTGGAGACCTAAGCGCACCTGGAGTCTCTTCCCGCCCCCTGCTCCTCCTATTTAAGACACACCCTCCACGCTAAGCGGGACGCGTGCGGGACGCCGGGCGAAGCCCGGGCAAAGGGCGGGCCATCTGTGGCCGTCCGGGGACGCCGGAGGACGGGACGGACCACCCCCCTTTAATCTTGCTCACCTGCACCGTAACCCACCACTGCAAGGTAAGAAACTAGATCAACCCCAAATCATTTACAATTACCACGTGAAATCATAAACCTTTTCACGCAGTAACTCACACAAGAACTACAAAAAGATCTTCAAATGGGCTTCAAAAAACTACGCTCCCGTACAATTTTTATGAAAAGAATGGGGACTGAAACCGCTATACGGAAATCCACCGACAAAGCCATAAAACCGGGCCGTTTAATTCAAACACCGGCAATAAGTTCTTATTTTACTTCACTCACAGCAAAAGTCACGCAAACTTCATATACCTCAGTCCAAGAAAACTCTCTCAATGTTTCTGCAATTATTAAGGAAACTGAAAGCACCCCCAAATTGCCTAATGCACAATTTCAAACGGGCCAACTGGACCTCGACTTAAGTAACAAAACACTACACACCCCAAAAGACTTAAAAAACCTAGATCGAGAACTGTCTAACCTAATAACTTCAACACCTCTAAAGAACAGAGGGAATTCAATGTTATTCGGAGACCTAAAAGTTACCAAAACAAGCGATTACTCACAAAAATCGGATCACAGAACAAGCCATAACTTGCAAGAAAAAATATCCCCTCCCATTATCCTACCTGAGCTTTCTATGGATCTCTTCAACAATAATTATACAAACAATAACAATATCAACTCAACTCCAACCATATCTAAAGCTTTGTTTTCTCTGCAAGAGATTCTGGAATCAGTCCTCTCCTTCTTGGGAAACATCCTAGAAAATTCCGACCAAACATTGGATGTCCAAATAGGGATTTTAAAATTTCTGGTAGACAAGAAAAAGAAAAAAGATCTCCTCGTAGCAGGGGAATACAAAAACTCAGACTCAATCGACTATGAACAAAAAGACTTATTAAAGGGTCACAAAAAAGAACATAAGAATAGAACTCGCGACTTCGGCACTCAGACTTCTGTGATTCTAATACAACAAAAACAAACACTGGATAACCCAAACGACTTAGTTGTATATTCCCTAAAAAAACTCTTTAAAGAAAAACACCAACAAAAAAATAAGCCCTACCCGATATTTTCAAAAAGTAGTGCAACAAATATTCCCGCTAAAGATTCTATACTTGCAACTCAGGAAATCCACAATATAAAAAATCAAGAAGAAGAAGTAAGGACATCCAAAACGAAAACGGAAAATATCCCAGAAGGAAGGGAAAGAAGGAGGAAAAAACCACTAAGAAGGATTCAGAAAAAGAAATCTTACAAACTAAAATTCCAAAAACCTGTTAAAACACAAAACCCAGAAGAGGACAAAGTGGAAACCTTAACAGCACCTGTAAACGTAGAAAACTCTGCCCCCAGCAAAAACGTCTCAGAAATAATACCACAACTGGATCCAAGAGCTAATGAATATGTTCCCATCAAACACACAGAGGAACCAGAGCAAACTAATAACAAAAAAAATAGGGTCGACACAACTAGGTATATCCACAGTTACACTGAACCTTCCTCCAAAATCCTTCAATTCGAGGAACTCTTCCCAAGTGATCCAGCTCCACTAAATAGAGGAAGATTAATACATTTATTACGACACGTCGAGCCATTACACTCACTGAACAGCAATGAACTTGATCTAGTCTCCTTTCCCTGTAAAGATAATGTTAAGCTAACAAGGGTAACTTTCTGGTCATCTGTTCTACCGGAGATCATACTTAAGGAGAAGGAGACACTTCATAGACATGGCTACGATGTAGTCGAAAAAAAGGAACAAACGGTCCGTAAAGACATAATGGGGTACAATGCTCAAATTTACGCTCTCTCCAATTCACAAGGGACGCAATTCAAAAGAAATCTTGTGGCGA
The DNA here is from genome assembly GCF_964263255.1 of Lissotriton vulgaris. Classification (NCBI taxonomy): domain Eukaryota; kingdom Metazoa; phylum Chordata; class Amphibia; order Caudata; family Salamandridae; genus Lissotriton; species Lissotriton vulgaris. Next base: position 1,120,737,961 of record NC_141698.1, read on the forward strand.
CTGCAAACCAAGTAACGACATATGCCGATCAACTTACTACTGGGCAAGAAAAATTAAAAATCTCGGTAAATAAAGGTCAACGAGCAGTATGGTACCAAGCTCCCAAAAAATCTGACAACGACTATAACATTAAATCTTGGGCTTGGGTGTCAGAAACCCTGAATAGCAACAAAATCAAAATTACCAACCAACATTTTGTTTAGCACTGGCACAAAAATAACTTCCTGGAATATCGCAGGTGGGATAAAGAACAAACTGTCCACTGCCTTGGGAAGTCATCCGGATATCCTATTCTTACAAGAAACGTGGGCAGTCGAATCTATCACTTGCAAAAACTACTTCGTGTATGAAATTCCGGCTATAAACTCTTACAGAGGTCATGCTAAAGGTGGTCTAGCCACCCTACTGAGAGAAGAATTTTTCTGGGCACAGGAAATAGTGGAAACTAACCTAGATAATCTACAGTGTATCAAGATCTCCACCATAAAACACAGTACGGCCCATTCCAACACAATTCTACTCTTCAACGTCTATGCACCACCGGGCAAAAAACACGACATAATATTCCTTAACATCATGGAAAAAATAGAGTCTATAACCGAAAATCATCCTCACTCATCCTTCTTAATTGTTGGCGACTTTAACAGCAAAATCTCGAACACAGCCATTAATATTTGGGCAAAACAACTGATTGAAGAAGGCAGGGACATCACAACTCCACAATTTCCAGATGGTATACTTACTGATAAAAGAGGGAATCTATTACTGTCAACATTAACAAGACTTAACGGTGTAATAGTGAACGGCACTACGGAAGGGGACATTCCTGCGAACTACACTAGGCGAGGTAATGGGTCTCCTTCCATTATTGACTACATAATCAGCAGCGAGGTCTTGCTAGACTCTTTAACACACTTGCTTAATCAGTTTGGCCATGAAAGCGATCATGCTCTAATGCTTTTGACTACTGACTGGCTTCCAAAATCCTCTGCAACTTGCCACATTAATTACCACAAAAGCAATATAGTGATAAACAGTGAAAAAAGACGTATTTACTGGAATTCCTCGACCATCGATAAAATTACATCTCAGATTGATCATTCCCTAATTTTAACGAAAATATTTTCTGAAAATCCTATCGAAAATTTTGAAAATATCATAAAAGACTTCAGAAACCTTATTTTAAATATGATAACAAAGGACGTAGTTGGAACTGGAAAGATGAATGATGATAACAAAAGGCGCACTTTCAAGAACACTGAAATAAAGAAACAATTAAATAAATATATACGCGCTCAATTCATGAGTCCGACACCAATCCTAAAAAAGGAAATAAATAGACTAAAAAATCAACTGAGACGCGAAAACCAAAGAAATAAAAAAACTCTACAGGATCGTAACTGGGTCGACATCCAGATCGCAGCAAAAAATAACAACCAACGCCAATATTGGTATTTAATAGGAAAACTCTCTGGAACAAAAAAGAACTTACAGCCAATTCCGGTCCCTCCAAAAGACTGGGAAGCTTTTCTGTTAGACCTTTATAAGTTAAATCCAACTACACTATCTGAAAGTTGTGAAGATAATTACAAAGGAAAGGAAAGAAGTCCTATAAACAAAACAACAGCATCATCAGTCGAACTAATCATTCGCAAGGCACGAACCACGGGTGCTTCTGGCCCTGACCAAATCCCTATTAAAGCACTGCAAATTGCCCCCAAGGAATGGAGTGGACTGCTATATCCCCTATTCAACTATATTTTAGATACTGGCCAGGTGCCAAAATCTTGGCAGGGAAGTATCATCATCCCCATCCACAAAAAGGGTAGCAAAACCAACGCTTGCAATTATCGCCAAATTGCACTTATAGACGCTGTGGGCAAAGTATTCGCTGCTGAAATTCTTCATCGTTTGAAAGAATGGGCTTTCTCATCTGGCCTGATCCCTATGTTCCAAGCAGGATTTAGACCCAACCACGCGGTAACAGACAACATCGCAGTTATCCAGGTCATCCTCGATAAATACGTAACTCAAAAAAGCCAGGTTGTCTATGCCGCCTTTATAGACTACTCTACAGCATTCGATCGCGTAGATCGACCAACGCTGTGGAGGAAACTGAAGAAGCTTGGTATACAGGAACAGCTGCTACAATCAATTGTAAGCCTACACACCGACACTTGGTGCCAAGTTCAATTGGGAGGAGAAAAAGGTTATACAGAAAAAATCAAAACTGAAAATGGACTAAAGCAAGGGTGCCTTTTAGCCCCAATCCTTTTTTCGCTCTACTTAAGTGACCTGTGTAATTTTCTCCAATCAGGTTCCAACCTACCTCCGACAATAGCAAATCAAAAAATTAATGCATTGCTATACGCGGACGACATCGTACTATTGGACCTCACCCCCTTCGGATTACAAACATCTCTGGATCTGCTGTACAACTACTCCAAAGAGAACTTTTTAGTTCCAAACATCAAAAAAACAAAAGTGCTTGCTTTCTCTGGGAGGAAACAAAGCGCAAGATACCTTTGGAACTTAGGAGGAGAAAAATTAGAAGAGGTGTCGGATTATCCCTACCTTGGCAGGACCCTCTCCAAAAATCTTACCAATGCAAAGCAGATAAATAACCTTCAAAGGAAAACTGATATACACACAGCAGCCCTCCAGAAACTCTACAGCGCAACAGGAAATAGACATTTCTCCTCCCTAATAAATGTCTATAAATCAAAAATACCACCTGTATTATCTTACGCTACGGAGTACATACCTATTAAACAATGGGTTTTCATGGACCGCAAAGAGGGAAAGGTTTTGAGGAAAATTTTGAAACTATCAGACGCAGTCCCAGTCCAAGCACTAAGACTGGAATTATCTGTTACTAGTTCATACGCTGTAGCTATTGCAAATGTCATTAGGTGGGCATACCAACTACTGCACGCAAAAGAGAATACACTAAGGTCACTGCTGAAAAAAGAAACCTTTGAGTCCGATACGAAAAAGCAGATTTTCCAAGAAAATATGACCGAGGCATTCCGTATTGCTAATATTGACACTGAAATGTTGCTATCCTGGTCACCAGCACAATTAAAACTGTTTTTAAAATGCTTCACCCCAAAAATAAGTTTCGAGATGGACTCCAAACACTGTGATAAACTACTCACTTATAAACCTTTTGTTGATACATTAGAATACAAACAACGCCGGTCTTACATCGGTTTAACCTTGACCCACGGTGCAAGGAGAACAATTGCCATGCTTCGACTGGGTATCCTTCCCGTACTCTCATACACTTCAAGATGGCTTCCGGGAGGATCACCTTTATGTACTTTGTGCGCAGGCGGCGACCAGAATCTGGAGCACTTATTATTAATATGCCCGAACCAGAACGTAACGTTAGCCCGCACAAGATTTCTTGAGCCCATTTATCGCTCCAGTAGAATTCTGTCGGTGAGAGACCTTATTAGTCTGTGTAAACAACCCCCGAATGAATTCATCTGTTATAACCTGTACAAATTCTTGAAACTGTTTTTATCCTTGTATTGAGAAATTGAAAAACTTTTTAATTATGTATATGTTGAGATAGATTTGTGGTCCTCGGTTGAGTACCAGTACAAATAAAACTTTTTGACTTTGACTTTGAAAAGAGGCTGATATGTTACAAAAGGGAATGAGGCCTAGGCCTTTCCTTTCTCTTTTGTACCTACTACTATGATATTTTTTATTACCGAGACTCCCAGTCCGACGACGGGGAATGATACAAAGCATGGGAATCTATGAAAGTTCCAATACTGGGGCAACAACTGGTTCAAATATGTTCTCTCAATGTTTCAAACTTTATTACAAATGTCACAAAAAGATGTTAATATTTCACCTCCGTTCTTGGATTTTCGTCACAATAAAATACACTGAACCTAATCTTCACAAAAGTTATTTACAAAAGTTTAAGCTATTGCCATTATAAATTAAAATCACTTTTATTTAAGTATTAATTATTTGAAAAAATTAAAAGCCATTGTAATTTGTAATATCAATACAGCTAAGTCACATAAATATAAAACATGTTGCATTACAAATGCTATAGGTGTTACATTTGCGAAAGTTATAACTATTGGCATTGTAAATGGCAAAGCTATTAATTTAGCTATTTTCAAAACCAACACATAAATAAAAAAAATGTCATTTACAAGACCAATAGCTCAAACTTTCCTAATGCGAGACCTATTGCATTGCAAATGCTTGTTTTTATATATGTCAGTGCTTCCTGTTGAGGTTTAATTTTTGTGACAGGCGCCTCATTGCCTACTTGTAACTATTCTCTGACCCTGCTTCAAGGGTCAGAGCAGGGTCAGAAAATAGTTGCAAGTAGGCAACGAGGCGCCAGGAAGCACTTACAGGCTTACAGCAGCAGGTGCCCAAGTTGAAGTTAATTTCTTTGTAACCCTTTTGTAAAAGGTTACAAAAAAATTAGCTTCAACTTTTGCACCTGCTGCTGTAACCCTGTAAGTCGATTTACAAAAGGGGGTGGTGATGAACAGAGTGTCTGAATTGAGCAGACCACTCTTACCCAGTCCAAAGATCAGGGCTTGATCCATCACCGTTATTTATCTCACTGCCCCATCCCAGCTCAGAACCTGGCTATATGCAAATCAGTCTGTCCCTGGCCCAGTGCATCATGGGAACAGGGCAGACTAAACTACCAAGCCAATTCTTTACCAGAAAGGAGACAAGCTACCGGGGACCGGTTTCTGGCATTTCAGCCTCTTCGGCCCGGCTTGCTTGAATCCTGATGGAGCAGTGAGAAAGGGACTCATGTCTGAGTATACCCTGCCACACCTATAGTGGCCAAAATCGATTTACAAAAGGGGGTGGTGATGAACAGAGTGTCTGAATTGAGCAGACCACTCTTACCCAGTCCAAAGATCAGGGCTTGATCCATCACCGTTATTTATCTCACTGCCCCATCCCAGCTCAGAACCTGGCTATATGCAAATCAGTCTGTCCCTGGCCCAGTGCATCATGGGAACAGGGCAGACTAAACTACCAAGCCAATTCTTTACCAGAAAGGAGACAAGCTACCGGGGACCGGTTTCTGGCATTTCAGCCTCTTCGGCCCGGCTTGCTTGAATCCTGATGGAGCAGTGAGAAAGGGACTCATGTCTTAGTATACCCTGCCACACCTATAGTGGCCAAAATCGATTTACAAAAGGGGGTGGTGATGAACAGAGTGTCTGAATTGAGCAGACCACTCTTACCCAGTCCAAAGATCAGGGCTTGATCCATCACCGTTATTTATCTCACTGCCCCATCCCAGCTCAGAACCTGGCTATATGCAAATCAGTCTGTCCCTGGCCCAGTGCATCATGGGAACAGGGCAGACTAAACTACCAAGCCAATTCTTTACCAGAAAGGAGACAAGCTACCGGGGACCGGTTTCTGGCATTTCAGCCTCTTCGGCCCGGCTTGCTTGAATCCTGATGGAGCAGTGAGAAAGGGACTCATGTCTGAGTATACCCTGCCACACCTATAGTGGCCAAAATCGATTTACAAAAGGGGGTGGTGATGAACAGAGTGTCTGAATTGAGCAGACCACTCTTACCCAGTCCAAAGATCAGGGCTTGATCCATCACCGTTATTTATCTCACTGCCCCATCCCAGCTCAGAACCTGGCTATATGCAAATCAGTCTGTCCCTGGCCCAGTGCATCATGGGAACAGGGCAGACTAAACTACCAAGCCAATTCTTTACCAGAAAGGAGACAAGCTACCGGGGACCGGTTTCTGGCATTTCAGCCTCTTCGGCCCGGCTTGCTTGAATCCTGATGGAGCAGTGAGAAAGGGACTCATGTCTGAGTATACCCTGCCACACCTATAGTGGCCAAAATCGATTTACAAAAGGGGGTGGTGATGAACAGAGTGTCTGAATTGAGCAGACCACTCTTACCCAGTCCAAAGATCAGGGCTTGATCCATCACCGTTATTTATCTCACTGCCCCATCCCAGCTCAGAACCTGGCTATATGCAAATCAGTCTGTCCCTGGCCCAGTGCATCATGGGAACAGGGCAGACTAAACTACCAAGCCAATTCTTTACCAGAAAGGAGACAAGCTACCGGGGACCGGTTTCTGGCATTTCAGCCTCTTCGGCCCGGCTTGCTTGAATCCTGATGGAGCAGTGAGAAAGGGACTCATGTCTGAGTATACCCTGCCACACCTATAGTGGCCAAAATCGATTTACAAAAGGGGGTGGTGATGAACAGAGTGTCTGAATTGAGCAGACCACTCTTACCCAGTCCAAAGATCAGGGCTTGATCCATCACCGTTATTTATCTCACTGCCCCATCCCAGCTCAGAACCTGGCTATATGCAAATCAGTCTGTCCCTGGCCCAGTGCATCATGGGAACAGGGCAGACTAAACTACCAAGCCAATTCTTTACCAGAAAGGAGACAAGCTACCGGGGACCGGTTTCTGGCATTTCAGCCTCTTCGGCCCGGCTTGCTTGAATCCTGATGGAGCAGTGAGAAAGGGACTCATGTCTGAGTATACCCTGCCACACCTATAGTGGCCAAAATCGATTTACAAAAGGGGGTGGTGATGAACAGAGTGTCTGAATTGAGCAGACCACTCTTACCCAGTCCAAAGATCAGGGCTTGATCCATCACCGTTATTTATCTCACTGCCCCTTGTTGTAACCCTGTAAGTGCTTGGCTGAGAATTCGTCCCCGCTGATTCGCGGATGGCAAAATCGCGGAAAATCCGCAAATTCCGCGAGTAGAATGAATTTTCAGCCCATGCTTAATGTCGATGCATTGCATGCAAATCCTGTTGTGATCATGTTCATAGGGACCAATTGCCATGTAGGGACCAGCACAAATGGGTTTAATGGTTATCTCAATGTTGCTTCTTATGCCCTGGTTGCCGTCACATCTGGCCCGGGAGGGGCCATTGTTTTGTACTGCATGACTTTGACCTGTAATGTACATATTTGGATTTCTGAGCCCACACATGCTTTCTGTAATTTCATATGCTCCTTGCTGATTGTGCCACATGGCAATGCACTCATCAGTATGTAGTGTGCATGGTTGTGCACGGTCTTCCTTGTGCATGTCCATTGGTGTGTGACCCTTTGGTATCTGTGACCGTCCCCTTTGCTTAGCTGTGTGCACACTGTGCGTGTCAAGCGGGGTCGGTGTGCATATTTGGGCATAGAGAAGGCTGGTGTTGGCATAAGGCACCATTTCATTGGTGACAGATGTGTAGCTGCACGTACATGCTACCTAACTGTTAGGTGAGGGTGAACATTACAATGGCAGCAAACTGCTTCTGGGTGTGGGAGTAATCCATCCAGCTGGGGTGTGGGACAGGAGGCATGGTGGGAGTAGTGGTACAGGCCTCCGTCCCCAAACAGGCCTTTCAGGGAAGATGGCTACCTACCTGTTAGTTTGATGAAGGTAATGTGATGGCTGACATGTGCTTCTGGGTGGGGTGGAGGAGTGCTCCATACTGCTGGAGTGTGGGTCAGGGGGCATAGTGGAAGTAGTAGTGCAGGCCTCCCATCCACAAACACCCTGCCTGTGAAGATGGCTAATTACCTGTAAGTTTGGTTGCCATACTGCAATGGCTTCCAAGTGCTTCTGGGTGTGTGAGTGATCCATCCTGCTAGGGTGTGGGACAGGGGGCATGGTGGGAGTAGTGGTACATGCCTCCCTCCCCAAACAGGCCTCCCAGGGGAGATGGCTACCTACCAGTTAGCTTGATGAAAGTATTGTGATGGCTGACACATGCTTCTTGGTGGGTGGGGGAGTGCTCCATACTGCTGGGGTGTGAGTCAGGGGGCATGGTGGGAGTTGTTGTGCTGGCTGCCTGTACATATGCCCCCATGGTAATGGTGGTGGCTACCTTTGGGGTTAATGGGGGTGGGTAAATGTTGGATCTGTGAGAGATGTATTTGTGAGTATGTGGTGCAGATGAATGGTATTTGTCCTAGGTGGTGTAGCTTTGCAGTTGAGCTAGACAGTACATATCAGTGTGGTGTTAATCATTTGTTTGTACTTACCAGCCTCCACTCCCCCGGCTACTCCTTTGAGACTCTCTGGATGCAGTATGGCAAGCACCTTCTCCTCCCATTGTGTGAATGTTTTTGGTGGAATGGGAGGGCCACCGCCAGTCCTGTCAGCCAGCTCCCGGTTCTTTCTTCTCCTCTCTTTGACAACCCTCTTGAGATCGTGCCACCGCTTCATGATCTCCTTCTTGGATCGCAGGGTGTTTCCTACTGCATTGACCCTTTGGATTATCCTTTGCCACATTTGGGTCCTTGTGGCTAATCGTGTCTGTTGGACCAGGCTACCAAACAATTGTGGCTCCACTCTGACTATCTCATTTACTATGACTGTCAACTCGCTCTCTGTGAATTTGGGCATTTTCTGTGATGTCATGGTGTGTAGTGTACAAAGTGTTTTTGGGTGCAAGGGTGTTGTTGGTGGGTCTGGTGTTTGTGTGTCAGGTGTGTTATGTGTGCAGTTCAACTCACCATCTTCCTGCCTCATGGTTAAATAATGAGTTAAAGGCCATGAAATCAAAATGTAAACACTTAGAAAGAAGATGGCGTAGGACTTACTCTCTGAATGGCAAGTCGGACTATAAGGCCTCCTTAAACAAATATCATCTGGCATGTAAAGCAGCGAAAATATATTTTTTGTCGAATGCCATCTCCACCTCAGTGAACCATCCACTGGCCTTATTTTCCATGGTCAAGAAGCTGGCAGGATCTAACATGTCTCCGCTGCCTCCATCCTTAGATGATACCCAATGCAATCATATTGCAAATTACTTCATCACTACGGTCGAAACAATATACAGCTCATTATAGACCTCCAATTCTGTGAATATGGTGAGTTCCTTGACCAATATGGCAAGTGGGAGTCCTTATTCTTCAGCAGCTAAGATCTCTACATGGTTGCCTTTCGACGATGAATCTTTCCTGGACTGTTTAGCCAGGGTAAAATCTGTCTCTCCTTTAGACCCTCTTCCCTCAAAAATCTTGCAACAGCTTTCTCAAGAAGCTCATGGTATTCTCAAAGCACTTTTAAATGCTCCTTTACAAGAATCATGCATTCCCCTTGAATTGAAACGTGCTATGGTGGTTCCTTTGTTGAAAAAGTCGGGAGCGGATCCTACTGTCATGTTAAACTTCCGCCCTATCTCACTGCTGCCGGTCCTTTCCAACATTTTGGAAAAGCATGTAAACTGTCAACTCTCAGCCCACCTGGAACGTTCAGGCTTTTTACACCCGTCCCAATCTACCGAAACCACTTTGCTGGGGGTCACGGAGAAGTTGCGCTCCTGCTTAGACAGAGGGGAGACAACAGCGCTCATTTTACTCGATCTGAGCGCCGCATTTGACACGGTGTCACATTCCATCCTTTTAAAGTCTCTCCAGTCAGCAGGAGTTGTAGGGCCTGTGTTGACCTGGCTGTTCTCCTTTCTTAGTGACCGTACATTTCAGGTTTTCTCTTCTAAATTCTCATCTACTATTAGGTCATCTGCGTACGGAGTTCCCCAGGGGTCCACTCTGAGCCCTCTGCTCTTTAACATCTATGTGAGACCCCTGGCATCAATTGTAGAGGATGCGTGTTTATCCCTCTTCTCGTACACCGATGACAAGCAAATCATCTTCTCCTTCTCCTCTACCAAGGAAGGGTCTCCTTCCTCCCTTCAAGTCGGTTTACGGCGGGTGTCGGAGTGGATGAGTGCTAATTTGTTGAAATTAAATGGAGAGAAAACTGAGGTGGTAATTCTAGGTAAACACATGCACCTTTGGGGGCCCCAACATTGGCCATTGGAAATGGGCACTCTCCCTCAACCGGTTACCCAAGTTCGTAACCTAGGGTTTTTCCTCGATAACACCCTCTCAATGCGGCAACATGTGGTTAGCGTCGCTTCCACATGCTTTACTATTCTAAGATGGTTGTGGAAGATTATCTGGATGCTCCCTGACTCCACAAAAAGAACTGTGGTCTAGGCGCTGGTCACCTCGCGCCTGGACTACGGAAACGTTCTGTACCTTGGGGGAAATCAGGAGGTGCTGAAGAAACTCCAGGTAGTCCAGAATTCCGCAGCCCGTCTTGTATGTCAGATCCCAAGGAGAACATCCATCTCTCCTTTCTTTCAGGATTTGCACTGGCTCCGCATTGAGAGCCGTATTAAATTAAAAACCCTGTGTCTTATTTTTAAAATCAACCAAGGGTCTGCCCCTCTTTATCTTAAGGAGATTGTCCATCCCTATGTCCCTTCTCGGCCCCTACGCTCAGCCCCTCAAGGCAACTTGGTAACACCTAGCTGTAAACTATCTAGGATGGTGGTCGTTCCGTTGCATTCCGCGGCCCCAGATTATGGAATTCTCTTCCTAGTCTATGAAGCAGGAACTGTGTTATCTTAGGTTCCGGCGAGATCTTAAGACCTGGCTCTTTTCTCAGTGATGAGTTATCTGGTTATTCAGTTGCAGTAGTCTAACTTCCTGCTCCGGGAAACCCTGTCCAGGGTAGCTGTGTGCAATATAAATTTAATTAATAATAATAATGATAATGTGCTAGGGGATTGTTTTTTTTTTTTTTTTTTTTTTTTTAAAACCTTTATTGATAAACATGGATATACATCAGCAATCATACAGCCACGTAGGGTCGGCTGTCAACAGTTCCAAGTATCAGAACGGGATGAATGAGTTACACAGCACTTCAGCCGACAACCCTAGGGCCCGGCGGCAATTAAACAAACATGTCATAGCCATACATTGTATCACAGGAGAAATTAGGTCTTTGTTTTTTTGTGTTTTTTGAAAACCAACAAATCATAAATTGAAAGAAAAACAACTGCTGAGGCTGAAAGCAAGGCTGATACACAAGTAATCCTTCTGGGGAGAGAGCACCACATCTACAACTGTCACGTAGTAACAAGTGAAGTTGAAAGCTATAGGAAGAGCGGACGGGAGGGGGAAGGGGAAAGAGAGCAAGCCAGCAATACTTGAACAATAATCCAGACTAGAAGGAACATCACGCTAAGGGGGGGTGCAACACCTCCGGTGGAGGCACAAAAGGGGGAGTACAAATTTTACCACGATATTGGTTCCACTGATTCCACACCCTCCCCCACTTCTTGGGCCTGCCCCGAGCAATGTAGACTGTTTTTTCATGAAACATGCACCAGTTCATGATTCTAGACCAGGCCGACAGACTGGGTGCCTTTGACGATCCCCATAATCGCGCAATGTCACGCTTGGCGACCATATTACCCAAGGTGGCCCACAGCGTCTGGGCTACATTATAATCATTGGGCTCCCACACATTCAGTAGACACCTTCGGGCCTCAGGCAAAAGCGAGACACCCGTCACTTCTTCCACAACACCATGCGCACGATTTCAAAAAGACACCACCGCCGGACACTCCCACAAAATATGAAGGAATGTACCCACCTTTCCACACCCGCGCTTACACAAACCATCCGAAGCATATCCCATACGTAACAAGCGAGGACCCGTCATGTACACTTGGTGTAGGATTTTCAACTGCACCAATCTCAGACGGGCCGGAATTGCCACCTCCTTCGGGGAGGACATCGCCGCCTGCCAGTCCTCATCATCAAGTTCCAGTCCATCGCTGCTCCAGGCCGTACAGAGCTGTAAAAGAAGGTCCGCTCGGTCATTTATCTTTTTTTATATATAAGGGAGATCGTACTGTCCGGGACATGGCCATCAAGCACTCTGTCCTCCAGGGGTGAGGATTCTGGAACGAGCGTGCCGGTCGGAAAAACAGAGGAAAGGGCGTGTCGGACCTGCAGGTACCGAAAGTATTCTTGATTGCTAAGTTTGTATTCAAGTTGCAGCTCCTCAAAAGACTTCATCTTGTCCTTCCGCCAAAGGTCCCCCACCCTACTAATACCAATGGGGTCCCATTTTTCGAAACCCTTGGTAGTCCACAAATTGCCTAACCTCTCGGCAGCATAGAGTGGGGTCGCTCGAGTGAGAGTGTTCGACCAGCCCATAGCAGCATTAGCGTTGTACCAGACCCACACCGCCACCTTGGTGAGCCCTGTCAACGCTGCATCCGCCCGTTTAGAGTAAAGCGCCCTGTTGTAGTCCCCGCCCGGTAGCAACCATTTGTCCATAGCAAAAGCCGGGTTAGAAGCTGGGCCATACATCGCATGATTGACTGAGCTTAGTTGTGAGGCCCAGTAATAACGTCTGATATCAGGTAACGCTATACCGCCATCATACCAAGGCAGCGTAAGCTTAGCCAAGGCAATCCGGGGACGTCCGGCCCACAGCAATTTTCTTTGGAGGCACTCGATCTCATGGAAGTAGCTGGAAGGTACTAGATCCAGAGTGTTTTGAAGCGCATATAAAAATCTGGGAAGGGACATCATTTTAAATAAAGCTGCTCTGCCCACCAGGGACAGCGGCAGTCTGCTCCAAACTTTCACGTCGGCTTTTAAGCGAAGAAGCGGTGGGAGCAAGTTGCGCTGATACCTGACTGCTGGATCACGCTAAACATAAATACCTAAATACTTAAACCCGGAGGGCGAAATTTGTATTGGGCAATTGCGCAGCACGAGTGGTGTGTCGTCAGTGAGCGAATAAACACAGGACTTACCCCAGTTGATGAGTAGTTCACCGAAAGGAATTAAGGACGTTGAATAATACCCCCAGGGATTTCCGAGGTGAGGTGAGGGAAAGGAGAATGTCGTCCGCATAAAGTGAAATGCGATCTTCAAAACCAGGAGTCCACCTGATACCCCCTGAGTGACGGCTCCCATTGCAACCAAGTGGCCAAGGGCTCCAAGCCCAAGGCAAAAAGCAGTGGAGACAGAGGGCACCCCTGTCGCGTACCCCTCCCTAGGACAAAGGGAGCCGACACTTGACCGTTAACAACTACCTGGGCGAGGGGCTCTTCATAGAGTAGCCGGACCCATCCAATGAATACCGGCCCGAAGCCGAACTTGGCCAAAGCTGCCTATAGATATGGCCATTCCTCTGTGTCAAACGCCATAGTGGCATCCAAAGAGACCAAAATGGCCGGCTCACGTAGCGTCTCTGCCCTGGCCAGCACGCCATGAAGACGGCGTAAATTCAACGCAGTGTTGTGGGCCGGAATAAATCCAGACTGGTTCGGGTGCACCAAATCTCCAATCAATTTAATCAGATGGTTAGCTAACATTTTTGCCAGAATTTTAGGCTCCACATTAAGAAGTGAGATAGGTCTATAGGAGGTACACAATTCACGGGGTTTACCCTCTTTATGTATCACCACGATAGACGCTTGTCACGGGGAAGCGAACCCCTCTCCCTGGACTCTAAGAACATCGAGCGAAGATACAACGCCATTTTGTTCGGACACAACTTATACAGCTCAATGGGTATGCATTCGGGCCCGTAGATTTTCCAGAGCGGATGGAGCGAATAGCGAGCGCTACTTCATCGGTGGAGAAATCCGCCTCCATTAGCTCTCTGTCAGAATTGGACAAGCAAGGCAAAGCGATATCCCTACGCAAAAGATGAGTCCTCCTCCGGCCGGTCCGAGACCGGCGCATACACCGTTCGGAAGTGGCAAGCGAATCTCCAACGGACCCGTCACACGTGCACCATCCACTAGCTCAACCACCGGCACCACTCGATTCAGTCTCTCCCTCTTGTCCGGCCAAGCTATCAACTTCCCCGCCTTGTCGCCCACATCATACAAACGGCCCTGTTGCTCTCGACTCATGGCTTTCGCTGCATTCGTAACCAAGGCTTTATAATCAAACTGCTTCAGCTGCAAAACATGCACCTTATCACGCGTGGGATGTATGACGTTACAACGCATACTTTTACCACGCATACCTTTACAACGCGGTATTTACAACGAATACTGTTACAACGCATAGCGCTTAGAGGTGCTGGATAGTGGTAAGTATAATTTTCTATTCCAACTCCAGTCCCCGTGGACACTAGAGAAGGTGTTGGATAGAAAATTAAACTTATTCCCTATCCTACAGCGCCCCCCAGCGCAATGCGTTGTAATGGTATGCGTGGTAATGCCTGCGTTGTAATGGTAGTGCGTTGTAAAAACTTCGTTCTAAACGTTGCATACCCACGCGTGACTCCAGACTCAAGATCCATCTCCAAAGCTGCAATATCAGACTCCAGCTGCTCAACCTCTCCATTATGGCGCTTCTTAGAGCTGGCGACCAGCGATAGCGTCTGACCCCGTATAACAGTTTTAAAGGCCTCCCATAGGGACACAGACGAAGATGCCGATCCCACATTCTCAACAAAGTAGTGATCAATGGCTTTGATCACCCCAGCCCTGGTCTCCAGAACACGGAGATGCCAGGAATTGATTGGGGCGGCCCGGCCCCCTGCGTCTAAATGGAGATCTATATGGATCCATAGCGGGGAGTGGTCCGAGATGCCTCTAGGCAAATGTCGGGCCTCTCTCACCGTAGTCACCTGGGCTGCCGGCACAAGAATATAGTCAAGTCTAGCTAAGCTCCCATGGGCCCCGGAGTAGAAAGTGTATTGAGCCTGCCCTGGGTGAAGCATCCGCCAACAATCCACCATACCAAACGTTTCCAAGAAACCACTCAGGCAGGACTGTGACGGTGTAAGAGCCCTGGGAGGGTGGCGATCCTCCAGGCCATTAACCACCGAGTTGAAGTCCCCTCCAACCACCAGAATCCCTTCAGGAAGCCTCAACACCAGTTTCCCCAGGTCGACAAACGTGGTGGCCTGCAAACCCGGGGGGACATATATTGAGAGGATGGCGACCGCTCTTCCTTCCCACCTACCCACAATGGCCGCATACCTTCCCCTATCATCCAATATCGTATCATCAATCTCCAAGGGAAGGGAACTACGGATCATAACACCAGCCCCTCTGGAGCCCGAAGTGAATCCAGAGTGTGCCACCAACCGGTAGCCCCTACGGTTCATTGCATGGAACGTGTTCCCCACCAAGTGTGTTTCTTGCAGTAATACAATGTCGGGGGAATGGCGTTTTACATATTGGAGTACAATTCCCTGCTTTATTTTATCCCCCAAGCTGTTGACATTCCAACTCAAAACTCTCAGCCCCCTACCCCCCCATCCCAAAAAAAGTAGCAGGGTCCCCCAAACCCCATGAAGGAGACACAGATTAAGCCATACAACAATACGTAGCCTCGAAAACAATGCAAACAGTGAAAAAGAACCCCTCCCTCCCCCAAAATGCCCAGAACAACAACCCCCCACCCTGCACCCCTGCGATACAACCAAAAAACACCCCAATTTGCAGTTTGCCTGTCGCCCTACCCAAGAAAACTAATCTACAAGTAGAAAAGGAAACACCCCCGGAGGAGGAAAAGTCCCGAACTCCCCGCCACCCTAGGGTTTGTAGAGTATCATTGACCCTAAAAAGGATAACAAGCCACCGCAGCACGGTACGATGGTGACACTCGCCGGTGTCCCTACTCCTCCTGGGCCCGTTGGCCCCCTTCCGTGCCTCTGGACTGTTCCGCCTTGTCCCGTGGCATAGATAGTGTGTCCAACCAGTCACTGACCACCTCTGGCATATCAAAGAACAGCACCCGCTCATTATGTTCAATGCGCAATCTGGCGGGGAAAAGCATAGCATACTTCATGCCCAGGTCTCTTAGTCTCCGCTTCACCCCAGAAAATCCCAGTCTCTGTTTCTGCACCGATGGAGTAAAGTCAGGGTAGAAGTTGATGGACGCATTCTCAAATTTGGTGGGGCCGCTAGTCCTCGAGGCCTGCAAAATGGCATCTCTGTCCCTATAATTGAAGATCCTCGCAATGATGGGTCGCGGTGTAGCTCCCTGCTTGCGTCTACCGCCCGGGACTCTGTGGGCACGCTCCACCTCAAAAAAGTTACTTAGGCCCTTAGGGGCGCGGTGGTTGAGGATCAGATCTTCAACGAGTAGGTCCGTCGATTGATCGGCTGAGGACTCCGGAACTCCGACGATGCGGACATTATTGCGCCTAGCGCGACTTTTGAAATCCTCAAGCCGGTGAGCAAATTGGTCACTCGAGATCCGAAGAGTCCGGATCTCAGTCTGGAGATCAGCGACATCGGCGGTGAGACTGGCGGTTTTGATATCCAACGACTTGACTCTCTCCTTGGTCTTGGCCAAGTCCGCCCTAATCAAGCCTACATCCACCGCCACCATGTCGATCTTGGCTGCCAAGGTTTCGTATTGTTGGCCCATCGATGACTGTATCCTCGCAATGGCGCACATCACGTCTCGAAGAGTTGGCTACTCTGACTCAGGGGGCCACCACCGAGGTCCTCAGGAGTTTTGCCAGTTCCGCTAGGCGAGCCTTTGTTGCGCGCAAATCTGTCCATAATGGTGGTCTGAGTTATGCCACTGCGAGTCGTGTTCTTGAGGGGCCGCTTGTCGCTATCAGACTTGCCCGCCATGATGGGCTGCGCGCCGCTCAGGGGCTTTTGGGACCTGGTGAAAATGGCTCCCCACGAGGAAAAACAAAGAGAAACCGAAGTGCAGGATGCCGGTGAAGAGCAGTCAATCGAGTGCGCCCACAGGCCAGCTTGATCAGTAGGCAGCCACCACCCAACCTTCTTAGCCAGGAAAAGCAAAACCAAAAGTAGACCCCGGGTAGTCGTCCCCGTCCATACGCCGTTGTTGTTCAACTACTTTCGGGGTGCTCCGGATGCCCAAGTCCCGGGATGAGTCACGGTGTAGGCCTTCAGGCTCCAGGTAGGAGTAGTTCGGGTGTCCGGCATTCGATTCAAAATTTGAAAAGGCCTTTCAGATCAGGAGAGTCACAGCTACAAAAACCCATCGTCAGAAACAGGATTTGTGCCAGGATAGACGGGGGAGGCGGCGAGGGTTTCGGGAGCTCACAGCTCACGCGACCTTCTTGGATGCGCGCTAAGCTCCTCCCCCTTGCTGGGGGATTGTTGGTGCTGGTGTGATGGTGGTGGTGGTGGTGTGCTGTGTTCTCTTGCCTCTCCTGTCAGGTCTGGTGTATGCCCTTCTCTTCAGGAGTGTTGTAAAGGATTGTGGTCAGTGAAGCGGCTGGTTTTATACTCAGCTATGTGGGTGTGTCCCAATGGAGTTTTGCTGTCAGGAGGATTGTGGGAGTTGTCCTAGAAATTGTATGTTTCTGTTTGGCATTTCTTTGTTTCATTGGGATGTGTTTGGTGTATTAGGGGTGCATGGTTACTTTTTTGTGTGCAATGTTTGCCTTTGTTGTGGTGTTTTTGCATCGTCCGCCATGTTTTGTGAGGATTGTCCGCCGCAGTGGCTATGCTGCAGCTCTTCCGCTGGCGCTCTCATTCACTACAGTGTGCGTCCGCGGCGGACGGAAACAGCTGATCAGACATTGGGGAGTTTCTAATTTCCTGTGAGGTGTCTCTGCTATGCCTGCGACTGGTTGTTGCTTTTCCGCTGCGTTTCCGACTGCTGCGGTCCGTTTTTGATAGTCACTGCCCGCGTTGGGCAGTTTTTAGTCACCCGCTACCGCCGCGGTCGGTCTTTTTTGGCAAAGCACTGCTTTGGTGGATGCTGTGGACCCTTAATAAAACCACCTCAAATGCTCTCAGACTGCTTGAAACAGAGATCCAGTCACCATGCACTTTGTCATTGCCCTGTTTGCTGGCACTATCATTAACGTTGTCGAATCTGGGGAACCGGGTTCGAGTCTCGGCAATGACGCTGAACATCCTGTGATTCTGGGCAAATCACTTAATCTCCCTGTGCATAACAACAATGATTGTGTCCTCATGTAACGCAACTGGTGCTATGTAAATCTATGTAAAGCGCTCTGATACCCGATACCGGGTCAAGTTCGCACTATAAACTCTGTTAAACACCCATTGCCTTGAACAATACTAGCCTTCTATACGTAACATCTGAAATTTCTGTACTGGCAGAGCGTTAATTGTGTGAGTATCATACGTACTGACTTGGGTTGTGTGACTGTGCCTATTGTCACAAAGTTTCTCAAACATTGTGTATGCGCAACTTCACACTAGTGGCCACACAGGTTGAGCTTTCTATGCCATGCACACATGTGACAAAAACACCGCACAAGCCACAGCCTGCTCGCATAGGCTCTCTTTCTCACTAACTGTCCCCATCAATAATCCTGTTCAAATACATATCCCTACCCTCACACCTCTTTTGCAGCTTCTCTCCTAGATGCAGCAACAAACACCAAGTTCACAACTCTGGTCATCAAGAACGACATTATACAGTAGCCACGTAGATATGTGACAGCCAGTTAGTATCCTTTTCTCTGACATAGATGCTTCTTTAACACCTTAGCAGCTATGGAATGTCCAGCTCCAGTGCTGGACGTTCCATTGCGCAGGTGCAGTTGGAACGGCCGACGGCAGCACTCCCGAGGTAGTGGTGCCATCGGCCGTTGGAATAGGCGCAGCACTTAAGGTGTTAAACACAATACCCTGTATAGATTGTCCTGGCCAAGTTTCAAACGTGAAGTGTCCTTTGCAGTGACACATTGTTAAATATGACAGATACTCCACTGCCTTAGAAATGGTCTTTGTAAACCTGTATTCTATAGCCAAACAGGTGTGCTCCTTGAATATGACACCCAATGTATTTTACCCTGACATAGGTGAATTTTTACATCTGGTACTCTTCAGCATGTGTCCTGAACTCAGTAGTGTTTGTAAGATGGACTCAGTCTGACATGAATACCACTATTCTCCTTCAGTTGTGTTGCCTTTCCATTTTGGGCCCTACAGGAATCAGTACAATTATTGTGATCTCTTTATCTGCTATCCTTGCTTGAATTGATTAGCTCTGGCACATTGTTGTACAATGGCAGGGCAGTAGCAGCTTTTAATCAGTGGCTTCTGTCAGCAGCAGATATTGTGGCCCAGAGAAATTGGTGACGGCAAAGAGGCTTAAGCCCTCAGCACCATGGTATACCCCAGAGCTGAAAGGCTTGAATGTCAGCTGCAGGAGAGCTGAAAGACTCTGGAGGCAAAACTACAATAAGGACAGTAAATTGATATATAACCGAATCTATGACAAAATGTCGAATACAAAATTATCGAGCTACGAAATTATCGCAACAAAAATATCGATGGCAAAAATATCGGGATCCTATCCTTAACAAGGTAAGTACAAAAATATCGAAAAAATAATATTGAATGTCAAAAATATCGTTTTTCGTAAAATATCGTTTTATTTTAATAAAATAAAAATGTAATATTAACAAAATAACACTTATAAATGTAATAAACATATTTAAAAATATATTACAATATTTAAAATAATAAATAATGTAATAACAATTAATAATAATAAAGATATAATACATAGTATATTTTTCATTAATAACTCTAAATTAATTATTTTAATAACTTATAAATAAATAAAAATTTAATAAATTACAAATAAATTTATATACATACAATAATAATATAAATAACAATTATTAACAACATAAAACTAATAAAAAAGAACTAAATACATTTTAGTTAGAGTATGAGTAAAAGTTACTATTCCCACTCCAGAGAGAGCAACAGTAGGTAAAGTGTTGGATAGCGTAGGGGTAACAATTACTATTCCCACTCCAGAGAGTGCAACAGTAGGGAAAGTGCTGGATAGCGTAGGGGTAACAATTACTATTCCCACTCCAGAGAGTGCAACAGTAGGAAAAGTGCTGGATAGCGTAGGGGTAACAATTACTATTCCAACTCCAGAGAGTGCAACAGTAGGGAAAGTGTTGGATAGCGAAGGGGTAACAATTACTATTCCAACTCCAGAGAGTGCAACAGTAGGGAAAGTGTTGGATAGCATAGGGGTACCAATTACAATTCCAACTCCAAAGAGTGCAACAGTAGGGAAAGTGTTGGATAGCGTAGGGGTAACAATTACTATTCCAACTCCAGAGAGTGCAATAGTAGGGAAAGTGTTGGATGGCGTAGGGGTAAAAATTATTATTCCAACTCCAGAGAGTGCAACAGTAAGGAAAGTGTTGGATAGCGTAGGGGTAACAAATACTATTCCCACTCCAGAGAGTGCAACAGTAGGGACAGTGTTGGTTGGCGTAGGGGTAAAAATTACTATTCCAACTCCAGAGAGTGCAACAGTAGGGAAAGTGTTGGATAGCGTAAGGGTAAAAATTACTATTCCCACTCCAGAGAGTGCAACAGTAGGGAAAGTGTTGGATAGCGTAGGGGTAACAATTACTATTCCTACTCCAGAGAGTGCAACAGTAGGGAAAGTGTTGGATAGCGTAGGGGTAACAATTACTATTCCCACTCCAGAGAGTGCAACAGTAGGGAAAGTGTTGGATAGCGTAGGGGTAACAATTACTATTCCCACTCCAGGGAGTGCAACAGTAGGGAAAGTGTTGGATAGCGTAGGGTTAAAATTTGCTATTCCCACTCCAGAGAGTGCAACAGTAGGGAAAGTGTTGGATAGCTTATAAATAAAAGCTTTTTTTTTAATAATAAAAATATGAACTATTAAATAAATATAAACCATTTACAATACCTATACATAATTATTAAAAACATGATTAGCAAAATATATTTAACCAAAAAAGAATATTGAAAAATACAATTTTATAATTTTTAATTACCAATTAATAATTAATTAACAATGATATAATTAACAAAACAATTAATTTAAAAACAGTATTACTTAATTACATTTAAATTACTTCCCACCATATTCCCCTATAAACCCACAACAGAACACATTTATCAATTAATGAATTAATTAAAATTAATTACAAAATAATTAAAACTAATTACCAATTAATTAAAATTAAATTATGATACCTACTAATTAATAATTAATTAAACATAATTAAATTAGTTCCCACCCTATTCCCCTATAAACCCACAACCCGCTACAGAACATATTTATCAATTAATCAATTAATTAAAATGAATTATCAATTAAATTTAATTACCAATTATTTAAAATTAATTAATAATAACTACTAATTAATAATTAATTTAACATAAGTAAATTACTTCCCACCCTATTCCCCTATAAACCCATAACCCGCTACAGAACATATTTATCAATTAATCAATTAATTCAAATTAATTTCTAATTAATTAAACATATTTACCAATTAATTAAAATGTATTAATAATTCCTACTAATTAATAATTAATTTAACATAATTAAATTACTTCCCACCTTATTCCCCTATAAACCCACAACCCGCTACAGTACTAAAATACAAAATTTAATTAAATGACATTAAAAAAATAACAAACATAATAAATACATTATAATATACACAAAAATTATTAAAAATTCGATATTAGTAGTAACATCGAAATTATTATCTATATTATCTATATTATGTCCCTTCGATATTTAAACTTCGATATAATTGTATATCGAAATTTAAATCTCGATATTTTGTCTGTGCACCATATCACCAGGCCCTTTTACAGTATAAAGAGGCAATCATCAGGGCAGAAAAAGCTGTTTTATACACATAATATTCAGAAAGCTGGTAATTCTGCCAAAGAATTGTTTAGGACGATTACACTTTTATCTAAACTCCAGCAAGCTGATAGGTTTCAGCCAAACCAAGATATGTGTAACAACCTGACCACATATTTTCAAAATAAAGTTCAGCTTATCTATGATGACCTCTTGAAGAGTCGTATAGATACGGATAACGAATTACAAACTGAGGCTGAACCAGTTCATTCCAGCCTAGTTAGCTTCCCTGCAGCCTCGAACGAGGAGATTTTTGATATACTAGTATCGATGAAATCAGGTTCCCCCATTGACCCCTGTCCCCCTACTATCATGCATTTAGGGGCTAGAAAAATCAGAGGTTAATTAACACCTCTGATTAATCAAGTGCTAGAGTCTGGGAAGTATTCCCACTGCTTGGAAGAAAGCGATAATTAGACCTATTCTGAAGAAATCCACTTTGAACCCTTCAGAACTTAAAAACTATTGCCCAATAGCGGGCCTTCTCAAAGCAGCCAAACTTCTGGAGAAAGCATTGAACAAGACTCTAACAGAGTACCTTGACACTAACAATCTGCTGGACCCGATCCAGCCCTTACGGTAGCAACTGAGGAGATCCGGAAGACTGTCGACAGGGGGGCAACTTTCAACGGCAGCTTTCAATACCGGAAATCATTCGGTGTTAGTCCAACGGCTGTAGGACATTGCCATTGGGGGTTCAGCCTTGGCTCTCCTTGCATCATTCCTGGAAGGAAGAGAACAAAGACTGCATTGGGAGGGATTGCAATCAGATGGTTTTGGTCTCCCTTGTGGCGTTCCGCAGGAATCAGCACTTTCGCCGATGCTTTTTAATATCTATGTCACCCCCTTGGCTAGACTTGTCAGGAAGCACGGATTCGTAATGATATCCTATGCAGACGATTCTCAGTTAATCATTTTGTTGGCTAAACAACCTGAGGATACTGCTGCTAGGTTCCATGGGTGCTTTTTGGAGATTCTGACCTGAATAAACCATGGCTTCCTAAAAATCAAAACAGATAAGACGGAAGTCATGGAATTTGGGTGAGGACAATCCCTCTGAAACTCCTCGTGGTGGCTAACAAGTGCAGGGGAATGCCCTAAACCGGTGCCCAAAGTCAGAAATCTGGGAGTGATTTTTGACAGTCAGCTTAATTTCTCAGCTCATGTAAACAATCTTACCTCCTCCTGCTTCCTCCTTATAAAAAAGCTGAGAAAAATCTTACCTTTCATTGGTCAGGCTCTGCAAAAGACAGGGGTAGTGAGTATTTTGTTCTCTAAGTTGGACTACTGTAATGCGCTGCTTTTGGGAATTGATAAAGCCCAGATTAACAAATTACAAATGCAGCTGCTCGGCTGCTGTTAAACATTCCCAAAGGCAGCTCAATGTCAAAGGGATTCATAGCTCTCCACTGGCTCCCCGTACAGCAAAGGGTGGAATTCAAAGCCTTATATATTGTCTATAAAGTGTATTATGGGGGAGGGGTCAAGAATATGCAGAGGCTATTCAGGCCGTATATCCCAGCCAGGACATTAGGGTCTAGCAATGCCTGCCTCATGCAAGTAGACATAATTAGGAGAGTGAGATGGGGTGGAAGAACAATTTCCCACCATGCAGGTAAGCTGAGGAATAAACTGCCACCTACCATGCGACTGCAGCCTAACCATCTATCCTTTAGGAAGGATCTAAAAACCTGGCTGTTCTCACCAACATAGCCTGGTAGCCATGTGACATTTCCCCCACTTACACTAGCGCCAAGACGCTGTTGCATTTGCGCGCTTTATAAATGTATATCCTATCCTTTCCACTAAAAGGATGTAAATCGTTTTTAAGCTGAAGCTACAGTCACTGAAGTAAAGACAAAATGTCCTCAAGTGGAATAAAGGAATTGCCCAAAGGAAGGCAGCAAAGAAGCTCAAGCTCACTGGAACAAAACCGGTGATCATGTCTATGGGAACAGCGTGGGGGACAACGTGTCTTGGCATACAGAGGGGCTTCAACCATGTTCAAGCCTTTTACTTTTAGTAGAGCATCTAGTCGTTTAAGTAGATCCTCAAGTTTTTGGTGCTACTTGAACCAATAATACAGCTGAAATTGGCTTCTATTTAAAATTGTTTCAAATGAGTTGCTTCCCTTCCATAAAGTTTTTGCATTTCGTGACCTCATGGCTAGAATATGTAGTGTTTTCCTGGATATCATAGACTCTCTTCTGGACACTTGACAGTGTATGTATGTATGTATAGGCATTTATATAGCGCACTTCTTACCCGGAGGGTCCCAAGGCGCTTCGACCGCTGCGAAACCCTTCCTGGCTTCCCTGAGAGATGGTCCCTTAATGGGTATCTCCAGGGTGAGACCAGGCATCCCCGGCGGTCTGGTGGGGCCGTTAGTGAAGATGAGGCAAGCTAATGCCCAGAGTTGCCGAGTGTGATCGCTGATCAGAGTGGGCACCGAGGCGAGAGAATTATCGAGTCCGCCGACCCTGGTCCAGAAACCTGCCACGCCGGGATTCGAACCCTGGTCCCGGGCCCTCCTCTGCTCTCGAGTCTGCCGCCTCTAACCAGTGAGCCACACTACTTCACAGTCACCTACCCAACATTCCTATGCTCTTGTAACTGATGTAACTTTTAACGCGAAAATCCTAAATATAAAGCGCTCTGATACCCTCTAAGGTCAAGTTTGCGCTATATGAAGCCTCTGAGGCTGTGCACTTTGTATTAAATGGTGTAGTCTCTGTGCCCTGCCAGTACTTTCTCTGCTGTCTGTCCGGCTACGAAGTCTATGCCCACCACTCACCTGAGCAGTAACGCTCCCCACTTCCCCCACATGGAAACAAGGTGTAACTTACCAGTTCTACGCAGGTAGAAAAACACCACCTCTCAGCAACTTAGTTTTACAAACTGTAAACCGCCATCGCTCATACAAGGCTGAACAAGCATTGAAGTGCCACTGAACAGAACCGAAGATGGTATTAACGTGCGAAGAGGGGAATGGCGAGTGAAATTTCCTCAGGGCAAGAGGTCTCAGAGGTTGTTGTTTGGCTGCTCTCAGCATTTACGTCAGCGGCAGCTTTGTCGCCTGCTTCATGTAGTAGTGAGTCTGTCCCATACAGCAATGTGGCGTAGGAGTTTCAAAACAACATAACTGAAAAGCAGAAACACTCAACATATCGCCACAAAAATGTACACGTATCAACTGCTGTTCCCTTTTACTTTATTAATTACAGATAGACCCACTGTCTATAAGCTTAAAGAGCTTGGGGCCAGATGTAGGTAATTCTATATTACCGATTCATAAATACCGAATTTTACCGATTCGGTATTTATGAATCGGTAAAATAGAAGGGGGGAGATATAGGTGAAATCGGTAATTGAATTACCGATTCTGTAACAATCGGTATTTACCGAATCGGTAAATACCGATTCGGTAATGCCCATTGATTCCTATGGGCATTGAAGCCCATAGGAATCAATGGGCATTACCGAATGCAGGGGGTGTCACTTTGACACCCTCTAGCACCCCAAATACTG
The DNA here is from genome assembly GCF_964263255.1 of Lissotriton vulgaris. Lineage (NCBI taxonomy): Eukaryota > Metazoa > Chordata > Amphibia > Caudata > Salamandridae > Lissotriton > Lissotriton vulgaris. The sequence continues at coordinate 1,120,762,979 of NC_141698.1, forward strand.
GCATGTGTGCCATGTGGCACACAGACATGCCCTAAGGGCATGTCTGTCTGTCACATGGCATAGGTGTGCATGCACACATGTGCATGCACACCTGGATTCGGTATTTTACCACCCAATTGGATTGGGTGGTAAAATACCGAATCTGTAAGGCCATTGGGACTCAGAAGAGTCCCACCTACATCAGGAAGTTACCGAATCTGTAAAAATAGCGATTCGGTATTTTACCGATTCGGTAAATTTACCGAATCGGTAAAATAGGGCCCCTACATGCCAATTACTGAATACCGGTCGGTAACGGCCGAAATCGTCCGTTACCGACCGGTATTTCAGCTCCTACATCTGGCCCTTGGTACATAGGTCTCTAGGTATCAAGCACCTCAAGGTTCAATACTAAATAAGATGGCTTCAGAAATGTATGCAGCTACCCCATGAACCTGGTGTTTTCAAACTACTAGTTAGAGGTTTGAAACAACATAGAAGCAGGAAAAAACAAATGGCCCTGTTTTGGATCCCTGCGTGTAACCAACCTGCAGGTATCTGGTTTGTGTTCGGGTAATGTTTTACTTTGGGTTACTGTGTTTGTTGTAGAATATCCTCTTGCATCTTGCCTATCACAAGTACCAATCGCAGTAAAATAGGTGAGTGTATTATGCACCCGCAGCAGCTGCCAAAAACAATTAAGAGGGTATTGTTCGTTATAAATTTTAATTAATAATGTAATGACACGTAGCCTACAATACCATATACACAAAATGGCGTTTGATAGACATTGTTTTACTCCATTATTTTGGATGTCCCATACCTTGCCGTCCACCATTGCTCTTTGATACCACACTAATTTTCCTCACTTTTTCTCGACTTGATAACATTAATTTATAGGTTTGTGTGTCAGCTTACTTGTGAAGTTACAGGGCAGAGCGCATTTTTGCTGACTGTAGGCGAAGGGTCGGCTGTCTCCAATGGCCCGCTTTTTAGTTATATATAATAGCTGCTCTAAGCTGGGCTCAAGTGACGCTAGGAACTCCTGATTGTTTGTTTGTTGTCAGCATTTTGAGCAGGGCTCCTTGGAGGAGGCCAGGGTATTGTAAAGTCGGCCTCCAATCCTTCAGTTTCCACGCAAGCAGTTGATTGGCATACAGAAAGTGCAATGGTTGTGCTGCAGCGTTTGCAGCAATTCCCCTTTGAACTAAATGTTCATTGACAGTACAAATAAGCACTGCAGCAATGAATCTGACACTGGCTGGCATCGCTTGCCAGTACAGCCATTAGAAAAGATTGGAGAGTCACCAGTGTATCATTTACATGGGTGTTCCCAGTATTTCTTGACAGGGTTATTAGGCAACCATATGTTATTAAATATATAAAGAATGCAATTGCACTTTACAGCACTGATAGCCTGGCATGCAATAGTGAAAAAGAACACTGACTATTGAAAATCCAAATTGCAACAAAGATATTTCTAATATCAAAGAGATGGTCTGACATCAGTCATTTTTGGAGAACACCTCCTGGAAGTATTATTAGCACTGCCAATGAACACATACCAGTGTGTAGACTAGATAATCGCTGTCCAGCTGTTATCACTATACTAACAGAAGTCACAAGCCTGTTCGTGTTCTCACAAGGTATTCAGCTCTATCTTTGCTTACTAAGGATTGGTGCTCACCCGGGACTACCCCAATCCTTTTAATTCGTATACCAATGCCCTCTCAACACCCCTCTGCTGGGAGGTTGATCTTTTAATTTGTTCATAACTGTTAATTGAAAATATGTTTTTAATATTACTTCTGAATGTCCTCTAAATTCATAATGGTATCCCCTTCATCGTAGCATGATGCGGTGAAGGAACTGGCAAGTTACCTTATGGCATACCTCTAGTTTCCCATCTGGTCTATGACCTGCTTTCAGCCGTTCCATCTAATGCGCCTTGATGCCCTCGGGCAAAGTTGCGCAATATAAAACTTCATTCATTCGTTCATTCATTCATGTTTGACTTCTGTTGCTGGGTTTTTAGCAAACAGCAGCACTTTGAGTGCTAAGAGTTTTCAATTGTATGTAAACTTTAAAAGGAAAGTAGAAGTCCCTGATTACAACAGCTTTTCGCTAAAAAGCAGAGCTTGATTATGGGTGTTACACTTGACCTCCTACATACATTTAAGAGAAGGGACTGCATTGATCCTACAGGTGGATAAGCCAAGGTGGCATTGAGCCTGTGTCGGCCAAAGATCTATTTCTAGGAATCTAGCACGTCTTTAGGCCTTACTTAATTGACTGCCCACATAGGAGCTAGGCAGATGGGCAGGTGAGTTACAGCTTCCTAATCAATACCCAACACTTTGTGGAAACAGTGAACCCGGGTAGTGCATGGCATATGTGCCCTGGTTTGGGACAGCGAAGTAGGCCACCTGCTAGTCTCTGAAGAGGTTAGGGATGCCCAGGTGGAAGAGTTGCATATTTCACATCATCTCTCACATAGCCAGTTGGAAACTCTTTGTCAGGTGGTATGGGGTAGCCAGATGGGAGACCTGAAAGTCTTGATACTGGTAAAGAGTTGCTAAATGGAGGTACAGTTCTCTCCAGACTAGCTGAGTTAAAGGCTAGCAAATCTCTGGACTGCCAGATGAAATTCTGCATATCCCTGAACCTGGTCAGAAAAGGGCGGTTGAACAATTTGAAGACTTTAATTGTGTTAATTTGTAAACAACCATTACTTTGCATCTTTTACTTCGCACTTCTTTTACTTATCATCTTTTACTTAGCATCGTATTTTACTTCGCATGCTTTTACTTAGCATGCCTTTACTTAGCATATGCCGTTACTTCGCAGGAGAAGAGTGGACCATGGGCAGAGAGAGGTAAGTGGGGAAGTGTAGTTAGGTTAGTGTAGTAGTGTATGTGTAGTGTAGGGTGTAGTGTTTTAGGGTTTAGGGTAGTGTTGTAGTGTATGTGTAGTGTAGGGGGTAGTGTTTTAGGGTTTAGGGTAGTGTTGTAGTGTATGTGTATGTGTAGTGTAGGCCGTAGTGTTTTAGGGTTTAGGGTAGTGTTGTAGTGTATGTGTAGTGTAGGCCGTAGTGTTTTAGGGTAGTGTTGTAGTGTATGTGTAGTGTTTTAGGGTTTAGGGTAGTGTTGTAGTGTATGTGTAGTGTAGGGGGTAGTGTTTTAGGGTTTAGGGTAGTGTTGTAGTGTATGTGTAGTGTAGGGTAGTGTTTTAGGGTTTAGGGTAGAGTTATAGTGTATGTATAGTGTAGGGTAGTGTTTTAGGGTTAAGGGTAGTTTTGTAGTGTATGTGTAGTGTAGGGGTAGTGTTTTAGGGCTTAGGGTCGTGTTGTAGTGTATGTGTAGTGTAGGGTAGTGTGTTAAGGTTTAAGGTAGTGTTGTAGTGTATGTGTAGTGTAGGGTAGTGTATGTGTAGTGTAGGGTAGTGTTTTGGGGTTTAGGGTAGTGTTGCAGTGTATGTGTAGTGTAGGGTAGTGTTTTAAGGTTTAGGGTAGTGTTGTACTGTATGTGTAGTGTAAGGTAGCGTTTTAGGGTTTAGGGTAGTGTTGTAGTGTAAGTGTAGTGTAGGGTAGTATTTTAGTGTTTTGGGAAGTGTAAGGGGCATGGAGGGTAGTGTTGCTGTGTATGGAAAAAAAATAAAAAAAGAATCTTCATGCGTAGTAAAATCCTGCGAAGTAAAGTACTGCTAAGTAATGCCTATTTAATGCTTTTTAATGATTTTGTGAAGTAAAGGTATGCGTAATAAAAAACTGCTAAGTAAAGGCATTTGTGAAGTAAAAACTTCGTAGTAAAGGCATGCTAAGTAATAGCATGCTAAGTAACATCATACATTCGTGTTAAATATTATCCTTGCATGGAGCTCAAAGGTCCCTATGTAATGGAAGATGACATTATATGCTTACAGGACACTTAACTATTAGGGGATGCACAGGGTGGAGATTCACAGGCATTTGTAATAGATTGGGATTGGCAGAGGGAGGCAAGCAGGTCACTTTCTTTGTTACAGTCGCCCAAATCTGTGACCCAGTGAGTGGGAAACTGACCGGTCTCTGTTCTGGACAGAATGATCAGGTGAGACTTTGGTAAATCTCTGGACAGGTCTCAAACACCCAAGTGAGGTACTTTTGACTGCTTAGATATGGCCAGGTTTGTGTGTATGTATATTCACATAGCACAGACTTAGCTAGGGAACATTTGATTAAAATTATTTTTTTTAACCATTCTTTATTGCAGAAATTTTCATAGCATTTTTTGAAGCACCACCCCCTCCCTCCGCCCACTCCAATACAGGCATTATTAAACGATATCAATATCCATATCGACTAACATCAAATAAACTAAACGTAGCAAGTAGCTAAACCCAGAAAACAAGACTATTAATATTTACAATAACATAGTAAAGAAAGCTTTCCATCCTAGACCTTCGATCCAATGCGTAAAAGGGTGCCATATTTCTAGACCCTTCTTTTTCTTTTTCAAACCCTTCCTGCTATATGTTGCTTTCTCCAAGCTATATGTTGAGAGTAATCGGGCCCGCCATTGTTGAAAAGATGGGGGAACAGGTGAGACAAATTCGAAGCACCGCCATAGAGACAAAGAGAAATCCCTTTATGTTATCCGGATGGTTCACGCTGTCTAGCCCCAAAACTATTTCTGCTGTTGTAATTTCTATTTGTGTCTCCAATATTTCAGAGAGAAAGGTAGAAATCTCGCGTCTAATGGTACATAGTACCCCACATGTGCCAAACATATGTATTAGGTCTGCTTCTGGCATCGTACATCTGGGGCATGAAGTCCCTTTACTAGTACTCCATTTAGCTAGCTTATAAGGGGTGTGACATAGAAAGAAAAAAGTTTTATAGAATTGTGCGTGCAGTTTTGAAGACATTAGTAGCAATTGGGATAACTGAAATGAATTCTGAATAGATATAGTTGAGATTCGGAGCTTATTCTGCCAATTAAGGATATTTTTATCCATGTCATCAGGGAAGCCAATGATTAAGTTGTTATATATTACCCCGATTTTAACATTACTATACTGAACAACTGAATCTATTAACTCATTTTTCTGGAAAGCCACCCCCCCCCCCTTTTTCATGATATAGTCCCTAACCTGTAGGTATTTGAAAAAGTCCCTATGTTCTAAGCCATATTTATGTTTTAAAGATTCAAATTAAATGAAGCTGGTTGACTCATAAAGAGAACCGACTTGGACTATACCAAGTCTGGTCCACCAAGTCATACACAAATCCGAAAAAATCTCTGGGAGGTTTTGATAACATATAAAAGTAGTATAGTACGAAAACCGACCTAGCCCTAAATATTTGCGAACATGGTTCCTGGCAGCGTAGATGCCTTTTAGAGTTTTGAAGCGCACTTTCTTAAAATGCCAGTCATAGGTCAGTCGCCACAAATGTGCGCCCGCTAGTTTACCTAGAATGAGTTCTTGAGGGGTTGGAACAGATCTCTCTAAAGTGTCCTCCTGGTTAGTCCTTGACAACAGGCTACTATATTTGAGGATTATCGCCAACCAATAAGTTTTTAGGTTAGGGAGTGCAAGTCCTCCACTATCTATTGGTAGAGTAATAAATCTATTAGCTCTATGGATTTTCCCATAGCTCCATATAAAGCGAGAGAAAATACCATCGATTTCCTTAAATATTAGTGGTTCAAAGTTCAAGCAAATAGTAGGAAAAAAATATAAAAATTTAGGAAGATATAACATTTTAATTAAATTACATCTTCCTATAATTGTAAGATGTAAGTTATGCAGTTTTTTAAAACTTTTTTCGGTTTGTTTCATTTGAGGATCCATGTTAAGTTTTACCAGGTTATTTAAATTAGCAGTGAGATCGACGCCGAGATACATTGCCTTATCCGTTACTCTTTCATCCACAAAATTACATTTGCTATTGATTATAATTTGAGTTTTAGTCTGGTTCAGTTTGTACCCCGAGATTTCGCCAAAATTATTTGCCTCTTGTTCCATTGCCTCTACAGATTTGTTAGGATCGGCTGTAACGATAGCAATGTCATCGGCATATGCTAAGGACTTAATTTCACTGTTAGGAGTCTTTATTGGCATTATAGAAGCTAGGGAGCATTTGAATGTAGAACCACTCTTTCATTCTCAAGCTAGGCCTGTGGTTGTCTAGGTATTAATTGTGAACCATATGGATAATGTCAATTTCTAATTCTTAGGATATGCAGTGGGCATATTTAAGGGCTTATAGCTGATTCAGAATGTGGCTGTGGGAATGCCTTCGGATTCCCTAGGATGGGATTCTCTTAATTGGTTATCGATTGTCAAGCGGGTCAGTTTCAAATCTTTCTGTTTGGCCCATAGGGCTCTACATGGTAAGGGCCCTTGTTACATACAAAATAAGTTCACATTTTTTATTCCAGCCAGAACACTACATTCAGCAATTTAGATGGGAGGCAACTGCTCAGTAAAAGCTGTTCAACATTGGAACACATTGCCCAACTTTGCGGAAGATCCACAGAGCTTGTGTTAGTAAAGCTTAGAAACCTGGCTTTATAAACAACATGCCTGAACTGGTACTCTTATCTAATTGTAGTTGGAATCTGCCGTTTATCTCAGCACCAGGATACAGTTTAGGTTTCAGTGCGCTTTATAAGCTAATTAAAAATAATTAAATTTTCAAGAGTCCAGGGATATGATTCATTATCGTCTACAAAAAGCAGAATCTTACAAAGGTGATTTCTATTGTTAAGCAGTGTAGTGTTCTTGAAAAGGCGAATCTTCAGGTCCTTTCAGGATAGGGCCTTTCTGATGTTGATATTTCAAGTCCTGGTAGCTTGAACAGGAAAAGCCTACTTTTTGTTTTTAGTGTGTTTACTATTTGGTTCTAATATGACAATGTGCTGCCTTCTAGCACAACACTGTGTGCCTGAGGTGTTTTTTTCTGCCAGGTGTGCAGTGGTATAGTTTCTGGTAGTCATGTGTGATGCAGCTGGTCTTGAAGAGAAAGCAGGCTTGGATGGGATGTAAGCGTAGTTCCAATGTAGGCCATGAGGTGACGTGCTGAAGCATGAGGCCAATATACTTTCAGAGAAACCATGCAACATGTAATTGGTAAGTCTGCTAATGTTTGAACTGTTGCTGTGACGTGTGTTTCACAGACGTACTTTTTAAAATATTGTGTTTTATTTTAAAATTGAAATCCGCTTTTCCCGCACTACTCTGCACCAACACTTGCCTTTAGCCACACTCTTGTGCCTCCATAGTCGCTTACAGCGCTGGTAGCCGCCTCCCACCTCCCATTGCAGTAAGGGGGTGGTAGGCATTTGTGGCACTTCCTGCCCCACTAGGAGCGGTTAGCGCTCTAGTGGCTGCACACAGGGCTATTTAGCCCTCGCACCTTCCTGAGCGCGCAGCGATGCCTAAGACCCGCCAAAGAGCTGCCCGTCTGCGCCCATCCGCGACAGGACGGGGCACAGGGGCCATGCACTCTGCCTCAGCTCGCCCAGCTCTAACAGGTATGAGCAAACAATACATAACATATTCCGCCCAAACACTACTAGATCTAAAGCCGCCTTTTGAATGCTGCACTAAAATACCATGTGAAGTATGGGAAGGGGTCCCAGTAAGCATGAAATATTAACAAAGAATGTGTGGACAATCAAAAAGACAAATCTTAAAGACACATTGTTTTATTCACAATGTGCTGATATCTTGCATATACTTCACTATTTCACATTCATTAGTCAGTGACTATTTTACAGTGCCCCAAAAGTTGGGAAAAGGGGGAGGGGGTGTGATACGTGTGGGTAATGAGTGAAGGAAAAGGGTTTGAAGTGACAGTAAAATCGACGAATAAGACGAATAAGACAGATTCAATGGAGTTACATGTTCATGTACCCAGAACCGGACCAATAGGTTCATATAAATTGTTTTCCTCCTGCGAGCAGTGAACGGCTTCGGATTCAGTCCATGACTGCCCTGCAACTGACTCGATGCCACAGCGCAAGTGTTTGCTACCCCACGCCGAATGTTGACGAAATACGGCTGTCGGAGCAACTGCCCCATTGATGCCCTGTCGGACCCCTGACCATCAATTTACACGGCGCTTCCGAGTGAGACCTCGATCCATTCTCTATACCAACTCTCCACCAAACGGGTCCGGTGCACACCACTTTTGTGGTCACGTGTCCCCAACTCCCCAGTCCTGAGGAAGACCCCACGGCAAGATTAATACTCATATCTGCGAGTACGAGGGTCGAAACGTCGACAACACATTGTTCTCTGCTGTCAACTCCACACCCCATTGTTCTCATTTGTTGTACATTTGGAGTATGATTTTTGTAAAACAATTTATATGAACCTATTGGTCCGGTTCTGGGTACATGAACATGTAACTCCATTGAATCTGTCTTATTCGTCGATTTTACTGTCACTTCAAACCCTTTTCCTTCACTCATTACCCACACGTATCACACCTCCTCCCCCTTTTCCCAACTTTTGGGGCACTGTAAAATAGTCACTGACTAATGAATGTGAAATAGTGAAGTATATGCAAGATATCAGCACATTGTGAATAAAACAATGTGTCTTTATGATTTGTCTTTTTGATTGTTCACACATTCTTTGTTATTATTTCATGCTTACTGGGACCCCTTCCCATACTTCATTTGATAACCCAGGTCCCCGTAACTTTGTCTGGGTATAACCCCCCTACTTATAGCGCACTAAAATACCATGGCAGACAGTAGAGGGAGGTTTCTCATGTCTACAGTGCCGCCGTCAAACAATCAAAAGTAATACCCATTTAGAGGTAGACACCCCTTTAGATGGGCTGAAGAGTTTCCTTCTAAATGTACGATCCCTACCCAAACACCAGCACCAGGTTTGGGATTTAGTTAATACTATTCAGCCGGACATATGTTTTCTCACTGAAACATGGATGAAGCCCCACACAATCACAGCTATAGCAATGGGGATCCCATCTGGATATAAGTTTAAACACCTAGACAGAGAAGAGAAAACATGCGGGGTTTGGCCATAATACATAAGGACGAGATAAAGGTCACAATACTCGAGCAACATCGAAGTCTACAACTAGAAATTATGATCTTTAAAATCGACCTAACTAGCCACACTTCCTGGAAAGGCGCTCTGGTTTATCACCCACCAGGATTAAACCCTGACTTTGCCCTCACTCTTCAAGAGCTTTTAGCTCCCCGTCTTAAATCTAAAGAAGACTTTATTCTCTTGGGAGATTTTAACATCCATGTAGATCAGCCAGCATTATCTGAATCCATTTCCTTAGTCACGGATCTATTAAATTTAGGTCTAGAATTACAAAATAAAGGACCCACACATAGGGGTGGCCACACGCTAGACTTAGTTTTTTCCAACTGCACCAAACTAACCTGCCTTCCAGCAAGAGAGATTCTATGGACAGACCATTTCCTGTTAGAATTTAAACTACTGACTCCAAAGAGATCCACTAATAAAGTACTATCTCTTCCTACCTGGCGCCGTCAATGGCATAAAATCTCAGTTAACAACCTACAGGAAATTTGGATACAACCTGCCATATTGGCAGGAGATACAGCAGACATAGCGTTGGCTAAACTTAATGATTCAATCAAGCGAGCCATTGATATCCTGGCCCCTCTAAAATTACACAAACAGTATCCTTCCTCTAAGCAGGAAAGCTGGTACACACATGAGCTAAGAGAAGAGAAGCAGAAATGTAGACGAGCAGAGAAAAAATGGAGAAGAAATAAAACTGAGGAGACTAGAGCAGTTTTCCTACATGCCCAACTAATATACTATAAAAATATAAAGCAAGCTAGGAAACACCGCCTAATGCAACAGTTAGCAGAAGCGGGTAACTGTCCCAAGGAGCTTTTTAAAATTTTGCAAAATTTTGTAAAACCCGCCGCATGTGAGAGCTCTGATGATTTCTCGCAGATTTTATGCGATGAAATATCGCTATTCTTTGAGAACAAAATAAACACTATTTATGAAAGAATAGTGGCAGCTAACAACAACATGGGTGATACTAATAAGCCCCTATCCCCGATCCCGCTAAAGCATAACAAACATCTGTTACTATCCTTTCCTCCAATTGATAATGCAGAGCTCCTTCCTCTTATCACCCACATTAAATCTGGATCTCCTAATGACCTCCTCCCTGCCAAGATGGTTGCCCCTTTGATTTCTCTCTTGGGACCCTCCATACAGAGTGTTATTAACATCTCTCTCATGAAAGGACAGGTCCCGGCAGACTGGAAAAGAGCGGTGGTAAACCCAATACGGAAAAAAGCGGCATCTCCATGGACAGACCTCTCAAACCTGTGTCCTATCTCACTCTTGCCCTACTTCGGCAAGATAGCAGAGAAGCACGTGAACACCTATCTATCAGAACATCTAGAAGCGACGGAGGGCCTGGACTACTCGCAATCTGGGTTCAGGCCTGACCACAGCACCGAATCAGCCCTTCAAACATGACCAATAACATCAAAATGGCACTGGATGAGGGCAGTTCTATGATTCTGGTGCTGTTGGATCTCTCCGCTGCTTTTGATACGGTGTCTCACACAGTGCTTCTCGATCGTTTAAAGGACGTAGGCTTGGAAGGAGTGGCTCTGTCATGGATGGAAAGTTTTCTATCTGGCCGCACCCAAGAAGTTAGGCTGGGCTCCCACAAATCCATCTATAGGGAGCTCAACAAGGGAGTGCCACAGGGCTCTTGCTTAAGCCCGACACTATTCAACGTGTATGTGGCCCCCTTGGCCAACTTAGCAAGATCATTTGGGTTTACCCCGGTGTCGTACGCTGATGACACCCAACTCCTCTTTCCTTTTAAAAGTCTGACACCTGCAGTAAAAAGATCATTTGCAGATGGAATGAGAGCAATATCTGAGTGGAGGTCATCAAACTGTCTTCAATGCAACGTAGGGAAAACAGAGGTCATGTTGTTTGGACAAGCAGCAACACACTGGTCACCTGAATGGTGGCCCTTAGAATTAGGACCTGTTCCCAGCCCTAAGAGCACGGTAAAAAACTTGGGAGTGTTATTAGATCAGACACTCACTTTCAAAGACCATGTAAACCAAGTGGCTAGTACCTGCTTTCGGGCAATTGGGATGCTAAGAAGAGTGTTCCCTTATCTGCCAGACTGTCATAGGAAAACACTTGTGCAGGCGCTAGTCATCAGCAGAGTGGATTACTGTAACGGTCTTCTTTTGGGAGCTAATGAAGGGCAACTTAATAGGTTACAAGTAATCCAAAACACGGCAGCAAGGACAGTCCTTAATGCTCCCTCCAGGACTCCTTCTTGCCCCCTGCTGACCAGACTCCACTGGTTACCAGTGAGGAAGAGAGTACAGTTTAAGACTCTATGTACTATTCACAAAAGTGTGATAGGCGAAGGTCCAAAGTATCTGGCCAAAATCTTTCAGCCATATGCTCCTGGGCGCTCTCTGCACTCTAGTAACCTGCAGCTTCTGCAGGTACCCAAAATAAAGAAGTCCAGACAAGGAGGCCGAGCGCTGGCCCATGTGGGACCAAGGCTCTGGAACTCTCTACCTCTTGAGATGAGATCACTCACCAGCCATTTGACCTTTCGGAAGACCTTAAAAACACACTTATTTACCAGCAACTGACTCTCCCCTGGTAATATGTACTATCCCCTCTGAACAAGACCATCTGGAGTTATATTCTTACTGGCAAAGCGCAGAGATACCCCTTTGGGGGTCTATTCAGGCGCTATAAAAGAATATAAAATAAAATAAAATACATTTTCTTCAGGAAGGGCAGCTGGTACTAAATTGCCTTTGTTTTTTTGACAATGTGTACTTTGCAGGTACATTTTGTGTCAAAGGTTGAATAGAATTTTGTTTTAGCATTTGTAACAAGAATTTTACCGCCCGATTCATCAAAGAAAATAGCGCTCGCAAAGGGCCAGATTCTGAGAATCTGGCCCTTTGCGAGAGCGATTTTGGCATTTGGGATTCAGCATCCCAAATGTAAAAATCGGTAATTGCGATCTCGCAATTTTGCGAGGAATTACATTTAAGGAATCTCTATTTGAGATTCCTTAATTGCAATTCATCATCCAATTTAATTTTGCGAATTCGCAATTTCTAGCAGCAATTTACCGCGAGGTCAGACCTCGTGGTAAATTGCGAAAACTCAGAAAAATGCATTTAAATGCATTTTTCTGAGTTGCATGTTACACACACACATGTCCTTTGGACATGTGTGTGTGCAACACCTGTGTAAAATTTCATTTGAGAGGTGCTACAGGGTGTCCTTTGGACATCCCTGGCACCCTTCAAATCGCTATCTTATTTGCGATTAGCAAATTGCTAATCGCAAATAAGGAATACTCCCCATTCATTCCTATGGGCCTTTTGGCCCATAGGAATGAATGGGGAGTTATTCCTTATTTGCGATTAGCAATTTGCTAATCGCAAATAAGGAATATGTAGGAATCGCATATCTTCATGTAATTTCTACATGAATCCCGTTTTGCGAGTCCTTAATAGCGATTCGCTATGAATCGCTATTAGGGCCTCGCAAAATGGGAGAATGATGAATCAGGCTGTTAGATTCTAATAAAGGAGACGGAGGTGAGGATTATGCTTCTCAATCTTTCCTACTCAGAATACAACAGGCAATCAAAAAACAGCAAAACATTGAAAACACTACATATCCCATGAGGTTTTGATGGCTTTAGGCTTTCATCAGGGTGTTGGTCCCTGTGCTCGGCAGTGCTCGGCAGTGGACTGCGAAAGTGGGAGCACAAGACAAGTTGTTCTCTTGTGACTATGTGACGGCGAGAGAACCTGCCCCACACAGTCCCGGTTTAAGAGCAGTTCTCTTAAACTCGTGTATCTGTTTCCCCACAGAATTCTGGCGAGGGGGACATACAAGGTGGAACAGATTTGTCCATTTCGAAAAAATTTAATTAAGGTAATATTCACCTGACTTGGGGGAGGATTGGAGAACAGGGACCAACACCCTGATGAAAGCCTAAAGCCATCCAGTTGGAGGCATCCAAAAAAGGCAGAAACATGTTGGTAGATGCAGAGGGGATTGAGGGATCATAATTTCCCTATATATACCCCCATTATCTTATTTTAATCCAGCCAGTGTTTTCCCTATAGAATAAAGTAGAAACTGGGAAACCTCTAGCCTGTTTTATTTCACTCTACTGCTAAGTTTGGTCCTGTTAGTGTGGGAAAGAATTAATCCCGCCATATATGTTTTGTATGTTTTCCTTTCCATTTAATGTTGCAAGTGTCTTGTGTGTAGTATCACCCCCACCTTTTTTTATTTTACTACCCTTACCACCTGTCTTTGTCAAAAAAATCTTACGCTCCACCTAGAGTGTTGGTCTGCGCCTAGATGTCTGATGCGGCCCAATGATGAAGCATGACACCGCAAGGTGTGTGAGGGCAGTTTTAAGACACCTGCGGACCTCCCTCTGGTGTTTCTGTTGAGTCTTGTATGGCAATGTTTATGTTACTTTGAGAACTTGATCTGTTAACACTTTAAATACAGACGAGGTCCAACATTGATGTAATATAGGTTTCTCTGCTATGTGGGCTTAATATGTGAATAAGGGAACTAGAGAAACTATTATCCCTTGTCTCTCTTTTGAATTTTGAATTTAATTTTGAATTTAAAAACATTTCTATAGCGCACTTTTACCATGCGGTTTCATGGCGCTGTTGGATTGTGAGAAGCAGGCAGGAGCAGAGGGGGATTAAGCATTGTAGGCTCGAGAGAAAAGAAAAGTTTTGAGACCCTTCCGGAACTCCATATAGGAAGATGACATGCGGAGTTCCGAGGGGAGGGAGTTCCAAAACGCAGGAGCAAGCACTGCAAATTTCGTACCACCAGTCTTTTTCTTGCTGAAGCGGGGGATAGTTAACAGAGCCTGATGAGTGGACCTAAGCTCTCGTCCAGGTATGTAGGGGGTGATGGCAGAACAGATAAATTCCGGGCGGTGCCTGTTTTAGCCTGGAAGGTGGTGCAGCCAAGTTTAAACAGGGCACGCTCTTTCACCGGCAACCAGTGCAAGGCCTGCAGTAAGGGAGTAGCTCGATGGTATTTAGGCAGGCCATGAATCAGGCGGGCAGCCTGATTCTGCACTAGCTGCAGACGGCGAATGGCGTAAGCTGGAGCGCCGTTATAAATGATGTTCCCATAATCAAGGCGCGAGAGCACCATGGCCATCACTATAATCTTTAGGGCGGGTAAAGAAAAAAAACGAGAAATCTTCCTGATGATTCGAAGGGAAAAGAAACAGGAGGAAACAACTGACCTGACCTGGGAGTGAACGGAAAGTGAAGGATCCAGGAAGATGCCGAGGGTCTTGACCTTGGGAACTGGGAGCGGGGGAACACCAAGTGAAGAGGGCCAGTGAGAGGGGGACCAGGGGCTGCAACCACCTCTGGTCAAGACTAACTCCGTCTTGTCCGGGTTGAGTTTGAGGTGGTTGCAGTTCATCCAATCCTGGATGAACAACATGACGGATTGGACATTTGAGGCAGAGGAGGAGGGGTGGGAAAGGTTGAAAATTAGCTGGAGGTCATCGGCGTAGTTGAACACCGTGACCTCGAGCTGCTGTAACATAAAAATGAGGGGGTAGATGTATAAATTAAACAAAAGAGGGGAGAGGGAAGAGCCTTGGGGAACTCCACATGCAACCTTATGAGAGGCAGCGGTGAAACCAGCAAGATGGACTGCCTGAGCCCTGTCACTCAGGAAGGACTTGAGCCAGGCGAGGGCCAGGCCCTCTATGCCCGCCGCCTTGACACGGGTGAGGAGGATGGAGTGGTCCACCGTGTCAAATGTGGCGGATAGGTCTAAAAGAATGAGGGCCTGGGGGACGTTGGTATCAATGCCCTCGCGTAGGCTGTCCATCACTGAGATCACTACCTTCTCCGTCGAGTGGAGGGGGCGAAAGCCCGCCTGCCGGGGGGAGAGGCAGTGGTTGGCTTCCACGTAGGTACTCAGGGTGCTGGTTACGTGGGTCTCCAAAACCTTGGCCAAGTAGGGTAGAAGGGAGATGGGACGGTAATTTGAAGGGGATGAAGGGTCGGCACCAGGTTTTTTTAGAATGGGGATAACTGCCGCAAATTTATGGGCAGTGGGGACAACTCCGGATTTAAGTGAGTCATTTAAGAGTGTGAGGGGAGGGGTAGGACAGTGTAGGAAGACTTCTCGCAAAATACGAGCGGGGGCAAAGTCTAGGGGGGAACCGGACTTTACCTTTTGAAGCAGGGGAAAAAGTGTAGCTGTGGTCAGAGGGGGGAAGGAAGTGAGTTTGGAAGTGATGACCGGGGGGGAGGGATTGATGAAGGCCGGGGAAGGGGGAGAGATTTTAGCCTTGATCGTTGCGACCTTGTCAATGAAAAAATCATTGAGGGAGTCGCAGAGTGGTTGAGAAGGGGGGATCAGGGCCGTGGCTCTGTTAGATGAAGCAAGCTCATGTACTGTGGCGAAAATCTCTTTGGATTGAGATTCGGCTGCTAGTATCCTGTTTGAGTAGAACAGGGTCTTGGCATCAAGTATGCTTTGTTTGTAAACTTTGAGCACAGAGAGGTAGATGGTTTTTTTGGCGGGGCAGTATTCTCTTCTCCATGCGCGCTCTGCTCTGCGTGCGGCTAATTTCTTCTCCTTGAGGTCGGGGGTAAACCAGCGATTGGCCGCATGGGCGCGCTTCACCGTGATCCGTCTCAGGGGAGCGAAGTCGTCGCCTGCCCGGGTCAGCCAGCCATCGATGGTAGTCAGCTGGTCTGGGGCGGCGAGGCCTGAGAGGTCAGGGCAGGAGTTGGCCAGGGATAAGCAGAAAGATGGCATATCTGCCTTACCCCATTTTCTAGCCCAGGTGTTCTTAGGGAGAGGAAGTTTAGGTACTGGGGCTAGCGCGAGGGAGAAGGAAATTGAAAAATGGTCCGACCAAGAGCAGGGGGAGATGACAGGAGGAGTAGTGGGGATATTTAGGGTCCAAACCTGATCAAGCGAGTGGCCATGGACATGTGTGGGGCTGTGGACGAGGGGACAAAAATTCAGACTGGTCATGAGGCTGGTAAAATCTTTAGAAAGGGGGGTTTCGGCGGGATCGTTAGGCCAAAAGTTGAAGTCACCCAACACCAGCACTGAGGAGTTGTTAATAACCAGTGTGGCGAGGATGTCTTGAAGACAAGAAACAAAATTGGAAGTTGCATTAGGGGGTCGATAGATGAGAACAGCCGTGAGGGGGGTCGAGTAAGAGCTAGCACGAATTATTAGGCAGTCTACCTCAGGGATAGGAGGAGAGGGGAGTATTTGAAAGTGGGAGTCAGTATGTGTTATCAGGGCTACTCCACCGCCTCTCCTACCCTCCGGGCGATCCGCCCGAATGATGGAGTAAGAAGGGGGGAGTGCGGCTAGGACATTGGGAAGGGAATCTGCCTTGAGCCAGGTCTCTGTTAAGAACAAGAGATCCGGGTTGTGGGAGTCAAGGAAATCGTGTAGCTCATGCTGATGGCTGACAACAGATCGGGTGTTGAGGAGCGTGGCAGTGGTATTGTAGGACGGCGTGGGGGGGACAGGCAAAAGGGAGCGAGTAGGCGCAGCGGCACAAGGCCGAAGACAACTTAGAATAACGGCGGGGGGGGCAGCAGGGGGGCTCGTAAGGAGGTTTAAGAGCTGTAGTGAGTTAGACACAGTAGAACTAATGGTGCCAGGGATCCAGTGAGAGAGAAGCTCAGAGGAAGTATAAGGCAGCGAGGGGGCATAAGGGGGAGCCCCCAGCCCCGGCCTGCCGCGGACGGGCGCAGACGGGCAGGACTCTGGCTTGACTCCGGCGCGCCTACGGCGCGCCCGCTGCGCTCGTCCGCTGCGCTGACACATAAGGGACGTTTAAATAGAGGAGCAGCGTGGGGGGAGTGGCGTGGGTGGGGTCGGGCGAACCAGCCCGATCCAAGATGGCGGCCACTACCGCTAGGCGCCTGAGGTGGAATCAGCTGCCAGCCAGCCTCGCTGAACCCCTGAAAAGGCAAGATGAAAGTTAAGAGGTACCTGTTGATGTTCAGTACAGGTTAGTCGACAAAATTATGCAATTTAAAAGTAAGTGCGTGTCACCGCTTTTAATCGGCGTGACAGCGCGCTAAAAGAACTTAAAAGCTCAGTCGCAGCCCTCAGCTCCCACGAGCAAGCCCGCTGCCACCGGGCCGCTCGCAATCGCTGGGGAGACTGTGAAACACTCCTAAATAGAGGAGCAGCGTGGGGGGAGTGGCGTGGGTGGGGTCCGGCGAACCAGCCCGATCCAAGATGGCGGCCACTACCGCTAGGCGCCTGAGGTGGAATCAGCTGCCAGCCAGCCTCGCTGGACCCCTGAAAAGGCAAGATGAAGGTTAAGAGGTACCTGTTGATGTTCAGTACAGGTTAGTCGACAAAATTATGCAATTTAAAAGTAAGTGCGTGTCACCGCTTTTAATCGGCGTGACAGCGCGCTAAAAGAACTTAAAAGCTCAGTCGCAGCCCTCAGCTCCCACGAGCAAGCCCACTGCCACCGGGCCGCTCGCAATCGCTGGGGAGACTGTGAAACACTCCTAAATAGAGGAGCAGCGTGGGGGGAGTGGCGTGGGTGGGGTCGGGCGAACCAGCCCGATCCAAGATGGCGGCCACTACCGCTAGGCGCCTGAGGTGGAATCAGCTGCCAGCCAGCCTCGCTGGACCCCTGAAAAGGCAAGATGAAGGTTAAGAGGTACCTGTTGATGTTCAGTACAGGTTAGTCGACAAAATTATGCAATTTAAAAGTAAGTGCGTGTCACCGCTTTTAATCGGCATGACAGCGCGCTAAAAGAACTTAAAAGCTCAGTCGCAGCCCTCAGCTCCCACGAGCAAGCCCACTGCCACCGGGCCGCTCGCAATCTTTTGTGGGTACTAGTTCTAGATATGACTCTTACCTGTCCCAATCAGTGGGATAATCCTTACCTCTGTGTCCCTAATAGATTCCAAAATTCTTGTTGCAAATGCTAGAAAATGTTCTATTCTAAGGGGGGACCGGAGGCTCCAATTATGCAGGTTCAAAACTCACCAACAACCATAGATGAAACATGCACAATAGGTCTGTAACAAAATATCTTAAACATGGAATCGGACAACCTGCAGCTCTGAGAAATCTTCTAATCTAGAACCACTCACAAAGGCTTTGAACGCCATAGTGCCTCTAGTACAATGAGCACCATATACTGATATGTCAATCCCAGTTTCAGCCATGACCCATCGAATCCAGTGTGCAAAAGTATCAGAAGACACAGAGGGGAACTGTTTCTGAAGTGCCAGAAGTAAGGGCCCTAAGAGATCTTTCTTATGTGTCAGGGTATGTTCCTCATAAACCTTTATACATTTTATTACACAACGCTTCTCATTGGGAGGTAAAGTAGGGTACTCAAAGGAGCGTGACATAGTCTTAGTACGTTTGGGAATATAAAAGAGACATCATATGGAGAAAACAACCTACTTTATAGATCTAGCTCACGTACATCCAGCACCCGTCGGGACGAAATCAAATATATCAGAATGATTAATTTAGCTGACCATTGTTTCAATTATAAATCTTTATTTTCAGGCCAAGATTCCAACAGGGATAGCACATTATTAACATCCCATAACTGAGTGTATCTGGAATCCAATGGTCGAGCCAGCCTTTTTCCTTTCAAAAGCTTGCATGCAACAGGGTGAACACCCACCGGTTTACCATCTATAGGATTGTGCCCAGCTGATAATGCAGATCTAAAATTCTTTCTGACCTGTAACAAATACCAGATTCAGCACATTCTGAGAGGAAATTAAGGATGTCTTTCAAATCTGATCCCACTGGATTCACCTCCCGATGAAGGCACCAACCCACCCATCGCTTTCATGCCAAAGATTATAATTTTCAGGTAGATGGAGCCCAAGCTTGTTGTATAAAGTCAACAGCTGCCGCTGAAATTCTTTCAATTTGATCATGTCTCCTGAGATTTTCCAAACCATGAGCGTCAGTTTTGCAAGATCGTAGAAATTTGAAGTTGCTCCTCAGTTCACGTTATTATCATGAACAACCCTTGACAGTTGCTAGTGTGTCATGCAGATAATTCACCAGTCTATTTCTCTTGACTTTCACAGGATATCGAGTTATATCTTGTGTACTTCTCATGTATATTGTCACTCTGGCTTTTATGGAACTGCAGGTTTGGGTTTGTCTTTCAAAGTTTCAAGTTATTCTTCATTAATGTCAATTCTATTTCAGACCCTTCATAGTTGTTCTTTGTTCTTCAGCCATAGACAGTTTCTGAGACAATAGGATCGCTCCCCTTGGCATTCTTCTGATTGCTGCCTCAGTTAGGTAATCTGCTTTTGACAGTATTGTTACAAATGGCACAGCTTGTATGTTAAGAGTATTTCCCATTTTCTCATTAGAGCTTAGAGAAAGATAATATAGAGGCATTTCATTTAAATGTTGGAGGTTTCAAATCAAAATATACTAGATTTCTGGGTGGTAGGGCAAAGTAGTAGGTGGTGGGCCAGGCCGCCGGGTGGTGGGGGGGCCCCCTCCATGTGCTTTGCAGGGGGGCCCCCTCAAGTTCGTTACGGCACTGTTACACTGTACGCAACTCCACTCTATGCCAGTCCACCCTATGTTATTACACTGTAAACAATTCTATTCGACACCACATCAGTGCACTCCATTCCACTGTATGCTATTCTAGTATACACTACTCCACTATATGCTATTCCATTGTACGTCATTCCACTGTATGCCACTCTACTGTATTCTATTCCACTTTACGACATTTCAATATATGCTATTCCACTGTACTCTGCTAAAGTTTATGTCACTCCAATCAATGCGACTCCCTTTTTATACTATTGTATAAGACTCCACTCGACTGCAAGCCAGGACTGTATGCTATTACTTTCATCCCACTCCACTATATCCCACTACAGTCTATACCACTCCATTGTATGCTACTCCACTATACACCATTACACTCTACACCATTCCATTCTATGCCACTCTGATGTATGTTATTCCACTGTATGCCAATCCAATCTAGAACACTCCACTGTATTCTGTTTCTCTGTATGCCACTGCACTTTATGCTACTTCCACCTATGCCACTCCACTCTACACCACTCCACTGTATGCTATTCAAATTTACCCCACTCCGCTGAATGCTACTCCAGTCTACGTTACTCCACTCTACTCTATTCTGCTCTACACTTTTCCATTCTATGCCACTGCACTGTACTCTATTCCAATGTATACCACTCCACTCTACGCTACTCCAATGTAGTCAACTTAAATATTCCCCCTCTCTACTGCATTGTATTCCCCTCTAGCCCACTCCACTGCAGGCCACTCCATTCCATGCTTTTCCATTGGAAGTCACTCCACTGTATGCTAGTTCACTTTATGCAATTATACTCTATCCAATTATACTCTACACCTCTCCAGTCTACTACATTTCACTGTATGTAACTACACTTTCCACTACACTTCTCTATTTTGCACCCTATTTCTCTCTATATATATATCCTCTACCTCCACTCTCCCATTAATCCCAAACCCCATACCACCTCTATGATCCCCCCAAAAAAACCTTTCTAGACACTTCCCTCCTCTACCCCTCTTGCATCATTTCATACCTCTTTTACTGTTCAGTTCTCACAAACAAGTTTTTCTAACCCCTTCCCTCTGACCTTTCCTCCTCCAGCTCCCTTTTACTCATCCCAAACCCCCTTGTACTGTTATGAACTCCCCAAAAACTTTCTAGACCCTTCCTTCTTTTATCTGTCCACTATTCCTTTTACAATCCAAATAACAGACTAAGTTTTCCACAGCTTAAATTAAATTCATTTCATATTTCCCTCACTAATTCACCACTAATCCTTTTTGGGTTCGGAAGTAGACTGCTGTTCACCGAAAAGTGCAATAACACAACATTGGGGAGCAAGTGCTATATAAATCCAAACCCTTCCTCTACCATCTCTCCTCTATTCTTTTCAATCCAAAAAGCAAATTACCATATCCACCGCTCAAATTAATTTCATATTTCCCTCAACTAATTCACCAATAATATGGGTCCAGAGTAGTGTGCTACTTGCCGAAAAGCACTTCAAAAACTCATCAGGGGTAGTAAGCAGTTTATAAATGCAAACCTTCTACTCTTCTGTCCCTCCACTATCCTTCTCAACCAAATAACATACTAACATATGCACCACTCAAATAATTTTTATATTTTACTATACTAATTCACCACTAATCCTTTTTGTGTTCTGGAGTAGCTGCAACTCGCAGATAAAGCATGTTGACGCCTCGTCAGGGGTAGCAAGCACCATATAAATGCAAGTACAATACAATAGGATACAATACAATAGTCTCTGCCATGCCAATCCACTCTGATACTCTACTCTACCCTACTCTAGTGTACTCCACTCCACTGTACTACACTTTATCACACTCTACACCACTGTGCCATACTCTGCTCTATGACACTCCACTGTCAACACTACTTGTTTGTGTGCAACTCTACTCTACAACACCATACTGCCCTCTGCACCACTCTATGATACTCTAATCCTCTCTATGACCATCCAGTCTACTCCACTATATTACACTATATTACACTCAATGACATGCCATGCCACTTTATGACACAGTTTGTCTACAAGTGGGGGAAATGTAAAAACTAGGCGAAATTACCACTCAAAGGACGTGGAAGGTCCAGCTGCAGTATACGCCTAGGGGGACAATAGAGAAAACAAAGTACTGAGCTGTTCCTAATGAGGACAGCAACAAGGTCAAAGAGGAGGTGATGGAGCAGTAGGGACTCAATGGAGTCCTACAGATGGGCAACCCCTTGGTTGGATATAAAGGCCTCACACACCCTTGCAGGTGCCATGCTTCATCATCGGCAGTGCTCCTCGTTGGGTCGGAGGTGCAATACCCAACGGGCAACACCTCAAAGAGGGACTCTTTAGCGGATATCTTTTTTCCAACTGCCATATGGGTGAGGTGCAGGTATGGGGCCAGAAAAAAAGGTAGACGTTTAGTGAAATACAATTAAAATGACGCCAAAGGTACCAGGAACGAGTTTTAATCTGGGGGTCCTTTGTCTCAATTAAAAAGGAGTGCTAGCCAGTTCTCGATGTGTGTTGCCCGTTGGGTACATGCAATTTCCGATCCGTGAAATTGTGGGACCCAATTCAACATTCCCGACTTGAGGTTAAATGGCTGTTCACTACCAGGAGATGACTACGTGAGAAACTAAAGTGTAGGGTTTTTAGGCTACTTAATTGCTTAAGGGAGAGAAAAAAAGAATTGTGGTCACTTTCCAGACCATGCTCAACTTTCATATCTAGTATGGGCCTGGGAGGAACTCGCTGCATTTCACTTAGCGGCTTTCCATGAAGTTACATAAAACTTTCCTGGGGTTTTACAAGTGAACAGATAATGCATGTTGGGCAGAGATTTACTGCCGGTAGCATGTCCCTCACTGAAATTCAGAATGAAAAACACAACGTGGAATGCAAGCGCATTGTCATTTTATTTTATATAGACTACTCCTGCAGTCTACTATTTTTATGCAATATCCTGGCTACTTTTTAGTAAACAATGTTTCATGTAAAAAAAACATGGGTGGGAGCAAGGGAATGCCCATGCATCCCCCATGGAATGGCCATGTGGTGCTAAGTAATGCAAAGCAGCTCTAAGTGCTGCTTTGCGCTACTTTCATGTGATTTTCCAGTGCAAAACGAGCTTTGAGCTTGAAAGTAAATTATTACTAAAAGATTTTTGTGTTGATTTACGTCACTTTTGCGAATGCAAACATGGTACAAAATCTAAGTAAATATACGCTCCCCAGAGATGGCATAGCATGAGAATGCCGCAGGGAAGAGGGAAGAGTTTCTAGTTAGAGAAACAACACTACCTCACCACATTGGGCGGATCTGGAGGAAAATGCAAAATCAAATGGCATGTGATGTATTAAACTATGGAGCAGATATGTCTATTTAAAAAGAAGATCATCCATAGATGTGATTGGGTTCGTTAAATACTCATATATTGTCTGGGTATCAAGTAATGTAAATTGTTTGAACATGTTTGATCCATGTCACTGTGAAATAGTAATAGACGTCTGTTCCCGGAGTGGGAAAGCACGTTGGACCTAAAGGGATTTGTTGCATCTTCACAAACTGCAGCAAACACTTTGACTCAAAACATCCAGCCCTCCCTGTGATAGCTCATGTCTATGTCTTCTTCAGGTCAGCTATGGTGCTATGGATCCAATCTACAATGATGGGCATCAGATCCCATCCTTTTAGCACACTGTCCACAATGAGATCCACAAATCACTCGCCATTGGCCAGTGATGCGTGTTAGTAGATGATGGTGCAATAAGACTAATAGCTCTTTCTATGTCTTCCTTATGTGAGGTATGATGCCATGGATACAATCTTCATTATCAGACATTGGTTACCATCCTTTTATCACACTGTCCCCAATGAGATCCACAAGGAACTCACCATCGGCCAGTGATGCATGTTAGTGGAGTGGGGTTCTATATGTCTAATGTCCAATGTCTATGTCTTCCTCAGGTCAGCTATGGCACCATGGGTCCAATCTTCAATGGCAGGCATCAGTACACATCGGATCACTGAAATAATATAGACTGCCAAAATATCGACCTGCAAAAATATCGTTGCCAAAATATCGACAGACAAAATATCGACTTTCTATCTACAAACAGGTAAGTACAAAAATATCGAGTACAAAATATCGTTAACAATAATATAGATGTAAAAAATATCGACTTTATTAAAAACAGTGTTAAATTAAATTAATATTAAATTTTAATTACTAAAATATACTTAAAAATACTTAAATTAAATTATAATAATTAAATAATAAATGAAAATAATAAAAATAATTTTTTACAATCTTATTTGTTGACCCTGAACCCTAAAATATACCCCTTTACCCAAAAACCCAAAACTGACCCTGAACCCTAAAAATGCCCCTTTACCCAAAAACTGAAAACTGACCCTGAACCCTAAAAATGCCCCTTTACCCAAAAACTGAAAACTGACCTTGAACCCTAAAAATGCCCCTTTACCCAAAAAACTGAAAACTGACCCTGAACCCTAAAAATGCCCCTTTACCCAAAAACTGAAAACTGACCCTGAACCCTAAAAATGCCCCTTTACCCAAAAACTGAAAACTGACCCTGAACCCTAAAAATGCCCCTTTACCCAAAAACTAAAAACTGACCCTGAACCCTAAAAATACTCCTTTACCCAAAATGTATCAATATTATTTAATTACCAAATAATTATTAATTAACAATAACAATAAAGTAAATATATTAGCACATTAGCTGTAATTATTTTAATAATTAATATTATTTTTTCCCAATTAATTACTTAACAATAACACAAAATTATATATATTAAAATGTACTCTAATTAATGTAATTAACTAATTACAATTAATCAATTACCAATTAATTACTAATTCAAAATATGTACAAAATTATATTAATTAATTAACTAATTATTATTAATTATCAATTAATTATTAATTATAAATATTTACAAACATATATTAATTAATTAATTATTATTAAATTACTTCCCACCCTATTCCCCTATAAACCCACAACCCGCTTCAGAATTACATAACGCAATTATTAAAAAAACAAAATCCATTTAATAAAATATTTTATAACATTAATACACACTTTTCACACATATTATTACATAAAAATACACTATAAAACATTATATATTATTAAAAATTCGATATTTTTGCTATCTATATTTTATACAGTCGATATTACTTCACTTACCTGAAAAACGATATTTTTGTAGTCGATATTATGTCCAGTCGATATTTTGTCCAGTCTATATTTAAAACTCGATATTATGTCCAGTCGATATTTTGGAGTCGATATTTTGTCTGTTCACCGTACACATCCTTTATAGTAGGGTTCCCAATGAGATCCACAAGCCACATTCTATCGGCCAATGATGCGCTTTAGTGGTGTGTGGTGCAGTATGTCTAATAGTGCATGTCTATGTCTCCCTCAGGTCAGCTATGGTGCCATGGATCCGATCTTCAATGACAGACATCGGTTCCCATCCTTTTACCGCACCGTCCCCAATGAGATCTACGAGACACGCGCCATCGCCCGGCTGCTCAAGCACTTTGGCTGGACCTGGGTTGGGATCCTGACATCAGATGATGACAGCGGCAGGAGGGCTGGTGAGGAGCTGGAGAGAGACATCACCAACAGTGGGGGTTGTGTGGCCTTCTTACAAAGACTCCACAAGCCCCCTCACACCAGCTGGGAAGAGAGGAGGCAAATTGTGAATGCAATCCATGGTTATTCGGTCAATGTGGTGATAGTTCACTGTTCAAGAGCTTACATGGATCCAGTCCTTATTTCGTTCTTAACAAAGCTGCCTGCCAAAGTTTGGATCGCTTCTGCAATCTCATCACATTTGAAAGATTTTAGTTATCACACTGGAGGGAATGCTTTCAATGGCTCTCTTGAATTTTCCATTCCTAAGGGACAGATTCCTGGACTGACAGATTTCCTATACAATGTGAAACCTTTACATTTCTCAGACAACTCCATGTTTGTGGAATCGTGGGTGATGATATTCATGTGCGCTCCTGCTTTGCCGGATGGGACTTTTGCCTACGAATCCCTCCTCCCTCGGTGTAAAGGGAATGAGACGATGCAATTGTTGGACCTCTCTGAATATGATGCTTACAATTTCTACAATACGTACAGTGTTTACACTGCGGTCTACGCAGCTGCTCACGCTTTACATAACATGATCTCAGCCAAAGCCAACTCAGGACATTCCTCAGTTAGTGAAAGTCTGAGCAAGGACTTCCAGCCATGGCAGGTAGGAGAGGCACCTTTCTATTTCTAAATATATATCAACCAAATATAGTTAGACTCAAATAGTGCACATTGTATGAGATTCCCCAAGAGATAAACTCATTTATGTAATTGACATTTGGCACCCTGCTGCCTGTCATGTTGAAGCCACTTCTTGAGGTCCTTGTGCCATCCACCCCTCTGCTGCCTTATTTGATTTGATTTGATTTGATGTATTAATTGTATAGCGCTTGAATCACCCCCGAAGGGGTATCTCAGAGCTTGGAAGCGCAGCATTGGTAGTGAAGAAAGGATTTAGAACAGGACTGTTTACAAGAGTCTTCTAAATTTGAGATGGTCCGAGCACTGTCTTAGGGTCAGAAGAAGTTGGTTCCAAATGAGGGGGGCTTGATACGAAAATGACCTGCCTCCAGTTATACCCTTTTTTATATTCGGGGTTTTGAGGAGAGATAGGGAGCTGGAGCGCAAAGTACGGGCCAGGTAATAGCGGTGGAGTCTCTCTACTAGATAGGGAGGGCCATCAGGATTCTCTGCTCATTTTCTGCTCGCTTTCTGCCTTCTTTTCTGCTCCTTTTTCTGCCTTCTGTTTTGCCTCTCTCTGCTCTATCTGCATGTGATTTAACCTCTTTCAGCTCGTTTCTGACCTTGATTGTGCCTCATTTTTCTTGTTTCTGACCTTTATTTTTCCTTTTTCTGCTGATTACTGCCTGTTTTTGCCCTTTCCGCTTGTTTCTGACCTGGCTCTTCGAGGAGGATGTTGCATCCACTGCACCCAGATACCCCTAGGGGTGACAGTGCTGTGCTATACAAATGCTGATTGATTGAGTGATTGACTTCTTCTTCCCAGTCACAACTGGTAAACACAGGCTCTTGATTCAGAGAGAGCTCATCAAGCCTTTGCGACAGCGCTGCAACACAGCGAGTGACGCAAACTGGAGCGGATGATTGAGGAGGGATTACTGTCCAGTGCAAACCTGGACATGAGTTGGAAAGTTGTCCTAAAGTAAGTGAGAGTAGTACTTTGTATGAAGGTGGCATTTCAAGGTGGTACATGGGCATTACCAGGAAACAACCCATGTATTCATACACAAAAATGAATGCCTCCTCGAGGCAGGCATAAAGTTTAGGAAAAGGCTTAAATTCTCAATTGTTCAGCTTTGCATGTGTGCTGCACTGTACAACACACATACACACTCCAAAAATGTGTTAGACTTGGCAAAGCACAGTATTTTGTACAGGAAGAGTCTCCTTCCAGTATAAACTGTGCTTGACATTAGGAACACACTCCAGAGTGTGCACATTGGCACAAAGGCTTCCTAAATTAAAGTACCACATGGAGAGAGGAGCAGCACCACGCCTTAGTACATTGGGGCAGTTCTGCCCCCTATCTTCAACACAATGAAATGCAGCAAATTTGGATGCTGGACTGGATGCATGAAAACATAGCGAATCTACTCCTTCCAGTCCATTCAGTGGGTAGATATACTCCTATGGCCTTCTGTTCCTGAATATTTTTTCAAATCTTTGCATTTTGAAATCTATTTTTTAAAATGTCAGTTATTTAGAGGCCAATTTATGAAAATGTCACGCAGCGCAGCAAGTCACCTTGCTGGGCAGCATGACAGGGAAAGGGCAGGAATGTGACATATTTAAGACAATACGGCACATTCCTGAGTTTTCCTCTGCGCCTCTGCTCTTTTGGCAGCCTGGCGCAAACACAGGTACTCTTGACCCTTGGCGCATGGGTGCCTGCATCGCATGTAGGATTGTCTTTGCAGAGGAAAGAAACCTTCCTGCACAAAAACAATCCTAAGAGGCAGCTTCTTCCATCTTCCCCTATCTATGTGTGCAAATGCAGCATACATGGAAAGAGTAAGTAATGAGGAGAAATAAAGATATTTTCCCTTGTTACACCACTCGTGGGGCATATCAGCAACAGCCGGCAATTATTATCGCTAATTGCGCTTAGCGTAAAGATAATTATCGTCGGCTATCGCTGGATTTTATTATGGAGATAGCGCGCTATCAGCAAAGCCTATCTCCAAAGCGATAAAAATCCAAGCGATAGCTGCAAAATGTGCGATTATCGCTGGAAATCCAGCGCTAACCGCACATCGACTGGTCACGTTGCTGATAGGGCAGGGTGGACCTAGCCATCTAATCCACCTCCCATTGGATATAATGGCTAAATCAGATTGTAAGCAGGTGTAAAGAAACCTGCGTTAAGCGCGGTTAGTGCTACTTTTATAATCGCTAAGGAGGTCAGCAATTACCTTGATGATTGGTGAAATGTCGGTTAGCGACATTCGCCACGTTACTTTGGCAGGGTACACCCACTTTACATCTCATTGGTGATGCAAAGATGAGCGTTGGGGAAACATGCTTTAGCTTGGACATGCTGATAGTGCGAAAGCGGACGTTAAAGTGGTGATAATTTTATTGCGGAGCCTTGATGATATGCCCCCTGGCTTGGTTTATCCTTTTGGTGCATTCCCAGGTTTACCAGTTCTACTAAATCTGGCAATGTGTCAAAAACCATTAGCGTTGTGTGGGATAACCCATGCAAAGCCTATGGAACGCCTTCCCAGGGCTGCGTAAGGCAACGCAGCAATTTGTGATGCGTTACATTAGTCCACATTTATGGAGCCACTCAGGGCCATGCAAAGTGGCTTGTGTGGGTTTTCGTTGCTCTTGCACCACAGTCTGTGTTGGAAGAGCGATGCAAACCAGCTTGTAAATAGGCCCCTTACTTGAGTCTTACGAACAAGTAAAGGGCATTCAGGATCTCGACTACCAATATACTTTTGCTTGCTTCAGCCGTTTGCAGGTGGTTGCTGGATGGGATGTGGCGTTGGGCTCTGTTGAAAGAAGGAGTAAGATGCTGACCTTAGCAGGTATACCACGCCTTTTTGTTCCAGTCAATCTAGACTAAAATACAGTGTATTTTAAAATTGATATTTGATTCTGCCAGTGACGGGCTTTCAGAGCTTTTTTATTGTCAGCTTGGACCTGAAGGTTCAGGCTCTCTAAGAGCTTGATTTATACATTTCTGAAGTTGGTCAATAAACTTTTTAATTAGACACAGAAGTCTTTCCAAAGCATGGGTCCTTGCATGTTGACACCTGAGAGTACAATATTGGTGTGAGGATGGCATGAGCTACAATGCAGAGATCTGCTTTAAAAGTGTTTCCGAGGCTCCTTTCCATTCATGGGGGTCACAGGTGGGGTGTCCATATCTCTCCATTACAGGGCACATCTATAGGTGAGGTTGATACCCTGGGGATCACCAGGTTAGTGGGATGTGGCCTCCACTTTGCTGGCAGAGAATCATCTGCCCAGTTGGAGAACCCTACCTTCTAGCTAAATGTACATTAATGTAAATTGATACTTGTATAGCGCACTACTCACCCGCAAGGGTCTCAAGCGCTTGTACGAATACCGCTGTGGAACCCATTCTGGCTTTCCCTGTGAGGCGTCCACTCCTGGGCACCCCCAAGGTGGAGGCCAAGCATCCTTAGCGTTGTGGGGGCCATTGTGGAGATTAAGCAAGCTATTGCCCAGAGTTGCAGAGTGGGGACTCCATGATTGGAATAGGCACCGAGGCGAGAATGATCAGGTCTGTGGAATTTTGAGCCCATGACCCGCCGAGGCGGGGAATTGAACCCTGGTCCCAGGCTAGACCTCTGCATCAGGGTCTGCTGCTCTAACCATTGAGCCACACTTCTCCACATATGGTCCCATCAGCAGCTCCTCTATAGGCTCAGTGAAATGTCGAGCATGCACCATGTTGTTTCGAATCTTGCTCAGCATTTCTGTCTGGTCTAGATAAATATACTTCCAAAGTGGGAATTTGTGTAAAATAAGCAACAGCCCTGATGCAGATGAGCATTTCTACCTGCATCTTAGGTGCAATTGATGGATTTCCATACCTGGAAACCTAATTACATTTGTTTTATTACAATTTTAAGACAACTCTCCTTTGCCATTATTTTGTGTAGAGTGTTCAGTCTGTAGAGAGTGATTTGTTTCAAGTACTTGAGCAGTACGTATTTCTTATGTTTTTTAAGTATAAATCTGTGTTCCCCTGATGAGTAAGACACATGTCACAGAATTATATACTTTTTCTTTCTGTAGAGCTGGCCCTCTTCCCTGAGCTGTTGCCAGGTAGAGGTCAGGCTACATATATCCAACAGATTGGGTATTTCCAGTATTACTGAAGAATACACTGGATAATTGGTCTAGTATCACAGTGACATTATATTTTTTATTATTTCTTGCACCTGTGTGTTGTCACTATAGCAGCAGCTTTGTATTTCTTTGTGGTCCTGACGAAAGCCCAGATACAAGTTTGGTCATAGGGGCTGAAACATGCTGACCGTTTGTCACCTATCAGCAGTCTAAATTCCATACTGCTGTTGCACTGCTTTTTATTCCTGCCAGTGGGAGCAAGCCAATAAAGTTAGATCTAAATGCTACTCACTAGGTAGTTTTAAAATCACGTTTTTCTTTACTTTGCGCTGCAATTATTTGCACTTTACCCCATTCACCACGGGACTTTAGGATCCCAGAGAGTGTAGCCGCTTCTACTTTAAAACATCCCTGAGCTCCTCCCTCACAGTGAGGGGGTTGTAGCCCTCAGTGGAACTAGGTTTTTCCACTGAGACGAGACACCCAAATGATGAAGCATGTCACCTTTGGTGAGTGAGGGTAATCGTCCTAAAGGGATTTCTCTCTTTTAGCGTTAGTTGATACTTTAACATGGTCTATATATTCTAAACCAAAGTGAGGTATAGTATGTACAGAAACCAGGGAGTGCCCAGAGGTATAGCAGAGGCTAAATTAGATATGTACTAACAGCTCTCTTTGTGGTAGTGTGGGTGAGCAATTAGGCTTATCCAAAGGGTGTGTTAAGCAGTTATTGTATTCACTCAATCAAGGACTGATTACACACTCACAGACAGAATCCAAACCAATTACGCAAGTCTAAAAAAGATATTCTTCTGTTTTATTTCTAGAAAAAAGCAGGACTTGTCACAGGTAAGTTAAATATACTTTAAAATGCAAAACTTTACATGGAAATGCAGTTGTAGATGAAATTGCAGTCGTTACAGGTTTGTATTGGGTTTCAAAAACAGGTTAAATTATACAGTAATTACTTTTGAAATACTTTTAGGTTACTTTTGGATTATGTTGACAACTCAGTGTAATGCCTAGATACCACACTTGGGATCTCACAATACAAGGTAAGTAAGACTTTTTAAGTTTTGCAATGTTTCTTTCATCCAAAGTTCAACTCAACACTTTTTTAGGAACAAAACTCGTAACATTGGTTCCTATGGGAGAAAAAGGATTAACGGTTCTCAGGTAAATAAACTACTTACTAGTGGGCATTTTGTGGGTTAGGATCAAGTTTACCCAAGGTCTAGGTAGGCACTTAGATTGCACCACCAGTGACACTGGGCGCCGGATGCAGAGTGCAGGGGCCCCACGTTAGCCAATGGGGCTAAGGAGGCCTTCGATCAGGGACTGCTTGCAAGCAGGCCACTCGGGTGTGGAAGCAAAGCTTCTAAGGTTAAGTTCAGCACTGTAGGAGTTAACAATCAGCACAGGAGCTGCACCACCAGAGTTAAAGGGGAGGGGGTGCAGTGTGCCAAGGAGACTTCAGGGACCCTGTAGATTTCAATGGAGACTTTCGGCACAGCAAAGATGCTGAAGGCTCGGGCAGGGAAACTTCAGAAGGCAAACACTGGCTGGAAAGATAATTTGGGATCTTGGGGGATGCCTGGACACCATTGGTTGGCCACAAAAGGCCATAGGACGAGGGGTGGAGGGGTGTCTTTTGGTGTCAAATTCTTTTTACCAGCTCTGGTTGCAGTTGGGGTAACCCTTCAGGTTGAGGCTGTAGGCGTTGGTTTAAAACTTGAAGCTTGAGGGAAGTCCGGGAAATGAGGGTCAGCATGGCTCTTTGATCCTTCCCCTTTTTTCCTCAACTCTGAGGAGGCAAGGTTTGGGTTGGCCCTCAATACTAATTTTAGGGATGTTAAAGGGATTTGCTGGTTAACACCAATGGATCTCTTCCTTGGGGCTGGTACACCCCCTACTATGCCAACCTCCAGTGGGAGGGGGTATGCGCCTCTTCCTAATTGGGTGGCTGGGTACCTTCATCTTCAAGAGGGAGGGGAACTGAGATGTGTGCTTCACCTTGCCTCCCCCACCTGATGGGTGGGGTTGGCAAAGGTGAGCACACCTCTTCTCCTAGCTTGGTTTTCCCGCTGGTTCGTCACCCAACGCGGGGGGCAGAACCATTGGAGCTAGTTGCTAGTGGCATCAAAAGGCAGGGACAGCTTACAAAGGTGGCATGCCTCTGAGGCTTCCCCTTCGCTGACCCAAACCATCCTCGGGGATCAGGCATGACACCACCTCTACCCCGAATGGACTTTGTTTCTGGATCCAGAGAGCGGAGGCTCTCTACCCTGGGGCCTAGAAACCTGTCTGGTGGTGGAAAATGGTAGGCAGCCATGCAAGCACCACACCAGGTCTGTTTGTTTTTCAGGGAGTATTTTTAGGATGCTCTCTGAGTGCATTTTATATTAAATCCCACACTGGCAACAGTGTGGATTTAATGTGCTGAGAAGTTTGCTACCAAACTTCCCAGGTTTTAGTAAAGCTATTATGGAGCTGTGGAGTTTATAATAACCAAATCCCAGACTGAATACTCATTATGGCTTTACTACACAATGCCTAAGAATGGACATAGACACAGTAGGGGTACAGAGCTCATGCCTCTGGACCCTCACCTGAGGGCTATTGCATTCTGCTGAAGGAGTGACTTACCTAGGCTTCAGGCAGTGGGTTGTAGGCATAGCAGACAGGGATGTGTTCCATGTTGACTCTTCAATTGTCTTTTGCACCAAACATGCAGCCTGCAATGGCAGTGTGTGTATATTAAGGTGCAGGGCCTCCAGTGGTGGCACAATAGGTGCTGCAGCCCTTAGAGGCCTTCCCTGGTTACAGTAATCTTGTTACCCATGGAACCATTTACAAGGGGCTTACCTGTGGCAGGTTTGTTCCAATTGTAGGTATAAAGGTACTGTTTTTGGAAAGAATACAGGCCCTGGGAACCTGATTGGCAGAGTCCCAGGGCACATCAAGTCAAGTTGCATCAGATGTTAGGCAAAACCTTGGGGTTCATCATGCAAACAGGGTCCCTTTCCTAATAATGACGCTCCAAGGAGTTCACTTTTATCCAGGGCCATGAAGGGATCTCACAAACCTGCATGGGCAGTGCATTCAAGTAAGAAGCATGCTCCCAGTCCCTTCCCTGAGCCCTGCTCACACTAAGACCATGTGGACACAATGCCTCACAAAACTGTTAATGTTCCGGCTGTTAGAATGCATTCATGCTGAGATCAACACAGTCTTCAGATAAACCTTACAGACTAACCCAGAGAAGAGAGGAAACAAGTTAATACCACTGCAGATTCCTGAAGTGGACTCCATTTAGACTGTAACTCCCTTTGTAAGACCAAAATCCAGATGTCTGGCTTAGTCTTAAACATATAGAGCAGGAGAAAGAGAGAGAGAGCGAGAGAGGTAATGTTTGAGTCAGTTGAAGTTGTAATTATTTCACACTGTAGGAAAGTAGGATCTAGTTCCATATTTATCCTCATTGTTTGCCTGATGCTAAGCTGTATTTTGACTAGTCTGACTGGGATCCTGTTATCAGGACACCAGTCTCTCAGCTTTCTCTCTATATTGTTGTTCAGAGTACTTAGGTACAATACAGATTGGATGCTGCAGTACCCTTATCAGTCCCTAGTAAGTGGTACTAAGGTACCCTGGGCATAGGTACCCCAGAGGCCTCCCGTGGGCTGAAGCATGCATTATGCCACCCATGGGACACCATGCAAAATGAACTGCAGGTCTGCCTTTGCAGTTTGTGAAAGTTGGTGCATGCACCACTTACTAACGTTATAGGTTTACTACATCTAAGGGGCACTGCACTTAAAACCTATAAGTCACCCCTATAGCAGGCCTTAGCAATCCTGAAGGCAGGATGCGTGGTTCTAAGTGAGAGTGTGCCCCTGCATGAGCAGGATACCTCTGCAGCCTATGGAGTCCATTCAACTCGGTTGTCAGTGAAGCAGCCATGGACTACATAGAGGGGCAACATGTAATCGCGCTGTGACTATCTCTAAAACAGCTGCAATTAATCCTATTATGTTTGGTATCAAACATATTGGAATCATACCCCCACACTGTAAACGGTGTGGGGGGTGTGATTCTAGGCACTGGAAGAGCCCTTTGTTAGGCTATCAGTGTTCCCGCTACCAGCCTTACTGACCCAGACAGCACAAAATGGTTGCAGCTGACCAGAGACACATTTCTGCACTCTTGCTGCTGAGCCAAGCTTGAGCAGAGGAAGATGGAACAATAGGCATCCTGTCACAGGGAGGTGTGACCACCTCACAGACAGGAGATAGTATATTAGGGCTGGGTGGGTGAGCTTGCCAGCGCCAGGAAGTCTGCATGAGGGGTACATTTTGTGTCCATATGCATAGTCCAGTTCAAACCAGACTTCGAAACTGGACAAAGGACATGGGATTAACCTCCCAATGTCCAGACCCTCCCCTGGAAGGGTCCCCAGGATCTTCCCAACCCTTTCCCCAGGGTTTTTAAGGGCTTACCTTGTAGGTCTCTAGATTCGCTGTGGGATAAGATTCAGATCAGACACCACTGCACTTCTGCCGTCTGAGCACTTTGAACTTAGTTGGACTTAGTTTGGGCCTGACGTTGTCTCCCTTTCAGTCTGCTGCATCGTCTGTGCCTGTGCATATGCATCATACAGGAACCTTACAACGACTGAGAAGCATCAAGTACAACTAAAGTAATTAACCTTGGAGTGAAGGAGTCACTACCCTGCATTCACAGGCACAGCAACTAAGTCGACCGGTCTGCAGATCCTGAGCTCCTCCGGACTCCTTAGGCTCTGCAACACATGTGGTAGTTTTCCGCAGCTCCTCTGCTCGTTCACCAAATTTGAGGCCAGTAGTCTTCATGAGGGCTGCAATATACAAACCCTTGAGTACCACATCCACTTTGCAGTTGCAAAGAGTTGTTGTCATCTTTGCAAGAAGAACTTCAGGCTTCAAGTAGCCCCGGCCTCGAGCACCTCCTGTGACCACAATCCTTGGCCACACCACATCGTTTGCATAGTGGCCTGTATCTTTTGGTGAGCTGCTTGAGGTCCTCTTGTGACTCCAGTGCCTCCGGCCTATGTGTCCACTTGACTATCACACTTGTTTCTTTTGGGCTCCACTTCAAACCTATGCACCCGGCTTCCCTGGGAGTGGTAACTTGGGTACCACAGTATCCACGGGAAGGGTGGCTCTCCAACCTTCTGTCTTCCACAGGGTTTCTTCAGGGTCCACGGGGAAGGGTTCCCAATCTTTAAAAATCCAAACGCGACTTGCACATAGACTTGTACAGAGCATGCAGTCGTATTCACACACTGCACACGCTCTCCATGGGTTCACTAACTACTTACCATGGGTGGTTGTGTGGGTCCCCAGCAATCCTATGTCCTCTCAACACTGTACTGACTCGATTTGAGGTTCTTAAATCACTATCTTAGTATATGGTTTGCCCCCTTGGTGCCCACTGTGTATTTCATGCTATTTACTGTGTAACTTTGCTAAAGTATTATGTGCATTGTGTTTATCTCCATGTTGGGGATATTGGAACTGTTAGAAATGGGGATTACTGGTTGGCTAAGGTGTGGGCCAAAGCCAGGCAGAAACCACTACTCTACGTCAGGGCAAGTAAGTCACCCGCCAAAGATAACCCCTGCTCTCCCCCTTGGTAGCTTGGCACGAGCAGTCAGGCTTATCCCAGAGGCGATGTGTAAAGCATTTGCGCACGCACCCAGCAACAACACCCAAGGCCCACCACAAAGGAAACTCCACACAAGGTTATGTATAAAAATAGCCTTTGTATTATACCAAACACATTAGATAATAAACACAAAATTTACACTGTGCCACTGGCATGGGCGGAATTTACAGGGGACTATTTACACAGGACAGGGCCACATGGACTACTGTCAGGAATAAGCACTTGTAGAACAAGCACTTGGTAGAAATAGCACTTTCTAGGAATAGCACTTAGAAAATAGAACAATTTTAGCACCAAATAGCAACTGTAGCACACAACCAGTAACCACTGGTAAAAGGTAGGTACAAGCTACGCAATCCTAAACACCTTAGGCATATATCACGCAGGGAACCCTGAACTCACTAGCATAACTATACTAGGTAAAACAACCCCCTAAGCATAAAAATACATTTAGAGGTATAGGCAAAAAGCATTGCATATCATGCATAAATCACAGTAGGCCAGTAATCACATTTGCGCAGAAATCACAGAAGGCATAAACATGTACCCCACGCAAGGGCACAACACATGAAACTGTCCCCAGGCCAACGTGGCCTCTCAGGGGCTAGAAGGCCCTGTGTCCAGCAGAGTCAGGGCAGGTTGCGCAGGCAGCCAAAGAAGAATGCCCATGGCCTGTGGGGGCCTAAACGATGCAGCTGCCCACTAAGTGCTCGGCAGCTGGGAACCTGAGCCTGGCACCAGCATGCCTCCCGGCTCCCCTCCGGGGCTCTGAACACAAAAATGCCCCAGTAGAAATAGGAGCCACGTAGGCTCTAAAGCACAATGCCCCCTGACGTTGGAGCCTCGTGGGCTCTGAATGAAATAATGCTGCCAACTGGGGGAGCGGCTTGCTGCCAACCGGGGCCGCTCTACCCTCTGAAATGTCCCCAAAACGACATTGGAGCCACGGGGCTTGGAATGGCTACAAAATATCTCAGTTCACGTTGGAGCCTTGTGGGCTCTATCTGCCAGAAATGCCCCCGGGAGCCTCGTGGGCTCTAAACAAATATGTGGCCAAATGTGGGAGCCTCTCGCTCTAAAAGGAAATATGCCCCGTATCAGATGGGAGGCACGGGGCTCTGACTTCAACAATGAATGCCCCACTACGTTGGAGCGGCCCTCTGGCAGGTGGGGCCGCTTGGGTATGCAGGCACCGGTCCTGAGCCTCACCCTTGCACCCCACTCACTAGCGGACTGGTGCCTCCTCCGGTCGATGCCTGGGACCTCCCTGCAGCCGGCTCGGGACACGGGGACTCTCCTCTTCACCCAGTCTCAGGCGACTGCGGTAGGGGAAGCTCTCTCTCCCCTCGGCTTTCTCCCGGCCCCACATAGTAGCAGGCTGGAGTCTGCAACAGGGGGGCTATCCTCTAGCCCAGGAGCCCCGCTGCCTCACACGCTTGCTCCCGGCCTCACGTCTCTGTCTAGGAGGATGGGATCGGCTCCCATCCGCTTCCTGTCTCCGCTGGCGGCCCCACCCACGTCCTTTGCCGAGCTGCTTGACTTCCGGGTCACGGCGGTGAGCGTTACACGGCAAAATATGGGGTAGGCACCCGTTTAAAGGCACACAACTGTGGGGTAGGCACCCGCGTAAAGGCACACAACTGCGGGGTAGGCACCCGCTTGATCCGGGCACAAGGGCAGGGGGATCCCCACGCCAGGGACTCTCTCTGCAAGGCGAGCGCAGCTCTGGGCTGCAGGTAAAAGTAGAAGCGCTTCCCCAGGATGCAAACTAAAGCACAAACAGCACCAAAGTCCAGCGCTTCTCCCAACCCTCAGGATATACCACTCCCCAGGTGCTTTAGAGGCACGGTCCAGGGAAGTCTTTTAGGAAGGTAGAGAGGGGCAAAGGCTGGGCCCAGGGTCCAGCTCACAGGGCCCGCTAGGCAGGGAGGCAATCCCCAGTGGCGGTCCTCCTGGCGCCCAGCAGCAGGCCCCCCTCAAGTTAGGATCAGGAAGAACATTTTTCATGGGGTCACAGACCCTTTTTATATTCATAATTCCATTGTCTCGGGCTGCAGAGTGGGAGAAAAACAGACGCAGCTGGTTCTGGAGCACTCTGTTGTGCGCAGCCCCTCTCCCCATTCAGGATAGGCTAGGGATACCAGTCTCACTACAGGGGGTGGAGCCAACATTGTGTAGGGAAGGCCCAGCCCTATTCAGGTCCCAGGTGCACTCCTCCCACCCATCTGGATGTAAATCTCCCTATTCACTAACAGGGCAGACCCATCCTGACTCCTGGGGCCAGGCTCACCAGCCAGCTCCAGCCAATCACAATCCAGACAGTCACTTCACATTTATTACACAGACATACCAACTTCTAGAAGTGGCACTTCCACACTAGACACATTAACGCCGCACACATCATCGTGCAGCATTCACTCTCACGAGTTTGCACACACCAAACTCGACCCTGCACTCCTCACGCATCAGGAACTACCATGGACACATACATTCCCCATGCATTCCTATGGAAGGACAGGCCAATCTCACCACACGCACGCACTTTACACTGGGACACAGTGTTAAAGTGCGCAGAAGCCAAAAATAACTAGCACCAGGTAACAACTAAAAGCAAAAAGTTCAGGGGTGAACCTGCCAGAAGGGCCAAGTCCAACATGAACATACTAGAGAGTATTGTATAATAAATACATCTTTTTATAAATACTTGGTGTATTTCTTTTCATTTAATCTATACTATAAGATTGCATTCTGGTGAAACAAGCTGTTGTACACTCCTTCAAGAGTAAGTCTGAAGGCTTGTCGCCACAGCGACCACTTGGATAGCTTTCTAAGGTTGTCTGAGACCTCTTAAATCACCATAAGGGTTGTCTGGACTGGTGCAAGGTGCCCCCTTACGTTAGTGGACATCATATACCAGGCCAGCCTCTCACACACACCATCTCCTGATTAAAGTAAAGCATGCCTGGCAACATGATATTTTGCAAACAGTGAGTCTCATTCGGGAGTTAGTGACTTATAAAACTGAGCACCAGCTATGACATTGCTTTCACCAGGAAAATCCAAAGATTGCAGCTCAACAATAGTAACCAATAGGTAATCTTCGTCAAGCTAGCTAAGCTATACGTCTTATCCAGAGCCACATTTGTATCCAACGTAATCCCCCATTTGACGGACCATCATGGATGTATGTTTGCATTCATGTGGAATTTCTTTAGTGCAAACGTAACCAAGAGACAGTAGAGATCTGTACAAGGTCATAGCCCAGCATGAAGTCCATGAACAATAGAAGAGGTAGTTGATTTGTGTCCTTTTTTTGCAGTGTGATGTGGTGTTCTTTAAAGATGTGACTGTTCAGATTTTAACTCTTTCCTAAATTAGAGTATTCTGGGGCGGTCCTGATGGATACAGGGATGTTGTTCAACTTCGACAGTGTATAAACATAAAAGGCTTGCTGCCTTTCTTTTTCTCTTTTTTACATATCTTGACCTGTAGCCTAACAGGGTCCTGACCATGGATGGACTGAGAACTGCCAGAGATGGTGAGCTTGTCTTCAAGGTAATTGGGAGTGCTGGTCTTGATGGCTTTGTAAATGATGCAGCTGGTTTTGAAGATTGCTCAGGTCTACAAGGGAAACCAATGAGGTTCCACCATGATGGGGATGATGTGATCATCTTCCTTCAAACCCTGAATGAAACATGCTGCAGCATGTGGGATGTTCCCAAGTGGTGCCCCAAGGGCATCTGAAGGGCTATGGCACAGGGGTTTGCTGCCATCCTAATGTGAGAGTATGAGGGCTTGAGCAGTAGTTCTGAAACTGTTTTCTGGAAGAAAGAGTTATACTTTCTTTAGAGGAGAGAGCCGAGGGTTTGGCTGCTGTTCAGAGTGGATACAAGTAACTTGGCATTTGGTGAAATTTGGGGCTTGAAACCATCAGTGTTCACATCAATGAGGCAGGTTTGTACTTGTTATTGCTGGCTGTTCTTGGCAAATAATAGGAACTATGTCTTGGTTGAATTGAGCTTCAGGTAGGGATGATGTGCAGACAGTGTTTGAGGCATTAAATGGCTGAAACAAAGGAGGTGTTGAAATAGAGTTACTTTAATCCACATGCTGGGAATTCCTGGTGCTGTTGTCTATGAGTGGAGTACTAAGCATGTAGTTGTTGAAGATGAATTTGTACTGTATGGAATCCAAGATACCTGCCAACTGATGCAGATCTTTTGGGACCTGGAAATGCTCATGGGAACATACCTTTGCCGGTTGGAAAGGTAGGAGAACCAGTGAAAGACATTGCTAGTGAATCGTATTTTATATATTTTTTTATAGTTTTAAATAGCTTAAACTAGACTTGTTATCGGGTTTTAGAGCGCTTTACATAGCACCAGTTTTGTTACATGAGGACACAATAATTTTTGTTAGGCACGGGGAGATTAAGTGATTTGCCCAGAATCACAGGATGTGATTGTCTTTGCCGAGACACGAACCTGGTTCCCCAGCTTCCACGTGGACCGCTGTAGCCGAAAGGCTACATCCTCTCCATAATCCTATTCAAGACTCTAGGGTGTATATGCGTGTAGGAGGGAAGAATACATCGAAGGCAGCTGAGCAGGAGGCAAGGTGATCCTCAACTAGGATCTGGAGGGCTTTACCTACAATGGGTAAGCCAGTGATGTCCATGTTGCTGCATGATCTGAAGCCAGGCTAGCACTGATACTTCAGCATCTTCCCCTCCCTGTTCTAAGACATTCACATACTCTAAGAAAGTCCCCTTTTGGTGTGGGCATCCCCATTTTATCGTGAACTAATGCTGTGTTTTTTCAACTTTGCACACTGGGCCTCTCCTCTCCAGAGCATGTGCTCTGACCCCTAAGAGATAATACATTGGCTAACTTCTACTTGGACAATGTAAATCCCCAGGAAGGCCAAAGTATATGGTGCAGGAACTCCACTAAGGGCATGAAAAGTTGAATGCCACCTGTGGACTACAGCACATGGTGTTTCATACACTAGGCTGAAAAAGGAAACATGGGTTCAGGCATACCACTGTAGTCTTACCCCTGCAGCCTTTACACCTGCAGCTGATAGTGTCAAAATATTGTGGAAACCTTACTTTAAAATATTAAATATATCACCTCTAATTTGTCCTTGTAGCCACATGGGAGGGTACCTGGTATTTAAAAGTGGAACATTTAAGGATTTAATATGTGTATGCTACCACACTGATTAGCCCCCAAAAACCTATTGTCACTATTAGGGCTGCAGCTGTCATATGATTGAGTACCAAAGTTTAGATAGATTCAGATTTGCTATTTTCGGTTTGCCACAAGCTACAGAGCCAATTAAACCCCTATTTTTAATACTTAATTAAATCCAATTCATTGGTAAAGTTGGATGTTTTTTAAATATTTAGATAAATTAACTTTTAAAATGTTATCTTTTAATTGTGTGAGACTTCAGCTGGCTAATTAGCAATAACCTAATACCAGCTGGTCTGAGGCTGTCAGTGCCTGCTTATTTGGTGTGACAGCCTCTCCCAGAGTAAGATCAAAGGCTTAGACTTGTTGACAGGATGACCTGGGGTGAGAAAGGGGACCCTTCCCATTCAGGAAGGAAAGATGGGTAGGCAGCAGAAACTTCATTACTTTGAAAGAAACTAGGCCCTCTATAGCCAGTTGGTCACTATACCAGTGGGAGAGGGGCTGTGCCAGACCAGATTGGGGTACATGGTGAGGGCTGGACAGCTGATTACTCTAAACACACCCATGGCTGGCCCACAGGCTCCCTTCAGGTACAGAAGGCCTGTGCTATCTTGAATTTCTCTCAGAGAGGTGCAATGTGCAATAATTTACAGTAAGGCAAACAGGATGTGCTGCAAAAGTGGTAAGGGTTGCTTCCAAAGACATCTTTCTCATTGGCTGAAGATTGTCTAGAAGTCACCCCCACTCACTAACTAATACATCTACAAAAGTTATATCTCACCCACAGCATATTAGAGTGGACTGGACCTACTATTTGAGACCTGTTTAGTGCCTTGAAGTGCTGGACCTGCTCCCACTATTGGCCAGGTCTAGGAAGTGTACTCCAAGGTTGAGTTGGCGGACCCCCTGTGTGGCTACAGAGATACAAGAAGCTGCAAGATACCCAGATGACTAATAGTGACCGGAACTGGTCTGGAACTGGTTCATCGCCTCTGATGAAGTGGGTCCTGTGCCTAAGTGGTGCCTAAGTGGTGTCAATGAGGTCTTGAGGAATTTATAATTTACCAAGAGGAGATGCCCTAGAAATTCTGAAGTTTTTTTTAATTCCAAACATGTTGCGAGTTAGTGTGACTTCACAGCAAAGGTGTGAACTTCAATGCAACTTCATCAGATACAACTTCAGGCATGTTCCACTGGAGGATTTTGAGCTCCATAAAAAAGGGGTTAAATTAGAGCTTAGCAGAGAGGATACTCCATCACAGGAGCAACAAGTACCCTTTCTTACAATCCCTTGTTCTGCTCATCTGATATAGAGGTGGACCACCTTCCAGATTTACACTGACCAATTACAATTTACTCACACTTTCTTCTGTTGATCTGAGGCAGATAGGCCGTCTGACATCTACTCTATTTTTAGAGTGGGTAGGTGGATGGCATTTTATTTTATTCTCAAACAAAGGACACTAAATATAGAAAAAACAATTGCCACACTGTGGAAGGACACTCCAATAGTGTGGATGACAATAGTTTTTAATTTTTTTAAAACAAACTCCTGCTTTGGGAGGTTGTTTTTGAAAATAAAAAGCTTTAGAAAAGTTTGAAGGTTGAAAGTTAAATTTTTCCCTCATTGAGAGGAACTTCCCTGACAGCAGTTCCTGCCAATCTATAGATATATCTGCAAAGCCGGCAGACTTCTCCTAATGTGGTGGCTGGACTAATGGTAGTGATCCAGCGCGAGCTGGGATCAATACTCGATAATATCACAATACAATGGCCCATACACATTCACCCAAGTCCCTGTTGCTCTGGGAATCAATTGTTACTAATATCCAATCCAGTTTTTTCACATATTCTTGTTTGACAATTCTAAATACATGACTAAGTTTATACATCAACGTTCCTTCTAATTGGTCGATGAACCAATTAGTTAAGCAGTTGATGGTAATGATACTACAATCTAACTAACCATCCAGTCAACTAAATAATCACAGACTCTCGGTAAGGTTAATAAAGCTTTATCTCAAATCAAATTCTAAATGCATAGTGTCACCAATATAAACAATGAAATTCACAAAAGGGAGAGAAAACATCAGCATATTCTAAACAGTGTCAAACTCAATCTCAATATATGTAATGCATTGAAGGAGTGGATAGATTAAGAGACATCAGTTTCAGCAAACTTAATAAGAAACAAATATATATATATATATATATATATATATATATATATATATATATATATATATATATATATATATATATATATATATATATATATATGACGGAGTGGATAAATGAAGAGACAACATTTTCAGAGACAAAATACAATCGCAAGTAATTTTGCAAGAACAAGTCAGATTAATACAAACCCAAAGGATTTGTGGAAAACCACCCCCCTGGCCAAGGTGATGGTGGGGGTTCCCTGAAATGGAATCAGGGAACAAAGATTTCAGGACTCAGGAGCAGGACAGGGACAGGAACAGCTAGGCCTCTCTGCAAACCGACGAACAGCGACGCATTCACCCTTCTTTACTTTCTCCCCGCAACACCTAAACCATACCCCTAAAGGCACCCCATGTCCATTCCACATATATGTGAAACATTTCATAAAATACGACAGTTGATTAGTGGATTTTAGGAGGTGGTGTGTCACACCACTATTAGTTCACTCATGTTTTACTCATGTTATTGTTCTACATCCTTTCCCATTGCCTAATTCTTGACTCGTTCTCACGATTTTAACACATGATACATTTTATACATAATTTCCAGCAATGTCCGCGGAAGGAGTCTTTAGTCCCACAGACAGTCACATCCTTTGGCAGGCGAACAAATGCATTCAGTGTTGGGTATCCCTGAACTTCTGTTCTTTCTTTGCAGAACTCAGCACTTCTGGCTGCTCTGTCATGACATTTTTGTTCTCATTTCAGCCTCTCCTTTATCTGGCCAACTTAAGGAAAATGGGATCTTATTTGGCTCACTATAGCAAATGGAACATTGACATTTATTAATTATATGATAATGCACTTTTCACTGTTTACCACTCACCTTGCACTATTCCCTGTTAACATTTTTCCTAGCATAAACTTTAGCAAAAGCGGCATTATTAATCATTTAAAGCAAGATGCAACATGCAAACTACAAAATGCACATTCTGCCTAGCCATGCATTATTTCTTGTTTCTTTCAAAGCACAACATAAATACGATTTTAGTTCTTTCATGCATTATTTCACGTTAGTGCATACATGCGCAAAGCATTTCCCCTTGTGTTCATGTAAGGTGCACGTTAGTTTTCTATTACTACTTACTGTTAGTATGTCTTATGGGGGTGTTCATCCGAGCAGGTTTCTTTTTGTGAAATCCTGCTCCATCAATCCCCTCTCTGATGGCTTCCTGAAGCCAACATAAAATACCTACCATATCGAGTGCCATCTTCCACCCTTCCACTTACAATATTTATATGTTGTTATTATCACTA
Organism: Lissotriton vulgaris; assembly: GCF_964263255.1. NCBI lineage: Eukaryota > Metazoa > Chordata > Amphibia > Caudata > Salamandridae > Lissotriton > Lissotriton vulgaris. The sequence continues at coordinate 1,120,807,481 of NC_141698.1, forward strand.
AGGCTACTGTAACTACTGACATAATTGGCATTATTATTCTCCCTAATAAGCTACTTCCAAAGGTAGGAAAACATTTACCTACAGAGGAGAAACTCTTACCAAATCTCTCCCAAACACAGTCAACCTCCATTTGGGTCAAATCCTCATGTAATTTCGTAATATACTTTTGTCAGGGATATAAGCACAGCAATGTTATATTTTCAACATGCCACAGACTCCATCCTATTTTGTCAATAAGCTATCAAGGGCAAGTCGATTTTATTGAAAAATTGATCTGAATGCAACCATTTCTGTGTCAATCATCAAGAACCCACCAGCAGTATCTGTTGATAAACAATCAACCACTGTGACTCCCACTGAAGGTATCAGTGCACCAAAAATATCACCTACTATTTCTGAGAAACTTGCTCTCTTGTTACGTGTTAGTCCTTGTTTTATTTCAATTAGTCTGTTATTGTTGCTGTCTACATGGTAGACCATGGGAAAACTATTGCAAAATAACAACTACCATACTAATGTGTAGGCAACCTGTAGTAGGCTTTCTTACCACACACATAACAAACTCCTGGGCAAACAGGATCAGGTCCACTCTTCAATCCCCAACCTCCAGTGATTTGGAAAGTATGCTCACATTCACTTGTACCAATGAAATAATTGTTACAGTTAGTTTTTAGTCTAAGCAAACATATTTTTCCCTTTTGATACCAGTCCAAGGCCATTGCAGCGTATGTCTCGCCTTTTTCCCTCTCTAAAAGCCCACAGTGGTACCCATGACTTCTGTTCAGCAGCTTTTCTTTGAAAACTTTCTCTTCTACTTTCTACCATTTCTATAAACGCCTTTTCTTCAACCACCGCAAACTACATGTTAGATTATTTTTATAAGTATATTTCATATCTAAAGTTTTGGTATTATCGAAGAATCCTCCCATGTAACGTGCCTTTTTAACACTTAGAACCTTATTCAACTCCTTTATAACAGGTATTTCTGAAAATACTAAATCTATATTGGAATAATGTTGCTCAAGCTTCCCCTTCACATAAAACAGGCTTGTTAAGACACTGCAAGACACACCATAAGTTAAAGGAAGGTGATGATACCTTAGCCCCTCTGAGACAGACAAAGGTAATTGCATGCACACATAAAAGTCACTCACATTCATTGTGTTAATATATTCGTACAACAATTTAGTAAACACATTTAACGAGAAATCACTAATCGATTTATCATGATGAAGACTGCTTCCATCCAATTGTCCTATGTTAGTATTCAGGGATTCTTTAGTAACATTACTCACTCTTTCACTTGTAACATCATTAGTGTTGTTTGTCATTATTAGTTACCATTAGAATAGGTACAATGACAGTTAGTAATATCCATATAAGTGTTTATAGAACAACACTACATAAGCAAGCTTTAATCCATCTACGTTTTGGACTAGATTTTGGATGTTCAGTCACTTCTGCTTTAGCCATTTTGTATTCTATATAAAAAATAAAAATCCAACTAAACCTATAAAAATTTAGAAAAATATAAAAATATTTTCTGCTCAAAAATGTCTAAAATTAGTAGTGTAATCACACCCTTCAAGGCTATTCTACTTTACCTCTTTCTTTTTTTTCTTTCTTTGGTTTTTCTGAGTCTTGTACTTCGTTTTGACTGACAAAGTTACACCTTAACTTTTCGCAGTTCTTTTAAGGTGGTCTCAGTTTAATTTCATCAACTTGCTTAGTGTCAGAACTGTCTTTTTCTTCGCTTGGGTTTGAGTTCTCAATGTCTTCCAAGATAACATATTTCCATTCAGGTCCTGTGCATTTCTTGCTTGGAATTCTTACTCTCCTTGTCTTTCATACTAATTCTTCTCCTTATTTATTTATTCATTAATTTTATTTGAAGAGTTTTATATAGTGCTGGGGGCGCTAGATGATGCTCGACCAAGATGGCCGCACACCTGTAAGGCCTCTGCCAGACCGGGCAGAAAAAATCCTGCAGTCCCATCCTGAAGGAAATTCGACACTAAGCAGAGCCACGAGCAGAATGCACAAACGCTGCTGAACCTGATGGTAAAACCTTTGCTCTATGAAACACTGCCGTTCCTGACCTAGAGGCAGAAGCAGATCCGAGCGGAGCTGCCCGCCAGTGACTGGACGTGCCCGGATGGGTCGTGGCGGTGGGGGAAACTGCAGCACGCTGAGCCTGCGGAACGGAGCAGCGGCTGCGTGCCCCTATCGGCCGTGGGTGCTGCGGTGCGCTTTGTGGCCCCGCCGTGGTCGGGACTGACCCACTGGCCGGACTGGTGCACCGACCTGAAGCGAAATTGCCATCAGCCCCTAAGGTGAGATGCGCCCTGCAGCTGCCGGCAGACGCTTCCTACCTGGATATCCCTGTACTCTGGGTGGGGTACTGTGGAGCGTGAGAACGGACCAGTACCAACTGGGCTGTGACCTGTGTCCCTGGGTGCCCTGGATGAAGCACGAGTGAGGTTGTAGCTGGCGGAAGGATTTGTCACTTTGCGAGTGGGCCGCCATTACCTGGGTGGCACCAGGGGTGAGCACCACCATCTTGAGGGAGAGGGAGCGCGGCTGCCAGACTTAGGCAAGGCCCTGGGTTGCTCTTCCCTGAGTTGGCCACATAAGCAGGGCATGAACTAGCCGGTGTGAGAGCCATTACCACATTGGGAACTCCTGATATACTGCAACACAAGACGAACACGTCCCCCCTCTCCTGCGCAGTACAAGTATTGGCTCAAATTTGTGTGGCTTTTCTGCACGAATCCCGCAACACCCGAGGCCTAGCTGATAACTGCTTGGAGCTCCTGAACAGCCTACCTGGCGACTCACGAGTGGCAGCGCCGGTTTGGGTGGCTCCGTGGTCCCAAAGGAGCTCACTCTACACTGACTGCGCCAAGGTATTGCCACGGCACCAAGCAAGCCCTAACCCGCTGGTAATCGCGTAGCAAGGCCGCGATACTTCAAAACGCTATACGCCACTGGGGCAAGTCTGTCAACTACAACTACTGTGGTGTGAGGCTGCCATGGGGCGCAACGACACGAAACAGGCAAAACTTACATTTGAGTCTCGCAGGGCACAGAATGCCCCTACCGAGGAATGTACTGATCCTGAAGCTGCGGGTAATCAAGATGGAGACTGGAAATCCCCCCTCTTGAGCATGAAACAGAGTCTGTCATTAATCGATGCCAAAATGGACACCATGAATGCCAGAATGGACACAGTAGTGAACAAACTCGAGCACCATGATCCGAGACTCACTGAGGCTGAGGCTAGGGTATCAGAACTGGAAGATGGTGTAGTAGTGTGGCTCACTGGTTAGAGGCGGCAGACCCGAGAGCAGAGGACGGCCCTGGACCAGGGTTCGATTCCCGGCGCGGCAGGTTTCTGGACCAGGGTCAGCGGACTCGATAATTCTCTCGCCTCGGTGCCCACTCTGATCAGCGTTCACACTCGGCAACTCTGGGCATTAGCTTGCCTCATCTTCACTAATGGCCCCACCAGACCGCCGGGGATGCCTGGTCTCACCCTGGAGATACCCATTAAGGGACCATCTCTCAGGGAAGCCAGGAAGGGTTTCGCAGCGGTCGAAGCGCCTTGGGACCCTCTGGGTAAGTAGTGCGCTATATAAATGCCTATACATTTACATTTACATGGTGCAGTGGCCAATAGGGAGTGGGTACTTCAAATGGATAAACTTCTACAAGTAATTGTGGATAAAAATGAGGACCTAGAGGCCTGGAACAATGTCCGCATCTTAGGCCTGGCTGAATCGACAAATACTGGCCACCTAGAGGACTTTATGGAGAAGTTGGTCATTGACTTATTTGGCAGAGACTCCTTCTTAGCACATATGACATTAGAGAGAGCACACAGGTTGTTAACTGCGTGCCCGCCCCCAGGGGCGACACCCCAACCTATCATCATGCGGTTCCTTAACTACCGAGACAGGGATACAGTCCTCAGATTAGCACGGGAAAAAGGCCAGGTGCAATAGGAAAATACTACCTTAGCTTTTTTTCCAGACTTCACCCAAACGGTGCAAGAAGCCTGATGGAAATTTGTCTCTGTGAAGAAAAAACTCCAACAAAAAGAGATTCCGTACGCCATGATGTACCCTACAAAACTAAAGATCACGCACCGCGGCCACCAACACTTATTCACTAACCCCCAAGAGGTGGAGGATTACCCCAAAAAGAATCGCAGGGCGACATCTGCAGAAGCTGTGACACGTGACCACTCCCGATTGCCCTCACCAATGTCCCAACGGAGTAGCCTATCCGAACTTTGTAGAAGCATATAATGGTGTCATGCTACCGTAGCAGCGAAGCGCCGTCTACGAACTGGTGATGTATAACTGCTGATAATTTCTAGGCAACATGGTCTGCCTGGTCGCTCTTCCCCGTCCCGCATAGCTGCTCGCCTAGTTGGCATAGGGGCTGGTGGGTGCAACAAGGGAGAAGAGGAGGCAAGGCGCGAGCCACTAGTTTCTCCCATGACGGGTGAACCCCCGATTATTCTAGAAACTAACTGTTACGATGGGGGCTACTCAGATAAAGGGGGAGGGTGAGGTTAACATATCCGGCAAGTTGGGGGAGCCGGCGTGGGTGGTGGGGGGTTGTTCAACGATAGCTATACTATACCCAATGCAGGCAATTCAGGTTACAAATGTATATTATGATATAGATTTTAGTTTCTGGGATGGAGTCATTAAATGAGGCATGCAACAATCACACTATTAAGGTAGCATCTTGGAACACGAGGGGACTAAATGACCCCAGGAAGCGTAGAAGAGTGCTCGGATACTTGGACAGACACAATATTAAAATTGCTCTCTTGCAGGAGACTCACTTAGCCTCTAGGTCCGAACTGCAGTTTGCTTCGAGATGGGCCTCCCACTGATGGTTTGCATCTTACTCCAGATATTCTAAAGGCGTAGCCATCCTGATCAAGCATGGGGTAGCATTTACTCCCAATGGATCAGAATCTGATGTCTGGGTATGTTCTGCCTACTCTGGGGCAGGCTTTATTCACTTGATGTAGTATTTGCTAACTACTACGGCCCTAATATCGATGACCCTTATTCTCTACTCCTACTGTGGGGCAAGGTGCAGGCGCTAGGCATCACTTACGTTATTTGGGGGGGATACTTTAATACAGCACTGCGGCCCCAGATGGACAGATCACAAGCCTCCCCGGCCCATTACACACTCACACAAAGGACACTTACTGATATAGTAGATAGTAACTATTTATTGGATTCCTGGCGGTACAAACATCCTGCAATTAGGGAGGGCACACACTTCTTGGCGGTCCATTCCTCCTGGGCTAGACTTGACTATATGTTTGTCTCCACAGGAATGGCACACTGGCTGGGCCAGGTGCAGCATCTGGCCCGCACATATTCGGACCACGCTGCGGTGGTTGTGGAATTGCAACCCCACTGGACAGCTCCCCGTATCTGGGGTGGCGCCTCAACCCATCTCACCTCCACGACTCGGCGTTTAAAACTGAGATAGAAAAGGATATTAAAGATTTCTTTGAACGCAATCTAAACTATGTATCTAGCATCACGACGGTTTGAGAAGCGTTCAAAGTTACCGCGCGGCGGTGGTGTATAGCCAAAGGTGGGGGAGTCCTCAAATCACTGCGCACCGATCTCCGCAAATGAGAGAGGGACCTACATGAGTTAGAAAGCGCCCTTGCACGCAGCCCTGATGATGGTGCAATAAAGGCCCAAATACGGAATAAGATATCGGAATATGAACGGATCGCAGACCGGGAGTGCAGATTTCGGGGGAAACCATACATAGCACGCATTTATGGGGAGGGAGATCGCCCGGGAAAAGCAATGGAGGCTGCAACCAGGCCCCCTAGATTTTCCACTTATGTTACGGATATCCAAGACACACACAGCACCATACACAGAAACCTCCAAGACCTCCTCCACATTTTTCGGGAATATTATAGCACGCTCTACTCATCGCATAGAGGCACCCCACTTGATTTACCTTCCTATTTTGAAGAGACTGCACTTGCCTGGCTGGTCGACACTCAGAAAAAATTCCTTAACCTAGACCTAGAGCTAGACGAAATTACAGATGCTATTATGCATATGAGGTCGGGGCGGGCCCCGGGGTCAGATGGACTCGCAATTGAATTTTACAACACCTTTGCTCACCAATTAGCCCCTATCCTAAAGGAAGTGTTTTATGCGGCGCTAGAGGAAGGATGTAGCTCAAATACATGTATGCCCACGACTATGAGAGAGGCCCTTATAACTTCACTGCTCAAACCAGGTAAATCCCCAGTGTTGTGCGACTCCTATCGGCCCCTGTCCCTATTAAACTGCAACACCAAAATACTAGTGAAGGTCCTAGCGACCAGCCTAAAACTATTGATGGAGCGTCTTGTGTTACCCGACCAGGCGGGTTTTATACCCAACCGCTCCACATCGCATAACCTCCGAACACTAGATATTGATCCTACCTGTGAAGCAGTGGCAGTGTTCCCCGATGCCACCAAGTCGTTTGACTCCCTGGAGTGGGACTACTTGCTCGGCGCGTTGGAATATATGGGAATGCCCTTTTCGTTCCTACACTGGATACAGCTGCTGTATAGTTATTTGACGGTGACTGTGCTGCTGAATGGAACCAGGTCCTCCCCCTTTCATATTTTCAGAGGCACAAGGCAGGGCTGCCTCTTATCCCCAATCTTATTCGCCATTGCCATGGAACCCCTAGCCGCTAAACTTAGACAGCATCACAATCATAGGGCATTGGTCTACCCAGCCAGGCAACTGTTAATTTCTCTATACGCAGACGACATGACGCTCTATGTGCATAAACCCCGAGAGAACCGCAATCCCGTTCTGCGTGAACTTACTAAATTTGGTGGAATTTCTGGAATACAAATTAATTCTGCCAAATCTGCTATATTCCCCCTAAATGATAATACACAACCATACCAATTGGATTATCCCCTTCTCTGGGCGACTGATGAGTTTTGGTACCTGGGTGTTCGAATTTCAAGAAATAAAGACATCATGATGAGACATAACCATGGGACTGCCATTGATAGGATAACTGATAATATCACTAAATGGATACACCTTGCGCTCTCCATGGTGGGTAGAATTTCTCTAATCAAGATGGTAATATTACCTAAACTACTATACCTGTTCATTAACATTCCATATCACCCGGGGAGTTTTTTCTTCAGAACGCTCAGGACACAGCTCACAAGACTAATATGATGGAGGGAAACAGGTGAGGCTTAATCTGGACACACTGATGCTCCCATACCAACTAGGCGGTTATGAAGTCCTCAATTTTGAATGATACTATTACTGTGCACAAGCCCACTTTGCAGTATACTGGCTCCACCCCAGCCATATATGGCCCACCTGGCGGTGGAGGATGGCTACATGGCCCCGACGCCACCGGCAGGCTGCTGGTTCACAACAGTGAAGGAGAGGGGAAGGGATCCATCTACTGTGGACTGTACAGTGGTGGCATGGCGACAAAAAGCGCGGATACTAGGGAACCCCTCGTTCTTATACTCCCCTCGCTTACCCCTGTCGAACGACCCCAGGCTGCAAGTGACATGCAAGGAGATATGATGTAGGATGTTGACTAAACTGAAGGTACATACCTGGGGAGACCTTTATAATGGGGGCCGTTTCGACACTTTTTTGTACACAGGGCTCAGACAAAGTATCAGAACTATTGCTCCTGATTTCCCCAAGGAACCAGAGATCTTTCCACCCCTACACGCGCTATTGCAACAAGAGGCCCCCCGACACGCCGTATCCCTCTTGTATAAACACATGCGGGGCGCCTTGCCGGCCCGCACCTTGCGTGCTAGACAGGCTTGGGACTCAGACCTTGACAGGCCTCTCACAGATGATCAATGGGAACTGAGTTGCACCCAGACAGAGAGAATTACAGGAAATAGTCGGCTGCACCTCATCCATTTTAAATTCCTACACCGTCTATACCACACTCCCGTTAAGCTACACAGATTTCACCTCACGGACAATATGAGATGTGAGCGATGTGGAACAGAGGAGGCGGGCTTTTTATACCTGGCATGGTCCTGCCCTGCAGTGAATGACTACTGGACACAAGTTTTTAAGGGACTTTCGGATATGTTGGGGTGGAGCTAGAGCCAACTCCCCTTGTGGCCTTTCTAGGGCTGACACATGATTTTTTTTTATGTTTAAAGACCTTTATTGTACAGAATGTGGTTTACACAGCACATAGCCCACAACCCCAGGGGGCCGGCCGCGTAAAGCACGAATCACATGAAATATTGGTGGGATAACACAGCCGTGTAGCTGGCAACCCTGGGGTCCGGCGGCGTGATGGAACAGAAAGGAAGAAGAAAAAAAACGTGCACATCATACATTGTATATCACGATGAAGAAGAAGGTCTGTGGCTTTTATTGTTTCTGTAGTGTGATAATGGTTCTCTTGCATCGGAAACATGCTATCAGTAATTCATGTTCATAAGGAATTATAGTGAATAACCATGACAGTAATTGACAGCGAGAACAGGAGTAAGAAAAGCTAGAGCTCAGTCGCATGTGATGCCGCTCTAACGTGAATAGGTAGGTGGTGGTATAGCGCACCAAGGAGGAGGACAACGGAAGGGTGAAGGCATCCATTTGCATGTAAAGAAGGAGGGAGGGTTGCAGCTATAGATGAGATTCGGTAGTATGGGATCGAGATAAGGTGAGAGAGCGATGAGGGCACAATGGGGGTCAGCGCAGGAGCGCATGGGTGATGTCTCTTGAGTGTGGCAAGCACAACAGCCACACTCAAGGCGCGGGACCGGGTCTTGTCGTGTTGGAGAAGGGAAAGGGTAGAAACTACTTGACCGTGTCAAGCGGTCTAAGAATCGCTAGCAACCTGGAGCGTGAGGGGGCTGTGGGTGTGGCTCTTTTCATACGCACGTGTCGTGGCCTCTATTCAAAGGTGCAAGTCTTTGTCATGGGTCTAGTCACAGAGGGGGGGAGGGGGCAGTTGGCGCACGGATGCTCCGCAGGGCCCCGTGTCCACGGGTTGGTCCAGGTACAGGCCTCTTCAGGTGATACCCTGTTCCAAACTTGCCTGCTGAAAGGACTTAAGGACGTCATCCCAGAGCTGCGCAATGGGGAATTTCCTGAGTCCCGCCGTCTCCTCTCGGTGTAGCACTGTGCACTCCGCCCGTGCCCAATTGGTAAAGGACGTGTACCAATGCTGGGTATGTGGTGGTGCACTGGCCTTCCATCATTTGGTCAGGAGGCGTTTGGCCGTGATCAATTCCAGGTCCCAGAACCTGGTTGGCACCTTGCTCAATTTGGTGCGTTTATAGAGCCCCAGGATGCAGGCTTCCCACGTTCGCGGCACATTTTCGTTAGTGAATCGCGTGAGCAGTGTCGTGATCTCATCCCAGTATGGCTGGATGGCGGGGAACAGCCAGAGCATAGGTAAGAGGTCCGCTCCAACTAGGGAACAGTGCTGACAGGCAGTGTCGGGGACTGAGAAATACCTGTTAATTTTATTGGGTGTTAGATAAGCTCGGTGCAATATATAAAATTGTATGACCTTGAAACGGGGATTGCGTGGGACATTAGTCGGCCCAACCAGCACCATCGCCCATTCTTTATCAGTCCAATCTCTCCCTCTATCCGTCGCCCACTTTTCTCTCAGCTGTAGGGTGGAAGTTTGCGTATGGGTCAGTAGGGCCTGCGCCAACCAGTGTACAATGTGGGAACCATTGCCCATAACATGTAAGTATTGTATGAAGTTGTGCATTGGCAGCTCCTCAAATATGTCGCCCCAGGCGGCGGTCAGTGTGTGTATGAGGGACGCATGCAATAGGAATTGCCCAGCTGGGAGGTCTGTGCTCGTCGTGAGGTCAGCAAAAGGAAGTAGGGCTCCGTCTGTATAAAGGTCCCCCAGTGTTTCCACGCCCACCTGTGACCAACTCTCTAACATAGCCTCCGTCAGCACCCCAGCCACCCTGGGAGTGCCCAGCAGGGGGAGTATCGGGGCATACGGCGTGGTCGTTCGGGTGAGCCGCAGACATCGTAGGAAGCATCTGCGCGCCACTGATAAGTGCAATTGGGACGGGCGGGGGGCCCGAGTCAGTGGATGAAACAAGGTGCATACCTGCGTCTGGGTCCAGGTGGTGGCGTCCATGGCAGTGTCTCCCAAGTTGTTGCCGCATAGCTATCCCGACACCCATTTGAGCTGCTCCGCCAGGTAGTACAGCTCCATGTTGGGGACCGCCAGGCCTCCCGATTCCGTGGGCATACACAGCTTTGTCAGCGCCACACGGGGCCGGCCTGTTTTCCAGATAAGACCACAAAGCAAGACTTCTAGGTCGCAAAAAACCTTGGTGGGGACATAGGACGGGATGTTGGCAACATATTATAACAGCTGCTGTAGGACTATCATTTTTGTCAGCGCCACTCGGCTGGGCACGTTCAGGTGCAAAGTCTTCCAAAAGCCTACCTGCTCACGAATAGAGGCAATCGCTCGCATCAGATTCCCCTCCAGCACGTCCGAGAGGTTCCGGTATATGTGAATTCCCAAATATTCGAACGTAGTGGAGTACCACTGCAGCCTCTCGCCGCCGAGGTGGATATCGCTCTCAGGCGTATCCGGGCTAAAGGAGTAGGCTCCTGACTTGGACCAGTTGACTCTTAATCCTGACATATCTTCGAAGGTCTGGAATATGTCAGTGAGAGATCGCGGGACATTGGTCAAATCTTTGACATGTAGGAGGAGGTCGTCCGCGTAAAGCGAGATCACATGGACACCGTCCGCCATCGGGATTCCCCACTCGTCCCCCTGCGTCCGGAGGATCGTGGCTAGGGGTTCCATGGCTATGGAAAACGGCAGGGGTAATAGGGGGCAGCCCTATCTAGTACCCCTCCGCACTCGGATAGCATCAGAAAGCAGTTTGCCTTTGCGCACACGGACCGTATGGCTGTGGTACAGCAAGTCAACCATATCCCCATAGCCACTTCCTAGGTCGTATTTCTCCATTACTGCCCTCAGATACGGCCATTCTACAGAATCAAACGCCTTCTTGAGATCCAACACCATACACCCCGCTCGTGGCCAGTGGCGGGTGGCGTATTCTTGTATACGGAACAGGCGGCAAATGTTATAAGAGGTGTGGCGTGTTGTAACAAAGCCGTTCTGGTCGTGGTGTACTAGAGTTGGGACCAAGGGGGCTAGCCGCTGGGCTGGGGTAGAGGCAAGTATTTTATAATCCGTGTTCAAGAGGGCCAGGGGGCGATAAGAGCCCATGTGGGTGCCGTCTCTGTCAGGCTTGAGTATGGAGACAAGGATGGCCTCATTGAGCGTGGGAGGAAGGGAGAAGTCTTCCGCGGCCGCAGCATACATCTTCAGCAGCTCAGGAATGAGGATGTCCGAGCCATAAAATTCAGCCGGTAAACCGTCCGGGCCAGGGGATTTACCGTTGGACAGGTTGAAAATGGCGGTGCGAAGTTCCTCAGGCGTGAGCGATGCCCCGAGTTTGTCCCGTTGTGTGTCAGTCATACTTGGCATTGGTAACGGAGAGAGGTATTCCGCTATGTCTGGATGCGGGACGCGGAGCTGGGAGCGATATAAGACTCCGTAGTGGGCTGTAAATGCTTTGTGTATGTGGCACTGTGTGTATAGCAGCCCCCTCCCATCTACTTGTATCACCGACACCGGGGCCGTGCGATCCTCTTGTGTAATCAGCCAGGCCAGTAGCCTGCCAGGTTTGTCGCCTAAGTGGTGCGTGTGCGCTGAGTGGGCAGCATAATTAAGGTTGCGTAGGCATTCTAGGAGGTGCGTATGTTCCGCCTGTGCTTCCGTCAATGGGTCGCTAGCGCCATCGACCGCATCTAGTTCTCGACTGAGCAGGTCAGCTTCCAGCCTCGTTAAGTCACCCTCCAGCTGTCTCTGCATGCGTCCCTGTGTACCCAAGCAGTGCCCTCGAACCACAGCTTTAAAGGCGTCCCACTCAATCTGGGGGGAGGACGCCGTATCAGAATTATCATCAAAATATTGCGCGGTTTGCGTGAGAAGGGAGTCGCGGAAAGCCACATCTAACAAGAGGGTCGGTTGGAGTCGCCAAGTAGGGATGGGCGGGTGCGGACGCTCCCATGCAATGGCAAGGACTTGTGGGTTATGGTCTGAGTGAGTGAGGCCCATGTAGCAACTGTGTCTGCAACAAGGGGGAGGAGCTCAGTCGATACCATAAATCTATCTAAGCGCACATGCAGATCGTGTGCGCCTGAATAATAGGAATACATCCTTGTCCCAGGGTTGTGTGCCCGCCATGCATCGTGTAGGTCCCATTGTGTGGCCCAGCCGATCAGCGCTTTCATGGCACCGTGTGCCAGAGTGCCAGCTTGAGGTGGGGAGGAGCGGTCCAGCGTCACGTCTAAGATACAATTATAGTCGCCCCCCAGGATCCACGAGACACCATGCCAAGTCGCCAATGTCGTCGAGAGTCGGGCAAAGAAACCGCCCTGGTCAGTGTTCCAGGAGTATAAGGAGGCCAGTACTACCTGTTGTCCATCCAGTCTACCCTGGGCCACTATGTATCTACCATCAGGATCTATATGGGTGCTTGAGGCCGCCCAAGGGGTCCCAGCACGGACCCACAGGAGCGTTCCGCCGGCAAAGGAGGAGTACTCTGTGGTGTATAGTTGTCCACGCCACCTGCGATGTAATGCGCACACTTCCGTTCTGTTCAGATGCTTTTCTTGTAACAGTGCTATATTTATCTTATGGCGTTTTAAATAAGAGTAGATCTGGTACCTTCGTGCCGGTGTGTGCATGCCCCTGACGTTCCAGGTACATATCTGGATTTCAGCCATAGTCGCCGTCTATGTAAATTCTGTTCTCACCATCTGACCCCGGTCTCCTAAGTGGAGCTCCCCCCAGATCCCTCAGCCCCATCCCTGCCTCTAGTCTAATCATAACTGCAAACACATTAGGTAGTGACTCACGCAGGTGCAAAGGGGTGGGGGAGACGGGGAACACAAAGAGCCAAGAAAAGGCAATACAATAGAAAAAGCCAAAAGGTCAGCAGCCCAGCATTCCGCCGTCCAAACACTCAAGTGAGCTATATAAACTATATAGTTCTAGGGGGTGCTAAGTGAATGGCACAAAAAGGGCTAAGTAACAATATTGTCCACAGAGGGGGTATCGTCCCACCCCGGGCCGAGAAAGAAAGGCCTTATCCGGCAGGCAGCTCCGGGCACCAGCCCGCCGAATGGTGTGGGAAAATGTCTGTCCAATGCCAAAGGGTGAAGGGAAGTTCGTGTGGGGGTTCCCACCTCTGGTAGAGCCAGACCATAGGTCGCTAGAGTACATGTGACCACGGTAAAGGGAGAATCGCTGCGGCGACATAAAGCAAGTGTGTGTGAAGTCTGCAAAATATTACTCACTGCGTCCCGTTGCCACCTTTCCACTCGGAGCAAGAGGGTCCCCACGCCCGTCGTCGCTGAATACCACTCACCTCAAGGCGAGCGAGAACAGTGCAGGCATGGCAATGTTGGCCATGTCCCTGGGGGGGAAGCTCCGGACCCCTCCTCAGGCAAAAAGGTCAGCTGTCTGTGGCGTGACGTCCGGGAGATCCGTGGATAGTTGGGAGTCCGGCAGTCCATAGATAGCTTCGTCGTCGCTTGGAAACGTGTGCGGGCTGGCATTTGGGGCAGGGGACGGCGCCGGGGAGCCTCTGATTTCCGTAACTTTGCGCAATGAGTCTTGTTGCTCCTGCAGGATCAGGTCCACTGGTGGGGAGCGGGTCGCTGTCTCTTGTGTGTGGGGAGGTGTGGGTGATCTGCACCTACGGCGCTGTGGAAAAAGGTAGGGCCGAATTGTGGAAAAAGGTAGGGCCGATGACCTTTTTCTGAGTTGCCCGGCGTTAACCGCCTCTATACCCACTCAAGTTACCAAACAAAGAGGCAGGCGCTGGAGACTGGAAGGCAGGAAACAGAAGTTTTATTCCGACGGAGCAGATCACATCAAATCAGACAACAAGGTATCTTCTCGAGGTGCTCTAACCGCATCTCTGAGGCCTGGCCTCTTATACACAAGTTTATTGCTTTATTGTGTGAAACACATCTCTGTCAATACTTTGATGTACGGAAAGACATCCTCGGAATCCCCGCTTCAGGCCCGTTCCCACACACATTTACAGTTGGAGTCCCCACCCCGGTCTCAACAGGTGATGATTATCGCGCAGCTGGACATTCCGCCGATTCACGGAATGTATGAGATTGATCGGATCTCATAGGGTGGGGGCTTTGATCAACTCATGGATCCTTTGATGGGGGATGCTTCCTACTGTACAGGGGGGGCAATAAACAGTATCCGCAGGGCCAGGTGGCGGCCTGGGAACGAGTAAGACAAGCAGGCACACAGGAAAGGGGGTTTTATAAAAGGACCCGGGACCATGAAAGGAATGAAGGGAGGTGTTGCGCTGGGAACAGGATGGGGTTCCGAGGCAGAGCTGCGCTGAAGAGGGGTTTATGACCCAAGGCATGTGAGAGCAGGGGCTGTCAGCGTGCGGCGGATGCTTGCGAGGTCAGGAGAGAGAGAGAGAGACGCGCTGGCTATCAGCGATGGGCAGAGAGGCCATGGTACTCAAAATGGCTGCCGCTTACGCGCATGAATGGGCTCGAAAAGGGGGCAAGATGGCGCCGATAATGTTGACGCTGCAGCCTAAGTTTTAACAGTCCTCCCTTTTCAACATATCTAGCCAGCTTGTCTACTCAATGTCGATCTTCATTAAATTCCTAACCTCGGCATCATATAATGCTCCCATGCGTTAATTTCCAAAGTCCACAGTCTTAGGGCAAATACAACTCGTACATAATGAACACAGAGGCGGCAGGCATTGAATTCCTAAGCATAATCCACATATTGCAACTACAGGAATCAGGATAATGGTAAACAGTCTCCAGCCCCAGTTCTTAACGGTACTCCAGAACCATCCACCAAGCGACCATTCTTCCTGCTCCTGGTGGACTTCTGAAGACAGTCTGTGGAGGTGTTCGATGGCCTTGTATACTGAGGGTGAGTTGTCCGGTATATATGTACAGCAGCTGGATCCAATAATGCGGCATGCTCCACCACGGTCCGCAAGAACCACATCTAGAACAAGGCGGTTCTGGAGAGCCACCAGGCGGACCGCTTGAAGCTCGGCTGTGTTGTTAGCAAGGATACCAGCTGTGATGTATATTGTTGTCTCGACTGCCTGAGTCAGATGTCGGATGGCACGGCTGTTTGCCATCGGGCCCCAGAGTGGAACAAGTCCCTTCATAGCATCGAGGAACTGTGCTCCTGTTGAGTCGGCTTGTTCAATGTCCTTGGCTCGCTTTTGTCTATGGTGATTTTCTGGGGCCACATAGGTCGGAGGAAGGATGAAGGAGATGAAACAAGTGCCCCCCAGCCTTTGGGGAGCCAGGTGTAAGCCTTTGTGCCGCAAACAAAGTACATATTTGGAGAGGATACAAAGGAAGGTGGATCGGTAGAGTCCAAAGTTCTGGTGAAACGGCAAGCACTGCGGCCTACCAGCTGTGTCCCAAGCCCTTCTATGCACATGTGGCCTGTGATGTTGATGACAGATAGAGCCACAGTCAGAGTGGCAGCCGTTCGTTTCCGTAGGTAGGAGAAGGTGGGTCTGGTTGGATTGTTGAACACCTGCATTTCAATTCGTTTTTAGCAGGGATGTCCATGTGGATAGAGTCGTTGGAGGTCTGCGGGCAGAAATGCGTCTTTGTTTTGTTTCGCCAGACCTCATGAAAGAAATGCGTCATGGTTTTGCTGGAGGTGGCATTGTCCTTATAGCTCTCTTGCAAGAGGATCAGCCAAGCAAGGCAGGAGCCGTGAATTGAGAAGGGTGAAGGGATGAAAGGTATCGAATGTCCAGTGGCGTGGGGTAGCAACCCACAGATCCAGCAGTTGGTGGCATTGGTGGCGAGATTGTGCTGGTGCAGTAGCTGCACAAAGGAGTTGTTCCAGAACTCCTTTCGCCTTTCTCTGAGTTGAGGAGAGAGCGAGATCAAATAATGTTCCTTCATGGTAGTAGGCTGCGCAGTGGTTGGCAATATCTGATGAGCAGGTGTGCTTTCCTCCAAGATCCAGAAGGTAGTCATGAGGAGGAGGCAAAAGAGGAAGACAATGAAGAGGGCGATTGTCTTTGATTTGTGCATATTGTCAGTTTTTGGGTTCCTGTAGTGGGTATTTCCAGTTGCTTCCATCATCTTCTTATTTGGCGCTTCCATCATCTTCTTATCTGGCGCTTCCATCATCTTCAAGGTGCTCGGTAGCGGGCAGAACTACAGACTTCGTTTAGCTTCTCTCCGGGTAACCCTTGGTGGTGTTTAGGTCACCGTTCTGAGATTTAACTTAGTCCGTGGTCTACTTAGCCGAAGCGCCCTCCTTTCGACGCAGGAAATACCCTTCTCTGGATGGCACAGTGGGATCAAAGAATTTTGCAAGTTCAAGTGCCTCGGTATCAGGATAGCAGTTCAGTGATGGTCGATCCTTGTTCAGGAGCTCTTCCTGGTTGTCGATGTTTTCTGTTGTGGCCAGGGTCGAGGAGACCTTCTTGCAGTGGTGCGCGTGCAGCCAGTGCCGTTTCCCCTCCACTCGAAGAGCCGTCCGGGTGGTGACCAGTACTTGCCAGGGGCCCGTCCACCAGGGTTCCAAACTCTTCGCCCGTTGAAAATTCTGGACTAACACATAGTCCCCCGGTTGGATGTCGTGGCCCGGACCCCTGGAAGCATCGGGGATGGCCTGCTGCACCTGCTGATGAATGACAGGCAGAGTTTCAGTCAACTTATACAAATAATCAGACATTAGGACGTCCGGGACATCATGAACGGAAGTCGGTTTTGGTGCAGACCAGACGCTCATGGGTCGGCCGAAAACAACCTCATAAGGTGTCAAGTGGTGTTTGGTGGGGGTGGAACGCATCAATAGCAATGCCAGTGGGAGAGCGTCTGGCCATTTCAGTCCCGTGGTAGCCACTATTTTGGCCAGTTTGAGCTTTAGTGTGGCATTGTGTCGCTCGACAAGTCCAGCGGACTGGGGGTGGAAGACTGCGTGGAACTTTTGCTTGATACCCAGCCCTTTTAAGATGAGCTGGATGACTTCAGCTATGAAGTGGGGGCCATTGTCGCTCCATAAAATTCGACAAAGGCCGTAGCGAGGGAAGAATTCATTTAGCAGTACTTTTGCAGTGGCCATAGCAGTGTTATCACGGGTTGGGTATGCTTCCACCCATTTGCTAAATGCACACACCACTACAAGCACATATTTCAGGCCTTGGCATCTGTCTAGTTGGATGTAGTCCATCTGTAGGAATTCAAACGGGTGATTGGGAACCCCAAACCCTCCCCGGGGGACCACAGTTCCTTTCCCAGGGTTATGTTGCAGGCATATCAGGCATTGTTGGACCAGACGTTTGGCGGAGTCTGTGATTTTATCATTGTGCCAAACTCTGTTGACAAGTTCAATCATGGGGGCTGATCCTATGTGAGCAGGGGAGTGTGCCATAGTCAGTATGGGAATCAGGTATGAGTCAGGTAGCAACCATTTGTTTGTGTCTTTTGTCCGCCAGCAGCCTTCATCGTCTTTCAATCCCACCCATGCCCATTCAGTCAATTCGTGTTGTGTGCTAGCCATTTGAATGTCTCTGATAGTGTCCCTAGCGTCGGTCCATTTCTCTGCTTGTGACCTGGTCACGTACATGCGTGTTGTCATCCTATTTTCAGCTGTCGTTCGAGCAGTGAGGTCGGCTAGTGCATTTCCCTGTCCAATAATGTCTGTCACTTTCTTGTGTGCCTGGCATTTGATGACCGCAAGTCTTTTGGGGAGAAGGACAGCTTCGATCAAGGCGAAGACTAGATCTCCATGCAGGATGGGAGTGCCGTGTGAGGTCAGGAATCCCCTTTCCTTCCAAAGGAGCCCAAAATGGTGAACCACCCCGAAGGCATACTGGCTGTCGGTGTAAATGTTCGCTGTGGTTCCTGCTGCTAGGATGCAGGCTCGTGTCAGGGCAATCAGTTCCGCTGCCTCTGCAGATCGTTGTGTAATGCGGGCTGTCTCTACTACAGTTCGGGCTGTGGTGACTGCATAGGCAGCTGAAGTGGTGCCATCGGGGAGTTTGATGCAAGAGCCGTCCACCCACAGCTCTCCGTCGGGGTCAGGAAAAGCTGTGTCTCTGAGGTCAACTCTACTTCTAGTCTGTTCGTCCGTGAGGGTCACACAGTCGTGTACAGGGGGCACATCGGTATCATTCTCTGGTAGGGGTAACAGAGTTGCTGGGTTTAGTGTGGTGCATCTTTTCAGGGTGATGTGGGGTGCGAGCAGAGTTAGTTCGTATCCAGTCAAGCGTGCACTCGTCAGGTGTTACGTCTTGGTTTGCTTCAGGAGGGTGTCAACTGCATGGGGTACTAATATCGTGAGGGAATTCGAGAGCACGATCCCCTCACTCTGTCGGATAGAGATAGCAGCGGCAGCTACAGCTCGAAGGCAGGCAGGTAAGGCTCTGGCTACGGGGTCAAGAGTGGCAGAGAAGTAAGCGCACGGTCGTTGCTTTGGGCCAATGGACTGGGTCAGGACAGATAAAGCGCACCCCTCCCTTTCGTGAGTGTAGAGGGAGAAGGGCTTTGTGTAATCGGGGGTACCTAGGACAGGGGCCGAACAAAGGGCATTGGTAGTTCCGTGAAGGAGGATTGGCATTCAGTGGTCCAAGGGAGGGGGAAAGGGACATCTTTAGCTAGCAGAGAAAGCAGCGGTTTCACAATGAGGCTGAAGTTTGGTAACCACTGTCGGCAGAAGGAGGTGAGGCCTAGTAGGGAGCGGACCTGTTTCTGAGTCTTAGGGACAGGGGTGTCAAGAATGGTTTGGATCCGGTCGGGAGTAAGTTTCCTTCCGTCTTTGGACAGGAGGTGGCCTAAGTAAGTGACCTGGGGTTGGCAGAATTGCAACTTCTTTTTGGAGACCTTGTGGCCATTTTCCGCAAGGAAGTGCAGGAGCTGAATGGTGGCTGTGACTGCTAGTGGAGTGGTGTCGGCCGCCAAAAGGATGTCATCGACGTATTGTACTAACACCACTCCATCGGGTAACTGGACCTGATCCAGCTGTCTCTTGAGGGCCTGACTGTAGATGCTGGGGCTTTCTGTGTAGCCTTGGGGTGCTCGGCAGAACCTATATGAGCGGGCTTTTAGGGTGAAGCCGAAGAGATATCGGCTGTCTGGGTGGATGGGGATAGAGAAAAATGTGTTTTTGAGGTCGATGACAGTGAAGGTGGTGGCAGTAGAAGGAATCAAAGTCAGGATAGTGGTGATGTCTGAGACCACGGGGTACTGGGGTACAACCACCTTGTTGATCTCTCGAAGGTCAATGATGAAGCGGTATGCTTTGTCATCTCCCTCTCCTTGTTTCTTGATGATGGGTAAGATAGGGCTGTTACAAACGTTGCTAACCACTTCCTCTACCACTCCTGCGTCTATCAGTGACTGAATAATCTTTACCAATGCCTTCTCGCCCTCGGGCGATATCCGATATTGTGGAAGTTTTGGGAGTATTGCGTCCGGCCGGACAGTAATTTGCACTGGGTCAATCATCATGCGCCCTACGTCCGAATCTGTCTTGGCCCACAGATACGGAGGCAGAGTGTCAAGCAGGGACGTGTCAGCGTCATTGATAGAAAACATGCGTCGGGAAGGGCAATGTCTAAGCAGAATGGGGTTGTCGTACAGGAAGACTCGAACTCCGTCTTGGGAACATCTAATGGTCGCTCAGAAGTGTTTCAGTAAGTCAAGTCCCATAATGGCGTCAGGAGTATTGGAGGAAAGCAAAAACGTCGTGTCAGTGGTATTGTCTTCTAAGTCGAAGAGGATCGGAGTGGACAAAGGGTTCGTGGAGGGCGTTCCATCGAAACCTATCGATGTCACAAGTGAGCAAGACAAGGGTGCCCTTGGAATCAGTCGTTTAGATAACGCACTACGTGTTGCGCCAGTGTCTACCAGAAATGGAGACTTTGTACCCAGGACCTTAGCAGTGACATAAGGACCTTTCTGGTCAACATAGAGCTCGACTGGATCCCTCCCTTGCCCTTGGCAGTCCTATGCGAAGTCGCGGGCATCGTCGTAGTCAGATTGCTGGTACTGGTTCTGTCTGGGTCGGTCAAATGCATTTGGTCTGTTTGATCTATCGTTAGTAGTGTCATTTGTGGGCCCCCATTGCTGTCCTCTATTTCTTGGTCCACCCGCTACGCTACGTCCTTGGGGTCCCTGTTTCTGTTCATTTCCAAAAGACCCGGGCACTGGGATTTCCAATGGCCGAATCCTTTACAGAAGGCGCACTGGTCCTCTCTAATGTCTGTACGTCCACTGTGGGGTGTCGAGGTGCGGTCTTTAGGAGGTGCGTTCCTAGGGACATTCGTCTGATAGTTTCCTTTGTATTGCTCTCGTCCTATAGTCACCCCTTGCAATTGTGCGATCATCACCCTCTCTTTTAAGTCCTTTTTCTTTTTCTCTGTTGTTCTATCGTTTTCATTTTTCTGATGCTCGTAATATTGGGCCATCTGAAGGATGGCCGCAGGTTTGGAGGCCGCCCAACTACTCTCGCTGGCCTGTAGCTTCTGGGAGACCTCCGGTGACAAACCCTTAACATAATTCTGGACAAACAGATGGTGTCCGGTTGCAGTGGTCATGTCCTGGCCGCTGTAATCGGAGAACACCGTTTCAAACCGGGAGAAGTAGTCTGATACGTACTCCTGGGGTTTCTGACGGCAAGCCGTTACTATCGACCAGTCCACTTTCTTTTCTGGAATCAGGGTTTTCAATTTCTGTACGATTTTATCTGGGAGGTCTAAAATGGATTTCAAAGGTTTCTGTCCAGGCTCTCGTTGTTTATCTATGCCATTGAGTTGTGACCAGGTATGTCCGAACAGCTCAAGGTGGTCGACTTTCCGGATTTGCTTCCACACATCAGCTGGTAGACATAACCCGAAAAATAAGTCAATGTCAGCCAGGGTCAAAATCGTCGAACCTAGGGCTGTACCTAATTCAGTATAGAAGGCAGTGGGGTTTTTACGTAAATCGGGCAGAGTTTTCCGGAACGTCAGAATATCTTGCCGATCCCATGGCTGGTAGACCCAGTTGTACACTACCCTCCCTCTTGCATCTTTGTGGTGACATCATCGTGAGTTCCTAGACCTCGTGGAGGAACCCAGTAAGGGGCAGCCTCTCTTATTGGCATCATGGCGATAGCTCGCTCAGTTTGTGATTCGGTTGCTACAGGTGTCGTGGGCTTAGCTTCCGATTCCTGTTCAGTGAGGTGGCGGAAAACCTCAAGCGTACGCGTAAGGAGGTCCGTCACATCACACTCGCCCTGGTCCCCGATATCGACCTTCCTGTACAGAGTCGTTAGGCTCTCGGGACCTTTGTCTCGATATCGGTCCTCCTACGCATTCAAGACATGATAACACAGTCGTACAGCAAAATGTCGTCTGTGGCTCCCTGCGTATGAGTTGAACATATCCGTGATGTGCTCTTCACTTTCCTTTCTTTCTACCAATGTCCTCACTATCTTGTCAATCCCTGCTCGCTCATCCTTGCTTAACCTGTTTGTTCTTGCGGAATCAGCCTTTCGGGTCTCAGGGTTATCTAACGCTGTCGCTTGTGCTGTATCTAATACAAGGGGTTCGGCCGGCCCAGAGGCCATGGGGGCCGAAGCTCTGGTACTACTCTCGTCTGTGCTTGGGGGTAGCGGGTGCTGTGTTAAGGGTTGGGAAGGGGCATATGGAGGGGGCATGTAGATGATCGGAGGACCTAACAAAAGATCTTCGTTGGCCCGCTGTTTCAAGGGCAATTCAGGATAGAGCGTAGAGGGCGTTCTAACCGGACACTGGCTTGATGTTTCTACCTCTAGTTTCTGTTTGGCTTCTTCTCTTTCCTAAATCTCTTCTTCTAATTTCTTAGCAGCTAGGTGGGCTGCCTTTCGCAGCTCTTTTCCCAACCTACTCTCATTTCTCTTTTTACGCTGTTCGGTTTGTTTGCGCCACATGCCGAGACTATCAAGCATAGTGGGCGTTGTCTTGTGTTTACCAAGGGCTGTTTCTAGCGTGCTTATTTTATCCTCATCGAAGGACCCTATCAGTGGCCACTGACTTTCTTGATCCTTTTTCGTATATTTATGCCACAGCTTGCTATACGCTATAGCGATCAATCCATGCTTCATGAACATGTCCTTATTAGGGGTGCCCTCCAGTGGAGCCGGATGGTTCATCTCTAATAAGCGGTCCGGGCTAAACAGGCTACCAATCAGTGGGGAGAAGACAGGCATGACGGATTACAACGGGGACAAAAGTCTGCACTACCTATCTTATCACTGCGTGCAAAGACTAGACAGAATATTTCTATTCTTCGTTGTTTGCAGGCGGTGAATACCTCAAAAGAACCAATATCGAACAGCCAATGTTCGGTCAATCAAACAATCAATGGGGAGAATAAGTAGGCACGACGGGTTACAACGGGGACAAAAGTCTGCGTTACCTACCCTTTCACTACCTGCAAAGAGAGAACCTGTTCTTCCCTGTTTGCAGACAGAGAATCTCCAGACAAATCAACAAAAGAGTAATACTAGTATTTTCCAAACAATCAAACAATCATTTCGCAATTCGTCGTGTTTACACGACCTTACCCAGACCGCATGGACAGTTTCTTGTCTTCCGAATCCAGCACCCGATCGTCCTCTATTCTTCGTGATCCTCGCGGCACTCCTGATGGTTCCCAGTCAGGACCGTAGATCACTCGAGAGAGGTCTGTTCGGAACCAGTGAAGTTCGGATGATCGGCTGTCAGACGAGGGTCTATCGGACAGGAGCTCTCCCGATCGTTGCAGTCGTTCACTCTGTCGTCTGCACCTCTCCCACTGGATCCACGAGTCGCTGATGGGCCCCACGTTTGGGACGCCAATTGTGAAAAAAGGTAGGGCCGATGACCTTTTTCTGAGTTGCCCGGCGTTAACCGCCTCTATACCCACTCAAGTTACCAAACAAAGAGGCAGGCGCTGGAGACTGGAAGGCAGGAAACTGAAATTTTATTCCGACGGAGCAGATCACATCAAATCAGACAACAAGGTATCTTCTCGAGGTGCTCTAACCGCATCTCTGAGGCCTGGCCTCTTATACACAAGTTTCTTGTTTTATCTGTCAATACTTTGATGTACGGAAAGACATCCTCGGAATCCCCGCTTCAGGCCCGTTCCCACACACATTTACAGTTGGAGTCCCCACCCCGTTCGCAACAGGTGATGATTATCGCGCAGCTGGACATTCCGCCGATTCACGGAATGTATGAGATTGATCGGATCTCATAGGGTGGGGGCTTTGATCAACTCGTGGATCCTTTGATGGGGGAAGCTTCCTACTGTACAGGGGGGCAATAAACAGTATCCGCAGGGCCAGGTGGCGGCCTGGGAACGAGTAAGACAAGCAGGCACACAGGAAAGGGGGTTTTATCAAAGGACCCGGGACCATGAAAGGATTGAAGGGAGGTGTTGCGCTGGGAACAGGATGGGGTTCCGAGGCAGAGCTGCGCTGAAGAGGGGTTTATGACCCAAGGCATGTGAGAGCGGGGGCTGTCAGCGTGCGGGGGATGCTTGCGAGGTCAGGAGAGAGAGAGAGACGCACTGGCTATCAGCGATGGGCAGAGAGGCCATGGTACTCAAAATGGCTGCCGCTTACGCGCATGAATGGGCTCGAAAAGGGGGCAAGATGGCGCCGATAATGTTGACGCTGCAGCCTAAGTTTTAACAGCGCCGCCTCGATCCTCATGTGCGCGACATCGTGGTGGTTCCCTGTGCTTTCCGAGGCGCCTCAGCTACCCCGCCATCCAGCCAGGCTTCAACCTTCTCAGAGCTAGTCAAGAAGTGTGTTTTGCCTTGTGCTACCACTCTTAATTTGGCGGGGAAAAGTAGTGAATACTTGAGACTCGCCTGTCGCAGCCGCCGCTTCACTGCCAACAACTTCCAAAATGAGGAATCTTAACTGCGCAATGTTGTGTTCCAATTCATGAAAGTGGGTTGCTACGGTAGACTTCAAGTTTTTTGTCCTTATATTGGATTTATGTTCATTTATGCGCAAACTGATCTTTCGCTCAGTCTTCCCCACATAAATCTGGAGGACAAACTTATGGGTTTAAGAAATCGAAGCACCTATATGGCTCCTATCAGTCATAAAACCCTCGACCTTTTTGAAAACTTGGTAAAGAAAGAACTAAATTCATTGAAATTCAAAACGACGAACAAGAAAAACCTAACACGAAGAGATTGGGATACCTTGAAGAAACTACCAAACAATTCCAGAATAGTATTCCAAAAAGCTGACAAAGGAGGAGCACTGGTTGTCATCAACACTTCACATTATGAGAGTAAAGTCATGGAACATATCATGGACAAAAATACTTACATGAAATTGGATAATAATCCTACTAGAGAATTTGCTTTGACACTCAAAGGATTAGTGGATAAAGCTGTGGAGATGGGTATCATTAAGGACAAAACGAGACTGTTTCTACTCATCGCGAATCCTAAAAGTCCAATTATGTACATGTTACCCAAAGTCCATAAGAACTTAACAGACCCACCTTTTAGACCTATAGTCTCCCCTTGTGGTAGCATACATAAACATATTGGTCAATTTATTGACAAATATTTACAACCCAGTGTGAAGAAGATGAGATCGTATACCAAAGACACAACTGACTTCATTTTGAAAATACAAGAAATAAAATGGTCGGAGGGAGAAGAAATCACATTATGTACGGCTGATGTATCATCACTCTACACATCAATCCCTCATCAATTAGGACTGGAGGCAATAGAACACACATTGCTGAACAGCGAGTTAGAACACTATGCAAGTGTTTATCATGGAGTTGATTAACTTTTCCCTGTATCACAGCTACTTTAAGTGGAAGGAGGAATGGTTCCTCCAACTGAGCAGTACTTCCATGGGGAATTGTATGGCCCCTTCGCACACTAATCTCGTGATGGAGAGATTTTAGGAGGATCATATATTGTCAAACCTGGAATGGAAATCCCATATCTTAATGTATCAACGGTACATAGATGACATATTCATGTTATGGAAAGGAAATAAAGAAAGTGCGAGGTTGGCTATTGAAACATGGAACTCATTTAATGAGCATCTTCAATTCACCAGTGTAATTTCTGATACTCAAATCACGTTCCTGGATGTCTTAATATCAAAAAATAAAACCAGTTTGGAAACGGACATTTTTAGGAAAATAACAGACAGAAATAACATTCTCCACTATTCAAGCCACCATCAATTTTCATTAAAAAACAATTTAACTACATCACAAATGCTAAGAATCAAGAGAATAGTGTCTGATGAACAAAAAGTAGACCTAAGAATCAATGAAATGTCTGGAAGATTCAAAGAGAGAGGATATCCCCCAACAGTCATTTCGAAGTCGGTTTTAAAATGTCAACAAATCACACGTAAGGAATCCTTGACCAAAAGCAAGAAAAAGGAAACCACCAGAATGGTGGTAGTTACTAAATTTACTACGTCAAGCCACACGTTTAAGAGGATAATTGACAAGCATTGGCCAATGTTAACCATGGAACCAGACTCTAAAGATATATTTGTGGAGCCTCCACTATTTGCCTATACCAGGAATAGAAACTTAGGAGAAATCCTCAAGAAAAAAGAACCATGTAAACACACATATACGGGCACAATGCCTTGTTTAAATTGTCAAAACTGTCATACCATTATTCGTGTAACTGTGATTCCCCATCCCATGCGGGGTCAAAAAATCAAATTACAAGTATCAGCCACTTGTGAAACTGCTAATGTTATTTATTTACTAAAATGTCCTTGTGGAAAGATTTATGTGGGGAAGACTGAGCGAAAGATTTGTTTGCGCATAAATGAACATAAATCCAATATAAGGACAAAAAACTTGAAGTCTACTGTAGCAACCCACTTTCATGAATTGAAACACAACATTGCGCAGTTAAGATTCGTCATTTTGGAAGTTGTTGACAAAATTGAAGGTAAAGACAATAATAAACAACTACTGCGTAGAGAAAACTTTTGGATTTACCATCTACAGGCTTTGAAACCGAATGGTTTGAATGAACGAACTGAATGTTTATGTTACTTGTAAATCTCTTTAGATGATGTACTGAATTGCTCTTTAACTTCTGTTAATCGATGCCTTTTATTTAATTTTTTCAAAAACATGTTCACATTAATGCATGTTAGGTAATCCTTTTGTACCCAACAACGTTTCTTTTTGTTGTGATATGTTTGTATGCACCGAGTTCACTCCTTGACTCTTTAAACATGGCCGCCGAACTCTTTCCCTGATTTTCGGGATGTCTATGTTAGTCCATCCTACTATTTCTATTATTTATTTCACATCACACATAAGACGCGGAAGCGCTGTGCTGATGCTCTAGCCGGTCCCGATTTGAATGAAGAACGCTATCTAAGCACGCGAAACCGAAATACCAGGGTAAGATTTCCTCATATCTTTTAAAGCGATCTCGTTTCATTACGGAGCACGGCGTAAGATTTCCATATATCTATTGAAGCGCTCCCATTTCATTACGGAGCGTGACGCTCGTTTTTTTGTACTTTTTTGGTGGTAGCGCTACCAGCCACGTTGTTTACACCCTTGCAGTGAAAACGTGTAGGTGTATAATCGATGGTTTTTGTCCCCACAGATTCCTCTTAACTGAATCAACTTCATCTAATTTGATATGGAAACGTGAGTAGTTCCAGTAGCGATATTAAGAGGCATGACCACTCACAAAATGTTCACGAGGGTTAAGGGTCTTTCACAATGAGTCTTTTTTATCTAAATATGGCATGCATTATGTAATCGTTTTGAACCTATGTTCTTGTTTTCTTGAATTATAGCTTATTGGTTGCATTCTATTGTTTTTTAGAATTCACTCCCTGATGAAGAGCAGTTTTATTGCTCGAAATGCATTGGAGAATTGATCACGTCGAAGTGAAAATTTGCGTTTATTTGAAATAATGAAAAGAAAAAATACATGGATAAAAAATGAAATTGAACTTTGATTGCAAAGAAATCATTGAATGAATGAAATTCAATTTGTGATTGAACGTGAAGCTCTTTGTTGATCACTAAAGGAGTGCCCCATCGGGATTTGTGACCAAGCCTTTTGGAAACACACAATCATGCATAACATAACAGAGACATATGTCCTTTGGGGCATAGAAGGTAAGGGGGAAAGAAAAAGGCATAAGGAAAGCAGCTCCGGTCAGGCAGACCAGCAAGGGGAGAGCAACTGGGATGGGAGACATCCTGACTCTTGAATGAAATTGAATGAAAAGACAATTTATTGAGCACGATAGCTACCCTTAGGCATCCTAGCGCTGCCAACAACATGTGCAGAAAAACAGTTGAAACTATACAGGTTTATTAAAAAGAAGAGTTTTTAAAAGCTTACGAAATGGAAGCAGATTAGACTCTGAACGCAAGTGCAGGGGGAAAGAGTTTCAGAGTTTGGCCGCTTTATAAGCAAAAGAGCGGCCACCACATCTGGTTCTTTTTATCCTGGGTACTCTGTCTTCTAGAAGGTCCTGTGGACAATACAGAGAGCCTTAAATTCGATTCTCTCCAAGACCGGGAGCCAGTGGAGCTTTTTCAGACCAGAATTGATTGGGAGTCGACTGGGAATCTGAAGGAGTGTTCTGGCTGCGCAGTTTTGGATGACCTGGTGCTTGCGCAGAGTGGACTGAGGGGCTCCTAGATAGAGAACATTCCCAAAATCCAGTCATTACAGAATGAGGCCCTGGACCATAATCTGTCTCGCCTGGAATGGAAGTAGGGGAAAAATCTTCCAGAGTAACCTTAGTAGACAATAGCAGGTGGCTGCAAGTTTAGCTGCTTGATGGTTAAAGCTGAGGGTGTTATGCAGCCAGATGCCCAGGCTCTTGATTGTGTCCTTTGGTGCTGGGGCAGGACCAAAGCAGGGGGACCACAGTGAGTTCATAATGAGCTTGCGGGCATTACCCAAGAGCATAAGCTCTGTTTTGTCTCCGTTTAACTTTAAACAGGACAATGTCATCCATTTAACCTCCTCCTCCAGGCATCCAAATCAGGTTGTTATGAGCGGTGTTGGAGTGGTTAAGGTCAACCCCTAGCTGAGTGTTGTCGACGTAAGTGATGATTTTTATGCCGAAGGGATGAACAACCTCAGCTAGGGGGCTCATATATATGTTAAACAACATGGGGCTCAAGGAGGAGCCCTGAGGCACACCGCAACTGAGTGGCTTGCTGGGAGAGGTGTTTTCGCCCTCAAAGACCTGGAAGGAACGGTCTGCCAGGAATGATTTAAACCATTTAATGGCTTTTCCTGAGACTCCCAAATTGATGAGTCGATGTATGAGTATGTCATGAATTACAGTGTCAAATGTGGCACTTAAGCCAAGGAGGATGATTGCTGCTGCACCATGCATGGGACGGAAACTTGTCTGGGAAAGATCGAGCAAATGTTTGTTCTCCAGGAACTCTGTCAGTATGGTATTAACATATTTCTCCATGACCTTGCCCAGCCATGGTAACAAGGAGATTGGCCAGTAATTACTGAGGTCATCTTGATCCAGGTTAGATTTTTTCAAGAGGGCCTTAACCATGGCCCGTTTCCATGGGGGAGGGACAATGCCGGAGGACAGGGAGTCATTGAGTATGTCAAGTATGGTGGGGAGAATATTACCAATCGCTGGAAGCAGGGCGCGTGGGGGTGCCGGGTCTAGGGGGGAACCGGATTTCACCTGATGCATAAAGGGGTTCCAATTTGGAGGGATCGAGCAGGGGGAGGGTAACTAAAGTGGCTGAGAGACGGAGTTCCACATTTGAGGTATTGACGGGAGTTATGTCAAGCTGGATGGATCGAAAGGAGGTGTAGATTGTTAGTATTTTTTTAGAGAAAAACACTGCAAGATTGTTGCATAGGATTTGTGCATCGCTGATGTTGGGTGACTTTTCAGGGAGTTTAAGGAGAGTTTTAGAAATGTTATATATTTCTTTGGGCCTGAACGCAGTTGCTTGAATTTTTTCTTCGAAGAAGGTTGATTGAAAAATGTTGTTTTTGTTCTTGTAAGTTTTTATTGCTTCCCTGTGTGCAATTTTACTGGAAGGGAAGTAATCAAGTCGCCATTTCCTTTCTAATTTTTTGCAGCCTCGTTTCATTTCCCGTAGACTGGGGGAGTACCAGGGTGCAGTTGCGGCGCTGCGCTTTGTTTTCGAGCGTTTTATGGGGAGCACGGAGTCCAGGGAGTTGTGAATCCAGTTATTTTATTCCTCGTTGGCTAGAATAGGATCAGGATTGTTAGATGGTCTAGAGGTTTCAAGAGCCATCAACCAGCGGTCAAGATCAAGTCTGGACCAGTTCTGTGTCCTGCGCATGGTTGGGTTAGTCGAAATATGGGAATCAGAGGTGATCCATGAGAGATAGTTCTGAAAATGATCTGACCATGGAGTGGTGAAGGAATTTCAACTGCGAGATTTGCACAGTTGCTAAAAACAGGATCTAATAGGTGGTCTTTGATGTGGGTGGGGTTAAGCACTAGTTGGTTGAATTGTAGTGCAGCAAGACTCATAGTCATTTCTGTGGCACTGTGGTCAGAGGCGTCGTTGAAGTGGATATTAAAATCCCCTAACAGTGTGTAATTGGATTGCCTGCATGCCAGATCAACTGTAGTGGAGGGCAGGGTGTTTAAAAATTCTCCTATAGCCCCAGGAGGGGGATATATATAAGTAGGCCGGAGAAGGTAGTTGTGGGGGAGAAGTCGGTAGCGAACGAGAGACATTTTTTTTCTGTTTGACTTGAGACCTCATTACTTTGCTGTGCTCTTTTCTTTGACTTTCTCCTCACAGGAGTGTTCTTCAATCTTTTCCCTCCATTTGGCTAAGAATCACCTTTTCTTGGTTTCTCAGTTTGAACTACTTTTTCAACTTCTGCATCTGGTTCACATGTTCTTTTATTTGGCCTTTATTCTATCTGTTCTTCTTCCTGATTCTCAAAAACTTCTGTTTCTGTTCACTCAACAGTAATTTCACTTTCTCCTGGTTCACTGTGAACTCACTTTCTTCTGGCTAAAAAGCAAACTTACTTTCTTCTGGCTCAACAGTGAATTCACTTTCTTCTGGCTCAACAGCAGTTTCGTGAGACCCAGTATCTGGTGCCCACTCTCTTTGACTTGTGCTTGGCTGTTAATCATCTGTTCGTTCTTCAGAATCCGCCACTCTAGATTTTTCAGCCTCACACACTTCAGCCACTGGCCTTTGACTTCGATTTACCAGTTGTTGCTCTTTTGGCCTTTCAAGTGGACTTGGGGCTCATCTGGGATGGCTCGCATGGAAACAATTTGGCAACCCACCACACTTCACTGCCATTGCCGTCACCAGTATGATTTGATAAGGTCCATTCCACCTGGGTTCTAAATACGATTTCCTCACATGTTTCTTGAATCTTGACGAGAAATCATTCACCAGGACTCAGATCATGAGCATGATTCCTCTGTGTTGTAATGGCATTTTCTCCAACCTGATGAGACACAGAATGCAACAGATCAGTCAATCATCTGCACTAATCAAGCACTAGATCATTAGATATATTCATCAGTTTGTTCACTGGTATGTATGCTTGTCGCATTGCTCTTCCCATTAGGATTTCATGAGGACTCAATCCAGTCTTTCTGTCAGGAATGCTTCTCAAGACTCATCAATTCAAGGGGTAAAGCATCAGGCCATTTCAGTGTTTTGTATGCACACACTTTCCCTAACCTGGATTTTATGGTGCCATTGATCTGCTCAACCACTCCAGATGCCTCAGGTTGATAGGCACAATGCAGCTTCTGCTCAATTTGTAATTCTGCACAAATCATCTGAATTATCTCATTGTAGAAGTGAGTTCCTCTATCTGTCTCCAAAGTGACTGGAAATCCAAACCTAGGAATCCGTTCTCTCAAAAGCAATGTAGCTACAGTTAGGCTGTCATTTCTTCTCGTGGGATAGGCTTCCACCAAGCGAGAGAACAAGCAGGCGACAACCAACGCATATTTCAGCCCATTACATGGGGGAAGTTCTATAGAATCCAATTGGAGTTGGGTAAATGGTCCTCCTGCTTTTTCAATTCGTCCCCAACTAACAACGGTCTTTTTGCCTGGATTGTGCTGCTTTCAGGTGACACACCTCTGGCAAAGGCTCCCTGCAATGACCCTGAACTTTGGGTTATACCATGACTGCTCGAAGAGTCTGATCATTGCATCTCTTCCAATATGAGCAATTCCATGGTACACCCTGGTCATATGGGAAAGTAAAGAATCTGGCAGGGCTGGTCTTTTGTCTCTATAGACCCACACTGCGTCCTCTCCTCTCTTTCCACAGCCTTAATAACACCAAATTTCATTTTCCTCATCACTTGCTTCTTCTTGCATCTGCCTATCTTCATCCAAATTTCAAATGAGGTAGTAAACATAAGATGGCATTCAGTATTTTCCCTCTCAATTGTTTAAGGTCATTACATTTCATAAACAGAAACGCGCAGTTTGGTCGGTGTATCTGTTGTCCTTCATCACATAATCATCTCCACACAATTGCAAAGCATCCAATAATTCTTTTACAGTTTTGCTGTTTCTTATAGGGGAACCTGAAGAAGTCAGAAATTCCCTTTGCATCCATAGCTGACCGAAGTCGTATACAATCCCAAAACCATATTGACTATCGGTAAATATGGTTACCCTCAGGCTTTTGGCAATTTTGCATGCTCTAATCAGAGCTATCAAATCAGCAATTTGAGCAGAGTTTAACACTTTTAAATAGGATGCTTCAAGACAGCATAGGCAGTGCATAATTCACCTTTCTCATTTCTTAGACATGACCCATCCATAAATATTTCACATTCTGATTTTTCCAATGGAACATCCTCTATATCAGGCTTGGGTTTGGTGCATAGTTCTGTCACACCCAAACAATTGTGATTCACTTCTTCTCTCACTTCCTCACAACAAGAATTCGGCAATAGAGTTGCTGGATTTATGGTTGTGCACCTAACCACAGTCATCGTTTCAGCACCAAGAATCACTCTCTCGTACTTAGCCAGCTGACTAGAGGTCATGTATTGGGTCCTGGTGTGAGTTAAGAGGATCTCAACAGAATGTGGCACATACACCTTAATTGGATATCCCATCACAATTGCTTCAATTTGTTCCAGACATACGCACATGCCTCTTGTGTCATCGATGCCACCAACAGGTCATCAATGTATTGAACAAAAACTGAATTTCCGGGCATTACTAAAGTCTCCAGACATTTTTTTCAAGATTTGATTAAAGATTTATGGACTTTCTGTATACCTTTGAGGAAATCGGCACCATGCCAATAAACGGTCTCCGAATAAGAATGCAAACAAATACTGGCTTTCTGGATGTACAGGAATCAAGAAAAATGCTTGCCACAAATCAATCACTGTGTACTATTCCACATCACAGGGAATTTGGTAAAGGATCACTGCTGGATTGGGCACCACAGGACAACAGTGTACTACAATTTAATTTATTTATTATAAATACGGCCCTATTCTTTATTTTCCATTGAGCTTTTTAATTCCTATATTAGGCAAATTACAAGGAATGCTAAGTATTTCTTTCAGAATTCCCTGTTCAATCATTTGGTCAATCACAGGAGTGACTCCTGCAATTACTTCCAGACTCATTTTGTACGGAGTTGTGTTTGGATATACAGCACCTTCTTTCACTGTAATCTGAATCGGATCTACATTCATCTTTAGGCTAATATCCTTTCCTGAAAAATCCCACACATCGGATCTTACTGCACTTTTTAGTTCTTCAGGTACATTCTCATCGGTGAGAAGTGAAAACAACTCATTCACTTCTATCCCTTGCTTCGCTAGCATCATCTTAAATCCGAAATCCTCGTCAGGTATTTGAAACACAATACCATCCGGGGTACATTAGATGGTGCAATTCATCTTGCATAATAAATCTATACCTAGGAGATTTACTGGACTCGAGTCACATACCACAAACCGGTGCATGTCTCTGAAGTTTCCGCTATGAACTTCTATTGGATTTGTGACTGGTGTTCTAATATGCTTATTCTGGACTCCTACAACTTGGACAGTTTCTCCCATTCTCCCAAGAGGGGTAGGTTCGTAATTTTTGCTGCACTCACAGTAGAAGGGGTAGCACCAGTGTCCACTAAAAATGTAATATCATTACCTTCAACTTTTCCATCAACAAATGGAGCTGACTGATCTAACGCCAAGGATGCGCCTAGTACGCACTCTTCCTCCCCCCTCTGGCACCATCATTGAGATGAGTCCGAATCACTCTCATTGCACTGCAACCAGTATTGCTGAACCATTTGCACACTTTGATTCTTACCAACTTGATCACCTCTGTGAAATCCAGTGCTCGCACTGTACCTTTACCCTTGAGCATTTACATTATTTGACATGGGACCTTGTGGCACCTGTAACTGTGGAGTAACTATCTGCTGCTGCGGCTGCTGTTGATTTACACACACCTCATTCTGCATCTGTGGAATTACATTTTGATTTACCCCATTATTCTTTTTAGCAGATCTACACTCGTTCTTCCAATGTCCATGCTTTCCGCGCACATGACAAGGAAATTCCTCTCTGCTAATTTTACCTCTACCTTCACTGGTTACCTGACCAATTTGACTCTGACCATTCATCTGGTAACCTGTTTAAATATTTGTGTTTGTTTCTTGCTGCTCTCCTACCTTCACTTGCACCCACATCATTTTCTCTTTCAACCTTTTATGTTTTGTATCAATTTTGTCACTACCATACTTTGCATACCTTGGGATTTCATCAACTGTTTTGCTCTGCCAGCAAATAAAATGCTGCTGTATCATATCTCTAATCTATTGTCTTAATCCAAACACAAAACGGTACACAAAATGTCCCATATCTTTGTCTCCAATTTTCTCAAACCCTCTGTCCTGCTTTAATACCTGCAACAACCTTTCATAATAGGCATGTACTGATTCCTTTGGTTTTTGGGTCGTCCTGTCAATTTTAACCCAATCTGTTTCTTTTGGAGAAATGTTTCCTTTCAAATAAGTGATTACCTGATTATATTTTTTCATTACTTCATGATGGTACATCTGTTTTAGGGTCTCTAGGATATTCTTCTTTTGGCCAATCGACAATGATCTTACACTCTGTCCATAAATCAGTTGGAATGACAATCTCAAGCAATCCATCCAGATCCTTCAACAAAACCTCTGAAATGTTCACAAACCTTTCTACCTGTTTGTACCACTCTAATGTTGTTTCTCTTAATCTGGGAAAAAATTTGGGAAAGAAAATATATCCTCTCTGGTTCAAGGTATGTGAACATATCCACTACCTGGAACCTCTCTCATTGGACACGTCCTTTCAACTTGCTCTGTCTCTTTCAATTGAAACATACACACCTTTACCAGCTGCTTCGTCTTTCTTTCTCATCCATTTAATTTTCCATCACTCCACATCTCCCAATTTCTTCAAAATATTCATCAATTGTTTTATTTGCAACCTTTTTCCCGACGCATTAAAACTCTCTAGATCCTTGTCAGTAAAGGTCAATCTGTATGATTTTTGCAAAACTTTCGACTTTTCTATGTCTATTCCATACTCACTAGCAGCTTCTCATATTTTCTCATAAAGATTCTTCGCTCTCCAAGTAATACTTTTACACAAGAAGAACAGTTCTTCTTCTCTGTAAGTCCATATTCTGTCTTGACTTATTGTACCAATAATCATCTCATTCACATCTACTTTCAATTGGCTCACATTTATACTCTGTGGTTGAGGTTTTGGCTTTGCAATTTCTTTAATCCAATTATTTAATTCTTCTGGTGAAGGACCTTCTGAACTCCCTGCCATTGGAGTGACACTCTGCCCTATTTTTCTTGGGTCTATTTGTATACTTCTTCTAGGGGTCTCTGATTTCATCTCACAAACTGGAACATATAACAATGTAGTATTCGGGTCAAACTGTCCATTCTCAGTCCCTACTGTCATCATTTCGCTCCTGACGCTACTTCAAAGAACTGTCAACGTATGTACTTTTGATAAATTCTGTTTTCCCCATACAATGGAAATACAGGACCAATTGTTAGCAGTAACGTCCTTGCTTCTGCGTTAAAACTCAACTGATTCAATTTCTGGACCTCCTCTATTTTGACCTTATTCAACAAATTCATTTAATTTTCTTGTACTACTCTAGCTATTTCTGTGACTTGTGGAGTTATTGGGGTTCCCAATTGTGGTGCACTTGGAGTCACTTCCCCTGAATTTTCTTCATATGGAGGAGGTCTTTTGGTCATGTTATCCTCAAGCAACTCATCATCAAAATCATTCAGATTATCCCTTATGCTTGAAGTCTCTATATTCTACTTTTTCTCTTTACACTTGTCTCCTGTCTGATCTTCAGCAACTAAGACTTGGTACAAACTTTCTATTATTACAGCTCTCCTCCATCTTTTCAGCTTATCTTCCTTCTTCTCAAAAGGATATCTAAACATCGTACTCCTTTAATGTCTGTTACTTCTATATCTCTCTCTTTCGAATGCCTCAACTTCCTATTCACCTAATGCTTCATACTGTGTAAGTCTGGCATTCGGTTCTAATGAAATCAACTAATTTCTCAAACTCTGCAATATTCTTACATGAAATGAA
Source organism: Lissotriton vulgaris (assembly GCF_964263255.1). Classification (NCBI taxonomy): domain Eukaryota; kingdom Metazoa; phylum Chordata; class Amphibia; order Caudata; family Salamandridae; genus Lissotriton; species Lissotriton vulgaris. The sequence goes on from NC_141698.1 coordinate 1,120,843,294, forward strand.
ACATGCTGTGGAAAAGCTATAATATCATTATCTTTATTATACTCCACTCAATACTCCAACCACATACACGTATGGTATCCTCGCTCCAACATCATATGTGAAGCAGACGTTTTTGGAGATGGAATAGGAATTCCCTCTCTAGTCACAATTGGTTTATATCTGTTAAAGAAATTCTTTATTTTCTTAAGCAACTTCATTTTTCTGACTCCTTACGCTAATAAACAAAAGAAAGAAACATTTCCGTAAGTCTACCTATTCTATTTATCAAATCTCTTCCTATATCAGCGCAACTCACACCAACAGTCCAATCACAGCTCTTTACGTATCTGCTATCTCGACCAATACTAGCGTGGCTCACACCAACCAACTAATCAGAGCTCAGTACATGCCTGCTGCTTGACCAATGCCAGTGCGGCTTTTCAGGGACGTCAGTATTACTCCTAATCAAAATTTCGGTTAGTAGCAACACAAAACAATGCTGCCTTGTCTGCTCCACTAGATAAAGAGATAGTTTTTCACCTTTTCAAAGAGAATTCTTTACACTGCAGGCAACACTAATGACCAGTGTTTTTTTACCTTTCAAACAAGCTCCAGGAGGACCTGGTACTCCTCTAGGGATAAGGCCAACATTTCCCAAGAGGACTTTTTTTGTGAAAAGAGGTCTTGTTACTCTCCTGGGGATAAGGCTAGAGTTTTGGAAGTGGACCCTTTGCTATTTTAGACACTCTACTTATATACAAAATTTCCCTAAATATAACACCTACAGCCCTCCGTAGCTTTGATATTATTACAGACAAAGTACTTCTGCAGTGTGAAGTCTTTATCCACACTCTTGTTCTGCCTACTTCAGGCTAAATTCCATTCCCGGGATTCCTTAGGTATCTCAGTACCTGTACTTCTAGACAACATAGAACAGGACACTAACTTTTCATGTTAAGTAAATAAGATCAATAATCATTTCCAAACTAATCAATAATAAAACATCCTCTGCTACCAGAAACTGATCCCAAAATCAAAACAACTGCCAATACTGGAAGTTCTTTTTCTTTATTTTTTAAAGAACTGCTATGAATAAAACATAGCAGTCTATTCTTTCTTTTATTACTAATTTTTTTATATACTCATTTCTTATTGTCAGAACACTTTTTCATTTTCTCAGTTTCTGAACAATTTTTTGTGCATAAACAAACTGTACAAATATACAAAATATACAAATTTACACAAGATTTACAGTCACTGTCTTCTGATTCCTACACACCACATCCATACCATACCTTTCACACTACAAACGCTCAAGAGACATTCATACATATAACAAAGGCTACCTCTGAGGCATGGGTCAATGTCAACAAAAAATTATTTGTATCTCAGTTGCGGGGTTCTCCTCAGGATCAACACGATTTCTTATGAGCCAAGTTCAAAGTGTCTCTCAGGACTGATGTAGATGTTTTGAAAAATACACTCACAAGCAAATGAAGATCGCTTGGGGTGCCTTGTGTCGGTATTCGGTTCTCTGTACCAGGCGTTCTTTTCACTCTGCGGCTAGTGGTTCAAGTGGCCGCCTTCTTATTGCAATAATGCACTCAATGCACGCTGTCTTGTCAGGTTCCGACGATGACGTCTCCGCAGTACAGGCAAACAGTCCTTTCGTGCTTCTCGCACGGAGAGACACTTTGAACTTGACTCATAAGAAATCGTATTGATCCTGAGGAGAACCCCGCAATTAGGGTGTTCGAAACGCGTAGATCAGTTGTGGTCTTTGTCAACAAATTTAAAAATTTTGTTAGTAACACCAGATTAATATAGGATTTAATTTGAACTTTTTGAAGTATTAGAACTCTAAAAAAACTGGGATTAACTTAATTTGTTTAAACGATTTGAGATACAAATAATTTTGTGTTGACATTGACCCATGCCTCAGAGGTAGCCTTTGTTATATGTATGAATGTCTCTTGAGCGTTTGTAGTGTGAAAGGTATGGTATGGATGTTGTGTGTAGGAATCAGAAGACAGTGACTGTAAATCTTGTGTAAATTTGTATATTTTGTATATTTGTACAGTTTGTTTATGCACAAAAAATTGTTCAGAAACTGAGAAAATGAAAAAGTGTTCTGACAATAAGAAATGAGTATATAAAAAAATTAGTAATAAAAGAAAGAATAGACTGCTATGTTTTATTCATAGCAGTACTTTGAAAAATAAAGGAAAAGTACTTCCAGTATTGGCAGTTGTTTTGATTTTGTGATTATAATAGGTTTAGCCTTACTGTAGAGGAGCCTAGACCCTGTTTTGTACCAGAAACTGATCCAGCATGAGCCAATACCTGATCAGTGATCAATACTCGATAATATCACAATACAATGGCCCATACACATTTACCCAAATCCCTTTTGCGCTGAGAATCAATTGTTACTAATAACAATTCAATTTCTTCAGAGTCTTGTTTGACATTTCTAAAGACATAATTAAGTTTATACATCAACTTTCCTTCTACCTGGTCGATGAACCAATTAGTTAAACAGTTGTTGGTAATATCACTACTATCTAACTAACCATCCAGTCAACTAAATAATCACCAACTCTCTGTAAGGTAAATAAAGCTTTATCTCAAAGGAAATGCTCAAGGCATATGGTCACCAATGCAAACAATGAAATTCACGAAAGGGAGGGAAAACATCAGCAATTTCAAAACAGTGTTAAACTCAATCTCAATATACGTAATGCATTGAAGGAGTGGATAGATTAAGAGACATCAGTTTCAGCAAACTTAATGCGAAACAAATATATATATTTGACGGAGTGGATAGATGAAGAAACAAAAGTTTCAGAGACAAAATACATTTGTAAGTAATTTTGCAAGAAGGAGTTGGAATAATACAAACCCAAATGTTCTATGGAGTACCACCAAAGTGATGGTGGGTGTCCACTGTCTTTCAGCGACGGGAAAGCCTTACGGGTAGCTGTCGCGCTATATAAAATTAATAAATAAATAACATAAATAGAATCAGGAAACAAAGATTTCAGGACTCAGGAGCAGGACAGGGACAAGAACAGTTAGGCCTCTCTGCAAACCGGCAAACAGCAACACATTCACTCTTCTTATCTTTCTCCCTGCAAGACCTAAACCACACCCCTAAAGGCACTCCAGTTATACCCTAAAACCAACATGTCCATCCCACATTAGTTGAACCATTTCACAAAATACGAAAGCTGATTGGTGGATTTTAGGAGGTGGTGTGTCACACCACTGTGACTTCACTCATATTTTAGTCATGTTATTGTTCTCCATCCTTTCCCGTTGCCTAATTCTTGGCTCATTCTCACGATTTTGACACAATACATTTAAACATTTTTATACATAATTATCAGCAATGTCCGCGGAAGGAGTCTTTAGTACCACGGTCGGTTTCATCCTTTGGCAGGCAAACAAATGCATTCAGTGCTGGGTATCCTTGAAATGTTGTTCTTTCTTTGCAGAACTGAGGACTTCTGGCTACTCTGTCATGACATTTTCGTTCTCATTCCAGCCTCTTCTTTATCTGTCCAACTTAAGGAAAATGGGATCTCATTTAGCTCACTATAGCAAATGGAACATTGACATTTATTAGTTATATGATAATGCACTTTTCACTGTTTACCACCCACCTTGCACTATTGCCTGTTAACATTTTTCCTAGCATAAGCTTAAGTAAAAGCAGCATTATTTATTATTTAAAGCAAGATGCAACATGCAAACTACAAAATGCACATGCGGCTTAGTCATGCATTATTTCTCATTTCTTTCAAAGCACAATGTAAATACGGTTTTAGTTCTTCCATGCATTATTTCACATTAGTGCATATATGCGCAAAGTATTTTCCCTCGTGTTCGTGCTCGGGTGCACGTTAGTTTTCCATGACTACTTACTGTTAGTACGTATTATGGGGTTGTTCATCTGAGCAGGTTTCTTTTTGTGAAATCCTGCTCCATCAGTAGGGTGGCAAAGGTAAAGTCCTCTGCTACCCTGTCATCCTTTACTCTGTCCCTCAAACCCTCAATCAGGCATTAGGCCTGAAAGTAGAACTCTTAAACAAGTGATGGCACGAAAAATATCCCCCTTACACAAGGACTATATCAACAGTGAAATGTGAATTGTTCCTGCTCTGCTAAAACCAATGACCTTAGGAGGCCCTAACTCAGAGGCTATCTGAATTTCAGAGGACTTGGGCAGATACATTCTGCAGCCTTTCTCTGCTGGAGGATTGCAACTTCCATTTGAGAGACTAAGGGGCTCATTAGGATGGCGGACGGACCTTCGTCCGTCCGAAACCCCCGAGGTGGAGGGACCGTCTGCAGGGGCAGCGGCGGTCCCTCCGGTGCAATTAGGATGTGACCCCCACCCTGGCGGTCACATCCTATATCTTTAACCTTGCGGCGGGTGCTGCTTCAAGTAGCACCAGCCGCAAGGTTAAAAATGCATGTTTTACATATGGCCGGGATGCCTGTCACCCCCTCCCAACACAATCCCCAAGGATGGGAAGACGGACGCAGTCTGAACTTTTGGAAGGCTGGAGGGAGTTACCCTCCCGGCCGTATTTATTAAAATATGAAACAAAATTAAAACATTAAATAAAAGTTTCATATCATGTACAATTTTCATTTATTACATTTCGATGAAGACATGTTCATTGGCTAACCTTAACACATCTCTAATACAAAGGTTTCCTAGCCGAGTCTAACATCCTGCAAATGCATACATTCTAAATTAAAATTGTACATCCTAGCATTACGGGCCAACGGCAAGGTCGCAACCGGTCTCAGATCCCTACTACCAAAACTCTCGCCCTCACGGTGTGAGTGGCGGCCGCGCAGAGGACTGTACCCTCTGTGCCAACTCCAATTTCCCTTGTCTTGTTGGGGGCCCCTATTTCAGCTCGACGCCATCTTAAAGGTCGTCCGAGCACCCGTGTGAGGTATCTGTAGGAAGGCAGCGTGGACTCCCCCCCCCACCCCACACTGTCTATCACATCCGCCGTCGCGGATATCTGGGCCCCGGGAAATTCGTAGGAGGGGCATACAGCCGCCTCCTCCCCTGGAAGGGGCCTATGGCCGTCTCCCCCTAGGCGACCCATACTTAGTGGGTGCCGCCTCCCAGTGGGAGGGGCCAATGGCCACCTCCCCCCGGGCGCTCCCATCCATAGTGGGTGGCTCCCCCCTCTAGGGACCTTGAAATTACTGCTCACCGATCATGACCTTACCGCCACAGGCCGGATAGTTGACCGGCTATCCGGCCCCCCCACAAACTCCTCCTAAAGGTCATGCTTCCTCAAACCCCTTAGCCATGCTATGAAGTCTCCTATGAGTAAGACATTCCCCTCCCGGGACAAGTGAACCCCATCATTGAGATACATGTGATCACCCCCAATACACCCATGCGGAATATTATGCAACTGCGCAGAGCGAAACAATCTACCAATTTTGTTATTAACCTTCTTCACCGAATGGTTCAGTGCTGACACCGAAAGGCCCCCCCGCCATACTTTCCTGGGAATCATGTGGGACCAGGCAATCGTGCACCCCGGGATTCTTTTCGCCAGCCAGCTAACGGAAGACAAAACTCGCTCGAGTAATACTCGCCTACCGAGTGTCACCAAGTCATTGCCCCCCAGGTGTACTATGATTACAGATGGCGGTGACCTCTGCCGCCCTAAGAGACCCTCGACAAAAGATTCGAACTGGTCAATACAGAGCCCGCCCCTTCCGTGGAAGGCCACTCTGTACCCGTATTCCCCAGCTGCGTGAGTCACGTCACCTGCTTTGAATACGTCCCCTGCCCGCCTCACGTATAAATGGCCCACGACCCACACCACTCTCTCCTCAGCAGGTGATCTCTGACCGCTGGTCCCCTGGTGCTGGGTCGACTGCAAATTCCGCCCCGCATGACATGCTCGCGAAACTGTAAATCAAACAGAAGACAAGAAGCGTGAGTTCATGTAACTTGACTTCACAACATGTGCAATCGCACATACCTTTTAAAACAATTCGAGGACCATCGTCCTAACTGTTTCACCTCTTCCGCACTCTGACCCCTGGCTGTAGCCTCAGTAGCAGCCCCTATCCTAAAGGAGTGGGTCCCAAAATCGCACGGGTCCATACCCGCCGCCGCGATTGTCAGTGCTAGCACCCTCTGGAACTGAAATCTCGTCAGTGGGGTGGCATCGATGTGCCTCAGCAAACTCCCCCCCCATGTATCCGCCCTCAGTGCCAAGTATTCCTCAATGCACTTTATCGGGCACGTGGGGGACCCTCGCATGCGCTGGACAACAACACTGTTTCCCATAGCTCCCTGGTCAGTCTTGGAGCTGGCTATCGTGACTACCATCGAATCACCCCTAATTAGGATGTGATCCCTGCACAAGCCTCCCTCCACATCTTTCTTATTCTTTGCGACCAGTTCGCTTACCCGCAAAGCCCCATGGAACGCTAATGCGAAAGCTGCCCGGAACAGAACTGCTTCAAATTGGGAGGAGCATGTCGTGACTAGTTTCGCCATGAGTAGGGACAACCTTTCTAAGCCAATCGGGCGCCTCTCGTCTTGCTTACGACCCTCGAGGCGATGCCAGCCACGAAGGGCTTTTTTGGCCAAAAAGGAACCTGTTGGGTCTTTGACGCCATGCGCCATGAATGAGATGGCCGCCCTGTGTCTATTGGCTGTTGCCGCTGATCGGCCCTCCCTGTGCAGTGCTACCAGGAACCCTAGGAAGGAATCCTCCTGACCCCAGTTCTGACTCCCTGTCGGACCCAAAAATGCACAATAGGAACGAAACGCTCCTTCGTATGCCTTCCTCATCCTGGGGGCTAAGCTTGCTGCCATGAGGTCTTGTAATCCGGGGCACCGATTAGCCAGAGTGCTTTGGGGAATGGTGCCGCCGCTACGTCCGCTGTAGGTAGATAACTCCTGAATGCCTGCATATGTGAACGAGAGAGTGCATCAGCCGCATGATTCAGTACACCCGGCACATGTTTCGCCCTGAACTGTACATTCAGCCTCATGCAAAGCAGCACAACTTCCTTTAACAGTCTCAAGATCCATTTGCAGCGTGCTGCCTGATTGTTAATGCATTCCACAACAGTCATATTATCAGACCAAAATACCACAGAGCGGTCTCTGAACTCGTCCGGCCATGCCTTCAGAGCAACAAAAATAGGGAATAACTCGAGGAACCCAATGTTACCTGTGAGACCACTGGTGTGCCACCACGTCGGCCATGTTTGCGCCGACCATCGATTACCAAAGATGGCGCCAAATCCCACGCTACCCGCCGAGTTAGTCCATAAACCCAGCTCCTCTGAAGACGCTGGCGGTTTGTTCCACACTACTCGACCGTTGAAGTCTGCCAGAAATGCCAACCAAATGCGCATATCCTGGCGAACCTCTGCAGACAGTCTCGTGGGGTGGTGTCCTTCCTTGAGACCAACCATAGCTTGTGCAATAGAGCACGAAAAAGGGCGGGCCATTAGTATTACTCTCAAGGCAAAGTTAAGCTGACCCACTGCTTGCTGTAACTGGTGCAGGGTCACTTTCTCCTTACTAAGGCACAGCTCCAGGGAAGCCCTAAATTTAGCTACCTTTCCTACTGGCAAACGGAAACACCCCTCCACAGAATCGAGCTCAATTCCAAGAAACTCTAGTGAAGTAGATGGTCCAACCGTCTTACCTGGTGCTAATGGCACTCCAAACTCCCTCATGAGGGTACAAAAGTCCTGCAGCGCCTGTGCACATTTCGTGTCGCTGGCTGCTCCCAAGACAAGAAAGTCATCTAGGTAATGCATAACATGCCTATGCCCTGTGGCCTCGGTGAATGCCCACTCTAAAAAACAGCTGAATTTTTCAAAATAAGCACAAGAGATGGAGCAGCCCATCTGCATGCATTTATCCATGTAGTAACGGCCTTGGAACACAAAACCTAACAGACGCTGATCCTGTGGGTGTACCGGGAGCAACCGGAACGCCGACTCAATATCTGATTTTGCCATTAGCGCTCCGGGGCCCAGGCGATTCAAAATGGTGACGGCATCATCGAAGGATGCGTACCGCACCGAACAGACTCCAGGGTCAATCGCATCATTCACTGAGTGACCCCTTGGAGCCGACAGATTATGGATCAGCCTAAATTCCCCCGGGTCTTTTTTGGGGACCACCCCTAATGGGGAACAGATGAAATTCGCTACTGGCGGGTGCTGATATGGGCCAGCGACCCGGCCAAGAGTCTCCTTTTTAGCAGTATTTCTTTCCACCACACCTGGATTATGTTGTGCCGAAAGCTGGTTTCTACAAAAAGGTTCCCCATGAAAATCCCCCGCCGGGATGTGGAAGCCATATAAGAATCCCTTCCTCAACACCCCAGCGGAGACATAATCAGGGTATTTGTTTAGCCAAGGAGTCATAGCCATGATATCAACGGGAGTAGGTAGTTGTCCACAACGATCCCCCTCAGTCTTGTTTGGACCCTCCTCTACCTTCCGACCCGTTATTTTTGGACCTGCATGAACTCTCCGGGTGCGAGGAATTCCCACAACCCGCACACGCATGTTTGAACTTACATGCCCCCTGCGGTCTGGTACAGTTGCCTCTATTGAAGCCCCAACAGACCCCCCGTTTTCCCCCATTGCGGCCAAGGACAGGTCTAGGACAACCCCTCTTGGGCGGGAAAAGGCGCGCCCTGGCTACGCCGCTTCGGGCATACCAGCCGTGACACGCCCCCCGCCCAAAATGGTTTCCCGGGAGGGTCGGGCCCCCAACCATACGTTCGGGGGGACCGAGTGGTCGCCCCTTTCCGTTTACATGCACAAAGCGGCAGGCACCGCGCGGTGCCTGCCGCTTTGTGCATGTAAATGCTGGGGGTACCATAGCTACCCCCATGTACATCCCCCACCCCTGACACCCTGGGGGCCCGCAACGGACCCCCAATCACCAAAGACCACATGCTTTTCCACGGCGGAAAAGTCGCCCTGAAAATGCATGTTTCAATGCACATCCTAATTTGGCTGACGGTGTCTTGCAGACACCGCCACCAAATAGCCCTCCACACCCCGTGGATCAGCGGGGGACGGACCTGCCGTCGCCGCTGGTCCCACCGCAATCCCACCGCCATCCTAATCTGGCGGTGGGTGTTTTCTGTGGCCGCAGCGGTGAATCTGCATCCTCCAGGCCGGCAGTGGCTTCTGCCGGCCCGGAGGATGCAGATTCACTGCCATCCTAATCGGCCCCTAAGTGAGAAGGTAAAATCTTTGACTTGGATAAACCGCTTGGTGTATCTGACCCATGCTCCCTCAACGTCATTCTGAAATTGCGCCTACATGCTGGTTTACTTTTTCCTAGCACGTTGTACTTTAAATCTTCAAAAAATCCTCTCTGATTTCCCTTATTGGATTTTTGTCCTTTTCAATTGTCATCTTTCTTTATTTTTCTAAATGAGTTGTGGGGTTTTCATTGTGTTATGTTTTAACTTTTTAACTGTACTAAATTCTTTACATATCTTCTGCTGTTAAGCCTCTCTGGTCTATGGCATAACTACCAGGAGCCAACATTAAAATATTGACACTATCTTTTACTTGGACAAATTAGTAGCCTTAGACCTTGTGGAAGATTTACATCCAATCCAATTAATGACTCACTTTCATACGCATACACTAGATGACATTATGTCAATTTCTCTAGATTCATGAAGCTGATAGGTCTGGGATCTGGCTCTCTTCCTCATGGATGTATGTTGTGAATCTCTGGCATCCACTACTGCTCCGATCAATGGGAGGGGTACCACTGGCAAAACAAGATGCATCATACTACTCTAGGTAACTATCCATCTTTTTCACTGAGGCTGAGGCACTGATTATGTCCAGGATGGATCACTGTAATGCGCTCTACCTGGATATTAACAAGACAGCCATTGGCAAGTTGCAGCTAGTCCAAAATGCTGCAGCAAGACTCATTTTGGATCTTCCTAAATATCATGCAGTCTCTGCTGTTATTTCGAAGCTGCACTGGTTCTCGGCTGCCAAATGAATTGCATTTAAGGCCTTATCCATTATTCATTCAGGCCCTGAGGGAGTTAAGCATCTCTTTTAACGGCATGTTCCTACTAGACAGTTGTGCTCTCCGAGTAAAAACCTGCTGGTCATTCCTAGGTTTTGGAGGGCAACATGGGGAGATAGATCCTTTGCTGTGGTGGCATCTAAGCTTTGGAGTACTCTCCCTCAATCCTTCTCTTGTCTGTAAGATCATTTTCCTTTCCGTAAGTCCTTGAAGACCTGGCCTTTTGCCTTGTAATGTCTTTTTCGTGTAGCGAGGATGCTCTCCCCCTCTGGTAGACTAACCGCTTTCGCGCTTTGATGCCCGCTGGCATACGTTCACACTTTACAAGTTTCCAAATCAAATCAATCACTGTTGCTGCTTCCTTGTCCCAGTTGCTTCAGAAGAAACAACTGTAAGATCAGGCTCAGGTGGGTTTCAGGCCTGCTGATGGTATTAAATGCATCTTAGTGGCCACATTCCATGAGAATTGAATGCAGGGGAAAGCCCTAGCAAGATGCTTTTGTTTCTCTTTGTGGCTTACTATTGACACTGTAATTGAGGGCATTTTGCTGTGGGTACAGTGCCATTACACATTGCTAATTTCTGCACTCAATGTTTTTCACTATTTGCATTGCTTCCTGAACTTCGGTCTGCTCCTCTGTTTCCTATTCTGCTCCTTCAGTAATGATCCTTAGCTTCCTAATCCTGGGTGGCAACACCACCTCCTTCCAGAAACAAACTAAAGAGGCTAAATAGCAAGTGGTATTTACTACCCTTATACCCCAGGGGATTCCTCCTGGGTGATGATATTTCTTTTGTTACCCCCTTGCCTTGCCAAAGTGCATGTTGTTTTGCTTGCCACCTTGGTGCTCTGGGTGGGTGAATTATTAGAGCCCCTTGCACTTTACCCAATAAGGGAGGTTATGACATTTACCCTCTCTTTCCTTTCACAATCAATGGGGAGTCTACATGCTCCAGATTATGCTCTATTAAACATAGGCAATGCTTCTTTACAACCTCTCTCCCTCAGGAATTAACAACCAGCAAACACTTAGTGAAGCTGAACGCTTAATTGGTTAGGACAGAATGTTTAGGTAGTTTATGACTTAAACACATTCTGCAGAGATGTAAATGCATCAAGGTAACACATTCACTGGATTTATGAGAGTGTGCCATCTGTGTACACAGACTTAAATATTCTAAATATGGCTTAGAAGAGGAATGAATGAATGATGAGATTTATAAAGCTCAGGGCTATTTCGAGGAGTGTCCCGGTGCTAGAGTTCAGAAAGCTAAGGAAAATGTGAATAGCTACTGAGTGAAGAGGGGAATAGGTCAGTTTTTAAAGCTTAATGAAAGGCTGATTCATGTGGCATCTTGAGCAGCCCAAGAGGAAGCTGATTCCAAGTGGCTCTGTCAAGATCAGAGAAGGACAAGCCTCCACCTCTTGACCGACGGAATCGAGAGACAGTGAGAAACAAGGCAAAAGTAGAGCACAGGTCCCTCAAGGGGACATAATGTTGGAATCACGATGCAAGATATTTGGGGTCTTCATGATGAAAAGCATGAGAGGTGATCTTAAGAGTTTTGAAAAGAATTCTCTTCTTTAGAGGAAGCCTGTATAATGTATGAAGATGTGAAAAATATGATCTCTTCGGGAAATACCCAAGATCAAATGAAGTGCTGCATGTTGCTCAAACCTGTGTTTTGATCAACTTATTTTATAAGCCTAGATAAAGTGCATTGTCCAATCTGATTGTGATTAGCGCATGCACCACTGATTTGAATGCAGACATCGACAAAAAGCCCAAAGGTTTGCATGATTTGATTTGATTTGATTTTACATTTTATAGAGCGCTGCATATGCCCAAGGGCGTCTTGGCGCAAAAACAGCCTGAAAGCTAGAATACCAACTAATTTTATTTTGCATAGCTATCTCAGAAGGGAAAAGCAAGAAGCTTTTACAGAGTATTTATCTCAATATTCATTTGCTAAAGAGGCAGACTTCATAGGTGACAGCAGTCTGAGGGCCGGCAATCAAACAGCTGTTCATCTTTTATATGGCCAAATAGAAGTATCCTTGATTTTATCCCCATTGCAAAGCAGACGGTTAGCCTTCAGCAGCAGTGAGGCTAAGGAAAGCGGTGGAAATATCAACCTTTAGGAGAGACTGAATGTCATCTGCATAAGAGATGTTCTTTAGGCCAAATGATTCAATAAGCTTTGCCAATGGAGCTAAGTACATGGTAAATAGACCGGTGCTTAGTGATGATGCCAAACCTCAATTTCTTCACAGAAGAATGGAAAGGAGCCATCCTGACGCATTGCTCTCTCTTCCAGATAGGATTTAAGCTTTCTCCAGGCCTGATAACAGATCCCAATCTCAGGGAGATGTTGTGATAGGATTTCATGAGAGACTATATCAAATGTCGAAGGCACATCCTAAAGGATCAGAATAGCACCTCTTGTTTTGCCTCTTTCTGTTCGTTGCTGGACTTTATTTTGCCTCTCTCTGCTCATTTGTGACTTTGATTTTGCTTCTCTCAGCTCCTTTCTGACCTCTATTTTGCCTCTTTCTTCTCGTTTCTGACCTCTATTTTGGCTCTTTTTGCTATTTGCTGTTCTTTCTTTTGCCTCTTTCTGCTCATTTCTGACCTTTATTTTGTCTCTTTCTGCTCATTTCTCATCCTTATTTTGCCTCTTTCTGCTCGTTATCACCTTTATTTTGTCTCTTTCTGCTTATTTCTCATCCTTATTTTGCCTCTTTCTGCTCGTTATCACCTTTATTTTATCTCTTTCTGCTAATTTCTGGCCTTTATTCTGTTTTTTCTGCTAATTTCTGACGTTTATTGCACCTCTTTCTGCTTCCTTGCTGACCTTTATTCTGCTAATTTTGTTTGCACATCTATGACCCTGAGGGGGCCGTGCGATCCGCCTCCCCAGACTGAAGCAGAACCAGGGCCCTCCAGCCCTGGGGTCTAGCCAATATACTATGGCGAGGGGGGCAGTGAGCTCCCTCTTTGGATTTCAGCCCCGGTGACTGCATCCACCGGGTCCCGACCATTTTTTAAAACCAAATTTTATTAGCAGAGGGTGGGGCTGCGTTCAGCTCCATTCCAGGCCGATTTCGACGCAAGGGACCCCATCCCCCAGGGCTCAGCCATTGTACTATGGGGAGGGGGGCCGCGCTTCCCCCTCCCCGGTCTGATTTTGTCCCCAGGCAGCCCATCTCCCAGGGCCTGGCCATGTCACCTGGGTGTCCCTAGTACATCCAGGTTGCAATGGAACCATGGGGGTGAGCCTCAAGGTCCCCGCTATCATAGCCGACTCCCTGCTTTCTGCAGGAGCCGTCAGTGCTCTGAAAAGCAGCTTCTTGTCTGTCAGAGCAATGTTTTAATCTGTTTCGTTACACACATATTTGTATGCAGAAAAAAAGATAAAAACTCTGCTTTCTTAAAGCTGTAACTGTTTGACTGCTGATTTTTTTGCCCAGGGAGCTGGCAGCAGGACCCCAGTAATAAGCCTAGGGGCTATGGTTTCCTACCCTGCCACCTTCTCTTTTTCTAAACTTTTTTTCTGGTACTCGGCTGAAGCTGAGTCCCAAGATAACTGCCAACCCTTCCTGGTTGATGTCTTGGCAGCCAATCAGATATCAGCACGAGATCAGGAGGGTTTTCAAAGCCTTTACGTCTCTATGTATACAAATTGTTTTTCTCTTAATACCTTAAAAACGACTGAAAGGATGTAGGCAAAATTTACAAAGAGGTTGCTTTCTGGACCAACAACTCCCTTTCTGACAAATTTGGTGTAATTGGTGAAGGACGGGTCCCTCTAAGGGCCCGCGGGTTATATATACAACCATCTGCTATGCCTTTTCAAGTGAAGAGTCAGTCAGACATTAGAGAATATAAACAGGCTTTATTAGTAGTTGTCTGCAGAGAAAGACACAGTCAGAGCTGCACCCTAAGATGGACACTGAGAGGGACTGTATTCAGAACGCTTGGTAACAGAGAGTAAGCTTTTCCACCCTCCCCAGACATGCCCAGGCTGGAAATTTCCAGCTGGGACCAGTTACACAAACAAAGACAGAGGGATGAGTTTCGATTTTGGGTCTGAGCACACCATCTGTATGCCAAGGTCATTCTGCCTGCCTTCACAGCAGAGCTGTACCAGGAGGGGAGGAGTCAGAGAAGAAAGCTTCTGTATCATAAGCTTCTATCCCATAAGCAAGCTTCTTTCTCATAAGGGAAATATGCAGAAATACTAACAATATATTCAATAGACCAGTGAAGGCTAACCTTGGGGAGAAAATGCCTCCCAGTAGTGGATGCATACTGGCTAACTAAAGCTTACATGCTGCGAGGATAACTCAGTGGGTTGCATAACGAAAATACAAATGCATGTATTTTATCCAAACACTGCTAACATCAAACAGCATGACAAAAACATTATGGGAAAGGGAATTTCAAATGTTACATTGAGTTCAGCGGTTCGAGCTGTAGTTGTGTCTAAAATCTCAATGGGATTTAACAGTGGGAAAACAATTTTTGGGAACCCCCCTTTTTCTCAGACCTCGATTGTTGGATCACCACAAAATGTTCAAGGCAGCAGCTGAAGTGAGCATTGAATTAGTTTGGAAAACTGTGCAATGATTTGTCTAACGACGCCAGAGTTATTGGCAAAAACACTCTTCCTATGTAAACTAGTTCCTAACTATAACTACCCACTGGTAACCGCTAATTTTTGACTAGTTTGTCCATGGAAAGTTTATGAGTGATCCATCAAGTATGGGCCAGGAAAGAAGGGGGGTCCCAACACCCCAAAGTCCCCATGTATTTTCCATAAACTTATTGAGAACGGACTACAGCAAAAAGTGCTGAGCAGAATTACACCAAATTTATCAGGAAGCTGGATCTTGGTACTCAGACTGTGCTGTTTATCATTTGGTATAAATTCATTCAGTAGTTTTTGAGGAATTATGGTTAAAAAATATATATGAACAGTTGTTGCCCAGATATGCGCTGATTGGCTAAGGGGACAAGTCAATCCTGATTGGTTGATTTCAACCTAAACAATATGTTTTAGCAGCCATACCAAAACTAAGGGACTTGGTCCTAATGTCATGTAAATTAATTAAACAAATATGTAGGGGGGGCAGAGTGATCACACCCTGAACCCAAAGGGCATGTGAGTTTGGTCCCAATGTGAACATCCTTCCCCCTTATTGGTTGACAACAACATTGACAACATGCTGTGTCAGCCATGGTGGAGAAGCGTGGCTCAATGGTTAGAGCGGCAGACCCTGATGCAGAGGTCAGGCCCAGGACCAGGGTTCGATTCCCGCCTCTTGGACTCAATCTCCCCGGACCTGATAATTCTCTCCTCAGTGCCTAGTCTAATCATGGGTCCCACTCTGTGACTCTGGGCAATAGCTTGCTTAATCTCCACAACGGCCCCAGCAGCGCTTGGATGCCTGGCTTCACCTTGGGGGTGCCCAGGAGTGGACATCTCACAGGAAAGCCAGAAAGGGTTCCACAGCGGTATGAATACAGCTCTACGAGACCTCTGGGTAGAAGGCGCTATATAAATACAAACACATTTACATTTACATTTAGATCTGCAGCCTGTCAGGCACACCGTGGCCTTTGAGATATTTCACAAGAAATGTGATTTCACTTCTCAGGCTCGTGAGCACGTTAGGGAGTTGTAGTGATCCAGTTACACCCAATAAAGGATCATGCAGATCGCTTAGAGACCTCTCCCTCTCTACCAACTCTCACATAATAGCGCATTCACTGTAGAAATTAAGTCCTTGGGACAACATATATATTTTTACATATTCTGAACTAAAATCCCTACTCTTTTCAGAGCACCTTGCGACTGGGCTGCTCTCTGCATTTCATAGGGCGTTTTTGGTACTTTTCTGGTGCTCACGCCCTCAGTACACATGGTTCCATACAGGGATCACACTACTCTTCAGATCAGGCCTTGTGGAGGAATAGCCCCTACAGTGCCACCTCCCTGCAGCTTCTGTCTCAAGCAATTTCTAGGGCTTTGTCACCCCTGTAGGAAAGTGTGAACACGGTCTAATCCCATGTCAATGGGGTCAAGGGATCCTTAGGGATATGGGGGCAGAGCCTAGCATCATATCTACTTTCCGATCTTCAAAGGCCTATAAACGTAGTGTTGGGCACCTGGAAGGGCTCGAACGATTATGGGACGACTTCGGTAAGAGTGAGGGCATGTTACAGAATGCACCGTACTGGGAGGAAGACTTGCCCAGAGATACTGGTGACACTGCCACTTCTATTGCAGGCCCTAATGAAGAGTTCCCTGATCTGGAGGACGGTGGTACAGATGAGGAGGTGTCCTCGTATGAAGGAGATTCAGGCAGGCCTTGGTGCCCCAGGTCGGTGGCCTCCAGTTCCTTTCAAGAGGATACCACCTAATCTGACATGTTGGAGCCAGAGGGGATATATTATCCAACATCCTCTGAATGGCATCCAGACCCTAAGGTGAAATAAATTTAAATGAAATGAAAAATTAAACTAAATGAAATCCAGTATTTCTACAGTGCGAATATTTACCCGAGGGTGTCAACGTGCTTGGGGCCGTAGGGAACATTAAGCAACCTATTGCCTAGAGTCTCATGGTGCTGGCCTAACCTGCCGCTGGCACCAGGGATCGGACCGTGAGCCCCCGTGTCCAGAGTCAGCCGCCCTGGTTTCTGCACCACACCTCTTCCAGGATATGTGGCCCAAATAATATGCTAACCTATGGATAAGAAGTCCGGTCCAGCCTTTGGGGGGAGTGCCCTAGACCATCCTTAGAAGGAAAGGTGATGCCACCCCGACATTGACCTCAAGTTGTTTACATATTTTTCCAAGTGCATCAAGGATAAGCCTGAGTGTATTTTGCGTTGCGGTGCTACTTGGAACTCCACCAAGCGGTAAAAAAACTCTGCAGCACTAAAAGGAGTTCTGTGTGTGGGCGGAGTTGCTTGTTCAACCCATTCGCAAGATGACCTATGAACATTGCCTTTTTTCCCTACTGACAATTGAGGAATCATGGAACACGTGTCTAGGGATACGAATTGAAACAAATAATGCAGCACTGGCTATGAACACTTTGAAATGAATTGAGTGAGAAATAATGAACTACATGAACCATCATGCTTGAGGTAATTACGTTGGGACGTGTCTGGTGCGCTCCCACCCCTTGAACTGTAACGACTGATAACCACGGTTTTTTAAGGTATTGGAAAAACCCTACAAGAATTTACCAAAAATAGAAACTGAAAACAGGAAAGCCTGAATATAGTAGACATCATTCACAACAAACAACAATCACTCAGCGTGCAATGCATGCCATCATGTGCATGTTCTTCTGGGGTAGTCCCTCTAGGCTAGAAAAGGATAGATAGCTAGATAGTCAAGGTCCAGGGTTGGAGGCAGGCACACATTTGTTTGTATTCTCCATCCAATATCTGGCTTGAGGGAACTGGCTTTAGCGCGAGTTTGGAGTTGGAACTTACTTTTTCACTGACTGCACACAGTTGCAACTCCAATCTGGAAATAAAAGAGTAAGACAGTGGAGATGTATTTGTGAACCAGAGATATACAAACACATATAATAAAGTAAATATTGTTCCTTAACTATGTCTTTTTGGGGGGGGTTTTGGGCATCAAAGAAAGAAAGAAAGTAACTAGAGAAACTAAAGCCTAGTTGTTAGAGAAATAGAGCTCGTCCTCAACTCTGGTGGGTCACCCAGAAGTAGGTCACCTAATACACAACTTCCATGGCCTGAGTCGTCGCCATCTTCTTCCTGCTGTGCTATTTCATGTATTGTGTAATCCGGTGGTATAAAGTGCTAATTAATTTTGATCATGGTTAGCCTCTCCGCGTTTTGGGGCAAGAGACTGGTCCTTCTAACTGTCAGAATGGCACAACCAGCACTGAAAATACACTCAACAGAGACATTTGCTATGGGACAAGCCAGATAGTTTATCTCCAGCCTGCTGAGCACTGGCTATTGAGGCCTTTTCAATTACCAATACAGCAATGGGTTTTGATCAAAGTTGACCTCTTTTGGGTCATCCAGATAGGTCTGTACCATCATGTCAATGCTAATGGGTGCTTCGCTTTGCTCAGCCTCTTTTGCATTTGCCTCAGCACGGAACTTAAGCCCTGCCTGTAGAAACCGCTCCTTTGCCAATTTTGGAGCTGATGCTCCTGTACGTGTTGTTGATGTTGTTGCTGTGGTGGTTTTGGCTGCTGTGAGCCAACTGCACTAACCTAATGCTCTGAAGTTGAACTTGAAGGCTGCCCTGCAGTACTTGTTGTGTCCTGGAATAGGGGGTATCAAATTCCAAGACATTCTTTTTCTAGCTGACTGCCTTGCACAGCTATCCAAGTTTTGTAGTTGGCAACATCCCAGTCTGAAAAAGGAATGAAAGTGTCCAGTAATTGTTTGTACCGTGGATAGAGAATTGTGGTACAAATGTAATGGTTGGATGACACAATGATTCTTTGCACCCTTGTATTTGCAGATTAAGCTCTCTACTAACTCATATGCTTCTTTTTTTTACCTGCATACAGTGCAGACGCCTCCTTTAGCTGTTCCTGTAGCATGTGCAACAATAGGAGCTTAGCCCATGGTACAGTCCACCTTGCTGACTTCACGTGTCAACACCTCGAAAGGAAGCAGCATCTCAGTTAGGCATTTAACTAGGCCCCATTGGTCCTTCTCAATGATCATGCCTTTCAAAGTTGCATCCTCTCTTTGCATGATATATTCATTGAATGGCCTGTACTGCTCAAACAGATGTTCAAGTATGTAATAAGTCAAGTTCCAACGTGTTGGCATCTTCTGGATGAGTGCTGTAACTGGCATTCTATTACTACATTGAATGATCCTCAGATAGTTCCGGGCTTTAAAATAATGGCAACATTTTGTGCAGATTCTTCCGCAGATGGTCAGTAAGTTGCTGACTCGGTTTTCTTTCTTCAGAAAGTCTTGAACAATGATGTTGAAGCAGTGCGCCAAACACAGAAGTAGCCACCATTGGTCATTGTCTAAACTATATTACTGCCACTAGCCGTGGCAGCAAAAACAATATTACGCCCTTTTGGTCACAGCCATTCAAAGACCTAAGTGTTAAAGTCTTCCAAAAATGTTTGCTTAAGTATGGGATTTCTCCATGGCTACCATGGCTACTGTACCATGCTTCCGAGTGCCATTAAAAATTTCAGCAGTGTCAACTCCTGCAGATATCTTTTCTCTAACCCCCTAAAAAGAGATCCAGTGTGCAGTGATGCACATGTAATCAGTGGCTTGGCAAATGGTCCACATTTCTGTTGTCAGGTGGATAAGCTTGTCCAAGCAATTCCAGCATGTCGGGATGTAGTGCTAGAACAGCAACTCTGGAGATGTAGGACTGGCTGGGAAACTTCCATTTCAGGCAGATTGCTGCCACACATTCTAGAGAACCCACCCTTTCCACAATAGAAAAAGAGAGTAGGTCTAGTGCTAATATTTTAGCCAGCTTCACATTGTACAAACGTGCCATTGGGTGGTTGCGTTTGTACTGCCCCTCCGGCCTAAACATGTTGAGAATTGCAGCCTGGATTTTTTTTTCTGGTGCCACTGATGCAGGTGACTTCTTGAGACCAGATATTGTTAGGCTCTAATCAGGTTTTATTGTTGCAGTACTCTCTTGCCTATGACCCCTTGGTGTCTCGGCCTGATTCTTGTGCCATTGCGATTTTGCTTATGATGATGTGGGCATACCAAAGCACTGCTGGGGATAGGCCTGATTGGTGTACCGGAGAAAATGTCTCCCTCTTGTTCACCTTCCACTGTGATAGGATCTTCATATCCTCCACCAACAACACTTGCAGTTTTTTGGTCACTAAGGTGCACCTCCCACTGGATCGAGTGGTGTTTCTTCAGATGGGTTGTTTGGACTCTGGAACCATAGTTTGTACCAAACTTACCCCGACTACCACCTACTCCACAAATGGAGCATATAGCAATGCTTATCTGCTTCTGGCTAACCGAAAAGAAGTCTCAAACCAGGGAGGTCAAATGTTTGACACTGCTGGTGCCACTTGCAATGTCGGATAAACTGGTAGGTGGGCCGGACGTTTGACTCTCTGCAGTACCTACTTCAACTGAGGTGGATGTGGTGGATGTAGGCCGCTGCCTGGACTTTGTAAATATGGCAGCTGGAGGTGGTGTTGGTGGTATCCGTGCCACATACCTCAAAACAATTTAGGATTGGGTCTCCACTGGGGCGAGGCGAATGTCCATGATGACTAGCTCATCATCAGCCTCCTCTTCTACATCTACCTCCATAATTCTAAGGCTTTCTGGAACCTTCTGTTTCCCTAGCCTTGTCTTGTGGCGTGTCTCACTCTCAGACTGAGGTGGGCTCCATGTGGCATCTAGATCATCAGAAGGGGGCTTGCGGAAGACGCTGATGGACTCGCCCTCCTTTTTCTTGCTGGGGATCTGGAAGACAATGGATCTTCTGAAAGAGTGGCTTGGTCTTCTTCTTCTTCCTCACCAGAAAGCTTGATCTCCTGAACTACCCCTACTTTGGGAGGAACTACTACCATTGGGGGTGGTTGTAGCTGTTGTAGCTCACTCACACATCTGAAGTTCCTGTATTAATTGGGAACTAGTTTGTGATCAAGATAAATCAATTTCAACATCACTGCTTGTCGGTGTTGTTATGATTAGACTGGCTGCCTATGCGACAGACATGGGCTTGGGGCAAGGTTGGTGGGGTGGGTCCAGTGATGCAGGGGAGCTGCTCCCAACTTTCTCCCCAGACACCGCTGCTGCACGCGTAATTTTTGGTTTCCCAAAAAATGTTTTGGGCGCCATACCTGTGATGGTAGGTGGCAGTGACCTCTTCTTCTCACTTGCAACTTTGACTTTCTTGGTACTGGTACCTTTCTTTGGGGCCATCTTGAAGATGTCAGTTAGCACGTAGCAGCACTTGTCTTAGATTCACAATTTGAAGAGATGTCTGTGGTCACACTTCATGTGACGTTGTGCACAGGTCTTCTGTCTGGCAGTACAATGGGTGATGTTGTCGCCTCTTCTTTTGTGCACCTAAAAGGAAATAAGCAAAAAGAACATCATAGAAATGTGGCATTGTTGTGGCTCAATTACTAGCACAAACAAATATAAAATAATTTAGTGTGTGGTCACACTTGTTAGTGTTATTACCTTAGTTATTAAAACAATTAACAGTACAGTGTAATCATTTGTGAGACTTTGACAACAACAAGCGCTTTTATGGTGTACTGTTCAGTACACTCAGGAAGGATAGTTATATATATATATATATATATCTATTATTAGTTTTTTAGTCAATTAAAACTATAAACGAAATCACACAGTTTAAAAATACATAAAAAAATGATAAAAAGGGAATTTTTCATACCGCTAGTACAGCCACCAATTTTTAAAAGCTCTCTCAGCCTGTGGCCTGCGGCTCCGACACAGTCACGAGAGAGATAGAAGGCGGGTGAAGAGGGAGCTGAGGAACAAAACTCACGGCCCCTGCCCCGGCCCCTGGCCCCCCGGTCTCAGTCCTCGTCGCCTCTCCGCCCTTCTCCGCACATCCTACCTGGGAAAAAAATAAGGAGAGTTCAATGGAAGAGTTATCTTACCGAATTACGGGAGCTCAGCGAGAGAGATTCGAGTGAGAATAGCTGTGGAGTGTGGAATAAATCCTGACAGCAGCTCATTAGCAGACCTGCCCTTCCCTGACCAGGAGAGGAGGAAGCGGAGCAACGAGGGTGAGTCCTGATTGACGAGTATTAAACCCCTCTAGGAGCTCCCTCCTGGTATAGATCATAAAGGGGAAGGAATAGGTAATAAAAGGAAAGAGAAATAAAAAGGAAATAGAAAGTCCTTGAAACCCATAGGAGGTGAAGAGCCAACTTGAGCGTGCCTATCTTGACTGTGCTCCCTTACCAGGTTAACTGCACTGCACCTAAGGCCATTTGCTATTAGTCTCTGACGGCAGGTGTTTTATACCTCTGTAATAGCCCTTATTGCCCTGGAGTTGAGTGATCTGTCAATCTGTTAACTTGCCAACTCGCCTATTTGCCAATTGAATGTCATACGGCTGCTTGTTTCATCCTGTGCTGAGTTGAGATGTTATTGGCAACGATTCCGGGTAGCCTGGCAATAGTGGCACTAATGACTTTTAGAACCATGTAGAACCTCATGAACCTGCTGCTTCTTGTTGGCTGGCTGACGTGAGTACTCTTCAAAAACAACACTGTCGAGCAGGGCAGGGAGTCTGCCATTTTTGTCTTACACCTGGAGCAAATCAAGGACTGCAGTGCTGCCCCTGACGGCAGCTACTCCTGGCTCCGTTTAACTTGCAGTGTGGATCAGCAAGCGGTAGGTTCCAGAGCTATATGGAGTAGACAGGCTTGGGAGAGCACTGAGGAGCTTGGCATTTCTTATGTTTAACTAAGTGTCGATAAGAGTAGGCGGCAGGTCTACGTAGGAGTGTTACAATCGTACTGGAATCTTACCCACAAGGAGCTAAAGTAAATATATAATCAAAAGCACAGTCCTAGACATGAGATCAGGTAAGGTAAGGACTGTGGGAACAGCAATTAAACATACAAAAAACTACAGCAATCAAATGTGGTAAAAAAATTAAAAATAAATACTCCAGGTCAGAACCAATCTCTTATATGCCCGATTGCTCGGATGTTCGAGAAATCTCTTAAAATACCAGACAAATTTCAATTTCTGAAGGATCCTGCGGGTGGTATGTTGTCAATGACAATGGAAACAAATAAAGACAAAGACAAATTACAAACACCAATGAAACCCTTTAATACTAATACTAATACTGATGCCCCAAATCAGTCACAAAACAGCAAAGAAATAAAAGATTTGGACCAAATTGAATTTGTCTGGAATGAAAATGAATTTGTGGATCTAGAAATACAAACTGCAGCCCAACAGCTGGAGAAAACTCAAGAACAACCCTCAAAAGATATGAGAAATTGCTATACAACGAAAGAAAATAATATAGCTGTAACATCTAACCTGGCTGTCACTACCGCAGACAAACTGCTGTTGCAACCTGTGGGACCTAGCCAACAAGATTGCCACAATATAACTGACCAAGCTGAGCAGATAGTACAAAGGGTCCCTCTAGAAGTCAACGTTGAGATTACAAAAAGGTCGAGCATAATCTCTGAGGTAACTGAAATACACCTAGACCATCAACCGGAATCCCAAAGGAGCATTCGGACTGACAACATATCCAATGAAGTGGCTGACAACCGTGTAAACAAGGTTGAAATTAGGGAGCAAACAGTAGACTCCGTGGGAGCTGAAGATTCCAAAGATGAAACTCTGGAAACTGGAGCAAAACACCAGGGCATAGTCAAACCCTGGGATATTTTCTACCAAACATCAACCCTTATGCTGGAAGCCCTTCACTATCAATCAACTAAAATGGATATACAAATTGACCTTTTAAAAATGATGGCAAATAATGTGGCTGGGATTGACAACAAACTGGCCCAATTAAATGACCTGATAATCAGAGTACAAAGAGATAATGAAAAAACATCCTCTGACAGCATCTATGTGCCTATCATGGATAAGCTTTCAGCCTTACCTGCGGTATTAACAAGCATAATAGATGATGCCAAAAGAACCATCCATCACAGTAAGGACAACCCTAAAACAAACATCACAAGTTCCATGGGAACAGAAAAAACTGCATCTGGGGATGGTACGGGCAACTCTATTCCCGTAGGGCCACAACAATTAATAAGTCAATTTGATGACTCAGTTAATATACATATTTTACAGGCAAAGAATTATCTGGACAATGAAATCCCGTGTGAAGCTCCGCATAAACTCGTCAAAAACGATCAAAATTCGATTGATACCGAGCCGGATGGATTCTCAACAATGACAAAACGCCAAAAGAAAAAACTCCGCCAAGCAAGAAAAAATGAGAAACAGAAGGTGAATACTACAAGTATTCCCCCCTAAGGACCTCAAATCATCTAACTCAGGACCTAACAACTTCTTCCCTATCTTTGGAAAAAAAACAGTAAACGTTCATGGTTCGATAAATACTAATGAATTACAAAACCAGGAATGGGAAGAAGATAGAGAAGTGGAAGTGGAAGTACAAGTAATAAACAGTATGCCAGAGAGTCTACAAAGGGGATCTAACCAGAATAAAAACCTAAACAAGGAAGAAAGATATCAAACTACCTTTAACTCCGATACAATGAATGGAAGCATTGCTACTAAAGAGTCAGAAACAATGAATTCTCATCTCAAAGCATGTATGAAGGAAAATATAAAAAAGAAGACATTGTCCTAACTGAGGGAAGGGCAGAAAGTAGCCACGACATAATATCTGAACGAGACCACTTGCAGATTAAATGCGTGAATGGGAATAAAACAGTAACCCGTACAACGAAACATACTAAAAAACGAAGGCTGTAAATCAACACAATACTGAAACTAATGAGAAACTCAACTTTACACCAGAATTCTGCTCTAGAGGTAGACATGATATTCTTAATCGAAGGAATTTACTGCGACTTTTCAAATCCATACCTTCCCTCAACAACATTGTATCTAATGACATTATATCTGTTCAATTTATGGAGGATGACCGGAATAGCCAGTCCCCAACCTTAATCTCACTATCCTCAATATATATAGCTGATCAGATAATGAAGGAGCAAAAGATATTCAAAACCTGGGGTATAATACTTACCAAAACAAATTCCAGAGGTTTACCCTAGTCCTTATGTAGGAGATGAAACTCCACTGAAACATAAGAAGGTAGGGACGAAGACTGCATCAGTCCTAAGAAACGCACTTGCCAGATCTCCAGGAAAAAATGAATGTACCATCTTGCAAAAAGAGGCAGAAAGAAACACAGAAATAAATGTAAAATGGATCAATTTGGCACTGCATAGTAACCAGAGTCAATTAAATAGAAGTCCACTACAAATTGGAGCCAAAAGCACACACAAAGAAAAAATAAGTCCATGTTGTAAAATGCTTACTTGGAACGTGGCTGGACTAAGCGAAAAAACTTCTGATCCTTTATGGCAGGGCTTTGTTAAGCAGTATGACATTTTGGCCTTTCAAGAGACATGGGATATATCATCCAGTTTTTCATTAGATGGCTTTCTTAGTTTCTCAATCCCAGCAGTACCGGGGCTGAGAGGAAGAGCTAAAGGGGGCTTGCTTACACTGTTCCCACTTAACTTGGTTGGGGTTTTTAAAAAAATAGATCCCACCCTTCTGAATTCATTGATTATTGAATGGACCACTTCGGACCAACAAAAACTCCTAATTGTTAATTTTTATAATTCCAGGGCGGGCTCATCTGAGAATGAGCATTTGACTGCCCTGGCAGACTTTCTGTCAGTCTACAAACATGATCGCCCTTCTGTCCCAGAGATGGCTATTATGGGAGATTTTAATATTCACCCTTGTGAGGGGGATTGTTATAATGATGTACACGGAGGATCACCTGTGGAGGGGGTCCCCCATTTTGAACATAGTAAGGAGGGTGATGCCCTTGAGAGTCTCCTTGCCAATTCAAACTTATTCGAACCAGGTTTAGGTAATGACGAGATTAGAGCACCTACATTTATTGGGAGGGACGCAAACACAGTTATCGACTATATTTTTGTCTCACCTGGGGTGTTAGCCAAAACGCAGGAGTACAGTGTAGTGACCGCAATTTTTAGTGACCACAACCCCGTCTTATTGGCTATAGATCTTGAGAGTTTCTTGCATGGGAGGAAATCAAGCGTGGCGGCCTCTAAAGACTTGTCAACTGGAGGGCAGGGCAGGAGGGTAAAATGGGAGAGGGTCATTCCAGAAACCTTTTTTAACACTTGCACAGGAAACCGAGGACAATATGGCTGTCTGCCTAGACTCCACTGCATCAGGGGCTAATGTTGTGGATGCCTATGTAGAGATATGCTCACGGATTTCCAAGAATTTAGAGTCTAGAAACGGCTCACATTGTGAGAAGGTGTTTAAATGGTTTGACAAAAAGTGCTCACTCGCCCATAGTGCCCTACTTAAAGCGCTGAAACGTAGACCCAGGGATAGGTTAATTGTGGCGAACCTTTGTAAGGAATATAAACTGGCACTTGCAAATCGCAAGAACCAAATTAAGGAAGAAGCTTGGGGTCATCTACAATCTGTTGATGTGTTGAGAGACAGCAAAAAATCTTGGGCTATCATCAATCAGTCGTTTTTCACTGAGGAGGGGAAATCAGATATGGACTGAGTAATTGAAGATGAGAGTTGGCTTATTCACTTTAGAAACATCTATGATATTGAGCTAGGGGTTCCTACTCCCCCAGATTTAGTTGTACCTCGAAACAATATGTCCATTAAATTCAACACCTCTGAAGTGGAAAAGGCGATTAAAGATACTAGCAAACATAAGGCCCCTGGCCCGGATGGGGTCCCAGCAGATCTTTACATTTTGTACCCACAATTTTGGTCCAAAATTCTAACAAATGTTTTCAATGCAATACCCACCGCAGGCCCCCCAACCTCTTGGTCAACCTCCATTATCGTTCCGATTTTCAAGAAAGGGAACAGGGGAGACCCCGCTTGCTACAGGCCAATCTCCCTGCTGGACTCTGCCGTAAAGATCTTAGGCAGAGTTATTTTACAGAGATTGGGAGATTGGCTTGAGGGGAGTGGGGTTCTCTCTGATCTCCAGTACGGTTTTAGGGCACACAGGGGGACCATGGATCAATGCCTAAACCTTCATTTCATTATTAGCAAGTACACAGTGGTGAAGGAGGGGCTTCTATATTTGGGTTTCATGGATCTTTCTTCCGCATTTGATTTGGTAAATCGTTCTAAATTATGGTTCATTTTGCGGGATATGGGTTTGGACATTACGTTGGTTAATTTTTTTAATGATCTTCACCAGAACTTGTCGGCTTTTGTTAGGGTAACAAGGGAGGGCAGATGTACTGAGCAATTTAGATCAAGAAGAGGGGTCAGACAAGGTTGCATTCTGGCCCCTCTCCTATTTATGCTCTACATTAACTCTTTGGGTAAATCCTTAGATCTGGCCACCCAGGACGTCCCGCGTATGGGAGGGTCGGCCATACCGGTCCTCCTGTACGCGGACGACGCAGTCCTACTTGCTCGAACTGGCTCTGGATTACAAAGATTGTTAGATCATTTAGGCTCTTTTATGGAGGCCTTAGACTTAAAAATCAACACCTCAAAATCCCACGTAATGGTGGTTGGTTCACGTATGAAAACCATGAAGATCAAAACCTTTAGATGCAATGGAACGCCAATCTCAAGGGTACCTTCCTTTTGTTACTTAGGGGTTTTATTTGATGAAAGAGGGAATTGGGGCCCCCATTTGAAACTCAAGGGTAATGTGGTTGCAAGATCCACCACAGCCCTCATGAATTTTTCAAAAAGATTGGGTGCAAGACCCATGGAGGCTATGATCCGCATTTATAAATCAAAGTGCGTAGCAATTGCCTCATATGGGGCTGACATATGGGGCTATGTTCCAACAACAGGGATTCAAATCGTAGAAAATAAGTTCATACGATCCCTTCTGTCACTCCCTCAATCATCCCCTACATATTCCATCCACTGTGAAGTAGGTTTGGGGTATATTTCTGATCACTTAAAAATGGCCCCTTTATTACGTTGGGTTAAAACCTGGCTAAATGAGGAGATCACGCTTAACCACCTAATACTCAAGGATTGTATGGCCCTGGATTGAGTAGATAGAATACCCTGGCTTGCGTATGATAGAGCGGCATGCGTGAGGCTGGGGCGTCCGGAAATGTATCTGTCACCACAGGGTCTCAGGAATGAGGATGTAGGATGGATTAAGCCAGAGGTCTTCAAACTTTTGGATGCCGAGACCCCCCTGTCAACATTTTCAAGCGTAAGGACCCCCTCCTGACAAAAATTTCTAAACCTCTAGGTTATGAGGAAGGTGAGGACCAAATTATGCGACAGGCTTGACTAAATTGTGTGAGTAGAAAATGTTAATAATGTTCTGTGATGCTGCGTATTTTGGGGTAGCATTGCTTTATTATTTAGATGTTTTTTAAACACAGTAATGCTGAGGAAAGATTTCACCCCATCAGTACCAGTTTATAACCAAAATACAGCAAGTAACATCAGAAAGATGTCTAGTCAACCTCTGTGAAGGGCCTCCCAATCTGCAGGAATACGCGCTGCCACATTAGAAGCTCACCTGGCCATGGCCGGGAGCAGCAAGGGTGAGTGCATGGTGATCAGTGTGAGTGCATGGTGATTGGTGTGAGTGCATGGTGATTGGTGTGAGTGCATGGTGATTGGTGTGAGTGCATGGTGATTGGTGTGAGTGCATGGTGATCAGTGCGAGTGCATTGTGATCAGTGCGAGTGTATTGTGATCAGTGCGAGTGCAGGGTGAGCGGGTGAATAGTGTGAGTGCAGGGTGAGCGGGTGAATAGTGTAAGTGCATGGTGATTGGTGTGAGTGCATGGTGATTGGTGTGAGTGCATGGTGATCAGCGTGAGTGCATGGTGATCAGCGTGAGTGCATGGTGATCAGCGCGAGTGCATGGTGATCAGCGCGAGTGCATGGTGATCAGTGCGAGTGCATTGTGATCAGTGCGAGTGCATGGTGATCAGTGCGAGTGCATGGTGATCAGTGCGAGTGCATGGTGATCAGTGCGAGTGCATGGTGATCAGTGTGAGTGCATGGTGATCAGCGTGAGTGCATGGTGATTGGTGTGAGTGCATGGTGATCAGTGCGAGTGCATTGTGATCAGTGCGAGTGTATTGTGATCAGTGCGAGTGCAGGGTGAGCGGGTGAATAGTGTGAGTGCAGGGTGAGCGGGTGAATAGTGTGAGTGCATGGTGATTGGTGTGAGTGCATGGTGATTGGTGTGAGTGCATGGTGATTGGTGTGAGTGCATGGTGATTGGTGTGAGTGCATGGTGATTGGTGTGAGTGCATGGTGATCAGCGTGAGTGCATGGTGATCAGCGTGAGTGCATGGTGATCAGCGTGAGTGCATGGTGATCAGCGTGAGTGCATGGTGATCAGCGCGAATGCATGGTGATCAGCGCGAGTGCATGGTGATCAGTGCGAGTGCATTGTGATCAGTGCGAGTGCATTGTGATCAGTGCGAGTGCATGGTGATCAGTGTGAGTGCATGGTGATCAGTGCGAGTGCATGGTGATCAGTGCGAGTGCATGGTGATCAGTGCGAGTGCATGGTGATCAGCGTGAGTGCATGGTGATCAGCGTGAGTGCATGGTGATCAGCGTGAGTGCATGGTGATCAGCGTGAGTGCATGGTGATCAGCGTGAGTGCATGGTGATCAGCGTGAGTGCATGGTGATCAGTGCGAGTGCATGGTGATCAGTGCGAGTGCATGGTGATCAGTGCGAGTGCATTGTGATCAGTGCGAGTGCATTGTGATCAGTGCGAGTGCATGGTGATCAGTGCGAGTGCATGGTGATCAGCGTGAGTGCATGGTGATCAGCGTGAGTGCATGGTGATCAGCGTGAGTGCATGGTGATCAGCGTGAGTGCATGGTGATTGGTGTGAGTGCATGGTTATTGGTGTGAGTGCATGGTGATTGGTGTGAGTGCATGGTGATTGGTGTGAGTGCATGGTGATTGGTGTGAGTGCATGGTGATCAGTGCGAGTGCATTGTGATCAGTGCGAGTGTATTGTGATCAGTGCGAGTGCAGGGTGAGCGGGTGAATAGTGTGAGTGCAGGGTGAGCGGGTGAATAGTGTGAGTGCATGGTGATTGGTGTGAGTGCATGGTGATTGGTGTGAGTGCATGGTGGTTGGTGTGAGTGCATGGTGATCAGCGTGAGTGCATGGTGATCAGCGTGAGTGCATGGTGATCAGCGCGAGTGCATGGTGATCAGCGCGAGTGCATGGTGATCAGTGCGAGTGCATTGTGATCAGTGCGAGTGCATTGTGATCAGTGCGAGTGCATGGTGATCAGTGCGAGTGCATGGTGATCAGTGCGAGTGCATGGTGATCAGTGTGAGTGCATGGTGATCAGCGTGAGTGCATGGTGATTGGTGTGAGTGCATGGTGATCAGTGCGAGTGCATTGTGATCAGTGCGAGTGTATTGTGATCAGTGCGAGTGCATGGTGAGCGGGTGAATAGTGTGAGTGCAGGGTGAGCGGGTGAATAGTGTGAGTGCATGGTGATTGGTGTGAGTGCATGGTGATTGGTGTGAGTGCATGGTGATCAGCGTGAGTGCATGGTGATCAGCGTGAGTGCATGGTGATCAGCGCGAGTGCATGGTGATCAGCGCAAGTGCATGGTGATCAGTGCGACTGCATTGTGATCAATACGAGTGCATGGTGATCAGTGCGAGTGCATGGTGATCAGTGCGAGTGCATGGTGATCAGTGTGAGTGCATGGTGATCAGCGTGAGTGCATGGTGATCAGTGTGAGTGCATGGTGATCAGTGTGAGTGCATGGTGATCAGCATGAGTGCATGGTGATCAGTGCGAGTGCATGGTGATCAGTGCGAGTGCATGGTGATCAGTGCGAGTGCATTGTGATCAGTGCGAGTGCATGGTGATCAGTGCGAGTGCATTGTGATCAGCGTGAGTGCATGGTGATCAGCGTGAGTGCATGGTGATCAGCGTGAGTGCATGGTGATCAGCGTGAGTGCATGGTGATCAGCGTGAGTGCATGGTGATCAGCGTGAGTGCATGGTGATCAGCGTGAGTGCATGGTGATCAGCGTGAGTGCATGGTGATCAGCGTGAGTGCATGGTGATCAGCGTGAGTGCATGGTGATCAGCGTGAGTGCATGGTGATCAGCGTAAGTGCATGGTGATCAGCGCGAGTGCATGGTGATCAGCGCGAGTGTATGGTGATCAGTGCGAGTGCATTGTGATCAGTGTGAGTGTATTGTGATCGCTGGGAGTGCAGGGTGAGCATGAAAGTGAAGGCTAGAATGAGAAGTGAGTAGTCTGAAAGCAGGGTGCATTCCCAAAAACTTGAAGCGTAGGGTTTCAGATATAAGTTAAAATATTGCTATAATGGCATTAATCAGGGTTCGAGGGTGGAGGAAATAAATAATGTGCTGATCCTGCAACAAACTTCCAGTCTAATGATTAGGGTTACCATCTCATTATTTTGATGGCCCAGAAATAAGCAGTCACCTACAGCTGTATTTTTTGCACTTATCTGTGAATACTTAGAACAGCAAATATAAATAGAAAGCACTTTTAATTGTGTTCTATGGATGCCTTAATGATCCATGACTAATAATTAAAGAGAATAAAGACAGAAAAGTCACATACCTAATTAATACATACTTTTTTATTTATAACTCAATTTAGTGTCAAGAGTAGGCCTTTGCAGGATCGTTAAACAACACATAGCAGGCATGTTTCTTTTGGCAACCCAACTTTATATTTATTTTCATTAAATACATTCTCACACTACAGCAGTAAGTGTAAAAATGCAAATGTAAGAAATAGGCAGAGTGGGTGCCCAGGGGGTACTGGAACCATAAAAAAACGAATCTTTGGTAATCGGTTAACAAAGGCATATAAATATGTTAATGGTCTTTAATGAACTGTGAAAACTCAGGCCGGAGATAAGACTCCAGACACTGCCCAGCCGAGGCCCCAGGAGCGCGAGCTGCACTGCAGCCCAGGCCGAGAGACAGGATGGGGGAGGAGGGGGGCTGAAGCCCTGGAGGCAGAAGTGACACTGTGAAGGCGCGACCCCCTGTGCATCGGTCCACGGCCCCCCTGGGGGTCGCGCCCCACAGTTTGAAGACCCCTGGATTAAGCGCAACTTCCTCAATTTACTTGAGTCGGAAAGGGAGGAAGTTGAACTCAGGAAACCTATGGTGAGATCAATCTATCAACTTGTGATCTCCCCAGTCATGGAACCCTATCTGAAATACGTGACCAACTCTTACCATCGTTTCCTGTTAGTTAGATTCAGGTTCAACCTCATCCACCTCACACTAGGTACCTACCTGAAGTGGGGACCCCCTGAAGATACTCCACCCGGCACCTGTGATAGTTTCTCTACACAGGACACGCTCCACTTGGTGATGTTTTGCGAGCATTTTCTGGTAGCCCGTAAAAAAATGTTCTGAAGGTACTAAAATTCGTCCAGGTGAGGCCAGCCCTCCTACATTTACAAATGCTTGATTCTATGCAGGTTACGCATAGTGTAGCCAGTTTTTTGGTAGTGGCAGCGCGTATAAATAAAATCAGACTCACCCTAATGAATTTACTATCAGGAGGACACATAACTGAATGAGGATTGTCTGAAAATAGGGTTGGGCCTTATATTTATGATACAGATTGTGTCCCTTTTCTCTTTGTATCAAAGATTTTAACTGTTTTAGATTGTTTGAACTGCAATCATGTGTATATCTTATTTCTGTACAAATTTTATTGTGTATATAATGTGTATGTAATGAATTTTTGTATTGCATTGCTTTTATGGTTTTTATTAACCGAAATAAAGATGTATTGACTGACTGACTGACTGACATAAAAAAAATGATAAAAAGTGAATTTTTCATACCGCTAGTACAGCCACCAATTATTGCGTTGCAAGATCTTTGCTTTCTTCAACTATCCTTCCTAGGTATTTTAGTCGGTAGACCAAACACTAAGCTACATTAGATAAAAGTGACCAAACATGGACTGATCGTTACCCTGATGTCTAGAAATGCAAGCTTTCCACACAGATAACTAAAAAAGCCCCTTACGTAAGTTAATATATGTAATTAAGGTGCATATAAGCATGACTGAATCAAGTATAAATACAGTGCCTGATGGGCTATGAGACCCGCTGTTAAAAAGCAATTATGAAAAAATTCACATCATGCAAAATACAAAAAGAGATAAAGTAGCTGTCTGAGCCTAACGAGATTGGGAGCTACTGCTTTCAAGCCCTAGCAACCTGTCCTTCACAGTTTCTGTGCATGATAAGTTAACATAGGAGGTTTTCAAGTTATTATATTTTAGAATGACATTCAGGGACCCCCTCCAGATAACACATCCCGTATCCTATTAGCTGATCATTTCTGAAAACAGATCAATAACTGAGTCAGTCTAATGTTCAGCATGGTGTTGTTTGGTTCCCTGGACTCTACCAGTGCATGTCTGCATGACCTAATTACCCATTCAACAAACTCCCGCCTTAATAAAAATCTTCGTTGAACCATTAGAGCATGACAAACACAGAAAATATGAAGCAAAAATTCAGTCCCCTGGTGGTATAGATGGCAGAGCCGGTCTTCACTTAGACCGGACATCCTCCATTTTGGCATGAGGTCTAGCGTGGGTATTTCTCTGAATCTTAGGGCCAGAAATGACTGTTTGATATTCCGGTTGGAAGGTGCGGCTAACAGTGCTGATTTTCTTGGAGTGGAATAGGATTTCAACAACAGTCACCCATGGCGACGTTTTGACATGGTTTCTTTGTCTGCCACCCAACTTTGCAGTTTAGTAGATTTCTTTACTAGTTTCTTAAAGCTTTGCCCAGCGATATTAAAGGTCCAAAGGTCACCCAGCTCAAGCCTCGTAATACTGTTTTCTAAATATTTCTTGTGAGCACCATTGCCCCTTTGCAAGTTTTGATCCAGACTAGATTATCCAGAGTGTTTTCAGTTGCTGCTCGCAGGTTATAACAAAGCTTTACAAACGCTGCTTCTATAGTTTTGTAAGCAGAAATTCTAGCTGGATCTGCTCAGGAGAGGCCGACTTGGGGAGCCTAAAGATTTGTTTATAGGCTCTTATCATCAGTTTTTCTAACAAAAGACCATCATCGCCCAGCATAATCTCCATTCTGTATGCAAGGGTTGGCAACAGTTTAGCTTTCATAACTGATCCCATGGCCTTGAATAGATCTGGCCAGTGACAAGAAGCCATAATAAGGGGCCAATTGCATCTACTTTCACTACTAGATATACATAGAGTTTGACCTCCTCAATTTAGTTTCCGTTGATAAACCATTTTCGATTGATATTAGAAGGACGATTGCACACCATCACATTTGTTTTTGAAAAATGTATTTCCAGGCAATTCTTTTCGGTATAAGCTACCAGAGTGTTGAGCAGCCTTTGAAGTCCTATTGACGTGTTACTGAACACACTAGGTAATCCGCGTTTAGGATATGTGACAATTGTTGACCTCCAACAGTCGGAGCATGGGCCATCTGTTTGTCAAGCTCAGTAGAGAGATGGGGCCATTTTGTAAAGGCATTTAATTTAATACACATGAAAAAAAGGTGATATACTACACAAAAAAAAACATTTTGTATTTTTAATCTAATGCCATCCATGGCCAAAATGATGTTTAAATTCAACAGACACCACATAAACAGTTTTTGTTTCATGCAGCCACGAGTAGCTCTGGCCTATTGGTTGGAAAACCCATTGGCAGACTAGGCCACATGGTGAATCAATTCAAATCAATATCGCAAATGTATTAAAAACAGTTAGAAATGTAGTGAACTGTGCTACATTTTTTCTGAATAAAAGAAGAAAAAATTGCATGGAAAACAACAACCAGCAAGAAGACATGTCCACCACAAAGATGGCATATAGGCCTATGGCAGAAGCACACTAGCTGCCTTCACAAAATGGCTACCAGCCACATGGTTAGGCCTCAACAACAAGCAATAAGCCTACAAAGGGAATAAAATGCAGCCCTCTGGCAAAAGCACACTGGCTGCCTTCACAAAATGCCTGCCAGCTACATGACCAGGTCACAACAAAAAGCAATAACCCTACAAAGTGAAGACAATGCAGGTCTATGGCAAAAGCACACTGGCTGCCTTCACAAAATGGCCACCAGCCACAGGGCTAGGCCACAACAACAAGCAATAAGCCTACTAAGGGAAGACAATGCAGGCCTATGGCAAAAGCACACTGGCTATCTTTACAAAATGGACGCCGGCCACAAGGCCAGGACACAATAACAAGCAATAATCCTACAAAGGCAAGACAACGCAGGCCTATTACAAAAGCACACTGGCTGTCTTCACATAATGGCCACCAGCCAGCCACATGGCCAGGCCACCACAACAAGAAGCAAAAGCCAAGAGTAACAAAGGGAAGACATGCAGTCCTATGGCAAAAGCACACTAACAGCCTCCACAAAATGGCCACCAGCCACATGGTCACAACAACAAGAAGGAGGCCTAGAAAATAATGAATTCAGGCAGGCCTATAAAGACATAGACTTTACAAAATGGCCGCAGGCAACATGGGGAGGCTCAGCCAAGGCAAATGATGTCCTAATATTACAAACACACTCACACACTGGCCAGACAAAGGAGGCATGCTAAAAAAACATCATTAATGCAACAGTGCCAAAAACGAAAATCCACAGGACTAAAAAGGTTTGCAAGTTATAACCACACACATCCAACAAAGGAATTTAATTTAACACACATAAAACAAAGGCGAAATACCACAAAAAACTATTTTTTTATTTTTAACCCAATGCCATCCATGGTGATGCTTAAATTCAACAGACACCACAGAAACAGTTGTTTCATGCACCTGTTAGTAGCTTTGGGCATACTGGCTGAGAAATGCCTACTTTTGGCAGACTACTGGACTACATAGTGAATTAAATAAATATTGCAAATTGATTTTTAAAAAATGGAGAAAAATGTAGTGAACTGTGCAACGTGTTTCCTTTATAAAAGAATAAAAATTACTTACAAAAAAACAACTAATACAGGCCATCCAACACAATAAATTAAAAAAAATATGAAAAGTACAAATAAATCTAGATGCATGGCCCTGCCAAACAAACAACACCAATTTTTCAACTCACTTCTGAAATCTCAAATTCAAGGTCCTCAAATCCAATGATATATTATGCAGCAGACACAAAGAGTAATCCTCCCAGCTCCAAATACAAATACAAGTGACCAGGAGACAGACCAAGCACTGGGAGGAGTCTGCTGGACAGAAACAGGAAGTTGGAGGGCCTGGGGCATTTCCTTCCTCTTGAAAAAAACTGTTAAAAAAGAAAATAGACTCCATGCACAAAAAAGAATAGCCAAATGTCAATTTGAGGAGTTTTTTACTCCAAATCGTCATTTCGAGAAGATTTTGATGCTACTCTGGGAGAAAACACTCTCTAGATTGTAGTGGTGGTAGATCCTGCACGTTCAGGATCGCGATCTTCACAAAAACCCTGCTGGTACTCCACTGGCACGCTCAAGTGACGTGTTGACGATCATAAACTCTCGTATGACCATGCGGCCGCCTAGCAAATCTCAAACAGATAGGAAAATGTTGTCGGCAATCGCAGGCACCCAGTAAGTCGCTCCAAAACACACAACATCTCCACTGTGTTGCAGAGTGTGGAATTTTCGGCAACTCCGCGTTCTTCTTGAAACGTGGAGTTGCCAAAACTCCGCAAACTTAGAGAGCGGAGCAGAATTTTACATCAAGGCTTAATGAACGACCCAAAGAAGGGTATTGACTGCTGCTGGAGGGCGTGTCAAGACAAATTACTTGATGTTGTGAGCCCCCTTACCAAAATTATAGACCCAGCTGAACAATCTAAGCAATAAGCTAAACCCTTACCTGTGGATATCATAGCTGGTTGGGCGCAACCAGCAATGTGCCTTTTGGGCAATGCCAATTGCGCCTTGCCGGCTGAGAGAAGACGCTTCCTTCTTTTAAAAATAGACCCGAAGCTAGAAGTGCTCTCCTCATCTGAAGCGGGCCATAGAAAATGGTAACTTGTTCAGTGACCATTTCTTGAAGGAGCTGGGTAAATTTGTAGCCCTTTCCAGCCCTTGATAAGGCCCAGTTCTCCATCAAAAACCTTTGTCCTGGGGAAGGTTTTCGCCGAGGACAGAAGAGGCAGGGGTCGCTCCTCCAGCCGCAGTTCCCAGAAAGGCTCCTACAGAGGCCAGACCCAGTGAAACAATTGCTGGAATGATGGCTGACAGGACACCTTCTACCCTAACCAACTAACTGGAAAAGGCAGAGCCAAGTAAGAAAGAGGTAGAGCTAATGCCCCAGGAGATTTTAATGGTAAGAAATACCCTTTCTTCCTCTCAAGAGTTAGTAGGGACACTAAAATTGTTCATTAACAAGTGGGAAGAGATCACTTTGGACCCGTGGGTCCTGGAAACGGTAAGGTGCTATCACATAGAGTTCTACAGAACCTTCCGATCTAGTCATCCAGACCGCACCCTTTAGTTTTACCAGAT
This sequence comes from Lissotriton vulgaris, assembly GCF_964263255.1. Classification (NCBI taxonomy): domain Eukaryota; kingdom Metazoa; phylum Chordata; class Amphibia; order Caudata; family Salamandridae; genus Lissotriton; species Lissotriton vulgaris. Next base: position 1,120,880,634 of record NC_141698.1, read on the forward strand.
GCAGATATGGCGCTGATTGACTAAAGGTACAGGATCTTCCTTCTAAGGTAGTGATTCAGAGGTTGATGCTGCAGCCTCTGGGTTTCCTGAGCAATCTCTTTCTGGTAGTAAAGAAAGACAAGGGGTTTCAACTGATGATGAACCTAAGAAGCTTCTTTTTTTTTTATATTTTATTTTATTGAAGGTTGTGGTGCAATAAAAGGAACATAAAAATTAATTTAGCACATACACAACATTAAAACGATTGACATAGGAATACAGTTACAAAGATATAACACTCAAATATAAATACGTAAAAGCACAATTCATGATGTGGGGATAAAATACATTTGTCTTCAAATAAAAATATCAAACAATGCAGATCCAGGTTCAAATTCTGTCATCCCTCCACTTCGTAACAGGGGCCCAAAAGCGTCTGCCCATCTCTCGTTTTTTAGCACCTTTAAAATCATATAAACAAGACTCTATATTGTGTATGCCTAAAAATCTCGAAAGCCACATCTGGTAAGATGGGGCTGTAACACCCTTCCTTACCAAAATTATAGACCCAGCTGAACAATCTAAGCAATAAGCTAAACCCTTACCTGTGGATATCATAGCTGGTTGGGCGCAACCAGCAATGTGCCTTTTGGGCAATGCCAATTGCGCCTTGCCGGCTGAGAGAAGACGCTTCCTTCTTTTAAAAATAGACCCGAAGCTAGAAGTGCTCTCCTCATCTGAAGCGGGCCATAGAAAATGGTAACTTGTTCAGTGACCATTTCTTGAAGGAGCTGGGTAAATTTGTAGCCCTTTCCAGCCCTTGATAAGGCCCAGTTCTCCATCAAAAACCTTTGTCCTGGGGAAGGTTTTCGCCGAGGACAGAAGAGGCAGGGGTCGCTCCTCCAGCCGCAGTTCCCAGAAAGGCTCCTACAGAGGCCAGACCCAGTGAAACAATTGCTGGAATGATGGCTGACAGGACACCTTCTACCCTAACCAACTAACTGGAAAAGGCAGAGCCAAGTAAGAAAGAGGTAGAGCTAATGCCCCAGGAGATTTTAATGGTAAGAAATACCCTTTCTTCCTCTCAAGAGTTAGTAGGGACACTAAAATTGTTCATTAACAAGTGGGAAGAGATCACTTTGGACCCGTGGGTCCTGGAAACGGTAAGGTGCTATCACATAGAGTTCTACAGAACCTTCCGATCTAGTCATCCAGACCGCACCCTTTAGTTTTACCAGATGCAGATATGGCGCTGATTGACTAAAGGTACAGGATCTTCCTTCTAAGGTAGTGATTCAGAGGTTGATGCTGCAGCCTCTGGGTTTCCTGAGCAATCTCTTTCTGGTAGTAAAGAAAGACAAGGGGTTTCAACTGATGATGAACCTAAGAAGCTTCTTTTTTTTTTATATTTTATTTTATTGAAGGTTGTGGTGCAATAAAAGGAACATAAAAATTAATTTAGCACATACACAACATTAAAACGATTGACATAGGAATACAGTTACAAAGATATAACACTCAAATATAAATACGTAAAAGCACAATTCATGATGTGGGGATAAAATACATTTGTCTTCAAATAAAAATATCAAACAATGCAGATCCAGGTTCAAATTCTGTCATCCCTCCACTTCGTAACAGGGGCCCAAAAGCGTCTGCCCATCTCTCGTTTTTTAGCACCTTTAAAATCATATAAACAAGACTCTATATTGTGTATGCCTAAAAATCTCGAAAGCCACATCTGGTAAGATGGGGCTGTAACACCCTTCCAGCCAGCAGAAATCAGGATTCTTAGCACATCGACCGACATAAAAACCAGGGCTGCCGCATCCTCTGTCAGGGCCAATTTGGAGTCTGTACCCATTAACATCAATGTTGGGGATAGATCAATCCTGTGACCTAGCAGCCCCTCCCAAAATTTCATAATTGCATCCATAACTGGGCCCAGCCGGTCGCAAGTAGCAAACATATGTACTAAGTCTGCTTGACCCGTATTACATCTAGGGCAGCAGTCGTCATTCCTAACACCCCACGCAAATAATTTGGCCGGCGTATGGTACAAATTAAAAACGGGTTTAAAGTGCTGAGCCCGTAAATTAGAGGCCCGAAAGAGCTTTTTATTTAAACATAGTGCGAGATCCAGATCAACATCCGGATTTCCCAATTTAATTGCCCAGTCACTTTCAACCTTCCCTACATCGTCCTGGATCCTTGAGACCAAAAGATTGTAAACCACATTAATCTTCCTGCAACCTCTAGCCAAGGCCTCAACCATAGGGAAATCGACCAGAGGCTTCAGTTTAGGTCTAATGGCCATCCTCACTCCGCAACTCCACTCCCACTCTCGCTGGCTTATCATCTGCCTCTCAAGCCAAGGCCATTAACACCTGGCTGGCTGGAGGCTGCGACTCAGTGGCGCCCTTACGTCGCATTTCCATCCGCCGACCAAAGGACTCCAATAGATGGTTTAATGACCACCTAAAAGATCTCAAACTGAGCGCCCGACGGGCGGAGAGGCAATGGAGGACAAACTACAGTCCCTTATCAAAAACACACTTCTTATCAGAACTGGCTAAATATAAAACAGCAATCCTGGCTGCAAAAACCTCCTACTTTTCGCTAAAAATAACTTCCGCAGAAAACAAACCCAGGGAGATCTTCGGCATAGTGAATGACCTGGCATTCTCAGACCGAACCTCGTCCCAAATTCCTCCTTCCCAGCCTCTCTGCGACCAACTTAATATCTACTTCTTAGAGAAAATTACTACCATCAAGTCCAACATCCCACCACCCTCGTCTGCCTTCGTCGATCCCTCCCCCCTTCCGTTCAATGCCCTTTTACCTCCATTCCCCCCTTCACTCAAGACTCTTTTCTGGAGATACTTCCTAAAGTGAAGTCGGTGTCTCCCGCGGACGTCTGCCCAGCACGAGTTCTGCAGCATATTTACTCTGGCTGCCCTGACCCCCCCATTGCCTTCCTCAACAGTTCTCTGGCACAGGGCGTAGTGCCCTCTGTGCTAAAGGCAGCTACAATAGTGCCCATCTTGAAAAAACCTGGCGCGGACCCCTCCATCCCGGCCAACTACCGCCCCATTTCCCTGTTACCCTTTTTGGGTAAGGTGATGGAAGGCCACGTCACCGCGGCACTTAGCGCCCATGTTGAGGCAAATGGAGGACTGGCATCCCGCCAAGCCGGGTTCCGTCCCAGGCATTCGACCGAATCAGTCGTGGTCGCAGTCTTAGACAAACTCAGAAAGGGCATGGATGAGAACAAACACCAGGCACTGGTCCTCCTTGATCTTTCCGCCGCCTTTGACACGGTGGACCATACCATCTTACTTACCCGTGTCAAGGCGGCTGGTATTGGGGGATCAGCTCTGGTCTGGCTCTCCTCCTTTCTGAGGGACCGCACTCAGGCGGTTCGGCTGGGCGACTTCACGGCCACCCCTCTCCCTGTCACTTGCGGTGTTCCCCAGGGATCCTCTCTCTCCCCTTTGCTTTTCAATCTCTATATCTTTCCTCTCATTTTTGCACTCCAGCAGCTGGAGGTCACCGTTTATAATTACGCGGACGACCTCCAGCTCATCTTTGATCTGTCCCCCTCTCCTCTCTCTGTCTCTAATTTCCAGTCAACTATGACATTCATCAGGGACTGGATGAACCACAACCACCTTAAGCTGAACCCGGATAAAACCGAGCTGGTTCTCACTGGTGGTTCATCCAGCCCCTGGAACTCCTTCTTTTGGCCCCCTTCTCTTGGTCCCGCACCTACCCCTTCCACCACGGTCAAAACACTCGGTGTTAAAATAAACAACCAGCTCACACTCCATTCACAAATTGGTTCCGTGGTATCCTCCTGTTTCCTCACTCTCCGCACTATCCGCACTGTTTCCCGTTTCTTTTCCCCCCAGGCACTTAAGATCATCATGGCCGCACTTGTGATATCGCGACTGGACTACGCAAACGCTCTCTACCATGGTATCCCCGCGTACAGCCTGCGTAGACTCCAGATTATTCAGAACCAGGCAGCCCGGCTGGTGTACGGCCTTCCTCGCTATCACCATTCCACCCCCCTTCTCAAGGAGCTTCACTGGCTCCCTGTAAAAGAACGTTCTCTTTTTAAGATCGGCTGCATGGCCTTCCAGGTCCGCCAGGGCACTGCCCCCGCTTTCATCTCTTCATTAATCAACCTTTATGTACCTGCAAGAGAACTCCGGTCTTCCTCCAAGTCCCTTCTCCAGATCCCTCACTTCACACGCAAAAAGTGGGGCGGGGCCAACTTTTCTACCCTGGCTCCAACATTCTGGAACTCTCTCCCCGATCATCTCCGCTCTGCCACCCAGTACCTCCCCTTTCATAGAGATCTGAAAACGTTCCTCTTCAGCCAGGCCTTCCCCTCTTAAAACTCTCCTAATGTCTCCTCTCATCCTTTCTTCCGGTCTCTCTCCCTCAGTTGCTGATCCCCCTAGCGCCCGGAAACCGCAAGGTGTACGCTGCGCTTTAGAAATATTTTAAATTAGAAATTAGAATTAAGATACGGGAAATTTGACCATAGATAAGCCACTGATTAGCAGGGAGGCCATACCTCCTTTGCATATCCTCAAACCCAATTATCTTATCCCCTTCCATTAGGTCTCCAATGGTCTTAACCCCCAATCCCTTCCAAATCTGTAGGTTCCTATCTGCTCTTAACTGAGGGAAAAGACTTGAATTTTCCAGGTGAAGATAGGGATTAATTTTAGGGGCATTAAAAAATTTTAGAATAGCTTTCCATACCTGCCAAGCCCCAGATAGAGTCTTAAAGCGGGCCTTCTTATAAAACCTGTATTCCACTTCGGTCAGCAACAGGCCTGTTGCTTTCTCCCCCAACAGCATCTTAAAAATTGGGGGGGGGGCCCTGAGCATCCGGGCTTACTATTTCTCCCACAGGACCAGTATCAAAATGGAAAAAGATAGCCATTTGAATCAAAAGGCAAGACCAATGATATAATCTAAGGTTTGGACATGCCATCCCGCCCCTTTCCCTCGGTAATGACATAAGACTCGTAGAGCCTCTGACCTTGCCATACTGCCATATAAACCTAATAAAAACAGATTCCAGATGTTTCATAATTTTTTCCTCAATAGATGGAGGTATAGCTCTAAACAAATACAACACTCTGGGAAACATTAGCATCTTCAGAGCGTTAACCCTGCCTACCAGAGAAAGATGCATCAAATCCAACCTTTTTAATTCAGCCTCTATAGACTTAATTAGGGGGGGTAGTTCTCTTCCACTATTCTACCCACTGAAGCATTTATCTTTACTCCTAAATAAACAGCAGAGTCCACAAATCTTGAATCAGATTTCGGGATATTTTTTGTACAAATTATCTGTGTTTTGGATTCGTTGAGGAGGTACCCTGAACCTAGACCAAAATCCTTCGCCATCTGTACTAAAACCGGAAGTGCTTGCTGGGGATTTGTCGTAATAATGGCCAAATCATCTGCATATGCTAATATCCTATTGACATGACCATTAAGAATCACTGGGTAAATACTGGGGCAGTCTAATATTCTCTGAATAAGGGGGTCAATATACAAAGAAAAAAGGATGGGGGAGCAAGGACAGCCCTGGCGCGTCCCTCTCCGTATCTTGAACTGATCCGACTTTTCACCCATGACTGTAATTCTTGCAACTGGGTCCATGTACATAGCCTTAATAGCTCTGATGATTTTCTGCCCAAAACCCCTCCCCGCCAGTATACCTCAGAGAAAGCTCCAACCGACTCGATTAAAAGCTTTCTCTGCGTCGAGCAGGATCATGGCCATCCCCCCCCGTGGCTTCCTGGGCGTCAAACAAAGTAATAGCTCTGCATGTTTGATTTGTGGTGCCATGCCCAGGAACGAACCCATGCTGCCACGGGGAGACGAGACCGCCAATGATCCTGCCCAACCTCTTTGCCCAGATCTTTGAATAGAGTTTAGCATCGGCATTCATTAGGGATATTGGCCGGTACGACCCTGGTTTTTCCGCTGGTTTCCCCTTCTTATGAAAGATTATAATGTTGGTTTCTTTCCACGAATCCGGAACCACCCCCGAGTACATAATCCCATTAAATAAATCCACCAACAGAGGCACAATCTCCCATTCCATAGCTTTGTATACCTCCAGGGGGATCCCGTCAGGGCTAGAGGCTTTCCCAGACGCTAGCTCCCGCAATGCATATAGAACCTCGGAATATGAAATATCTTTATCTAGATCCGCTCTTGTTATATCATCCAATCTAGGGCCCCTATCAAAACACCCCTCCACTTGGTTGCTGTCCGAATCTCCCTCTTCATACAATTTTTGATAGAAAGTTTTAAACACCATCAAAACATCCTTAACATCCGTAAATATATTCCCATCCTCCTCTATACAGGTGATCACATTCTTGGAATTTTCCTGTCTTAGCCGAAGGGCAAGAACTCTACCAGCTTGCTCCCCTGTTTCATACCTCTTAGCCCTTGAGGCTTGAAAATCCCCGATAGCCTTCTGTGTAACCTCTTTCTGCAATGCCGCTTTAACCACCAGCAATACGCTCTGGCTATTCTCACCATCCCCACCTGTGGCTATATCCCTTATATGTTGTTCCTCCGCAATTACAAACTTACCCATTAATTTCTCTACCTCCCCCCTATCCTCTCTTCTGAGCCTAGCAGAACAGCTGATCGTCTCTCCCCTTAAAGCGGCTTTAAAAGCCTCCCACACTCCGTTCCGGGATGTACTATACCTATTTGCCTCAAAAAATTCTCCTACCCAATTGTTCATATGATCTATAAACCTGCTATCAGCCAGTAGTTTTCTTTCAAACGTCCAGCTAGCTTTTGACCTTTCCTGCCTTCCCAGATCGTATTTTATCACCAGAGGGTTATGGTCTGAGATTACCCTTGGGAGTTTAAGGATCTCGACTTTTTCAATTTCCGACACAGATATAAAAAAAAATGTAATTTTGAATACTTTTGGGCCGGATTTGAGAAATACGTATAGCCTGCATTCAGGGGCTCCTTAACTCGCCATACATCTTGCAGCCCATGCGAGCTGAACAACGCCTGGACTGCCTTAAAAACTCTGGGTTTCCTCCCCTGGTATGATATTCCATTACCCCATTCAGATGATATATTTAAATCGCCAGTAAATACCAAGGGGGTAGGCCAATTGGCAAGCTCCACTTCTAGCAAATCAAAGATTTCAGGGTCATCATCATTGGAACCATATACGCCACAAATAGTGAATTTGAGCTCCATTTCAGCTATCACCCATCTTCCATTGCTGTTGGTTCTCACTTTCCTAACCTTCCCTAAAGCGGTTCTTCCCAAAATAGCAACCCCCCTAATATTTGACGATTGTGTCGTACAGGCCAGTAGCTCAAAACCATTAATGAGAAGCATATTTCTCTTTGACCATGGGAGATGGGTCTCCTGAAGGCAGAGAAGATCTATCCTATTATGTTTCACCACATATGCTAACCTCTGCCTTTTCCTCCAGTCATTCAAACCCCCCACATTCATTGTGCAAATGCTAATGTTCGCCATTCAATTGAGTGAAACAACATATAACAAAAACCTGCTCAAATGTCTTTATCATTGTTAACGTTTTTTGTCTGTGATCAATAAAGCACCTTTTCTTTCTTTTTTCAGTTTTCACCCCCGTCCGCCCTCCCCTCCCTCTCCCTTTCCCACCCCAAAAATCCCACACTCACTACCTCCCTCACCCCAAACCCCCTTCAACTCCCCACCCTCCCTACTCTGTGAGGCGCTCAGACCTAGTCTGTGCGTGTGATGGAGCACGGTTTGTGTGGTGAAGGCCAGCTTAATTCAAACCACCCGACAACCTACAAAAACTTGGAGCCCAACAAATCCCAAATCACCCAAACACGATAGTCAAACTATATAGTCCGATATCAGCCCATAGTCATTAGCCCTGTCCAGCACCATTCATCCTAGCTCCCTATGGAATCCAAATATTCTTTCGCTTTAATCTCAGAAGAGAAGAAGAATGTCTTCCCGTCAGTGATAATTTTCAACTGCGCCGGATTTATTAGATATACCTGAAGTTTTTTGTCCTGAAAGGGCTTAATCAAACATCTTAACCACCAGCGTCTCTCCACCCTTGCGTGGCAGAAATCCGGCAGCACAAAAAAAGAATACCCATCGCAATCCCTTTTGGCATTAGCCTTTGCTAAATCCGAGATAGATTGTCGCAGAATGTAATTTCCTAGAAAAATCAAAATCGCCCTAGGTTTGTCCCCTTCCTTCTTATACTTGCTGGCTTTAAAAGGAGTGCGGTGAGCTCTCTGCAGCTCTGAGGCCCAATTCCAGCTGGTGAGCTCGGGGAATGCTTTTTGAAAAAGCTTGATAATAAATGCCCTAATGTCAGTCCCTGCTGCTCCCTCCGGAATTCCTAGGACCCTCAAGTTGTTCCGGCGAAGCCTGTTCTCCAACTCCTCTAGCTTCCATTGTATGTCAACTACCTGGGAGCATTGTGCATCGACCTTGGCTTCTGCCTCGCCCACCTCGGTAGAGACAATCCTATCCTCCAGGTTAGAGACTCTGTCCCCGGTGTTCACACAGGCCTTGGACAACTTCCTAACGACGCCCCTCATTTTACGCATCGCTGCCTGCGATTTACGATTTTCCTGTTGTGTCTCCTCCCTATGGGAGATAATCTCCTGGTGAATTGTTTCCAGTAAGGTCATTTGTGCCATCTCTATATCCGGGCTGCCATGTGAGGGCGTCAGGATGAACTGATCCCACTGCAATTCACATTGAGGGTCTCCCTGACCTTTTACCACAGCGACTGATGCTTTCAATACAGTAGCCGGTTTTTGCTTTTCCAATTCCAATTCGCTCTCTGAATCCCCGAAAGAGCTACAGTCTCCCTCCTCCTCATCCTGGGACCATTCCACCCCATCGGAGGCTGAAAAGAAGGCTTCGCTCTGAGCCCCTTACCCAGCACCGCCGGTCTCTACACCCTGTTCCAAAGGAGCTGGCTGTTCACTTCCACCAATATCTCTCCCTCCTTGAGCCTGTGATTGTATCTGAGGATCAATAAAGGACCCATTGATCACCCACAAAGGTGCTGCAGAGTGCCCAGAAGCATTTCCCTTCGTTGACAGTTCCACCTTATCCTGTGCAATGCCCTCCATCGAGGGGGTCCCAGATGCTGGGGATATAGCTCTACCACCATTAATATCGACCTGGGATACTTGCTGTAACTTATTCTCGGTTATACTTTCTTCTAATATCCTGGGTGCACCCCCTGCTGCTATACTAGGTGCAGCCTCCGTTGCCTCCACTACCTGCTCCTTACCGGGTTTGATGCACATGTCAGCAATCGAGGTGGCTGCCTGTCTGGTCCGAAATACCGAATGCTGCTTTCCTTTCAAATTCTCCCGCGTCGGTGCACATGTCAGCAATCGAGGTGGTTGCCTGTCTGGTCCGAACTACCGACTGCTGCTTTCCTTTTAAATTCTCCCGCATCGGTGAAAGCTCTCCTGTGTCTTTAACTATGGACTCTTCTCTGAGGTTTTTCTTTTTCCCCGCAGCTTTAGACGCTTGATTTTGTTTTGGGGCCATCCTCGCCCGCTGGGGTCCCTCCTGTAGATCAAATGCCCTCGAACGCTCTGATTGTTTGGCGTCCACACACTCCGTTTCTTGCTCAGACCTCCTACGTCGCTGGAGCACTCGCACACGACTCCACCCTCCGGGAAACCCTCGCCGCCGCAGGCAGGGAGAGCCAGCTCTCGCAGCAATCAGAACGCTGAGCCGCAGCAGGACAACGCAGCAATCATGCCCCGGGATGACCCGTTTCCTCTGCTCCGCTCTGCTCCGGGCTCCACATAAGGTATGCTGCGCTCAGCTTGGGCTGCTTCACCGTTTGGGCTCCTCTTTATTGCCGGCTCTCACCACACCGCCGCTCCGGTCACAACTAAGCGGCCGCCATCTTGCCTCCGGAGGAACCTAAGAAGCTTCAATGAGTTGCTGGTATATCGCCAGCTCAAAATGGAGGGCATCCACCTCCTAAGAGATCTGTTATTACAGAACGACTGGATGATGCTTCTGGACGTCAAGGACACCTATCTGATGCTTCACAATTTTCCACCTCATCGCCGGTTCCTTCAGTTTGCTTGTAGGGTTTCAGGTGTCCAAGTTCCAGCCTCTACTTGTTGGCCTTTCCTCAGCCCTGTGGTGTTTCACGAAACAGCTCAAACCAGTGGGGGAGATCCTTCAGACGAAGTGCATATGGCTAATCATCTATCTCGACAATCTTCTCTTGATGGGCCAATGGCAATCCCAGCTAGTGCCCCATTTGAACATGACTATAGCATGTCTCCAAGCGTTGGGGTTTGTGATCAATAAACAGAAGTCAGAATTGAACCCATCTCAGAACTTGGAATTCCTTGGATTCCTCATAGACTCCACGATGGCCACACTTAGCCTGCCATAGCTGAAGATACAAAAGATCAAGAAGTAGCTGACCAAGGACTTACACAGAGACAGGACCTCCCTCAGGCAGTTAGCCAGGATATTTGGCTTATTATCGTCTTTGATCCAAGCCATCTTCCCAGGCCTGCTCCACTTCCGAGCACTACAGCAGCTGAAAGCAGCTCATCAGGACAGAATTGCAATGATGGACAGACCACATGGAATTGTGGAATGGAAAGGCGATCTTCGGTTTCCTCCCAGACTTGTTGATATAATTGGATGTCAGCCATCTGGCCTGGGGAGCCAGATGTGGGAATGTCTCCATGAGGAGGACGATGGACAGAGAGCGAATTGAACCTACACATAAACTGTCTGAAACTCCAGGCGGTGTCCTTTGCAATCAACTCTTTGATGAGGGACAAAGTCTCCTGCTGTGTGCTACTGAGGATGGACAACACAACAGTGGTCCAGCATATCAACCGACTGGGGGGTACCAGATTAATGGCACTGGCAGAGATGGCCAAGGACTTCAGGCACTACTGCCTAGAACAACAGATCTCTGTAACAGCCGCATACCTGTTGTGTTTCCTGAATACAGTGGTGGACTGGAACTCCAGACATTTCATGGATACCAGCGATTGGCAATGGGACTCAGCAATCAGTTTGGCCCTGATGGGACGGTGGGATCTCTGCTCCGTGGACCTGTTTACATCCAGCTTCCTCAATATGTCAGGAAAGAGGCGAATGTTGCACCTGTCATTCTGGGAGGGTTGAGAAAGCAAGGCAGAAAACAAAGAATCCGAGTACAACCCCAAATGATAAATCTATGGAAGGATCTTTAGCTTTACATGAACTTGTGTCATTTCAAGATGGCCGCCGTGTTTGTCTGAGTTTTTGCGTACCTTGAAAGGTTTGGTTTAAGATAAGTGCGCACGCTATTCACTGCTCACTTTTTGGAAATCCTGTGGTGAAGTTAGTTTTTTTCATCTGCTCCTCTTTGCTGAGTGGGAGGCGGACTAATTGTGAGGACTCTGAGTTTTGAAGGGTAGTTTTCCCTTCTCCTGTGTTTGCAGATATTCTAGCGGTATTTTGTTGAATTCAAATACCAAATTCATTTTTTCCGCTTCTCCATCCGTATCCATTGAGGAGTTGCAGCGGGAAGTTTTGGCACACTGGTTCATCCTGTGAGAGTTCGTACATCAGCATACAAGTAGCGGTTACAGAAGAGGGTTCTCATTTCTTCAGGAGTCAGTAAGAGCGAACCAATATAGCGAACTGCACTGTCCTGCCTCTTCCTTCCTAGTGCGAGCTTTCCTATCTTTTCCTCCCTGTGTTTTCCATCCCTGCTTCCTTTGTGCATGCTCCCTGTCAAGAGGCATTCTGGAACAGTGAGGAATCGTGTTTCTATAAACTTTGCATCAGCGCTACCCTGCATCAGCGCTACACTGCTTCAGCGCTACTTTGCTCCAGCGCTTACTTTGCAACAGCGCTAATCTACATCAGTGCTTACACAAAAATAGTGAGAAAGACTTAAGACTACTCAGACTGGTGATCCTGATTCTGTCAATTGAGCACTTCATGTTAATATGTTCAAATATATATATGATATTTTCAGGAGAGAGGCAATGTCTTCAGGAGTAGTAGGTAGGAGTTAGTTTCCATCAAGATAGCATTAGATAACAGTAGAATAGCTAGAGTGAATTGCTTACTGTTTTCCAGCAAGTGTTCCATTGTCCAGAGGTTATTCATCATCCTGAAGTGGTCTCTTCTCTGTCCCACTCCCCTTTCCCCTTGCTGGTGGGCGTTACTAGTCGTACTGAGTGATGGTACCGGTGAGTGAGCATTGGGAACTCAGCATCCATCCTGCTTCCGTGGAGACTCAGGTACTTCTCCAGATTGAAGTGCCCACGAAATTTACTTCACTTAGGCAGAATGGCAGAAGGGTTTAGTTTAAAGGCTTTGGGAGAGATGTTGGAGGTTATTCAGAGGAAATTAGGAGCAGTGAGAGAGGAAAATTTGAATTTAAAACAGGATATAGTCGCTTCCCGTCAAGAGACTGTATTATTAACACAGAAAGTTAATGGGTTACTTGCTGAAACCATTTCAATTCCACAAACATCTTCTCCTAGTTCCTCCACTGAGTCTAACCCCAGAACTGTAGCACAGGTGGTTCATTCTGTTTCTCCCTTGATTACTCTGGCTCCTCCAGAAAGGGTTTTCCGGGGATCCACAAAAGGCCCAACTTTTCCTGACCCAGTGTTCTCTCCTTTTCATGTGTTGCCCAACCTTATTCCCTGACGCTCAATCCAGAGTAGCCTTTATTCTGTCTTATTTAAGTGGTGATGCTGTTAATTGGGCAATGCCATTGGGGACAAGAGATGACCCATTTTTTTTATGACTTTGGACTATTTAAGACAGAATTCTTAAAATTTCTTGACAGAAGAAAAATTTCCCAGGCTACTGATAACGAACTCTTAGAATTACGTCAAGGCAATAAAGACATTTGCCCACATGCATCAAGCATTTTTGGAATCGCAAACGGTGCGATTCCTTAAAATCGGCCGTTTGCGATTCCAAAAATGCTTTTTGGGATGCATCATTGCTTTTTGTCCAAAATCGCTAATTTTGCGATTTTGGAAAATGCGATTGCATTTAAGGAATCACAATTTTGCGATTCCTTAAATGCAATGCATCATTTATTGAAAAAATTGCGATCTTGAAGATTGCAAGTGCAAATTACCACGAGGGGGAACCTCGTGGTAATTTGCGAAAAATATTTAAAATGCTCAAATTTGCATTTTAAACACTTTCATGTTACAGACACATATGTCCTTAGGACATGTGTGTGTGAAACATCCATTTGTTAAAACATTTCAGGGGTGCAAGGGGGGGTCCTTTGGACCCCCCCCTGCACCCATGAAATGCATCAACATTTTGCATTTTGCGAATTCCAATTTGCGAATTCGCAAGGCCCATAGGAATCAATGGGAAATGCGAAATCGCACATTTGAATTCGCATAATATTTGCGATTCGGTAAAAATTGTGATTTTTACCGAATCGCAAATATTATCCTCTTTCAATGATGCATCCCGTTTTGCGATTCCATATTTGCGATTCGGTAAAAATCGCAAATTTGGCATCGCAAAACGGGAGTTTGATGCATGTGGGGGATTGTGATTTATTTGACTGAATTCAATAAGTTAATTGTGGAGACCAACTGGCCAGAATGAAAGAGAGCTGTTCTCTAATATCGTCGGTTATGTGATGAACTGAAGGATACTTTGGCTCAAATTCCTAATCGACCCACTGAATTATCAGCCCTAGTGGATATAGCTTTGGAGATCAGTTTTAGATGGACGGAACAAAACGGTGAAAAAAAGAAAGATTTTTGCTTCCCTCCTCCAAGATTTGACTGAGCTAGGTATGAAACAAGTTAAAACCCCATTACTTTACCTGAGGTGGAACCAATGCAAATTGGAGCGGTTAGGGGGTCATTGAGTAAGGAAAAGAAGGAACAAAGAAGGCAGAAGAAGTTGTGCATGTATTGAGGAGCATCTAGTCACTTTGTCAAGGAGTGTCCAAAGAAACCGAAGTCTTCTCTGAAGGGAAACCAGCAAAACCATCAGTTAACGGGGTCGCTCTGATTGTGCCAGTGAATAAAACGGCCCCCCTAATCCCATCACATGATGAATACTTTGCAAATGTTGGCTCCTCATTTGATTTTACATGTGAACATTAAGTTTCAAAATCAAGAAATCACTGAGGTGGCAATTATGATTGATTCAGGAGCCACAGGCAATTTCTGTGATATTAAGTATGCAATCAAGATCAGAGTCAATGCCATTCAAAAGGAAAGAAGTGAGTTAGTTTGAGAAGTCGATGGAACCAACCTTTCATCTGGGCCGATTACACAGCACACCGAACCATTCGAACTGATTTAAGCCGATGGGCATTGTGAAAAAATCCAATTCAATCTCATAGATGCCCCACAATTCCAGATGATACTAGGCTTACCTTGGCTCACAACCCACAACCCAACTATTGATTGGGAGAACCGAACTGTAGAAATGAATTCCCAGTATTGTACTGAACATTGTTACCACAATCAGAAGGTATGTTCTGAACCGTCGCAAGCTTCTCTGCTTTCCTTTGGAGGAGAATCCATTTGTGTCATAAATTCCACTGAAATTCCTTCTGAGTATTGAGAATTTCAAGAAGTTTTCTGTGAACAGGAAGCAGAGAAATTACCTCTACATTGTTATGTTATGTTATGTTATGTTATGTTAGTTGCATTTTAATGCGCACAGCTGCTCCAGCGAAGGAGCGTCCTGGCGCAGGGAAAGGTAAACACAACACAACACTAGGTCCGGTAACAAAAAGCAAACAGTAAAAGCTAGAAACAATTAAAACAGGAAGGTTTTCAGGGCCCTACGGAAAGACATTAGGTCATTCGAAAGGCGGATTTCCAAGGGGAGCGCATTCCAAAGGGTTGCGGCTTTCACGCGGAAGGAGCGACCCCCCATCCGACTAAGTCTGAAGCGGGGGACGACCACCAAGGACTGTCCAAGGGATCGTAGTGAGCGGGTAGGAACATAGGGAGAGATCAGTGTATTCAGTATTCCGGGTGCCAACTCTCTCAGAATTTTAAAAACCAGGCAGAGAGCCTTGAATTGGATACGCTTGCATATCGAGAGCCAGTGCAAGGACCGCAGGGTGTTAGAGGTGGGGCAGGTTCGAGGCAGACCAACCACCGCCCTAGCCGCCGCGTTCTGGACTCGTTGTAAACGGAGAATCTCGGCTTGGTTCGCTCCTAAAAGGAGAGAACTGGCGTAATCCAACCGCGAGATGATCATTGCTTGAATGACCAGCTGTCTTGTAGGAGCATCGAAGAATCGCAGCAGGGGTCTTAGCCCGCGTAGTACTCCAAAACAGCAGGCCGCCACTCTCTTTGTATGAGTCACAAAGCTTAGCGTGTGGTCAAGCCATACTCCGAGATTCCTGAGTTCCAGGACAGGGGCCGGCGCTGATCCCAGCTCTGGAGGCCACCATTCGTCCCCCCAGTGGTCCGCTTCCCTTCCAACGATCATCACCTCTGTTTTTGACGCGTTCAGCTGGAGACAGTTGTTATTCATCCAGCTGGCCACCTCTCTCAGTCCACTTCGGAACCTGAGGGCATCCTGCTTGGCATCCCCGCTGATCGTAACCGCCAACTGAGTGTCGTCAGCATAGGAGACCATGGTAAGGCCCCATTGCCTGACGACCTCAGCCAGCGGCTGCACGTACAGATTAAAAAGCGTGGGACTCAGCGAGGAGCCCTGAGGGACCCCCAGGTCCAAAGGATGGTACTTGGACTGAAAAGGAGGGGTGGCAACGCAGAAGGAGCGATCACTGAGGAAGGAGCGGAACCACTGCAGAGCTGAACCACAAATGCCAATGTCCTGCAGGCGGTGTAGCAAGATGCGATGGGAGACAGTGTCAAAGGCAGCGCTCAGGTCTAGTAAAATAAGCGCTGCCGTTTGACCTGCATCGAGCACACTTCGCAAATGCTCAACCATTGCCAGAAGGGCCGTCTCGGTGCTGTGGCCAGCACGAAACCCATTCTGCGTGGGATCCAGGACATTCACAAGGGTCATATGCTCCGTGAGGGCCCGATTTACATGGGCCTCCATAACCTTGGCCGGCCAAGGGAGCAAAGATATAGGGCGGTAGTTTTCAGGTCTCGATGGATCCAAAGATGGTTTTTTTAGGATCGGGGAAACCACCGCTTGCTTCCATTTGGCAGGGACCAGGCCAGAGGTTAGGGAGAGGTTAATCAGGGAGCACACTGCTGTGCGGCCCTGAAAAGCAACGTCCCTGAAAAGAGCAGATCTTACCGGGTCTGCAGGCGATCCAGACTTGACTCGCAGGGCCCACTTTGCGAACTCCTCATTGGAGATGGTAGGAAGGGAGTGCAGCGATGGACAGCTGCTAGAGCCGCTCCAGGGAATCACAGGAGACAGTGTGCTTGGAAACGCCAGATAGATCTTCCTGACTTTATCCAAAAAGAAGGTGGCTAGGGCTTCACAGTGGGCAGTGGAACTGTCCAACTGTGGGGGAACTCTCTTTGCCATTAAGTCTTTTATGGTCTTAAAGATGGTTTTAGTCGGGTTAAGGCTATTTCGAAATTCGGCTGCGTAAAACGCCGCCCGGGCCCTGCATATAGCTCGATGGTAAAGCTTAACTAAGGCCAGGTAGATGGATTTCTTGTCGGCATCGTACGACTTACGCCACACCCTTTCCGCCCGTCTGCAAGAGGACTTCATTGCACGCAGCGCGCTGTCATACCAAGGGCTAGCCTGCCGGGGACTGGACTTGCTGGGGATGATGGGTACCAGGACGTCCAGCGCCCTGGTAATCCAGTTACAGAACCGGTCATAGCCCGAGGTGGCATTCAGCAGGGGACCTAATGGCTCAGCACCCAAAATGCGATGAAGGTCCTCTAACCTAAGTTTGTTCCAGTGACGCCGGGGTATCCGCAAAGGAGGCGGTATAGTGGGATTAGCAGGGAGGGGAAGCCAAGCAGACACCAGATAGTGGTCAGACCATATCACAGGATCAACCGCCACAATCCGAACATCAGAGAGAGTGGTAAAAAACGGATCAAGGGTGTGGCCGGCCACGTGTGTAGGCTGAGAAATAAGCTGGGTCAACTGCAAAGCCTCTAAATCGGCCAAAAAACCACTGATGGCCAGAGACTCTAACCTATCAAAGTGGAGATTTAGGTCGCCCAAGATAGAAAAGTTTGCACATCCACTAGCCAAGAGGCTCACAGCCTCCGGAAAGGCACCTCTAAAAGCTACATCGCTGCCTGGAGGGCGATAAACAACCATCCCTGACAGCGAGAACTGTGGGCTGATGGAAACCTTAAACAGCGCACTCTCACATCCAGCAATCTGCAAGACCGTCCAGGTACATGTATAGGCGGATCTGATAAATAAGGCGATCCCTCCACCTCTAGAATGGCGGTTGGATCTGAAGCATGAATAGCCCGGAGGACAGGCAAGATTGACTATGGCGTCATCAGTATCTTGTAGCCAGGTTTCAGTTACAGCCAACAGATCTGGTGTCTTATCCAGAATGAGGTCAGCCACAGACAGATGGTGTTTCACTAGAGATCTGGTGTTCAGATTTAAAAAACGTAGACCAGATCCCAAGCTACCAGGCAACGGAGAGAGACCAGGAGGAGCTCGTGGGGCGGGAGAAGTGGCGAGCTCGCGAATACCTACAGGCTGGTCCAATGACCATCTGTTGCAAGCACACTGAAACGGGCCACACAGCGGATGGTGGGGTGTGGTAGAGCAGCGTGGGACAGTATCTCTGATGGCAAGAAGCGAGGCACCGGAATACATAATCATCCTGACAGGGCGACAGCTACGGGCACACAAATATACACTAGGTAAAGATAAAAGATAAAATCCCTGGCGTACCGCGCGTACTTAGCGCGGACGGGCGCAGACGGGCAGACTCTGGCTCGACTCCGGCGCGAGTCAGGCGCTACCGCTGCGCGTCACCGCTGCGCTAGCAGAGTGAGCTTTAAATACCAGCTCACCTGGGCTACATGAAGCGCTAGAGCGCTGCAGCAAGTGGCACAGGAGGCAGAGACCACCCCAAGATGGCGGCCAAGCGCCACGAAGAAATTACAAAACCGGTGAAATTCCGCGAAAAAACGCGGTGGGGGCACAATTTAAAATGCAGGTATGAGGCCAGAAACAGTTATACAATTAAAACGAGGCTCCAAACAAAATAGTGCAAATGTCAGAAAACGAGGTTTAAAATCAATAATAAGCGCAGCACGCTTAAATGCGACTAGTATAGCGCATGCAGGCACCTTTCCCAAGGGAGGACAGTGGGAGAGCTCGCCTTAAATACCAGCTCACCTGTCCATATGATTGTGCCATAGAATTGGAACCAGGAGCAGTCCTTCCCTGTTCGAGAATCTATGCATTGACAGAAGATGAGAACTGTTATCTCAAGGAATACTTGGATCATTACCTGGCAAATGGTTTGATTAGACCTTCTCAGTCCCCTGTATCTTCTCCTTTATTTTTCATCCCTAAGAAGGGCTTACATTGACTACCGTGCATTGAATCGGGTGACTATAAAGGATCGTTATCCTCTGCCACTGATTTCAGTGCTCCTAGATCAGATCAAAGAAGCACAAATCTTCACTAAACTGGATCTTCGAGGGGCTTACCACCTCATTCGTGTAAAAGAAGGACATGAATGGAAGACAGCGTTTCAGACAAAATATGGGTTGTTCGAATATCAAGTGATGCCGTTTGGCCTTTGTAATGCCCCCGCCGCCTTCCAAAATTTTATTAATGACATTATGGGAGATTTAAGTGATGAGATAGTCGTTGTCTATCTGGATGACATCTTAATATTTTCTAAGATTACTCAAGAGCACACTACACATGTCCGGATGGTCTTGGAGAGATTACGTCGTCATCAGTGTATGTGAAGCTTGAAAAATGCGCTTTTAGTGTACCAACTGTGGAATTCTTGGGATTTGTTCTTTCTCCGGGAGGAGTGACCATGGATCAGAAGACGGTTCAATTTGTGATCGATTGGCCTTCCCCGAAGGATGTGAAGGAGGTTCAATGATTTTTAGGGTTTGCCAATTTCTATCGACGTTTCATTCAAGGATTCTCACAGATAATTGTGCCCATCACTAAGCTGCTAAAGAAAGGAGTGAAGTTCCTGTGGTCAGAAGAGGCGGAACAGGCCTTCGAGTTTCTCAAGGAAAGTTTTACCTCTACCCCCATTTTACTTCGTGCGGATCCAGCCGAACACTCCTTCGTTGAAGCCAAAGCTTCTGATTTTGCAATTGGGGGGGTGTTGTCCCAACACCATAAGAACAAGGGACAGTTACACCCAGTGGCATTCAGATCCAGAAAATTACTCCTGCAGAAATCAACTATACAATATCAGAAAAGGAGTTGTTGCCGGTGAAAGATGCTTTTGATGAATGGAGGCATTACTTATTGAGAAGAAAGGGGTGGTGATGGACAGAGTTTCTGAATTAAGCAGAATACTCTCACCCAGTCAACAGATCAGGGATGGATCCAACACCGTTTTTTAGCTCACTGCACCATCCCAGCTCAGAACCTGGCTACATGCAAATTAGTCTGTCCCTGGCCCAGTGCATCATGGGAACAGGGCAGACCAAACTACCAAGCCAATTCTTTCACTGGAAAGGAAACAAGCTTCCGGGGACCGGTTTCTGGCATTACAGCTGTCTTCGGCCCGGCTTGCTTGAATCCTGATGGTGCAATGAGCAAGGGACTCACGTCTGAGTATACCCTTCCAAAATTACTTGTTGAGAGCCAGGCACACTGTAACTGTATACTCAGATCACAAACATTTGCAGTTTTTGAAGTCTGCTAAGACCTTGACCCCTCGACAGTTGTGATTGTCCCTTTATTTCACAGATTTTGACTTTGTTATTGCTTACCGACCTGGGAACAAGAATGGGAAGGCTGATGCCTTGTCTAGAATTCAAACAGATAATCCAGAACATTCTGTAGTTCAGCAAATAATCATTCCAGAGGATTAACTTATTTGTACTATTTTATTGGTGGATTTTCAGGAAGAGGTCAAGAAAAGATTGCCTCAAGAAGAATTACTCAATTGGAAAGTACAGGACACTGGAAGAGGAATATTCCCCCTATTGCCCTATGTTCATGGTGCGTTGTATTTGCCATCTATTGAGTTGCAAGAGAAAACCCTCCAAGTATGTCATGATCAACCCTTAGCGGGACATAAGGGAGTGTTAAAGACTCTTGACTTAATCCAACGTTATTTTTGGTGGCCCAAAATGCAGACTCATGTTACAAAATACGTGGCCACTTGTGAAACCTGTGCACGAGGGAAGGCCTTGAGACAAGCCCCATCAGGAATATTGCATCCACTGCCCACCCCTTCCCAGCCTTGGCATACTATCACTATGGATCTAATTGTTGACTTGTCCCTTAGTCATGGGTTTGACACAGTGTTAGTTTTTGTAGATAGCTTCACAAAAATGAGCTACTTCATTCCTCTAAAAGGGGTCCCTACAGCCAAAGAGTTCCTTAAGCAGTTTAGTGAGAATATAGTTAAAATTCATGGGGGTCCCAAAGATTTAGATTTCTGATCAGGGTTCTCAGTTTGTGTCTCACGTCTTGAGAGCCTTCATGTCTGGTTTGGGAGTGGAAGTCAGAATCTTGACCAGTTATCCTCCTTAGACAGATGGTCAGACTGAAAGAGTCAATCAAGAGTTGAAACAATACCTCAGGATGTTCCTTCTGGATCAGGAGGGTGATTTGGTCTGAGTTACTTTGGATGGCTGAGTTTGCATGTAATAATGACAAAAATGTCTTCACTGGATACTCGCCTTTCTTTTTAAATAATGGCACACGCCCTAATACTTTTACTTGTCAGGGAGATATGAGGGGTCCTGCAGTAAGAGATTTGATACAAGACCTTGTCCACGTTCATAAATCTGCAGAGTCCAATTTAGTCAAGGCCAAAGTAACAGCGGGATACCTGTTATGTTTCCTGAACATGGTGGCGTACTGGAACTCCAGACATTACACGGATACCAGCGATTGGCAACGGGACTCAGCAATCTTTTAGGCCCTGATGGGATGGTGGGGTCCCTGCTCCGTGGACCTGTTTACATCCAGACTGAATGCAAAGATTCCTCAGTATGTATGATGGAGTTTGGACCTGGGAGCTGCAGCAGTGGATGCTTTCCTGCAGGACTGGAGGAGGAGCAGGCTTACACCTTCCCACCTTTTTTCCTAATTCCCAAAGTGGCGGCTCAAGTCCAACATCAGAAGGCATCTTTAATTCTGGTGGCACCGATCTGGAGATCTCAAGCATGGTTCTCCTGCCTTCTGGAATTCTCATGCATGAAACTGCTTTGATTTCCATCATTCCCCGAGATCCTGTAGGACCCCAAGGGCCATCCTCACCTATGGTACTCCAGGGCCACCTTCAGCTCATGGCGTGGAGGATTTCAGATGAAGCTGGCAAGACGGCAGGCTTTCCAATGACGCTGGAAGACTCATCCAACAGGCATGGGTCCCAGGGACCACCAAGCAATACAGACTGACATGGAGATGATAGATTCATTGGTGTGTGGAGAGACACCTGGATCCCGTGGGGGTGCAAATTACAGATAACTGAATTGTTTTACTGAACTGTCTGGCTCCGGTATAGCTTATTGCACAGTGAATTCCGGCCGCTCGCCTATTTCTGCTGCGCACCTGCCCATTAACAACAACCCACCCATGGTGTGCAAATTGCTGAAAGGAATTCCAATGTCTCCTCCCCCAGAGCCTAGATGCTCTGGTTTGTTGGATGTGAACCAGGTGTTGCGCTTTTTGATATGCTGGCAAGATAGCCAATATCTATTTAGGAAAAAGATTTCAGCAGAGCTGTCCATGCTTCTCTGTCTCATCTCTTGCAAGAGACTATTTGATGTCAGAGCCCTAGACATCACATCATGAGTATTTACCGCAGAGGGGGTGACATTCATCATCTCTAGGAGGACCAAGACTAATACTAGGTCGGTAAATGATCCTGCTTTTGAAGCGGGTCCTAAGCTTTGTGTAGTAAGGTGTCTTAAGGCATACAAAGAGATGACAGAGGATGTTAGACCTCCTGGTGAGAAACAATTACTGATCGCTGTTAGGAAGCCATTTAGGGCTGTCTCTTCTCCTTCCATTGCCAGGTTGATATTGTCGTGTTTATATCTAGGACCCTAATTCGATATTCCCGATTTATGCCCTTGTGAGGTTATAATCAATAATATCCTGATAAAGGCATAAGAATCAGATCCATATTCAGTAATAGCCCATGCAGTCCAAAGCACAGCACTGCTACTCCCATCGACTCCTAGAAAGCACAACGCGTTCTTTAAACAAACCAAGCCTCCAGCAGCCCGGGAAATCCCCCCTGCTTTTGTTTTGATTTGAACAA
The DNA here is from genome assembly GCF_964263255.1 of Lissotriton vulgaris. Lineage (NCBI taxonomy): Eukaryota > Metazoa > Chordata > Amphibia > Caudata > Salamandridae > Lissotriton > Lissotriton vulgaris. Next base: position 1,120,903,066 of record NC_141698.1, read on the forward strand.
GAACTCCTGAAGTCCAGAAAGAACTGTTAGTTCTTAGTGACGTCTTATGTCCAACCTTACGTCAAACCCGGCACCTTCCAGGTATAAAATACCAACAGTTGCCTTAAGCAAACACACGGTGGTTTGGAGCAGAGCGGCCATCTACTTGCCCGAGAGACCAGCTGATGCAAGAGCCCACAGAAGCCGCCCCTCCCGTTTGACGCACTGAGAGAGACTCTGTCTTTTTCTCCAGCAGAGAAAATCCAGCTCCGGTGTTTCCAGCCTACCCTTGCGGGTTGCTGGGATATCAAGTCCTGAGGAAAGAGATACCAGACCTCCCACATTCTATTACCAAGGTACGGAGCTGACTAAACCCTTTAGAGAATTCTTGATGCAGATTCTTGGCAAAACTATCTTAACCAACTTAACTTAAACTGCTACTTACTCATCCCTTCCCAAGTATCAGGCTTAGGTCAGGTACACTGGGGTAGGCTTTGTTAGAAGCACCAGTTGAGTACGTTAGTCAATGTATTTATGTATGTATATATTTTATCCATTTTAAAGTATCATATGGCTAAGAAATCATATCAATGCTTTTACAGTATTATTTCCTAATACTACTTTTACTGTACGCACTTTACTTTAAGTATTGGAATTGTGGCAAATCATTTCTCTTGCATGAGAAAGAAGACTGCTCAATAAATACCACCTTTTATTGAAAACGCCCGTCTCTCTATTTCTCTGCATTCTGGTGAAACTAAGTATGCACTGCTGACTGAGTGAAATAGCTGTCTATTGTTTTCACACGACTAGAGATACACTCTTATTCTGAGGGAGCAAAGTTGTCATGTTTATGCGGTTGTCGGAAACTGAATCCCTTCTTGTCTGAGCCAGGAAAACTTATCCCTCCCTATTCATTCAAGAAAGTTTCCAGTGACCTCTGAGCTAGCTGGCACAAACCTAAATTAAGTTTAACATAGTCAGTAAAGACCTTGATGACCTCATTCCTACGTCTACACTGCTGTTTATGTTATTCCAATGCGCAGAGCCATTTGGGAAAATAGGAACTACACTACAATATGATGGATGCAGCAGATTGGTCTTCAGAATTCACCCTTAAGAGGTTTTCTTTCAAACCAATCCAGGAGGCCAAATCTTTAGTGGTAAGTAAGCTTTAAACATGCATAATCCTTGCCTCCGGTCCTGACGTAGAATGAGAAATTTCCTAGCCATAAACAGCTGCGGCCCAAGCAGGTAAGAGTGGTGGGGCAGTGGGGCCAGGTGGGGGGGATTTTGACAGATGACAACGAGGGGAAAATGAATTATTAATTTAATTTTCCCTTGTTGGTGTCTTTCGGAATCCCCCCCACCCGGCCCCACCACCCCCGCACTTACCTGCACGGGCCGCGGCTGGCTATAGTTAAGGAAACTTTTGATTCTATTAAGGGCGCATGGGGCGAGGCTTATCCCACCTGGTACATATTGAGGATATACTGTCCACCCGCTGGTCTGTATTACAGTAAGTATCTCTTTATTTCCTGGGTATTACTGATGTCACCCCACGTCCTGTGGCGAACAGGAAGTATCAATCTGATGATGATGTTTCCTTGGTATGTTTTGTACTGGTTTCACTATGTTTCATAGGTCTTATTTGGTGTTCATGACAGGTAATGTTTGTTGTTATCAAGCTTTTAAGTAAATGTTCAAATCTGCTTATCATGCATAGATGGTATTCATAGATATATGAATAATGATACTCTGAATAAATAAACTTAATGGGTTAATTTATTCGGAGGCTTTGATTCCAAAACCAGTGACGCCGCTTGACTTAACTTCCTGCAGCAAGAAAGAGGAAGGACTTCTGACCACGAGGATTTATATGTTGGGACGGACTGTATTGCTATTGGCTTGTGGTTGTCATGGACACCTCCCAAGGACTCATGGGAGTTGTAGTGTGAACAGTGTGTTTTGTTTGTTTAACTTTAAATCTGCTGTTAATAAAAAATGAAGAAAGTTATGCATAATCCTCGCCTCTGCATCCTTAATAGAATTAAATGTTTCCTTCACTATAGCTAGGAAATTTCTCATTTCCATCAGCAACTCCTGTCAGTTGGTACCCAGTATTCTACTTCAGCCTCCCAGAGTGTTCTAAAGAACAACTAGAGTGCTAACAGTCTTATTTATGACAAAAGTGTGGCACACCTGAAGCCATTTTGGGTGAATGAAACTGGTAAAACATAAAACATTTCATTTGGAAAGAAACACAACATAGAAATGATGGTTTGTGCTGTAAAAAAACTATAAGGACACATTTGAAATGAGTTCTCAAATATCTTACTCTTCTCTTTAATTACAACATAGAGAATGAAACATGCCCTTTCAACACCAGCAGCAGACTGCCAGTTAACTCCATGGGGATCAGCAGCTTTATCATAGTGTTCTAATTAGGAACTAGGGGCCAGATGTTGGTAAATGGCATTTACCGATTCGTAAATACCGAATTTTACCGATTCGGTATTTGCAAATCGGTAAATGCCATGTAGGTAAATATTCGGTAACAATTAAATTACCGAATCGGTATTTACCGATTCGGTAATTGCCATTGATTCCGATGGGCCTTGAGGCCCTTAGGAATCAATGTCAATTACCGAATCGGTAAATACCGATTCGGTAAAATTACCGAATAGTCAAGGGTGGCAGGGTGTCACTTTGACACCCTGTTGCACCCCTGATTCAGGCTTGTGTGCCATGTGACACACATACTTGCCCTTAGGGCATGTATGTGTGCCACATGGCACAGGTGTACATGCACCGATATGTATGTACACTGGAATTAGTTATTTACCACGAAATATTATTTTGTGGTAAATAACGAATTCTTAAGGGCCTGTGGCACTGTTTTCTATGCCACCTACATATAGATTTACCGATTCCATAAATTTACCGATTCGGTATTTTACCAAATCGGTAAATTTACCGAATCCGTAAATTTACCGAATCCGTACAATTCAAGCCCCCTACATCTATAACTCCAAATACCGGTCGTTAACGGCCGAAATCGGCCGTTACCGACCGGTATTAGGCCTCCTACATCTGGCCCTAGATTACTAACATTCCGAATTAATGATTAAAGTGTGGCAGATCTGACTGCTATCTTGATGGATTGAAAGAGTGAAACTGAAAGCAGTTTCTACTGAGGATACTGCAGTAAATGAGTGAATTAGGGAACTTCATAACAAAAGGCTTTCCAAGATGGACCCCAGAGGAAAAAAGCTCAAATGTAGCACAAATATCATCCAAATGTAGCCCAAGTATACCCAATGACAGAAGTGTGAAAAAGGCTTCATTTTTTATTGCAGTTTTATGTAGCACAGACTTGACCAAAAGAGATTGGCTTGCTTCACATGAGCATTGGTTACATTACACAAAGGACACATTTATTTTCGTTTTAGGCATGGGCAGATTAAGTGATTTGACCAGAAACACAGGATGTTGAGCCGAAATCGAAACTCAAACTTGGTTCACTAGTTGCAAAGTCTAAAGCTCTGCCCGTAAGGCTATATCCTCTATACTAGGTGCAACAAGTAATCAAGTGAACAAATAGAAACAAAAACATTGATATGGCAAATAATTTAAAAGCTCTTTGTCGCTATTTGAGAACTCAGATATATGTGCTCATATTAGTTCTTTAGAGGACTAACCATAATTTCTATGTGAGAAGACCCCCTCATGTTTATAATTTGTAAAGGAAATGCTTTAGGTATTACAGTTTTGATTCCATCAAGATGACGTCAGGCGTGCAACACTTAATAAATATAGAATGTTAGCGATCTAGTTGTTCATTAGAACACTGTGGGACCGCAGAGGTCAGGCGCATACACTAGGACAATTGAGGACAGGGAGAAGGGGACAGAGGCTGCAAGTTGACTAAGCTGGGTGGGCCACAGGGGCAGTGGCAGCACAATGGATGCTGGGTTGGCAGGAGGGGCAGTGGCAGCACAATGGACCATGGAGGGAAGGGGAAGGGGGGCAGGTGAAACAAACCAAGCATGCAGAGCAGGTAAGAGAGGCTATGGAAATGCAACATACCATTGAGGGCAGAAGGGAGAGGCAGTGGCAGTACAACCATACATGCCAATGGACCCGATTTGGGTAGGAGACTCACAATGTTTTTAAGCTCAAAATGACTTTATTTTCGCTGTCTCCTGCCTAAAACCTCCTCTTTTTCAATGCAAGTCAATGGAGAAAATCAATTCCCCAGAATTATTTTTTTCAGAATCTTCCTCTTACCAAATTCATGGACTCAGACAGCAGAGGGCAGGAGGGAGTTGTAGGGGGGCACCAAACTGACCAAACAGGCCAGCCACCAGGGCTGCAGCAGCACCAGACAGCCCACAAGGTCAACAAGAGGGTAGTGCAGCCCAACGGCCCATGGGAAGCAATCGGAATTGGATGAGGTGCCCACATAGCAAAAGGAGGGCAGGGGGCAAGGTGGAAGGGCAGGTGAACCAACCTGACCATGCAGGGTAGCGGGATGGGCACTTCAAACACAACACACCATGGAGGACAACAGGGAGACTTTAATGGCATGCCCACAGACAACATAGGGAAGGTGGCAGAATTCAGGGGCAACCAGCTGACTTCACAAGGAAGGTGGGAGGGGCAATGACAGCACAAAAGACCATCCATGGAAAGTGGGAGGGCTAGTGGCAGTAAAACTGACCATGGCGGGCAGAATGGAGAGAGAGGTAGGGGCTGGATACAGACAAGCGAGGGCAGGGAAATGGAGCAGGCACTTCCCAACAGACAACTTTAGGTGGGTAGGAGATGCAGTTGCAGCACAACTGAGCATGGAGGGCAGAAAGAAGTGGCAGCAAAATGAACCATGGAAGACAGAAGGGCAGATAGGGTCATGGAACTCAGTAAATGGAAGGAGGCGTAGAGGGGTCAGGTGACAGCCACCTGCCCATTCTGTGTAGGTGGGAGGGGCAGTGGCAGCTCAATAGGGCACTCAGAGTAGAAAGGTGGGGCAGTGGCAGGTCCATGGAACTTGGTGGGCAAAAGGGAGAGCGCTGGGGCATGAACACAGACATCAGAGGGCAAAAGAAGGAGGGTAGATGCAGCAGGCTGATCACAGAGGGTAAGCAGGAGGGAAATGATAAAGTCATAGCCTCAGGCATCAGAGGGAGGAGGATTGGGCGGGGATATCAAGATATCTAGCAGGCAGTGGCAGCACATGGGACCACGCAGGACAGGAGGGAGGGCACAGATGTATGGACTCGGCCAGCAGAAGGCAGGGAGGAAGTGGGCACTAACAGCAAGCTAACGGTGCAGGGCAGTGGCAGAACAATGGCCACACAGAGCTGAACGAGGGCGAACAGATATGGACTTGGGCAAAAGAAGACAAGGAAGAGGGGGCAGGGGCAACAAGCATTGAAGGGGGCAGCACAACGGACAATGTCAGCCCCTGCATCCAGCCCCCCCCTTACGTGCATTATTATGGACATCTTACTTTACATTAAAAAAAACAAAAAATTCACTGAAAAAAATGAAAGTGACATTATAGTTAGAAATTGTAAGAATATTTAACTGTATGTTAAAAAAACCCAATATAAATTCACTGAAGAAACCAAAGGTTAAAGGAATGTTATAGTTAGGTGAAAAATAAATGCAAAACATAACATTTGTAACTAACAAGTATCTGAGAATTTGTTGTCTCTCTCACCCCCAAGAACCCCATTGTATTTCCAAGTCATTTCATTTCATGAAGCTTTATTCGGTTCATATTATACAAATGACCATAAAAGCGTACAGGCAAGAAAAACAAAACATGATAATTTACAGATAAAAAGAACAGAGTTAAAACATCATACTTTTCCGATAATAAATAGATTTACATATAAAAGTAGCAGTAAAAATACATATATCCGGCGAGTTCGCATTATAAATCAATTTCATGGCCTCGTCAATGTTGTAGATTCTATATTTTATAAACATTGGTTTAAGATAGACCAACCTGAGATTCAAGAATAAGCTACAAATTAACATAAAGTGCAGTGTGCTTTGTTTTGAAAACCCGTCGCATGGGCAGGGGCCAACAGGATGTTTCTTAGGATGAGGAAAGGCCACCAGAACGTGAGCCAGTCCAAATCTGAGTCTTGTAAGCACAAACCTGTGGGCCGGTCTAATTACCTGGCTTAAGTATAACTGCGGGCCTTCTCAGTTAATGTATTTGGTGTAAAGATTGACAGTAGTCAGATGGCCGTTATTGGCTAGGCACCTCTCCGCTTGATACAACATCAATTTATTTTTCAATTCCTGTTTAGGGATATCTCCTGCAGCACACGGATCCTCTATTATGTTCAGTCCATAGATAGATCGAAAAATGACTACGGTATATTTTAACCATGGGATCTTGGTATAGTTAACTAAGTTAAGACAATCCCTAATGACATGTTGGTAAAAAAGTGTCTCTTCCTTGTGACAAATGGCACGCCAGATCATTAAGGGCCTTAATGAAACAAGGTCACACAAATAGGCAGCCCCTAATTCCCTGTGGATCAAATCAGTTGCAGCCGAGGCGGGTAAGCAGAGGATTTTTTTGACGAAGATATTTTCTTCCAATTGTAGACTACCTGCGTTGGAATAACCCCACACCCCTGCCCCGTATAATGCTATCGAGACACTTCTTGCCTTATAAATCCGCATCATATCATTAATTCATCTATCGCCGATTTTTGAGGCATATTTAAATATTCCATAGGCACTTTTTGTCATTTTGGACCTTACGCTAACAAGCTTGTTTGACCAACTACCATCGCTCCAGAAGGTCACACCCAGGTAACAAAACGTTTCAACTTGCTGCACTTTCACCCCTTCTATATAAAATATATGTTTTTTGTTGGTCCTAGCACCACAAATCATCGTATGGGTTTTGCTCTTATTAATTAAAAGTTTCCTTTCTTCAATAAAAGCAGAAAACCGGTCCATCAGGCGCTGAAGTCCTATGGGGGTCCGTGACAGAAGCACAGCGTCATCTGCATAAAGCAGTACTGGCACTCCAGACCCATTTACCTGAGGCGCGTCAGCTTTAACTGTTTTTAAAATCTTGTCAACAGCATGTATGAAAAGGGTGAATGACAGGGGGCCGAGAACACAACCTTGTCTTATTCCTCGCTTGACCTTAAAATTAGGGGTACATTCCCCGCCTACCCCATAGCGCACACAGGCTTCCATCTTTCCATATAAACGAGCTAAAAAGAAAATAATTCCCTCTGGTGCACCAAGGTCTAGCAGGGCAGGCCATTGAATAGAATGGTCGACCAAATCGAATGCGCCGCTCAAATCAGCGAAGCAGAGATATAGAGTGCTGCGCTTGGCCTTGGTATATTTGACAATTAGTAATTCTAGATTTAAGCATTGATCCAATATACCGCGGCCCTTTCTAAAACCATACTGGGAGGTGCCAGAATCCCCTTTTCATTAGCCCACTCTTCCAACCTAATCAGCAGCACTCTGCTCATAATTTTCACAGATGAGTCGAGTAAGCTGATTGGGCGGTAGTTACATGCTGCAGACTTGTCCCCCTTCTTATAAATAGGGACAATAATAGAGCCACCCCAAGTTGTCGGAATCATGGTTATTACGGCGGCATTAAGAACCAGAGTAAGTATAGGGCCCCATAACAACGGGAGGGTCCTATAAACATCAATAGGAACCCCGTCCGGTCCCTGGGCCTTGCCTCCCTTACTGGCCCCAATACTGCTTTCTACCTCAGCTAAGGTGATGTCCAAAGGGACTATAGGCCAAGATCTTGGATTTTCACTATATTGGCCCTATGCCTGAAATATGCTTGTAAAGTGAGTAACCCAAGCCTCACTGCTGACATTGGACGCAAGATGGGGGTCTTTATCATCCCTAAGAAAGGGGGAGTTGACCATAGCCCAAAACAGGCAGCAATCAGAGGTATCCGCTGCCTGCGCTAAATTATCCCAGGCTTCTAGCTGTAACTCCCTCTTCCTTTTGGAGAGGACCGTTTTATACTCGTGTCTCAAGAGTATTACCCTGTCCTTGTCCCTGGGTCTAAGGGCTAGGGCCTGTTTCAATTGGGAGTGGAGGGCTGTACAAGCATGATCAAACCATCTGGTTTTTTTGGGCACTTCTCTTTACTAGTCCTTGTAAAAATTGTGTCTACGGTCTTGTTAATATTAATAAAATTATCCACTATAAGAAATGGAGCACTCCCTGGAGTCAGGATACCATTGATATCTGCCATTGATTTTGATATAATTAGGCTCATTACCTTCTCAGATTTTTCCCTGTCCCAACTTAACCTTGTCTGGTTTAATCTATGCACCAAACTGACCAAACAGGCCAGCCACCAGGGCTGCAGCAGCACCAGACAGCCCACAAGGTAAGCAAGAGGGCAGTGCAGCCCAACGGCCCATGGGAAGCAATCGGAATGGGATGAGGTGCCCACATAGCAAAAGGAGGGCAGGGGGCAAGGTGGAAGGGCAGGTGAACCAACCAGACCATGCAGGGTAGGCGGGATGGGCACTTCAAACACAACACACCATGGAGGACAACAGGGAGACTTTAATGGCATGCCCACAGACAACATAGGGAAGGTGGCAGAATTCAGGGGCAACCAGCTGACTTCACAAGGAAGGTGGGAGGGGCAATGTCAGCACAAAAGACCATCCATGGAAAGCGGGAGGGCTAGTGGCAGTAAAACTGACCATGGAGGGCAGAATGGAGAGAGAGGTAGGGGCTGGATACAGACAAGTGAGGGCAGGGAAATCGATGAGGCACTTCCCAACACACAACGTCGGGTGGGTAGGAGGTGCAGTTGCAGCACAACTGAGCATGGAGGGCAGAAAGAATGGCAGCAAAATGAACCATGGAAGACAGAAGGGAGCAGATAGGGTCATGGAACTCAGTCAATGGGAGGAGGCGTAGAGGGGTCAGGGATAGGTGACAGCCACCTGCCCATTCTGGGTAGGTGGGAGGGGCAGTGGCAGCTCAATAGGGCACTCAGAGTAGAAAGGCGGGGCAGTGGCAGGTCCATGGAACTTGGTGGGCAAAAGGGCGGGCACTGGGGCATGAACACAGACATCAGAGGGCAGAAGAAGGAGGAGGGTAGATGCAGCAAGCTGATCACAGAGGGTAAGCAGGAGGGAAATGATAAAGTCATAGCCTCAGGCATCAGAGGGAGGAGGATTGGGCGGGGATATCAAGATATCTAGCAGGCAGTGGCAGCACATGGGACCACGCAGGACAGGAGGGAGGGCACAGATGTATGGACTCGGCCAGCAGAAGGCAGGGAGGAAGTGGGCACTAACAGCAAGCTAACGGTGCAGGGCAGTGGCAGAACAATTGCCACACAGAGCTGAACGAGGGCGAACAGATATTGGACTTGGCCAAAAGAAGACAAGGAAAAGGGGGCAGGGGCAACAAGCATTGAAGGGGGCAGCACAACGGACAATGTCAGCCCCTGCATCCAGCCCTCCCTTCCGTGCATTATTATGGACATCTTACTTTACAATAAAAAAACTAAAAATTCACTGAAAAAAGATGAAAGTGACATTATAGTTAGAAATTGTAAGAATATTTAACTTTATGTTAAAAAAAACCCAATATAAATTCACTGAAGAAACCAAAGGTTAAAGGAATGTTATAGCTAGGTGAAAAATAAATGCAAAACATAACATTTGTAACTAACAAGTATCTGAGAATGTGTTGTCTCTCTCACCCCCAAGAACCCCATTGTTTTTCCAAGTCATTTCTGGGGCTTCACACAGCAGGAGTGAGGTCCAGAAGAGTCCAGGTGATGTGCCTTCCTATGCCAAGGCTCCTATGATATAGGAAGGCATCTCTTATTTCAGGAGTCTCCGAGGTCTTACTGGAATCATTAGCACCAGAGAAGTCCCTAGTCTCCAAATCCTGCATTGCTACCCCTTCATCAAATGCTTCCCATGGGCTTTCTCTTCGATGGAGTCATAAAGTATCGGGTCTTCTCTTCTGCCACAAACATCATATACTAAGGATCTTCTACTCTCAGCACCTTTTACATACCTTTGAAGCTCCATCATATATGCTGTTCTTTTAGCTTAAAGTCTGTGAAAAAATGTTCGGTAGCATTTTAATATTGTAACATTCTTGGGGACGTGTAGGATTGCATCCCTATCTTGATGAATAAAGTGTGTGCAATGATGGTTCGGTGTAGGGCTAAGGGACAGGGTGTCAGGGTTGGGCCTCTATAATCATGTTTGACTGAAAAAAACTTGGAGAGGGGTTTGGGCTTCAAAGTGTTCATTATAAAGTAATCCAGGAAGAGTGCAACACTTGGCCCTTCTGCCCACTCAAGGTCCCCACCACTCAAATATTGTTCCTTCTGGAGGAACCCTCGTAGTCTAACAGCTTGGCGATTATCATCACATTGTTTTTCATTAAGTGGTTCCCTTGACCCCAGAGGGCCTTATCATCAGCGTTTAGTGTGGCCAGCAAGTTCTCAGTCTCTGTGACCCTTTCACCCATTTTCTTGATGTCAGTCTGCAGTAGAGAGTCCATTTCTCCATGTCACTGAATACATTTGTGAATTCAGCTAGCCCTGCACACCTTGGATAAGCACTAACATATATTTTAAGGAGGGCTTAATTTCTTGCTGTGGCTCCCTTTAGAGATGCTGTGTCTACTCCCCCAGATGTGAAGGCAGTGCTGCATATTTACCCATTTTGTTTTGTTGTTTCCCCTTTCCACCCCTTCTGACAGATATTGTAGACCCTGGGGAGGGCCCTCTAATAAGGTTCTGTGTGCTTTAGCAACCCCCTAGAATACCCCCACCTAACAAGCTCATGGGTGGGACTCACTATTTGTGTTGCACCCCTGCAGCCTCCCAGCCTTCCATGTGGCCCGAGTTCTCATTGCCCAGTTCTGGTGTGGCTGGGAGTGTAGCTTCCATGTCTGGCATTTATTTCGTAGTGCGCTGTGTCAGTCTTGTCATGGTCCTCACACCAAAATTGTCAAGGACATATTGGTGGGCCAGATAATCACCCTGGCTGCCACAGCCGGTCTGACATCTGGAGACTGTTGTTAGTAGAATATGTTGAAACCCGTGAGCCCTGTGTTCTACGATGTGTTCCCTTCAGTGGCGGCTCCACCGCAATGGCAGAGGAGGGTCCCCACTGCTTTTAAGGAGTGCAAAGTAGAAACATTAAATGATAATAACTTTGAATTATTATGATTTTATGCTTCGTGCTGCTCTAGTATGGGGCTGCTCTGATCTAAGAGCAGGGCAGGAGAGGAGCGGTTTGCCCACTCCTAAGTGCACATGAGGCCTCTCAGGCCGTCCAAAACAGTCATGCGCACTTTCCCTGTTCTCCATGCAGGCTGCATTACAGCCTGTGTGGAGAACATGGCCAGGCCCCCATTCCCTGGCTGAGTGTTGAACCAGGACGCTCAGACCAAATGTGATTGGTCAGTGGGGCCTGGCTGTGCTTCCTGTTCCTCGAATTTGACGAGGAGATCAGGAGCAGGCCTGGGCTTAGTTAGCGGAGTTTCGCTATGCAGAACTCCGCGAAGTGGCAAAAAAACACCACGTAGTTCCGCATGTGGCAGAGTGAAGTGCAAACTGCAGTTCACGCTGATCTTCCTGCTGCTCAGGTAGACATTCAACCTGAGCAGCAGCTTGCTCTCACCAACTTTAATGTTCATGAGCACGAGTGGACAAAAAACTTGGCTGTACTACACTTAGCGGAGTTTTCTGCACTCCGCAAGCTCTGTGGAGAGCAGATTTTGCGGCCCAGGCCTAACCAGGATCAGAGACACGGGACCCGGCAGCAAGGTAAGTTTTTAAAGTTTTTTAAAATATATTGCGCAATAATTCCTCCAGCCCACCACGCTTGAGCCATGCCGGCCACCACTGGTTTCCTCCATCATTGGACAGTTCTGGTCTGCCCTCTATGGGCCACCGCTGCATGCCCAGCCTGGCACACACTGCTTACTCGAGCGGCAGTGCTACTGCACCTCCACCACCACTTGAGTTCAGAGATTCACATACAAACGTATTTCGCTCTCTGCTCCACCTACTTAATTATGGTCCAACTGTTTCTTCTTCTACAGCTTCCCACACCTTGCTGCAGCATTGCAACGCTAGGAGCATTTTGGATTCAGGGGGATCAGTGGCAGTGATCCTCCTGGACCTCAGCGCTGCTTTTGACACCGTGGACCATCAGGTGCTTCTCCAACGGCTGGCAGGGGTGGGGATCACCGGTCTGGCCCTCAAGTGGTTTGCTTCCTTCTTGGAAGGTCGCACATTCGAGGTATGGGAAGGCCCTGAAAAATCATCTTCAATCCCTCTCCAGTGTGGTGTGCCACAGGGCTCTCCATTGAGCCCTACGTTATTCAACGTCTACATGGCCCCCCTGGAGAGTGTGGTACTTCCGCTGGGTATCAAAATCATCAGTTATGCTGATGATACTCAGTTGGTGGTAGGCCTTTCCCAGTCGGCTCACCATCCTGACCGGCTGCACTCGTGTCTGGAGAAGATCTACACATGGATGTGCAGCTCAGCTTTAAAGCTCAACGGCTCCAAGACGGAGCTGATGCTGCTGGGAAACTCCTCTCCATCTCTGTCTCCCAGCAGCTGGCCCGACTGCCTTGGACCTGTACCCACCCCCAAGCAGTCAGGTTTGACTTGAGCAGGACCTGTCGTTTAAAACCCATGCCAAAAAGACTGCTGGCGTGTGCTTTGGCCTGCTCCGCTCGGCTCGGAAGATTCTACCGCTGCTCCCAGCGGCCACTAGTAGACTTCTCATCCAGGGGCTTATCATCTCGTGGCTGGATTTCAGCAACGCGTTGTTCCTGGGTGCTCCAGAATCTACCATGAACAAACTGCAGCAAGTGCAGAATGCGGCCGCCAGGCTTCTGACGGGTATCCCCAGACATCAATCTGCTCGCCCTGCGCTCAAGGCACTGCATTGGCTCCCTGTGAGGGACAGGGTGAAGTTCAAATCACTCTGCATCGCTCATAAAGTCCTGCAGGGGGCAGGTCCACCTATTCTGGGGAAGATGGTTCAGCCCTACAAAGCCCTCCGCTCTCTCCGGTCTGACCACCAACATCTTTTGCAGGCTGGGAGGGTGAAGAAAGTAAGAACTGGTGGCAGAAGGTTCTCTATAAATGTAGCCACTCTGTGGAATTCTCTTCCCCTACAACTTCGCTCGGAAGCCAGTTTGCTTCGGTTCCGCAAGCTTTTAAAAACTTTTCTGTTTTCTGCTTAAACCCCCGCATTACTCTGTAGTTTCATTCCCTGGTGAGCGCTGGGATGCCTTTCTGGTAACCAGGCGCTATATAAAACTCAGAATAATAATATAATAATAACTGCTAGTGTCAATGCGGGCTAGATTTTAGGATGGAAGCATCAATGCTACACAGCCACAAGTGCGCCACTGCTGGTAGAAAGCTCAAGAGCTTCCTATTTTAGTAGTTATGGTGGTTTCCAACTCTCTCCCATTCACGCAGCATCACAAAGGAAGTTGCCTCACTGCGTGAATTGTAAATAAACCTGGCCTGAATGTCAGATTCATTCAATATGCCATACAATGCATTTTAAATGTATAGGTCCTCTAAAAGACTGAACATGCTAACCCAGCCCTCTAAATGAATAAAATAAATATATTAAGAAGGAAGCCAATATCGAAGTACCCGGGCGGTTAGAGTAAGACCTACCCAGGTATTTTTTCAGACATCCCTGTGATCTAGTGCGGCCATGAGTATATCTATGATGACCTCTGCATGAACAAAACAGATTCTACCATTTATGCTTCACCTCCCTCTTCAATGAGTAGTGCATGACCACAGACATAGACCCTTTGGGGACGATTTACTGAGCAGTCATGCAATGCAATGTAATGCAATGCAGCAGGACAACTTGCTGTGATGCGTTGCATGACAAGGAGAGGGACAACATTTGCCATATCTACTAAAAGAGGCTGCATTTCTGCTGACTCCCTGTGCTGGCACCAACCCAGGCACCCTCTCACCAAGCTGCAAGGGGGTCTGTGTTAAGAGAAGGATTGTTTTTGTGCGAGAATGGACACTTTGCTGCATAAAAACAATCCTATGAGGTATTCTCCTCTTTATATGTGTGCCACAGTATGCAGTACAAGTTGAATCAGTAAAAAACAAGGAGAAATAAAGCTATTTCTCCTCATTACGTCTCACTTGGAAAGGCGTGTCATCATGACGCAACCCCGGGTTCACTATTTTTGATTAAATCTGGGTTTACATCAGTATCCATGGGTGGAAGCTTGGGAACTCCCATGCTCCAACACCCACGCTCCACCTTTGAAATGTTTTCACAAGGCGGTGATTTGGGATGCTGTGTGTTACTCTGGATTTACTAAGCCACGCAAAACCATACAAGCTGGCTTTGTGTGGATTAATAAATCCCATTCCGGGGCTTGTGTTGCCTTGCGCCACCTGGCATGGCTCAAGGGGAACGTAAACCCTATTTAAATCTGCCCTTTTGTAACCAAGTCCTGCCACACCGATCCTGGCACTGTCCATTAAATGACTCCAGTTATTGCCATCCTGGCATGACCAACTCCTGCGACTCCTAGTACTTCAATCGCACCCGTCTACTGAGTTCCTGCACCCAACGGCCTTTCAACAGGCACAGTGAGGTCTCTACCACTGAAGCCATCTTGTTATTTCTACAGCACATTCACTGCCTCAATATAACACAGCTGCAGTTCTTCACTGCATGTCTGTATACAGAACTGCACCTGGACAACTGCAGTTGTCATGAGCTGCATTGGGTTAGTCTCTTTATGACCTCTGACCCATCAAGCGTTCATTATTCACAACCTCTTCTGCAAAAATGTTATGTCTATAAGTAGCAGCTAAGTCATGCCCTACCCAATGCTATAGGTATCATTGTAGATGATGGTTTTTTATTCGCTGTGTCCTCTTTCAATTTCTCTGTCTTCTTCCAGTTACATCATTACATGCAGAATCTTCATTTTAAAACTTCCTCTGGGGATGAAATCTACTTTGATGATGGAGGGGACCCTCCCACGCGCTTTGACATTTCCAGTTGGATTTTCTACAACCGCTTTAATGCTACAAGGATCAAAGTGGGAAGATACCAAATAAACCCTTCCGGGGAAGAACAGTTCATCATTGATGACCGAGCCATTCATTGGCACCCCAACTTTAAACAGGTAATGGCTCCTGTCTGATTTGGGAACAAACTTAGAAAAAGGTTGAGAATCGTATGGATGTGAAAGGACAATCATGATCTAATGGAAAAGTACCTGTTGCCTCATTGACAGTCTGTATCAGCGGGTGAACCACAATAATCTAAATTTTACTGCCCAGCGCCAGTGCAGTGCAAGGGTGCCTGCCTTGTGGGAATTATTGTTTTTGTGTAGAAAGGGACACCTTACCTCATAAAAACAGTATTTGGAGTCATTTTCCTCCTATGTGTGCTGAACAATGTAGCAAACAAAGAAGAAATAATGAGGATAAATGAAGTTATTTCTCCTCGCGCATTCCCAGGATTATAAATCCTTGTAAATCTGGGAAAGCATCAAAATCCATGGGTCTGGAGTGGGAACACCCACGGTGTATCCCATGGAAGGGCCTCTTTAGTCCATGGAATGCGCTGCTTTGCCTTACTCATATCTACAAGGACTTGAAAAGCCACATAAAGTGGCTTTGCGGGGCCTCGTAGATATGGGCCAGCACTCTGTGCTGCTGGTGCATCAAAAAAAGTGTTCATGGCTCATTTAGAGGTGGAATAATGTGGGGTTTCCACCACAGAGCCTAAATTGGCTCAGATAACAGAAACCTTTACCCTAACAGCTTATCTTCCACTTTACAGCCAGCTTACAGTAACAGATGCAAGTGCTGTCCTGGGCAAAACAAAGATCAACATATATTTCTGGGCTACAATGTCAGGCTTGGCGACCCATGGCAGGGGAATTGTTTAATGACGCCCAAACTCAAGAACAATGTTGAAAGCGGTCTTTTCTGGTTGGCTGAGACAAAAATATAGCCAGACATAATCCACCACCCCGTTAAAGGGCAGGTGATTACACTCACTGTATAGTCTGTGCTCACCCTTGGGTAGCTTGGCACTGAGCAGTCAGGCTTACCACAGAGGTAATGTGTAAAGCATAGGCACCACACTCACTAACGATAAATACCCCATTAGGTACAAAAGAGATTTCAAATATGACGTATGTAAAAATCGTTTGTATCCAGCACATGTATATAATCAATGCAAAATCAAGGTTGTGTACTTTTGGGCATAAATCACACTTAAAATTATTACTCAGAATTCTAGGACCACTTGTGTTGTGATAACATCAAGAATATTTAAACTGGGGACAATTCCTAATCTAACCCCTCCACCCCCCACACAGTACATAGCTCCTTTAAGCAGCGCAAAGTGCTATCCACCTGAGACCCACACCAACAATCATAATGTAATCCCACACAGTTATAGGGGGCACCCTAGGTCACAACAAAATCAGAAACATGTACATTTAGGAGGAAATTAGACCACTTTTTAGCAGTACCTTGGGCCGGGCCATGCAGGTACAACCAGTGCCAAATGCAAAGTGGTTTTGGTAAGAAATCATTTTAGGAAACTGCATTGCTGGCCAATGGTGTGAAACACCAGCAGTACAAACACTGTCACTTCCACAGACACTTAATCCATACTGCTAACGCGGTGCCACTCATAGCAGCCTGGCTGTATAGAACATTCTTACCCTCATACACACTCAGCATCCTAATGCAGTGCACTGATACTCAGCAGGTCAACTGATAACACTCTGCAGACCCTGTATCCCAAACCTCCCTCCACCCTACAGTTTACCCTGACTGTCTCAATACCCTGGATGTAAGATCCCCAGATCGCATTCAGAATGGGATCGCAGGAACAGGTGAAGAAAGTGACAAGTATAATTAGGAGTTAGACACAAACAACAGGGGTTTGGCCTCCACTCAGTAAGTCACCCACAGGTCTCAAAACAGAAAGGAGTCATGCAGTCTCTTGACCTGCTTCTGAGCTATCTCAGAAGCGTTGCCTCGGCCCAGTTAATCCGTCTCGCTACTGCCTGGTGCCATGATGTCTTTGGGAGATGCCAGGTGAAAAGAGGCCAGTTGGTCTGCTGAGATGAGGGTCAGGAAGGAAGCAACAATGAATGGGGAAATACACAGGGTAGCCTCTCGGGTGCAGAAGGCACCCCCTCAGGTACATGTTGATCTGTGTCATACCCAGGCAGTCTGGGGACAAGGTCAGGTACACGTTGGTATGAGTCACACCAGACACTGCAGGTCACACACACACAAGGAGTTGCATATTCTGTACCTCCCTTGAAATGAGGCACAATGACAAGTTCATGTTGATAAGGGTTGCACCAAGCAATTCTGGTCACACAAAACAAAGACTCTTAAATTCTGTACCTTCCTGTAAATGAGGCATAACGTTTGGTGCACATTGAGTTGGGTTACGCCAGACCAGCCTGGTCACACACAGAGGCGCAAGTTCAGCAGAACAACATGAGGTAGAATGAGGCCCTACTACAGATTCACACCGTCCTCCGAGTGTCGAACCTATGAATCGAACACTGGGTGCAATGAGCATGCAGTCACAGTGACGCACGAGAGAGATGCGGCCATACAAAAGAAATGGGCCACATAGGGTTCTGCAACCGGTGGACGCTTATGAATGTCGTGGTCCCTGCAGCACCAGTAGTTATACTGAAGGGTGCCTTTGCAGTTGGGGGTGGTTCATGGGGTTTCCATTTGAACCACATATGTCTCCCCTAGATTTCAGGCATGTCTTCAATGAGGCAGTGGAATGCAGATCTTCTTTAGTGGGGCCATGATCTGGCCCCTAGAGTCTAAGTGTCAAAACTTACCCTACCAATCTATTCCAATCTGCCCTGAAATGGCAGAGGTCTGTTATTCCAGGACAGGCCCATGGTTTATATAGCTGTTTCTGGGGAATGTGCAGATGTGTTCCCCTGGCCTCCGGTAATTGATTGGAGCTGGCCCCAAGACACACAAATAGTTTCAGAACATTGAAATGCCCATATTCTATAAGTGGCATTTCTAAGCAAGCTATGCCTAAGCCAGCTTTACCATTGGGAAGGGTTTGGCATAGTGAATCCATTGATAGGAAACAGACATGCAAAGCAGGTTGGACACATAGACCCTGGTACCATCAGTGCCAGTGGCCTCACAGAAGCCAGTAATGGCAGACTGGATATGGGTTGGATTTAGCCATTCTGGGTGCAAGTGCTCACCCACAGGCCTGCAATGGTAGGCTGGACATGTAGTCAAGGGCACCATGGGTGCAAGTGTGCATGCACAAGCCTGAAAGAGCAGTCTGGACACATAGTCATGAGCAGCATAGGTTCAAGCGTGCACACATATGTCTGCAAGACAGGTGGGATATGTAGTCCCTAGCACCATCAGTGCAAACACGCACACACAAGCCTGCCAGGCAGGTGGGACCTGTAGTTCCCGGTGCCATTGGTGCGAGTCTAACATCCAAGCCCATATGGGCATTCGGTACACATAGCCCCTAGCACTATATGTGCTGGTGTACATGCACAAGTATGCAATGGCAGACCTGACATCGGTTTACACACTACGGGGCAAGTGTGCTCACACAGGCCTGCGATGGCAGGCCGGATACCTAGTCACTAACACTATGGGTGCAAATGCACACACTCACGTTGGCAACTGCAGGCCTGACCAGGGTCTTGGAACATCGTTGTCATTGGTATGCACACATAGGCCTGCTATGGCAGGCTAGATACCTATGTAAGTGTGCACCCTTAAACTTGCAGTGGCAGACTGGACACATATTCAAACCAGCACAAGGGCCCATGCACATGCCCAGGCTCGCAATGACAAGCATACACACATGGGTCTGCTATAGCAGACCGACATCGTGTCGGTGACACTTCCTCCTTCTTCATAAAGCTTTATTCCATAATTTGACTAATAAATTGATCTGCAGCTCAATATGAACAATGATAAAAACAAATAAAATAATCATTACATCTTGGAAGATTAAAAAGTGAACAATTTCAACAATGGTATTGCAACAGAATTCATGTATGATACACCATACAATACAAGCATGATGTATAATATGGGTAGATACCACAGCTCGGGAGGGCACAAACCTCAAAACACAAGGTTATCCAATTAAAAGGTAATCTATAAAATATATCAAGTCAATATAATCAGCATTTCATACATAATACAAATAATGGTTAAAAGGATGTTAAAACAGATTTAAAATGCAAGTAGTAAAAGATTACACAGTGAGGTGCAATAACACCATAAAAAAGATCTGAGTGATTCTTCAGTGGAGGCAAAACCTAATAGCAAGGGCGCTGGATTGTTCTCAGTTGGTGTGGTTTTTGCTCGAATACACCAAACCCACTTCAGATATTTGGCTAGGGGGATGGCATAACGAACCAAGGGGTCAGTCCTCAGAACTCTAAAAGCTGCGCTGGTTTGCCTGGTGTCCAAGTTCTTACACATGGGCACTAGCCAAATCTTTTGTGTGGTAGTGTAGGTGGGGCATACAAAGAGAACATGTTGGTACGTTTCTGAGTCTTCTGCACATTATGAGCACTTATTATCTCCCACTTCTGACCAATTTGCCGTATAGGTTTTTACAGGCAGGGTACCGACTCTAAATTGGAAGTAGAGTGTACGGTCTAGGGTCTTGGAGATGGTATCCCAGCATGGTTCAAGATGGGAGTGAGGTTTAACTAGCAGAAACCTCTCTGTCAGCGTTGAACTGTCACTCAATCTACTACAGTTTTGATCCACCATGTCCCTGTATTTGTTCTTTAATACAGCTTTAGGTATAGACAGTAAGTTAGCCGGATTCTCCCACATATTTTTCAGGCCCATTAAAGACAATGTCCCCTTAATATCTCTGAGCAAGCTTATTTGATGATGGCAGTCAGCATCTAGGACATCCCTTAGTCCGCTTCAGTAGGTGGATAGTTTGGGTTTATCCCAAATTCTACGGCAGTATAGTAAAGTGTGAAGCCTGGCTATGTCTGCCACAGAGCGCCTTCCCATGTCATTAAGCAATGGGAGGGGGGGGGGTGCTTTTGGGGAGGCTGGAGATTGCACAGAAAAACTTGTTTTCAGCAATGGTTAGCTGTGAAAGATTTCCGAACACCCATAGCTCCCAGCCATATAAAACTGAACTAATCACCTTGGCATTATAAATCTGTAACACAAGGCTTACAGGTTTGGTCAAAGACAGGCAAAATTATTTGCTTAAGGCACCCGCTAGATGCCTATGTTTTAATGCCATCCTACCAATATATGGATTCCATTTAATTATTTTCTCCATGGTGACACCTAAGTACGTAAACGCATCTACCTCCTCTAGTGACAGCCCCTCCATAGTGATTTTCCCCCTGTATGATCAATGTTTGTTAAAAGACATACGTTTTGTTCTGTCAGCGTTAATCTTAGGCACTCTGATGTTAATGAAATCTTCAAACAAGGTCAATGCATGCTGTAATCCACTGGGAGTCTTGGAAATAATGAGGGTGTCATCTGCAAACATAATAATTGGGACCTTGGAGTCAGCAAGGGTCAATGCTTTAGTGGGTGTTTGGGCTAAATATTTAGCAGCCTCATTAATAAAAAGAGAGAATAGTGTGGGTGCCAAAATGCACCCTTGGCGCACTCCCTTATCCACCCTCAATGGGTCAGTAGTATCCCCCTGTGCACCCCAACGTATATGAGAAAAACTGCTCTCATGCAGATTTATCAATAAAACTAGCAAATCCGCCGGCATGCCAAGATCCCGCCGCACTTCCCACAATTTACTACGGGAAACTAAAACAAAAGCCGATTTAAAATCGACAAAAACTGCGTACATACTGCCTTTGCCTAACACCACTGTCCGCCAGTATATCAGAACAAATCTAAAAACGTGATCCACTGTGCTGATATGGGCCCTCAAACAAGCATGATGAGGACTTAAGATGCTGTTATCATCGACCCATTCCTGAACCTTCCCCAAGGCGAGGCGTGCCACCACCTTCTAGATCGAATCAATGAGGCTAATGGGCTGATAATTTGCAGGCTGTGATCTATTCCCCTTCTTGTAGACTGGTATGATCTCAGCCCCCTTCCACAAATCAGGAATGGGGGCACCCTTTGCAAGACCATTTACTAGCAGTGTATATAGCTGCACCACTTTTCCCTATCATGTAAAAAAAACATCTGTGGGAATACTATCGATACCCCGGGCTCTCACCCCCGTGTTGGCTTGTAGAGCAAGCATTACTCCTGAGGGCTCGACTACTAGGCTCCTCTGGTTGCTAGGTACCTTTAGTGGAGACTCAGGAATCTCTGCATCATCTAAAGAATAATGTTTCAAAAAATATTTTACCCATTGTTTGGGGGCTTCATGGTTTTCTGGTTGCTGAGGATGTGTCACACTACCCCATTTTCAAAGTGTCCATAGATTTTGCAGGTTGCTTCTTGTGCATGCTGCCTTTAATTCCTGCCACGTGTAGAAAGACGCTCGCACTTTCACACTGTCTGTAGGGTGAGAACGAGCCCGGTCCTAAGGACACGAAGGAGCATTGGCAACAACTCAGGAGTACCCCGTGGGGATTCAAACTCCAAGACAGAGAAAAACCCGTGCAGGAGCTCCTTCCTACCTGTACGGAGGACAGCCATCTGTTCCCACACTGCCTTCAGCCAGCCACCCTCACGCTCCTCAGGGCTTCCAAGGGGGAATTCTCATTGTATTAGAAGGCCCACTCAGAATTGGTTGAGGTGTGAGTGAAGCAAACCTAAGAAGGGGTGCAATGGTGCCCCACAACCCTGCGATGGCAGGCCCAATACATGGTTGACAGGCTATCCAGTGAGTGGCACACTCAGTGCTGAGTCCCACTACTAACCACTGTCGTACCTGCCACGGGTATGTGCGGTACATCTTTATCGGGTATGCATAGGTACGGCACCAAAACCAACCACATACACACCACTTCCTGGTGCGTGCAGGAAGGATGCGCAATCCTTCCCTCTGCCGTACAGCGGGAAGGTGCCCAGAGTCCTAAGGTCAGGCAGAAAGATATAACAAAAGCTAGCAGGAAAAAGCAAAAAGGTTTGGGGTACGTTCCCCTAAGAATAGCCATGTCCAACAACAAAAAATCCTTAAATTCCAGGACAATTTACTTTTTGTTTCTCAAGAAAAAAACACCATCATCATCATCATCATCATCATCATCATCATCATAACTTTATTTCGATCTCCAGGATCATAAAAGTACAACATACATAAAAAACATAAAATCACAATCATAATGCATTTCATCAGAGATGAGAAACATTTACATTTTGATAAAAAGCTCTTTATCATCGAAGCTAAAATCCAAATATACATAACACTATGAGATTATAAACATGTTGTCTGAGTGCTTGATACATCTTTAAAGAGAACTTTTGGACCACAGAGAGTGCAAGTGCTCATTAAATACATTCTAAAATAAAGGAATCAAAATAATTGGTTGAGGGTATTGGTGCTGAGCATTGTCCTACGTAAGGTTACAAAACATCGAGTTAAAATTTAGGATCAAGTGCCAAAATTGACAATCCTGATACTGCCATAATAGCATTCTAGAATATGGGCTGGTTTGTGCCTATTGGTTACTTCTCCCCAAGTTGCGAGAAGTGAAAATGTGTGATAAAGTGCTATATTAGACATCCTAGATAGGACATATCATCTCACAATTCAATAGTCACAAAATGGTTAAAAGATAAAAGAACATTAAAACATATAGGGTGGCGAGAAGAATATGGCTGAAACCCATCTGTAAAGAGCTGGGCTTCAGGAATTACAGGATGGCACAACGTATCTTAACATCTGATACTACGTCCCTGGTTGTTGTCTGTGGGGTAGCAAAGTACATGGGTAGTGCCTGGTTGACTCGTACAAAGCTGTTAAAGGAAAAAAGTGTTAGGAGATAGCGGGCCCAAGTAGACTGCCTTGCTTTGATTGTATTATAGCAGCACACAGGGTTTTACATGTATATATTTTTTTTATTGTATTTTTGTTTTGTACAATGGTTGTATGTGTAAATGGATCTCTTTTTTATAGCTGGAAGATGTACATACTTTTATGATAAAAAGTTTTATCGAATAAAGAACCTACAACAACAACATTAAAACCATGAGTGGATTTTACTCCCACCATCATGACGATCTCTTTTTTGTGGGGCCGGCACTTTGACATTTCCTAAACCGCTACTGCTTGAACTACGCCAGATCCAAGCTGACATTAGAAATCTGGAAATTGAAACATCCATCAGTCTACTCGTGCCAGTGCTGAGAATTCTATATGCCTCCATATATCGCCAGATCTGCTAATATATGGTGCTCGTCAGCTCCCTCAAAAAGCTGCCTAGCACCAACACTGGCCTCCTTGTACCATGCTGAAAGAAAGCCTGCGTTAAGGGCAATGTTGTTTTTTGTGCAGAAAGGTATACCTTCCTGCAAAAACCATTCTTGTAATGCAATTTCAACTTCTTATTTGTGATTTAGAACGCATCACGCATAGGAAGAGAAAGTAAAGAGGAGAGATTAGCATATTTCCACTTATTACGCCTCACTGAGGAAGGTGTAGCATCTTTAACTGGAGTAAATCTGGGAATGCACCAAAATCCATAGGCAGATGCTTGGGAACACCTATACTCCACCCATGGAATGCCTCCCAGGTGCAGTGTAACGCAGTGCAGCATGAGGGGAGTCATTGCTTACATTTTGTTTACCAAACCACGCACGGTGATCGGCCATCGAGTGGCTAAGCAAATATCAACTAACATTTTGTATCGCAGCTCCATCAAAAAAGGGGTGCAACCACAACACAAAGCTATAGTAAATCTGGGCCATAGTGCAATCACTTCCACCACAGCAGCTACATGAGGTTTATGACAGCATCTGCAGAGAGGTCTCCACATTCCTGAACAGCAGAATACAATAACATCCAGGATGCTGAGCAGGCGGGCATTTACAGACTGTCAGAAGCCACATTGAGTTAGAAGCATTTAATGCCGAATATGCAGCAGACAATGAATAGGATATTAAGTGCTCCATATAACTATTAGAAATGATATTAATTGGAATGAAAATGTATTTGCTCATCATTCTAATCAGTGCCAGTGCTTAAAGTTAGCACTTTCTAGTGAGAATGGAGGGCTGGCATCATCTTTTTTGCTTGTAAACGCACATATCCCCCCTGGGAGTCTCATGATATCTTAGTCGATTCCAGGCTTTCAATTGTCCATAGCATTAGTATCCTGGAGCAATGCCCTTTGGTTAATTAATGTGGGGGACTTCAACTATAAAGTTTCACATTGTGGCTGCATGACCTTTAGTTTCACCAGATTGAAGACGTGTGGTGCATTCTGCGGTGTTTTACCTGAAAAGTTTAAATCAGACAGGCAGAGTTTGCATTTACTGGAAAGCCTGAATAATACACATTCTTTTTTTTTTAAATTGCAGATTTCCTGAAGACTTTTCACTTCCCTCGAGGGCAATCCCTAATTGAGTATATAGTGGCATCCCATCAAATGTTTTGAGTATGTACACAGTTGGAGGTTTTGAGGACTGATTTAGGTGGCCATAGTATTCTTTCAGTGTCTATTGATTTGGATTCCTGGAACTCTGGGAAAGACAGTGTAGCCTCCAACAAATCTAATGGGTGCACTTTCTGGTCCTGGGACACCATAAGGAACCTGGGTCATATTATTTACACAGAAAGCCTGAGCCCCTCTGGCTTTTCCTTAGATGACCCTGACTCCTGGTTCGAAAAGCAGCTGACCTTTTTTCAAACATTTGGGAGTAAAGATAGAGGTAAAAATGTCAGGTCACCTATTAAGATCCCTTCAGCTTTAATAAAGGTGAATTGTGAATAAACTTCCTAGTAAGGAAGCAATTTAAATGTTCCTTGATTCCAAACTGGAGGTGTCTTAATGAACGAAGGAGGAGGATTGGAAATGGATCAATCTGAGGGAAGCTGCTACTTCATTTAATTCTCGTAATTATTTGAGCCGCAGTGGCCAGCTTGTGCTTAGTGTTGAAACAGGTTCCCTGGAACTATACAGCCCGCCTTCCTGTGAGGAGATTGAAGGATTCATTAAGGGTGCAAAAACTTCAGGTGCTCTGGACAATAAAGAACTACCGGTAGTATACATTAAACAGGAAGCCTCCTTATGGGCTATCTTTTTATTTCCTCTGTTCTAGTACTTCTATTGGTCTGGTGATATTCCATCTTCTTGCAAGGGAAGTATTGTGGTACCCTATATAAAAGGGATTCAAAAGCCTCTCCTGCGAGCTATAGACAAATCGCTCTTGTGTATGTGACTGGCAAATTTTGTGCCAAAAGTATAATATGTCACCTTCAGGAATGGGAATTCGACAATAAGCTCATACCAGCTGAGCAGGCTGGCTTTCGTAAGAATTGTGTTACCCTTAATAATATCACGGTCCTCCAAAGCCTGGTCAAAAAGTATCCCTTGGCTAGGGGAAGGCCCATGAATTCTGCCTTTATTGATTTCTCCACAGAGTTTGACAGGGGTGACCGAGGGATGCTGTGGACAAAATTGTCAGCACTAGGGATTCCTGATCATCTTCGGATGGTTAATAATTGCCTTGAACTCTTCTACTTGGACCAGGTCCTGATGGGAGGGAACCAGGGTTTGTCCCATGAAGTGGGGATGCATAATGGTCTAAAGCAGAGGTGCCTGCTTACGCCTCTTATTTCCTCACTCTACACTCATGATTTGCCATGTAGAGTTTGCCAAAGGGGGATCCATATCAATTAGGTTTAATAAATGTTGATCGTCTTCTTTATGCTGACAATGTTATTTTGCTGGACTTAACCCCGATAGGCCTGCAGGAACGCCTCGGTGTGTTGGAGAAATATGAGAAAGAACATTGTCTAAAAATAAACATATCTAAGAGTAAAGTCATGATTATTAGAACTAAGAGGTAGACAATCAGTAAAAATGTTTTTTTTTTTGTAAGACCTTTATTCATTGCAAAAGATCGATACACAGCCAGAAGCCTACAACCCGGAGGCCGGCTGCGGTAGTTTGAAGGCATATTATAAAAGTGATGTTACACAGCCTTTTGGCCGACAACAAACTGTCCGGCGGCATATTGTACATAAATTAGGTTTAATTTTCTGTGTATTTTGTTGGTGTATTAAAACATACACAAAGGGGAACAATACATAATCCCAACAATGAGACCTTCACATTTCAGTAGTCAAAACCGGGAAATTCAAAGCAATTAGTTTATCATAACTTTACAGAACACATCACTAGTTACCTTTCCACAGGGTCGTAGACCTCAGCACTCACAGTTACAATTTTTTTTTAAAAAAAAAACAACCTCTTTAGTCCGTATCACTATCTAGAGTGTTCACATATGCTGTGAGGTATAACCAGAAGTCCTTTGGCCTAGAGCGCAACGGGAGATCCTCTTCATATGTCAGGAGTATGTCCCTACAGCTGGACATGTCTTGTAGCCATCTGGTTGCGGTGGGTACCCAGGTGCCTTGCCAGCACTGTGATATTTGTCGTTTGGCCAGTAATAATGCAACCGCACAAAATTTACGTTTAATCTATTTAAGTTGTGGTACAATGCCCAATAAGCAAATGCGGATCGTGCAGTCTATGGTAACCCCTATCATGGCTGAAACTTTTGTGGTGACTTCCACCCAGTACTCGTGGATCTTGGGGCATCGCCAGGACAAATGCACAAAGTCAGCCCCCTCCGTACCACATCTTTTACATCTACTATCATCTTGCATGCCGTACCTACACATGCGTGCTGGAGTGTAGCATGCCTGGTGAAGAAATTTATAATGTATGATTCTAAGATTACCATTAGGGGTAAGAATCTGTGTTAGTGTGCATGTCTGTTGCCATTCCTTTTCCGTCAAAGAGTTCTCCAAGACAGAGTCCCATCTGGATTTGGATTTCTCTGTAGAGTGCGGTATCTCGGCTTGTGCAGTGGTGTACAGTCGTGAGACCAAATGTGATAGATCTGGAGTTCTGGACTCTTTGGTTCCGTCCAGAGGTGTCAAGGTACAACACCCAAAGACCCCGGAGTTCCACCTGCCTTGGTGCACAAATGAACAGAAACACGGGCTTCTCGATGGTGGCGTCAAAGACCAAAGGTTTATTACTGCAGGGACACAGAAGTCACAGATACTACACACGGGCAGTAACCAGGAGCCTGTTCAATTTGTACAAAGCGGGTTGCTCCTTATATACTAAATTTTAAGCTGGGGGCGAATTCTTTACATGTAATACATTCCCAAAACCTTTGTGTCTAAAACAATAAATATTTGGTGTTACACAGGAACCGTCGATAATATCTGATGCCAAACATTGCGAAGAGAGGGGTTCCCACTAGTTTGTCACAATTCCCTGTCAATATTGCATTCAGGACCCGGACCGCCTCATCGTAAAGTTCGTTACCTCCCCCTAATAAAGATTCAGAAAGAAAGAAACAGAGCCAGGTGTGGAAGATAGAAAAGTGGGATAAGGGATGTTTGTGGGTTGTAAATGGGCAAGGCTACCGGCTTCGGCCGCCTAATCATGATCAGGACAATGGACACGAAGACCAGTTTGGCAGGACTGGCCTCGGGCAGAGGAGGTAGCCTTTGTCGAGTCATGCAGCTACAGCGTGATCTGGTTTAAGGTGCACGTGTCATGAAAGAGGTGAATCTCCGGCTAAGGTTACGTGTCCTTAATCGAAATGAAGTCATCAGAGGCTATTGCGTATGTGAGGGCAAGAAACACAAAATGGCGGCCATGATCTAAGATGGATGCCGTGGGTAGATCAGAAATGTGTTTATAAAAGGAGTGCTCTTGCTTATAGCGTAGCGTAAAACACCAGGATATACTAAATGGATCATTTGCGGTTCGCTGATACCAATATTATGTATTTCCGACAAACTTGAAAACACGGGTTCAAATCGTCACGGAACCTCAGACCCTCCTTTTGCCCTTACATAGGCAATTACTTAGTCTATGTCAGAATCTAGTTCTATGCTCATCAGGTCAGTGACATGCTGTTGTATCATCATCCTTTCTCGTGTCTTTTCTCCAAACGCAGGTGGTTTTCTGAGACAAGTTGCAGCACAAAGACTACACAGAGCAGGACCACACTGGATAATCAGACAACATGAGAATAGGAATACTAAGATGACACCAATGACCATCAGAACCTTCCATCCCCATGCTGAGATCAGAGTCCAAAACCACTCCATGAAGGACCAGTTTCCCTTGTCTACATGTATGGAGTCTGAAATCTTGTGCAACTTAGAGATCGCCTCATAGACTGTTGGAGCATTATTAGGAATAAAGACACAGCAGCTCGATTGGATCATTCTACATACCCCACCTCGATCTGCAAGTATAACGTCTAGAACCATACGGTTCTGCAACGTCATGAGCCTATCCGCCTGAAGCTCAGCTGTCAGATTGCTAAGGGCACCAGCAGTTTCGGTAATAGTAGATTCAACTACCCGTGTTAGCTGACGTATGTTTCTACTATTGGCCATAGGTCCCCAGAACGGACGGAAGCCTTTGAAGAAGTCTCCAGCTTCCTGACCAGCGGTATCTTCCTTGCTGAAGACACCTCTCGCTATTCTGGTTCTGTGGTAATCAGATGAAGCAGTGTATGTCGGAGGCAACAATCGAGCAATGTAACATGATCCTGAAAAGTCGGCAGGCAACCATGTATAAGCTCTGTCTCGACAAATGAAGTAGGTACCCCTAGCAGTAAGAAAGGCAGGGGAAGAGTTAGCCGGAAACACATAAGTCTCTACGCACTCACTCCTCCCTAGCTGAGCTCTCGGATTTCTCCCGTTACCTTGCAAACAGACCTGACCTCGGTGAGGTACGACCCAGATTGGAGTTGAGCTTTTACGTTTGCTTTCTCCTAAACTAAGGCGATACTCTGAAGTATTCCAACTTAAATATACTCGTAATTCGTCTCTAGGGTAAGATGGCGTATTATTGACGTCCTTGACCATGTCAATTATTCCCTGGACTAAGGCTTTGTTGGCAGAGTTATATTTAGTGGAACGCGGTGGACGTGGAGGATAGGTTTCAAGGGCATAAGCAAAGATGGTTTGGAAGGCCTGAAATGATCCATTATAGCTGTAAGGCAAAACCAGATAGGGAATACCTTTATCCATAGTGTGGGGTATCAAACCACACACCCAGCAGTCTGTAGTGTTAACTACCAGTTGGTGTTGGTGTAAGAGCTGTACAAATGTGTTGTTGGTGAACTCTGAGCGTCTGGCTTGCTCATGTTCCGGAAATGAGTGAAAAGAGTGTATAGAAGAAACAGTAGAAATAGCAGGATCAAGGGGAGGTACTGTAGAAACTGGCACAAAAATCAAATTTATACTAAAGACGATTCCACCCACCAATGTTGCTAAAACAATCAAAAATGTAATGGCACATTGCATCAAAAAGCATTTGTTATGAAGAATTCTATTAAGTCTGTTTCTGCGAACATAAATCACATTTTCTCGTTGCAGCGCAGGAAGCTCCATCTTCTACAATTCGCTCGCGACCACTGATGATGTGTACGTAGATGAAAATGCCTCTATCAGCCCTGGGAGTTCCCAGAACCAACAGAAAGATCGACCTTGTGTCAGACCCCTGCAAATTCAAACTAAGCACACAGCCACGACCCTACGGCTACCCAGACGGCAAGGCAATTTTAAAAACAATAAACAATAGCAAACTTCCTGGCTGAAGGCAAAAGTTCAATATATTAAAATCACAATATGCAGTTGCCTGCTTTATTTGTCCATTTTACGGCTTCTTAGGTTGTATCTCTGCTTCGCTGGTACTGTCTGATCGGAAAATAGTGTATCACTAGCAGCTGTTGCAGAGTTTAAGTTCGCAGATAGCAAAGTTTCTTCTGATGCTGGAGACAAATGTTCAATGTTCAAAGGAGTCTTTTCAGGAGGAGAGTCAGGTTTTGAAGTGTCAGTAATCAATTCGGCATCGCTGAAAGAGATGAACTTCGGTGTGATTTCAGATTCGGAGGCACCAATTCCCTTTTTCACCCAGTCGTCGTAAGGGAGCGGCAAAGGAACACGCTTAACATGAGAGGCGTGTATCCAGTGCTTGCGGCCAGCTACACGAACTGCTGTCCTCGTTGCCAGTAAGATCTGAAAAGGCCCCACAAATCTTGGCTGAAGGTTCTTCGTCCTCGCGAAGTTCTTGATGACCACGAAGTCTCCCGGTTTCAGCTGATGCCCTGGACTCTCCGGAGGTTTTGGCAAAGCATCGAAAACCTGTTGATGAATAAGACTCAATTTAGCAGTCAAGTCGTAAAGGTAGTCTATCAACATAGGATATTCTATGGAGCAAAATTCTTTAGGCCTTGGTACACCCCAGATATTTGCCGGGCGACCAAAGACTATCTCGTAAGGACTAAGCCCTATTCTAGAATGTACTGTTGCTCTCGTTGATAACAAGGCCAAGGGAAGTGCGTCTGGCCAGGCTAAACCTGTGGATGCTTGTATTTTGGCTATTTTCAGCTTGAGGGTGCCATTGTAACCCTCGACTAAACCAGCAGACTGGGGATGGTTTGCACTGTGAAATTTCTGTTTCAATCCTAGGCCGGCACACACACTCTGCATAACTTTCCCTATAAACTCACTTCCGTTATCTGACCATACAATCCGTGGCATTCCATATCTAGGGAAAAATTCTTTGAGAAGAATTTTGGCAGTAGATAGGGCAGTGTTGTCCTTTAGTGGGTATGCTTCTATCCACCTGGAAAAAGCACAGACTACCACCAGGACATACTTTAAATTATTGCAGCGCTCCATGTGAATGAAGTCTAACTGAATCACTTCAAAGGGGCAGGAAGGAGGAGCGAAATGACCAGCTGGAGTTGGAGTTCCCTTGCCAGGATTATGCATCAAGCACACCATACAATTTTTCACCACTCTCTCTGCACACTTACTGATTCCCTCATTCTTCCAGACCGGAGCTAACATCTTACATATCCCTTTAGAACTTATATGCGCTACTCCATGCGCCATCGTCACTACTGCAAGCACATACGCATCGGGCAACATCCAACGCTGTTGTTCTGTCAAATCAATCCAACATCCATTCGAGTCCAACTTGCCCGTACTTTCTCTCCATACACGTTTCTCTTCCTTAGTTGCTTCTTTCTGAATCTCTTTCACACTTTCCATAGTATCCTCACACATTCCAGACTCAGCAATCCATCTTGCAGACGTAGCAACATACATTCTGCTCATCGTGTCTCTAGCTGTCTGTTTAGCAATTTCGTCAGCAAAAGCATTCCCACGACCAACATCATCCGTGATTGCTTTATGAGCACTGCACTTCACAATCGCAACTTCAGTCGGCAAGGTTAGAGATTCCAACAAGTCGTTAACTAGCTGACCATGCTGGATCTTAGTCCCATGGGACGTAATGAAACCTCTTTCTCTCCACAACCGGCCAAAACTATGGGCCACGCCAAATGCGTACTGACTATCTGTAAACACATTCACTCTCTTTCCCTCAGCTAAAACACACGCTCTCGTTAGAGCTATTAATTCTGCAGCTTGGGCAGAATTCTGACTCACTCTTGCAGTCTCCAAAATCGTCTTCAAAGTCGTTACTGCGTAAGCAGCAGTCACATCACCATTCTCCAATTTAAAACATGACCCGTCCACATACAGCGTACCATCCGGATCTGATAGCGGAGTATCTTTTAAATCTATGCGTCCTTTTGTCTCTTCCTCCGTTTTGAAATAGCAATCATGTGGCTCGGAATCACTCGACTCTTGATCAGTCGGCAACAATGTTGCTGGATTCAATACATTGCATCTTTTGATCTGAATATGGCTCGCTAACAGTGTCAGCTCATAGCCTGATAATCTAGCACTGGTAAGGTGTTGTGTCTTGGTTCGGTTCATGAGTGTATCCACAGCATGAGGAACCATGACCACTAGCATATTGTTCATCACCAAACCAGCAGATTGTCGAATGGAAGCTGCAGCTGCCGCTGTAGCTCTCAAACAACTAGGTAACGCTCTAGCTACCGGATCTAATGTTGATGAAAAATACGCACACGGGCGTTGTTTATCACCAAACTTCTGTGTCAGAACACTCAACGCGCAACCTTCTCTTTCGTGAACGTAGAGCGTGAATGGTTTACTGTAATCAGGTGTACCCAATACAGGAGCTGAACACAATGCTTTTCGTAATTCAGTAAAACTCTCTTGGCATTCATCAGACCATGGCACCGGACTCGGAACATTTTTCCCAGTCAAAGCTACCAATGGTTTCGCTAAAAGAGAAAAATTTGGAATCCACTGCCTACAGTAAGAGGTAATACCTAGGAAGGCACGTACTTCTCTCTGTGTGCGTGGAACACTCATCTGCGTAATTGCTTTTATTCTCTCTGGGGTCAACTTCCTTCCCTCCTTTGACAAGAGATGACCTAGGTAGGTCACTTCTTGGCAGCAGTATTGCATTTTGGAAGGAGACACCTTGTGATTCAAATTAGACAAATGATGCAATAGGGAAATTGTAGCTGCTTTGCAAGTTTCCTTGTCATCGGCAGCAACTAGAAGATCGTCTACGTACTGTACTAGGGCAGAACCTGGAGGAAGGACAAAAGAATCTAACTGGCTTTTTAATGCTTGACTGTAAATGGATGGACTTTCACAGTAGCCTTGTGGTGCGCGTTTAAATCTGAAACTGCGACCTCCTAGACAGAAGCCGAAAATATCTCTACTTTCTTCGGCTATTGGAATGCTGAAAAAGGCATTCTTTAAGTCAATAACTGAGAACCATGTAGCTGTGGCAGGAATCAATGTTAACAAGGCAGTAATGTCTGGCACTACAGGAAACTGCGGGACTACAATCTTATTAACTTCTCTAAGGTCTATGACAAACCTGTACACTGGAGGTTTTGTAGGATCAGTTCGCTTCAGAATCGGTAATACAGGACTGTTACAGACATTTCCTCTAGTTTCTTCAATTACACCTTTCTTAATCAAATCTAGCACAATCAATAAAAGTGCACGCTCACCTTCACTCGATATTTTATATTGGGGAATTCTTGGGAATTTCACATTCGCTTTCAAAGTTACCACATACGGTGGAATTTCTAGGAGACCTACATCATTAGGACCAGTCGCCCAAAGAGAATCAGGGAGTGAATGTAGCTCCGGCGGGAGTGCATCCATTGACAAGTACATCGGAGAGGTGATATTTTTACCCAACGTAAGCTGTACTCCTTCCGGAGAACAGTACAATGTCGCATATAGTCGTTTTAACAAATCTAAACCAAGCAGATTTTCATTACAACCTGTCGTCAAAATCAGGGGTGCTTTCAATTGGCACGGTCCAACAGAAATAGACAAAGGACCAGATATCGGGTTGTAAACAGGGGCGCCTGAAAAACCTACGGAAACATTTGTTGAGCCGGACAAAGGTGCGCCAGGGAGTTTCGCATGAATGATAGAACTTTTTGCGGCACCAGTATCCAACAGAAACGGTTCGACTACACCTGATGTTGCTACTGCGACATAAGGCCCACTCTGATCCACTGGAACTGATACTACTCCCTCTCTCTGTCCATGGCTGTCCTAGTACCCATTTTGCTGAAAACCCTCATCTACTTCATTATAGTCCTCAACAAGATACTGTTGAGATCTATTTTGCTGAGCAGATTGTCCATTTCGTTGATCAAAGTGATTGGAGGGACGATCATTCGTTTGTGGAGGCATAGCACCTCGTCCTCGTCCTCTAGAATTCTGCACAAAACCACCACGACCTCTCTGAGCTGCTGCTGCATTATTTTGCGCTAAGATCGGACATTCATTTTTATAGTGACCCTCTTTCTTACAGTACGCACACTGATTCCACTGATATTGAGGTCTTGATGAACCATAATCTGTCCTTTGGTATGAACCTTGCTGCGTATTAGTCTGATTCGTGCGAGGCGGATACGCCTGCTGCAAAAGAACTTTAGTTTTTAAATCTTTCGTTTTCTTTTCTGATTTTTCCTTTTCCTCTTTATCCCTATTTTCGTAGTACTGTGCAGTCGCAAGTATTTGCGCTGTCGTAGATACAGCCCACGCACTTTCTGAATCCTTTAATTTATTGCATAATTCAGGTAACAAATTATGCACAAATTTATCTACAAACAGTCTTTGCCCTCCTTCTGTACTCATGTCCTGACCACTATGATCTACAAAAGTCTCTTCGAACCTCGTGAAGAAGTCGGAGACACTTTCGTCTTTCTTCTGCCTGCATGCTGACAGCTTGTCCCAATTTACACGCAATGCTGGCATCAGAGTCTTCATTAGATCAATTATTCTACCTGGAAGATCAGCAATTAGAGGTTCGGGTTTTGCACCACCTATTTGTTGACCATCTGCTGCAGTGATAGCTGCCCAATCACCACCCAAGGCAGCTTGATGATCCTCTCTACGAATTTTAGCCCACACTGGTTGCGGAACTACGTTACCAAACAACATATCGATGTCGGCTAGGTTCATTATACAAGCCTCAACTGTCTGTGTTAATTCCTTGTAATATCCAGCTGGATTCTTACGTGGATCTGGCAAGGCCTGTTTCACCGCTAACACTTCAGCTCGCTTCCATGGAATGTGTATCCACACTCGTTGAAACTGTGCTGGAGCAGCTGCAATTCCTGCATTATCATCACGTTGTATTGCTTCGCGCCAGATTGGAGGAACCTCCCTCATAGGATATTGGCGACTTAGTTTCATTTTACCTTTTTCTAAATCTCTCGGTGAACGAAGAGATGGATCATTCCTAAAACTTAAAATAAGTTCCATCGCTTCCTTTATATTCTCACCCACTACCATTCCAGCAGCGAACTCTTTTTGAACCCTAATTAAATCTTCCAAATCTGATTCGACATCATCTTCTTCTATTTCCTCACGTAACAACGAGCACATCTCATCAAAGACGTACCGTTGCGTTGGTTCCCCCCACTGCATAAATGTGTCTAGCACATCTCTCGTACTATATCTTCTACTCTTCGAAATCCATCTGAGAGCCGTGGAATCTAAAATTCCTCGTTCCTCAGTACTTGGAAGCTGACTTCGTCTCTGAACAGAGTCAGGAGTAGGAGTCTTAATTAAAGTTTTATATAAAGGAGACAGCATATTAGTAACAGAATCAGTGATTCTTCGACGAACAGAAAGCGGAGTTAGCACACTCGCAGACGTAGAGAACGCAGTAGAGGTAGGAATAGATAACGGAACAGTAGGAGTATCAAGGAAAATAGTTTCTGGAGCAGTAGGTACAGAGGTAGGTATGGAAGCTGGCAGTGCAGGAAGAGAAGGAGCTGTAGGAACATTCACATTCATCACAGGAGGTACGGGAACTTGATTCTGAGGGATAGGAGCAGGAACACCAGGTTGTCCAGCAACCGGCAATTGAACATTCGGGACAAGCGGAGCCGTAGCACCTTGTGCATACGGTGGAGGTGACCTTAACAGATAAGATAGCAGAGGATCGTTTTCAGAATCCTCCAGTATCTTAGCCATTTTCGATGGCAAGACAGGATAGCACTTGTCAATCGCTAGATTATGCTCTCTAATGGCCATATCTATGGCCTTCTCACACTCGTTAGCCTGCAACTGTTTAGCCGCTTGCTCTAGAGTTAACTCTTCTTGTTCTTTCTGTTCTTTCTTCAACCTTTTCATTTCTCTCTGTTTGGATTCTTTTCGCCAGTAACGGAAAGAATCAAACATTGCCGGCCGGGCTTTCTTCCTGAACAATTTCGCTTCTAAGTTGTCGAGAATCTCTGGTTCAAAACTACCATGCAGTGGCCAACTAAGGACACCATCCTTCTTACAATAACGGACCCATACCTCATTATAAGATATAGGACCCACGCCGTGCTTACAATATAAATCATATAGGGGAGTCCCAATCGGAGGAACCAGACAAGAGTCCTCCAATCGTGAGTCACGGTTGCAACCAAAACAAGACAACATTTTCCGACTTACCATTTTCAGTCCGGAACACAAAACAAACGAACACGAAACAAATATGTGCACTTGAACCAAGAACTTAGGCCTACCAAAACGAACTGATGTATCGATACCCAAACTAAACCAAATAGATTATCGTAACTAGAACAACCAGTGATAATCTGACAAAACCAAACCAAACCAAGAACCGATCAAGGATTTTTAACAATCCTCACAAAAGTAACCAGCTAGCTATCACTAAATACTTAACTGAGTCACTGAAGACGTCACCAAGGAGAAACCCGTCACGTTTCGCCGTACTAAGGACTGCACCTCGGGTCCTTGCTTATAGCGTAGCGTAAAACACCAGGATATACTAAATGGATCATTTGCGGTTCGCTGATACCAATATTATGTATTTCCGACAAACTTGAAAACACGGGTTCAAATCGTCACGGAACCTCAGATCTTGGGTAGTAATAATGAGCTGTAATGTGTCTAGGCTGTCCGGCTCACTAGGGAAAGTGGGGTACAGCTCCATCATGGCCCTCTTCAACCTATAGTGCGTGAAACAAAACATTGGCGATTTGTTCTGAATATATGTGAGATCTGCGTTGTCTATAAATCTGCCGTCCTTAAACAGATCCCCCATATGTTCAATGCCTACCTGTTTATTCTAATAATGACATACCTACTTTCTCGCACGTGACTGACAATGCAGAGTGATCATGTAGGGGCATATTTTGTGCATAAAGAGGGGTCTTATGTGCCAGCCGACCAAGGTCGCGCCATGCCCTAATTGTAGTGTCAATTGTGTTGATGTCATGATAGTGCAGTGGCGGTCGTTTGTATGAGAGGATGGCAGAGAGGGGGACAGGTTTCGCGTCACCTTCTTCAATCGCTGTGTGAGTGAGGTATGGCACCTGGTGATACCAATAGACGGTGTATTGAGCCTGAGCGCACAGATAGTACAGTTTAAAATCTGGCACCCCAAACCCTCCTCTGGCATATGGGAGTGTGAGCGTTTGGAGGTCAATGCGCGCTTGTTTGCCCGCCCATATGAGCTGTAGTACTAACGATTTAAGGCAACGGAATACTTCTCCAGGAGGGGTGATTGGGATGTTGTTAAAGAGGTACAGAAGTTTAGGCAGGACATTTATCTTTACAATCGCGATGCGATCTGCCAAGGACAACGGCAGCTGTATCCAACGTTTAACCTTATCTTCCAGTTTGGAAATCGTGGAGCCATAATTTGTGCGGATCACTATTTCTGGATCTCTATGACATAATACCCCCAAGTATCTTATCGGGTCTGTCTGCCATTCCAATGGGTACTCTGTATCTAGATGAGTCGTCGTGTCTGTGAGGGGTATAATGTAGGACTTTGACCAATTTATTGTTAACCCAGAGTGACCACCAAATTTAATGTATTCTCTCAGTAGCTGATTTAGATGCTCGGCGGGGTCACGAACGTAGAGAACCATATCATCCGCGTATAGTGAGATGTGTAATGGTCTGGAGGGGAACTGTAGGGCAGATGACTTGTAGTTCTGGCGGATTATGCAGGCCAGAGGTTCTAACGCCAGGGCGAAAAGGAGGGGGGAAAGTGGGCAACCTTGTCTGGTACCACGTTCTATTGCAAAGCTGTCGGATAAGTACCCATTCACTCGGACCCTGGCACACGGCTTTGTGTAGATTAAGGAAACCCATTGGACAAATCTCTTGGGAAAGCCCATACCGTGTAGGACCGCAATCAGGTAGCTCCACTCAATAGAGTCAAACGCCTTGGCGGCATCCAATAGTACCGCCACAGCCTTCATGTTGGGTTGAAGATAGTGGGACAAGGCGAATAATGTCCGGGTATTGTGGGACGTGGAACGTGTTGGGACAAAGCCCGCTTGGTCAGGCAGCACCAAGTTGGTCATCAATGGTGTCAGTCTCACAGCCATGATTTTTGCTAGTATTTTAGAATCGACATTGATCAGCGAGAGTGGTCTATAGGAGTCACAAAGGGCGGGGTCTTTCGAGGGCTTTAATAGAGCTATTATTACCGCCTCTCGGAGCGTTGGGGGGAGTTCACCCTGGTCAAACGCGGCTCCGTACATTCCCACCAAATGAGGGGCCAGTATATCTACGTAGTGTTTGTAAAATTTGTTTGTGTACCCATCCGGGCCCGGCGCCTTGCCATTTGGTAGTGATTTAATCACATCTGTGACTTCCTCAACTGTGATGGGTGCTGCCAAATATTCCCTTTGACTATCCGACAGCCATGCTATCGCCACCTCCCTGAAGTAGTTGTTAATGTCGTCTGTAGACGCTATCGGTTGTGATTCGTATAGTGCACTGTAGAAGTCTACAAAGCTGTGTAGTATGTCCGTGGATTGTGTTTGTATTGTGCCGTCCACTGATTTGATGCCTAGAATTGCAGTGTGGCTTCTACCTTCGCAAATTTTGGCAGCTAGCACTCCCCCTGGTCTGCCACTCTCCCCATACGATCTAGCGGAATGTTTTTTGTCCAGGTATTTAATTTCATCATCAACGAAAGTTTGGTGTTTTGTGTGCAATTCGCGTAGTTCACCCAGTATAGTGATATAATTTCGAACCTCGTAAGCCCTCTCCATGTCCCTCATACGTGTTTCGCAATGTTTGATTTGTTGGCGTATGTCGCGAAGAATGCCCACTGTAGTGCTCATGCAAACCCCGCGTATCGTGGCCTTAGTGGAGAAGTGTGGCTCACTGGTTAGAGGAGGCAGACCTGGAAGCAGAGGTCAGCCCGGGACCAGGGTTCGATTCCCGGCTCGGCGGGGTCTTGAGTCCTAAAATGTCCATGAACACGACAATTCTCGCTCCGGTGCCTACTCGATTCACGGGTTCACACTCTGCGACTCTGGGCAATAGCTTGCTTAATCTCCACAACGGCCCCTCGCGGCGGGATGCCTGGCTTTCACCTTGCGGATACCCTGCTGGGGTTATCTCACAGGGGAATACCAGGACGGGTTCCCTAAGCAAGCGCTTAGAAACCAGTGGTGATTTGCGCTATATAAATTCATGTACATTTACATTTAAATGCTTCCCACAACAGACATGGATCATCCACCGTGGGTTCGTTGAGTTGGAAGTAGTCTTTGATCGCAGTGTGGATGGTGTCTGCGTAAAGTATATCTGCAAGTGCACGTGAGTTGAATCTCCATTGAAAGGGAGGTGGAGTGTCATTCGGTACGGTGAGTTTGAGCAGTACCGGGTTGTGGTCTGTAGTGTCCTGGGGAGGACGCGCACTTTCTGTGTCCAAAGTACGATATTATTAGTGCCTAACCAGTAGTCCAAACGCGACTTACTGTTATGACAAGCCGAGACATGTGTAGCACCTGGTATGGTAGGGTATTTGTGTCTCCATATGTCCGTTAGGGATAAGTCCGTCAGCATATGTAGGAGTTTGGTTCTGGCGTGTTTGTGTGGTTCAAAGGACTGCGCGGAGCGGTCATTGTCGTCCGCCAGTGTCACATTCCAGTCGCCCCCGCACACAACCTGTGTATCTGTGAACTGCTGTAAGTGCCCCCATAGCTCCTGGAAGAGGTCTGGGGCGTCTACATTTGGGCCATACATATTAAGAAATGTTAGTCTGTGACCACGCAGGGTGCCTGATATAATAACATATCTGCCATTCGGGTCCTGTATTACCTGCAGAGTCTTGAAATTCAACCCTTTACGTACTAACGTCATCACCCCCCTGGAATAAGAGGTATACGTGGCGGAATGAACAGATTCGGCCCATTTTTTACCTATGGACTGGTGTGTGTTTGGTGCAATATGTGTCTCCTGCAAGAGTGCGATATCTATATGGCACCTGGTCAGGTATGCAAATACACTCCGAATTTTCTTAGGTTGTGTCAGTCCATGTACGTTCCATGTGAGGAGGTTTATGTGCGCATTATGTGTGTTACCTTCCCTCTGGGTCATCTGGGAGGCAGAAGTGTCCAAATTTGCTGCGTTGTGTAATCATGTCTGGGGTTTGACGGTATGTGCATATATTCAGCTGTGTGTAACCAAGTGATCACGTGTTCCATTACATGCAACGGATTGACTTTCTCTGAGCGATTCGGTCTCAAAACATTAACATAATCCCCTACCCACCCTCCCCCACCCACTCCAGCAACCCAATCCTGCCAAAGCCATTTACCCTCCCCAATTAACCCCGACAACAGTTCGGGTCTTGACAACAAGAACATCTCTATAAAACTTGTGTGGGGAACACCCTCGTGGAGGTCCGCCGGGAGCACAACACTCCATCCAACAAAGTGGATGTGGACGGCATCAGTAGCGTTAGCTAAATTAGGCGTGTCATAAGTTCATGCTCCAGATCCTCCCCCACACTGTACTTGCTTAAGCTTGGCCGTCACGTAGGTGGCAGATCGTATCAATACAACACGTTGTTACCTGTGTATAATAGCAAACATGGGTATCATAGTCTACCAGCTGTAGTTGGCTCAAAATAAAGTCATACGTGCAACGCCGAATGCAAGCCATAGTGTCCTAATACACATCTCGCCCTGCGCAGATAGCGGCTCGCCTTTCAAAATAACTGGCATTACAATGTTCTACCAAAGACATAAAGGTGCATGTGCGTCAGGTGGCGAACATTTATCCACACGCGGTAGCCCTGTAACCGTCTATCCATTGGCACATCATGTTTATCAAAAGGGGATACGTAGGGATCAGTGCACCAACCTTGGTGCAGGTCACTGCAGTAGCACTGGTCTTGAAAAGAGAAAAATAATAGACAATGGGGAGCTCATCTCATACGGTCCGCAGCACAGTAAGGCAGATCTGTAGCTTAAATATTAGCATCCATGAATCAGTGCAATTAGTTCAGCATGCATATCCTGGTACGAGCGTTAAGTCACCATGGAATATCAGTGCATCCACTCTTATGGATGTGTTGCAGAGCATAACTGATCCACTGATGCAACGCGCATGTGAGCCCCATCATCTTGGCGCTATGTTCGACAACACCTCCCCAGTGGTGCCTTCAACGTGGCTCCGATTTGGCCCCAGTATCTCACTGCCCAGGAACCAATGTAGAAACAGGGAGCAAATGAACTTAGGAAGCAAGGAGTAACAGCAAGTCCGGTACACCCAGGTGCTAAGTCTAAAAAATGGACAGTGGGAGCTAGCATCAATGATCGGTAGTGTCTCATCCAACATGGGTACCGATAGACGCCTTTAGGGTGCTACAGCTTATCATACTCACAGATTGTCGTGTGTAAGCACCGCTCCAGTGTGTTCAATCCGAGTCCACGTGCTGATCATCTTGTGCGTTGGAATTGTTTAATCACTTTTTTCACAAACTCCTGCGCAGCTTTAGGAGACGTTAGTAACACAGGCTTGCCCTCCGACATCACTCGTAGCCTGGCCGGGTATAACATTGAGTAATTAATTTGTAGATCCCGAAGTTTGGATTTCACCGCTGTGAATTCCCTTCTCGCTTGCTGCACAGCAACAGTGTGGTCCGGGTAAAATTCTAGTTTGTTGCCTTGATGGGTTATAGGCCCCTTCTCACGTGCAAGTCTCAAAATGATGTCCCTGTCGCGATAGTTCAGGATCCTCGCCACAATAGTATTATAGTGAACAAGTGGTCCTTGACATAGATTCAACATATAACAAAATTCATGAATTGTAATTCAATTATTTTCTGCTCAGCTGTAGAATCAATCTATATAATTGGAGGAATAAGTACATTAGCCCAAAATAACCAGCTTATACATAAAGAGTTACCCGACACTCAAAAATTCAATTGAATCCAACCGGATTCTCTGGTTTAATATATAATTATTGAAAAATTATTGAAAAAGAGAATACAAATATTTACATGTTATAATCAACAAAGATCTTATTTAGTATAAAAAATGACCGTGCACAGAGAAAGATAAAGATTGGTGCTCAAGTGATTGATCGAAGAGATCAGGAAAACCAAGTGTGAAATTTGCTATATACAAAGTAATGAGCCTGCCCTAATTCACGCTTGTAAAAGATAGATTCTTTTTACTCGCTTCTAATTATCAAACATAACCTCCATTGTCCTTAATTTGCACTCTTTGCAAAGGGGTTCGGAGGAAGAAGGGAAGGGGGGGGGGGGTGACCCGGAATATACGTGGGTCGAAACGTCAACACTTCTCCCTTTGGAGCCTGCATCTAATAATTTTTGCCCCCCCCCCTTCCCTTCTTCCTCCGAGCCCCTTTGCCAAGAGTGCAAATTAAGGACAATGGAGGTTATGTTTGATAATTAGAAGCGAGTAAAAAGAATCTATTTTTTACAAGCGTGAATTAGGGCAGGCTCATTACTTTGTATATAGCAAATTTCACACTTGGTTTTCCTGATCTCTTCGATCAATCACTTGAGCACCAATCTTTATCTTTCTCTGTGCACGGTCATTTTTTATACTAAATAAGATCTTTGTTGATTATAACATGTAAATATTTGAATTCTCTTTTTCAATAATTTTTCAATAATTATATATTAAACCAGAGAATCCGGTTGGATTCAATTGAATTTTTGAGTGTCGGGTAACTCTTTATGTATAAGCTGGTTATTTTGGGCTAATGTACTTATTCCTCCAATTATATAGATTGATTCTACAGCTGAGCAGAAACTAATTGAATTACAATTCATGAATTTTGTTATATGTTGAATCTATGTCAAGGACCACTTGTTCACTATAATACTTGCTACCCAGGTCCTTTGACTTAATTGGGTTACCCCCTGTTTTATAACAACCTCGCCACAATAGGGCGCGGTGTCGCTCCTGGTGGAGGACGGGGCGCTAGTGATCTGTGTGCTCTTTCCACTACAAAAATTTGCGATAGCGCGTCATCACCAAATATGTCCTTGCACAATTTTTCGACATAGTGTTCCACGCGCCCGGTGTTGGTCGATTCCGGCAGGCCCGTAATACGTATATTATTGCGCCTGGAGCGGGATTCCAATTCCTCCTCCTTTGCCTTAATCACCTCCAATACCCGCTCCATGTTCGTACATTTGGTAGTGGTAGCATGTGATTCGTCCTCGACTACTGAGATTCGTGTCTCCGCCGTCTCCAGCCTCTCTCCATACTTTTCAAGTTTGGCCGTCATGCCATCCATCCTGCATGTTAGGTTGCCAAGTTTACCATTGATGTCTTGCAAGTTAGCCTGAATGGCTAGTAATATCTTCTCCATATTACTCCCGGGAGATGGTTCCCCCGGTTATCCGCTCACACTGCCAGGCATTGTTTCAGTGGGCTTGGGCATCTTTTTAGTTTCAAAGGAGATCTTCTGTTGCTGCTTTTCGGGCCTTACCATTGTCGAGGATGGCGGGGTGAGCAGCGCCTCGTTCCGAGGTGTGGACCTTGTTCGTCTGTTGGATGC
Organism: Lissotriton vulgaris; assembly: GCF_964263255.1. Lineage (NCBI taxonomy): Eukaryota > Metazoa > Chordata > Amphibia > Caudata > Salamandridae > Lissotriton > Lissotriton vulgaris. The sequence continues at coordinate 1,120,946,547 of NC_141698.1, forward strand.
TGCCGTTTTGGCGTCCTGTATGGCGCTCGTGCCCGTGAATGGAGGACGTTACCCAGTACAGTTTCTGTGTGCTGATGGATGCCGGCAAGCGGCCGAGATCGTTCCGTGTCCAGGGGAGCGCTTCCGTTGGAACGTCTGCGACAACCAGTGTAGAGCACAGGAGTACGTGCGCTTGGAGTAACCTCCAGCGGAAAACCACTCACCGCATCTGTAGTACACGTGCGTGATGCAACTCAGGAGGACGCGGTGTAAAGGTTGTGGCTTTGCAGCGTTGTTGGGGGCAACGTGATTCCCGTAGTTATGTTCGTTATTGGTGCGATATCATGTGTCTCAGTGGTGCATTTGCGGCAGCACGTCGCTTCACTATGCCAAGCATTTGAGAGTCGAGCGCCTTCGAGAGTTGCGGTAGTGGCGGGGAATATTTCCCGAGACGCCGGCTTCAGCCCAGTTAATGGCCGGGGCGCTGGGCGCCGCCATTTTGTCCATCGCAAGTGTCGATCAAGCAATCGTGCGGTAAAGCTTCCATAGAATACTCAAGCATCAGTCCAATTCACACATTGTCTTGAAAGTACCTATGATTCACTGGGTCGGCTCACAGCGCCGGTCAGAATAACGCAGGTGGCGCGTTCACTCCGCTGGTAGCTCCGTATATGTGAAGAGGAGTGCAGTGGCCGCCATCTTGGACACATCGAGACCTTGGAGTTGTTTTTGTTGTTTTCTCTCGCCGTTGCTGGAGCGCAGTCTTCAATTTTTAGATCATCTTGATCCCGGCGTGTTCATACATCAGGGACGGCGTTTGGTTAGCAGTTTTGAGGGCATTGGGGCGACCTTCGGGCAGCAAGTTGTTAGCCGTCCAGCGGAGCAGCGATCTCACCCAGCCATTCCGCTGTGCGCCCCCTAGCGCCTCCGACAATCAGTAAAAACTTCAATTGGTCCCTGGGAAATGCCAAGGTGGAAGTGGTGCAGTTTTACCCTGACATTGGCAATTAACTGATTAAACAAAGATCATTTAAGTTACTGAAAAACTAAGGAATTGTCCAGTCTCCTGCTATGCACAGATTGTACAAAGGCACTTCGCACATGCCCTCTCAGTTTATAAGACAAAAATACCGCCATCACTGAGCGATCCCTTTGCAATGATGGTTAAGTGGCACTGATCCTTCTTTGAGAAAGTAGAAGGGTGCACGTGGTGCCAAATTTGTAACCTGAATTCTTTCACTTCTCCATCTGCCTTTTGGCTTGAATTTGGGCTACCTTCTACAACCCTGCTTGCTATAGCAGCCGTCCTGAGGTGGGGGAAGAGTCTACTAGGTTGTGAAACGGGTTCTATCCAAGCTGCACTAAAGCTTGAAATCTTTCATAGCTTGAAGGGAAGTAGCACACATTATTCTATTTATATAAATACTCTGGAAATGTCTGAGATTAGCCAGAATGGGGCTGTCCTCTTCCAAAATCCTTTTCATTAAACTGTGATTTAAAAATCCTTCCATGCAATGAGTGAAAAAGGGAGATTCTGTTTTGTTCACAGCATGTAAGGAATGAAATTATAATAGAGAGGAGCATCCGCTAAAAAAAAAAACAAGCCTATATTTCATGGAATCTCTGACACGGAGTAAACAGAATAATTCTGTTACTAAGGTTCCATCTGCTTCCGCTACAAGCCATCACTGGAACATGCAAAGTCATACTTTCTAAGACTGTTCTTTTTGGAGCATAATATATGACTGTTGAGGCTCGCCAATGTCTATTCGAACCCCCAACTGAAAGGGTTTGCACAAAAATATAAAAGTGTTTTAAATGTGTTTTGAATTTTGTAATCATATCAGTAATTACTCTCTACTTTTTATTTGAATTGCTAAGGACAGTAAATGTTATTATGCTCATCATAGTCTTCATTAGTACTTTACAAGCTGTGTTAAGCTGGTAGCTCGACAGATGTAATGAGACTTAGGCACTGTATTTCCTGCCTATCCTTTGCTCCTCTTGCACTTTAGTTGCTCATTTGCACTTTTTACTCAATGCCTTGTAACAGAGTGTGCTGCATTCTTTACTGCAGAGAGCGTTGTACTGTATTGCCAAAATTGATTTATTTGAATATTTGCACTATATCAGATCTGACACTTATAGTACAGCATTGCATTCAGTACTGTTATTGTATACTTGTACATAATAAGGTTGTATATATTCTCAGCGTATGAGGGTATGTAATACATTTGTCAATTACACTGTTTTAGGCCATCTGGGGGATGCCCTATGGATCCCCGTGTGTTAACTTTTATTGGAAGAAACAATTTATCTTTCATCGGTAGTGATATGTTTTTTTGTTTTTTTTGCTTTACTATTGTATTGAAGATGAGGATGAATTGCTGTATTCTTTATGTGGAACCCTGTTGAGTTCCATAACACAATAAATACAAATGTGATTGAATTGCAGATACCTGTTATTAATATGTGGACAGATCATCTTTGTCTCTTCCCCCTCCAAGGACTTGTTCTGTGAGTGTCACATACACAAATCAAAATATAAATATAATCCAACAAGTTTCCTTTGTATTTTGAAGGACAAAATATTTTAGGGGGGAATTCCTGAACATTTTCAGAAGTACTCCTAGAAAGCGAATGTTGCACTACTGCTGGGAACCACTTCCCCTGCGTTTTCACCAATACTGGAGTTGTTTACTGCACACTTGCACTCTGGAAATGGATTTATTCCTGCTCATGACTGATGTAAATCTCCACTATTTAAAAGGTGGGAATGAGTCAGCAAAATCTTGTCAATGTCCACAAACACGTTTTGTTTACTCAGAAGAAAATCTTATTTTTAAAGTAATTTTACACAATCAAATAGGTCTGTGGATTGGACACCCTGTGTAGCCTGCTAAGAACACCTAGTCTCTTTACCTCATCGTCCTCAGAACTCCTGGCTCTGTGTTACTAGGGCATGCACCTTGTGTCTCCTCCTCCTCAAGCCCCTCGCTCTGTAATATCATGTGCCCTTTGGTATTTCCTCCCTGGATCTTTCATACTTATGTTGTCACTTCTACCCCACATATCTTCGACCGTGGATCCTGTGAACTGATTTTGTCACAAACTGGCCCACGTTCGTCCATGGATCCCTCGCACGGATGCTGTGCCCAGCATCATTCACTTCCTGGACACATTACACTGATGCAATACATCTGCCTGCATGTGTTCCTCCCTGGATCCTTCACACTGATGCTATCACATATGCCCGCATCTCTCACTCCCTGGATCCTCACCACACTGCTGCTATCACATGTGCCCCACATCTCTTCCTTCAAGCATCGCTCACACTGATGCTGACATCTGCCCTTTATCTAATTCTCCTCTCATCTCTCATATGAGTTTATAGATACAATTTGTCTCTCAATTTGCTGCTTGTGTGATAATGTCACATCTGACGTTTGCCTCTTCCCCACTTTATTTCTCACACATGTTCTTCTTCGCCTCCTCTCCAGGTCCCTTGCTCTGTGTGCAGTGAGAGCTGTCCCCCTGGGTACAGGAAGGTCCTTCTGGAGGGCCAGCCTATCTGCTGCTATGACTGTGCCCTCTGCTCAGAAGGAGAGGTTACCAACAAGAGTGGTAGGTGATAAAACACTGCATGCCAACCAATGATCCTTTCCAAAGACCCAAATGACCCAGCTCCACAATCTCTGTGCCTAACTGCGCTCTGAGCCACACTCGCCTGCGGTATCTTACTGACTGCCATCATAACTGCTGCCTGTGCTTAGCGTTTTGGCTGCGGGACGTATTTGCTATTTATTCATCTGGGTGCATAGCGCATTTGTGTGCATAGCTTCATTTGTTTGCATAGCGTTTTTGCTGCTGAACGTATTTGCTGCCATTATTATTATTTGTGTGCCAGCCTGTGCTTAACATTTGCCTGATTCTGTGTCTGTGGCCCGATCTCTCCCTGCATCACCTTGTTGTTGTTGTTGTTTGCTGCCTTCTTGCTGTTCAAGCCCTCTCTCCTCCCCACACCCAGCCGCTGCTCCCCCGCGGCCCCACCCCCCGCTCCCTACAGCACCTTCCATAGATCCCCTCCCCACTCGCCACCCCGCTCCCGCCTCCCAGCTGCTCCTCCCTCGCTCCGCCCCCCTCCACTCTCCACTTATGTCAGAGCAACATACGCGCGGCGTTCACGTGCAGCGGGAGCACCCTATGCGCGCCGAAGGTGCGCCAAAGGTAAGCCCGTCTACGCCCGTCCGCGCCTGGACCGCGCCCAGCGCCAGACCCCCTGGCCCCCGCAAAAACCACTCCACCCGCCTAACATACGACGCCGCAACCCTCTCTGCACTCAATGCCGGCTGGCTCCCCGACTGCCACCAAGCCGCCCCAGGACGCACCCATGGACCCTTCACCTGCCATTCCTGCAAATTCAACTGCATCAGGACCCACACTATATCCACAAACGCCAAACAGAGCTCCAACAATACCTGAGGTGCATCCTGCTCAACACCCGCTCAGTCCACAAACACGCCATTGAACTATGGAACCTACTGGACATTACAACGCCGGGCGTCGCCTTCCTGACAGAAACCTGGATGAACACCTCATCAGCACCCGACACCGCCATAGCCATGCCGGACGGCTACAAGATCATCCGAAAGGACCGCATCGACCAAACATTGGGGAGGCATCGCCATCGTCCACAAGAACACCATCCGCATCACTACCAGCGCTGACAACACTCTCACCGCCGCCGAACACCTCCACTTCCAGATACACACCGACCCCAAGACCACACTCAGAGGCACCCTCATCTACAGGCCACCAGGACCCCGCACTCAATTCAGCGAAGAAATCACTGACTTTATCAGCTCACACGTCCTCCCCTCCGAGGACTACATTCTCCTAGGGGACCTCAACTTCCACCTGGAAAAGAACAACGACAGCAACACCACCACCCTGCTGGACAACCTCGCCAATCTCGGACTTAAAGAACTGGTAAACACCCCCACCCACCATGCCGGACACACGCTCGACCCAATCTTCTCCTCCAGCAAGCACATCTCCTTCTCTCACGCCACAGGACTCAACTGGACGGACCACAGCTGCGTCCACTTCAACTTCAGAAAGACCACGACCCACCACCATCCACAACAAGTCCCCCGCAGAAACTGGAACAAAATCACCACCGACCAGCTCACCACATCGCTAAATAATAACCATCCCGCCAACCCATCGGACCCAAACCAAGCAGCCATCAATCTCGCACAATGGATCACCCACTGCGCCGACTAATTAGCACCCTTGAAAAACCATCACAACAAACCAGGAAGCAAAAAAGCCTCCTGGTTCAATGACGACCTCAAGAACTCCAAAAAGAACTGCCGCACCCTTGAGAAAGCCTGGCGAAAAAACCCAACCACAGACAACATGACCGCCCTCAAGGACCACCAGCTGATCCGATCCACCAAGAAATCAGCATTCAAGGAGCGACTCGACAACAACGCCCACAACAGCAAGGAACTCTTTAGCATCGTCAAAGAACTGACCAATCCCAGCGCCGGCTCCAATGACATCACTCCCTCTCAAGACCTCTGCAACTCACTAGCCTCATTCTTCCACAGCAAAATCGCTGACATACACAACAGCTTCGGCGACTAGTCCACCCCCCTTACCACCACCGAACTGATGCCCCCCACCACCACCATTGGCGCCTGGGACCCAATCCGCACCAAAGACACCATCCGCTTGATGAACTCCATTCACTCCGGATCACCAACCGACCCTTGCCCCCACCACATCTTCAACAAGGCCAACTCCATCATCGCACCTCATCTCCAGGATATCATCAACTGCTCCCTCAACACCGCTACCTTCCCGGAAAGCTGGAAACATGCCGAACTCTGTGCCCTACTGAAGAAACCCACAGCAGACCCCACTGAACTTAAGAACTACCGCCCCATCTCGCTCCTCCCTTTCCCTGCCAAAGTCATGGAGAAGGCCGTCAACAGTCAGCTTGCCGCCTTCCTCGAGTCCAACGACTCCCTCGACCCCTCACAGTCCGGCTTCCGAGCCAAACACAGCACAGCCACAGACGACATCCGAACACTACTCGACAACGGAGAAACAGCTGCCCTCATCCTCCTGGACCTCTCCGCAGCGTTTGACACGGTCTGTCATAGCACCCTTGTACAACGCCTCAGAAACGTCGGGATACAAGGAAAAGCACTGGACTGGATCATCTCGTTCCTCGCCGGAAGAACTCAGAGAGTCCACCTCCCCCCTTTCAGGTCAGAGGCCACCAAAGTGTTCTGCGGGGTACCTCAAGGATCTTCACTCAGCCCCACCCTTTTCAACGTCTACATGAGCCCCCTCGCTTCCATCGCACGCCAGCACAACCTCAACATCATCTCCTATGCCGACGACACACAGCTGATCCTCTCCCTCACCAAAGACCCAAACAACGCCAAAACTAACCTACATGAAGGGATGAGAGACGTAGCCGAGTGGATGAAGAACAGCCGCTTAAAATTGAATTCTGACAAGACGGAAGTCCTCATCCTAGGATCATCCCCATCCGCATGGGATGACTCATGGTGGCCACCGGCCCTGGGCAGTGCACCCAAACCAACGGACCACGCCCGCAACCTGGGATTCATTCTAGACTCCTCCCTCTCGATGACCAGACAAGTCAACACCGTCTCATCATCATGCTTTAACATCCTACGTATGCTCAGAAAGATCTTCCGCTGGATCCCCACCGAAACAAGAAAGACGGTCACCCAAGCACTCGTCACAAGCCGACTGGACTACGTAAACACCCTCTACGCCGGAACCACAGCCAAATTACAGAATAAACTCCAACGCATTCAGAAAGCCTCCGCCAGACTCATCCTAGACATACCCCACCACAATCACATATCCGGTCACCTGAGAGACCTTCACTGGCTCCCCGTCAACAAGAGAATAACGTTGCGCCTCCTCACCCACGCACACAAAGCCCTCTACGACCTGGGACCCAAATATCTCAACACGCGCCTGACCTTCTACACCCCCACCCGCCAATTACGATCATCCAATCAAGCCCTCGCCGCGATTCCACGCATCCGAAGAACCACCATGGGAGGAAGATCATTCTCCTACTTAGCGGCTAAAACCTGGAACTCCCTCCACACCCACCTCCGCCTCACACAGAACCCCCTCTCCTTCAGAAAACAACTCAAAACTTGGCTATTCGATAAGTAACGAACCCCCCCCCCCCCCTCAAGCGCCTTGAGACCCTCTGGGTGAGTAGTGCGCTATAAAAATCCTCGACTTGACTTGACTTGACTCACAAGTGTAAGTTACCTTTGTGAATCGCCTCCTTAGTTTGTATTTATTTAGTTTACAAATAGTCCCTGTGGCCGGAACATGGAGAAAAAATTATTTGAACAGAATTATACCATTATCTTAGGATCTACCAAAGCCAGAACTAGTCCATTGTCATCAACTAAACCGCACCCCAATCTCTTTCTCTCTCTCCCTTTTGCTCTCGCTCCCTACCTACTCCCAACCAGTGCTGGCTTCAGGGTAGTGTGACGGACGTCATTGTGCCAGGTCCAAGATCAAGGGTGCGCCCCCTGCATGCAGGCTGAACCGATTTAGGAGCAGCCTGCAGAGATCTTTTGCATGCAAGGAGAGATCTGCTATTTAGCTAGTCACAGTTTTGACTCATGAAAAGGTAGCTTGGAGTGTTAATGTTCCTGCTGCAAATAATGTGTGACGTGCAGCACACAGATTCGTATTTTCTGGAGATAGCTTAGTGGGTATTTATTTTGTTGCAAACATCCTTTTCTTATTTGGAGTTAATAAGTAACAATCCATCTAACATAGAACATTTTGCAAAGAAGGGGCATCAAAATGCTGCATGCAAATAGAAAGGCATCGACTCAGAACCTTATGGTTTATTCCCCTCAATCTTTTGTCATTCTAAGGTTTTGAAAGAGGACTCCTTTGGGTAGCAATACCATTTTAATAGCAATCATTGTTTTACGCTTATAGGTGGATTTACGAAGAGTTTGTTCCTGGTTTGCATCGGAAAAGAGGTGCAAACCTGGTGCAAAGTATTATTTTGAGGCTTACTTACCAGTGCAGATCTTGAATTTCGTTGGACAGTAACCCTAATTAATACACCGTAGCACTATGAGCTAGTTTACGCCATGTAGGCGTACCATGCGTGGTACATGGATGTTCCAATGCACTCAGCCATGGATGTTGGCACTAATCCCTATCTACTAACTTTAATAGAAAGGGATAGGCATCAAACAATTATGCATCCTCAAGGCAGGAGTCAATTTGGAGAAAATATTTCGAAATATGCATGTGTGCTGTACCATACATTTCGCATACAAAGTGGTAACTTTTTCAAACATTGACTTTTGTGCTGGAAGGGTACACTTTCAATTGACATAACTCAATCACCCTCACCCTATGGTGTAAGGGTGTAATTGGCGCAAGGCAGCCTAAGGTACGCCAGCACTAGAGGACAAAGCCACATCACCATATCTTAATAGATAGCTTTGGTTACTGCTCATTGTAAAATAAAGTTTTTAGCAAATTAGTTAATGAGAGGTTTAGGAAGGATCAAACATTCACCCCCAAAAGACTGAGCCCATTGGTATTCACAAACTGTACTTCTGTAGTTACCTTTGACTTTGAATAACTTTATTCGCCGTTTGTTTAACACCATAAAAGTACAACATTAAAAAATCATTTCATAAATGTGCTGGCCTATCATCCATTAGTACCATAAAGGAGAAGAGAATCACAGTCAGCAACACAGAAATTAACATAATTCATAAAAAACAGATTGGAAGCAAAACAATTTTCCCTCCCCCAATTCAATATCAATCATCATATTTCTAAACTGGACCTCAATCTAACAGAAGACCTTAAAAAATTGGTAACACAGAATAGGGTCAGGGGATCTTTAGACACTTTTAAAAAGGCCAACGCGTCTCTCGCGGATCTAAAATTAGCTTTCTTTAAAATTCCTCTTAAAAAGCGGCGCCTCGGCATTAAATAAAAAGGGCATAATAATACAAAATGAAGGGTGTCCTGCGGAGATCGGTGATCGCAGCCGCAGGGTCCCTTGTGGCCGGTGTCGCCGAAGCACAGCGGACTTTGGACCTTAGCTGGCGCTTTGGCCCTTCACTACCGACGACGGTACATGGTGTGGTGCGGACCCCGGATCTGGAGGCGTAGGCCGGAGGCATCCACACGGCGGCCGGCCTGTGTGGGCCCTCCGGTGCAATTGTGGGACATTGGCTGCGGACCTTCTTTGATTATTGTGCCCCGGGGGCCGCCGGTGGTCTCGCCGACCCGGGCCGCTCTCCCTGGCCCCGCCCTGCCGCCATCTTGCCCCTGAAGAGCTGGCGTTGGCGACCTCCACCCGTGCCTCTGGCAGGCGGGTGCCTACTTTCGCCTCGGCTTCCGAACTAATTTCCCGAGGGGTGCACTGCTGAGAGACCCTGACTTTGGCCCCCGGTCGCCACCCTGGTCGGGGCCACGACTGGCTCGACCCGGGCTGGACCGCCATTTTGTCGCTTGTGACGCAGCACCCCTGTTTTCGGCGGAGTCTCCGCATCTGGTGCCCACGGACGACTGGGCGCCTCTGCGGCGGCCGGACTTGAGCTTTGCCCACTGCAGCGGCCACGATGACTGGGAGAGGAGGCTCGAGGAAGGGGGACCGCACCCTGCCGGACATGCTCAGCAGGGCCCAGCAGCTGCGGGACAGAACACAACCGTCGCCAGGATCCTCCCGGGCCTCGGCAGACACAACTGTAAATGTAAATGTAAATGTATTTGAGCTTATATAGCGCACAGCTACCCACAAAGGGTTTCCCGGCGCTTGCTTAGGGAACCCGTCCTGGTATTCCCCTGTGAGATAACCCCGGCAGGGTATCCACAAGGTGAAAGCCAGGCATCCCGCCGCGAGGGGCCGTTGTGGAGATTAAGCAAGCTATTGCCCAGAGTCGCAGAGTGTGAACCCGTGAGTTGAGAAGGCACCGGAGCGAGAATTATCGAGTCCGTGGAATTTTTTGAGCCCAAGACCCGCCAAGGCGGGGAATTGAACCCTGGTCCAGGGCCGATCTCAGCTTCCGGGTCTGCCGCCTCTAACCCCTGAGCCACACTTCTCCACTGGAGGCGAACTGCCGGTTACGAGGTCCTTTATGGAGGAATTATTTAGCTCCCTCAAGGACGACTTCCAGACACTAAAGAAGGAAGTGGCCAGCGAGGTCCGAGAGGTACGCAGGGAGGTAGAGGGCCTCGGCGAGCGAGTCGACACGGTGGAAACAGCGGCCCAGCGCCGAGATGAGGAGATAGTCCATCTCCAACAGGATGTTCTCCACCTCCGGGAGCAGTGTGTCGAGCTCCAGGCCCACTCTGAGGACCTCGAGAACAGGTCCAGACGGAACAACATCCGGGTGCGAGGTGTCCCGTCCGCAGACGAGGGGACTGATCTGGTGGCCTATTTACAGGAATTGTTCCGTGAGATCTTGGGGGAAGATACAGAATTCCCGATCCGCATCGACAGAGCGCATAGAGTGGGCCGACAGCGCCAGGCATCGGCACCCCCCCGGACATTCTGGCGTTCTTGCCCGACTTTCCCTTGAAGGAGCGCATCATGGCGGAGGCCCGCAGGAAGCAGCCTTTAACTTTCAGAGAGCGGCCTGTGGCGCTCTACCAGGACCTGTCCGCCATCACGCTGCAGAAGCGCAGGTCCTTCAGGATTGCCACGGACTTTCTGCGTGAGCATGAGACGCCCTACTCCTGGGGACACCCCTTCCGTCTGATCTTTAGATGGAACGGAGTGCTACACCAGCTGCGCTCCCTACAAGACATCTGCGGGGTGTTGGGGCTCACGGCCACGGAAGAAGACGGAGCGACGCCGACATGGAGGCGCCCGGAGAGACGGGGTCGACGGAGGTCGGCGAGGCGACAATCACCGGCGAGTGCGAGTCACCCTGATTCCCCTACCATCAGGGCGGATATTGCGGAAGCTCTGAGAACGGCGGCCAGGACCTTGCCTGACTCCAATGGCGTGGCCTTGACGGCCTAACTTCACTCCGGGGGGAGAGATTCTTAGCCTCTACGATGCTGGGTTGGGGCTGGGGGTTGGGGGGGAGCGGTTGGAGGTGAGTGGCTGAACGTCCACTTGATTGGTTTCTACGGACTTGCCCATCTGGGCTTGACTGAGACAATGGGGTGTTTCTATTTGTTTGTGGTTTTGGCTAGTTGCCATAGGTTTGTTTTGGGAGGGTGTAAGAGTTGTCCTGTTGTTGGTGGGGTCCCGTCCGATATTGCCCATGCACACGCGTGGCCGGTCTTGGCCTTCCCCACGCGCCTGCCCCGTGCGCCCCCTCCGCTGATCCCTTGCCTGCTACATAGCGCTTCGGTGCCCCGGGGGAGATGCCATCCTTAAAAGTAGTGACCCTTAATGTTAAGGGTCTGAACAACCCTGTGAAACGCAGAGTGATCCTATCCCTGTTAGAAGGGACGCAAGCGGACATATGCCTTCTGCAGGAGACTCATTTGCTACCCAAGGATTGTCATAGGCTGCGCTCTGCCAAGTTCCCCACCCAATTCTTTTCTTCAGCAGCGACCAAGACTGCAGGCGTGGCCATTCTTTTAGCTAGCTCTTTCAGGGGCGAGGTGTTGTACAAATATGCCGAACAAAAGGGGAGGCTCCTAGCATACCGCATGCGACTTGGGGGTATTGCCTTCACGGTTGGCTCCGTTTATAGCCCGAATGATCACCAGGATCGTTTCCTGGATTCGGTGTTGGTGGACGTCACTGCCTCGCCCGATCGCCATATTGTCCTGGGGGGAGACCTGAACGTCGTCTTCGACTCGGCTATGGATAGGTCTGCACAGCGCTCCCCACAGACGGGGGAGCTTTCCCGCGCGGTGCAGGACCAGATTGCAGAGGTGGATCTGCACGACCTCTGGCGCTCTATGCATCCCACCGATAGGGACTATTCCTATTTCTCCCATGCGCACCGCACTTATTCGCGGTTGGACTACCTCCTGGTCAGTGGCCCGCTACGCACAGCCGCCACGGCGGCAGACATCGGGGTCCTGTCCCTGTCCGATCACGTGCCAGTTTCCGGCGTCTTTGCATGGCCTGCGGCCTCCCCCTCTCGAGGGACGTGGCGGCTTCGGGATACTTTGCTACATAAGAAGTCGGTTGTGGGGGAGGTCATTCAGGATTTTTTGGTCCACAATGGCAACTCCGACACGTCTCAAGCGACGCAGTGGGCAGCCTTGAAGGCGGTCCTCAGGGGGGAGTTTATCTCCATCTCCTCGGCCGAGAACAGGGAGCGGCAACGTAAGAGGGACGAACTGACTGCACAGGTCAGGGAACTTGAGCAGGTTCACCGCCGTACAGGGGCTCCTCGAGTCTGGAGGCAGCTGAAAGCGGCGAGGAAACTCCTTTCTGCGCTTGACCTAGATCGGGCGGAATATGCTGCTTTGCGTCTGAAGCATGCCTTTTACACAGGCGGGGATAGATGTGGTAGGCTCCTGGCCCATCGGCTCAGGGCTGCACAGCAACGCAATGTAGTGAAGGAGCTGGTGGGTGCAGACGGGGTTCCTGTTTCTGGTGACGCGGAGGTGGCGGACTCCTTTCGCAGCTTCTACGAAGCGTTATATGCCGCGGAGCCCTCCTCGCCGGGGGATGCTGAGGACTATTTGGAGTCTGTGACCCTCCCGGTGCTAGAGCCCGCCCAGGCGGACCACCTGGAGAGGGACATACATGTGGAGGAAGTCATCTCCGCTATAGTGCGACTGAAACACGGTAAAGCCCCGGGTCCGGATGGTTACACGGCCTTGTTCTACAAGACCTTCTGCTCCGCTGTGGCACCAATCCTGACTCGCCTGTTCAACTCCTTCTCCGAGCCGGGCGCTATCCCGCCAGACCTTCTTTCCGCGACTGTGTCGGTTATTCCGAAACCCGGGAAGGATCGGACCTTGTGTGGTTCGTATAGGCCTATTTCACTTCTGAATGTTGATCTCAAGCTCTATACGGGGATCCTAGCGTGCAGGCTTGGACTACACCTACCGGGCCTGGTGGAGGCGGACCAGGCTGGCTTTGTACCCGGTAGACAGACAGTTGACAACACCAAGAGAGTGACGCACATATTAGAAAAGGCCTCACGCATCCCGGGGGAGCGGATGTTGCTGTTGGTCGATGCGGAGAAGGCCTCTGATAGAGTTCATTAGCCGTACCTTGAGCTGGTTCTCAGGAAACTGGGAATCGGCGAGAAGTTCCGCACCATGGTCTTCAATTGTTATAAAAGACCGTCAGCATCGGTACAGGTCAATGGGCACAGCTCTGGTAGTTTTGCCATTGAGCGCGGTACGAGACAAGGCTGTCCCCTCTCGCCGCTTTTGTTCGCCCTCTATATGGAGCCGTTTGCCCAGAGGATTCGCGATAATCCTGACACTATTGGGGTTAAGATGGGTCAATATATCCACACTGTTAGCCTTTATGCGGACGATGTCCTGCTGACCCTGGACGACCCTAGGAGGTCACTCCCTGCTTGCGTCCAGGAACTGAACGCCTTTGCACGTGTGGCCGGCTTTAAAATGAATATGGCCAAATCGTCTGCCCTGGACGTGTCGCTCGCCGCGGACACCAGGAGAGACCTCCAGCGTCTTTTCCCCATGCAGTGGTCCTCGTCCACGGTGCCATACCTGGGGATCCTGCTAGCGCCTTCGCTTCCTGAAATGGTTAAAGCAAACTACTATTCCCTTAGCAGGAAGATTAAGGAGGAACTCGGCCGATGGAGCAAGGGCCTGCTTTCATGGCTAGGCCGTATCGCAGCGGTGAAGATGACGGTGCTGCCTCAGATCCTATACCTTTTTCGCGCTCTACCTCTCCAGCCCCCTGTGGGTTGGATACAGCAAGCGCAGGCTGACATCTCCTGTTTCGTTTGGCAAGGCCGCAAGCCACGGATGAAGAGGGTTCTCTCCACGCTCGCTCCGGAGGCGGGGGGTCTTGGTATCCCGGATCTCCGGAAGTATTTTCAAGCGGCGCAACTCCGATATTTGGTGGAGTGGAGCAGGTGGGAATCTGATAAGCACTGGCTTTTTCAGGATCAGGCGGTGGCGGGCCGTACCCTTCAGGAGGTTCCATTCCTGCGCCGCGTGCATCGCCTGGCTAATCTTTACGCCTCCTTTGTCACCCGGGTCCCCTTGCGGGTGTGGGATGCGGTCTGCATGCCCCGTGAATTAACTACCTTCCCGTCACCGTTCACGCCCATAGTTGGTAACCCGGACTTTACTCCGGGCTTAGAGCCGGGGGCTTTTTCCCACTGGGTGAGTGCAGGCTGCAGGGCACTTTTTCAGATTTACGGACCGGAGGGCGTGCTTCCTTTCCAGCAACTTCGACAGGAATTTGGCCTGACGGAGGTAGACAGATTGCGCTACATGCAGGTCCGCCACTGGGCTCTCTAACCTCAAGTGCGCGATGTCGCAGCCCGCCAAATCACACCTTATGAGCGGTGGCTGGTGACCCGGACCTCGGACGCCAAGCTCATTACAGATCTGTATAAATTCCTCCAACCCCCGATGTTTCACTATCATAACCCGGGGAGGGAGCGCTGGCATACAGAGTTGGGCAGGACACTGAGTCACAAGGAGTGGGACAAGATCGCATATCGGGCGAGGCATTCCGCGTACCACACTGGGCTTACGGAGACCTTTACTAAGGTGTCCACTTACTGGTATTACACCCCGGAGAGGCTCTATGAAATGCACAAACTCACCGACAAGGGATGTTGGAGGGGCTGCGGACAGGAGGGTACTCTATCGCACATTCTTTGGGCTTGCCCGGCACTGACTGTTTACTGGAAAGAGGTCTTAGATGAGGTAGATAGACATTTTGAGATTGAACTGCCGCGCTTCCCAGCGTATGTTTTGCTAGGCCTTCCCAACGACCTCATGTACCCGCTGAAGTCCCGCAGGGGTAGACAGATTGCTATTGCGCTAGGCTCAGCGGTCCAAAATATCCTTGTCCACTGGCGCACCTCCACTGCCCCCTCCATTACTGGTTGGTTACATAGACTCTGGCAGGTATTGGGTATGGAGAAGATGTCGCTTACAGTGGCTGGGAATGTAGATCAGTTCGAGGAGCTATGGCACCCCTTCCTGGCACTACTGTCCACAGAATTCCGGGAACTCACCTGCCCGAGGTACCTGCGCCTTCTCAGGCTGACGCCACCGGCGACCCCGGCGGATTAGGATGAATGGAGAAGGGGGGATTAGGGGTTGGGGGTAGGCTGTTTGGGGCGTTTTTTTTTTTCACTACGGGCTATTGGACGGGGATGTTGGGGTATTGTTTCCTTCCTTTTCCTTTCTTTTGGGGATGGGGGGCTCGGAGGGACTGCGTTGAATTTTGTTGGATTGCTGTAAGCTACTCGCACTCAGCTTTGGATGGGGGGGTGGGGAACATGGGAGGGTTATGTGCACTGCCTTATTGCTTTACAATTGATGTCTTCCCCTCCTGGACCGCCGACCTCATAAGGCGCTCTTAGCGAGGCTTTATGACATCGGCCTTAGGGGGACGGCGCTCAGGTGGTTTACATCCTTCCTTGAAGGCCGCCGCCAGACGGTCTGGGTTTCCCAGAGCTCTGCCGAGATGCCGCCATTGGGAGTTGGGGTTCCACAGGGTTCTGTGTTGAGCCCCACGTTATTTAACATCTTTATGTCCCCTTTGGCGGCCTTGGTGGAAGCATATGGGGCCCAGATCGTCTCCTACGCCGACGACACGCAACTCCTCTTCACTTGCGGGAAAGACCAGGAGTTCGATGGAGGAAGAATTCGGGACTGTCTTACATTGGTCTTTGACTGGTTCCAACGGAACAGTCTAAGGACCAATTCTAGCAAGTCCGAGGTTCTGTTTTTTGGTTGCGTTGTCGATCCGGAGTGGCAGCATTGGTGGCCGTCCGACATGAGCCCTCCTGCACAGTCTTCGTTGGTGGCTAAAAATCTGGGTGTCAAGCTGGACAACCAGCTGTCGCTGCGAACACATATTCTGGGTCTGGCGGGCACCTGTTATGGAATTTTGAAAATGCTCCGTAAATTCCTGCCCCTGCTGTCTGAGGAGCACAGGCGTATTACTGTGCAGGCTCTCGTCGGCTCTAGGCTAGACTATGCTAATGCCCTCTTCCTTGGCCTCCCTGATTACCTAGTTCAGCGCCTACAGGTGGTACAGAACTCTGCCGCCCGGGCTATCTTTGGCTTGCGTAGACGAGCCCGAGCTTCCGGGCTGCTACAGGCATTACACTGGCTGCCTATCCGGAAGCGAATCCAGTTTAAGTCCCTGACTCTGATGCATAAAGCCCTGTTTGGATCAGGGGCCGGATACCTGCGGCGGTGACTGGCCTTCTATCGACCAGTCCGCTCCTTGCGCTCGGAATCCCTTTACAAAGCGGTGGTCCCTCGGGTGAGGAAGGCCCGTATGGGAGGACGCTCTTTCAGCTGCAAAGCTCCACAGCTGTGGAACTCGCTTCCTCTTTCGCTGCGCAGCACTGCCAATTTGTTCCAGTTCAGGAAAAGCCTGAAGACTTGGCTTTTTAATCTTTAGGCTGTTCTTATTGTTTCAGTTTCAGTTCTTTTTCTTTTTCTTATTTTTCTACTGTGTTGTGTTATTTTTATTCTGAGCTGCAGGTGGAAAGCGCCGGGACACTCTTTTTGAGTAGCCGTGCGCTATACAAGAGCGCTATAACATAACATAACATAACATAACATAACCTCCCTTTTGACCAGAACTGCTGACACACGTCCTTTTTCTTTTCACTGTATTGTATGTAACCTTGACCTCCTACTTCCCTTCCCCATGTTCTTTTTGTTTAATAAAAAAATGCTTTAAACCTAAAACGTGTTATTAAAAACCTATCTTGTGGGTTATATACAAGAGCGAGATAAGATTCCTGCCCCCTATGAGATTTCACTTGCTGATAAGCCCGGACTGTCTGCATTTTCTTAGAGTCGTATTCCCGTATTGTCTCTTTGGTTTTGAGGAGCTTTTCAGTTACTATCACTTGGTCCCGTTTAGTGATAATTTGAGGGTTTGAAAATAGGGTTCCGCAACCAATCCCCTCTAAAACCTCTTTCACATATTTTAGCCACAGGATTGAACTGCCTTTTTCCCTACCCAAGCAATCTAAAATTATTCGTTGGGACAGGGTGGCTTCCTGGTTGACCCATATTTTTAACCAGGCCACCACAGGCCTTAATTGTAGTTACCATTGCCAAAAGGGTCATGAAGCAGCTGTAAATGCCTTCCAGCTCGACCTGGAGTAAGCCTAGCATCACAAATGGCCAACCACTGATACTTCAACAACCTCCTAACCACATTAACAGAAACAGGTCCCTACAATAACACCATATAGCGAATAATTTTAAAATAAAAGAATGTGTTTAGAATTTTCAAAACATGTGTATAAATGTAATTTAATGTTAAAGAAATAATTTATTCTTTTAAAATAAACATTTGTTTATTATTAAATAGTTTAACAAACCTTTAAGCGTAAGAATAAACATACCTTTAATTAATTGAAGATAATTTAATTTAAAATAATTCTAGAGAATATTTTTGGTAACGTTACAACATAATAAATGAATATAGACATGTTATTTAAATAGGAATTTTCTAAAATAAATTAAAAAAAATAACTGTCATTCAAATTTAATTTATTCAAATTATTAAATATTTAATAAAAAATAAGTTTATTGTGCTGTAATAGTTTTTTTTCTTCTGTTAAAGTACACATATAAAATGAATCTACATGTATATGTAAATGAAATATTTTTATAATTTATTTTAAAGTTTAATAAACTTGTAAATACTGTCCTATACTTTACCATTAGGAGATCTCCGCCCTTGGGGATCTACCTCCTGGTTTCAGGAAATTGGGACAAGTAAATCCACACTAAGGGGCCTATTACGATGTCGGTCGGAGTTTCCTCTGAACAACACGATTGACCTCCATTCTGCGGTCCTGACCGCCTAACTATGATGAGACCACACACGGTGCAGCTGCATTCCCACAATTCCCTATTGGAGCATGTGCTGCAGCCATAAACCAGCCTTACTACATGCTCCCGTAGGGAAATATGAGGTTGTGTTAATCCCTGCACCTCGTGGCAGGTACCTAAATGTGCCTGCCAGAAGCTACAGGGATTAACAGGGAGGCACCATAGTTGCCCCTCAGCCACTGACGGGAGGCAGCAAGGGAAAGGGGGTCCTGCTAGGGGCCCCCAAACACGCTTTCGGACAGGGTTTCCATGTCAAAAAGGCCGGCATGGAAATCCTGCCAGAAACCGTCCAACATAACCCGGCGGCACAAACTGCCATCCCTATGGATTATGGGCCGGTAGGACAGGTGGATGGGCTCCTTGAGCTAGTTGGAAGCCAGCCGGAATAACCGTCCCGTTTCAATTCCAACTGGCTGTATCGTAATAAGCCAGTAAGAATTGAAAGCAACGATGATCTAGGGTCAGAGGCTTTACGACCTACATCGTAATCGACCCCTATGTAGTATATTTACACTCAGAAATGGCGAATAGCTAAAGCTAGTAAATTTACTGAACACTGCAAGTCTAAATTTCAACATGTAGATTTGTATATTTGCCTTGTAAACAGTGAGCATAAATTCACTCTTATACTTTTGTATCAATTTCATACATTTGTGTATTCACAATTTTCAAGTGTAATAAATAAAGGTCTTGCAAATAAAATTAAATAAAAAAACATAACACAGCCTAGCATTTTTTTTCAAACAGTAATAAACCAAATTGAATTAAAACTTGAGTTTAATTATTGTAAATTACATTTTATTTTAAATATATTTTTTACTATGGTAAATATTAATAGCTAAACTAATAATATATAGATAATAATTGTGCGCACTTTTTAAGACACACAAACACATAGACATATGGACATAATTAACCAACAGTAAATGATATCACTGGACTAACTATTAACCTTGGGTCCCAGAGCAGCCTGCTGCCTGGTCTGAAGTGCGTTAAGTGTTTTATTGTCTTGGCTGGGGTGATAAGGCTATATAAATGCAATTACAATTATAATAATTTAAAAGTCAATATAATGTAATTATTTCAACGTTTTGTTCCTATGGGGTTTTAAATTAAGTTCCTACACCCACTATTTTCTATTGAAGAAAAAGGAAACAGTACAAGCCATCTTGAACAATTCAACACAACTCGCCGAATGAGGCATCGATGCCCAGAATCTACCCAACCCAAACTACCCATACATCTTAGCACCAGACAAAGGGGGACAAGGGCCCTTCGTCAGTCTTACACGGTGTAAGTAACTTTTATTGTTTAGGTTAATTAAAACCATTACAAAAAAATATACATTAAAACAATCTCCACAAGTGGAATTAAAAAGGAAAAAGTAAAAGCAAGAAATTTTAGTTAAAAAGTAACATTTCTAAAATCAATAAACGTGAGTAGCAAATTGTTCATAGCAGCTGGTCACAGCCCGGAATTTCCTCTTTAGCCGACTGCCTGGCATGGTAATTTTCGTTCTGCTAGTATCAGAAATTTCACCAGCTTTCCATTTAGCGGTGGAAGACCAGGATCAAAACAAGCAATAACTGCTTGTCTGCGTAAGCGGATACTTAGTTCGTTAAAGGCTGTTTTTAACAGGGCTGCTCTCTCCTCTTTCAGCCTCGAGCAAGTGCATAGTAAATGTTCTAAATCTTCGACTCCTATTCCGCACAGCCGGCATCTAGTCCCATAGTTCATTCTCAGCCACGGTGGTAGATATGGAATGGCAG
Organism: Lissotriton vulgaris; assembly: GCF_964263255.1. Lineage (NCBI taxonomy): Eukaryota > Metazoa > Chordata > Amphibia > Caudata > Salamandridae > Lissotriton > Lissotriton vulgaris. Next base: position 1,120,966,370 of record NC_141698.1, read on the forward strand.
GTAGGATCCCCAACCTATATTTTAAAAAGGCTTCTTTTGTTTTCCAGCCATATCCCAGACCAAAATATGCTTGGAGCCCCAGTGTTTTGTATGTCCACAGAGCCATCCAGGCATGGCGCCTGTGAGAAAAGGTGGCTTTGTCCTCCACATGAGAATGTCTTTTTAAGCTCTTGTTCACTGCATGCTTAAATTGTGCATGTGATAGAGGAATCTCCCATAGCTCTTTTAGACCTGTAATACTCAGGGAATCCTCTAAGTATTTTTTCGCTGGTGTTCCGGAGGAGTTGGTCAGGTATTGCCAGAGCTGTTGATTCAAGGAGTTTTCCGGTGAACTCTTTATTTTGTGCCAACACTTTATATATGACCCTCTACGTGCAAGCATTTGGCTCATCAGACCAAATTCTAAACGAATCTGAGCTTGTGAGGTATAGGATGGCAAATGAAAGAGAAGTCTGTAGGCCTTTGATATAGTTATATCTAGAAGTTTTGCATCAGTACCTCTTAGGGCCTCACTGCCACACGTGATTGATGACTCTATTTTAGTTTTCGCCACTCGAAGCAGTGGCAATAGAGTCTCACCACTCAAGTTGGACTTTAGCTGTTTCAGTGTCATGGTTATTAGCATCCCTTTCCTCTTAATGGCTTCTAATTGATTTTGGTAGTAGCCACCTTTATCAACTATGATCCCAAGGTATTTATATTCTGAGCAGTTAGAAATTACTTTTGTGCCAAGGGACTAAGTGTGCAACGTTTTGTTCCTAGTTATGGACAACACTTTGGTTTTGTTGATGTTGCCTTCTAATAGATTGTCATCGGCGTACCCATGGAGCGTGTTAATCAGATTTTGAAGGCCCACTTTTGTGTGGCTGACCAGGACCACGTCATCAGCATAAGATATGCTGGATAATGCTTTTCCCCCTAACCGGGGGGCGTGGGAATTGCAAGCCTCTAGTGCAGGTGGCAGGTCAGCTGTAAATAGATTGAAGAGGGTAGGAGCTAGCACACACCCCTGCTTTAGGTCTTTTGTAGTTGGAATACGCCTAGAGAGGTGCAAGCCATTTCCAAGCTTTACCTGGACCCACGTGTCCGTGTGCAATTCAATCAGGAGACTTAATAATGACGAGGGAATCCCCCAGGAGGCTAATTTTCGCCAAAGGATTCCTCTGTTAACATTATCGAAGGCCGCCTTAAAGTCCACAAAGCAGAGATGAAGAGCCTGTTTGGTCGCTCTTGCCTTATCGATGAGTAATGAAATGGCCACCAGATTTGTTGTTGTTCCGGTGTCTCTGCAGAATCCCGTTTGGCTAGATGGTATTAGGCTATGGTTTGTTGCCCATTCTCGCAGCTGGGTCAATAGAAGGCCCGCAAAATATTTAGCCTCAATGTCTTGGAGTGCAATCAGGCGATAGTTTTTTGGGAGTATTCTATCCCCTGCCTTGTAAATCGGTGAAATGATTGAGCCTCTCCATGAGACAGGCAAGCACTCCGAATTATTGACAGACATAAAGAGGGGGGTCAGCGTGTCAGCCCAATATTCTGGTTCAAGTTTAAAGAGGGCCGGCGGAATTCCATTAGGCCCGGCTGCGCCGTCTTTCCTGCCTTTGGAGATTAATTTCCTGATTAGGACCACAGAAAGTTCAGGTTTGACATCTTCACATGATGAGACTGTTTGAAGTGATCGGCTCTCTAGCTGAGCCTGGGGCTCGCTTGTTTTTGCGACCTGTAGATTGAAATGTTCGTCAAGAAAGGATTCCCAAGACGATTTGGTTATATAAGATGTTATACCATTACTTCTCGGATTTAACATTTTGTTTATAGTAGACCAAAATTGGGCGTTGTTATTATCCTTGGAAGCATAATGGAGTTTTGCCCAGAAATCCTCATCATTGGTTCTTTTGATTCCCCATTTCAGCTTTTTGAGATCAGCACGATGCTTACGAAGCTGCGCTAGAAGTGTTCCGTCACCCGGGCTTTTTTTTAACAGTCTTAAAGATTTGTTAATCATTTTTTTGTGGGATTTCATGGCCAGTTTCTGGGTGCCTGAGATCTTCCTTGCAATACCAGATGCAGATGGTGGGAAGTGCTGTACAGTTGTTGAATAATTGTTTGCAAACTCAGTCGTGAATTTTTCCCAACCTGCTACTGTATTGCCCGAAGGATAGTTTAAGTTGTTCAATTGCCTTTTTGCAGCTTGAAGTACCTCCACAGTATTTGCTACCGAAGTTTTAATTCGTTTATGATTTATGGTGTGACTGCCAGCAGTCCTGTTGGGTTTGAGAGTGTGGCCTCAGGAAGGGCTCCTGGGATGACTTCTTGAGGGCGATGATCGCTATCACCCTTGTCCCTTAGGCCCATATGTTCCAGATCTTCCAATAGTGATTTTGCAAGCTTGGATGTTTTACATTGGCTACTAAATGATTGAGTTGGTATATTCCAATGGTACGACTGGGCTTGAATATCACTGTTTGCGGAAGACCCTAAGATGCATTTATTAAGGTCTCCAGACAGAATTAGGTTTGTTGATGTTTGAGTAGTGATAACGTGATGTAAATGGTCCATTAGAAGTTTCCCCTCATGACTCTTATTTTTGGGGTTAATGTAAGTGTTGGTCAGCTGGATATATTTCCTTATGCCCCCAAAGTTAAGTGATATCTCTACTGTATTTGTAGACGAGGAATTATTGCTTAAAGCCCGTGCGCTACCAATGGTTGATATTTTGAGGTAGGTTGCTAGACCTCCTGACAACCGACCAAACTTGCTTTTCCTTGTTGCTGGAGAATGGTAACAGGTATAACCCTCTAGTTGAACCGGCTCTTCCAGCCATGTTTCCTGGAGAAGGATGATGTCAAATGTTTAAACGTATTGTATGAAATCAGTGTCCGCTACTTTGTTGTTAAGCCCGTTTATGTTCCACGAGCATAGTTCTAGGTGTGATGCTTCTATGGACATTTCCAGCTTTGTTGGATATCCTTGTCATTGGGAAATCATTGTTGTATTACTTATTCTGAAGAGCCGATGTTCAATCGTACGATTCATGTTGGTAGGCCTTGAAATATTCTCCGCAGATGTTGCCTGAACTACTGTAGGAGAACAACCCAATGCGCCCCTCAGCACAGACCTTGTCGTTGGAGTTGATTTGGGTGGTAGCTGCTTGGGCCTCTCGAGCAAGGGCAACGGATAACCAGTATCGTGGTGGACGGCTGTGCTAATCCCCCATATTTTAAGGAGACCTTGCTCTTCGATGATTTTATTAGCGATTTCAGACGAAATCCATGTGGCTTTTGTCGCCTCGTTCCCATCGAACCTATCAGTTCTTATAAATTCTATAGATAGCAGGTCTGCTGAAGATAAGTCTTTTAGCGCTGGTATGGTGCTGAGTAGTCGTAGTAGATTCCCTCTGTTTAAGACATCGAATCGGCCCTTTGATTGGTACTCAGGAGTGAAAATGATGGTGCTAGTCGGGAACTTGTTCGGAACATGCGACAGAGCAGTTAACTGAATGTTAGGGCCTTGAGTTCTTAAATTATTATAGTCACACTGAGGCAATGTTTCGATTGGAACTGTCTCCAGAGGGGAAGGTTATTGAAACGGGCACAGAAGGAGCTGCGGTGATGCTTGCTATAGTAGAAGAGAGCTTAGTTTGGGGGCTCGAGAGCCGTGGTTCGGTCAGTTCTTGGGGGCGGGACCTTTCACATGGGGACATGATTGGATCATCCCATGCAAGATCCATGGTCTGATTTACCTGTATCGCTCCAGGCTCAGATATTCGAAGTGAATTGAGGAGGCTCCCCTCTATTACTTTGTTAAGCACATACTTGTCCACCGTGTTCTGCTTCCCGATGTCCCCTCCAAGTGAGACACTGCCATCCTCCAACGTGGAGACTGCTGTGCTTACTGACGCATGTACTACGTTGGTGGAAAGTCTGGGGCCTGTAGAAGGTTGGTCTCTTCACGGGACAAATAGCTCAGGATTCCCCAGTAATAGATGGAAGGGACATAAGGACTGTACGGGAATCAGGATTGCATGCCAAAACAACCAAAGGGTTATCAGTGCCATCCCTTCCCTCTGACTAATCCGGAACCGCAGGAAGTAGACAGAAGCATTCCTAATAGCAGCAAGACCAGGCCTGGCAGGTGAGTGGCTAAGGGAGGATCATTTCCCAAGAAGAACTTAAGTATAATCTCATGGAATATCACCAGGAGAAGCAAGATCCACGAGAAGAAAAACCTGAGGCGATTCCTGTAATCAGGAGACAATCTCTGCCTTCAAGAGACCTGGGCATTATCTAGTACACCATTGGCAGGGTTCTACGAACATTATGTTACAATAATAAAAAAGAACCTTTTTGGTTGCCAGTCTGATGGTCTATCAGTTTACATAAAACACGCAAACTCCCTTGTAGTAACAGGAATACACCTGAATTCTCCTGGGCTGCAAGCCCTACAGATCGAAGGCCGGAAATACACCTCACAGCCAATGCTCCTACTAATAATAAACTGCTATGTTAACCCGGCACAGACCATCATGAAAGATCAGTTGGAGGCATTGACATGGGAAATATACGACCTCCTAAATAAATATAAAAGTCATCAGGTAATTCTAGCTGGGGACTTTAACCTGAAGGACCTCGACAATGCTGCACCTTCATATCGAGGGTCGGGAAGGGCCGCACCATTTCATGACTTACTCGACAACCATATGCTATCTTCAACCTAAGCTGTGAAAGCAATACACTTGAATGTTATGCAAATACAGCCAAACTTCCGGGACATCTCGAGAATCGACTATATCATGGTCAGTGAAGCAATGGCGGCCAGTTTGGGAGACTTTACAGTCGAGGATAGGTTGGAAAGCGATCACAGACCACTAATAGCAGTGTTCATGCTGGAAGCTCCATCAGCCTTTAAGTTCCAAGCCACCGGAGTGTCCAGAGTGGATGAAAATCATAGCCTCCTCAGGAGAATCAGATAGACAGACGAGATGGGCATGAAGCTTCAAAACTGGCTGGATCTAAAACATGATGAGATCCCAGAAATGTCGTCTTTACTGATTAAAAAAACTGGGAGACCACTGTTGAGGAGATATAAGCGAGTTTGGGCCATCCCCAGCCACAACACTCAAGGTCCAAAAAGCAACTAACAACTGGAAGCATCTGCCCAACTGGGATATACGCGTCAGTAAACGCCTCTTGCGTAAGGCACTTGCATAAAAGAAAAGAGGGGGCACACAAAGGGATGGGACCTCGATTGCATCATTGTGGGCAGCCCTAAGAAAGAAATGGTGGGAACGCAAAAAGGCCCACACAGAGAGGGAATCTATCAAAGTGTTCTCCCTGCTTAAACAGAAGAATTCAGCAGGATTATGGAGACACATAAACCGGCAAAGCAGCAGAGGAGTTCAAAGAGAAAATGGAGTGGCAGAACAAGACTGGCTGGTCCACCTAAAGCATCTACATTCAATCGCCCATGTAAACACAGGTAACAAAAAAGAGTCTAACTGCGAGGTGGACCATTTCTACCAACCCAGCGCAAAGATTGAAGAAACAACCTCTAGCCCCCGAAACCCACCTGAGGATCAGGGAGACCAGCGAGAGATGCAGTGCACACCGTCAGCCAAGATAAACTCTCAAATGGTCATCAAGATACTTAAGAACATGAAGAACGATGGGACCCCTGGGCCAAACGGGATACCTACCGGTTTTTAAAAAGGCCCCTGATTTCTGGGCAACCATCCTCACTCCTCTTTATAACCATTCTCTAATGACAGCAAAAAACCTTGATTCTGGGAGGGGCTCCATACTAGTCCCAATTTTTAAAAAAGGGAATTGATTAAAGCCATCAAACTATAGGCTCATTGCTCTGCTCAATCTTGAAGCCAAGGCTTATGCCCACCTCATATTGAAGGACCTGGAGACGTGGGCTGAAAAAAAAAAGCTACAGTCCCTGCTACCAGACTGGCTTCAAACCACAGTCATCGAAAATGGACAACATACTGGCGTTAGCGCACCTAGCAACTGAAGCAGCACAAAAGAAAAATTCCACCACTCTTTTGCTGCTTCATTGCCCACAGCACAGCCCTCGACAAAGTGGTACAAAATAGGTTATGGCGGAAATTAGAAAACTGGGGCATTCTGCCAATTCTACATAAGGCAATCAGATCACTATACGAAGCCACCTGGGTGCGGGTCAAAACCAGCACCAGCACAGTGTCCCCCAAAATAATAACAAACAACGGCCTGAAACAAGGATGTGTATTTGCCCCCATCCTCTTTAACCTGTATACGGCGGACATGGGGGACGCCCTGAAAGGAGCCAGCCTAGTAGCTCTGAGATTAGGCAGCATGAGGCTGCCGGTGCTACAATATGCCGATGACACTGCTATAATGGACCACACAAGAGTGGGCCTACAGAGAGCCCTAAACACACTGAACCAATTCAACAAAGATAACAATCTTATAGTCAGCCAGGGGAAACAAAGGTCATCATTTTCGGGAGCTACCACCTGAAAAAGAAAGGGAAGTGGATAATAGGAGACTTGCAAAATAGCACAGTGGCAGCGTACAACTATCTAGGGGTTTGGCTCACGAAACGGACCAAGGCAAATGTTCACCTGAAACAGCAGTCTTCTAAGGCCAATAAGGTGACATTCTTGTTAAAGCAGTTGAGCTTACACCTGATAAGCCCCACTGCCGGCCCAATACCAACCGCCCTAAAGGCAGAATTGCTGCTAGCCATTAGTTGTGGCCACCAGGCTTTTCTGGGGTCGCAGGGTGCCCTTCTCATCGCAACCCAACCCAAAGCATATAAAGCAGTTTTCTCTATCCAAAGGTCAGCAAGGAAGTCACGGCTAATATTGGAGCTAGGCCTGGTAAGGCCATACCTAGTGTGCCAAGGCAGATCATAAAACTACACTTAAGGATTATAAGGGTCCCAAAAAATTCCTTAAGACATCAACTGAGAGTCATCTTTGAGGGGCCAAGCTCAGTATGGCACACCAGTCTCGGCAAAGCGCTCAAGACTTTAAAGATCGAGAAAAAGAGCATACCATTGCCGGAAATTCCACTAAATGCCTGGAAAAAATCCATAAACAGACATGTCAGCGAAACCTCATTTGATCTGGATTTTAAATCTCTTTGTTCTAGCCCCCACCTAGCCCGTTGAGCAGCTTCTATATGGTAGACAAGGCACAACCCTACCTAAACGAGGCCTTGACACCCCAAGTCCGAACAAAAATTCTCTCCATGAGACTATGCACACTAGGATTCACTGACTTTAACCCTGCATAGGCTCGCAAGGGGGAACTCACAAATTGCAGGCTGTGCTCCTACAGGAGGGAATCCTGGGTACATCTCATGTGCTGCTGCCCCGCCCTTAGGACCGAACGCCGATGACTTCTTCACCTAGTTTGTATCACCAAGGGAACCAAGACATGTAGCGAAGCATCAGCCTTGTGCTTTTCTAAAACAACCATGATGGCCTTGGCAAGATTGGGGAAATTTACTCATCTGATTAGAATGGCTCTAATGGCTGCAAACGAACACAATTAAACCAGGATGTCCAGCATGGTATAACAAGGGGTCATAAAGCAGCCACCCCCCAAACAAGTGCAGAGCCCTGACCCCACTCACCCGTCCTACAGAGAACGTACCATATTAATGGCTCCAAATGGAAGGGCCTAGGAGAATGACCCACAGATTGCCGACCTACAGACTGCCGAAGTAGAAAACCACCAAGGTTTACGCAAGTGTTTTAGAAACTTTGTGCAAGGACTCACGACAATGACCACCGTGCTGGCAGATCCAGCGGGAGCCGAGGGGAGGGGAAATAGTACATGAACAAAAGATTTTATTAGTAGGTTCTAAATTTTAACTGTGACCATTCTTTCGTCTGCTCGTTTTTAGGTCTCGACTATTCTATCCTGCAGGGATAAATAGACGAGAGTAATGTAGTTGAAACAAACTCTCTGACCAAGAGGATTCCAAGGCGGATTCCTCCCAATGCATGTTGTCTAATGGACCGTGACGCTTCGCCAGGCGCACGCTTGGCCTCACTCACACCTCGTTCCCTCCCACTCGCTTGCTCCCCTGCTCTCCCGCCCCCCCACCTGACTTGAAAGGAAGCCTTGCAACCTTTGCTTTCAATCACCCCTCCTTTCTCCCCCTGCCCTGCTGCTCACATTCCCCCTCCCTTCTCCACCAGCCCTTCAAACAGACACGAGTCACCACTTACATTCCCCCCTCACTTTTTCTCCAGTCCTTCTCGTAACCTTTGCTTTCAATCACCCCTCCTTTCTCCCATTGCCCTGTTTTCGTCAGTTGCATGTGCTTGGACACTTTTTTATTAAAACTTGGTGTTACTTATGCAGCTCTGCTTGTTTTACACTTGTGCCTTTTGTATCTTGAAAGTTTGTAACATGCCATTTCCTCACTCGCCCGAGATTCTTTCCTGCTCCGAGGTTGCCCGAGATTCTTTCCTGCTCCGAGGTTGCTCCCATCACCGGCTAACTGCCGGCCACCATGTTTTCCCGGAAAACCTCTTCTTGATAGAAAATACTCTTCTCCCGAAAGCTAAAGTTTGCTTCTGCTTCCGTTTACATGGAACCTGAGTGTTTTGCAACACACATTAAACTCTTTTGCGGTTTCCTTTATTAAGCGGATCTGAGAATGCAGCACTGTTACTTCCAAATAAATAACTTTTATTATTTAACTCCCACACGCCTGGGTCCAGGGAGATGCCAGTGAGAGAGACAGCATGTACCGGAGCCAAACCCAGCGGCATGCTGTTAGTGGGCGGATGGGCGCCGGTGGTCGAAGGCTTCGCTGGACACAAACAATGGGGCAGTAGAGGGATGTCCGCTATGCATTCAGTCACTCGTACGGGATTGGCGTATAGAGTATGCTGTGTGGTTATCTATTAAGTATGAGCGTAAAATCCGTTCTGCTCGCGGAATTTGCGGATTTTTGGCAAATTCGCAATCCGCGAATTCTCGCGAATTTGCCGACAATTCGCAAATTCGCGTGCAGCGGATTTATTTTTTTGCTTGGTCGCGCTTGACAAATACAATATTGCGCCGCCCGGCGTTCACTTACCGTCATTCAGCGTTTGAAGAGTTGTTTTTCTCCATGTTTGCTTGTGCTGCGCCATTTTGAATCTTGCTGCGTGATCCCGTGGGAGTTTGTCGACCGCGATTACGTTATTGCGGCTCGTCACCTTGCACAGCGAGAGTTTGTCATTGCGAGTACGTCATAAAGGCTTGTGATCACGTATCGGGGAAGTAAACAATTGCGAATTCGTAGATGAGGCGGGCAGCAACAATCTAGCACTCGCGAAATTGCAAAATTTGCAATTCTGCACACGAAATCCACCAGCAGGCAGCATAAACCTTCTGAAAATGATGATTTTTTTCAGAATAACTCCTCAGGTTGACATTTGCCTGCACTTTTTTTTGCAAGGAGTCCATTTTGGGGGGGTGGGAGGAAGGAAGTGCCCCTCAGTCTCCAACTTCCTGTTCCTGTCCTGCAGGCTCCTCCCAGTGCTTTGTTCATGTCCTGGTCACTTTGATTTGGATCTTGACCTAGAAGGATTACTTTTTGAGGATGCTGCTGGATATTTGGATTTGAGGCCTTTTTGACTTTCTTTGGATCACTTTTGGTTTAGAAATTTGACAAGTAAGTTGATGTTGTTTGTTTGGGGGCATGGATGGCATTGGATTGGGGTGATTTTTGTGTGTTTTTCGATTTTTTGGCTGTTGTTGGGGCCTTTTGCCGAGGGGTACTCAGTGGTGCATGGACTGAGTCTTTCTGTGGGGGTCTCTTTAATGTAAACATCATGGAGGGCATGGATGGCATTGGATTGTGGTGATTTTTGTGTGTTTTGCGATTTTTTGGCTGTTGTTGGGGCCTTTTGCCCAGGGGTACTCAGTGGTGCATGGACTGAGTCTTTCTGTGGGGTCTCTTTAATGTAAACATCATGGAGGGCATGGATGGCATTGGATTGTGGTGCTTTTTGTGTGTTTTTCGATTTTTTGGCTGTTATTGGGGCCTGTCCATGTGGGTGGGGGCCATTTTGAGGCCTGGTCCAGGCAGGGCCTGGCCATGTGGGTGGGGGTCTAGGGGCCATTTTGAAGCCAGGCAGTGTGCTTTGTTGTGCCATAGGCCTGCACCCAGTCTGCCTTGCTTTCATCCATTATGCCCAGGGGTACTCAGTGGTGCATGGACCGAGTCTTTCTGTGGGGTGTCTTGAATTTCAACATGATTGAGGGCATGGATGGAATTGGATTGTGGTGATTTTTGTGTGTTTTTCGATTTTTTGGCTGTTGTTGGGGCTTTTTGCCCAGGGGTACGCAGTGGTGCATGGACTGAGTCTTTCTGTGGGGTCTCTTGAATGTAAACACCATGGAGGGCATGGATGGCATTGGATTGTGGTGATTTTTGTTTGTTTTTCGATTTTTTGGCTGTTGTTGGGGCCTTTTGCCCAGGGGTACTCAGTGGTGCATGGACTGAGTCTTTCTGTGGGGTCTCTTTAATGTAAACATCATGGAGGGCATGGATGGCATTGGATTGTGGCGATTTTTGTGTGTTTTTTGATTTTTTGGCTGTTGTTGGAGCCTGTCCATGTGGGTGGGGGCCATTTTGAGGCCTGGTCCAGGCAGGGCCTGGCCATGTGGGTGGGGGTCTAGGGGGCATTTTGAAGCCAGGCAGTGTGCTTTGTTGTGCCATAGGCCTGCACCCAGTCTGCAATACTTTCATCCATTATGCCCAGGGGTACTCAGTGGTGCATGGACCGAGTCTTTCTGTGGGGTGTCTTGAATGTAAACATCATTGAGGGCATGGATGGCAATGGATTGTGGTGATTTCTATGTGTTTTTCGATTTATTGGGGTGTTGATGGGGCATAGCCATGTGGATGGGGCCATTTTGAGTACTGGTACAGGCAGGGCCTGGGCATGTGGTGGGGGTCAAGGGGCCATTTTGAAGCCAGGCAGTGTGCTTTGTTGTGCCATAGGCCTTCACCCAGTCTGCCATGCTTTCATCCATTATGCCCAGGGGTACTCAGTGGTGCATGGACCGAGTCTTTCTGTGGGGTGTCTTGAATTTCAACATGATTGAGGGCATGGATGGCATTGGATTGTGGTGATTTTTGTGTGTTTTTTGATTTTTGGGCTGTTGTTGGGGCCTTTTGCCCAGGGGTACTCAGTGGTTCATGGACTGAGTCTTTCTGTGGGGTCTCTTTAATGTAAACATCATGGAGGGCATGGATGGCATTGGAGTGTGGTGATTTTTGTGTGTTTTTCGATTTCTTGGCTGTTGTTGGGGCCTTTTGCCCAGGGGTACTCAGTGGTGCATGGACTGAGTCTTTCTGTAGGGTCTCTTTAATATAAACATCATGGAGGGCATGGATGGCATTGGATTGTGGTGATTTTTGTGTGTTTTTCGATTTTTTGGCTGTTATTGGGGCCTGTCCATGTGGGTGGGGGCCATTTTGAGGCCTGGTCCAGGCAGGGCCTGGCCATGTGGGTGGGGGTCTAGGGGCCATTTTGAAGCCAGGCAGTGTGCTTTGTTGTGCCATAGGCCTGCACCCAGTCTGCCTTGCTTTCATCCATTATGCCCAGGGGTACTCAGTGGTGCATGGACCGAGTCTTTCTGTGGGGTGTCTTGAATTTCAACATGATTGAGGACATGGATGGAATTGGATTGTGGTGATTTTTGTGTGTTTTTCGATTTTTTGGCTGTTGTTGGGGCTTTTTGCCCAGGGGTACGCAGTGGTGCATGGACTGAGTCTTTCTGTGGGGTCTCTTGAATGTAAACACCATGGAGGGCATGGATGGCATTGGATTGTGGTGATTTTTGTTTGTTTTTCGATTTTTTGGCTGTTGTTGGAGCCTGTCCATGTGGGTGGGGGCCACTTTGAGGCCTGGTCCAGGCAGGGCCTGGCCATGTGGGTGGGGATCTAGGGGGCATTTTGAAGCCAGGCAGTGTGCTTTGTTGTGCCATAGGCCTGCACCCAGTCTGCAATACTTTCATCCATTATGCACCAGGGGTACTCAGTGGTGCATGGACCGAGTCTTTCTGTGGGGTGTCTTGAATGTAAACATCATAGAGGGCATGGATGGCAATGGATTGTGGAGATTTTTATGTGTTTTTCGATTTATTGGGGTGTTGATGGGGCATGGCCATGTGGATGGGGGCCATTTTGAGTACTGGTACAGGCAGGGCCTGGGCATGTGGTGGGGGTCAAGGGGCCATTTTGAAGCCAGGCAGTGTGCTTTGTTGTGCCATAGGCCTGCACCCAGTCTGCCATGCTTTCATCCATTATGCCCAGGGGTACTCAGTGGTGCATGGACCGAGTCTTTCTGTGGGGTGTCTTGAATTTCAACATGATTGAGGGCATGGATGGCATTGGATTGTGGTGATTTTTGTGTGTTTTTTGATATTTGGGCTGTTGTTGGGGCCTTTTGCCCAGGGGTACTCAATGGTTCACGGACTGAGTCTTTCTGTGGGGTCTCTTTAATGTAAACATCATGGAGGGCATGAATGGCATTGGAGTGTGGTGATTTTTGTGTGTTTTTCGATTTCTTGGCTGTTGTTGGGGCCTTTTGCCCAGGGGTACTCAGTGGTGCATGGACTGAGTCTTTCTGTGGGGTCTCTTTAATGTAAACATCATGGAGGGTATGGATGGCATTGGATTGTGGTGATTTTTGTGTGTTTTTCGATGTTTTGGCTGTTGTTGGGGCCTTTTACCCATGGGTACTCAGTGGTGCATGGACTGAGTCTTTCTGTGGGGTCTCTTATAGTAAACATCATGGAGGGCATGGATGGCATTGGATTGTGGTGATTTTTGTGTGTTTTTCGATTTTGTGGCTGTTGTTGGGGCCTGTCCATGTGGGTGGGGGCCATTTTGAGGCCTGGTCCAGGCAGGGCCTGGCCATGTGGGTGGGGGTCTAGGGGGCATTTTGAAGCCAGGCAGTGTGCTTTGCTGTGCCATAGGCCTGCACCCAGTCTGCCATGCTTTCATCCATTATGCCCAGGGGTACTCAGTGGTGCATAGGCCTTGTCTTTCTGTGGGGTGTCTTGAATGTAAACATCATTGAGGGCATGGATGGCATTGGATTGTGGTGATTTTTATGTGTTTTTCGATTTTTTGGGGTGGTGTTGGGGCCTGTCCATGTGGATGGGGGCCATTTTGAGGCCTGGCCATGTGGGTGGGGGTCTAGGGGGCATTTTGAAGCCAGGCAGTGTGCTTTGTTGTGCCATAGGCCTGCACCCTGTCTGCCATGCTTTCATCCATTAGGCCCAGGGGTACTCTGTCAGTGGTGCATTTTATTGGTCTTTCCATTTTGGGGGATGGGTATAATAAAAATGCTTACTTGCAAACTATTAATTGAAGCGCTACATATGCAACATTTATTTAACTGATGTTCCTCTGGTTTCGTTTGCTTTTAGGTGCAGAAAGACGAATCATCAGCCTCATCGTTCCTCATCAGTGCCAGGAACAAGTCCTGCTGCGGTGTGTGCAGCACAACGTCACGTGTGGCCACAGACAACTCTGCAACTTGTGCAACTGCGGCCTGCTGTTCTGACATCTGAAGAAGATGGCCCCAAAAAAATTTGCCCGTAGCTCCTCTAGCAAGAAAGTTGCCAGTAAGGAGCAGAAGAAGCAAGTGTTGCCACTTACCAAGGAGACTGGTGTGCCGACCGCCGCATTTTTGGGGAAAAAAAAGTACGCCTGCAGCAGCAGCGGGGTCTGCTGGGGACCAAGCTGGGAGCAGCACCTCCGCTCCATTGGACTCAGTGCCACCACCACCACGCCAACTTAGGTCCAAGCCCTTGAGTGCTGCAGAGGCAGCCAGTATAGTTGTTCAATCACCATCGACCAGTGATGTTGGCTCATCGCAAGAAAGTAGCAGCATCCCTAAATCAACACAGGTTGTTGTAACTCATCTGACGAGTGTTCAACAACCACAGCCGCAACAAGAACCACATGTGCAAGTACAAGCCCAAGTACATGTGGAAGGAGAGGCGGCGCAAGGAGACGCGCAAGCAGAGGTGTATGGAGCGGCACAAGTGCCCACAATAGTTGTTCCTCCCGAAGTAGGGACACATCAGGAAATCGACATTCAAGCCGAGGTATCATTTGAGGAAGCCACTCCTCCTGATCATTCATTGTCTTCCACATCCTTAGCAAGGAAAAGATCAAGGATGGTGTCTATATCTTCTTCAAGCCCCCTTCCTTCTGATGATATGGATGAAAATTGGAAACCACCACGGCCGTCTGAGAGTGAGGCACACCATGATCTGACAAAGGTAGCTAAGCGTAAAAGGAAGGTCCCCGAAAATCTCATAGTTATGGAGTGTGATGATGACGCTGAACAAGAAGTGGCGTATACTCCTGCTGATGAAGACTCTCACGACGACGGCGCAGGCATCATAGACGTCACTCCAGCCTCAGCAGGCATGCAGCAAACAGACATTTTTACCCTATCCCGAAATGCTGCTGAGCGTGATGTTGGCGTCGTGGCAAAGGGACCACCACCAATGCAGTTAACTAGTACACCACCACCTACCGTTTCCATATTTTTTCGCCAGAAGGGACCTCCATCCACCTCGACCTCCATTTCCTCAATTAGTGGTGCTGTAAGTGCACAACGTAGTAAATTTCGGCAATACACATCCTCCACTTCATCTGGCATTAGCATTCCCAATATCGCCTCCTCCGCCCCCCCACAGACATTTGAAGTCCGCAGTTTGGGACTTCTTTAGTGTTAGCCCAACAAGGGAAAAAATAGCCATTTGTACCATTTGTAAGGTTTGAGTTAGTCGTGGTAAGCTTGGTACCAACTATGGTACCGGAGGCCAGAGAGGTCATCTTGAGAGACAGCACACTGTCAAATGGCATGCGCACCTAAAGGAGATCAAGGCAGCCCGAATTGCAAGTCAACGAATTGTATCCGTTGATGTTTCATCTGATGATGACGAGGAGGAGGAAGCATCAAACATTTCTTCACTTACACCCAGTACCCTGTCAGCAGCACACCCCCTGCAAGATATATGAGCCACACTAAAAGTGTGGGAGAGAGTGAGACACCAATGCGAAAAAGTTCATCATCACCGAGCGTAACTGGGTCGAAGAAGTCATCATCATCCCGTAAAATGGTCCAGCCCACCATTAGAAGCATGTTGTTTTCAGATGCGCCATTTGAACGCAACCACCCAACAACGCATCTGTATAACACTAATCTGGCTAAAATGCTAGCGCTGGACCTTCTCCCTTTTTCTTTTGTGGAAGGGGTGTGTTTTCTTGAATTAGTGGCAACGCTCTGCCCTAAATGGAAGGTTCCTAGCCGGTTCTGTTTTGCCAGAGTTGCGGTTCCAGCACTACATGAAGATGTGCTGGAGGTGATTGGGGCAGCTTTGCAGAAGAGATTTGTTCACACTATACATCTGACAACAGACATGTGGACCAGTTGCCAAGCCGTTGATTACATGTGCATCACTGCACACTGGGTCTCTTTTTCAGGGGTTAAAGAAAAGGTAACCGCAGGTGTTGACACGGACATATTTTATAAAGCTGCTCGGAAACATGCAACACTAGCCATGTTTGCCATGGAGAAAAATCATACAGGAGAAAACATTTTGCATGAGTTTAACACAAAGGTCTTTCAATTACTGTCCCCAAGAAAACGCATGATTGGTTATGTTTCCACGGATAATGGCGCCAATGTAGTTAAGGCCATGGATAAGGGTAACTATTTCAGAGTGCCCTGTTTGGCGCACTGTATAAACCTGGTTGTTAAAAAATTCTTAAGTGAAGAAAGTCCAGTGTGCGAGTTACTGACCACCTGCCGAAGAATGTGCACACATTTCAACCATTCTTTTAAGGCCTGGAAGCAGCTGACGTGCCTGCAACATGAACGTAAAGTGCCAGTGAAAGCACTCATCAGGGAGGTGGTAACACGTTGGAACTCAACCTTCTACATGCTTAAGCGTCTGTATGAGCAGAATGCGGTAGTCGATCAGTATTTCTTTAAACTGGGTACACCTATGATAGACCTGAGGTACAGGTGGAGCAATGGGAGCTAGTTAAAAGCCTGACAGACATGCTTCGTCCTTTTGAGGTCTTCACGCGTGCAGTCAGCAGGGAGGACTGTAATTTGGGAAAAGCTATCCCATTGTTGCGCATGCTAGAGCACCAACTGAAGGCGGTGTCTTCTACGTTTCAAAAAGATGGAAAGCAAGAAGCATTTGAGTTGGCGGAGAAGTTATTACAGCGCCTTCTTTGCGATGAACGTCTTCAAAAGATCCACACAGAACAGCATTACATTTCTGCTACTATTCTGCATCCACGGTACAAAAGGGCAGTGGCAGGCAGAGTATTCTTTCCTTTTGATGACGCAGATGTTACAAAGTACAAACATTGGCTAGCTGTGTCAGCCAGTCGGTTTGAAAGAGAACGGCAGGAAATTGAAGGAAAAGGCAGTACATCAGCATCAGCAGGTCATCCGGAGTCAAACAAATCCACTTCTGCATCTGCGGCTGGGGCAGAAGTGAGTGATTTTCCCTCTCAGCTGGTAACAACACCAGCAACCGTATCATCTGCACCAGACACAACAGTAACATTGTGTGAAGAAGAGGATTGGCTAACTCAGCTTGGGTTTGCTTCTCAAAAGGTCCCTGAAAAAAGTAAGCAAAGTGGAGGAACCCTGGAGAACCTTGAGTCGATGGTGCAGGACTATCTGAATGATGCAACAGAGGTCTATGTTCAAGATGACCCATTGGCGTATTGGCATGGGAAAAGAGATGTGTGGCCAGAGATCACCGACCTGGCTATAAATTACTTGTCTTACCCACTCGCAAGCGTGTCTTCTGAACGTGTTTTCAGTGCTGCTGGTGGAATTGTAACTTCCAAAAGGACCCGCCTCTCGCCCAAAAAAGTGGAGAGGTTAACAATGATCAAGATGAATCAGCACCTCATACCGCCAGATTACAAAATACGAGAATGCACGCAGGAAGAAGACGAGGAGGACACCAACTTAGATGAGGGAAGTTCTTCTCTGTTAACTGTCCTACTCCCGTCTGAATTCGCAGAGTTTGAGGACGAGCTCTTCTTCCCTGACACCGAGCCCTGAAAATTAGTCAATGAATCACTAACTTTCTTTTTCGTCCTTATTCACTTTTATTCCTGTGTATCTGTCTTTCTTTGTTTTGCAAAATCTATATAAAAAAACTTTAATCACCTAATCACAAAAACAAGCCCATCACTGTCTTCACTTATTTGCTTATTGATTTGAAGGTGCGGCAGTCTGCATTCCTCAGGTTCACAAGTTCACAAGAACATGCTCCTGTATCCTCTTCCTCCAGACTCCTATTTCCCTCAAAGCAGATGGCTGGATTACGCCCAATGAAGAAAGACTCTGCACTTGTGGGGGTGTTCTACTTCTTTGCGGGTAAGTTGACGGGTCTGGGGCATTGCTGTGAAGGTCTAATACTGGATAAAAGTGGTTTGGAGAAAATCGGAGCAGAAAAAGTTTTTGCGCTTTTGATCACTTGCCTGTCTTTGGGGTGCTGTTTGGGGGGCTTTTAGGTTGTTGGGGGTGGGTTTTGGAGTCTGGGAGCACTACTGGCACAGTCTAATGTTGATTGCATTTGTTTTTCAGGAAATCCATGGTGAAAAAGGGGAGTTAGGGCCTAGCTGCAAAGCGTATTTGGACTGAATTGAAGGTAGGCCCATTTTTGCTTTTTGCATGTTTGGGGGTGTTCTGCTTTTTTGCGGGTGGCTGCAGGGGTCTGGGGGCATAGCTCGGAAGGTCTATTATCGGAATCAAGTGTTCTGGACCAAATCCATGGTGAAAAAGGTTTTGTTTTTTTGCTCCCTTGTCTGTCTTTGGGGTGCTGTTTGGGGGGCTTCCAGGTTTTTGTGGGTGGGTTTTTGGGTCTGGGAGCACTGCTGGCACAGTCTAATGTTGATTGCATTTGTTTTTCAGGAAATCCATGGTGGAAAAGAGGAGTTAGGGCCTAGCTGCACAGCGTATTTGGACTGAATTGAAGGTAGGCCCATTTTTGCTTTTTGCCTGTTTGGAGGTGTTCTGCTTTTTTGCGGGTGGCTGCAGGGGTCTGGGGGCATAGCTCGGAAGGTCTAATATCGGAATCAAGTGTTTTGGACCAAATCCATGGTGAAAAAGGTTTTGCGTTTTTGCTCACTTGTCTGTCTTTGGGGTGCTGTTTGGGGGGCTTCCAGGTTTTTGTGGGTGGGTTTTGGGGTCTGGGAGCACTGCTGGCACAGTCTAATGTTGATTGCATTTGTTTTTCAGGAAATCCATGGTGGAAAAGGGGAGTTAGGGCCTAGCTGCACAGCGTATTTGGACTGAATTGAAGGTAGGCCCATTTTTGCTTTTTGCCTGTTTGGGGGTGTTCTGCTTTTTTGCGGGTGGCTGCAGGGGTCTGGGGGCATAGCTTGGAAGGTCTAATATCGGAATCTAGTGTTTTGGACCAAATCCATGGTGAAAAAGTTTTTGCGTTGTTGCTCACTTGCCTGTCTTTGGGGTGCTGTTTGGGGGGCTTCCAGGTTTTTGTGGGTGGGTTTTGGGGTCTGGGAGCACCACTGGCACAGTCTAATGTTGATTGCATTTGTTTTACAGGAAATCCATGGTGGAAAAGGGGAGTTAGGGCCTAGCTGCACAGCGTATTTGGACTGAATTGAAGGTAGGCCCATTTTTGCTTTTTGCCTGTTTGGGGGTGTTCTGCTTTTTTGCGGGTGGCTGCAGGGGGCTGGAGCATAGCTCGGAAGGTCTAATATCGGAATCAAGTGTTTTGGACCAAATCCATGGTGAAAAAGTTTTTTGCGTTTTTGCTCACTTGCCTGTCTTTGTGGTGCTGTTTGGGGGGCTTCCAGGTGTTTGTGGGTGGGGTTTGGGGTCTGGGAGCACTGCTGGCACAGTCTAATGTTGATTGCATTTGTTTTTCAGGAAATCCATGGTGGAAAAGGGGAGTTGGGACCTAGCTGCAGAGTGCATTTGGACTGAATTCCAGGTAGGCCCAAAGTTTTTTAAGTGTGGCTTTTCCCGGGTTTTGCCTTTTGGCTTGTTGGGGGTGTTAAACTTGTTTTCGCCCGGGTTGACAGTTCTGGGGTCATTTCTATGAAGGTCTAATACCCGAAAGAAAGTGTTTTGGAGACAATCCCTGGGGAAAAAGCTTTTGCATTTTCTGAGATTTCGCTCACTCTACCGTTTTTGGGGGGCTGTTTGTGGGCGTTCCTGGTGTTTGTGGGGGGGTTTGCGAGTCTTGGAGCAATGCTTGGTATGGATACTTTTCCTTGCTTGCAAGTGGTTTGAATACAATCCATGGTGGGTAAGGGGGGATTTGGGCCTACTTTACTTTCAAAGTACGTTTTGTCACCATTTTCTACTAGGCCTCGTTTTTGGAGATCTGATTGGGGGTCTTCTACATTTTTGCGACTGGGTTTAGTAAGGGTCTGGGAGCACTGCTGGGAAGGTCTAATTTTGTTCTAAAACACAGTTTACAGTACACCTAGCTTGAGGGGAAAGATCTGCTAAATTAATTCGCCATTACTTATTTATCCTTCAAAAGGAGACTCAGACAGAGTACGCACTTTCAAAAATATTGTACTGTCTATTAGGAAACTCAAAGTGTGACTTTTTGCACTACACAGCGTACTACATACCTTATATTTATTTGTCAGTGGTGTTCTAATATCACTTCCTGTTTTTCCATCAATAATTACAGGCCGGGTTTCAGCCTGTGCAATGGGAAAAATAGGATGAAGTCAGGCTTCACATTAGCGAGTCGCAATTCAGCATCCGCCAGGCAGGCAGTGGACAGGGTGTCTTCTGGTCACCAACATTGATGGATGGAGCGTCAGATGGAATGGAGGAGTCCCGCTAATAAGAAGAATGGTTGGATGCATGCAACTTACCAAATTCAACAGGACAACTACAACATCATACAGATACAGTATCCGTTCTTTTCTAATTATCTTTTAAGTAATGTTATTGCTGTGAACTTCTTTAAGTGTGACTCTGCATTTCTTTGATCTCTGCTTCTAAATTCATCCCTACAGCCATTGTATAGGTTTTACTTCTGCTATTTTTCAAACCTAATTTAATGTACAAAGTGTTTCTCTGAGTGCAGAGATAGGCAAGTGAAAACGCATAATTATTACTGCAGCCCTGTACTGTCGCATTCTTACATTCACTGTTGTCGAAAGTACTACTTACTTTTCAGCAATCATGCATGCAGTAGTGCATGCACTTCCTTTATGTCACTTAAAAGATTTATGGATAGCTTTGTACCCAAAGATTTGTTTATCTTCAATTATTGTTTGTCCATGCTGTACTTTTTTTTCTTCTCTCAACAAAACTTTCCCAAAAAACCCCATTCCCATCCATTTTCCAAACCCTAACCCTCTTCCCCCGGGCTGTGTGGTTTTGATTGATCTGTGACTAAATTACAGCAATAATTCCACACACTTGCTGGGGAGGATAAGGTCATAGCAACAGGCTGGTGAAGGAATCCGTGGATATATTCTTACTCAGCTTGACACAGAGTCACTATTGGCAAATGAAAGCAGATTTTCATGTGCGCCATCAACTTGATTGGTCATCAAGAACATCCTCCTCCTAGACGTGGCAAATTATTACGCTGCTGTGCCCTTCACCTTCAGTACTATTTCTTGTAGTAGTAGCCAATGTCAAAGAAATTCAACGCAAGTACTAGTTATACTTTCAATACTTTACCATTTGTTAGGCTACATTGTGGCACTGTTCTAGTGTACTGTCACCTGTTATATTCTCTATCGTACCGTTCTAATGCTACGGTAAGGACAAACAAGGTTTAATTTTCTTTTTTTTCATATGCTACAACTGCCACTGTGTAACACCACTAGTACCACCGCAATGATGACATTTCATTCGCCCAGGATTGCCAACCTTAATCGCCATTTCCCGTGCACCCAGCCCTGTGCCTAGCCCTATTTCCAAACACAAATTACAGGTAAGATAAGCGTTTGGGGGGAGGTAGTATAATGGAGTATTAGGAGAGACGAGAGACTGACGGTAGTACTAGTAAAGTCCTAGGACTATTGAATTCACTTACTCTGTGAGAGGCACTTAGTTTTGAAAACATTTGGGCAATTAGTAATTATTTACACAACTTGAATCAAGATGCCACTTACGTTTCAGGAAAACAAACTTACTGTTAAACCCCCACCCACCAGCCTCAAAAGCAGTAAAATACACGTATGCTAAGATAAAGTTTAAAGTATATTTATATCCCTAACATAAATAATCTCCCGCAAGACCCAACCCAACCCACCCCCCTTCCCTAACCCCAATGAATGTCTGTGAAAAGTCCAAAAAACCCAACTCCCAATTCCCACCCCCAGAAGTCTTTAAAAAAGGGGCAAGGGACAGTCTCCTCCTACTGCTGGCTGCTGTTCACTTTTCGGGCCAGGTTGGCATGCTCCTTGCGGAGGGTCTCGAGCAGGGTTTTGGTGTTCAACAGCTCCTACTCGAGGTAGGACACCCTAAGTGAAAGGCGGTGCAACCTTTTTTTGGTACTGCTGTGGGGGGCAGCCGATTTGTTTGCTGCTCAGCAGTGGCAGGTGGCTGCGGTACCCCAGCTCCGTACCGCTGGAGACCTGCTGCGCTGACTGGCTGACCCAGGGAGCGCAGAGGAGGATGCAGCTGTCCCGGTCAATGTTGTGGTCGACTGCGTGTCCCCCTCTTCCTGGGTCACCAGCCGCCGATATTCGGCGACAGTTGCCTCCAGCCTCCGTTGCTGTGCCCTTTTAGCCAGCTCCTTACGTGTTGGTTTGGAAGGAGCATCTATATGAAGAAAGAAAGACATAGTCTGTAACCAATGCTCTTTAAGATTAACACAAAATGATTCAGCAGAAAGTTGTGTCACAGTAGAACTAGCAACTTGCAAGAGCAGTACATAACTATTGTGGCCAGTATCTAACTAACCTCCCACTTCTTCATCCTTGCTCTAACATTAGTGGGAGTTTAAGGAATCAATTCTACGAGCTCTATGGACTCACTCCATTAGAGTCGACTATGACAGTACACCAGTCTTATTCGTCTTCTTCTCTCTTGTTTACCAAAATTGGTACGTTAACTTCTGCAAGCCGGCATAATGCCAGCGCAGTCAACCAGCACCCGACAAAAACAGACGCCCGCCATGATGAGTGAGACTGACTTGCGTTACTGTACCAGTCCAGGAAAAGCAGGTGGTGATGCTCTTACTTTTTTATTACGGGTGGCACTGAGAATACTCTGTTACAAGGGCTACTGCTTAATTAATTTAACTTTCCCCCTACAGTGCCAATGAATACTAGAAAAGGAAATTGAAGAAGATAAATAATCTGATTATCTATCACTGTACATGCTATGTATTTGCTTACATATGGGATGACTTTAGGTGCTTTGCTTTTTATTGAGTGAACAGTGATACATCCACACATGAATGACCGAGTTCTACTAAACTTATTAACAGAGGTAGTGAGTGGCCATCGTAATAGCCGGATATATGCTGTGCTTGCAATACAAACTACTGCTACTATTCATGGAAGTATTCGGACAAAATTACAACTTCTTTTCCTTGCCTTTCCTACACTGGGACGGACGAGTCAGATAGTACCATGATCCAGGCATCCATCAATTCAAACTATATGGCCATCATTCTTCTTCATGTCTCTCATCTGGACAAACCTTACGTTTTCTCATGGGAAAACAACCTTTTTCATTTTATTTAGGAAACCGCAAGCCATACATCCGTGCTTGACTTGCATTTGAATTTCAACCAAAGCATATATTGCGCACACATACAGTTTCTGTTTCACCCACCCAGGCTATTCTCCTTCCACCCATCCTTGCTTCATCCTTCACCCAGCCATGCATCATATTCCTTCCCAGCCATCTCGGGCACCAATCAAACACGTATCATTCTTCTTTGTCAGTAATCATTACTTTTAACTTGCTTGTCCTTCCACACTTACTTACACCCTTCTTTCGCTTTTCGTTCATCCCATCCATCAAGTTCATTTCAGATCTGATTTGGATTCTCGAAAAAAAAATCACCGCTGAGTTGAAGTAGATTTAGAGGAGGCTACTACCTGGTTGATAAAAACTTTGTTCTAAATTTGAAAGTCTGCTTAACAGTATAGTAACTTAACTGTAGAACATATATACTACACCAGTGCAGAGAGCACACTCTGCAGTCTGCAATCTCAATAAGTAAGGAATATAAGAGCTTACCACTGCCCGCCACTACCGTGGCAACCCGCACAGCAGTTTCCTCCGGCACTTGCACCGCCTCCTCCCCAGAAGTGTCCTCCTCCACCTACGCGCTGGGCCCGGCACCAGATGTTCCACCTACAAAGTACATTTAAGAATGTTAGATGTCATAGACATACACCACTCACTAGTATTTTGTCTAGTAATGAAGAAATGTGAATACAGAAACCAATCTAATAATTTTTGACTGTCTACTCTAAAGTAAAAATGTTCCTTTTTCCAGGGAAGGGTGTTGTTTTGCTGCACTTTTTGGCACAACTGATGAATGCTTGCTTTTTAACACGCACCATTTTTCTCATAACAGACAGAAGCTTCACTTCTAAGAACAAGAGCAATATCAGATCATCATCACTAGGACGGAGTGACCAACGATTCAGCACCAAAAAGAAAAATTAAAGTTCAAACCAGGTGAGGGCTCGGCTCGCCCACAAAAAATGTGTGAAATAAATCATTAAGCACTTTTCCATTTTTAATCAACCGTTTATGTTTTATGACAAGCTTGATTTTAATAAATGTTTTTACTTTTAATAAAGCTTTAAAACTTAAATAGACTCTGTGGCTTTTGGTCAAGAGTGACTGAGCAAAAGGTTTTGCAATTTGCAAGCATGAGTCCGTGCCTCTGACACTTCCAGACTCTGACTCCGTACTCTTGTCATGCGTTGGATAATCATCATAAGGGATCAATCATCGATGAATTCGGGAGCTAAATGACTCTGCCACACTATCTAGTCAGTAAGGAGATTGGGGGTTCTTCAATGTCTGATATCACTGAGGTATGTGGAAAGTCTACCTGCACCTATTATAATTGATAAACAATACACTATTTAGTGTCCATAATTCTGTTTGTGCAGATTTGCCCCTGCAACAGTAGTAGTATGGATTGTCCTCCTATCCAAACCAAAAGTAAAGTAGTATCTTATTCTTTCTTGGTGGTCATTCACATTTTATTGTTGGTAATTGTCAAAGCATAAACATTTAGAAGACTTGAAAAGACATTATGGACAATCCAAGAGGACTGCACTCAGTGCATAGAGCTATTGCTGACTAGAATGGGAATTTCGTTTAACACCTTTTGCCAAATGTGCAATCTTAGTTAGCTACACAGACAGACTAATAAGAATAATACAGTAATACCAGAGGGAGTCATAGTAGAGGCAGGATAAGAATTTAGATACAGTCTACAAGAAGATCAAAGACGATTTAGAAAAAATCGAATGAGGAACGCTAGGAAAGAATAGGTACTCTATATTAAAATTAAAACTTACCGGGGCCAGCAAAGGAGCCCTCGCCTGACTGATCCTGGCCTTGTACAGCAGCAGCAGCCGATACCCCCTCATCCTCTGTCCTCTTGCCCCTGGGGGGAGCTGTGTACAACATGAAAGAAAGAAAGACCCGAAAACATCGTGATTGCAGATCAGTGACAACACTAAAAAGTTTCCTACTACATTAACCAGTCATTAAAATACTCAAACTATCAATCCACCACCACTATTTCTTCTTATTGCCAGGTGTACAAAGGAAGGACTGGACTTGAGTCTGTAGGGGCAGATTTACAAGTCCCTTGCGGCTCTTTTGCTCCGTTGTTGCGTGACTTTTGTGACGCAGCGGCAGAACAAAAGAGGCGGCATTGTGCGACGTATATTAACAACGTGACGCATATGGGAGATGCATCACGTTGTAAAGCCCTGCGCCATCAGGGGGCGTTCCGGCGCAAGGGAGGGCGTTCCTGCGCAGGAACGCATCTTAAAAGTGGCTGAGGGAAATCTAAAAGATTTCAATCAGTCACTTTTAGGACAATGATGCGTCACTCAAATCCTGCGCCTGCTTGAAGCAGACGTACGGCTTGGCGCAGAATTGGGGAGATAGGGCACCCCAGAGCATTGCTGGAGCTGCGCCATCGTTGCGAAGCAACTCCAGCAATGCGATGCCTTTACGGCACAGATGCGTAACGCTTCGGTGACGTTTTGGGCCCATGGTGCGCCGCATTGTAAATACGGCGCACCATGGGGGGTGGTGGTGTTACGCACAATGGCTGCTACTTTGCAGGGATGCGCCGGTAATTGCAAATCTGCCCCTTAGTGTCTAGCAATACACAGTTTTGTAAACTACACTCATACATAATTTCTCAGGCCAATGAAATGAACACAAAATCGAAAACAAATAAGCTTAGTAGCAACGCTACTGAGAAGGAGAGCAGTGCACCTGAAATGCACAGAAGATTTTGAAATATAATTTACCTACAATGTAATCGGCAGCATTATTGCTCTTGGTAAAATACAAAAATTTGCAATAAAATAACACACAGAGCAGGAGTAATGATGAAATAGCTACTACTACTCACCAATCCCAGGGATCTCGATGCCGAGCAGGTCGAGCAAGTCGCGTTCCCGGTCCAGGAGATCCGTCCAACGGTGGGTGGCCTGGTTGTAGGTGCGCCGGACCCAAGAGTGAGAATACATGGCCCGGCATACCTTCTCCCACCGCTTCCAGCACTCCCGGAGCCCGGAGCCGCTTGCGATCTTGCCGCCTGCCATGATTGTCCTGGGGAGGCGGCGCTGTACATAGAACACTAGTGCGGCCACCTCCTCCGCGCTAAAGATCTCCCGTGGCATCACTAGCTCCCCCCTCAAACGCCCGCATGGGAGCCAGGCACGGGGTGCGGGACCCTTCCCCTTCTCGGGCTGCTTCCTGGCTCCCTTTACAATGGTCTGGGCAGAAAGGAAGGTAAATAATAAATAAGAAATAGAATAGGGAAGAAGAAAAGAAAAGAGTTTAAAAAAGTAGTTTAAAATTAACCAAAAGTAGCAGTAAACACAAAAATATAGAGCTAGAATAATAGAGGGATAGATAATAAGTAAAATAGATTAAAAAAAAACTTTAAACAAGCAAAGGATGGCAGAGATTGAGAGAGGATACAGAAAGCATGCCCAGAACCATAGCAATGAATGAAAAACAAGATGGCCGCGCCCGTTCACGACCGCGTGGGTAAGTTCGCGCGAGATTTCCCCCGCGATCACACGCGAACGTGTACTAGCGAGCCGCACACTTTGCGAGATTACACATAGCGTCCGGAAATGAAAATACGTCACGCAAACAAGATGGCCGCGCCCATGTACGACCGCTAGGGTAACTTGGCGTCGTTGCGCTACCAGCGGCTTGCGAAAATGCAAAAAAACACGCGAACTAACACGCCGCAAAAAAACAAATCGCATATTCGCACAAATTTGCGACTTCCGAATTCGATCTCGCGCAAATTCGCGCCCCGCGAATCCCGCAAAATTGCAGAAAAACGATTTTTGCAAAACTGAAAGCACTCAGCAGGTGCAAAAGTTCAAGCTCATTATTAGTAACCATTCCCTGTAGTGCTTCCTGAGGGGCCCCTCAAGAGTTCAGTTGCCTACTTGCAACTATTCCATGACCCTGCTCTGACCCTCACAGCAGGCTCAGAGAATAGCTACTAGTATGCCACAAAGGTCCTGTTAAAAAAATTACACTGCAACAGAAAGCAATTACAGATAAGGAAGCAGGTGCCAGACTGGAAGTTCAAATTCAGTGACACATTAATCAACCCCTAATTTATTCATGTCAGTTGAGGCAGGGCAGGTATGCTAACGAATTTTGCAAAACTGAAAGCACTTAGCAGGTGCAAAAGTTCAAGCTCATCATTAATTAGGAAGCACTTACAGCTAAGGAAGCAGGTGCCAGCTCAAATTCAGTGACACATTAATCAGCCCCAAATTACTCCATGTCAGTTGAGGCAGGGCAGGTGTGCTTTTACCCCCATAATCTACAGTGATGAACCAGAGGGTGGCAGTGATGTACCAGAGGGTGGCATGGGTGAACCAGAGGGTGGCAGTGGTGAAATAGAGGGTGCTGTGATGAACCAGACCTAGAAACAACATGGTCGCGACCTTTGCGACCCGACAAGTAAGTTCGCGTTTGCGAACTGGTAAAAAACCCTTGCGAACTGGCTGAAACCCTTGCGAACAAAAAAAAAAGAAAAAATCCGCAAATTCGCGAAAGTACACGGATTTTACGGATTGCGAATTCGTGAAGACGCAAATTCGCAAATCGTGAATTCACAAAATTCGCCCATGCTTATTATCTATGCCATAACCTATTGAGTGCAGGTTTTAAAGGCATGAATGCCTTCTGCTGATGCAGAGCAAGCCAGGCTGGGACCAAAACAAAAGCAACAAGCATTGTCAAAGCCAACAGGTCTCGTCTTTGTGCCCAGGCACGGAACAAGTATTGTCAAAGCCAACAGGTCTCGTCTTTGTGCCCATGCATGGAACAAGCATTGTCAAAACCCATAGGTCTCGTCTTTGTGCCCATGCACAGAACAAGCATTGTCAAAGCCCATAGGTCTCGTCTTTGTGCCCATGCACAGAACAAGCATTGTCAAAGCCAATCGGTCTCATCTTTGTGCCAATGCATGGAACAAGCAATGTCAAAGCCAACAGGTCTCGTCTTTGTGCCCATGCATGGAACAAGCATTGTCAAAGCCAATAGGTCTCGTGTTTGTGCCCATGCACAGAACAAGTATTGTCAAAGCCAACAGGTCTCGTCTTTGTGCCCAAGCATGGAACAAGCATTGTCAAAGCCAACAGGTCTCGTCTTTGTGCCCATGCGTAGAACAAGCATTGTCTAAGCCAATAGGTCTCGCCTTTGTGCCCAAGCATGGAACAAGCATTGTCTTTGCTTTCATTTTATTAAGCGGATCTGCGAATGCAGCACTGTTACTTCCAAATAAATAACTTTTATTATTTAACTCCAACACGCCTGGGTCCAGGGAGATGCAAGTGAGAGAGACAGCATGTACCGGAGCCAAACCCAGCAGCATGCTGTTAGTGGGCGGATGGGCGCCGGTGGTCGAAGGCTTCGCTGGACACAAACATTGGGGAAGTGGAGGGATGTCCCCTATGCATTCAGTCACTCGTACGGGATTGGCGTATAGAGTATGCTGTGTGTTTATCTATTTTTAATGTACACAAGGGAACCCAATAAATACCTTTGGACCATGGGTAGTTTGCTATTTTAGGGAGAACAACGGTCCTCAGGACAATCAATAACTGGACAAATAAACTTATAGCCCACACAATGAGTACTATAGTTCAACTTCCTGACCCAGCCGGGCGAGGAACGGTTTAATTCGAAAATTGAAAAAGGTGGTTGACCTTAAGAGGGTCACATACAAACATTCAGATAGGGCACAATCCTGTACCTATCCCAAGGGTTAGAAAGAGCGTAAAGTAGAGAAGGGTGAGTGAATCAAGAGGAAAATTTCTTACAGGCAAAAGAAAGTTTTTGGAGCCAACTGTCGTTTGCAATTTCATAATCAATCTAAGCAAATTCCGACATACAGTGTATACAGATTAATGTACAACTTAATATCATGCAACACTGTTTTAAGCGTCAACGTTTCGATCCCTAGGCTCCTAGTGAACCGGGATCATCATCAGGACTGTATTGATCACTGCCTGTTTCCTTTATGGACGCCTGTCCGGTCTCTATGTCGGTCTCGGACAGACGTTGATGAATATTCAAAGTTTTACGGTATCCGGGGCGGAATTGCCTTTTATGAGCAAGCTAGTTCAAGGGTCGTGGTGTCACGAATCCTCCTTGGTTTAAGGACTCGGAGATTTGGAGTCCGTTACTCCCTGCTCGATCGGGGGAGAAGCCGCTTGTTTGGGCCGTTTCAATCGCTTAGTCGGCGAAGTTGCTCGTGAGTGGGTGGGAGGAGACGCAATGGTCTCTCTCCTCCTCTTCTGCAGCGTCTTATATTTTTGTGGGTGTGTTATGTATCAGAGTTTCCCTTCATGAACACTTCCTTGCCTATTCCTAAATCCCTCTTTGCCCCTCCCTATACTTCTCCCATTTACCTGTACATAGTCCCCATTTTCCTGCCACTGAACAGTATTATGCACACTCAGGGAGCAGATTTCTTTTTCTGCAGCACAGTACAGCACCTTGCCTAGTCAGAGCACAAATCTCCATTTATGCAGCACAGTAGAGAACCATGCATACTCAGGGCACAGATCACCAATTTGCAGGTGTATAATTTTGGGGGGAGGAGGGATGTTTCGTGTATGACACCCCCTTTACATAAATTAATTATTAACATGGTAGTTGGACTTAGGGGGCTCTGAGTGGGTTTGCAGCGATTGTGTCAGTTTTTCTTGTCATGCTTTTTTCACTAAAAGGTTTAATTTTTTCTTTATTATTTTGCTGCCCTTCCAATTCGCCTTCCCATCATACAGTCCTGAACAAACTGATGTTCTCCACAGATGAAGGGAGACTTCCAGTACGGTATATGGAGCTTTATAGCTCTGCAGGGCAACTCAAGTGGGTGGCTCACCGGTGGGATAGATGCTGGGATAAAATAGTGCAGGGATTGCCATTTGTACCCACTAAAGCCCCCTTTGCAGCCTTGTTACTCACACTGCAAACTCAGCACAGTGTAGGGACTGAGAGTCCATTCTTATATACCCTCTGGTTTGCATGGATCCGGGCTCTACAGTTAACTGGGACAAAGATCCTCTACCTTCCCCTAACAGCCATCCTTCATCTACCTCATACAGGAGGCTGGAGTAGACTAAATGATTGGTTGCAGAGAGGCATGATGATTATGGAGGACTGGTTTTCGAACAAACAATTGCAGAGCTTCACTTTACTAATGGACAAGTTTTCCTTTCCCCCACATTAATTTTTTTTTTTTACTAAGTGCAGTCAATATACGTAGTAATGTTATAATAGAAAAGAAGAAAGCTAGAAGGAGAATAAAAGAGAAGGAAAAAGAAGTAAAAAGGTTATCAGTTACATGTTAAGACAAAATTATAACATAGTAAGTGATAACAAAATGTCCTGTTTAAATCTGAGCCAAATATAACATGAATAATAACTCATAACATAGATGAAATTAAGCAAACTAGTAAACCTTGGTAAGACATAGTAATGTGTCTAATGAAAAAGGAGAGGAAACATTGGTAGGAACCTTTTGCCAAACATGAGTTACAAATTCCGAACAACAGGGCATTGAAAAAACATATGCAAGTATGAATCACCATGTGTACCACAACACCAACAAATATCTTGTTGAATGAGTTTTGTTTTAAATAGTAAAACTGGAGTGTAAATAATTGATTACAGAATGAAAAAAGATTTTTGTGTTAAAACAGTGGAGTGAGCCACAGAACACACTTTGGCCCAGATTTGATTTCAGGTGGAAACTGGACAAGTACAATGCAACTCCAATTCCCACAAGGCGTTGTTAGGAAAAAGATATGTACATATTGGGTGGTCAGAGCAATTTGTATATGACAGCAACTTTTGACACACATTTTTTTAGAAATTGGGTTATTCTGCACATGAGGAACTGCAAAGCGAGAAGAGATGAGTGACCCTATTGCAATGTGAAGGAGACCTTTAAGTTCATTACATTGTGTAAAACATTTTATTTGAGAGAATGTATGTGCTGGATAGTTCTGAAAAAAACTAATAGCGTTATCCTTTATTAATTGGTGAAATGGTAAAAAGGTGCTTATACACCCACTTTTTCCACAATATGGTTTACCATTTTTCATGTCAAACTTATTATATTAGATGAGACTGCTGGCAAACTGATCAAATGGTGACAATATCGAAACCATGAATGGTTTCAATAGGTAACAAGAGTGTGATACCGCAGACAGCAAGCAAAACCTGCGTGGATTAAACATAAGAATCATATTTGTGCGACACAAATGGAAAACCAAAGCCCACTCTAGATAGAACCATAACTTGCCAATGTTGCAGACAGGATACACTAAATTAACTTGAATTTGTTTAATTTCAAATGCCTTTTGATAAGTGGAGAAATCCGGACAATTAACACTTCCAGACATCTCAGGATTTCCTAATAAATCTATGGAAATTCTAGGCTTCTTACCACTCCAATAAACTTAGATAATGTGCTTTCTAAGGTAGCAACAAATATTTAAAAAACATATAATCAGCATCATCTTAGGAAAAAACCTTATAATTGTGAGAACCATCATCTTGATTATGTTAGTGCGACACTACCAAGATACGGGAAACAAATTTTACAACGCAGTCATTACAGCGCACTACTTTTACAACACAGTCATTACAAGGCATCATCCTTTGTATCGCATGCTATTACAATGCAGCCATTACATTGCATGTCACTACAATGCATACTATTACAACGCATAGTTTTTACCCTTACACTATCCAATACTTACCCTACTGGTGCACTCACGGGAGTGGGAATAGTAATTTCTACCCCTACACTATCTAACACTTACACTACTGTTGCACTCACTGGAGTCAGAATAGTAATTTTCTACCCCTACACTATCCAACACTTACCCTACTGTTGCACTCACTGGAGTTGGAATAGTAATTTTTACCCCTACACAATCCACTACTTACCTTACCTGCAATGTAATGGTATGCATTGCAATGGTATGCGTTGTAATGGTATAATGCGATGTAATAGAATGCGTTGTAAATGTAGTTTAAAAAAATGCGTTGTGATGGCATAGAAAGTAAAATCAAGCGTTGTAATGGATGTTGCGATGTAAAAACTGCGTTGTAAAGTCATGCGTTATAAATGTTTGCATTGTACGAGTACTGTTCTCAATATACAAATAAAGGAGACCATTTGTGTGTAAGGTGACACACTTTACTATTTCATCTGTATTGGTTTTAAGAGTATCAATAACAGAATTACAATACCATACTCCCAAGCATTCGATCTTAGTCATATTTGAGGATCAACCTGCTGCAAGAAATGGCACTTTAGCTCAATGTTTATTACGAGGCATATGTTACACAATTTGAGACCTTAGAAGGGTAGAGAGGCCCTAAAAAAAGAGGTAGGAAGGGACACATCCTCCCTATTGTATATGTCCAAACGTAATGGGTGTCCCTTCAGAAAAGGCGATATAAAAAACAAGTAAGTCTCCACCGGTGATATAACAAAAAGTGCTGGTTAGGTCACTAAGGATACAGTCTCCCTCCCGAAAAGGAAACAATCAAGAACACAAATATAAGAAAATATCCATAAATAACTTTTAATCAATATTCATACATGAGTAATTCATCGATTTCAATTAATGCAAATATCAGCAAAAAAAACATGAATGACAAAAATAAGTACAGACCCCCACACAAAACACTCATTCAAACCATCAGTCATACTATCACACTCACATTCGTCCTGATCCTGAAGGATCCACTCATTCAGATTCAATAAAAACCTGTTAAGAAAACAAAAGGCGAAGATCCACTGTTCCAAAATTCAAACACTAAGAGACAAATGGCCCTTCTGAGCACAGTATTATTTTGTTTCAAAATAGCCACCAAGATCCAAGTTACAAGTAAATTCTTTTCAACAAAAAGTAAGGGATAAAGTTAATACATTTGAACTGTCAACAAACAAAATATCTGAAAATCAAGTCAGATTCGAATAATGAATCACAAGAGGGCCAATATGTGGTTGGCTTTGCCAAGTTGCTGTTGTAGTAGTGCAGACGTACGTTTCGGTGTGTGACCTATAACAGGTCTCACCTTCCTCAGAGCCCGTGTCTCCTTAGAGACTGAGGTGGGGGTATCTGAAAAATGATAAAGATCATAATAATAGAGGCCTATATAGGTACAATCATTCTTGAAGACAACAAATCAGACTTCATAGGAATCAACAATAAATATTTGGCGTGCAAAGCCACTCAAGAGGGAGAATGTAGGATACCAGAGATAAGGCAGTTAAAACTAAGGGACCAAAGTACAAAAACTACAAAACGTTGTGCAAGACAACAACAACAGTGATGGGAAAGAAACCCAAGAAAGTGTGTAGGATTTAGGTAAAAGGTTAAAAATAAAAAGAACAAAGAAATGTGCTCATACGAAAAAACAATAAAAAGTCCTTTCAGTAAGGGTGACTCAATGATAGGCACAAAGCGATCAAGATAGATGAAAGCGTGCAAGGCGCAATGCTAAGAAATAAAGTGATAAGATATAGGTTGCATGTTACCTGAAAACTGGAAGCAGACCGGAATATATAATGTTGAAATAGTGGGTCGAGAGAGTTGGTAACACAAGATATCTGTATTAAAGTGAGAGAGCAAAAGATAAAAAGATACGAATATATAAGAAACAAAATAGAACAGATAAATATATACATCAGCGGCCAGCCAGGCGCTCGCATCTTACCAGGAAAAAGAAAAGTAGAGTATGGTATAATGATGGTAGCAAGCAACCGGCAATAGATCGAGCCGTCCGGCGTGATGGAAGGGTAGCGAGAACTTCGGCTGCACACTGTGCGTTGCTACAACAAACAAGAGAGAGCACCGATAATTACCAAACCGGGAGGGCAGGAAAAAAGACAGAAAATAAGGGACTAGCAATTAACACAGGTAAAAATAAATTTACCAGAAAATAGTGGAAACTCGGGTGTTACAGTCACACTATGTCGGGATAACGAATAGTCTCGCAAAGTAGGCTGAGAGCATGTTTCACTAACGGAGGCTCAGACAGAGTCCTCCAGTCGCGGGAGCCTGAAGCCTCCAGTCTAAAATAAAGATAAAAATAAGAACAGGTAGAGTGTCAGGAGGGCTATAAAAGAAGGATCCACAGGGGCAGGGTAGTCTCAAAAGAATAAGGAGGACGACTTACTGTGGATCGTGACAAATGGCAGCAGGTCCAGCGATATCCAGGAAAGAAGCGGCTAGAGTGGTATGCCGGAAAAGGTGGACTATTTAAAGGGAACGCTAAATAGGCGGGAATAAGCCAATCAGGCAGACCAGAGTACAGGGAAAAGGATATACAGGGAGGAGTCTTGAAAGGGCCTGGAAGGGATCAAGGAAAAAGTAGAGGCCCAAAATTAAACGAACACAGTAAAGGAAACTCCGGAAAGGGAGCACGTTAAATAGACAAGAGACAAAGCACGAAAATGACCAAAAATAGAAAAGAAAAACAGGGATTGGTGCCCAGTAAATGCTGGTAAAAGCACTGCAAAAAAATAAGATTTACATGACTTGCAGGGAGAGGAGAATAAGATTAAGGTAAAAAAGTCTCGAAAAGAAATAACTATTCAAAGAATAGGGGGTGATACACAAAAAAAAAAACGGAAAGCTCAGAGACAGGTGCAGAGTAACTCAGGATGGGGGTGCTTCAAAGAGGCACAATAAGAAGGATAAGGGAACCATGAACGGTGAGAAAGGAAATCCTTTTAAAAGGAGAACAATAAGCATTGTGGCGAAAATGAACATTTAATCGATGGACAACTAGGGTTGGAAAATAGAGACAAACAACTGGTTGAATGAGAAAAACTCGAAAAAAGGGAATACAGTTAGGCCTGATGGAGCCCCATCAAGGCGTATGAAGAACAAAAGTAGAATACATACAGAGCGATCATATGATGGCATCTCTCAAGGGAGATGTTCATTAAGGCCCTCATTCTTCGTATTTAAAGTAAAGAACCAAAAAACCTCTCTTTTCCTCCTTAGGGCTTGTGTATCAGTTCCCTTATAATTATGGACTTTCTCCAATATAGTCTAACGGAGGTCAGATTCAGTATGCTTTTTATCCGCCCAGTGCGCCACCGAAGGTGCTGTTAACTTGCTGGTTCTGATGTTAGATTTGTGTTCACACATCCGGAATCTAACCTCCTGGCTGGTTTCCCCAATGTATGTAAGACCACATGGACAGATAACGGCATAGATGACATTGGCCGTTCGGCAATTGGTCATCTGTTTGAGTGTAACAGTATGGTTGTTAATAGAAATCTGGTCATTGACAATGGCATTGGGGCATGCCTGGCACGTGCCACACTTGTGGTTTCCATAAATGGGGGTCGTGCCTGTAATGGATTTTTGTGTAAGACATCTATTCCGTAGGGTTCTTGGCCCGAAATTTTTTTTAGATTTGTATTCCTTTTAAAGGCAAAAATCGGTCTACCGATGCTCTGTGCCCCAGGTTCCAGATTAAGTAAGTGCCATTGGCAATTAATGATCTGTCTGATCTTTTGGTCGAAGGTGGAGTGTTAAAGCACACAGACCAGCTGATCAGTTTGCTCCCTAGATTGGGGTTGGAACATGCTTTCACGATCATATTTGGCTCTCTTGAATGATTGGTTGATGATTCTCGGAGGATAACCTCTCAACAAGAGTTTTTTCTTTAAGGTCTCTGAATGTCTAATGAAGTCCTTAACAGAGGTGCAGTTCCTACGTAATCTTAAAAATTGACTGAAGGGAATTCCGTCTTTTTGATGCCTAGGATGAAAGCTGCTGTAGTGTAATAACGTGTTCCTTGCCGTAGGTTTAGTAAACAGGGACATTGATAGTTGGTGGCCATCATGTTCGATCCAGACATCTAGGAATTCCAGTTTGGAATTGCTGATGTGGGCAGTAAATTTAAGATTGAGGTCGGCCGAATTGATCCATAGAATAAATTCATTTAATTTTTCATGGGCACCCTTCCAGGTCAGAAAAATGTCGACTATGAATTTAGTCCATAGTGACACATTCTCACTAAAGGGTGCCAGTTCATTGTAGATGTTTACAGATTCAAAGTGGCCCATATACAGTCATGCCACACTTGGGGCACATGCTGCCCCCATACTGACTCCATTGATTTGATGGTAGAACTCACCTTCAAATTCGAAAAAATTATCATTCAGAACAATATGCAAACAATGAATGATAAGTAGGGAATTGTGTAATTCAGTTTCTTGTTCAAGAATTTTTTCAATCACTTGTAATGCTCCTGCTTGTGGTATATTCGTGTATAAAGACTCCAAGTCCACAGTGACTAGGAGCTCACTCTCAGGGTTGTATGGTGCACCCTCGATCTTAGATATGAAGTGTCCTGTGTCTTTGACAAACAATGGAAGTTTAGACACTAGAGGCTGAAGGAAGCAGTCCACATATTTGGATAAGGGTTCTGTGGCTGTTCCTATAGTGGAGACAATAGGTCTCAGCAGGGGATCAGTCTCATTTTTGTGTGTCTTAGGTATACCATAGATGATTGGTATTCTAGTGTGACAGGGGGTGAGGAATTCTGCCTCTTTTTGGCAAATCTCCCCTCTGTTGATGGCTGTTTCCACTATATTGAGTATTTTTTGTTTCAGTTTGGGTTCAGGGTTCAGGGTTGGATCTAATCTTCTTATAATGATTAGGAGAACTAAGAAGGTCATGCATTTTGTTCGAATAATCAACAGAGTCAAATAAAACAATCCCTCCCCCTTTGTCACAAGGTTTAAGGGTGAGAAGTTGATTGTTTTTCAAAGAAAAAGGCGACAAGTGTTTTTTTTAAGACAAAGGAAGAAATCGAACCTGAAGGGTGATTTTTGTTGTTATATGATGATTCTCTCTTTAGTGACACTCACACTGAGAGTTCCTATTTCCAATCTATAACCAACCCATGACTATGGGTGGGAAGGGACCCTTTACTTAAGGGAGGACTCCGGGTCCAGTGGCATGACAACGCAACAGAAGGGGCCAACACCAGGAGCCGAACCAGGTCCAAGAAATCAGTAAATATGGTAGTCAACCTGCATAACAAACCTCTCCCAGATGATGAATTTAGGGTTCTTAACAAGGGACTAGGATTCGTCTCCACAACGGGAATGGATAAATTTACAACCAGATGTGAACATGCAGAATTCTTCGGAAAAATCAAGATTAAGGCCTTCTTTGTAAATAATCCCACAGCAGGAAGAGAAGAGGGTTTTACAGACCTCAAGAGAAGATCTACCTTCACCCCTCCCCCCTCCACTATCCCTCCAGAGATCTTGACGTTTGAAGAGGCAGTCATAAAGGACATCAAAAAGTACAGACCAACATCAAAAACATTTCACAACCTTTCCAAACGAGAGACAGCCGCCCTCAACTTATTAAGTACAAAAGACAACATTGTAATAAAACCAGCAGACAAGGGTAGAGCTACTGTGATGCAGAATAAGGAAGACTACAGGACAGCATGCCTGCTGCTATTACAAGAGCAGAGAAACTACAATGTCCCCGCACTGACCCAACAAGGAACATTCAACACACTATTACTAGATGAAGCTAGTGAAAGGGGCTGGATCAACAACAAGGAGAGAGAGTACCTTTCCACAAAAGAACCAATAACCCCACAATTCTATACAATCCCGAAAATACACAAGGAACGAACACCACCTCCATGTAGACCAATAGTCTCTGGGATTGGCTCAATCCTGGAACCCCTATCACAATTTGTGGATTGGTACTTGAGGCCACTTTGGCAAATACTTTGTAATCAATAATAATGAGATTAATAGGTCTGTAGTTCCTGCACAAAGTGAATTCCAGTCTTTTTTTAGGTGTCATACAAATCATAACCTCGGAAAAGCAGCCTACAGATCTATTAAAAAAAGTTATAAATCAGCTTAAATAGCATTGGAAAAAGAATCTATGAAAATGCCAAATAGAATTCTATTGTGAATCTATCTGGAGCTGGTGATTTCCCCATTGGGAGAACTTTAATAGAAAAGTACAGCTCTTCAATTTTTAATGGGTTTTAGAAGAAAAGACAGATCTCTATTATCTAGATTCCTTTTCCTAAGCCTAGCGAAGTAGGAATGAATGAGCACCTCAGAAGGACTAATCTCGGGAGAGTATTCATTTTGGTAGTAGTTCGCAAAGCAAGCAGCAATATCAGAATATCTGTACATTTGCCCGACCAAGTAATTCACAAAAGATTTCATAACTGACATCTCCCTTTTACACTTCAGATAATTCCCCAATAAAAAAACAGCTCTATTGCGTCCACCATTATACCTAGCATAAATTTTAGGAAGAACCCCACAAGCATTTTCAGTAGTGTGTTTGCTGAATTGTATTGTTGCCACCATCAGCACATCCAGATCAGATTTATTATGTTTTGAAGTATAGTATTTCCGTTATGACTGCTTAAGGTTGTCAAGAATAGATGCATTTTATTTTTCTGCGTTTTTGTCATTTTAAAGGAACCATACATCATAATAAAATCTCTGGAGACTTAGTAAACGCATTCCAGACAAAGTGGATCCCTGTATTATTATTATGAAAATATTCTTTGACAAGATTTTTGTAGGTGGTATTGAGTCGTATCTGAAAGCAGAGAAATGTTATATCTCTGTTGAGATCTCCTATTACTGCTCTGCAGACTATCTAGATCAGTCTAAAAAGGGGCACTGTGAGAAATCAGAATTGAGCCAGTTTCCAAATTAACCAAATGTTGAACCCTACTTGTAGAATAAATAGTCAATTCTAGTTTGAGAATTCTGAGTGGTTGAGTAAAGAGAGACCTGGGTTAAACAATCTCCAGAAGTCAGATAGGGAGATATGTGAAATCGTATTTTTAAATGCTTTATGAACACTACTAGGAACAAATCTTGCAGATGAATTAAGAAAAGGGGTCCATTAATTGATTACAACCTCAAACTAGTATCAAATGACACCTGAATGTGTTCAGTGTGAAATGAGTTTACAAAAAGTGGATCCGGATGAGTAGGGTCATATATATTTATTATTGAAAGGCTATTATACTCTATTTTGAGTATATCTAAAATCCACCATCCCTAAGAATAATTTTCTTGTGAAAAAAATACACAGGTAAACGCTTTTGATAAATCATAGCGACACTATTCTTATTAGAGACAGAGGAGGAGAAAAATATTTCACCAAGTCCTTGCTTCTGAAGTTTAACAGCCTCAATATCAGAAATATGTCTTTCTCGCAATGCAACTAGCTGACCATTGGGCCTAGCCAAATATGACATGCCTCTTTGGTTCTTAATAGGGTTTTTAAAATGCTTTACATTTCACATACCAATTCTAAGATTCATTACAAATACTGTGATTGAAAAACACCTGACTTTACAAATGCATTTTATGTAACATTCTTAGATAAAAAGGAGGAAGAAAGAAAAACAAGCACACAAGAAGTGGGGAACAATACCCAAGAGACTAACAAAAACATGTATGAGACAAAGAGGAAAAGAAAATTATCTAGACGTGGTTGAAAGAATATGGATATGAATTGAAAGGTCCCAAATGATGTGAGCTTTGAAGAACACCTAAATTCAGACTTGCAGATCATGACTCCAACGGATAGAAAAGGAAAGAAAGAATATGTATACCAGAGTGAAGAACTAAAAAGAAAAAAAAGAAAGAGGAAGTGCAAGAAAAACATGCAAAATGCAGCTCAATATTAAATAGTAGAAACAAAGAAAAAACATCATATTGATAATTTTTACAAAAGTCTC
Source organism: Lissotriton vulgaris (assembly GCF_964263255.1). NCBI lineage: Eukaryota > Metazoa > Chordata > Amphibia > Caudata > Salamandridae > Lissotriton > Lissotriton vulgaris. The sequence goes on from NC_141698.1 coordinate 1,121,005,949, forward strand.
CTAAGTTACCGATAATGACAAAAGGATGGTCAAAAAGTCCAAAAAGAGCCTAAAAACAAGAGGAGGTGGAAACAGAACAAGGAACTATTAACAATCCAGTCTGAAATATGAAAAAAAATAATGAGACATGGAATATGAAAAGCCATGGGTCACCTAAAACCATGAAAGAATAAACATATTAGTTGCAATTAAAGAGTTCTTACACAGATAACAGAACAACAAAATCATGAAGTAACGGAAAAAGTCAGTTCCATATCTTCAGGTCTGTGGTGTCTGGTAAAGTCGCTAAGCTCAACAGGGTCATCAAATGTAAAAAATTAATTTTTGTATGTGAATGTGACAAAAGAAGGGATGCACTAAACTATATGTAGCATACATGGATTTGAGTTGTGGGTGAAAAGAAAGAAGTTGTTTAAGTGCTGTAGCATTGGAGACATCTTGAGAAAGCAAGTACAGTTCTCTAGCTACTGATTGGACATCCATCAATTCTGAGAACGATTATGCCTCTAGGCCTTGTGCTAGATGAAGAAGAGATCTTAGGGCCCAAGTGATGAGCCCTTTGGATGCTGAATGGACCACGATCTCCCAGATCAACAATTGAAGGAATAGCCATTTGTAAAAATGAGATCATGTGGAATCCTTCAGATCCCTCTGGTATACCCAGGGTCACAGGATTATGTGGAAGGAGAAGGGCAAGTTATGTGGCAGGATTCATTGAATTATGCAGCCAAAAAAGGCAAATTAACAGCGTAATATGCCACATTTTCTTATAGTGCTACTTCATTATTTTGTCATTTTTACACTTGTTATACTATACACTATCTCGGCAAAGGTTGCATCTCAGTTTAACACCCAAACATAGCAATAAGCAACAGCGAGGTGACAAGTAAACCTTTGCAAAGACGCTTCCACTGCGCTGTAACACATCGCTGTGATTTTAATAACTTTTGAATTGTTTGAACTAGACACAAATAATTTTTTTGTTAAAATCTGCAAATTATGTAGCAGATGATGGCTCATGTGGCAAATGTGGCAGATCCATAATCATGCAAATAAAAATGCCACAGCAGCATAATCACATAATTTCAGTGCCCACAGGTATACCATACAGACTAACATTATTTATCCTGTTTCTGCTTTCCAAGTCATCTGATGTTTTTTAAGTTGCTCAATTTCCTTATGGAAAACATTTGGTATGGAATCTTCAACATCACTCACTCCCTGTTAAATGGTCAATAGTCTTGTATCGTGAAAAGACCATTTTCCTTAATTCTTTGAAGAGCTGCATTGGTTTCAACAGCAAAAGGGTTCAAAGCTTTGATCTGTTCCAAGAGATCTTTCAACATCAACGGGGAAGGTGTTTTAGGGGGAGAGTCCACATCCTTTTTGGAACTTTTAAGTTAGAGGTGTTAGGTTTTTCTTAAACTTCATATAGCTTTGTCTGAACTGGGGTGGCGAAGTGAGCTAAAGAATGTTTGATGGATTCAACCCAGTTCGGTGACAGGGGATGAGTGTTTGAAAAGTTTCAGCACTTTGTCCATCATCTATTTGTGTTTGCTTTTTTAAACTTCCCCTGAATCTTAAGGAGAAGCAGAGTATCTTTGCGAAAATATACCTCCCTTTTTCATACTAGCCCCAAGAAATATAATATCAAGATCATTCTGATGCTTTTTAGTCATGATAAGGGACGGATACTTGAAGGAATAAGTAGGTTTAGTGCCAGCACTCCCCCTTCACATTTTCCTCACATAGTCACAGGGAAGAAAGCATGTGCCAAACTCGTCAAGTAATAAGTTATTAGCAATGCCAAAAATATTCAAAGCAGGTGCTCTCAGCCTGGACTTGATAATCAATGCCAATGGAAGAGACAGAATCAATGTTATGAAGGAGTGGTATCCAGCAACATATAGGACCAGCAATGTCTTCGAATCTATAAATAAAACTACAGCAAGGTACACCCAAATATTCCTCAAACTGTTGCCAGGTAGGTAAAGGAACCAATAACCCCATGCTCTAGCAGGGAAAATAAAATAGATCCTTAAAGAAGGTGCATGTGAAGCCAGGCACTGGGTTGAAACCAAATAATTGCAGGAACCACATTGAAAATAGGCAGAGTAGTATTTTTTCAGTTATAAATAAGGAAAAAAAGCCCCGGGCCATTAGCTTACAAACAATTCTGAGGAGCAAAGTAAACAAGCTGCAAGATTGTTTTCCCCATACATCAAATAGTCTTATCCAGCATATGCTGCATATATAAATGCTCTTGCACCTTTCAGAACTGTTTCAGTATTTCCTGTATAAAAACCTCCTCCGGTATAAGGAAAAGAGCTGTAAGTTAAATTCAAAACAGCTTTCAAACACTTTGCGTACTTAGCAGATGCATTGACTTAAAAGACAGAGCAGGATTATTTTAAGTCATTATTATACCTGACCTCCTATACTGCAAAATCAAATCTGTGCTAAAAAAGCCTTTCACAGCAATAGAGATCAAACGCACTTGTGAAAAGCTCGTAAATCACCTCAGCGCTTCTAAAACATGACAGGCAAGACACACTCACAATGGTTAGCTTCTCCACAGATGTATTTTACATTTCTGTAGAATATATTAACTTGCTCACCCTTCAACTGCTTTTTACCTCTGATGGACCTTCAATTTCGATTAAATCCACATTCAAGGCCTACATGCTTGCAATCTCTGAGTGGATGCAGTGCAGCCAACTCAAATGCAACACCGATAAAGCAGGGATTATTCTGTTTGGATCCCATAGCTAAAACTGGTGGGAAGACGTCTGGCCCTCCGCACTGCTGCCCCCTCCCTCACTTGTCCATGTCAGAGTACTGATCAAAGATGAGAGCTCAGAATATACAGGAAGTGTATGAGAAAAGTGATCATGGAACAGATTAAACTGCAAAGAGCTCTTTGTATAAATGGCCCCCTGCATCCTAACAAAACATGTATTAAGCCTAAATGTAACAGAGCTATGTGCACACAAAACATTTTTGTCAACATTTTCTGGCTAAGTTCCCTTAGCTGAGTCACTCTATGTCTGAATTTGTGGATAGGAGAATCTGAGAGACCTTCTCAAAGCTAGCAGAATTCCTCTTTTAACCATACCCCACCAATTCCATTTTTGTGAGTGGGCTCATATTTACTGACATGTGCAGTAATGCCTGTTACTGAATATATCAAAATTATGAGTATTGCAGGTTTTACTAGACTCTGTAAATACCAGATGTGATAAAAATGCATACCTGTTAGATATTCCCAGGCCAAACCTGCCGGAATTTAAAGGTGCTCTCTCTTGCAAAATATGATACATGTGAATTGGTAACCCTAATTGGCAAGAGCTTTAACCCCCTTATAAGCAAATGGAGAGTGGTAGGCCTGGGAGGAGCTTGCAGATTTCAGAGTTGTACTCCGCGGAATTCCACAGAGTTAATGGAAAGCTCCGTGAAATTCCGTAGAGCTACGTGCCCTGGCAGAGTAACTTGTACCAATTAAGTCCTTACTTGCTTGGTCTTGGTGCAAGCCACCCCCGCGTAGTACTAGTTCCCCCCTTAACTCCTTCACATGGTGGACATTGGTGAATGCCCCTGAATCCCTTTATGTGACCATATACGGGCAGAAACATGTTGACACCTGAGAGGGACATATTTGATTAATCCCCAGTCCTCTTTTTAACTCTATCATTAAATAAAGTCTATGAGGACCCCTGGAGTTAGTTTTCTCCATCACCCTAACATTTCTTTTGCACACTGTGCCTCACTAACCCCTCTCCATTGCTCATCTTTGCAAAACACCTCAGCTCCTCCCCGTTGAGGAATCAGAGCCCACATCACAGACTTTGCAGACCAGGTCTGAGGAGAGAACCTAATGATGAAGCATGTCACCCTTGGGTGAGTGAGTGTTGTTGTCCTAAAAGGATTTAGTTTCCGGCAGCTCTCTTACAAACAGTTACTGGTGAGTATACAGGGCTAAACTTCGATACTTGTGATCTGTTTGATTAAACAACCAGATGTAAAAATCGTGTTTTTTTTATACTCAAAACCATGGATGAGCCATACAGCTGATGGTGTCTCAGCTACTGTAAAAGGCAATTTCTCTAAACACTGTATGCTTAGCATTGTGTAAGGCACACATCTCTTTGCCATTAGTCTTTGTGTGTGTGTTAAACTGTACAGCAAAAACGATTCTGTTGCGTTCAGATATTTTCATGGCACACAGTTTGATGTTATAACCTGCAATGGCCAACTCAGTGTCATAATCTATCTCAGCTGACTTTGCTCATGCTGGAGGAGAGACGTTTCATTCTGTATTTCATCTAATACATATGATACAATGTAATTCAAAAACAAAATTAAAGTTAACAATGTAGCCATGCCATTGTCCACAACAACCAATGCTTTTTCTAAATTAATCCTGTCAATTTGTTATAATCGTTCAGCAGCTTCCTACTAAGCATTGTTTTCCACAGTTCATTATACGTGGCATTGATAAATTTCTTAGATCGTGGTGAACTAGAACCCAACAAGAAAGTTTCATTGGAAAGGAGAAAAAGACGTTCTTTAACTGCAGACAAGTGGAATGTTGTAGCCTTTGCTGGCATACTTTTCCTAATCTATCCGTGGTTACTACCTCTGAATGTAGTGACTGCATGTCTCAGGGTCCTGGTCTGCTGGCTTTAAAACCAGTGGAGGAGTTTAAAAAATTAGTGTTTCAACCCTAAGGGGCCGATTATGATTGCAGTGAATCCGCATCCTCTGGGCCGGCGGAAGCCACCGCCGGCCCGGAGGATGCGGATTCACCGCTATGGTGCCTTCAAAGACCCCCCTCCACATTAGGATGGCTGGGGGGTCATCGGCGGACGGGAAGACCGTCTGCCGCTTTTCCACCCCGGTCGGCTTCCGACCGTGGCGGAAAAGCTCTAATATGGTGGCGGTGTCTATCAGACACCGCCAGCCATATTAGGATGTGCTGCAGTACATGCCTTTCCGTGGCAGCAATGCCGCCACGGAAAGGCATAGTCTTTTCTTTGGGGGCCCGTTGCAGGCCCCCAGGGTGAAGGGGGCGTGGGGGGTGCACATGGGGGGTACCTATGGTACCCCCCTGCATTTGTGCATGCAAATGCACATCATGCATATTTAACTTTGCGGCGGGTGCTGCTTAAAGCAGCACCCGTCGCAATGTTAAATATAAGGGATGTGACAGCCAGGGTGGCGGTCACATCCTAATTGCACCAGAGGACCGTCGCTTCCCCTGCGGACGGTCCCTCCACCTCGGGGGTGGCGGACGGACGCAGGTCCGTCCGCCATCCTAATAGGCGCCTTAGTGTTTATTGACCAATACCCATCTGAACCTAAAATGTAAGAATTATATGTACCATACTGCACCATACTATTCAGTTGTTCTTCTGTAACATTTGTAAGATGTTGCCAGTTGTCAAAACATGTAATCGAGGGAAAGTTGGTGTGGTTATTTCATTAATCTTTGCCAAACCTAGGTAGACAGTTTGCTGCACTGTTTTGTTCAGAAAAATAATTTGCATAGGGATTAGAAAAGTTCTAAAAAAGCATCAATGCACCGTACTTGCAAGTGTTGTGTTGCCCAAATTGATTTTGTTCCAATATTCATAGCCTTGCACAGCCAACTGGGAAATAAATTAATCTGAATACCTCAATTTTGTGTGAGTCAGCATATTTTTCTTAGCATGGGAAGAGGTAAGCTTATAATAAAATAAACTTGAGTCTACAGGGTTGTTACCAGAAAAATATGAAACATACTTTTTAGAAGTACCCACTGGTGATGTTGGGCAATGTTCCCATTGCATGTAATTGAAAACAGTAGAATTCAAATACAAATATTCAGTTTCAACCACTGTATAATTTTCTAGTTCAAAAAGCATGCCCTTAACACTGTCCACATCCCATTCATCAGAGATGGAGTCAGCAGTAATAATTTTGTCCATAGATTCCCTAAACACATAGGAAATCTGCAGCATTTCTGTAGGACCAAAAACATCAATTAGCACCTTATCTCAAACAATTCCATCAGAGATAGGAAATGCAGAAATCTTCACAAGAGACAGGTCTTTTCACTCTTTTTAAGTAAAAAAGGATGAGACTTCAATACCTCGGCTAACAGTTCTGCAGCAGAGAGTTCTGGAAGGTAATGACCATTTAAAAGCAAGAAAAATGCTGTAACAAATCCAATCTAAATGAAGAGGAAGAGAAGTGAAATTGAAATCAAAATATAGGACCCTAGAGGAATCAGATAAGTCTGTTTCAGCCAAAGAAGGCAGGCATGTGAATCATGTTGTACAGTGTGCGAAGAATCAGAAGAAAAATCATCAGTGTTGGCAAGGTAGCCAGAGGCAGTATGTGCAAAATCAGGACCTCGCGTAGTAATGGAGAACTGGTAGATACCCCCGAAGGTGGGTGATAATAAACAATTTCATTGCTAGAAGTAGCAGTGGAAAACTGTAAATTCATTTATGATGTGCATCCTGCATCTGTAGTGGTTACAGGAAGTAGTAAATGTCAGCATCTAAAGTTCCAAGCCAGGGACAAGCAATAATTGTACTACTTAATGTTTGCAGATGGACGTCCTGTATGCTAGCAAGAGGAGACCAGTAACTACCAAGGACCCCTCATGGCCTACTGTGTAGGACTTGCCACATGGTGTGGTTTGTTCAGGTTAATGGAAATAAACGGATTAATTCTACAACCTGCACGCAGTGGCAAATCACAGTTCTGGTACCTTGAATGCTAAGCACTGGCTCTGGTGCTCTAAATGATGGGCCAAATTATTTTCTTTAGGTAATCTTCTCAATAACTAGATCCTCAACTTTAAGAATCCAGCCAGATGTTGCTGGTTTCTCCTTCACGTCATCAGTGGCAGAAAGTCTGGAAATGTCATTGTAGTGCTCATCTCAAAGGTCTTGGAGCTACTACAAGACAGCGAAACGTTCATGGATGACAGAAGACGTGTCTGCTGCCACTGCGCCAGGATTCTCAAGATCTGCGATGTATATATGGACCCCAAAGAGGACTTCACATGGAGTTTGGTCACCCAAGGATCGTCTAGGCAGATTACTTAAAGCCCTCTGGACTCCATTCAAGTGTTCAATACAACTACAATGTGCAACTAATGCTCTAGCTGCTAAAGACTGCTTTTAGTCATGGTTTTTCCTCTCCACTATTGAATGGGGAGGAATAATGCGCAACCATATCCAAGATAAGCATTGTATCCGAGTAAACCCTTGATGCAAATGCTGGGCCCTGCTCCGAGTGGAATGATGCCACCGCTTATGTCCAGATAAAGACTTGCAAGTCCTTATTTAAAAGTTCAAGCTTCAGCCGATCACTGTGGCCACGCCCATAGGAATCTAGAACACAAATCTATGGCCAAAGAATACATTTAAATGCACCATATGAGTCCAGAGGTCCTCAGTGATCCAAATAGACACAGGTCAAAGATTTGTTTGAAAAGAGAAGGGGAGTCTGCGGTGGGCAAGCTATGGTTGAGCTTTAAATTTGCTGGCAAACATTACAGCTAAGGACAAATTGTTTAGTCTTTCTGTACAGACAATGCCACTAATAGGGTTTCTGTACTAAAGAAACTGTATCAAACACAACTGCATGGCCAGACACCAATCCTTTATGAGCAGCAATGAATAATTTTAGCCTGAGGTACTAGTTGGGTATCACTCACACATCCACCCCCAGAATGTGAGCAAAAGTTATATTTTGTATACTCAGTGGCAGGAGTATTTTGCTGGATAATTTTTTAGTAATGGAGTGTCATTGCCTGAAGCCTTGGCATCAACCATGATGTCTTCATCCACCGTCCTGTGTGAATGAATAATAGCAGCAACAACGGCAGTCTGAACCACTGATTTTGCTGTTTCATCAACCAGTGAATTCCCTACAATGTTTATTCCAACACACTAATGACTCAATGTATGTATCACATTAGCCCGTTGCAAACATTCTTTAAGATATGCCACCAGGGCCAGACTGGCTGCTGAGCTGGGGGCTGATTTTGTTGATGGAGACCTGCGTGTACTAAACAAAATTTGTTTTGTTTTCATTATTTCGAAGTACACGCAGGTCTCCATGTACGAAATCAGCCCCCACTGCAGTAAAATCAGCTAGCAGCTCGGCAGCATTCCAAACTGCCCGGTAGTCAGTCCGGCCCTGTATGCCACTGTAGGAACTGGGGTCACCAGTTCCCCGGGGGTAGCCTGGCACGAGCAGGTAGGCACCCGAAAGCTCAGGTGTTAAGTGACTATACAGCACACGCATCCACTGAGACCCTAAATGCACACAATGACTGAGTCCACACCACGTCCCGGGCCTCTCCTGACCTCGGAACCAGTCGAGGATCAGCAGTGATCGCGGCGGCAGCAGGACGGGCCCGGGCCTCTCTCAGCCTTCCCCGGGCCCGAGGACCAATCGCAGCAGGCGGATTGGTGGCGCACCCGTGGCCACCAATGGCAGCGCGGCCTGCGGGTCGAGGCAGCCTCTCCTCCAATCACGGGGCACTAATGGCGGGGGCGTGGCCGATGACGCGGCCGGGCATCCCCCCGTCACGTGAGGCGAGATTGCAGCCTCAGGGCCTCGCGCGGCCTAGCTGAGGTACGCGGCGGCCCGACAGGAATTTGCCAAGGCGGGGACAGGAGGCTTCCAGTCAGGGTACAGCCGGGCAGTTGATCGAGGCGGCCTCCCCAAGGCTCCGGGGGCCCCCTGGGGCACACACAGCACTTCGCCGGTCACCGCAGGTGAGCGCTTGAGGGGAAAGTACGGCGCTGCCAGGAACGGCGCTTCCCAGGGAACCAACAGTCTCGGGCGCCACAGCGCTTCAGGCGCGGAGGGGAAGAGCAGTTCAGGGACACAGAAAGCAAGTGGCAGTCCAGCGACTGCGGCAAGATGTAGGGCTTGTCCGGGCGCAGCAACTCGGGGAAGGCCAGCGCTTCTCTCCTGGCACACAGGAGAGCTCTTGAGGAGCAATTAGGCAGGTCTCAACCACAGCGCTCTAGAGCAACCCCAGTCCCTGAAATTACAGCGCTTCTCACGGGGCACAGTAGGAGAGCGCTGGGTAGGTAGGGAAGGCAGTGGAGATATGGCAGAACAGCATTTTAGACAGTTCAGTCAGGGGGAGTTAGGCAGGACAGCGCAGGCCCAGGTAAAGGCAGAGGGCGCAGGTGCGGCACAGTCCAGTACCTGGTTGATCCCCCAGTAGTCCTGATTAGCGCAGGGGAGTCTCTTCTCGGCGCTTGTTGGTTCTGGCACCCTTCTGTGGAAGCAGGTTCCTGGTTTCTTAAAAGGGGGGGAGTTGAGTTGAAGGCTTGTCAGCAGGTCACTTCAGGTGGTCCCTGGGTTCCCCTCCCGCCGGGCCAGATCAGTGGGCTAGCTCAGGGTTCCTCACTCTACTTGGAAGGCAGCACCTAAGCCCTGTCACTCCCAGTGGCATAGGCCCCTGACTAGGCCCTACCGCCTAAGTCTGCTGCGTGGGTCCCCCAGGTCAGTGATGCCCCAACTGACTAAAAAGTTTCCCTCCTTTCCTTATATAGGCCCAGGTCAGGTGACCACTCTCTGAGGCGGCAGAAATAGGCTCCGCCTCTGTTCTGGAAGGTTCCAGGAGGTTCCCCACTCTAACTATGGGCAGGCAATGGAAGGCTGGCATTGCAACAATGTTTGGGGTCCCAGCCAGCTCCTGGCAACTAGGGTGCTACACAAAAAGACCACGCTGCAGTAGCAGGGGCCAGTGGCAGCCATGTTTGAAGTAGAGAGCACCTGCACCTTAGCAGTGATTGGCAATGGGAAGGTGCCCGGGGACCTAAGGCCAACAAAAAAAGGTGGGAAAAATAAGGCAAGGGCGAAAAAGTAGGGAAAGACCACCCTAGGGCTGACAGGTCTAACAGCCACCTTTCTTAAAAACAATCTGCGCTTGATTGTGTTGCCTTTAGAATCTCTGAATCCATTCAGGCATCAATATTGTAATTCTTCAATAAAGAACTGGAGACAATCATACAAATCAAACGCTGTAAGTTTGGAGAATTCAGGATCTGTATTTTCTAGCACCTGAATGAAAGCTTTGAGGTCAGCCAGATATGCGGTACAATCTCCTAAGGATTGTGTAAATGTTTTTTCTTGATTGAATTCTCAATTTTTCATGAAACAATGAACTCCTGAGCAAGCGGTTGAATATTGTTGCTTAGTGATGTTATCAGGCTGAGCTGAATATAATATAATCATACTGATCAAGAGGAAAAAGATCACTGGGCACAGGTTATTCTTGTTCATACTGGAGGAACTCTTGTGTTTGCATGGTAGGGTCAAAGACATAGTCAACATCAGTAGCTCGTACGGAGGTGGCCATTTTTATCCATCTTGGATGTAAGGCTTTTGCATTCTGGACAATTGCCTTGGTTAAAGTTTTAAAGGCTGTAACAGGAGTAACCACAATAATGAATTTCCCCTGAGGCAACAATCTTTCCTTTATATCAGCTATCTGTAGGGCAGTTAGTATTTTTCAAGTTGATGGAAAATGCATTTTAGGATTTGAATACAAATGACATTTATATGTATTTGGCAGAGTGTCACCCTCGATAAAGGTGACATGTATATTCCTTGGATCCTGTAGTTATGCGGCTCACCAAGTTAGTTATGTTGGCACATGTGTGCAAGTGCCTGGATGAACGCATGTCAGTTTGTAATTATTTGAAGACATTAGTATGTTCTTTATTCAATTGTCTGTCAGAAAAAAAGGACACATGAAGTCTTACAGTGGTTTAACTTGTTCGTAATCTGGTATGTATGTTCTACCAAAGTTAAGAAAGTCTAAATGCAACCGTAGCTTTTTAATGTTCTTTCTGGTTGTGAGAGACCACATTTTGTGATAAATGTAGGTCAATACTTTTGCCTTCCTTTAAAAGCTCTTATCCTAAGAATAGGACATTTAGAAAAGCAATTTTAGTTTTCTGGAAATTTAATTTGTAGCCATGTTCAGTAATTCCGAAGAACAATGAGATCTACTCTGACTAAATGTGTGTTTAAGTCATCAACTGCTAGTTTTATGATACTAACATAGGAAAATGCATCTGGGCAAGTGTAATGTAGAATTGACGTTACTCTGGCAGGAAACAGACCTGGGCTGTTTTTATACCCATGAGGAAGTCAGTAGAATTTTCTCTGACCTCCCAAAGCCCTAAACACAGTTAAGTCCCTGCTTTCAGGTGCTATATTTTGGCAGAAAAAGCCATTGGAAATGTCCCAAGTGGTTGTATATGTTTTTGCACATTAAGTTGTTCATTATTGCTTTGATGTGTGCATTTTGAATTGCAAAGGTGCATGTGTGACTGTTTAAATGTCTGTAGTCCAAAACTTGATGATAGGAATGATCTGGTTTAGCCACCAGAAATAATGGATTGTTCATTGCAGAAATACAAGGCCCAATGAAGCCTTGATTCGCTTATTGTGGGAGAATTTCCCTAACTGGGCATTTAGCTTCATGTTTTATTGGGTATTATGATTGCACTTGCTGGCTGGGCCTTATGGGTATAACATGATAATGCGAGTCCTTATCTCAGCCGATTGGGATATAATGACAGGGCTTGTGCAATGTCCCATTATGCAGCATGTACTTGTTTGACAATGTCAGGAACAAGAACATCAAAGGAAGTTATGATGTATTTCCCTTGTGGGACTTTTCGAACAAACCTAGGCGGCCAATGCATTTCAGCCAAGAGTATATTATAGGTGTTTGCTAAGTTTTCCCAAAATAATACTAATAGAGTACGCAGTAGGTCACCTTCAATTTGGATGTCCAAGTCATACAATCTGTCAGGAGGGCTACCCAACTAATCTGGTGTTTCAACTTGAATAAATTCAGTAGTTGCTCTCAAAACCAGAAACTCTTGAAGATCCTGGTGAACTAGTGTGACTTCTGCTGCGCTGTTTTGAAATATAGTTGCCCATGTCTTGTTCTGAAGAGCGGTTCTTAATGTGTGTGTGGCATGTTAATGGAACTACCTGCCACTTTCTTCTTTCTGAATTGGGGTTTTTGTTGTAGAAGTTTGACTTCCCTTTTTATAATGATGTCAGTTGCGCATTCTGAGCCCTTTCTCTGTTTCACTTACTCGTCTTGCCTGCACTCTGGATGTTCCACTCTCTCCGAATGTTTGTCGGGTGAATCCTGAAAGAATGAGAAGGATCTGTATCAGTATACAGATACCTATAAGGCTGGTTAAGTGTATCATGGCTACGTAAATTATAATGTTTTTCCTTGGGCTCTGGTTGTGGAGATCCACCCCGTGTTTTTATTCTATCAATATTTTTTTATTGCCCGGCATTTTAGGGAAAACTCATGTGCTTGTTTAGTAGTTTCTTTTGCAGAATTGCCCTTAAGCTGTGGCTTATTAGGTCTGTCTACCAAATTATCTTGACCTATTGATGCATAGGTTTCAGCAATATTTTTATAAATGCGTGCACTTGGTCCGTAACAAGGACCTGCATGCAGCATTGACATAACACCAGTGTTGCTGCCTCTCCTTTTATATTACCAAAAATAATTGAGGAGACTGACAAAATTGCCAATTAATTTAATCTCCAGGTCCAGGGCAGGGGCCACTCCTATTTATTGAGAATCTGTTTAATCACTTCCAAACAAAACAGTGATGGATGGTGTCTCATGCGTTATGGTAAATATGGCAGTAAAGATTGCCCACCAAGTCGCTAAATCCTCCTCTGGGGAAACCATACAAAGTGGTAGGCACATTGTAAGGATTCTATATTTGTATTTGGGTTCTCTGTAGGGAAACACCGCTTCAAGCTGATTTGCTTTCTGTGCAATCCAGAATGGAATTTCCTCACCATCTGGCAGGAACTTCACCCATAATTGTGTTGATAGTGACTGGACTAACTGCAGGCACAGCTACTGTGGCTGTACAGATTTAACAGCACTTGCTGGGGTAGTTGTTAATGTACGCATTACAAACTGAGTTAAGTGTCTATATAGTCTAACTAGACCTGTGTACAGGGTACGAAGGTCTACACCATTTAAAGGTGCTATGTTTTGATATGATTTATTTTCACCTAGGACTGGCCAGGTCACCCCCTCATTGCTTAGAGGACCCGGTCTCACATTGTTTACCGGAGTGGTTGGACAGATTTGAGCAAGCTACCCTTGATAACTTTTTTTCCCTAAAATCCCTAATTAAACTCCACACTAGAATTAGGGAGGATGGGTTAGTAGGGACTACTGTTCCTCAGGCGCAAACTACTGTTGTTAACGCCTCGACTATTCCTTCAGGGGTGGAGGTAAATACATCCACTGTCCACTGTGGGGTCTCGTCCAGGGATCCTTATCACAATGGGGTGGTTGCTGTGGATGCCTTAGTGCAGCCCACAGTGCCCACGAGTAGTGGTGAGCCCCCAAAGAAGGTGATGAAGACTGCAGGTCCTGGGACTAGCAGCCTCACTAAAAATAAGAATCCTAGCATAAACAAGAATCCTAGTAAAGACAAAGGTCCTGATATGATTAGAACTGGAAATTTGACTGCAGCTCCTAAACTACAGCTACTAGGAGAATCGGATGCAGTCACAGCTCCCACTATCAACCTTCCCCCAGACTGCCAGCCCTTTGTAATTGTTCTCACTGGGGTCCCTATACTTAAACCAGGCAAATATGAGTCTTACTCTGAACTCAAAAATAAAACCATATTTTGGTTTAGGGAAAACAGAGCATTACCGAGCTCACTTGATGGTCGGGTTATCCACGTAGGAAGGGTTACCTGGATAGGTACCAGACCTAAAGATGTAAGGGGTGATTGCATCCTTGTCAACTTCAAAGATCCCAGGGTGGCTAGATTTATTTGCAGTCAAGATTTCGGTGAGAGTAGTACAGGGATTAGTACGCGTGACCTTAGCTACTTCAACCCCCATCCCGCTACAGCATGGCCCCTTAGACCCACTACTAGGGAGGGAGGGTTTGACATACATTTCCATCATGATTTACCCCTCCTAACTTGTTCTGCCAGCGCCCAGATTTGAATTCCTACTGGCCGTGGTGGGGCCACTGACCAGATGGTCACCAACTGCCTAAGAAGATACTTCCTGTAGCCCCTGCTCCTGGGAGCTGCAGTTTGTATTCTCAAGGGGTCATGCAGGGGGTTGGCTGTAATCATCAATCAGCCCCTGCTTCTTCTTCTCCTTGTTTTGTATATGGGGAGCCACCGGGATGTTCTGTTACGGGCATACCTGATACCATGGTAGTATTGGAGGGAGTGCCAAAGGCCCTTGGCTTGGAGTCTACCCCGCGCCCACAGAGATCTGTTGTCGAGCACGAGACAGTTTATAATAACGCCTTGAAGATTGCCAGCTGGAACATAGCGGGCATTTCCCGAAACCTGGATCTACCGGAGTGGAATTCCCTCATTGAGCCCTTTGGAATATGTATCTTCCAAGAAACCTGGTGTTTGGAACCTTGTCACAAGGTTGGGTTTACTACCTACTTTGTGCCTGCTATTGCCCCTCCTACGGGGAGAGGCCGTCCTTCAGGCGGTCTGCTTATATGGGCTAGCATTTCATTAGGTTTTCAGATTAGGTGCAGAGATTCTGAGTCTCCTGACTTGCAGAGATTGTCAGTGAGAGGGCCGCACAATGGGCGGACCTTGGAGATCCTTAACATTTATGTTAGAGCCCCCAAAAGAGGGCTGCACTCTTTGACCCTATCGGGTCTTGAGGACGAACTTAGTTCGTGTAGCCCAGATAACTACATCTTGCTTGCGGGGGACTTTAACTGCACCTTTGAGCCCTTAGCGGCTGACGATATTTTGGGTACCCTAGAGGAAGATGCCAGGAGAGGTATACCATCCCTATCGATAGCGCCTATAAAGAGATGGTCCCAAAGGGCCATACAATTGAATGCTATAACCCTAGAGTATGGCCTGAGGGCAGCAAATGGAAGAACAGTTTCGGATTCTTCTGGCGCCCATACGTACAACAGGATAGGCCATTCGTCTAGAATTGACTATATCTTGTTGAACTTTAAACTTTGGGCAAATTTATTAGATATGGCAGTTCTATCATCTACGGACAGTGATCATAACTTACTTTCCTTGTCACTGACCCCTTTATGGATGATGGCTAATAACCAGCAGGCATACCCCGCACTGAGATCGGCAGGTGATGTCTGCCCCTCGAACTGCGGGAAACGCCTTAAATGGAGCAATGTGGTTATGGATGAGGGTAAGGTCCTGGAAATACGACTAATTATGACTAAGGTTTTGACTAAGTTGGAATCTACCACCTTAAATGCCCATGAGATTTATACTCTTTTTGGCCACACCACTAAGTCTATAGGTGACCTATTTTTTATACGAAGCCAAAATTCTAAGGCTGGTAAGAGGGGGTGCCCCAGGGGAAATCCAGGTTGGTATACTAACTCTTGTCGGAAAGCAAAGAGGGATTTAATTACTGCAGTCAAAACAAATGGATGTGGGCTGATAAGTATTGCCAGGAAAAAGTATAGGGGTACCATTTGTAAAGCATAGAAAGAGTGGGAGAATCAGTTCTGGTGTGACCTGAAGATGGCTAGCGCTGGAAGAGATTCTAGGGGCTTTTGGGACCTAGTCAGAGCTAAGAATAAGCCCACCGATTCCCTCATAACATGCAATATCCCCGAGGCGTTGTGGTTGGATCATTTCTCCCGACTATACACTTCAACAACGGGTGAGGGGTGGAAATCCTATGAAATACTACCACTGGACCACCCAGGGCTGAGCGAGGATTTATTGTTTACCGGCAAAGAAGTAGAGAATGCGATCAAGTCTCTTGTTCCCAATAAGGCTGCAGGGCCTGATGGTTTACCGGGGGACTTGCTTCGCATTAATTCGTTAGAATGGGGGAACCTTATTGCCTCGCTGTTAAATGCAAGCTACCATGAAGCAGCTCTCCCTGAAACTTGGATGGGTGCTGAGGTTGTCCCGATCTTCAAAAAAGGGAGTAGGGACGACCCAGCAAACTATCGACCTATAAGTTTGATAGACTCATTACAGAAAGTTGCAGGGAAGGTGGTTCTGGGGAGGGTGCCACAGTGGGTAGAGGACAACAGGATCCTCTCTGACTTCCAGGCGGGTTTCAGATCAGGAACCGGGACCATTGAACAATCCTTTCGACTGCTGTTGCTCTATTGGAAGGTGGTTGTACTGGGTAAAGGCAGTCTGTACCTTGCTTTCATTGATTTGCGCACTGCATTCGACCTAGTGCCTCGTGATTGCCTATGGAGGGTACTGTCTGAAATGGGAATGCCCCCGTATCTGCTGTTATTATTAATAAAGCTCCATACTGAGAATTTTGTGCAGGTGCGGTGGGGTAAACAGGGCCAAAAGACCACCCGAATATTAGTAAACAGGGGTGTCCGCCAGGGGTGCGTCCTTGCCCCCACTCTGTTTTCCTTGTTTGTCAACGGAGTGGTGGAGCATCTTTTAAAACAACCTTCAGATGCTCCCACCCTGGCGGGCAGGAGAATATCTACCCTATTATTTGCAGACAATACCCTTTTGATTTCTAAAACCCCGGTTGGGTTACAGAGTCTTCTTGATAGCTTTCAATCCTTTTGCGATTCTCGGGGTTTGAAAATTAACACTGAAAAGACCAAATATTTGGTTTTGAATCCCCCGAGAAAGCACGGCCGGCCACCCTTACTGAATGTGGTGCCTTTGGAAAGGGTCAAGGTCTTTGATTATCTACGGATTCGCCTGTCTGATACCATGAAGTGGAATTGTCATCTCGAAAAGATGCTTCTGACCCACAAAAGGGTAGTGGGGGCCCTACTTAAAGAACAGCGACTTTCTACTCTCAAACCTATCGCCCCGGTGTTAGACATCTACAAGGCGAGAGGTGTTAGTGCGGCGCTTTATGGAGCAGAGCTTTGGGAAGCCCAGAATATGGATCAGCTATCCTGCTCAGAGAACAAGTTTCTGAAGGATTTAATGGGTCTCTCGTATAATACCCCCACTTAACCTTTGCTCTTAGACATGGGTTGTCGCCCTATTAAAGACCAGGCCAGATTAAGACCCCTTCTTCTATGGGCTCGCTTATAGAGAGTTCCTGAACTCACTAGCTACGCGGAAGGGTTAAAGGAGGTTTTATTGCTGCTAGGCTGGTGCAAAACAGGATGGCTAAGGGATATTAAGCATCTCCTCGGAGAATTGGGATTCGGCGAGGCTTGGCACTCTATGTCCGCACCTCCTAAGGCTGTCTTAAAAAAAGCTTATTGGCAGTGGGTATCGAATAAAAGAAATACTGAGCCTAATCTGTGTAGAACCACCAGAGTATTTTTAATAGTTAAGGATGTAACCCTATGTGAACCTTATCTCGATGCAATTTCAAAATCTAGAGATAGAGCTTTATATTTTAAATTTAGAATTGGAGTGCTCCCTTTGGGTGAATTGACCGCTCGCTGGTAGATCCCGGCGCAGACCAGCAAGTTTTGTCCCTTCTGTGCCTTTAGGCCGGAGTCGATCCCCCATTTTTTATTTGAATGCCCTGCCTATATAGCTCCTCGCTATAGGTGGCTTAAACCCTTGTGTAAAGAGCTGGGCACCAGACACTATAGCGAAGCTTTGCAAATATTGAAATCTGATACACGGCCCCTATTTGTCTATGGTATGGCAAATTTTTTAAGTTGGGCATGGTTAATCAGATCAAAAAGGCTTATGTATATTGTTTAATCAATTTTTAATCTCTAGGCTCACTATTTTATGTAAATTATTTATACCATTCGCACTTCATCTTGTATGATTGTATTGTACGTGGATTGGCTCTTTTATCTTTTTATTACGTTTGTACATTGCTTTTAAAGATATGTCTTATATCGAAATAAAGCCAAATTTGACTGACTGTCATGAATCAACAAGTCACGACCCCTTCTGTAGGCATATTCCAGAATTACACTCCTCGCAAGGATTAATTCACCTCTCTTAAAACCCACCCCTGTCCCGTGCATCCAGCACTCCATTTATGTTCATGTACATTGTTTGTATAATAATATATGCTTTGCGCCAGTGCTTGATGACCGTAATTGTAGAGGGAATGTAGGTTTAGCACTAAAGTATCTATATCAATGTTTGATGTTTTGAGGAATTGACTTGGAACTCAATTAGGAGCATTGCGAGCAAGATTTCAGACAAGATCAGCAAATCGGTAAAAGAAAGACGCGTTTAAAATGTAACACGCGTTCGTTTGGAAAGTTCTCGCGCTGTGTGTTGTTTAACACAGCGTGAGAGCAACGTAGCATGTACAGCTTCCAGGACGTCCCGGGGTGTGGCAGGACTATAAAAGCCACACCCGGGATTCTAGAAGATGCTTAGTCTTCTTGTGCCTTCGGAGGAGCATTGCGTCTGAAGAATCTTATCGGAGGACTTCAATTCGGAATCCAGGCCTGAGTCTCCGGTTACTGGAAATCACCATTCTTCAGTTTTCTGCACTAAAAGAGAAAAGAGCTAAGTACTTTATTTAAGAAAAGACGCCCAACGCTAGCCAAAGAATAATTTTTGGACAATCTTCGTATAAGAGGGAATTTGGACACAGATCCATTCAGAGACTTATTTTTCATGTGTGAAACTGCAGCGCTTTTTTAGGAAAAAGATGTTCTAGCAAAATTAGCAATGTTTAAAAGAAATTTTTTAAGAATGTGAATCTAATTCTTAAATCCCAAGTGAGAAGTCGTTTGGACAACAAGTGAATAATGTAAAGTGAGAAGATTTAATAATAGATTTGATTAACAGGTATAAAAAAGGTAAAGGAAAGTGCAAATTATTTATTTGTCGTTTTATTCAGAATAATCGATCCTTCAACATAAAAAGTCGGGGGCGGACAGTTCAACCACCTTCGGACGCTAGAGAACAGCATCTCTTCAAAAGACTCCATCAGACGACGACTTCCAGGACGCGAAGCCAAGTCTAGTAGATCGCGGGTAGGAGTTTAACGACTTGACATAAGAACAAGTAGAAGGAGTTTAGAGAGTAAAAGGAAAAGTTAAAAGGATAAAATCTAAAGAGTTTTTTGTTGCTTCGCAGGTCGACTACAAGAACATAATAGCGTCAGATCCGGCCTCTCTCCCTGACTGCTATTCATCACCCTTGTGTAAAAAGAAAGATCACAGGTTGTAAGGTAGGGTTCTGGGAGTTTGGCCCATAGCGTCTCTGCAAAATCGATCAAAGCACCTTACAGGTAAGGGATTGCGAGAACGCAGGTAAGAGTGCTTGATCCATCTGACACTGACATTGTTTAGTGGATGTGGAAGGGCGCCTTATAATCCATTGTGATGTTTTTGATATGTTAACGGTAGTTCTAAATATTCATAAGCTCTGTATTGATTTGGTAAAGCAGCCGAAGTTTATGTGTGAAATGCGTGTGAAGTGCCATTGACTGCAGGAAAGTGAACCCATGAGTAGAATACATCTGTCTTATGTGCTTCGTTGGTCTCAACAACAAAGCTAACATCTCTACCCCAAAAAGGGAGACTGTGTTGTATTAATAATGCGATAACCTCATGTTGGAATGTTAACAGGAATGATATCTGCTAGTACAATATTTAATTAATGTAATTCAAAGAAAGGAAAATACTATAGTGGGGTAACCCTTTGAAAGGTTTAAGCTTGAACAATCAACAGACTAAAATTTCCCATTAAGCCAAGTAGGATTAAATCACTTACTCCACAGAAGTCTTAGTAGGAGGTAAAAATGTGACCTTAGGCACACACGAGATCTATTCAGGAGACACATTAAACAAGTGCCTGACCTGGAGAACGTTGGTGGCACCATGTTATACGATTCCAGCAAATTAAGTAGGACTGTGTAGCTTGATAATGTAGATTTTTTTTTAATGGGAACTCAGTTCACACAAACCATCAGAGAATGTTGGCCTGGTTCCTGAATAGCTCACAGTGCCCAATGTAAACACTGAGCCTGCTCACAGTACCCAATTTAAGACCCAAACGTGCTCACAGTGCCCCAAATGAATCCCTAACCTTACCAGAGTAGCATATGGTATCAACAACCTAAAACATGACTACCCTTAATTCTACAAAGAAATCCTGGAAACAGATCAACCCTTTCGTTATTTCACTTTTGCATGCCCAAGGTAATCACAAGAAAGATACAAATTGGATTTTCAAACATTTATTGAAACAATCACATTCTTACATAGAAAGAGTGTGCTACAATTATTCAATCAATTAATCAGGATGTATGAAATGCGGCTAATCACCAGATAGAGTATCCAGGCATGTATTATTAGGCAGAAGAATCAAAGCATTGTAACCAGCATTACACAAGTGGTGAAAAATATAAACAGTTGAACCATTATGACATTACTATGATTACACGCCTACTTATAACTACCTATACTATCCAGAGTTTAGAGGGAGTACCTTCTGCCAGAGCCCTTGGGATGGCCTAACCTCCATACCAGAGTATGATCTAGCAGGAAGCCGGCCTGTGCAGGACAGGCTATCACCCTTTGCAGGATAGAAGTCAGAGTCAGCAGGACTTGATCTCAGTCACAGTCTGTTGCGTTCCAGGACAATCCCAGCAGAATTGCTCCTCTGCCAAATCTGGTGCCGAGGCCATTTATATAATAAATGCACTGTTCCAATCGCACTTTGTCGAGGGTGTAGCACTGATGCAATGGTTAGTCTGAATCCGTAAAACTGTCTTCAACCGGACAATTAAATACAAGGGTATTGAGGTCTCTGTGTTTAGCCTTTGACAGAGTGCACAAATGAGATGATAATAATGCATGATAAGAAATAAACAGCGTGTAAAATAATTTTGCAGTACATTATTGTGTAAGAACAAAATATATGAAAACTCACCATTAGAAAAAAATGACAAGCTAAAACATTAAACTAAAATGTAGACTGGGCACGGGCCCTGTTTATGAAAACAGTCTGACTGTCAAAGCCGGGTCGTGGGACCCCTATCACCTTACCCCCCAGTGGTTTCCACTGGACTCGACATGCAAGTGACAGAGTGACACTAGGGTGTTTCCCCATTCACTGCAACATTATCATTTTGCAACAGCTAAATGCACTGATTTATTTTTCTTTAAAAAAATCATAAATTCTTGTTATACTGATCAGATTGTCTTCATTTTGGTGTCTAACAATATATAAAATCTGCTCTATTTTTATAAACTGATGTCAGATTTCCATTGAGCCAACTCAATTACTTATTGTCCATATTGGTACTATGAATTACTTTACACGTGTTCCTCTGCTAAAGCCTGACTGCTCTGCACATACTACCAGGACCGAGATAGGGATTTATTAGTGTGAATCCAAAGGACCTATTTGGGGTAACGTGTAGCTATTACATAGTGAAGCTTAACCAGCCTCACTACATTATATCCCACTTTCCTACAGTGAGAATTATTGCAATAACCCCACAGTAGCAGAGATTAGCCATAAAGTACTTACCATACCACTCACAATGAGTGCCCATGTGTCATCCCAGACAGCGCTTTGGATCAGCAGTTGGTGGTGGTGCTAATATCTAATACCGCTGAGAATGACATTCAACAGCTGTGATACTTATCGCCTAAAAAATGGAGCAAAACAAGGGGTACAGTGCTCGATTTGAAGTTTTGTAAAGCGCTCATGTATATCAGAGGCATCTTGGCGCTAGCTTCTAACACTGAGGGGTCTTGATTGGTTGCCATAACACCATGTCTTTAAGGATTTCCTGAAATTCATGAGTCAATGCGGATTTGATATTAAAGGGAATAGTGTTCAAATGTAAGGCTGTGCCTCTAATGAAGCTACCACCTCCCCAGGAAAGCAAGCTTGTGGAAGGGAACCATCAGATTTCTAGTGGTTCTAAAGTGAAGCACTCCACTAGGGGAGGACCACTTCAAATTATTCATTAAGCAATCAGGACCTGACCCATGCAAGGATCGGATTGCATTCATAGTGCTTTGTAGATGGCACATTTTTCAACAGCAAGCAAGTGAAGTTCATTGAGAGCCTGGGTAGAAGAATGGAATTTAGGGAGATTCAGCAGCATCTTGTCAGATGCATTTTGCAATATTTACAGTTTGGTAAGCAAGTCCTATTATAGGTTCAGATACAGGCCATTGCAGTAGTCAATACGTGAGAGGACCAATGCAATGACTACTGTCTTCAAACACTCAAAGGGGATAAGATGAGAAATCTTTTTTGTGATTTTTAAGGCAAAGTAGGAGGAGAAATGACTGCTGAGACTTGGTTCTTATAGGTAACTCTAGTATCTAAGATGATTCATAGATTTTTTACTTTTGTCTTGGGAACTGGCAAAGTTCCCTGTTCTTGAGGCCAGCACGGTGGAGACCAGAAGAAGGTGTCATGCCCAAATAGCATCACTTCTGTTTTGGAAGAATTTTACTTGAGGCAATAGTTTCACATCCAATTGCGAACTGCAGACATACAGTCTCGAAGAATATCACAGATTTTGTAGTCTGTGTTAGAAAATGATACAACTATTTGGGTATTTTTAATGAAAACCCAAAGCATTTGAATAAAATGTCCGACAGTGTAATATACTCATTAAAAAGTGTGGGACTCAAGGATGAGCCCTGAGGCTCAGAGTCAAAAGTACCAAGAGCAACAGATTGTGATCTATTGGTTAAAAAGAGTGAAACTGGGCCAAGGCTGGATCATAAATCCCCAGTTGCCTTAACCTGTTGATCAAACAGTTATGCTCAACCATGTCAAAGGCAGGAGATAGGTCCAATAAGACAAGGGCCTCTTTGACACCCTTGTGCAATGTGGACCTGTTTTTTCCAGTGCCCACAATAAGGGCTGGTTTCATACTGTGACCACTTTGAAACCCAAATTGAGTTGCATCTAAGAGACTATTTGACTCAATGAATGTTGTCAATTGATTGTTCTTAGCTTTTCTGGACAGTTCGGCTGGAAAGGGAAGCTTGGATATCAGGCGATAATTAGCGGCAGATTGTGTGTCTAAGTTAGGTTTTTGTAAGAGTGGAAGGACTGAGGCCTTTTTCCAGAGGGCTGAAAATTCCCTTGTTAAGAACATAACATTAATGATTTTAGTTAACTGTTCATCAATATTGTCTGAGATTAGCTGAACTATAGATGATGGGCAAGGCTCTGCAGCAGAGCTAGATTTTTTGCTACAAACAAGCTGTGCTACCTGATCCACTGTTAACGTCTGGAATTCCTTCAGCTCTGGTGAGACTTTCTCAAATGAGACCTCAGAAATCGAGATTTGTTGATTATTTGGATTATGAGCTGTAAAACCATTATAAATATCCTAAACTTTTTTCTGAAAAATTGGAAAGAGCCTTACAAAAAACCTGATTATGTTCCATAGACTTTATTGCTGGTCACGAAGTCAGGTTTAAAACTGTACGAAAAAGCTCCTTTGCAGAGTTCTTTGCCGATTCAATTTTTTGTGTGAAATAGTTTTATTTGGCCTTCGTGATGAGTGTTTTGTATTTTGTTATACATTCTATATTTTTTTTTCTACTATACTATATTCTTTACCCCATACCCTTTCTTGTCTTCGACAGAGCTGCTTGCAGGCTCGAAGACCTTCATTATACCAGGGGGCTGATGGAGTCTGTCTCTTGGATTCTCTGAGTCTGATCGTTGCTAGGGAGTTAAATGTGGCTTGCAACCATTGTTCATAATCTATTGATGCCATATTGGTGTTGGACGTTACTATTAAAGTTGAATTAGACAGCTGAGCTCTTAGATCTGATTCATTTAGTTAATGCCATGGATGCGTAGTTTTAGATTTAATACTAGTATTAATTTAAAAAAAGTTTGGAGAGTACAGAAATGGAAAACACTACAGCTTTATGGTTTGACCACGTTAGATAGAGCAGTACAATCAGTTTTAAATTAGAGTTATTGGTAAAGATATCAGTGAGAGTGAGGCCAGCTGGGTGAGTTGGTCCCACCACAATCTGCTGTAGGCCAAGGCAGGACAAGGTGTTCAAAAATTCTTCTGTATCTTTATCATGCATCTTTTCCAAATGATAGTTCAAAAACATGACCTTCCTGTACATGGAGTAACTGAGTTACCTACATACGGTAATCTTATGGGCAGCTTTTAATGAGAACTTAGAGGTGACTGAGGAGCCAGGGAAGTATACACAGATAAGCACACATGCACTCATGCATATATTTTTTTTCTTTTAGCTATTTAGCTTTTAGTTTTCTTACTTGACATTTAATAGTAATATGTCAAGGCATGTTTATCCCTTTTATTAACAGTTTTTGTATGGGCTGGAAGTTATTTATATTTGAATAATATGACATTGTGTGTTTCGACTCCTGCACTTGCTGCCTCTAGTTTTCACATGAGACTTGGCCCAAGCTACTTAAGTAAACCACACATTAGTTTGCACAATACATTCAGAAATTTCCTCAAACACTCCCTTATGAAGAAAGCCTTTTTGGTACACCAGTCAGAACAGAGCATCCCACATGTGTGGCTAAGGGACAGGCCCAAGTCCACAACATGTGCCAAACCAAGATCTTTTGCACTTCAAATATTCAAACACTATGGGAGAAATTGGTTCTAGCACTCTTTTTCTGGAAAATACCTGACCTGATAGAACTGATTTAAACTAAAGCTGATCAAACAACCACTGGGCATATTTACAAGCCTCTCTCTCCACTTGAGCATCACTTTTTCTGATGCTCTGGTGGCGTAGCACCATTTCACATATTTACAAGGTGGCAATAAGCCACCTAACGTGGCTTAACACCACCGTGCAAATATGTCCCTGTCTGCCACAGTCCTCTGCAGCAAAGGGGCATCTAATGGGTGTTGCATTGGGCGTTCCACCATAACACTAATTGCTTTTTGATGCTGCCTCAGGTTTACAAGGCTGAGGCACTGCCAAAAATTAACACTAGGGAATATCTGGTTTTAGTATGGTGATATGAGGAGAAATTATGAATTTTTCCTTGTATTTTTCTCTTACCATGTGTGCTGCACTCTGCAGCAGCTGCGGTCCGTGCAGGTAACAGTGGTGGAGCGACAGGGCCTTGTGAGGGGGGATTTCGAGGGACGATGCCAAGGGAAAGTTAAATAAATAATTAATTTTTACTCAGCATTGTCCCTCCAAATCCCCCCTTACACAGCCCCACCGCCCCACCACTGTTACCTGCATGGACCGCAGCTGCTCTGCAGCACACATGGAAAGATCAAATCTCCTTTAATGATTGTTTATGCGTGGGAAGGTCTCCCTTCCCGCACATAAACAATCGCCCTTGCAGCGCAGGCGCCTTTGCAGCGCAGGCACCCTTGCAGGGGTGTGCCGTACTATTGTGAATACGGTGCATCCCTGAGTTTTATAAAATGTTAGAGCCTCACATTGCCAAATTGAGGGTAACACCACGCTCAAACATTTTCTTCAAATATTTTTCTACTTTAAATATTCCGCCATGTTTTTTAATTTCTCTCTAAAATGAGGATGACGTTCTCCAGAAGACCTCGGTGTCTACTCAGATGAGGTTAGAGTTATTATTGACTCCCTTGTGGGGCACCACCTGGCAGATGACCAACCCTGTGACTCTAGCTTTCCTCTTTGTCACCTCCCTTTCTATGCATCAGCCAGATATGTCTTCCATTGTTGAGATGGAAAAGGTTCTGTTTAAATTAATGAACACACATTATTGTCCCTACCATACCTTGACACATTAAATCAGGGGTCCCCAAACCGGTCCTGGAGGGCCGGATCCATGCCAGATTTTTGGGATATCCCCATTGAGATACATGTAGTTTTTTGAAAAATCTGGCATGGATCCGGCCCTCCAGGACCGGTTTGGGGACCCCTGCATTAAATAGTAAGAAGTTACATTTCGTATTTAGAATATGAGCTCATCATGTTATTAATATTAATATAACATATATACTTTGTTGATGAACAAGTAGTAAACCCCAGGAAGGATTGGTAGCCGTAAACCAGAATATACACACATTGTGGTGGGTTAAGCGATATACATACGTACATCCAAATATTGGCATCAGATTGGTGATCAGAAATATGGAAAACACATACAGAAGAACATAGAAAGAAAAAGAGGACTGGTTCTAATATTAGTCCGCCATCTTAAACCTAGCCTAATTGATAAAGTAAACAAACTCTAGGGTCCTGGGGCACTCGGGGGCCCTAGTTAGTAATATGAGGTTGTGAAACTTTTGTATGGTGAGAGTCGAAGGAATTATCTACGGTGCAATTGGCGGGCCGGTGTTACCTAAGTGCTGAATTGAGGTAAATTAATGCAATAAATCAGGCAGTGCAGTTGTGTCAATAATAAAACCTCCGTAAGGAGGTGTGAGCGTATTGAAATGTAGAAGAACTGAGAACCGCAAAGTTACTTACACCACGTGCCGGTGGCGGTACCTAGTCAACCACCAGGAGGGGCAATGGACTTCTAAAAACAAAATTACAACTTTTCTACGTTCACCTTGCATGATTTGATAACATGTAAAATGTCTATGCCCTTGATATGTACTACAATAATTATGTCATTTCACATGCCTCTGCAACCGGTGCACATTGCTTGCAACTTTGATATTGTACCTGTAGGAGTGTAGGATCCTTCAGCATGTTTACCCTGACTTTTGCCTGGTGTTGTTGTAGTTTCTGACTAGTCTGACTGGGATCCTGCTAATCAGGACCTCAGTTTCTGTGCTTCTTCCCTGAAATGGACATGGTGAGTACTTAGGTGCAATCCAGATTGGCTACTGGTGCACCCTGATAAGTCCCTGGTACATAGTAAAAAGGTACCCAGAGCACAGGTACACCAGGGATCTACCATGGGCTGAAGAATCCATTATGCCACACATAAGAGACCACTCAAATTATGACTACAGGCCTGCCATTGCAGCCTGTGTAAACAGGTGCGAGCACCACTCAAGCCAGATGTAGGTTTCCTTAAATCTGAGGTCACTGCACTTAAAACATAAAAGTCAACCCTAGGGTAGGCCTTACAATCCTGAAGGCAGGGTGCTTGGTTCTAAGTGTGAGGGTGCCCCTGCATGAGCAGGACACCCCTACAGCCTACGGAGTCAATTCTCCCGGGTTGTACGTTAGACAGCCATATGACACATAGAGGGGCACCGTGTCATTACGCGATGACCATCTCGAAACTGACTGTAACGTACCCTATCATGTTTGGTATCAAACATGTTGGAATCATACCCCCACACCATAAACAGTGTGGGAGGTATGATTCAATGCACTGTAAAGCTACTCCCGGAGGCTCTCAGTGCTCCCAGTACCAGTGTTCTAGACTCGGACTGCACAACATGGATGCTACCAACCGGAGACAGGATTCTGCCCTCTGCTGCTGAGCCAAGCTCGAGCAGTGGAAGGCAGAACAATAGGTATTCTGTCACAGGGAGGTGTGACCACCTCCCAGACAGGACTGAGTGTATTGGGGCAGGGTGTGGGCACTTGCCAGCGCCACTGAGACTGCTTGAAGGGAACAATTGGTGACCTCCTTGCATACTCCAGTTCAAACCAGTTCAGGGAGCCGTTGGCTCCCGCTCTGGCGCAAAACTGGACAAAGGACATGGGAGTATCCTCCCCACCTGAATCGTCCCAACCCTTTTATAAAGAAACTTGAGGTCTTACCTGTGGGTGGGTCCCTAGATCCATCACAGGAGAAGATTCAGATCACATACCACTTCAATTTTAACCATCTGGGCACAACTGTCTCCATATTTTTTCAGAGAAAAGGAAGAAGTGATATTAGTCTGTAATGAGCAAGGTCTGAAGGATCTGCAATGGGTGTCTGTAGAATAGGTCTCACAAGAGCTGGTTTCCATTTTGTGGGAATGGTTTCCTTATTCAGGGAGTGAATAAACAGATCCGTAAAGGTAGGATGGAGTGCTTTTGGCCAAGGTCCCCATGATGTAAGGAGGTGCAGAATCCTCTGGTGGGCCCGATTTGATATTATTAATCAGGACCAAGATTTACTCAGGGGAAACTACATCAAAATATTCCAGAAGAGTGAGTTGATTAGACGATGAAGAGGCAGGTGAATCCCGCCCTTCTTGTGTGAGACCATTTGACAGAGTGTCATGAATGTTTTAAAAAATTCCTTCAAAATGATTGGCAAAGTCATCACAAAGAGACTGATATGCTGGGATAGATTAGGCACATGCCAAATGCTTGGTAAATTCATTTAATATCATCAATTATTATTTATTTGTCGTGTTTCCGGTGTTCTTAATTCAATCCACTATATGGGACTTCCTAATTATTTTGATGTTGCTTTGGTAAATGCCTGAGGCTGCTTAGTGAGTTTGTCTGCACAAGTATTAGTGGTTATCCACTCGCGTTCCAACTTTCTACAGATTGCTGTTTCTGACGCTAGAGACTATGAGAACCAGGGAGACATGGCTTTTTGAGTTTCGAGGTGTGATGATATCCAATGCCAGAGTAATGCTTCCTCAAAATCCTTCAAAGCATGATTAATATCTCCGTGAGCGGTAGGGAGAGAAGGAGTAAAATCTGAAGTAAAGGACTGTAGAGACACCTTTATCCACGTCTGACCTGTCTAAGGGACACGGTCTTGAGATCCAAGGATTCTCCCACATGGAGGTGAAAATTGATAGCGAAATGGTCTGTCCAGATCTGAGGCATGGGGGATGCGACCTATAGGTTAGGAGAGTTTGTGAATATGAAATCCAATGAGTGCCCAGCTAAGTGTGTTGGGCCTACCACTTTTCAATAGAGGCCAAAAGAAATGATATTGTTGCTGAGGTTTATAAAGTTTACTTGTGTTTGAGAAAATGTAACATATTGGCAAAAATACAAAGTTTGCCTGTGCTCATTTCTTCAGTGCCTAAACATATTAGACTTTTATGGTTTATAGTAAGATATTTATCTTTTTAAGGATATGAATGTTTATAACAGAAACTAAATTAAGAGAGCTGTGCATTGAGGTATTGGGGTTGAAGAACAGGCAGAGGAGACATTTCAAATTGTGTGTATGCTGCAGAGGAGGGGCCTTGATGTTTATGAGGCTTGTGTAAGATCAGGAGATTAGATTGAACTGTGATAGTCACATAATGTAGTAGAAGGGGCAGAATTTCCAATCCAGCAGCACCAATGGAAATACAGTATGGAGACTTTTTCCAAGCAGGAGCCTACAGGTGCATAGCTAGCCATAGGACAGGTCATAATAACTAGACTGTGTACATTCCATTCATCTCTCTCATCTTCCCTACTTAAAAGCATCTTGTGTAATACTGAACAATGTTCTTTTCATGCAGATATGCCAAACTGCTTAACATGCCCTGAAAACCAGTGGTCTAATCAGAAGAGAGATTCCTGCAATCAACGGCTGGTAGAGTTCCTGTCCTATGAGGATCTGTTGGGAATTGCCTTAACCTCCATTACAAGTTTGTTCTTCATCATCACTGCTGGAGTGCTGGGAATCTTTATTAAATACAGCAACACACCTCTGGTCAGAGCCAATAATCGGGATCTCAGCTACATCCTTCTCCTCTCCCTCATGCTGTGCTTCCTCTGCTGTTTTTTGTTTATTGGACACCCTTCAAAGACTTCCTGTCTCCTTCGTCAAACTGCCTTTGGGATCATTTTCACTATTGCTGTTTCTTCCGTTTTAGCAAAAACTCTCACAGTTATCATTGCCTTCAATGCCACAAAGCCGGGCAGTAAACTCAAAAAGTGGGTGGGCCCTCGATTGTCCATCTTTGTAATGCTTGGCTGCTCAATGGGGGAGGTGGTGATCTGCACTGTGTGGCTCCATCTCTCTGCTCCATTTCCAGACATTGACACCAAATCAGAAATTGGGAAGATGATCCTACAGTGTAACGAAGGTTCTGTCGCTGCGTTCTTTGCTGTGGTTGGTTATATGGGATTCTTGGCTATTCTTAGCTTTGTTGTTGCCTCAGTAGCTAGAAAGTTACCGACTACTTTCAACGAGGCCCAGTTTATCACCTTCAGCATGCTGGTGTTCTGCAGCGTTTGGGTCTCCTTCATCCCAGCGTATCTGAGCACCAAGGGCAGGTACATGGTGGCCGTGGAGATCTTCGCCATCCTTACTTCCAGCTCTGGACTGCTAGGCTGTATCTTCATCCCTAAAATCTACATCATCCTCCTTAGGCCTGAGCTGAACACCAAGGACTATCTAATGGGAAAACAAGTAAACACCCGAGACTTATAGCACAATAATGAGTGGCAAATTATCGACCTGCAACAATACCAAGTGCAGAATATTTGATAGCACGGTCTCTTCAATGTAGGAATATATAAAACTGTGTGTTTACATTTACTATTCTTAACTTCACATCTATGTATCTTGACAACATGTATATCATCAAGGCACATCGGTGTAGAGTTAAAAATATTAAGGCGGCTTATTTAATTTGGTTTTGCTTAGCCCTTTGGCCATGCAAGGGGGCCCAAGGGCAGCGCAAAACCTCTGATTTATCAAGCCACACAAGCCACCTTGAGTGGCCCGGAGTGGCTTAATAAATCCAGAGAAAGACAACGCAGTGCAACATTGCATTGTGTTACTCTGCCCTGGGAAGGCATTCCATGGGTGGACCGTGGGTGCTCCCTCGGATCCACTCATTCATTCTGAAGTATTCCCATATTTGCCAAAACTGGAAGGCCTGGGAATGTGCCAGAATGCTATGTCTTCCCACATGAGGCATAACGAGGAGACATATCTGTATTTCTCCTCGTTACTCCCTCTTTCTATCTGTGTTCCATTCTGCAGCAGACATAGAAAGAGGAAAATACCTCAGGATTGTTTTTGTACAGGAAGGTGTCCCTTTCTTCAAAAATACAATCCTGCTTACAATGCTGGCACCCTCACACCATGGTGCAGCATATTGTGCACCAGCGCTGGGAAATGACAGGAACGCGCCATTTAGTGTTAAGTAAGGTGCATTCCTGCACTTTCCCTATCAAGCAGTGCAGCACAGAAAGGTGACACGCTGAACTGCATGAGATCTTAGAAATATGACCCTAATCTAGACTTACCAATGTACTTACCTTGACAATACTGCTGTAGATCCTATCCTGAAATGCCAGAAACCGGTCCTTGGAAGCTTGTTTCCGGTCCAGGGAAGGCATGGCTTGGCAGTTCGGGCTTGACTGTTCCCATGGGGCACAGGGTCAGACTGATTTGCTTATGGCCATGTCTGAACTGGGGTGGCATAGTGGACAAAAGAACGGTGATGGATTAAACCCAGATCTGTTGACTGGGTGTGAGTGTTTGATTGGTTCAGATGCTCCGTCCATCACCACCCCCTTTTGTACCACTGTAGATCCCATCCTGACTTGATATTTTTGCAGCCAATATTCTGCACTCACTTTGTGATAGAAAATCCACTAGAGCCCAAGGAAGAACGAGCGCAGAGATGTCATCTTGCACTGCGGTATTGTCACAGTTCATCATTTACACTCAAATAGCTTTGTATTGTACACATCACAATTATACTGCCTTGAACATGTGATCCTTTAGTGAATACTTTATCAGCTTAGTATTCTAGCAATCAAAGCTTTACGGCTGAGAGAGATGATTTTGAAATATTTAAATCTGTGCCTCCGGTTATATTTTTGCCCTAAAACTAAAAATGTGCTTTGCAAAACTGTATTTTCCTGTGCTTGTCAAAACTAGGTGCACACTAGACATAAACTCCACCTTGAATTCTAGAGCGGCCATGATGTGTGTCAAAGTCAAGTTTGTTTGCATAGTTTTAAAACTGCTGCCTGCCAATAAAAAACATTTCTAATACATTTGTTTAAAATACAAAAATACAAAAATAACTACTCGGAAAACCTTGTACACTGACCTCTGCTAAGGATTTCTGCTACATACAGTGAACCTCAGTGAGATGCCATTTATCCTGCAAGTAAAATACATTTGTGAATAAGTACAAGTGAATGTAGGTGTGAGTCCAATGTTATTCCACTTTTGCGCCAAATGGGGTTGAGGACATCTCGTCCAGCATTTTTGGCACTCCAGCTGTTAGATTCTCAATATGTGGCAAAGAATGTAGCTCTTTTTTAAAATCATGTTTTATGACTCGCAGTTTAATGGGCTGAATGTCTAACTGAATTTTTCGCTTATCCGAATTATTGCTCACCTGAATGAATTAATTTGTATATAGATTTTATGTAAAGTCTCTTTTTATACACCATTTTTGTAATGTAATAATGTGATTCAATGTAAATGTATTTAATTCGTATGATGTACTTTTTATGATTATCTAAATGTTAATCGAATAAAAGATTCTGAACTGAACCAATGTTAGTTCTATATTGCACCTGTTACCCAGTGGCCTTAAGTAAACCAGTGGACTAATCGGTTGTCTGACCTTGCTAATTCTATTCCCCCCCTAGCAGCAGATATTTTGTGCATGTAGTTGCTCTCACCACGAATTAAAGTTCAGGTACCTTGTTCAAACCTAGAATCTAGCAATCCAATATTAAGTAAGTGAGCTGCTCAAATCGCAAATAAAGTGCCTCCTAGAGTTATTAATTACGAACCAACCTTGTTCTCTTATTTGCCCCCTAGCAGCAGATTGCTCGTTCACTTGGTCCATTTCTTTGAAGATTGGCTTTAGAATGTTTACCCCTTTGCAGGCTGGGGGAAATTAAGTTCCACTTAACCAAGTGATTACCGCTTGCCTGCAAGAATTCATTTTTATTTTCATTAAAAAAAAATATTCATAATATTTTATTTGAAGAGAAAAAAAATACAAATATCCCCTGCAAAAATCTTGGCAGGAGTAAAATAGAGATCAAAGATAGTTTGATAATGTTGAGCTTTTAAATTTACTGAGAGAAATATTCCCTTACCTAGTGCAATTGAATGATATAAATCCACGTCAGGATTTCCCAATTTCCTGACACATTTATTTTCTACCTGTTCCAGGTCGTCAGGAGCTGTATCCATTAATATTTTATATATATGCTTGATTCTAGTCTGAGGATAAGACATAACTTCCACTAGGGGAATTTTATTTGTAGAAATCTTTTCAGTCCCTATTTGGGTTAAGAAACTGGTGATCTGCCTGTACTTGAAGTGAGTCCCTGCCATTATTCCATATCTCTGTTGCAGATCTATTAATGAGGACCTTCGATTGGTTGAATACAGATGACCCTTGACCCTGCTTCAGGGCCGGTCTCTCCACACGCTGCGCGACTCCCCCGTGAGTGAGCCCAAGCACCCCCCGCTACTGCCGCTACTGCCACAGGCTCGCCGCTGCTCCCGCAGCTAAGGACTCTGGGTCTTGTAGTCTGTTCGCCTCTCTGCCCGTGAATCGCCACTGCGCCTGCAGCTGAGGATTCTGGGCTTGCCTTGTGTTTTTTGCCTGTGTTTTGCTTTAGTGTCCACCCGTGACTTTTGCCTGCTCCTGCTTTTGCTCCTTAGCCTCCGGGTTTCCCGCCCTCTTCCCCCCGATCACCGCTCCCCGCCGCTGTTCCCCTGCGGCCCGCCCCTTCTCCTCTGTGCCCCCTTCCCATTCGCCGCCTCCCAGCTGCTCCTCCCTCCCACTTCGCCATTTATGGCGGAGTCCACGCATACGCGCAGCGGTCACGCGCAGAGGGCACGCCGATTGTGCGCCGAAGGTGCGCCAAAGGCAAGCCCGTCTACGCCCGTCCACGCCTGGACCGCACCCAGCGCCAGAAACCCTGGTCCTCGACGATGCCAGCCTACCTGACGGACTTACAACGCCGCCACCCTCCACGCACTCAACGCCGGCCGGAACCCCGCCTGCTACCAAGCCACCCCGAAACGCACCCAAGGACCCTTCACCTGCCAAGCCTGCCCGAACCTACACCGCTCCCACCAAGCCGACCACCAGCAAAAACCACCTCAAGTGCATCCTGCTCAACACCCGCTCCGTCCACAGGCACGCCGTCGAACTCTGGAACCTCCTCGACACAACAGCACCGGATGTCGCCTTCCTCACGGAGACCTGGATGAACGCCACCTCAGCCCCCGACATCGCCATAGCCATACCAGATGGCTACAAGATCACCCGTAAGGACCGCGTCAACCAAACCGGAGGAGGCATTGCCATCGTCCACAGAAACACCATCCGCATCACGACCAACTCCGACGACACCCTCACCGCCGCCGAGCACCTTCACTTCCAGATACACACCGACCCCAAGACCACCCTCAGAGGCACTCTCATCTAGAGACCCCCAGGACCACACGCCCAATTCAGCGAAGCCATCGCAGACTTCATCAGTCCACACACCCTCACCTCCTCAGACTACATACTCTTAGGGGACCTCAACTTCCACCTGGAGAACAACAAGGACTGCAACACCTCCGCCCTGCTGGATAACCTCCACAACCTCAGACTCAAGCAACTGGTGAACACCCCCACCCACTACGCCGGCCACACGCTTGACCCCATCTTCTCCTCCAGCAAGCACATCTCCTTCAGCCACTCCACCGGACTACACTGGACAGATCACAGCTGCGTCCACTTCAACTTCAGAAGAACCACGATCCACCACCACCCGCAACAGGTTCCCCGCAGAAGCTGGAGCAAGATCACCGCCGATTAGCTCACCACCGCCCTCAGCCAGAAACCACCCACCAACACGACCGACCCCAACGAAGCAGCCCGCAACCTCACACAGTGGATCACCAACTGCGCCAACGACCTCGCACCACTGAAAAACCCTCCCAGCAGACCCGGCTGCAGGAAAGCTTCGTGGTTCACCAACGAACTCAAAAACTCCAAGAAAACCTGCTGCACTCTCGAGAAAGCCTGGCGCCACGACCAGACAACAGAAAACATGACAGCCCTCAAGAACGCCACCCGCAAACACCACCAGCTGATCCACACCACCGAAAGGACAATATTCAAAGAACGACTGGACAACAACACCCACAACAGCAAGGAACTCTTCAGCATCGTGAAAGAGCACTCCAACCCCAGCGCCTGCAACAACGAGATCACACCCTCGCAAGACCTCTGCAACTCACTCGCCTCGTTCTTACACCGCAAGATCGCAGACATACACAACAGCTTCGGAGCACAGTCCACGCACCCAACCACCGAACCAACGACCCCCACCACCACCATCTGCACCTGGACCCCGGTCAGCACCGAAGACACCACCCACCTGATGAACACCATCCACTCCGGCTCCCCAACCGACCCCTGCCCACACCACATCTTCTACAAAGCCGACTCCATCACCGCACCCTAACTCCGGAACATCATTAACAGCTCCTTTGATCCGCCACCTTCCCGGAGAGTTGGAAACATGCCGAGCTGAGCACCCTCCTGAAGAAACCCACAGCGGACCCCACAGACCTCAAGAACTTCCGCCCCATCTCGCTCCTCCCCTTCCCGGCCAAAGTCATCGAGAAGACCGTCAACAGACAACTCTCTGCCTTCCTCGAGTCCAGCGGATCCCTCGACCCCTCGCAGTCCGGGTTCCGAGCAAACCACAACACCGAGACCGCCCTCATCGCAGCTACCGACGACATCAGGTCCCTGCTCGACAACGGGGAAACTGCCGCCCTCCTCCTCCTAGACCTCTCAGCAGCCTTCGACACCGTATGCCACCGCACCCTGATACAGCGCCTCAGCAACACCGGAATCCGAGGAGCGGCCCTGGAGTGGATCATCTTGTTCCTCGCCAGAAGAACCCAGAGAGTCCGCCTCCCCCCGTTCCGATCCGCGGCCACCGAAATCATATGCGGCGTTCCGCAGGAATCCTCACTCAGCCCCACCCTCTTCAACGTCTACATGAGCCCTCTCGCAGCCATCGCACGCCAACACAACCTCAACATCATCTCCTACGCCGACGACAACCAGCTGATCATCTCCATCACAAACGACCCCGCCAGAGCCAGCCTCCAGGAAGGAATGAAAGACGTCGCGGAATGGATGAAGCTCAGTCGTCTGAAACTGAACTCAGTCAAGACAGAAGTCCACATCCTGGGACCATCCCCTTCTGCCTGGGACGACTCCTGGTGGTCCCCTGCCCTGGGCACCGCACCCAAGCCAACGGACCATGCACGCAACCTGGGCTTCATCCTGGACTCCTCCCTCACGATGACCAAGCAAGTCAACGCCGTCTCGTCTTCCTGCTTCAACACCCAGTGCATGCTCCAAAAGATCTTCCGATGGATCCCCACCGAAACCAGGAAGACGGACACCCAGGCCCTCGTCACCAGCCGGCTGGACTACGGGAACACCCTCTACACTGGAACCACAGCCAAACTCCAGAAAAGACTCCAACGCATACAGAACGCTTCTGCACGACTCATTCTGGACATCCCTCGCCACAGCCACATCTCTGCCCATCTGAAAGACCTGCACTGGCTCCCCGTCAGCAAGAGGATCACGTTCAGACTCCTCACCCACGCCCAAGGCTCTCCACGACATAGGCCCGAAATACCTCAATAGCCGCCTCACATTCTACACACCCACCCGCCAGCTCTGTTCCGCCAGCCTCGCCCTCGCCTCCGTCCCACGAATTCGCAAATCCACTGCCGGAAGATCCTTCTCCTACCTGGCGGCCAAGACATGGAACTCACTCCCCACCCACCTACGGCTGACCCCGGACCATCTCTCCTTCAGGAAACAACTCAAGACCTGGCTGTTCGCGCAGTAGCGACTCCCTCTCCCTCTCCCCTCCCACTACCCCTCCCCTCCCCTTCCCCTCACCTCCCCTCCCCTCCTCCCCCCCCCCAGTGCCTTGAGACCCTAGCGGGTGAGTAGCGCGCTTTACCAATTGACTGATTGATTGATTGATTGACCGTACCTTTGTAATACGCCTTTCTTCCCATTGCCTGCCCATACTGTCACACATTGTTTCGGGGAAGAATTAATTTTCAGGCTTATTATTATTGCTTTCAAGTGTATTTTCCTTTGAGCCAGGGGCACTGGGCACACACAAAAGATATGTACTAGCGACTCTTGCTTGTATCCACAGAGTCAACATTTTAGATTTTGCGACTGATCTTTCCAAGTGGAGATAAGATCTTTCGTTTCAATGAAGCCAAAACTAAATAACATAAACTGATGATATAGGGCACAAGAAAAGTGCTCTGAGAGATACTCCTAAGGTCGCAAGCTGTTGTATGAGTTGATCACTACCCAGGGGTGTCGTCTTCGTGCAAGAGTGGTTTTATCTGTTAAATGAGACAAGATCCAAGTTGAAACATTTATTGTTCAATAAAATGCAGATTTTCCCATGCTCAATCCCCAGGCATCTTGCATACCTAAATCCTTACGGTCCTGGTTTCGATGGTACCCCCAGGAGCCTTTAATGTTGCTGTGTTGTTACTCCTCAATTTCCAGCCATCATAAGTTGTTGATAGAGCCGCCCTCGGAGGCATGCAGCCTTAGGCACTGATTGATATATGCACTCCTGCATTGAA
Organism: Lissotriton vulgaris; assembly: GCF_964263255.1. Classification (NCBI taxonomy): domain Eukaryota; kingdom Metazoa; phylum Chordata; class Amphibia; order Caudata; family Salamandridae; genus Lissotriton; species Lissotriton vulgaris. The sequence goes on from NC_141698.1 coordinate 1,121,043,385, forward strand.
ATGCTCGTTTTTTCAAGCCAAACTCTAGGTGTACCTGGGCTGGTGAGGCTGATTTTGGGATGTGAAACACGGTTTTGTAAACTTTCGTTTGGCTGTTATTGAGAGTGACTTTCACAAAACAACATGATCTCCGTACCATGGATCACCGTTGGCGTTAACTGATAGAGAATTACTGTGAGCAAATGCTGAATGATGGATAGCTCAGCTTCTTCTTTAATAAATTAAACCACCACGATAACGACTGTGCTTTGGCCAGAATTGCTGCTAGATGATGTTTGAAAATCCTAAGTATTTATAAGTGGTTGCTAAATCGACCTTTTTCCCTACCATAACCAGGATGATGAATTAAATTTGGAATCTGCCAACCAAACCACCTTAGCTTTATTCTAGTTAAGCTCTAGCTCTTTCTCATCCATGTACCTTTTTAGGGCATTCATACTGTGTTGCAGACCATTGGAGTCTGAGACTCAATAGGACAATATCGTCCGCATATTGGAGGCATCCTAGTTTCTCTTGAGCCAAGACTGGTGGGTGGGTGTTGTCCTGTGGGAGGGCTCCTACAAGATTTGCAAGGTACAAGTTAAGCAGACGTGGGTCCAAGATGCACCCCTGTTTAAGGCAATTCTTTGTAAGAATTTTGTTTGTAACTTGGCTGCCATGTCCAATTTTCACTTGCACCCAGGTTCCTGTATGTAGTTTTATAATTGTCCTCAGTAGGCTTTTTGGAATGCTCCATTCTTCCCATTTTGACCATAAGCATCCTCAAGAAACTTGATCAAACGCAGACTTGAGGACTACAAAACATGTAAATAGTCGTGATTTTCTGTATTTGGCCTAGTCTATTAAGAAAGTTAATGCTGTGAAATTTGTTAGCGTCCCCATGCAGGCTCTGAAACCTGATTGTATGTGTGGTATATGCTTTTTTTTGTCTGCCCATGATTTTAAATGATGGAGTAAACATGATGCATTTAGCTTGGCTTTGAAATCGATTAAGGCGTTTACAGCCAGATTCATCAAAGGGCCGTTTTGCGAGTCTGTAATAGCGATTCATAAGGAATCGCTATTAAGGACTTGCAGAACGGTATTCATGTAGGAATCGCTAAATAGATTGCGATTCCTACACATTCCTTATTTGCGATTAGCAAATTGCTAATCGCAAATAAGGAATAACTCCCCATTCATTCCTATGGGCCTAAAGGCCCATAGGAATGAATGGGGAGTTAGTCCTTATTTGTGATTAGCAATTTGCTAATCGCAAATAAGGATGCGATTTCAAGGGTGCAGGGGTGTCCAAAGGACACCCTGTAGCACCCCTGAAATGAAAATGTACAGATGTGTTGCGCACACACATGTCCAAAGGACATGTGTGTGTGCAACATGCAACTTAAAAAAATGCATTTGAAAGCATTTTTCTACGTTTTCGCTATTTACCACGAGGTTTGACCTCGCGGTAAATAGCGGCCCGAAATTGCGAATTCGCAATTTCAAAATGGTTGATGAATTGCATTTAAGGAATCTCAAATAGAGATTCCTTAAATGTAATTCCTCGCAATTTAGCGAATTCGCAAGTACCGATTTTTGCATTTGGGATGATGAATCAGGCTGTAAGCCTGTAACTCGTGTTGGATACAATATGGATTATTTATTGTATTAATATATATGTTGGTAAGGTTAGGTTTTCACTCATGTAAAGGGATTGGAAGATATTTCGTTTCCAATAATCTGGATTTTGGTTGTTATGATACAGCTCATTAAAAAAAGGTGCAAAATAATGTGCCCAGTAAATTACGTCTCCTCTAAATAGTGCATTAGGGACTCTGTTCGGCCTGCTGCACCTTCTGTTTTTAATTTCTTTAACATTTTCATCAGTTGTTATGTATCTACTACTGAAGTCTCGTTTTCGTGATGGCAATATGTTTTTATCCTTATGCTTGTCATCTTTCACTTGGTCTACGTAATTTACCGTGACTGGGCATACCTTTCGTTTAGTTTTTGCAAGCAGACTCTCCCCCGCGCTGTCTATCTCTGATGCTGCATAATGGCACACACATGCTTCCCATGAGACTGAATCAATCCCTGCACTGGATGTCTGGTCTTTCCAGTTGACAACCCATTCACCTGCCACCAGAATTATTTTACTGCTTGGCTTTTTACTGGACAGGAAGATCTTGTTCCACAGATCCTCAAGGTATCTTCTTTTTTCTCTCCAGCAGTTTTTCTTATATTACATTCTTAAAGTTCATAGTGAGGTTTTGTCCAGCCTATTCCCTTGATTTAACTGCTTTATCACTTTCCTTGTTTCTCTTAAAATTTGAGATTTTTGAATAAGTACCTCCCTGATATACCAGACTTGCCTTCCTGTACCACCATTTTTGATGACTCCGTTTATGTTTTTAAGGAGTTGTTTTCTGGCTGCAAATTTTGTCAATAGTGTATCATTGAAAATTGTCTATGCCTTTTCTCTCTCACCTACTTCTGTTTTTGCATTTTCTTGACTTTTAGATTCTCTTTCTATCACCTTGATGGTTCTGGCACATTGATACAATTCTGCCATCAGCTTCTCAAACCCCGGGTCACACCAATTAAAACTTTTTAAATGATAAATTATTGGGGAGGTGATTAGATCTTTTATTCAAAACAGCTGTTCGATCTTACACACTTTCCGGATAGATTGGGTAAAATGGTCACTTTCTGGGCGAAGGATGATTTTAAATTGACACACTTGTGGCAAGGCTAATTCGCGTATCAACATATGAGCAATTGTTGAGCCTTTTCTATCGCTTAAGAAGGTGATTGATGCTGGTGAGTCCTCTTTTGTATTTCTGGTCAGAAGTCTTAGACCTAGTTTTTCCAGCTGCCTTCTGAATTTGGTTCCTCCTTGGAGAGTACCCCATTTTGTCCTTAGATTACTTAGGTCTGTATTAAAATCACTGGAGATAACGGAGATTGCTTGCTTGTATTGCTTCTGTAATGTTTGTATTATTTTGAGCAAAATGTGCATGTTTTCCATTTTTTTTTATTTTGCTGGGGTGAATGTATACATTTGTAAACAGCAATGCCCTAGGCATGAGGCACGCCTTCTTGGGTTCTAGCTTAATTGCTAAAATCCAGGTTACTCCGAGATTCATTTGTTCTATGGCCCAGTTGCATTTTATAACACAGAACATGGACAAGCGCCCCTTGGAATTTTGAAAATGTTGTCACCGGTACATGATAGTCTACTAATTTACAATTTGTGTTGGTTCTGAACGTAACGTTTCCTGAATCAGGATGATGTCAAAGTTCTGGGGAAATTACCACGTGTCCTCTTCTTGTAGCAGATTCTCCAGCCTATGTGCATTCCAGGACCAGATGTTTATGCTATCTGACTCCGTTTCAGAGCTTTTGTTCTTCTTGTCAGGACTGGCTGATGACTTGACTGTTGGGAAGCCATAATACACCTGCTGGACCTGGCCCTGGTGATTATTTTTTTGAAAACTTCACAATTGTTAGCTTTTCTAAAGTTCAATCCTGCCCTGCCACTCCCCTTAGGACTGAACTCTCTCTTGCTTTTATAGGAGCAGTGGTCTTGGGTAGCGGGGGTTCGATCTTTTGTCGCTCTATCCTCCATAAATTGAAGATGACTTGCTTTGCCAACATTTGGTCAACTATATCCGTAAAGGTCTAAGCTGTTCCTGTTGCTTCTCTATGACTTCTATAGGGATGGGGTCTGAATTCGACTGATGTCAAATCAGAAGATGTAATGTACGCAAGGTCCCTTATTTTGTTTGTTAACTTTAACCTCCATTTAATGTGTCAAACACCCCAATTGATGTGTAGTTATGGATTAGTAAACTTTTGTTAGCCTGGAGACCCTCTATTGTTCACTGCGACTCATGGAGTTTAATCCTTGGGAGATCCGGATTGTTTGGTTGCTGGCCCTCATCCGGCTGTCAATGTTGTACCTGTCCGTGGTTTTGCATTGAAATTTCATCTTGTTGCACTTGAAATTTTCTTCCGTCGTCGGCTGTAACTTGTTGTGAAGGACTTATGTTGCAGATGTTTGCCGCCTGTCCATTTCCCGGGAGGGAGTCTGAGTAGCTTTCACTGTGAAGTTCTCGCTTTCTTGTGTGCCTTAATTACTGATGTTTCTTTTGCGTCATATTCTAGGACCCGCACCCTTTCAAGTGGTCTTGCTGTTTGCAACCTTATTTTCATCAATTTGGATTGATGATAAAACTTGGGGTGTGTCCCCTGAAATTGAGCACCAGCATGTAATCTGCTATGTATAATTGTGATTTGGAGTCCTCTGTATCAGATCGTTGAGGGCTTGCAGTTTCTTGTAAATGCTCACTATGTGTACTGCCAAGATGTCAGGAAGATCCACTTGAAGTTCCTATTTGTCAGCTTGGTGGTGAATTGCTGTAGACACTCCATCCATGGTTGACAGGAGAGCCCCCCCATGTGCTGACAGAGACACCCATGTCTGCTGGTCTAGAGTTTCTTCATCCATTATTTTTGGATTTCGATCATATTCTACCTGTTTCCTCTGGATGAATTGACTAAGGCTGCCTTTTGCTGTGCCCCTCCTGTTTGGACTCGAAAGAAGCTTATTTGTTTTAAAAGTGAATTGGTCCTGGGCCGGTGAGTTGTTGCTACATGCCACACATGGACGTAAACTGACTGATAGTAATATCCTTTTGTCTCCCAGCCCCTTGCAAATGATCTAGCAACATAAACAATATGGCATAACATGTTTATTTGTAAATGCATGTTCACCCATGGGCATCTTGGTGCTGAATAACAGATGTTTATTGCTCAACAGTAGTAGTGGTACCAGCGGGTTTTTGGTCTTCAGTATGCTGGCTTCATGCATGAATAATGCTATTTATGAAAATTCAATGAAGGGTTGGTCCTGTGATTCATGGTGGCCTACAGCCAATGAAGATGGCCGCACACTGAGCTAGCTCCTCTAGCTGGCAGAGTGTGACCCCCAAAAAACATCCATAATCATCTGTGGGTCATTGCTTCGCCCACTAAGGAGACTGCGTCAACAGCTACCCATTGCCTGCTGTAGTTGGCAGCAGAGGCGCTATGGATCCGGGGTGGGTCGCAGCCGCGGTGTAAGATGGCAGCGGCCCCAGCTGAATCCTGAGGACAACCATGGGCAGACAGCGGCGAGGAACATGTGGGTGGCTGGGTACCTCTGGATCCTGTCCTACACTTGGGTCGGGATATCACCCGGCAGTGTGGAAGGCAGAGCTATCCGGACAGAGAGAGGTGGGACAGCTGTGAGGGTCTGTGGCTGCTGGCAGACTGAGGTGAGGGCTTGTGGCTGAAGGACTGGCTCCTGTGGCTGGGGCTTGAGGATGCTGAGAGCGAAGTCAGGGTGGAGCCTGTCATGGGGGCATTGGAGGATCTCATGAGGAGCAAAGCGTAATAATTAGAGAGGGAAAACGCTTGAATTATTACGCTTTGCTCCGCATGAGATCCTCCAATGCCCCCATGACAGGCTCCACCCTGACTTGGCCTAATTAGAGCTACCACCCCACAACACTCCACCACCTCCCCTGAGCGCTTGCGCTTTCCCTTCCCCTTCGTCCACCCCTTACCATCTTTCTCCCCCTGTACAGCACCGTTTTTCCTTTAACCCAGTCCTGATGATGATCCCAAATAATGAGGATCGAAACGTCGTCGACCGCTCAGCGCAAGAAGAGGCGCAGCCCACAATGTGGTTCATCCTGACTACAATCAACCTGATTTTGAACTCAAGCTTCATTGTGTTTCATTTCCTCACTGTTCCTCACCAAGCACCATTCAAATGGTGTCAATCAGAAATGGCTGAATACTTGCTTGAGAACTAATCCCCATAGTTATGTACCATGCTGTCTGTTGGGATTTTTTCAAATATCCACTGTTACATGTTTTTTGTACAAAACTGTTAAGAATACTATACTGTATAATCTGTGTTCTATGTATTGTGTATTACACCACTGAACTATTGTACACATTGTGGCATTCTTTCTAATCCAAATAACTTTGACCAAGTTGGAAAAATCAAACAGTGTTGTATTAACACACTTTGTGAAATGATTCTGTTTTGATTTAATGGATTTTGTACCAGTTTATTGTTGGATGTCCACTTGTTTAACCATCCCCCGTTTTGAGCCCTTTTTACTAATGATCACTGGTTAGTAATCGACCCAAGCGATCTCCACGGAGACAGAATAAACCACTAGTCCTTTGTTTACCTTTAGATCGTACCTAAATGCGTATGGTCCTTCCCCTATGTCCAACCCGTTCTAATTGGTTGGAACGAGTACATGTGACACGAGTCACTAACGCGGAAGTAACAGCAGAGTCTGACCGCTGTTCTCCGCCGGTTAAAGCTACTGCTCCTCGCGCTAGACGCTGTTCGCGCTAGACGCTGCTCGCAGTCACCGGGGCACGGAATATTTACAAACAAGGTAAGCAGGTTATCTATCACACCAAGGGACGGAGCACTTCCGGTCAGCCCACGAACCGGGTGCACACTAGCGAGAACGCTAATTGGCGCCTAAATAGATAAACGCTGGATAGATGAAGGTTGTAATACACTTCTCTATCATTTCTCACACACCAGGTGACATAAATATTCCCAGCCAGAAACAGAGGCGATATCCCTTCTAAACCACCGGATTGCCCGTGGGGGCACCGGTAGGACTGTCCTATTACAACCATCCGTTGGTAAGTTTCACTCTGCATCTTGATTGTTTAACAATGCATAGTAAAGGTTGGGGTCTGAACATGTGCTCCTCCCCAACAGGCATTATAATTAAGAACATATTGACCTACTCGGTGAATCATTCCCCAAGACAGTAGGTGAGTCCAGCATTTTGCTCCTCCATAGACGTGATATTGAATGCCAGTTGCCCCTGGGAGATGGGAACTGATAATGTTCCAATATCTTCTATATTCCACAGGTGATTCATACCCTGCAAGCTTGAACTGAATTCCCAGTTGATCAGCTTTATTGGTAATGTACCCTTTAGCATGTACTTAGACCACACCCCTGTAAATATCAATCAATGATCATCCTAACAGCAACCCCCCTTTTACACCTTAGGTGCCCGATCCAGACCATCCAGTGGACCACGGCCAAGCCAGCTCTCTACCGCCCTCCCTCCCCCGTCCTGAGGAAGACCCGCCGCCGAGGTCCCAAACATCCCATGAGCATCAGGGTCGAAACGTCGACGCTTTTATAACTAATGTGCCTGTACCCATAACGTCCCCATCCTCCTCTTACCCCCTCAAACAAATTGTGCGGACAGGCACACATTAACAGCGGAAGGTTGCCCGCTTTGTTTTACTGTAAATACCAGAACGGTATACTCAATTTCTTTCCTTTCCTTTTCTAGACACTTGAGCACCCTTTACTCTCTCACTGACTATACTTAATAGTCCTTGCGCCGTTTTTTGATTACTATTGTTCTATAAAAACTGTAAATAAATATGTAAATTCTCTAGAAGTACATTTTCAGAGTGTGGTGACAACTCATTGATTTTGTTAATATGCTAGGGTATTTTTTCATTTTCATTTAATGTATATAGAGCCAATCCAGATAAGACGTATATCTTCCTTATCTAGCTTGAGTCAAAGCATGCTGATTTAATTTGCATTCTCAGAATCTAAAATGTTTTTCATGTAAAGTTTGTTTCCTGATTAATAGTCAAGGACCACTGTTTTTTCTTAAACTGATTTATACCCAGGTCCTTTGATTCTATGGGTGACACCCCATTGATTTAATGATAATTTAACTACAAAATATATATATATATATAAAATATATATATATATATATATATATATATATATATATATATATATACACACTTATGTTTGCAAAGCGGGGCGCTTTAATAATAGCGTCCTGTGCTTGATTTTGTTAGGTTTTTATTTTGTGCACACACCAGGATCCCGGCCATTTCATGGCAGCGGATACTGCCTCACAGCCCCCCCTCCATGCCAATTCCACAACAATAAGTAGTGAGGCACAGGATGGAGCACATGTGGCTACGAGCAAGCCCTCAGCCGCAAATCCTATTCACCGGTTAGATGCTCCTGGGACAATTTCAGATTGCTATGGGTAGGTGGGGGCTCTCAGCCCACCGTAATCACACAGTTAAGCCAGAGGCTTCCTCCCATCACCGCGCAGCTCTTTCCATGGACACCTCAGGTACTCTGCGCTATTACATTGGACACGAGGTATAAAGAATGTAGCTGTATGTAGCTTTCAGCCTGGCAATAGTGAATGAGCATTTCCAATGCAACAGATCTTGCATGTACACGAGTTTGAGCTATTGGCATTGTAAATGACAATGCCTTTTATTTATGTTTTGGTTTTTTAAACCTAAATAAAAGGCATTGTTATTTAACCCGTTGGCTGCACCGCCGATTTTGCGGAAGTGCGGCACTTCCGCAAAACGGGCGGGGCCGCGTCGGCCATTGGCCGACGGCAGCACCAGCGAGGTAGTGCTGCTGTCGGCCAATGGCCGACGGCAGCATCGAAGGGGTTAAAATGCCAATAACTCAAATTTGCATAAATGCGAGACCTATTGCATTGCAAATGCTTCTTTGCTGTTGCAATTGGGCCAATTGTCCATTTGCCACCAGAAAAAATGGTTGTACATCTGTCCCTTTGTCCCTAATGCGTAATGATATGAGCACCATATGCTGATAATTTAATTTTCAATGTGAAATTTGTTACACAAAGAGTTGTTTTTGGATGTGAGCTGTGTCTAGTTTGCCCTGACTTTAGAGAGAGGACCCATGTTATTCTGTCTCCTGATTATGACTTAGAATATTTTACTCTAAGATTTCACTTCATGTCATTCTCTTTGCTGCATTTGACTAGGTCTCATGCTAATTACCTATAATGATTTAGTGTTTATTTTCACTAACCATTATTTTTGGCTTCTGTATTGCACTTTATTATTAGATTAACCTTAATGGTTTCAAAACCTTCTAGAAGGCTCAAGTCCCTTCTTGACTTAAGGCTTATTCAATCAACTAGGATGATTTATTAGCTGTCTTATCTGTTTGGGTACATTGCCTCATATGTTCTTTTTTTTTTTTTTTACATTTTTATTATTTTCGTCAATTCAGCAAGCTGTAACAATTGTACATACGGCATTTTTGGAGCATTTCTTAACACATCAGTATATATTTCTGTATACATTATACATATTTTATCCCTTTGATTGTCTGTCAGTGGCCCTCTGGTTATCTCCACCTCCCCCCATCCCCCATCCTCATCTGAGCCATCACTTCCATTGTCCGCAGGTGGATCACAAATACCCCCCCTGTAACCCACGCTCCCCACATTTTAGACCACTTTCTGGGGCATCCTCTATTAGTAAACACTGCCCGTTCCGTTATCATAGCCTCATCCATGTTTATGCCCCATGCGGAGAGGGAAGGCACCCCCACTGCTCCCCACGTTTGTGCTATGTTCCTCTTAGCAATCATTATACCGAACGTGACCCAAGTTTGCCTGTGGCGTGTAAGATCATTGGGTTCCCATATATTTAACAAACATCTGCTTGGGTCAGGCACAAGCGAAACCCTCTGGACCTGAGACATTGTACGCATTACCTGGGTCCAGTATGTTGTTATTCTGGGACAGTCCCAAATCGTATGGTAGTATGTTCCTTCATCCCCACATCCTCTGAGACAAAAGGTGTGTTCTATTCGTTGCATCTTGTGTAATACTAGTCTAGTGTAGTATGAACGGTGCAAAATTTTTAATTGTACCAATCTGAGACGTGAGGGTACTCCCGCCTCTCTCGGGGACACCAACCCTTCCTGCCACTCGGATTCATCCATCTCCCCTACGTCTTGTGTCCATTTGACTTTAAGCGGGCCTGGGGGGTCGGGTAAGTTGTTTATCAATTTCCGATACGTGTATGATGTCGCTTTCTTATAGATAGCATCTGTCAGTAGTCTATCCTCCATAGGAGATGCTTCCGGGATATCAGAGCCGGGAGGAATCACTGACATCAGGGCATGTCGGATTTGTATGTATCTGTAGTGTTCAGAGGGCGCCATATCATATAATTGCTGGAGACGTTCAAACGATACCACTTCTCCACCTTGCCTCATGTCACCCACTGTAGATATCCCTATGTCATCCCAATGGGCGAAGCCCTTACTGTTTCAGAGCTTACCCAGTTTTTTGTTATCCAATAATGGAGTAAGTTGCGTCAGTACCCCCCTCCACCCCAGTTTCGTCTGTGCGGCATGCCATAATATCAGCGTGTGCCTTAGGGGACCGAACATTGTTAGCGCCAAGTTTTTGTCATAGAGGGGAGAGAGCATGGTGCTGGTGCCGAGTTGTGCCCTGTCAGCCTTGTACGCTGGGTCTGAGTGTGGTACGTGAAGCCAGTGATTAACTACCTTAAGCTGTGCTGCCCAGTGATAGAGTTGGATATCGGGCAGTGCTATTCCACCGTCGTACCATCCCCTCACCAACTTAACCTGAGCTATGCGCGGTGGTTTGTTACCCCATAGGAGACTAGACACCTGTGCTTTAATGGCTTTGAAATACGGAGGCTGCACCTGATACGGCGTGTTCTCCAGAACATAAAGGAAGCGGGGCAATGCCATCATTTTGAAAAGTGCTGCCTTTCCCAGCAAAGTGAGTGGTAGCGTCTCCCAGTGTCGCACATCTCTTTTGAGCCGTTCTAACGGGGGCTGCAGGTTTTTAGTATAAAATTCCCTAGCATCGGCAGTGACATTAATCCCCAGGTATTTGAACGAGCTGCCAGCCAACGTAAGCAGACAGTCGTCAGGGAGGAGCGGCGGGGGGCCATGAAGCACATAGAGGATGGATTTCGACCAGTTAATGGTGTATCCTGAAGCCTTACCATAGGCCGCACATACATCTAGGAGGGTCAATATAGAGCGCCTCGGGTTGGTCAAATAAATCAACAGGTCATCTGCGTAGAGGGACACTCGGTCCTCCCAGTCGTCTGTCCATCTAAGGCCCTTGATCGTTGGTTCCCACTGCAGCCATGCTGCCAGAGGTTCGAGAACTAAGGCAAAAAGTAGCGGCGACAGCGGGCAGCCTTGACGCGTGCCCCGCGCCAGAGGAAAGTCATGGGACATGTGACCATTAGCAGTGACATGCGCCAATGGCTTGGCATAGAGGAGTCGTACCCATGAAATAAAATTGGGACCAAATCCCAAGTGCTTTACCACCGCGAATAAAAATGGCCACTTACCCATGTCAAATGCCACATGGGCATCTAAAGATAACACTACCGCCGGCTCCTCCAAGTACTCCGCCCTGGCTAGCACGCCATGCAGTCTCCTCAAATTCAACGCTGTGTTCCTACCCGGCATAAAGCCGGATTGATCTGGGTGTATGAGAGTTGTGAGGTGTGGCGTGATTCGATTAGCCAACAGCTTTGCCAGGATTTTTGCTTCAGCATTCATGAGGGAAATGTGGGAGTGGAGTGGTGTGGCTCACTGGTTGGAGGCGGCAGACCGGTAAGCAGAGAACGGCCCGGGACCAGGGTTCAATTCCCGACGCGGCAGGGTCGTGGACCAGGGTCAAAACGGACTCGATAATTCTCGCCTCGGTGTCTACTCTAACCAGAGAACACACTCGGCAACTCTGGGCATTAAGCTTGCCTCATCTCTACAACGGCCCCCACAGATGCCGGGGATGCCTGGTTTCACCTTGAGGATACCCAGAAAGGGACCATCTCACAGGGAAAACCAGGACGGGTTCCCCAGCGGTCTTCAGCGCCAGGATACTCCTTGGAGTCACAGTGCGCTTTACATGTACACCCACATTTACATTTACATTTACAAATGGGTCGGTACGAGGTACAATTCTCCGCTGGCTTACTGGGTTTTAAGATTGCTACGATTGTGGCCGTGCGCTGGTCTGGGGGTAATTCTCCCTTTTTAAAACTATCTAAGAGCATATTGAGCATGTGAGGCGCTAGGTGTTCAGTTGCACATTTATACACTTCAACCGGGATCCCGTTCGGTCCCACCGCCTTGCCCGACTGCAGTGCCCTCATTGCCGCTGTCAATTTGTCTATCGTCAGATCTTTTTCCAATTCGGTTGCCGCTTCCGAGGTCAGTGTGGGCATATTTAAGACTTGGATGTAAGTTAGTGCCTCTTCCTCGGACATATCCGAGTCAGAAGAATAAATTGTTTGGAAGTGACGCGCCAACATGTCCACTATTGTGTTTGGATCAGTTGTAATGTCCCCCTCCCCAGTACATAGCTGCGTTATCCATCTGTCACTCTTTTCCCTTCTGTCTAACCAAGCTAATAACTTCCCTGCTTTATCCCCGACCTCATATATCTTATGGCGCGTAGCTTGTATCTGTTGCTTAGATAGTGTGGTGTGATGTTCCTTATATTGGAGTTGCCGGCGCCGGAGTTCAGCAGCTGTATCAGGGGTGGGATTTCTAGTGTGAGAGTCCTCTGCTACACATAAGTCGGATTCCAAGCTTCACAATTCTGCCTGCCCCTGTTTTTTATGTGCCGCTATAAAAGAGATGGCTCTACCCCTTATCACTGTTTTAAAGGCCTCCCAGAGGGTGGTAGGGGATGTCACCGAGCCCACGTTTTCGGTGAAATATTGATCGATCCCTTTTTTAAGCTCTTTCCTAATGTGTGGTACTTGTAAATATCCAGGGCGAATTGGGTATACCCTGCGGCGTGTATGTTGGTGATATGTGTACTGAAGTAAGATTGGGCAATGGTCGGAGATGCCCCGGGGTCTGATTTCTATAGTGTCTAAATTCTGTAGGCTTCCCAAGGAGCCGAGGAAGTAATCAATTCTAGTGAGGCTGTTGTGCACCCCAGAATGATACGTAAAGTTGTGTTCTGTGGGGTGCTGTCGTCTCCAGAGATCTATTAGGCCCACTGCGTCCAGAAAACTTTGCATGCGCGACCCTCCAGATGTCCCCACCCTCCCCGGGAATCTGTCCATGGTATCATGTAATGTTGTGTTAAAATCCCCACCGATGAGTTCTCCTTCCGGAAGGTTAAGTAGGATGTCACTGAGGTGCGGCAGAGCCACAGTATGTAGTGCCGGGGGAACGTAGACTGAGACAATGTTAAGGGGACGTCCCTCCCACTGTGCACTGATCGCTGCAAACCTCCCTTGTGCATCCGTTTTAGTACTAAGCACTATAAATGGGAACTGTTTTTTCATTAGTATGCCTACCCCACGTGATCCTGACGTAAATTCTGAGTGGACCATCATTTTGTATCCCCATCTATCCATCGATTTTACTAGCTGTACCTGTGAGGTGTGTTTCTTGCAGCAAAACCACCGCTGCACCCGTTCTCTTGATACTCTGCAAAACTATCCCTCTCTTTATTTTGTCTCCTAGACCCCTCACATTCCATGTCAGTAGCGAGAGAGTAGGCCGCATTGTGTCAGTGGCCCTCAAAGGTTCAGTCCGTCTTGTACTGTTGGGTGACATTCCCGCCATTCCCCTCCATTCTGACGCCATCAGTTAGGATAAAATAAGAATCCTGCTCCATGAGCCGTGTGTCAACATTGCTGTTTGTGTGTGGATACCTAGAAAAACCACTGTTAAAGTAAACATAGAACAATCCCACCCTTCCCGAACCCCTCCCTGCCTCCCTGCCCTGCGGACTCAAAACTGCCCGCCACCCCAACTGAGCAGAGTGCTTACTACCCAACCCCATGAACAGTACTTGCACGTTTGGGAGCGGGAAGTCCAGGGAGGATAACAGCTTCCCCTGCTCCAGAGTCTGCTTCAGTTATAGTTCCATTGCCAGTAGAACGCCAAGAAGTGTCCGAGTCCTTTTTTCAGCTCTCCACACCGTCCAGCCTCTCCCGTGTGTTGTTGCTGTCATCTTGGGGGTGCTCATCCTTCTCTGGGCTTACTTGTCGTCCACGAGGTCTTCTGCCTTTAGGGGTTTTACCCTCCTGTCCAGCCACTCTCCATCCTTCTAACCAATCGTGGGCCTCCGCCGGTGATTCAAAAAACCATGTCTTGCTATCTGCTACAACTCGTAGTTTCGCTGGGAATAACATGGAATACGGAAGTTCGAAGGATCTTAGTGCCTTCTTTACTTCTAGGAAGCTCCTGCGCCTAGCCGCAACCGCTGCGGTATAGTCCGGAAAAAAGGAGATGACTGAGTTCTGGACCTTGACCGGCGGTGCCACTCGGGCGGTTTGTAGTATTATATCTCTATCTCTAAAATTAAAGATGCGTCCCAACACTGGTCGTGGGGGTGCACCGGGTTTTGAACGTCCACCCGGCACCCTGTGTGCCCGTTCTACTGAGAAGAAGACGGAGAGACCTTTCTGTTGCAGGCACGATTTGATGAGCTCTTCAACGTTTAAGTCCATTGCAGGGCCGCCTTCTGATTCTGGAATCCCTGTAATTCGAACGTTGTTGCGGCGGGAACGTCCTTCCTGGTCGTTGAGCCGTGCCGCCATTTTCTTGTTTTCTTCCTCCAACTGTGTTACTTTTTTAGTTAGGAGTGCGGAGTCTTTTGATAGGGATGTTGTCGCATGTTCGACGTTCGTTACTCTATCGGACATTTTGTGGCAGTCAGCGCGTAAGATTGATGTCCAACGAAATGGCACCTACCGTTGTCTGAATGCTGTTTAGGGCCGCCATGATGTCTTCCAGCGTAACCTTGGGTCCCACCGACGCTCCCGCATCTTTCTTCGGTTGGTCCGCCTTGCCAGAGAGCGGTGGGAAGTCTTTCGTGTATGCATATTGTTCTAACTTGCTCTGTTGATTTGTACGTGGTCCCCTACCACTCATGTTGCTGGAGGCTGGAACCCCGATGTTGAGGTGTGCAGGCGCAATTCGCTAACTGCTGGTGAAGCGCAAATGTTCAATATAGTGAGGGCCTTGTAGCGTTTCGCCTGCCCCAGCTATATGTATCAGGTCTCGCACTGCTGGGGGTGTAGGGAATCTCAGGGGAGTCTCGCTGAAGTAGCGCTTGCCCATTGTCGGCCCCAGTGCCCGAACTGCGCCGCTCAGCCAGGCATCAGATGTAGGTCCCTGCTTATGGGCTTCCCTACAGGCGTCACATTCAGTTGGGGCCCCTGCTCTTCTCCTCGTACAGCAGTGGAGTGCAGCTGTATTGGGCTGCGGATGCCTTACCGTCTCTCCGGTTCACAGGATACTCAGCCGTTCGAGACTCCAAAATGGCAGCCACGGGCCAGAACGGCCGTTCGTTGTCCCGTCCCCGCTGTCGTTTATCCTGCACGGCGTCCCCTCATGGGCCGTTGTGCACTCCTGGGGGCGCCGGCAGACAGCCGGTGTAACTGTTAGTGCCCCCGTCACTCCGGTCCTGACTCCTCGCTTCTCACCTTCCGACTGCCTGCCAGGCGCACCGCTGATGTCGGGCGGCCTGCAACAATTGAGGCCGCCGCTCCAAGTATCGGCGCAGGCCGTTCTGCACGGAGGTCGTCCCGCATGATTCCGGGCACTCCCAGATTTTGGAGTCGGCTCGGTGGATGGCGCTCCGTCTCCGGTTTGTACACAGTGACTCTGGATGTAGTTTGGACTGCGAATTCATTCCAGGATGTGTCGGGTAGCGATCCTATCCCCGGAGCTCCTCTAAGCAGCGGCCATTTCTCTTGTCAGATAGCCACGTCCCCCTCTGCCTCATATGTTCTTGAGGTTAACGCTGTCTCCGATCCTGCACAACTGCAATGTTCAATGATGTTACAAAAGAATGAGATGCTGAGATGCTGTTGCCTGGTCAGCTTAAAATGGCTCTTCAAGTGGATGTGCTATCTGCCACTGTGCTTAAGAAACTGAATAAAAGCTCCTTCCTTTAGGATTATCTCATTGTGGTGCTGTAGCATATTTTTGGAGACGAGCTGGCCAGCATTACAGAAGCACAGCTTTTGTCTTTAATGAAGACATTGGAGTGAACAACAAAGCCAGTGACAAGTCAACTCCTCATCGCCTCACTGTGTCGCAACTATTGTCCAGGTATTGTGTATTATTGTGTTTCAGTGTGACAACACTTGTTCAAGTATCTCATAAATGCACTGATGCCCAGCAGCTATGATGAGGTTCCTCCAGGTAAGATTTCTGCAAGGTGCAGAAGGAGTGCCCTACCCTTGTTACAAGTTGATATCATGGGATATGCTTGGCTACTAAAAAAGCTCCCTTTCTTTGCACCTCCAATGTGGTTAATTACCAGGAACTATATACTTCACGAGTAATGTCTACTTCAGCACCAGGTCGAATGCCTGTTCCAGGTTGTAGTGGTGACGGGCCAGGTGATGTTGAGGGTGGCCGTTCATAGGGCCTCTGCTACTTGTTCCAGTTGTGGTGGGGTTGCTCAGGGGTTTAGTGCAGTTAGCGTATTAGCTACATGACCGCAATGACAATTCAAGGAGTGGGGACATGAAGTAATTAGGATACTTCTAGGCCAGATAGTCAAATCGCTGTAAGTGGTGAATGACTATGGCGAGATTACTGTGTGCACACTCCTCCAGGTAGGAGAAAGGAGAAGTCAGAGGATTCCACAAAGTCTACTGGGAGGATGGAGTTCTCTATATTGAGGTATGAGACCTCAAAGAAGGGGCAACCTTGCCCTAGCATCTAGTGGACTTTCTGCACCCTAGAGATGGGGAGGAAATTACCCCATTTGCCCCCAGAGAGAGTAGAGAGGCTTTCTGCTTTGTTTTGGGGTGGGGACACATGTTTGTTTTTAACTTTACCTGATATCTAGTGGGCTTTCTGCCCTATGGTGGCAGATCGGGAGTAATTACCCCCATCTGCTCACCAAAGCACTAAACGGGAAAAAGACTGATGCCCCATTTTGTTGGGGTGGGGGCATAGGTCATCCCTATAGTCAAAAAACAAATCTTCCTGTGCTGTCCCATCCCACCCAGGGTGGGGGTGCTGAAGTTATGAAATGTACTGGGGGATCACAAGTAAGGTGCCACTCCTCCCATACCTGGTGTCAAGTGAGTGGATCCCTGCTTGGGGATCGCTCCCATGTGGCAATCAACAAGCAGGGATACACTGGTCAGAGATACCACTGGAAAGAGGAGATTGTCCTCTTTCCAACAATGCCTCTCCCAAAAGAATCCGTGCTCGTGGGCTGTGATATGCCCGAAAGGACTGGTTCAGTGAAAATAAAACAAGCCCATTAGCTTGTTTTATTTTCACTTACCTGTAATGATATCAGCGAGCCCAGGGGAACAGAAAGACTGATTTTGTTGGAGTGGTAGCATGGCAATGCCCATGGGGGGCAGCCCCAACCCCTTTTTTTTATCTTTCCCTGGCATCTAGGGGGCTTTCTGCCCTCACGCACTTGGGCAGAAAGACTGATGCCCCATTTTGGTGGGGAGGGGGCCTGGCCTTGCCCATGCTTGGCAGCCGCCACCTGTATATTTAAATAAAAATCTTTCCTTGGCATCTAGTGGGCTTTTTTACCTCCCCCCCCCCCCCCCCCCCTCCATGGGATAGATCAGGGGTAATTACCCGCATCCACACCACAGGGGCAGAAAGACTCAAATGAACAAATCATCAAATGTGCTGGTGGGAGCACCAGCCTTTTCCCAAGGGGCTGCTTCCCCCATCCCTGGTGCCTACTGGATGGATCCCTGCTTGGGGATCACTCTCCTGTGGTGATTCCCAAGCAGGGATCCTCTGGGCAAAGGTAGGACTGGAAATGGGAGATAATCCCCAATTATACCTCTCCCAAAAGAATCTGTGTCCAGGAACGGAGATATCCCTCTGTGGTAAATTTAATTACCTATACGGAGTTTCTATGCGGTAAAGTTCAATAAAAATAGCTCAATCAAAATAAGAGGCAGAGTCCGTGGCATCTGAGTTTATAAGGGGTTTTATTCCATAAAATGGAATTGGTTCGAACCAGGTATCATGTTCCATCACCACAAGGGTTCAGGAAGGGATAGACAATGCTTTATTAACAGAGTACAATATATATAGTCAATGCATATAATGGTGATGGATCCAGAAGGCGTAACAGCTGAAAGAAACGAGATAAGAACACATGTGCGTAACAGAAGGCGTGCAAGAGGGCGTACACGGAGGTGTGTGCTAGAAACGTCACATAGAAGTGTCACAAGTGGGTGGATCCATAGAAGAATCCTGCAGTGTCAGCAGAAATATATGGCAGAGATGCGCGCGCGGCAGCATGACGTGTGATTGACGTGGAACTGGAGGGTGAAGGGGACTTGACATTTAGCACTATATGGGGAGACAGAAGTCTGGCGTGTCAGAACAACCTAATCCCAATCATATCTGATATCTTGTGTTTGAGGAACTGTATTATCTAGAAGGAAAGGTCTCTCGGGCAGAGGCTATTCTATACTGACTGCTAGTGCGTGTATATGCGACTACGTGTCTACGTGTAATGCGAGGGGCCATGGGCCTACCATGGTAACAGGAGCTATGAATTACTTGCATGGAGACAGAAAGGCCGGGCCCTTTGCTCTGCAGCTGGGGAAATGTTTACCTAAACTACTAGACAGGAATGTATTTTCGAGGAGCGGAGCAGATAACTTGAAGGCAAAATACAGTTTTGGCAGGCAAGCAGACCGAGCCGGGCACCGCTCGCCGCGCAGGGAGTAAGGCAAAGGTCAGGGATGCAGATGCAGGTCCAGGCTGCAGCTTTCAGAAGGCAGAAAAGGCTCGATGGCAGAAATCAAGGCCTAGCTCGCCAGAGCCAGGAAAACGTGAAAGTGCACCATGTAAAGACGGTGGCACGGCATACTTAGGAACTAAATAATCGATCCATTCATGGCGGATCTGAAAGAGGACATGTTAACGTTGGACGCAAATGTATTTGCGTCTTCTTAGCTGGTTGTGGAGGGAACTTACATGTACTTGAAGCACGTACATGGAGCCGTTGGGGTACGTAGTAGGGGACACATTTGAGCATAAAAATTCATATTACCTCATTCCCTCCTTGTCCCCTACGGACCCTTCATGATATATCAATCTTCATTAATCCATCTATTTGTTCATATAACATCATTTGCTCTTCCTTTTTCAGGCGGGATTTAGAACGTGGACTTGAATGGGGAATACATGATGTGGCGCACAAGCCGCAAATCGCTGGCCCACATTGTAAACATAGGCAACAACTGAATACTATGAGAAGGGCTATTCCAAGGAAGGATAGGATTTTACATCCCCAGGCTGATAACACGCTCCAGAACCAACCGGACCAAGTCCAGGTGCCTGGATTCTGGTGTATCTGACTTGCAATCTTGTGAAGACGGGTTATGGCTCTATATACAGAAGGCGCGTTTTCTGGAATGAAAACACAGCAACTCGATCCGATGACTCTACAAGCTCCGCCCCTATCGGCCAGGATGACGTCAAGAACAAGACGATTCTGAAGGACAACAATCCTCATAGCAGACTGTTCCTCTGTTAAGTTACCTAGGGCAGAAGTAGTTTCATTCACTACTGCTTCAAGAGTTCTAGTTAATCTACGTATCAGTTTACTATTAAAGACAGCACCTAAATAGGGAAAGAAACCTTTATTGAAATCTGTGTATTGCTCCCATGCTGTTTCAGTATAATCGACAATCGGGAGATCTCTCTTGGATCTGTTGTATACTAGATGGGAGTTCCTATGATAGTCAGGTGGGGCTAGGAAAACAGGTGGCAGAAGGAATGCAATGTAACAAGTACCATCCCAATCTAGGGGTAAACGTATGTATGCTGTATGGCCACAAACGAAATAGGAATGACGGGAAGCTTTGAATGTAGACTTGCCTTTATCACTGAATTCGATAACAGTGGTACATTCACTATGACCTAGGTGTACTGAACCTTTCTTTCTGACACATAATTCACCTTTGACTGGTAATACTGACATAGCGGGCAGGACTGGTTCGGCTTCGGACTGGACATTCAGAATCATGAGGTTAAGTGTAAAATTACCTAATCCATACACTTCGTTTTCTAGATCGGTCCCTGTCCTTTGGGGAAGACCCTCCTTGTCAGGGAAACATACTTTATGCAAAACAGTGTTCAGATTTCCCCATACCCAATTGCCTTGGTAAACTACAGAATCAGAATCTAAGGAATTAATTAAACTAAACCATGCACCACAGGAACCATTGTGTGTGAACGGGTACGGAAAGAGGGCCAGAACTCCCTTGTACTTCTGATAGGGAGGGAGTCGGCCACATATCCAACAATTGGTAGCATTGCTGGTCTGATGGGAATGGTGTAACATACTAATGAATGTATTGTTGCGCAGCGCAAGTCTGTATGATAACTCGTGCGGGGGCAATTCACTGAAAGTGTGTTCGACAGTGTCATTTGAAGAAGAATGTGCACGCTTGAAAATAGGGAAATACATGTGTAACAATATACTTGCAGCAATAATCATAAGACTCAGAAAAAACATAATCAATAATTTATGCAGTGACTACGCAGAGATTTACAATATTTACGTTTCTTGAGCTGTTTCTGTCTATCTCTCTCTCTATTGGGGTCTAACGGGTACATGTCAGAAACTTGTCTAACCGATTCACCTAGGGGAGGACCTAAACAATTAAACTGTCTGACTTGCTAGACCTCAGCTTTTATTTATACTCCTGAGACGGAGTTTTCTCTACCAGGGGGAGTTTAGTGTCAGTGTCTGGAGGAGGGCAGGGCTGGGAGTCACAGTCTGGCGGCAGTCCATGGCATTTTTTAACATGACTCGAGTGGAGCCAACCCTTACGGCCCTCCACCTTTATCGCTGTCCTTGTAGTCAGTAAAACAAGCTTCGGCTCCTGCCAACGGCGCTCCAGCGGACTCCTCCTGTCGAAGTTCCGGACGTATACATATTCTCCAGGGACGATCTGATGTGGCTTCACCTCGGAGTGGTCGGGAAAGGCTGCAGCTACCTGTGAACGACATGATTGTAGTGCAGACATCAAGGAAGCAAGGTAATCTGTCAACATATTACAGTCAATATCTGTGATTTTTCTCGGCAGAGGCGTCCCCCACATATTCGGTGGCCTGCCAAAGACCACCTCATACGAGGATAGCCCTGTTCTTGAGTGCGCTACCATTCTCATATAAAAGAGTGCAACGTGTAAAGCTACTATCCAGTCAACGCCTTTTTCTTTACAAATCTTGGCGAGACGAATTTTCAGAGTCTGATTGTGACGCTCCACGAGACCTGCTGCCTCGGGATGTCGGACACAGTGAAATTTCCATTGATAGCCTAGCAGGAGTGATACCTGCTTCATTAACTCGGACGAGAATGGCTGTCCATTATCTAAGTGCACGACACGGGGCAAACCGTACCGTGGGAAGAATTCACGTACCAGCTGCTTGGCAGTGTTCGGAGCAGTGTAATCTGGGACTGGATATGCTTCTGTCCAACGGGAAAGTGCACATACAACTACGAGGACATACTTAAATCCTCGACAACGTTCCATCTGGATATAATCCATCTGGAGGACTTCAAAAGGGTGATCGGGAAGATGAAATCCACCTTGCTCTACGGGAATGCCTTTACCTGGGTTGAACTGACAACAGATCATGCAAGTACGCACTTTCTGTTTTGCTGCTGCTCGTAAATGCTTATTGAACCAAAGATTTTGAATACTGTCTAAAATGGCTTTTTCTCCTAGATGTGCAGGACTATGTGCTGTATTAATGATAACTTGAACCATAGAGTCGGGGAGAAACCATGTGGCTTTTCCCTTCGTCATCCATCCCTGTTCTGTCTGGATCCCTCCTAGTTCAGTCCATTTCTTGATTTCGTCTGGTGTAGCATGTGTCTGGATGTCAATTACATCTAGGGCGGGATCCCTAACTGTCATGCAATGTGTCGGAGTCGGTACTACTGTCTTTGTCAGGTCAGTTGTGTGAGTCTGTGCTGTAAGCTTGGCTGTTCGGTCTGCCAGGTCGTTACCCTGGGAAATGGTGTCAGTGACTTTCGTATGTGCCTTGCACTTCATGATGGCTATGACTGTAGGCAAATGTATTGCTTCTAACAGAGCTTGAATGAGAGGACCGTGCTGGATTTTGGCACCGTGAGAAGTTAAGAAACCTCTTTCTTGCCAGAGCACTCCGAAGTCGTGTACGACTCCAAAGGCATAACGGGAATCTGTGTATATGTTAACTTTCTTATTTTTGGCTTGAATACAGGCTTGGGTCAGAGCAATGAGCTCTGCTGCTTGAGCTGACAGGGTGTCAATACGATGTGTTTCTATGACTTCAGTTTCTGTTGTTACTGCATATGCGGCCACTAACTCTCCTGTACTTGTTCTCATACATGAACCATCCACATAAAGTGTCAGGTCTGGATCTGGTAATGCGATGTCTGTCAAGTCTTGTCTGGGTTTCGTCGTAATGGTAATTACTTCAACACAATCATGTGCCAAAGGGTCTGTCTCACTTAATGGCAAAAGTGTAGCTGGGTTCAATGTATTACAGCGTCTGATTTCTATGTGTGGCTGAAACAATGTCAATTCATAACCTGTCAGTCGTGCTATAGTCAAGTGCTGAGTCTGTGTTCTGTTTAAAAGAACTTCCACGGAATGTGGAACCTGTACTGTCAATTGATGTCGTAACACTATGGCATCGCTTTGTCTGATTGCTAGAGCTGTTGCTGCTACTGATTTCAAGCACGCAGGCAGAGCCTGGGCTACTGGATCTAATGTACTGGAAAAATAGGCACACGGTTTGTGTGAACCTGCTTGATCCTGAGTGAGGACTGACAATGCAGTACCTTCACGTTCTGTGACAAAAAGTGTAAAAGGCTTACTGTAACATGGTGTCGCTAAAACAGGTGCTTGACATAAGGCTTTTTTCAAGTCTACAAAAGCTTGTGTATGTTCCTGAGTCCAAGGGAGGACAGTCGATGACGCTGCCTCCTGGGTTGTCAACTGTATGAGTGGCTTGGCTAGAAATGCATACTGAGGGATCCATTGTCTACAGTAAGAAGTGAGGCCTATGAAGGCCCGTACCTCCTTTTGTGTCTTGGGTTGTGACATATTTACAATTAACTGGATACGGTCGGGTGTTAGCTGTCTCCCCCATTTGGACAGCAAGTGCCCAAGGTACACCACTTGCTGAACACAGAATTGTAGCTTCGAAGGGGACACTTTGCGTCCCTTGTCAGCCAGGAAATACAAGACTGTCAGTGATGCTTGTTCACATTCGGGTTCACTTCGGGCGGTGATCAATAGATCATCGACGTACTGAAGTAGGGCAGTGTTAGCAGGCATGTGAATACTGTCAAGTTGTCTTTTCAATGCTTGGCTATAGATGCTGGGGCTTTCTGTGAATCCTTGAGGTGCGCGTGCAAATTTGAAGCTTCGGCCATTTAAACAGAATCCGAACAGATATTGGCTATCCGGATCAATGGGGACACTAAAGAAGGCGTTCTTCAGATCAATTACAGTAAAGAACGTGGCTTCAGAATCAATAGCTGTCAATAATGACGAGATGTCTGGGACCACAGGATACTGTGGCACAATGCACTTATTCAATTCTCGTAAATCGATAACTAATCGATAAACTGGAGGTGCATTCGGATCAGTGCGTTTGAAATCGGAATGATAGGGGAATTACAAATATTGGAGTCGGTTTCTACAACTACTCCTTGTGCAATGAGCTCGTCAATGATTTTCAGTAAAGCCACTACAGCATCTGGGGGTAACTTGTATTGTCGAATTCGTGGTAAAACAACACCTTGCTTGAGTGTAACTCGATGTGGTGTAATGTGCATACAACCTACATCAGTGGGGCCTTGTGCCCATAACTGTGCAGGAACATTCTGTAACCTGGGATCAATATCTCTCAACACATAGTGACCCTTGAAGTCACGCAGAAATAATCTTACTCCTTCCGGAGAACAACATATAACAGCTCCTAGAGCCTTCAATGTCTTGATACCTAACAAGTTTTCTGGACATGATTTCGTGAGTAACAAATCTGTAGTTCGTGATAACGGACCAACTGCTAGGGGAACAGGTTTCGATACTTCATTAATAATGGGCTTTCCTGAAAAACCAAGGGAAACATTCTGTGAGCCAGAGAGGGGTGCCCCTGGAACCTCGTCGTGACTGATTGTCGTCCTGCTTGCCCCTGTGTCAATCAAAAACTTTCTATCTTTTCCTAATACTTGACTATGTACATAAGGACCCTCTTGATCTACAGGAATCTCAATAAGAGGCAAGCCAACTTCCCTCTCTAGGCTGTTTCATGTGTATCGCTGATACTCGGGATAGTCAGTTTGTGCATATTGGTACATCTGCTGAGTTGCATGTTGTGTTGCGGCAATCGGTTGTGGCTGTGATACCGCTACGGTCTGTACTGTCTGCTGTGGAGCATGCATAGGCTGTACATTCTGTGGAACGTGTTGCTGGACCTGATGTTGAACCTGGTCCTGTCTAGGTTGACGCGGTCTCTCTTTAGTTTTACCTGTAGATATATTGTGTTTCAGAACTGCACAATCGTTTACATAGTGACCTGGCTGTTTACAATAGTTGCATGTTCCTTTAACAGGAGCTGCTGAATTATTGGACTGTGTCATACCCTTTTTCTGACCGTCAGCTGGAACTGACTGAGCAACTAACATTTTCATTTTCGTGTCTTTCATACGTCTTTGTTCATGATCATGTTCTTCCCTGATTCTGTTCTGGTGGTACTGTAACATCTGTAACATTTGGGAAGGCGTATTTGCTTGCCATGTGCTCTCGACTTTCAATACATGATTCTTAACCTGAGGCAAAGAATTCTCGACTAATTTGCTTACAAAAAGATGTGGGTATGACTCGCTACTTGGTTTCAGGCCACTATTAATAATAAAACATTTCTCAAATCGGGAATAAAAATCACTAGTGTCTTCATCGGGTTTCTGTTTGCAGGCTGAGATCGCATCCCAGTCCTCCTTTTTAGTAGACAATAAACGTGGCAAAACCTGTACTAATAATCCTGGTAGTGCTTTAGTTTTATCCCCAAGCCCTAGACCTGGGGTTCGAGTTGTTTCTTCGTTTTCTAACGCAGCCCAATCAATCTTTTGCTCTCCCACCTCCCATTCTTTTTCCTTGAGTTTCTCGTAAATACCGGCAGGCAATAATACTTTCAATATTTTCATAATGTCAGGATAGGTATAATCTCCCATGAGTAACATGTCCTTTATTTCACGGTGGAAATCTGCTGGGTCTTTATCATGACTAGGCACTATTTTCTTCATTTCCAATAATTCCATTTTAGTTAACGCTGTGTATACGAATACGCGTGTAAGGGTATCATCGGCGTTCCTGACTGGATGTACTTCTCGTAAGGGGTTCTGTCTGTCTATGTAAAACATTTTCCTTTCTGGGGGTGGGGCTGAAACAAACTGTGGATTCAGGAAAGCAGTATATCTGTGTCGCTGTTCTAGAATCATTTTAATTAAATCGGTACCTAGGCCTCTCCATTTATTCACGAGCAGTTCTACTAGTACATCAGTTAAGGGACCTGGATCAGAAAGTTAGCTTTTATACAACAAGAGGAGATGTTGTATCATGTACATACCAGCTAGTCGCTGTTCGTCTGGGGAAAGATTCAAAAATGTTTGCGCTACTGCGTCATCATTATATCGGTCGGAATTGTCAGCCCATTGTACTGCGGACCTAGCTAATTCTTGTTCATCCATAGAATTGAGTACATGGTACCCCATTCGTTCTTGAAGTACTCTATCGGTAGCCTGAAATAGATGTTCAGGCGTTTTCGGATTTGACATAGCAGAGTGAAAAAGTCTCTTGCTTTCTGGGCGTAACGTTTTATTAAAGGATCTACCCTTACCTATATAGGCTATCATGTCTCGACTTGCTAGTTGCGATGTTTCTACTGTTTTCTCTGATTCATCCTCCTCCTGCGAGGAGGTTGGATCGTCTGACTCGAGTGGCTCATCGGATTCTCGACGAGCATGTATATCTATGATTTCTTTACGGATCTTTCTAACCATGGCATGTACACTTTTCTCTCTTTCATGTTTACCCTCAGCAATATTCTGACTCCATCTGTTCAATCTATCCATCTCATTTTGTGGAAAGCCTGCCTGATCTTGTTCTCTTATCAAACAATTAACCAAAAATCGCATAATTAAACCTTTGTTCTCAACTTTCTGACGTGACATGGCTTCACCAACACTCTCGGATCCTTCTCCTGTTCTAATAAAATGATACATTTTGTCTAGATGTTCTGGCATTTCTGGTAACATTATCAAATAATCTGTAACTCGTCTTAAACGTAGGGACGCTATCAACATGGGTCCTGTCGTACCAGGCACTGTGTCATATCTACAATCTGTAAGCTGTTGTCTAAGCTGTTCTGCTGGGGCACCTTTAGGTGTCCGCGCCATTGCTAAATCTCTCATTGTCACTCGATGTAACTGTGGCGGGGTTCGATAACCCCCTGTAGCACCTCCTGAGGCGGAGGCTTGAGCATAACCTGGCTGTAGGGTCTGTACTTGCTGTAACTGGGTTGGGACCTGAACAGCGCCAGTCCCAAAAGGATTAAGCGGATGTATAGGGGGTGCAGGAAGCTGTGCAGGAATCGGTGCAGGAATCGGTGCAGGAGGGATCTGCTGTTGCGGACCCGGGGGCTGATGATTATGGGGTAGGTGATTGTCGGCAGGTGGTACGGGTACATGGGCAGGTACATTGGTATATGCGGGAGCTACATCATCCAAATAGGAAGACAGGAAAATATCCGCTGCGGTTTTGTGACGTACTTTAGTCGGAACCATGGGAGGAGGCAGATACTTCGGCATTTCGGGGTCGCCTTGAGCAGGCCCTCGGCCAGGACCGGATACAGTCCTGTCATAATGGCACTAGTTTGTCTGTCGTGTTGTTCCATTCTAACTCGTTCTCCTTCTTCAAGTAGTTCCTTTTCTTTAGCTTTTTCGGAATCCTCTCTACTTTTCTCTACCTTTCTGAGTGCTTTCTCTGTGCGTCTGTGCGATTCTTTACGCCATAGTTCAATGGCATCCTTCTGTGACTGTCTGGCTTTCTTTTTCCATAATGCTTCCTCTATTCTCATGATGCACTCGGCATCCCATGTCCCTGTAGCGGGCCATTTCATATTCTCGGCTAAATCCTTAGTGTACTCCACCCACAAGTCTAGATATAATATGGCATCTAAGCCATGCTTGTGGTACATAAAGTGCCCTGGAGTGTCCCTAGGTGGAACAGGCACTGCTTCTTCTAGAATCCCTTTTCTAGTTCCTATCTGTCGTAACTTGGTAAACAGCGGCATTTTTGAAACTCGATACTTGATACCAGATACTTGATACTTACTCGAACTTGAACACAAGTAATACAATAAACACAGTAATGAAGATCAGACAATCACTCATACCACGACATAAAAACACATTTAAAACATTTCGGAACGAACATTAACTAGATAACTGGATACTTGATATACTGCTAAACAGTACAGATACACTGCTAAAACAGTGCAGACCGGGTCTGCGTACCCAAACCCGTCTTGACCGGACACAAACTAATGCGCCCTTCTTGATGCATCCCCAGCAACGGTACTCACCGGGAAGCACGGAATCGGAAGGCCTCGGAAACTCGACACTGGACTGGACCCTGCACTGGACTCGACTTGACTCGTGACGTAGGTACTTCGGAACTTCGGAACTGGTGGGCCTCTAGAAACCTCGGACCTGGGATCCTCCGCACTCCTTACCGCCTCGTCTGGGTGTCGATCGCAGTCTCAGTCACCTCCGTTGGCCTGAGGGAGATACAGGAAATCCTGCGGGGACGCGTAAACGTCCGTCACGGCTGTGGCAGGGGACCAGGCCTGCAACGCACCGCCGGCGCGTAAGGTGGGGGAGGGGTCCCTATTCGGGCGCCAAATTATGTGGTAAATTTAATTACCTATGCGGAGTTTCTATGCGGTAAAGTTCAATAAAAATAGCTCAATCAAAATAAGAGGCAGAGTCCGTGGCATCTGAGTTTATAAGGGGTTTTATTCCATAAAATGGAATTGGTTCGAACCAGGTATCATGTTCCATCACCACAAGGGTTCAGGAAGGGATAGACAATGCTTTATTAACAGAGTACAATATATATAGTCAATGCATATAATGGTGATGGATCCAGAAGGCGTAACAGCTGAAAGAAACGAGATAAGAACACATGTGCGTAACAGAAGGCGTGCAAGAGGGCGTACACGGAGGTGTGTGCTAGAAACGTCACATAGAAGTGTCACAAGTGGGTGGATCCATAGAAGAATCCTGCAGTGTCAGCAGAAATATATGGCAGAGATGCGCGCGCGGCAGCATGACGTGTGATTGACGTGGAACTGGAGGGTGAAGGGGACTTGACATTTAGCATTTGACATTTATGGGGAGACAGAAGTCTGGCGTGTCAGAACAACCTAATCCCAATCATATCTGATATCTTGTGTTTGAGGAACTGTATTATCTAGAAGGAAAGGTCTCTCGGGCAGAGGCTATTCTATACTGACTGCTAGTGCGTGTATATGCGACTACGTGTCTACGTGTAATGCGAGGGGCCATGGGCCTACCATGGTAACAGGAGCTATGAATTACCTGCATGGAGACAGAAAGGCCGGGCCCTTTGCTCTGCAGCTGGGGAAATGTTTACCTAAACTACTAGACAGGAATGTATTTTCGAGGAGCGGAGCAGATAACTTGAAGGCAAAATACAGTTTTGGCAGGCAAGCAGACCGAGCCGGGCACCGCTCGCCGCGCAGGGAGTAAGGCAAAGGTCAGGGATGCAGATGCAGGTCCAGGCTGCAGCTTTCAGAAGGCAGAAAAGGCTCGATGGCAGAAATCAAGGCCTAGCTCGCCAGAGCCAGGAAAACGTGAAAGTGCACCATGTAAAGACGGTGGCACGGCATACTTAGGAACTAAATAATCGATCCATTCATTTCGGATCTGAAAGAGGACATGTTAACGTTGGACGCAAATGTATTTGCGTCTTCTTAGCTGGTTGTGGAGGGAACTTACATGTACTTGAAGCACGTACATGGAGCCGTTGGGGTACGTAGTAGGGGACACATTTGAGCATAAAAATTCATATTACCTCACCTCGAACACTAATTCAGTGAAAGTAAAAGTAGCCCATCTTCTTTTTTACTTTTACTTTCACTTTCCTGTAATGACGTCAGCGTGTACTGCGCGGTAATCATCATTACAGGAACATAAAACAATTAGGCTGCTTGGGAAGCTCTTTCTGAGCAGCCTGCTGTAAAAAAATCAATTATAAATTACTCCCTCTGGTGCAGAGGTATCTTTATATACATGCCCAGTGTTGGTACCAGGCACATCGAAAACAAGGTTGTTAGTTGTTTTATAGGTGCAGAGCAACAGAGCGGGCCTTCTGAAATAAACACTTTTTAGGTAAAGTGTCTTTTTCTTAGTGCAGTTTGTGTGTGTGGCATTGAGAAGAATGAAACAGGCTTGTTTCCATTCACTACAGTGTCCCTGGATCCATGTAGGGACTGTGAGGAAACTAAAAGCATTTATGCCACTTCAACTATATATTGAGTGGGGTTCTGCAGGGCCATAAAAAACGGTCTTTCACATTTAAGCGTTGGTGCACTGAACTAAGTTCACTCGTGGGCGTGAAAACAAACCTTGTAGAGCTGAGGCACAGACTCTGTTTACACAACAATATAAAACACACACAAACCTCTCTTCTATACAAATGTCTTCTGTGGATGATTTCAAGATATCCTGATAAGAGGGGCCACAAAACTGAAAATACAAATGGAGGACCCCAAATGGGCTGTGTCTATAATAATTGATACTTTGCAACCAAGAGATTTCACTTCACCCATCTTACCCTCGGTCTCAGGTTTTGCAGACTAGAGTTCCTGACTCCAGATAAATCATATCAGCTACTCAAAGACTTTTCAATAAATACAGACCCTTGGAGCAGGACCAATATACTTGAGACTAGAACCTAAGCCCGACTTGGTGATAGTTTTGACTGTAAGAAAGAGATGCTCTTCTGCTACTGCAATATAAGTGCCAAGAGGGAAAAAGTAAGAGTGTTGAAGCTGTAGGGAGCAGAGTGTGTGTCTCTGTGTCTGTAAAGCAAAAGCCAAAAGCTAGTGCATCAGTTATGTTGGGGCAATATGACTGAACTCATTACAAATCACTTTCTGCCTTTGCAGACGACTTGACAAAAGATAGAAGACAAGACTTTTTGAAGGTAATACAGGCCAGATAGTCTCCAAATAAATGTCACTATTGCTTCTGCAGGCCTTGCGGTCACAGAGTTTTGTCACAGCATTTCACTTCTTCAGTCATCCTGGCTGAGGTTAACCTTGCAATTTAGACTCAAAACTCAAGAAAATGATTCTGCCCTTTACCAGGGCGGTCCTTCATGGACCTCATATGGATTAGCAGATGGAGTGTATGAAGAAAGAGGATGAAATACTAAAAGCAGAGGTGTTAGAGGAGATATTTTACTGCTACCAGTTCAAACAAAGACATAATAGGTACCAGTCTAGACAGAGGGTTCTATCCCTTCAATGGCCCTTTTATCCACAGGCTCAATGAGCAATAGCAGCAGCAAGCCCAGTACCTTTGCAGAACCAGTCGAGGAAGAGGGCAAAAGCAGCATTCCTACTCATCAGAGAAGTCTGTCTCACAATCTAAACAATAAATGCTCCAGTCCTTCTACAATATTTGCCAGTCCACTAAGAGGGAGTGTAAAAAAATTAGCTGACAGAGAGGAGGTTAATTTACAGTGACAGATGGATTCCACAGACCAGCCACAATGGCAACACACTGAAGGTCAAAGCTCCTCTTCCATTAATCCCCCTAAATTGAAAGACATTAGCTGTCACTTTTAGGAAAGGAGGTAAACTCTCTGCTCCATAGACATGCAATAGAGCCAGTTCCTTCATCTCAAAAAGGAAAGATAACCTATGCCAGATTTTTGGGATCCCAAGAAAGGCTCCAAAGAGGCATTCAGGACAATCCTTGATCTGAGACAAGTCAACAAATAAATCGGGAAACTAACATTCAGAATGCTAGTCTTGCATCATAGATATCCACAGATTATGAGGGGAGACTGCATGTGTTCTGTGTATCTACAGGATGTTTTTTCTCATACCAGAGACAGCAAAATACAGAATGCATGTATGTATATAAGTAGTATTTTGATAGAGCAAAGCAAGCCAGAAGGCAGTGGGTGCTGTACGAGGTCAAAGATGAGCATAAAGCCAATGAGTGATAGGAGAGGTAGCTGGTTTGTCCAAAGTTAATGCATTGTGATGTAGTGTCCTTCAACTCTTCCCTAAATGAGAGAACTGTTGAGGCGGTCTCGAGGGATACAGTGATGTTGTCTCAGATTGTAGGTGCCTTTGTACTTCTAAATCTGCAGTCTGATGCAATTCTTGCGACCAGAGATGGTGAACTTGCCAACCCAAACAATTGTAATGAATGCCTCCCTAGAAGGATGGGTAACTCACCCAGGAGATCTCACTGTGCAAGGAATGTGAACACAGAAAGAATTCCTTTACCACATAAATGCCTTCGAATTGAAGGCAGTTTATCTGGCACTGAAAGATTTTTTACCATCCATAATGTCAAACAGGATCTTGATGAAGGCAATACAACTACAATGCACTGTTACAACTAGAAGAGTGGCACCAGGTCAAGGATCCCATCATGGGAATCCCAAGCCATTTAGAATTGGCTACTAGCAAAAGACTTGTTGACCAAAGTATTTCACCTAATAGGTCTTCAAAACTGTCAGGCACATCTCCTAAGCAGATGCTAAGTAGACAGTCACAGATGGGAATTAGACGATGGAGTTTAGGTAGACATTTTTCAGGACTGCGACTTTCCCGATACAGACTTAATCATGAGCAGTCAAAATGTAACATGCAAAATGCACAAACTACACATCCTTAGTTTGAGAATGTAAGTCAGTGGACAATTGATTGAAAAGTTGCTCCACACCTTTCCACCAGTTACCATGATTCTGTTAGTGTTGATCAAACTATCCAATGCAACAATGTTTTAAATAGCTCCAGCACACCAGAGGCAGTGGTGGTAACCCCACAAGAAACTGCCATGCATAAAGAACCGACTATTGAGAATTAAATGCTAAATTGTCCATCTGAATGTACAAACACTGAATTTGGGAGCATGTGTAGGAAGGTAGGATCCTTCTAGAATGGATACTCCCACTTCTTGCCTGGTGTCAGTGTGTTTTTGACTAGTCTGACTGGGATCCTGCTAATCAGGACCCCGATCTCTGTGCTCCCTTCCTATATATGACTATGGTAAGTATTTTGGTACCTCTACAATTGGTAAATCCATGCAAGTCCCTAGAATATGGTACTAAGGTACCCAGGGCATGGGCACACCAGGGGTCTCCCATGGGCTGCAGCATGTAATATGCCACCCATAAGAGACCACTCAAACTGTAACTACAGGCATGCCATTGTAGCCTGTGTAAGCTGGTGCTAGAACCACTTACAACAGATCTACGTTTTCTTATATCTATGGTCACTACACTTAAAACCTATAAGTCACCCCTCAGGCAGGCCTTTCAATCCTGAAGGCAGGGTACAGGGTTATAAGTGTGAGGCTGCCCTGCATGAGCAGGACAACCCCTATAAACCACAGAGTCAATTGTGCCGGCTTTGTAAGTGTGGTAAGCCATTTTGATACATGTGGTGGCCATGCATCATTACATGATGGCTAGCTATACATTTGGCTGTGCCAAACCTGGGCATGTTTAGTATCAAACATGTTGGAATAATACCTCCAACGCAGTTACTGATGTTAGAGGTATGACTCTATGCACTGGGGGACTCCTCTGGGAAAGCCTCAGTACTCCCAGTAACAGCCTTCCAGGGTCTACTTGCAAGTTAGTGCTGCTACCGAACCCAGACATGATTCTGCCTTCCCGCTGCTGAGCTAAGCTTCTACAGGGGAAGGTAGAACATTAGTTTTCCTATCACAGGGAAGTGTGACCACCTCCCAGGCAGGCCTTAGTGTATTGGGCTGGGGGCGCTTGCCAGTGCCACCAGACTACTTTTAAGGACACGTTTGGTTCCCTCCTTGCATACTCCAGTTAGAACCAGTTCTGGGCGCCCTTTCCACCCGCTCTGGCACGAGACAGGACAAAGGTCATGGAAGTATCCTCCCTTCTGTCTAGCCCCTCCTCTTGGAGGAACCCCTGAGTTGTCCTAACCCCGTTCTTAGTGTATAAAAGGGTTTACCTGTGGGTGGGTCATCAGATTCATCATTGGAGAAGACTCAAGACTGAAACCACATCACTCTTCGAATGTCTGGACACTAGGACTTTGCCTGGAAGTGAGACTGCATCAACAAAGACTCCTGCTGCTCCTGGCCTCACTGTTCTGCAGGTTTTCTTTGTTTTCTGTGTCTGTGCTTCATCCAGGATCTTCCACAGACCTGTGGGCATCAAGGACACTCAAAGTAATCTACCTTAGAGTCAAGGGCTTACTCCCATGCATCTGCAGGCACTACAACGAAGCAGACCAGTCTGCTGTTCCTGAAGTCCCACAGACTTCAAAAGGTTCAACAACACAGGTGGTGGTTCTGCAACTCCCTCGAGGCCTTGCCTGTCCTCTCTGCAATTTTGAGGCCAGTATCCCAGGTCGGAACCGCTGGGGCTGAACCCTTGTGCATCCACTTGCTGTAACAGAGGTTTCTTGGCTATGCACTCCAGCGATCTTTGGGCTACAAGAAGCTCTAGCCTCCAGCATCTTTTCCTGACAAGATCTTTATCCTTACTGCATCCTTTGCACCGTGGACCATCCTCTTTGGTGAGCTCCTTGAGGTCCTCTTGCGACTCTGTGCCTTGAACCTTGATGGTCCCCACATTGCTCTTTCATCATTTTCACGTCTGTTACTGCTGCCAAGGATTGTTGGCGCCCCCGCCAGACACCGACACCCTATTTTTCAACTTCTGAAGTGGGGCAGCTCATGAACGGCTCTTGGTCTTCCACAGCGTCGCCTGGTCCTCACAGCTGCAGTGTCAAGGTCACTGTCATCCCTTCTGCTTCTTCCGTCATCGGTGGTCATTGCTCTTCCATGCATCCTGGTCACCTCAGAGTGGCACAGATTCTTTCCCCTCTACTTACAGGTACTTCCCGTCAGGAATTCATCCTTGGATCCATTGGAATCTTGCCCAGTCTTCGCCAGACGCTTCTTTGCTAAAGTCCTCCATTGTGGTCTACGGCAGTTTGTGATGTAACTTAACACCTATGCACCCAGCTTCCCTGGTGTCGGTATCCTGGTTCCTCGGGTGTCAACGGGTGGGGTGGTTCTCCAACCTTCTGTCCTCCACAGGATTTCTTCAGGGTCCACTGGGAATAGTCTTTCTTCAAAACTGCAACCGCAACTTTCCTGTTGACTTCTATTGAATACGGGGCTCTGTTTCCACTCTGCACACAGCCTCCGTGGGTTTCCTGGGTACTTACCTTGGGTGGTTCCTCGGGTCCCCAGCTCATCTGAGTCTCCTGGTCCAAGTCCCAACTGAGGTTTCAGTTTGCATTCCACTTTCTTACTATATGGTTTGGTCTCCCCTGGAGACCACTGTATATTGAGCTTACTTACCTGTTTATATTTGTAGTATTGTGTGTATTGTGTTGATATCTCTGGGTAGGAGATATACCAATGTGTTTGCGAGTGTTGTATAATAAATAGACGTATTTTTATAAATACACTGTGTGGTTCTATTTTCATTTAACTTACACTACATGATTAGATCTGGTAAAACAAGCTGCTTAACACTCCTTCTTGACTAAGCACCATCATTGAAATGTTTGGGTCTTTAAACCATTCAATAGGGTTGTGGCCAAGATGGCAGAGCGCTAGGGTGCCCTGTCCTGCACTGTCTGACCAACCTTTTTCAAAGAGAGCTTTTACAGTGGCCCCTGAAATGAACCACAAAGAAGCAGACAAATGCATGCTATATGCGAAATGAGGCGGGAGTGTGCACGCTTGCCAAAAAGTGCGCGGTGCTGGCCAAGAGCCTCCCAGAAATGTGGAACAAGATGGCTGTGGCTGTAGGCATGGCGGCCAAGACTGAGCCATTGCAGGTTGCAGGGCGGCCTTTGGAGAGCACCTGTGTGTGTCGCTGTCCTGACTGCTGTGTCTGGAACGTTATTGAAACTAAATGGCGGTTGGGAGTTGTGCGAGTGCGCAATTCAAGTTGGCCACCACGGAGTGAGCTCTACGACTACCGTACATTTTTCGCCGAGTTTTATAGCCAAAAGGGCTATTTTCTTGCTAATAATGGTACCTGGAGTCTTCTGACCTTGTTGGCACCCGTTGGAGGTGTTTTTGTCAAGTTTAGGTGGGGTTGAACGGCGAAATGTGAGGAAGCTCCTTTCTGAAGTACTTCCACACAGGTATTGCCGATTTCCTCTGTCAGGAGGGTCGAACCACAAGCAGGAAAGGGTGCGGCTGTGGCCTGGATACTACCACAGCTGGTTTAAGCTGCTGCACAGTGCTATATTATACTGCATTATTTCCGAGGGCTTGTAAATTATAATTTGAACAGATTACTGCCTCAAATTAACTTGTTACTATGGAGGATAAAAATACCCCTTTGGTTCTTAACAAACGTAAAAAAATACTACTTCACCTCCACCAGTCAAGTCTAAAATTGTTGACTCTCCTGAGTCAACAATTTGTTTGATGAAATGCATGCTATTCGTACTAACACAGATACTATTGCATCAGAATTGTCACGTGTTAATCTCGTCAGATTGTATTGGTTTATGGTTGCACTAATTCAGGCACCCAATGTTCTAAATGTTGATTCAGTTTCCAGATTACCCTATGGCTTTTGTTCATTGCCATGGGAGTGACGCTGTTTTCCCTGGTCACCATGCCTACTACTTTCATTTGGGGTGGGATGGGTGGGTCGGGAGGGGAGGGGATGGGGGTTGGGGAGGTTTGGGGGGGGAAGGTGGAGTGGGGTGGGATAAGAGTTTGACTTTTCTTTTGTTTTTTCTGTATGTCATCACTGTTTGTTGCCTATCGAGGTCCGACTCTTCATACTTTCAATGCTCAAGTGACGCTATCTACTGCTTCACAAGTAATAATTACCTTATGCCTGTTGATATTTTGCTTTTTCAGGTCCATATGTTGCTATTTGCACTGTACAAGCACTGCTACATATTGCTCTGTATCTACCTCAGGTCCTCTGGTCACTCTGATTATCACTTGGCCCTGGGAAGGTTCACAGTTGTAGTCCACTGGGTCTCCTGCCTCTTGGCTGTCCTGTCATTACCATGGAAACACGTTATGATTGTGTCCGATAATACTGGCAGAATCTTATGCCTGATTGGATATGATCTTCCAATATATCTCTATGTCACACTCCATGATTAACACATCACTTGGCATCGCCCGGGTGGACAACTTAAAAATACTTTCGCTTAATGTCAAAGGTCTTAAACAACCAATTAAACGGCAGAAGATCCTGGACTACCTCTGAAGACAAAGAGGGTCACAACTAAGTTGCTCAAGGATGACACAGAATTTTGCCTCGAATACCAATGACTTAAGTTTCTGGACAGACCTCACTAAACAAATTGAAACTATTCCCCATTCAGCTGTACATATCCTGGCAGGTGATTTTAATTTACCCCTTGACCTAACTATCGAAAGGGATTCCCGATGTACCTTCCGTGGCAATAAGTCTCACAAAGCCTTTACTAATCTTTGTACTCGCTTTAAGCTAGTGGACTCGTGGCGGTTGCAAAACCCTGCCATGAGAGAATACACATTTTACTCCTCTCCGCACGATTCATACTCCCGTATTGATTATTTACTCATTACAAAAAATGTCATCCCAGAATAGAAGAGACAACGATAGAACCTAGGGTTTTATCTGATCACTCGTGTATCTCACTATCCATCTCTAATGTGAAACCATCTACCCGTCAATCTATTTGACGGCTAAATGAGGAGGTAATAGAGAAGGAGCAACATCGGTCTGCCATAGAATCTGCAATCAAAATGTACCTGGAGCGCAATAAGAGGGGAGACACTTCTGAACTAACCCAATGGGAAGCCTTGAAAAGTACTATCAGGGGAGTTATCAAAATCAGATCAGCCATGAACAAAGAACACAATAAGGCCCTAGAAGAATTAGAAAGAGGGATATCAGCCCTAGAAAACAGACACCTGCTTGACAGAAACGATGCTACACTGAATAAGCTGGCCAACAAGAAATATGAATATAATAAAATTGTAAGTAAAAGAGCAGGGGTCTGGTTAAATAGGAGGAAACAGTTTAAGCTCTGTGAATCGAACAACGCGGGGAAGAGCCTGGCCTGGCCGCATACTTAAAATTTAAGGTGCAGAAAAACACGATTTACTCCATTAGATCAAACTGAAGTGGCCCACTCAGACCCTGACAAGATCGCAGATATATTTAAAGATTTTTATGAAAATCTCTATGCAAAGAATTAAGAGGTGGAAGAAGCCAAAATCCAAGACTACTTAGAGGAGTGCGACCTGCCGTCTCTCTCCCCTGATGACCAATCGGACCTTAATAGTCCAATCTCGAACTTGGAAATAGAGAAAGCAATTAAATCATTAAAATGCGGGGAAGGCCCCTGGCCCAGACGGGATTAGTGCTAAATTCTATAAGTGCTTCCCTTCTCTCTTATCACAACCACTCTTACACCTGTTTCAGGAACTCAACGACACGGGGGAAGTAAAGGGCACACTATCTGAAGCTATCATTGCTGTCTTGAGGGGAAGGACCCAACATTCCCTAAAAACTATAGGCCTATCTCCCTTATCAACCTCGATTGTAAGCTTTTTGCCATGATCCTGGCCAAAAGTCTCCAGAAATTTCTACCCAAGCTTATCCACCCCTCACACACAGGCTATCCAGTGACAATACCAGGACACTAGCACATGTCCTCGAAAAAGCGAAGTTCATTACCACCCCCACAGCAGCGATAACGCTGAATGCCGAAAAGGTTTTAGAAAAAATAGATTGGAGGTATCTAAAGGCAGTGTTAAAAAAAATTAATCTGGGGAAGACCTTTACGAGAACGAGAATGGTAATGTCCTTCTATTCCTGCCCTTTGGCTAGAGTTAGGGCGGGGGGCTCGTTCTCCTTACCCTTTCGACTACAACAAGGTACCAGACAAGGGTGCCCCCTCTCCCCCTCATTATTTCTACTTGCAATTGAACCATTCCTTCATCACATACGGAATAATGATGGCATTTCGGGAATCCCCTTTAACGACAGTACGATAAAACTAACTGCCTATGCAGACGACGTTTTGGTTGTTTCGGAAAAGGCTGAGGCGGCTATACCTGCCCTCATGTCTACTATTAACGAGTTCTCGCGGGTATCCGGGTACAAATAAAAATAAAACAGAAGTTAAACTATTAAATAATATAGGCAACAAGGCTGTATTGGGTAATTCTAGCCTAACTCAGCAACCGAACTGCTTCAGGTACCTGGGGTTAGACTTAATTTCTACACTACAAATTAACGAAAATCTGACACTGAAAAAAATCTCCACACTGCTAGATGGGTGGTCTCCTAAATACCTCTCATGGTGGGGCAGGGCCGAACCCCTGAAAATGATGGTGACTCCGCTGGTAAATTACTTGGCAAGTATGCTGCCGATGACTGTTTCAGAAGACTTTTTAAATAAGGTCGACAAGCTTTTTGGTACTTTCCTTTGGCAGGGGAAGAAACCCAGGATATCTATGACAAAGCTACAGCTATCTAAATAAAAAGGTGGCCTGGGTCTCCCCAGCTTCAGAAATTACCAAACAGCGTTCCTATGTAAACAGGGCGCACACTGGCTGATTGAGGAGTCAGCCTACACCCCGCTATGGGTGGACATTGAGAAATCGCTCATCGATAATGTTCCCCTTCCTGCCCTACTCACTATGGATCTCTCCCACCTATCTCACTCCAAATACATCCTGCTTAACACAAGACGTGCTCTCTTAAGACTAGACCAGTCCCGCAAATCCAACTTAAAAATCAAAAAATCTACCCTGGTGGCCTTGTAGCAGAATCCCTTCCTTAAGATTGAGGGGAAACCCCTCCACTGGGAATCTTGGTCTGAGAAAGGCATCAATCTAGTGAGTGAACTATATGACGGGACACATCCATTACCATTCTCCTCGCTCCAGTCTTTACATAATCTTGCTCCTAAAGATTTTTGTGACTTCCTGAAACTGAAAGTCCTCCTCTTGACGCGCCCCCTTAAACCTTATAACCCCTGGCTTCTGAATCATATACCACGTATCATGGCTATTGGTCATTTTGTCTCAAGGTATATAAACTCCTCACTCTACCTAGGAAAGCACATTAGCCAAATGAACTTAAATGGGAGTCGGAGCCCAACTCTACGGGCTTGACGTTTGACTGAGAAGCTATTCATAACAGTGCTTTCTAGAACAAAATCTCTCCAAACCTGTCCCAAACCAAGTACATGCTACTAAACAGAAAGTACTGGGCACCGGATAGGCTTTTTAAACTCAACCTGAGAGATAGCCCTAACTGCTGGAACTAACTCAGCTGTCAGGGATCTGGCCATATGCTTTTTAACTGTCACTCTCTAAAGCTATACTGGGGGAAAATCTTTGACTGCATAGAGCACATTTTTAGTTTTAAACCTGCGAGGGAATTCATGTATGTTATACTAGGTTTTCTTGACCCGAACCTAGTTAACGCATGTGACCGCCAATTGCTTGACCTATTGCTCACTCTGGCCTGTAAAGTAGTTTTATGTAAGTGAAAGAGCGCCTCAGAAGTGTCCTTTAAAATCTGGCAACAATGGTTATCCTTTTTAAGAGGAGCTGACAACCCGGCGTTGCATTCTTCCCCATGGCGCATATCCCATAAGAAACTTTGGAAATCCCTTGATGCATCATCATTCTCATTTGACCCCCCGTGAGGTGCTATATGTCCCCTTAGTGTGATATGGTTGTGTGCACTATTTTGTGATGAGGTGGATTTTATGCACTATGTATTGTGAATTGGTTTGGTGAATGGGGCAACACCCTTCTTTATGAAATACACTTTTGCAAAATTACACAGAACGTTGGACCTAATTGGAGATCCAGAGACCTGGACAAGGACATTGTATACGTAGCATTTTTTTTGTATCGGACCTATCTGTTTGCTTTTTGTGTTTACTTTTTGTGGATATTTTATGGTTATATGTAATATCACGAGACTGTGTATTACCATGCCTTAGTTTATTTTTCGTTATGACACTGCATGTAGCCCATTTCATGTACTTGTTGACTTTGTGTCTATTCCTTTGCATTTTTTTTTGTTCTCAATAATAATGATTTGAATTAAAAAAAAGTATTGAAGAATTTGCACAACAATATGGCAGGTATTTCAAGAAAAGTTTCTGACAATACAATTCAAATTCAAGACAACAAAACAAAATTAGATGCTCTTATTCCTTTTGCAGCAAGAATAGAACCAAAGAATAAATTATTGCTTGATTTGGAAAACTGTAAATCAGCAGTACAATTTAAGAATTATCAATTTTCCTGATGACTTGGAAGGTCATGACTGCCGAATATATTTAGAAAACCTATTGCCTGGCCTGTTAAGACTACAATTTACGAAACAATTTGAGATATACAAAGCTCATAAAATTCCTTCATACAGAAACCCAATTCAACTAAACCTCGTCAAATGATATTCAAGTTGTTGCATCATCACCATCTTGTATTAATGCAGAAGGCGTCAAGAGAAATTCCATCTTTAATGGTCACCGGTAATAAAAGCTTTATTTAGCAAGACTTTGCTATGGAAACTGTAAAAATCCATACAGAATTTACTGATCTTCGCCCATGATTGTGAAGTTATGGATTTAAATATGGACTTTTCGACCAGTCAACTATGCAAATATGGAAAGATGGCTTCTCGAGGTCCTTTCAACGTCCTGATGACCTTCGTCTATACTTAGGCCAACACGTACCACTCTCCATGGATACTAACAAAAATGTTACATGAGTGACTAGATTATTAAGAGTTAGCCTAAATTGATATATTTCTTTACAGGGCACATTTTGAGTGGTTATTTTTTTTATGCATGTGTGCAATTCAAGAATTAGATTTCTATCTATACGTTGTATTTGTTATATGTTGATTAGTTTTTTTTCTTAATTTCTTTTCTTTCTTTTCTACAGAACCAAGTATATTTTGTCATTTCTTTAATTCTTTATTTTCTTCTCAACTTAATTTCTTTCAACAATGTCTAATAATTATGGTATTAAACTTGTCTTTTAATGTTAAAGCGTTACAACACCTGGTTAAGGGTATTAAAGTTTTAGATTATCTGGCTAGACATTAGGCAGATATTTGTTTATTACAGGAACTAAGTTGATTACACTATCCTAGCGTATATGAACAAAAAGTGGGTAGGCAATATTGCTTCCTCACCTACTCTCAATAAAACAAGCATTGGCAATGCCAATCGGTCTCGCCATATCGATGAGTTTAGTGTTTTTTTTGCCAACACAAAACATTAGAAAGTTAATATGAGATGCAAAAGTAGTCTGTAATGGAATACAGCCAATGTTTTAGATTGTAATAAAAGAATGTTATTACCAAATCAAACGAATGTATTGTAGTATCATATTGTAAAGCATTAAAACCGTGATGAACTTTATATTTGCTTATATTTTCTAAGGAAGGGGATTTTC
Organism: Lissotriton vulgaris; assembly: GCF_964263255.1. NCBI lineage: Eukaryota > Metazoa > Chordata > Amphibia > Caudata > Salamandridae > Lissotriton > Lissotriton vulgaris. The sequence goes on from NC_141698.1 coordinate 1,121,085,066, forward strand.
AAATTGTAAAGAATATTTTTGTAATAACATTTTGAAAGAGTGTAATAATGTATTTAGAATTTCACACTTTTATCTTGGCATTGTAGTATTTAAACTGTGAAAACAAATGTTCTACTGGTATCTCTGTATCTACAGGTTATTACATTTTTAACAAAGTTACAAATCGGAAAGATATTTAGGCATTTAATTACTAATTTGTTTTTTATTTTGCAACATTACAATAGTAGGGCAATTTTTTTTATACATTTGGTAGCTTTTATAGGATTTGTTTAATAAATCCATTAGTGTATATAACTTCCCATATTGCTGGTAAATGTTCCATCATTTAATTTGCCAAATCTTCTGTAAATGGAGTAATGAGAACCAATCCATTACGATTTCGTTACTGATGTTCGTTGATTGTAATCCTTCTATATTTAATAGTTGTGCAGTAACTGTTGTTTCTTGTGTTGTTTTTTCTATTCCATTAATTTGTATAGTTATTGCTTCTGGGGATGCCTCTGTAGGCTGTGAAAAACAAATTTGAAAACATTAGTATGATCGTAGCATATTAGACTGTGTATAATTTATTTGTTAAAAAACAATGTTAATTCTTTTGAATTTTTTGTGTTTTTTGTAATGTACAACAAATGTTTACTTACTTGTAATATACTGTGTCTTGTGGTATGTAGAATCTTCTCATTATTAAATTAATCTATAGTTACATATGTGATTTTGATATATTCACCAATCATTTTTGGGAAATCTATCGCTTCTCACTATAAAGTTATTTTTACGATGTCTGTACTGTTCTTTATAATAATTGATTTAGTTACGTTTCTTGTCCTTCTATAAAAATATTTTTGATGTCTTCTTCCTGAAAAAGATGAAATAGTTTAATATTTAGATAATATATAATTTTGTAACAGTTATAATCTCAAATGTTAGCATTACATTGTGTGGTAACAGTATTGCCAATTGGAAGATAACAATGTATTTTATTTGACTTATTTCTATTATAGTTCCACAGACTGTTATCATTATTTTTAGCTTTGCTTCTTTGACTGCTTTTATTGGTGAAGATAGTGGAGCTGGAGGTTGTAATATACATTTTGCTTCTTGTTCAATTGCATCTGATATTGTTATTGCTGGTATTCTAGTAATTTTGGGTTGTTTAGTTATCAGGATAGAATATTTCTTGACAAAAAAAAATTTTTTTTTCTTTTGTTAATTAAAAGTAGTCTTCAATGTAGCAAGTGGCTTTTATGCTGACAGTTGTATCTGCCAATGCCACATGATAAAGTAGTGTATTATCATGGTTTGCTGTTTTATAGTATGTTTTGCTTGTGCAAGTAATTATATTTGCTTTAATGCATTTTTGGTACAGTTTCTTTTCCTCTGTTGATTTTCCTCTGATTTCTTGGATTGATATTATCTGAAATGACAATAAAAAGTTGTTAAAATAAGTTTCAATATTTTTTTATTGCTATCAAGAAAGCATTGTGATCACCGTTACACAAATCTATAGTTCCATAATTATTAATAGGTTCATTTGAATATATATATGATCCAATGCGGTTTGGTAATTTGTAGTAAAAGTTTGTATTATTTGTTTGCATTGGAAGTGTATTTGTAAGTAATCTTGTAGTAATGTTGTTCGTTGTTTGTTTAAATCTATGTTAAAATCTTCCATAATAATATATGTATAATTGATAGAGTGTAATAAATTGTTAATGTTTGCAATAAAGTTTCAATTGATACATATGGCGGTGTGTATAATATAACAACAAAATAATAATAATGTGTTATTTATATGCAGAGTGAAATATAATATGTCTATTTGTGTTTTATAAATAGGTAGTATTTGTATGTTGTTTTTGTAGTAAATTTCAATGCCATGTTTTGTTTGTTCATTGTGGTATTTATCAAACATTATCTGATGATATTGGGGAAATGAGAATGCATTGTGTGTGTTTTTGTGAGTGGTGTTTATTTCTATTAGACAAATAATATCTGCATTCATAAAGTTAGTATCACTCGTGAATGATGTAGAATGTTTTTGAATTGAGCGTATATTTTGCACAATAAAAATACATTTGTTTTTGTAATTACTTAATTGTGGTACTGACATATCTAATGGCATTTGTGGTCTTAAGCGTTACATTTCTTCTTTTACTTTTTGATGTACAATTATTTTAGTTTCATAAAAATTTTTAATGTCTATGTTTGATATTGATTTAGCTCTGCTTAAGGCAACAATGTAAGTGATGTATTTTGCTAATGTTAAAATGTATCGAAAGTGGTTCGATAGTTCCTCCTTGTGTTCCATGTATTGCCCGTGCTGATGTTTGCCATACTGGGATTTGTTTGCGTATTATAGTTAGATTTTTGGATGAATTGAAAATGTCTTGATAGTTGATGTATTGGTGTCCAATGCTTTGAAATTTCTTCTTGATATAAATGTTTGTTTTCTGATCTTGTGATTTTCTTTATTTTTTTATTATTAAAAGCTATCTAAATGATAATTGGTATATTGGTGATACATTCTACTATCCTAGTTGCTCCATTAGTTAATCTATCATTTACAGCTATATTATAAGTTAGATCATTGCAGTTTTAATGCAATATGTAAAGTATGTGCTAGTCCCATAGTTTTAGTTGGATCGGTTGGTAATTGTTTTAATATGGCTTCTTTTACTTGGTCTGTAATGTCTGAACTAACTATCATTTGCTATAGCTATAAAAACAGGGTATTGTGTATATGTTGAATTAAAACTGTATTGGTAATTTCATTTACTTCTTTGTTTGTTGGCATGATATATGTTATGTTTTGTGTAAAAAAAAAATTCTCTGTAATTCTCGTTGTTTAATATGTAAAATATCTGTTTCAGTATGATTTCCTTCTCTTAATCTGTTTAGTAATTCAGCAAATGGTACGTCATTTAATTGTCTCATTTTTATTTCATATAGTTTAAAATGTGTTATCCATAAATTTGTAGTTAATGTTTCATAAATGTTTAGAATGATCAAATATGTATGTGTCAAAAACTGGTTTTAATTGATTAAAAGCTCCTATTTCTAATATGGATATGCCTCCAAATGGCTCATAAAATGCTTTAATGTCTTGTAATCTACTATGTATGAAAGTAAACATATTATTTCCAACCATTGAAATGTCATCAATTACTAGTACTTTAATATGCATTCATTGAATTTGGAGTATTGTTCTGTTTTTATGAGTTAATTTTTTATAAGTAAATGTTTGGGATACAGGTATTTTGAATGTGCTATGTAGTGATCTTCCATTTATATTATGTGAAGCCTTTCCTGATGGAGCTATAAGTAATACATAAATACGTTCTAGAATTTTGCCTGCTTTTGTATTATAATAACAAATTAATGTTTGATATAGAGCAGTTATTTTCAACTCCACCATCACCAGTGCAAAATGTATAGCAAGGGTCTTGTTTTGTTTTATCTAATTTAAATGATGGTAAATAAAGTTGAATTTTTCTTCCGTTAATTTATGCATTATATTATAGTAATTCTCATCTCTTAACATAAAATTAGTTAAGCTTTCTTCTTCATTATTGCCTCTAATACCTAAATCTAATGACAAGTCATATATTATATGTTGTTCCTGTTGGTTATATTGAGTGTCACTGGATTTTGTATTAAATTGTATATACTGTAAATAATAGATCTTGTATTGTGGCCTCAGGATCGTTATTAAGAGGGTGTGTTAATATTTCATTATTTTATTATATTTATTATGATGTTCATTTACAGTATCTTTTACTTCTTTATATCTTTGATAGTGTATTGCTATTTAACTATATGTTGTTTTCTTCTCTCCATAGACAGTATAGCATTAATAATTCCATATGATAATTTTCTAATCTGCAGTATTGTATAATTTTGTTTTCTGCGCTTGTTTAAATAGTAGTTTTAAGTTATGTGTATATCGCCTTCTTGTACATTTAAGCCATTTATTTCTAGTTCATCTTCATCTGAACTATAAAAATTTGTTTCAGCTAGCAAATTTTCATTGTCATTGTCATTTCAGTAGCGTTTTGCTTTTTTGGGGGGGTTATGATTATATATGGATTCATAATTGGCTAATGTGCCTTGTTCTAATGTTTTTTGCCTGTTGCTATATTTTACTATTGTATTGTCAAATTGTACATTAGTTGATCTTTCTGGTAAGGAATTGATAGTTTCTATGTTTTTCATTAAATAAGTTCTTTTTTCTGCAGTGGTTGTATTTATGAATACAAATGAGTGTGAACTTTTGCATAATGGCATTTGTAGTATTAGGTAAGCAGCTTCCTGGGCACTTATTTCTGTGCAATTTAGGAATTTGTTGCCTGTATGTTTAAGTTGTTCTTTGATACTTCTATTATAATATACTTCTAATGCAGCTTGTGATATAATTTTGTTCATCCCTCTTTGTGATTCACTTATATATGAAATTATATAGCTGGCATAAGCATCTAATATAAATTGTATATCTATGTTTGCTTTCCAAGATCGTGAAAGAATTGGATTATAGACATTAATAAAGCATTCTGCTGGTGTTTTTTTTAAATAGTATTTTGTAACATTGATCTTATACATATAATATATTCTTCTTTATTTAAATGCATTTTAGCAAAAAAGTTTGTGACATTTAATGTATTAAAATCCGGTGTATTCATAGTTGCATGAATTGTTTCGATTTGTTGTTGCAATGTTTTGTCTGATTTGTCAACTTCTAAAGGTTCTAAGATTACAGTTTGTGGCATTGGGTATTTAGGATAGTGAAATATGCATGCTCTTTGGTTTTTCTGATGACAATTTTTAGTGTGTGCATGTCTTCGTAGTTGTTGTTCCTCTGATTTATTACATGTGATGTATTTACTAATAAATTCAGTTACTTATTTGATGTCTGCTATTTCATATTTTGGAGCATTAGCAATCCATAATAAAGCATGTATGTGTGGAGAACCTCTTTGTTGAAATTCTACTCTATAAAAATAGTACATTTGCCAATTGGGGCTTGTTGTATAAATTTACATTTTGCTTCACAAGGCATATTTTCTAATTCTTCTTTTGTGCATTAATTTAAGTTTTGGATTCTTAATAATATATTAGTTAAATAGTGCCATTTTGTTTCAGCAGCAGATAGTGTTAGAAAAAATCTGAGAATCCCAAGTTGTCTTATCATAGCAAAAATATATTTTTGCAATGTTCCCAATATGGGGGAGAACTGCGAATCATTTTTAGTATTTTGTATCCATCATTGTGTTGGAATATGGTTTCTAAATTGCATTGTATATCTTTACAGTAATACATTTGCCATTGGTATAATGTTTCCGCAAGGATTTGTTAATTCTCCCTTGTATTTGTATTACATATGTCATTTTTTTAATTAAAAAAATATTAGTGATTGATTTTGCTACTCTTCTGTCACAATTTTGCAGATTAAAAACAGAGTAGTCAAAGGTAGGCCAGAAGGGGGACCTGGCCCCAACCGCATCCCCCCACTATTGTTTAAAACTGATCTGAATTACTGTGTGGCTGCAATATTACCAGTGTTCAACTCCATAGAAGAAGTGGCTGATATCCCAGACTCCTGGAAAGGCTCCATAATATCTACAATCTACAAGAAGGGAGACAGGAATAAACCTAGTAGCTACAGACTTGTTGCCCTAATTGATGTCGAGGCAAAATACTATGCCGGTCTCCTTTTGGACGAGCTAACAGCATGGGCAAATGAAAAATCCCTCATCCCCATTAATCAGACAGGCTTTTCCAAAAGGCACAGGGACCATCACAAATCTACTTGCCCTGGCGCTAATTATGGATGGCGCCAAAGCAGCAAATCTCCCCCTACTTTATTGGTTCATCGATTATTCGGCTGCTCTTGACAGTATAAACAGGCATAAACCTTGGGCTAAAGTAGCAAAGATGAAAATTGCAGCAGCGCTATTAAAACAGATAATCCACCTACACACTTAATGCAGGCAAGACGGAGGTGCTGCTCCTCGGAAAGAACACCAGTTACTGGAATGAGCACTGGTGGCCCTCGTCACTAGGCACCATCCCACCTCCTAAATCCCTGGTCAAAAACCTAGGAGTCTGGATGGACTCCGCACTCAACTTTCAGACCCACACAAAAAAAGTGGCAGCTACTTGTATCGGCCTACTGAGGAGCCTCAGCCCTATACTTGGCTTCTTTGACGCTAAGGTTCGTCAACTCATTGTCCAAGCCACGATTCTCTCCCACTTGGACTATGCCAATGTTCTTCTTCTTGGCGCCAACAAAGGAGAGATAGCACGACTGCAACGCGTGCAGAACTCTGCGGCAAGAACCTTGGTTGGTCTTCCTCGCAGATGCTCGGCTAGAGCCACTATCTGTAAGCTGCACTGATTAGATATCGACTCCAGAATCCAGTTTAAAACCTTCATTATGACATTCAAAATCTTTAAACTCGGCCGCCTAGAACTGTTGCGACCTCTCCTTACACAGTATGTACCGCGGCGCAACCTACGCTCCTCAGGCCAATACCTACTGAGCGTACCCCACACAAAGCTCTGCCGCACTGGCGGTCGCTCTTTCAGAGTTCTGGGAGCCAAGCTCTGGAACGCTCTGCCACTGAACATCCGCTCTTTGGATAACTTGTCCACCTTTCGGAAGGCCATCAAGACCCACCTGTTCCCCTCCCCTTAGGCCACCTCTGTTCCCACTCTTCCCATACTCAGTAGAGTATCTGTAGTTCCTTAGCACTGGGACGCCTCTTTGCTGGGGCAGCTGTTTGCACTTTAGCAAAACTATAACATAACATATAACATAACACTAACAGTTGGGTTCAAGTAAAACTAAGAACGGGTGAATATCTGTCAAGGAGAATACCAACAGCAAGTGATTGAAGCAGGGGTGCGTGCCGGATCCCACACTTTTTAACCTGTTTATGGCAGACCTTTCTACAGAATAAAACAATAGCACCTCTCATGCACCAAGGTTAGGCGGGCTGTCACTCTCTAACTTACTGTATGCCGACGATGTCGCCCTAATAAGTGTCAGACGAAGTCTTCCTCGGAATCTGATGTGATGATATAAGGGCCCACCTCTCGATACCTCCAATTCTGATTGTAATAATTACACAGAATATTGAAGTGATCAAGCGGAGGGAAAAGGGAGTTGGGAAGGGAACAGCTGGGAGGGAGATCTGAAAAGTTAAGAATACACAGAAATACTTTGCTACTCATATTCAGTAGTTCTTACTTATGACAAAGTAACCAAACAGGTTCTTGTAAACCTCAAAAAGATTGTTCACAAATTACTAGTTTAGTTTTTGCAAATTAAATCTCTTTACTTTTTTGTTCTCAAATTACTAGTTAGTTTTTGAAAATTAAATCTCTTTACCTTTCTTATAAATTTCTCTCAGAAAAGATACTGTTCGTGCTATCAACCTGTAGATAATTCTCTACAAGTTACCATCAATAACTCTTAGCACTTCTTGCAAATCAAACTTGTGTGCCTGCAATGTCTTTGAAACATTCTCATGAATTTCCTATAGAATGCCAACTAAAATCAAATTGCGCTGGTAAAACATTGACACGGATTAATTCTCCATTATATGCTCAAACTATTAACCTCTACACAAATCAAATGCAGGATTAAATTTCAATTCTACTGCACAGAATATTCTGGATTCCCTTAAAAAACGAAATCAGAAAACAGTATTTAAATCTTCTATTTTTGTATAAAGGATTCTTAGATTCAAAATCCTTATTTTCATTGAATTATTCTCATACCTTTAGAGTACGACCTACTCTATGACCTTAAAAGATCAACTGTTCTTCTGGAACCAAGAAGAGGGAAACCCACGAAGAAATTCGGTCCAAAACTGCCTTTAAATCTGCTGCCGATGAAACTGCCACCTCAGGATACTCCCCGGGAAAGGTCTGCACCAACGCTGAAATCACGACCTGCAGGAAGAGATGAAAACAGCCTCCACATGAAGAGATCCTGCCTAGGAACAACCTTCCTCTCCAAACCCAAGAGAATAGTGAGCACAGACACCTGGGTGTGGTCGCGTACATCGACGTAACCACACCCGCGTATTTTCCCCGTTTGCGGCTGCACCGGTAAACCCTACGCATCTCGCGGATGCGACAGCATGCCAAATTGCACGCATCTCGCGGACGCGGTTGCCAAAGTTCACGCATCTCGCGGACGCGGTCACCCTGCCAAACCTCACGCATCTCGCGGACTATGTTAAAACTAAAGGGGACTTAGTGCATAATTACATTCTAGGTTTTAAACTTGTCTGGACCCTTGAACAGAGCAGCCACCTACGTCCAAATGAAAGAGACCAGTGCACCTTCCCACATAGGTGCTTAGGACATGGCCGGAGACTGCGCCAGCTGCAGCTGCTGAGTGGGGCGGGCCCTAGACCGCAAGCCACCCTGGGCCTGACAATAAGCCAAACTCCAATTGGGCTTCAGCACTTGCTAAATACAACTGTCAATCATGCTGCATCTAACGGTTTAACCATCAATCTAGATAAGTCGAAAATCAAGCGGTTCAACCCGAAAAAGAACACAACCGGGTTTCACTGGAACCTGGCAGGTGCACCCATGTAATTTGTGTCAGAATATAAGTACCTAGGTGTGATACTTGACGAGAAAGGTAGTTTTAAGCCACAAAAAGAAGCCATAAAACGAGAGGAAACTCCATAGCGGTAGCTCTAAAATATCTGAAACTTAAAACTGCCGGGCCAAGCTTTTACCCCTTAATACAAGTTCTACAAGCAAAGTTAATTTCAGCTATTACATATGGAAACGAATGCCTCAGGGGAAAAGATGAAGAGACTTTGGAACAAACTGTGCTAAGAGCAGCAAAACAAATCTTTAGCTTACCAAATTATGTCTGTCCCGCGCAAATCAGGCTGGAGCTTGGCCTACAGTCACAAAAAATAGTTTGCAGTGCTGCTTATGTGAAATGCCGGAATAGGATCAGAAGCTCCGTAAGTGCTCTCTGAATTTCCACCTATGGAAAGAGATAAACTTAAGCAGAGCTTGTACCCCAAAGGATTACCTGACCGCATCCGTAAACCGCCTAGGCCTGAAGGAGCTCTAGGCAACTATGGGAACGCAGAATAGCTTTAAGTCTTTGGTAAATAAAACAGTAAAAAAGCTCTCAGTACTCGAAGATAAAGAAATGCTAAGGAGAAGGTTCCACGCTTGGTGTGTGCTGCAGAGCTATACAACACCTGGCTCACAAGATTACCTGCGTGCTGGCTTCAGCAGGAGGCTAAAAGAGAAATACATCTGGTTTTGATTGGGAATTCTTCCTGTCCTCCCGCATCTACCACCATGGAAGCGAACTGCAGAAACAACTCAGTGCCGCCTCTCTGGGGAAGCAGAAGAGAGCATCATGCATCTACTATGCATTTGCCAAGGTCTGGACCTAGAAAGGCGCTTGTTTCTGAAATCTATCTTTAACACCAAGAGTATAAGAACCTGTAGGCAAGCAGTGAAGGCTTGCTTTGGTGGAGGAGACATACAGCTGGCATGCCGGTTTGTACAATTTATGGTGGCGGCAGAGGAGAAAATGAAGAGATCTGGCGCACCATATAACAGTTCTAAATCAAGGGCTTACTTTTCCTGTTCCCGAGATTGGCCTTTTTTTTTTTTTTTTTTTTTTTTTTTTTTACACCCGGGAAACGCCTGACACAATAAAGCTTTACTTCATCGCCTTGAAAACTATTGGGCTTTGGAAAGGCCAAGGACCAGAAGGACCAGTAGTATCTATATCATACAAATTGAAACAGTCCTGATAAATGCAACTATTAATTCTGTGACATTTAAATATAAATGCAATTCTTAAGTTCTTTTAATCTATGTTTTTATAACACAACCTTCGGACTAAGGATTGACTAAAGCTCATTTGTGGATATAGACATTCTGTTGGAGGAAGGCTCAACCAATCTGAAAAGGAAAATATGGGCCAGGCCACATCCTCCCATGAAATTGTAGTGCACTATCTTTATGAATTTTTTTACTTGAGCAATCTCCTTTTTGTAAAGGTTTTTATAAACGTGTACAATAAATATTTACTTACTTACTCTACTGTCACATCTTCTTAATTCCTATTGGCATATTGTACTGTAATGTACATTTAAATGTTTCTCGTCATTACTAGGTCTTCGCTCTCAACAAATGTTGTTGGAAATACTAACAATTCTAAATCTTTGTCCTCATATAATCCTTTAGGTGAGTAATGTTCAGCTGGTGCTAAATACAATATATTAATTGTTTCAGTAGTAATAGTTTCACAAGATAACATAGTATCTACATTGCCTGCCCTTATGTTGTCTGTGGCATCTGATGAATTATTGTTCTTGGTGTTTCACTTTCATAGTTCATTTCTTGTGGTGTATATTTCCAATCAGGATTAACAGTTATTCCATATTCTCTAAATATGCTACTATTTATTGCTAACTATAATGTTGCTCGTTATACTTTATTTGGTCTTACATTTTCAAAATTTGTATATGATTTGTGAGCTAATTTTTGTTTTAATTTTATAGGAATTGTCGTGTTATCATTATTTGCCTTGGTATTATTGTATTGTAACTATTGCCTTTACATCTGCATGTACATTAACAACAGCACCTGATAATGACTTTTGAAAGCCATGTGGTAAGGTTTTAATTTGTAGGAAGGGAATTCTTGGACAAACTAATCTTTTTTCTAAAGTATGCAAATGTAATTCACTTGGAATATGTGAAAACGTCATGCCATTAACAAATGAACATGTTGATAGCAAGTGTGGCATATATAATTAGTTATATTATGGCTTATGTTACATTGAATAAATCTTAGTTTTGTGCCAGCGTTGTTGGTATTTTTTAATGGTTGTATATGTCATAATTGATTACAAATGTGTTCTGGGCCATAAAGTATTTCTTTATGAAAGTTAATTATAGTAGTAGTTATTTGTATGTTTATTTGTAAGGTTGAATTAATAGTATTTGTATTGTGTTCGTATTGTTGAAAACACTGTTTTATGTTAGTTTGTTTTTCTGATATTAAAATATTATATTTCCAATAATGTATAATCCTTAAAACACTAATGTGTCAACAACCCCACAACACACCATTTCTTTATAAAATGAACAGAATTACAACAAAGAAACTTACCGACAATGCTGCTGAACGAACACCTCCTCTCTTCACTGCGAACACTCTTTTCCAAAAACCCTGAAACCCAATTTGCCAGCCATAATGTCTATGCACGAACAGCCATCCACATCTGCTGTTCACACACAAATGTAAGGACACCGATGCCCCAACAAGTACGAACAAAAAAAGCAGCATACAAACAAAAAAAATACATGCTACACAAATAAAATGTACTCAGCTGCGGCTCAAATCAAAAGACAAACTCCAGACCACGCAGCAAGCACACAATCGGCAGCGGCTCAAGCGGGGCAACATCACGCACCTCACAAGCATCTTTAAAAAAGGGTTTTTAACACGTGCATCCCAAGCCTTTTCTAAAAAAGGTTTTTAACGTCATGTACACTTTAGCAACAGGAAAAAAACATTGCTTTGTTTTCTATTGCAATAACTAAAAAACATTTATAAGTGCCTGGGAACACACTCAGCAGGGGCTGAAATGGTTTCAAGTCTGTCAATATCACACGCTTGCCTCGAACATGAAACAAAGCAAGGCACATTAAAGAAATAGTTCTCCAAAAACCAACAAACCAAAAAAAAAAGAAATAATAAAAGTAAAGGGGCCAATAGCCATAAGCGTGCCCAATAGCAAAAATGGAGGGACTTGGAACACGATCAGTCAATAGCAAGTACTACATTTTGAAAGACACACTCAATAACAAACGGAAAAAACGAGGCAGAGACTCACATAGTAAAGCATATACTGCATGTCTCAACAAGACATCGCATGCGCTGCCTAGGCGAGACCTAAAAAACGGAGTTGCTATCTTATTTACAAAAAATTAAATCTTCAATCATTACATAAGTATTCTGATTCTAATGATCTTTTTCTCATAGTTAAAATATAAATTGATGCCATGGTCCTGCACTTGATTAATATGTATACGGTCCCGAGAAGGATGACCCTGAGTTTTGGTCTCTTTTTACATCATATGTCTTAAAATTGGATAATGTTTCACTTATTATTGGAGGTGACTTCAATCTTATAAATGATCCTTTATTAGATAGATGTTCTCAAATCAAATATGGTCCTCCCAAAGCCTTTTTTGTTCTTAAATCTTTTTCTAAAGCAACTAAATTAGTGGATATCTGGTTTTTACATCATCCAACGGACAATTTACTTTTTTTCCAATTCTCATAATTTATATTCTAAATTAGAATTTCTATTAATATGCTGTTCCCTCTATTTCTGAACCCACTATCCAAAACATTGATATTTCGGATCATGCTCTTGTTTCATGCATTTTAAATCCTACAGTATCCCAGCAATCTCTAGGAAGATGGCGTATGAATACAAATAATGTTCTTAATAATGAAAACAAACCCAAAATTCTATAATCAATTCATGAATATTTTATGTTTAATGCTGAAGGTTCTACATCAATTATAAGCCGATTGGATGCCTTTAAGGCATACATTAGGTAGGTTACAATTGCATTTATGGCACATACAAATAAGACATTCAACACACAAATTAACGAATTAGAGAAACAGATTGCTAAATATCAAACTTCTTTTTATTACATCAAGTGATATTAAATACAAAATACATTTGCAGAAACTTCACTATGAACTAAACTCTATTTTAAGTACAAGAGCAGGCATACAAATCTCTAATTCAAAAGCTAAATTCTGTTTTAATGCTAATCGAGCTAGAAGATTTTTAGCAATCTATTTGCGTATTAAGAACGATAAAACTCAAATTAGTGCAATCCACGAATCGGATGGACAAACAGGCATATCTCATACAGCAATAGTGAATGAATTTATGAAGTATTATTCAGAGATATATACTAAACCTCCCACAAGTGATTTATCACTTATGGATACATTTTTAGAGAAGTGTCATTTACGTCAAATTTCTCATACAGTTAGAGACAGTTTGATATGCAAATTTCTATTGATGAAGTACTCTCAGCTATTAAATACCTAAAGTTGCATAAATCTCCAGGCCCGGATGGTATTCCTGCAGAGTTTTATAAAGAATTTGCAACTCTCCTGTCACCACATTCATTCAAATTATTTACTCATTTTGGTTTACAGGAACAACATAGGGGTCTTTTACAAAAGCTTTATTTATAGTCCTTACTAAACCAGATAAAGTCCCCCTCAATGCTTTCAAACTATCATCCTATTGCTTTGATTAATCAGGATTGGAACCTTTACACAAAGATCCTGGCAACAAGATTAGCTTAAGTACTGCATTCCATTGTGCATATTGATCAATCAGGTTTCATGAAAAACAGACAGTCAATAAACAATGTAAGATTATGCAGTTGTGGTGCATCAATAACTCAACCTGCTGGCCTTCTAGCCTTAGATGTAGAAAAGGCTTTTGACAAAGTACATTGGCAATATCTCTTCCATACATTGACTGCATTTAATATGGGTTCCTCATTTATTCGTATGATTTCAGCTTTATATTCAGGTCCGTCTGCTCAATTTGTAATTAGTAGTCAGGGGTCTGATAAATTTCTACTTTACAGAGGTACTAGGCAAAGATGCCCGTTATCACCTTTACTTTTCTTACTTGTAAAAGAATGTTTGTTACTTGCGATTCGAAATCCCAAAGAAATTAAAGGTCTTACTATTAACAATGTTCCTATTAAAACGTCTGTATACGCTGATGAAGTACTTCTCTATATTGGTAATCCAGCTTCATCAATTCCTTCATTATTAAATTTAAATAATGCTTATTCGCAATTTTCAGGATACTCACTATATACAAAATAAATTCCCTTAAATGTTCATTGTTTACAAGTAATCGTTTACAAAATCAAATACCTGGGTATTTTTTCACATAATATAAAACAATCGATTACATTGAACTGTGAATGTGTCCAAAAATGGTCTGCTCTCCATTTAACCTGGTAGGGGGAAGATAGATTCTATTAAACTGTGTTTTGCTTCCAAAATCTTTTACCTTCTATCTATTATGCCTATACAGCTCCCTCTTGAATTCCACAAAAAACTTGATAGCGTTATTACCAGATTTATTTGGAATAATAAACCTTCTCGTATAAGCTATAAGAAATTGAAGGTTGTCGAGAACAATGGTGGTTTAGGTATACCTGATTTTGTAAAGTATAAAGCTTTCATTTTAAAGCAAAGTACATTATGGTTTCAAACTGTCACACCTAATAATACTCATACTGCCGCTCGCAGCTGGACTTTTGGTGTTTTGCTCCCTTTAACTACCAGGAAGCGTGGGGGACTACACAGACCAGGAGCCCACTGACGCCACTCACCTGGGCTGCATCATAACCCCGCCCACAGAGCCATATCACGGCTCGCGGCCGGACTTTTGGTGTTTTGCTCCCTTCAACTACCAGGAAGCGCGGGGGACTACACAGACCAGGAGCCCACTGACGCCACTCCCCTGGGCTGAATCATAACCCCGCTCATGAGCCCGTTAGAGCCAGGTAGAGGCTGGGCTGGGCCCCCCCTCTAAGGCTCAGGACCTAACCAAGGATAGCTTAAGTGGTAACATTCACGCCAGTTATTATTTGCGTATTGCAGTTAATTGTACCTGAAACGTTATGTCAGTGTGCGATGGAAGAGGGAGGAAAGGAGCGGGAACAGGATATGTTGCAGGGACTCTTGATCAATTTATAACGAGGGCCTCTTCAGTCTTGGCACACGAAAATGCACTTACGGAACGTCGCCTCTCAATGGATCCAGTATTCTCAAAAAGATCATTCTTGGGGGCCATCGTGAATGAATCGACGCCAGAAAAACTAGGTCAGCCTTTCACCGTTATTGTACTGCGGGAAGAGACTATAAGTATACAGGACACCCCAGCTCCCCCAATACCCCGTAGCCCAGGGATGAACTTAGCAACAAACGTAGTGACAGGGGTGGTAGCAGTACATGAGGAGCCCCGTTCACTAGCTCAATACTCAAAGGGGGCCACTGTGAAAAGAAAGCGAGGAGCTACTCGAGCTGGTACACAACAGAAAGGGAAGAAGTCTAAGACTTCTAACCAAAGCACTCAGAAGGAGATCCCTAATTATGACCTCTCGACTGCTAAAGCCCCTCAAGGAGCCCAGCCAGGGGGATCTGAGCTAAACAGTGCCGACCCAGTGACCATAATGGGCCCAATACAGAACGAGGGAATATATTGGAGGAAAATAGGGGCCCTCCTAACAGCTCAGCTGGAGCCCCTCGTGGACAGACTTTCCGCAATTGAAAAGAGACTTGGGAAGGCAGAGGGGCTGATAATGCACACTTTGGGCAGTATTGAAGGCAAAATAGAGAGGAGTGACCAGATGAAGAAATCAGGACGAGAGGGTGACAGGGAGGGTCCATCTGGTAGTAATCTTACAGTCACACCAACGATTGGGAGTATTGTGAAACCACTAGTTAGGGATAAATCAGGGGTTGAAACTGAAGGCAGGGGAATTGCAGCTTTTGTCAGACTACAGGGGGTGCCGGGTTACGAGGAGAGGGGAGGAAACAAGGTAAAGAAATTGCATTCCCATCTAGATTTACCCCCCGATGGCTCGCCATATGTTGCTGTCTTGACCGGGGTCCCTGAACAAAAATTGGAAGTTGAGGAATCCTATGACCAACTGAAAAATAAAACAACACATTGGTTAAATCTTAATAGACCGCTGCCCCGAGATACTCACTGCAAGATTCTCTTTGTGAGGAGAGTGAGTTGGGTGGGACATAGGCAAAAAAACACACCAGGGGATTGCATTGTTGTGAATTTCAAAGAACCAAAAGTAGCACACTATGTCCCCCAAGGCCCCCAGACATGTGCACGATCTAATATCCAGGTGCAAGACTTAAGTTACTTTTACAAGTCAGAAAACATTGGGCACAACTTTGGGCATTTGGAAAACTATAGGGGGAAAACGGCGCAGTTAGACAGAGGGCGAGGAAGGGCTGATAGTGAGAGGAGTGAGTTACTGGATACTGTCGCTCCGGGAGCACACATATATGAGAGCCCGGTAGCCCAAATGAGGGATGGGCTTGCTCTCCCGTTGTTTAACAAATATGCACCACTTGGCTGGGGAAGACACCTCAGCGAAGTGGACAGACTACCTGAGGAAGAGACAGGCAAAGAAAGGGAGTCACATCTAATCTCACAAACAGGGGAGCTTTTGGATGACGTACCTCTGAACACGGACCAGTTGGCACCACGTAACACACACAAAGCTAGATCTAAAGAGGCCCAAATAAATAATGATCCCACTATGACCACCTGATCCCCCACTAGTGGTTCCGGGAGCGCCCTCGAATCAGTGTCCTGGAACGTGGCGGGTTTATCTGCCAAATTCCAAAACACTGAGTGGCTTGAATATATCAACAGATTTGATATAATCTGTGTGCAGGAAACCTGGGAAGTAGCTCACACAAATTTCCACTTAGCTGGGTTTAAGTCTTTCGCTGCCCCAGCAAGTAGATCTGCGGCAGGCAGAGCAGGGGGGGTCTCCTGATATGGGTGCATTTGGGCTTGGAAGGGGTCTGGACGGACCTAAACTGAAAGTCAGAATGTATGATAGCTGTACAGTTTAAAGATAAGGACCTTAATTTAATTTTAGTTAATTTTTACAATGCGGGAGGATGCAGAGCAGGAGAGCTGGACGAAAGACTAGGGTCACAGAGAGCAGGACCAGGGGGTAATGGCTCCCCTGATTTCAATAGCGAGGGATTTTAACTGTCACTTGTGCCCGAAATTGATACCGCTCACAGTAGATTGGTCCTCATGTAATCTAGAAGAAGGAGCCCACTTCGAGCACACGGCGGAAGGAAAAGAATTGAGTAGGGTACTGAAATGTTACACAATGGAACACTCAATTGATTTATTATCCATTGAACTCTATAAACAGGCTAAGCCCACCTTTAAAGGAAGAGGATGCATTTCATATATTGATTTTATACTTGTGTCCCACCAGTTAAAAAATAGAGTTTTGGGTTTTACCGTTGACTGTAGTGGTTTTCAGTGACCATAACCCACTAACATTGACGTGGCAGTGCCAAATGTTAATAAGGCCATAAGGAGGGGTTGGTGAGTATTAGGGAGACGGACACAGACCAAGGTAGGCGTTTAAAATGGTCCAAACTTAATGGAGAAAGTTTCTATAAATCACTCTGGGAAGAGGGGAAACAGTACCTGGAGGTGTGCTGGCTTTAGCAGTGAATGGCCCCCCGCTAGTGGAGATGGCCTAATGCACACGCCAAGGCAGGGTACGAGAAAGAATGAGCCCAAGTGGTTCGATAGAGGATGCTCTTTAGCCCAAAGGAATCTAAGTCCCGCTCCTAAGCATAAGCAAAGGGATAAATTAAGGGTCATGCACTGTAGACTAACTTATAAGCAGGCAGTAAGGCGCCGAAAGAACGCCCTCCAAACTCAAACATGGGAGGATTTGAGAGGAGCGGCTAGGCGGAGAGATCAGCACACTTTCTGGATGATAGTTAACAATCCTTGCTTCCAAGACACAAACAGCCCGCAGATAGCGTCTAATGTGCTCCCTGAACAGTGGGTGGAGCACTTTAGAGGACTATACAACAGGGGGACTACTGAGATTCAGGAGTATGACACGAGTAGGGGGGTGGGGGAGGTGATGCTAGAATTCACCCTAGAGGAGATCACTTGGGGTATCAGGGGCCTGACCCGAAATAAGGCCCCAGGACCGGATGGGATACCTCCGGACCATTTTTTAAGCAAGGTGGATTTGTGGGGCCCAGTCCTAACAAGAGTGATAAATGTGACCATTGTCTCTGGGCTCCCTTGCTCATGGTCGACGGCCATAATAGTGCCAATTTTTTAAAAGGGGAGTAGGGATAGCCTCCAGTGTTACCGCCCCATCTCCCTGATATGCGTGAAAGCTAAAGTACTGGGCAGAGTAGTTTTGAATCGCCTGACGAGTTGGGAGGAGGAACATCATATCCTTACTGATGTGCAGTATGGATTTAGGGCCAACAGATCTACGACCGACCAATGCTTAAACCTATACCTATTGGTGACAAAATATATAGTTGCCAATATTGAAAAGGTTTATTTAGCTTTTATGGATCTGGCAGCAGCCTTTGATTGTGTGAACAGGGAGAAGTTGTGGGACATAATGTCCAATCTAGGGGTGGACACTGACCTCATTACAATTTTGAGAACCCTACATCTGAATACAGGGGTGCATCCTGGCCCCGTTCTTGTTCTTGCTGTATATCAATGGTCTAGAACAATCCCTAAGCAGACTGCAAGTGGACTCACCCAGAGTAGGCAGTAGAGCGATCCCAGTCTTGCTCTATGTAGACGGTGCGGTCTTGCTGGCACATACTCCACTTGGACTGCAGCTTCTGATAGAAGGGTTTGTGGATTTTAGGACTAGCCATGATTTTTCTGCCAACTTGACAAAATCGTATGTCATGGAGGTGGGGCCCAAATGCCCGGGAACATTTTAAAATTATAAAATAGGCACATTTAGCATAGCAAATGTACAATCTTTTTCATACCTGGGAATTTTATTTGACAGGGGCTTACATTTTAAACCACTGATTGAGGAACAATGCAATAAAATAATATCCAGCTCAGGGGCAATAATGAATTTCGGTCGCAGATTGGGGCGATGGTCACCTGAGCAAATGATGATTTTATATAATTCTGTTACTCAAAAGTGGCGTATGGGGCAGAACTGTGGGGGATGGCTGAGGTAGCTAAACTGCAAATAGAGGAAAACAAATATCTGAGAAGGCTCCTCAAAGTCCCACAGTGTGTATCCTCTCACATTATACACAAAGAACTGGGCTGTGTGTTCTTAGAGGATAGGGTGGGGTGGGGAGCAGGCCTCTGCTTGCATGGCTAAAGATTTGGGTCAACCCAGAAGCAAGTCTGACAAAACAGATAATAATGGACTGCTTGGGGGGCGGGGGGGGATTGGGGAATGAACATCCCATGGCTCAAGTACGTTAGGGGTGGTTTGGTAGGCTTTGGCAGTGAGGATCTTTTTCTGACGCCATCGTGTATAACAAAACGGGACCAGGTCAGAGTAAAGGAGATGTTTTTCAAACACAAAGCCATAGCACGAGAAGTTAGGGACAGAAATAAACAATCAGTTAAGGCACATGTTCTAGTGAGGTCCTGTGTAGGAATGGAGCCTTATCTCGCCCTTATACATAATGCCCAGGACAGATTCTTATTAACACGTTTTAGGCTCAACCTTTTACACCACTTGCCGAGCCGGCAGGTTTTAGAAGTTCAGTTGAGTCAAAGGGTCTCTGCGGCTGTGATCAGTGATCTCCGCAGGATGCCCTTCATTTTGTATTATTATGCCCATTTTATTCAATGCCCAGGCGTCGTTTTTTAATAAGCTTGCTGAAGAAGGGCAAATTTAGACACGCGAAAGAAACTCTTTTATATTTACAAATGGCCCAAGATCCCCTGACTTTATTCTTTGTGACAAATTTTTTACGATCATCAGTTAAATTGAGAGATACTAGAGGAATTTGCTGAGTACAATATTACCACAATTTCTATTGAAAGGTGGAGGGGGGAATATTAGTCTTGAATATGAACTATGTAACTAATCAGCCACTGTATCTCTCTTATTGTCTTATTGCTTTTTTAACTGTATATGTTCTCTTTTAAAATGTACTTTTATGGTGTTAAATGTAAAATGCTGTATAAAGAATTTGAACTGAACTGAACTGAACGGTACTACTCTTATTTGGCTTAGTATTGAACAAAGCTTGGTTGCCCCGTTTCCATTGCCAGCATTAGTCACCATGTCTAAGTTAACAAGTTTGTTCTGGAAATCAACTATTGTGAAATCTGCAACATTGATATTAAATGATTTTGATTCAGTTTTCCAATACAGAATGGCATTTACATTACACTCATTGTTATGGTATAAACCTAGACTTAAGTTAAATAGGTTCACATTTTGGAATACCTGGATTACTTTATCTTTTCAGGATCTACAACTATTGTTCAAACTAAAATCTACAGATAATTATAAATATGATCCAGTATTCAATACTAGACTCTTTCCATAATAATTTTCCCCAGAATGTGACATCTGATATGTCTGTATACATACAAACCCTGTCCTCCTCTTCCCATGCTGTATCTCTCTTTTATAAACAATTTAATGGAAGCACAAATAATAATATTATTTTCTTAACTTCTTTTTGGACTAAAGAATTAGATATTGTATTATCCTTAGATATTTGGCAGAAAATCTGGCTGAATAACGTCTCAGGATGGTTGCCCATTTCTATATATCAAACAAATACATTTATTTTATTCAATTGCTTATGGATTCCTTTTAGGTTATTTAAACTAAAGCTAAACTATTGATTTCTTTGTATGTTGGAATTGCTCTCAGTCTCAACAAGGACTGTTAAAACATATGCTCTTTGATTTTCCAAACACTAGTAGGTTTTGGAATGATGTTTAGACTATAGTAACAAAAATATTGAATATTACTGATATATTGCCTTATACTAGAATGATTTGTAAATCAGTCTTTATTACAACAAAATTGACAGCTCTTGAAGGCAAGCTTTTAGATTTTTTTATCTCAGCTGCATTGAAATCTATTACTGCTAATTGGAAAAATGCTTCATTACAGTAAGTAGGTACGTGGTGGGCATGGATACTTTTTTCCAAAAGAGGAGCCAATTTATCCCTTACAGGTGTAATTCATAACACTTCTAATTATCATTTATTTTGGAAACCAATTGATAATTATATAGCTTTACACCCATGACTACATCTAATCTGCTGAGTAAATGATTAATTGTTTAACTATTCTTAATACAACTACGTGGTTCTACTAAAATTTTACTAGCCATAATAACGTGTAAACTTTTGTTCTATTAAAGGATTTATCTATTTTATATCTTTTATTCTTTTCCTTTTTTATTATTCTTGTCTTCCTTTTCTTTTATTACAGTATATAATTATATTTATGGTAATGAAGACTGTTTAGCCGATACTAAAATGTTAAATAACTGTTTGATACTTCACTAGTTAGCAAATATAACGTGTACCTTTTTCCAATACTCTTTTTTGTATGGTCTTGTTTATATATGATCAAAATCAATGAAACCAAAGAAACAAGATGCCGGTGGCTGTAGGCATGGCGGCCAAGACAGGGCCATGGCTGGGTGCATGGCAGCCCTCAGAGAGCACCCGTGAATGTCGCCTCCTGACTGCTGTGGCTGGAGCGGCGATGTGGTGATGTAAGAGAACGCAGCTTGAGGAGGCTTCCACGCAAGACCAACCTTGGCGATCGAGAGGCGCTGGGCGGGCTGCATAGGCTTTCAGCAGGTCCCTTGTGCTCCTACGGGGGCTGTGGGAGAGGGCATGCTTGGATTTTCACGAGTGATGTGAACTTGGCTGCTGGGCCTGGGAGTGCCTCCAGGGGTCAAGACGAGAGGTGGGGGCTGGAGAAGACGTCAGCCCCAAATGTTGTGGCCCAGGCAGTGTCTGGTACCTGACGGGCCTGAGAGGAACAGGAGCCGCCCTCAGAGAAGAGAAAATGCTGCGCCTTGCCCAGAGAAGTATGTTGAGTGAGCTGGGTTAAGTGGGGTGAGATTAACGGAGGCCGAATAGACCCACCTGCAGAGACCCAAGAGACACTGAGCATGCTGTGGCCGGGCAAGTGGCGGCCTCCAGAGAGGACTGTGAGTGGCACTGCTCCAAATGCGGTAACTGGAGAGGTGGTAAGGAGCCGCTGGGGGCCATCAATCTCAGCTTGAAAAAGCTGCATGGGACGACAAGGATGGACCGCTTAAACCTCAGTGCCGCTGCCCCCTGGGCTCTGACTGAGGCTGTGGGGTGCCCGCTCCGATTGCCAAGGCAGAGGTATAGCTTGGATAGTAAGATTGGAAGGGAGTGGAGGTGAGCTCCAGACTGTCTGACAATCAGACTCTCATATAATGTTCAAACACATTATAGGGGAATCAGGGTGCATGCGAGGGACTTAAGGGGCAGTGGAAAGGAATGTGGATTGGTAGAAGTAGGTGAGACAAACACAATTTTTTGTAAAATATCTAATATTCTGAGGACTTTGAAAACAGAGTTGGAGTGTGTGTGTGCGTTTGTCTATGTCAAAAGCACAGGTGAATTCCGACTGACATCTCAAAATACCAGACTGTAAGCACCTGTACCCAACTATTTATCAGAAAAAACATTTATCAAGGGGGGCTTACACCCCAAACACCCCCTGAAACACACCCCTGGCCACAAGCGAAGCAATCTTGGTTGTTCAGGCTGGGGCCACCTCCACAGGACCACCTTGAGAAATTGTGGCTGGGAGGGAATTCATCCAGAGTACTGCACTTAGTGTGGCTTTGGGGGCGGGGGGGGCACCCTGCACCTGGCAGGGCTGGGCTGCCCCGGAGTTCGAGCCCCCTGAGTAGAAGGGTGAGTGAGGACCCGCTGCACCTTCTCCCTCCCCAAGAGAAGGGTGATTATGAGTGGGGGCTGAGAGTAACGAGAACATGATTACCACCCAGGCAGTGGGTTGAGGGAGATTCTGGAGCATGTTGAGGCCTAGCGGCTAGCATAGCCTGTGATACCATGCTGCCAGTAACTGGCCATCTAGAGATTTCTTTTCTGCATCTTGCATATCCTGAGAGACCCTTATCTTCTACAAGATTGGGCCGCTCCCGAGCCAGACACGGGCATTTGTCCCTCAGCAGTGGTTCCCCTGTGCCTGCACTGCCCAGTGGGTCTGATCTTCAGCCTGCGACACCTGAGTTGAAGATGGTCTGGGGGCCCATAGAGGGCAGCATCTGTGTAGTGCTACTGGAAAGGGGCCCAGCTGGTGGTGATGCTCAACAGCGGCCTTCTTGAGATGACAGTCTCTGGCAGTCGCTATAGCATCCACCAGGGGAAAGAAGAAACGCTCTCTTAAAGATATGGTCACAAGGTTGGCTGTGGCCGCGACTGGGGAGGGCACACTAGCTCGGAGGCCAGATACAGAGATGGAGCGGGGCGAGGAGGAGGCCCCATTAACAAGATCCTTCATGGAAGTACTCTTTGCATCTGTTTGAAAGGACATTCAGTCACGGTAGAGCTCAGCCAAGATGTTAAGGAAGTCAAATAAGTTCTGGCAGATGTGAGAGACACAATGTCCACTCTCGAGGACCACGAGTCCAGCCGCAATGATATTGACTTTTTGCAGCAGGAAATTATCCGACTGTGAGAAGTAGTCTATTATGCGCAAAGCACAGGAGGCCTATCGCTTGCAGTTCAGAGGCCATTATATAAAGACCTGGCAGTGGTCACTCTCCAGAGTAGACATAAAATTTAATTAACACTACCTTCCCCTTGAACAAAGGCATCTTCTACAAATAGGGGTATGCATTTAGCCTCATCTTCTACTGGAATTAATTATTGCAACTATGAGCATTTGCTCCGATTCCATCATCTAATTAGTGGTCCTCCTGGAAAAAGGAAGTAACCTGAAATAAAATAGCCCCCAGGTCCCTGATTACACTGAGTGTGCAAAATGAGCAAACAACAATTTCCTTTCGCCTATTTATTCACCTTCTACCATCTATCTATACATAAATCCATTTACCCTTCATCTAGCCTTATCTATCCATCTTGTTACCTTTCATCTGCCCATTCTCAAAATTTATCCATCCATTCACCTACACATTTATGCTTTCATACATATGTATACCAGTATATTCATGCATCTGTCCTTTAACCTATCCATCAATTCTCATTGCTCCATCTATCCATTCACTCTATCATTTGTCAAACTTTTCACCCTTCTATCAGACCTCTCACCTCTCCATCTGTCATTGGTGCACCCTTTCATACATTCATTTCTCCCACCATTCAACCACTTTATTCCACCTATCCATTATTGGTTCCCTCCCTTTCTTTGCCTTTCTTATTTATCCATCTTGTTTCTCTCACACTTTTTTCTTACCGTTCTCTTTCATAATATGAGAATTTCTAACTATTTTCCCCAATTTTACTTGCTTTTCTTTCTGTTTCCTTCTCTGTACATGCCAGCCAACAGCCCAAACCCCTCTTTCAGACATTCCCTAACAGACCTGTATGAGCTTTTATCCCCAGATTTTCAGACAGTGAAGGTTTGAAAGGGCTAATTCGCAAGGCATTCAAGACTATTGGCAGCCCCAGCTTAAGCTGCTATAATGGAGGGTGGGGGTGTCCCTATGCCACTGTCTTGGATGCTAAAAATGGGCAGACAAACATGAATGATTAAGATTAATGCGGTGGGATGCACACCTGACACTCCCATGGATACCCCACGCTTATCACATCCACATAGGCTAGGATGGAAAGTCACTAGATCCCATCCCTACCTCTGGAAGCCACACCCCCTAAAAGAAATTAGCTACAGTTAAGGCCAGGTGACAACCTCCTCGTCGAGATACATATTTGGAGAAAATCTACAACTGCTGATCTAAGCCAGGAACATGAAGTGCCAAGACAGAGATTATGTAGATGGCTAAATAAAAAGCATTTAACAGAACAACATTATCATATCAGATTTTCTATCCAGTAAGTCTATTCAAGTTTGACTAACAATGATTATTATAGATTCTCCACATGAAAAGGATAGGGATGGATGGCCGAGTCCAATTAGCGAGGTTGACACATATGACCCCATGCAGTTGATGACTTGTACATGGATAGACCAGTGGAGATATTGCCATCAATGTTAGAAATGATCGATGATTTGTGGTAGTTGTTGGGGCTAGTATTTATCGGTTGAGATTGGAGCCAGTCAAACTTTGCCTGTGGTCTGCTACAGACAATCCCAACCAGTGTTCAAGAGCACTGAAGGCCATTGACTTCAACAGATTTAGAATGGAAAATCCCCTAGAGTGAGTGGTCCTTGCTACATTAAAACATGTGTATGCCTCTGGTGGGCCTGTGTCCAGATTCTGAGAAAAACTACCAGGTGCCACAAATTTAGCAAGAAATGAAAAAAATTAATTTGATCTACCCATCACGATGGGCAAGAGATGTTGACATCCAATGAAAACCTTAGATTCTCGTGTTCGGTCAAAGCTGGTTGTGGCATCTCAAACTCCGGCCCATATACTAAAGACTACAAGGACATCCCTAGACACCTCAAGCTTAATCTTTACTGCTATTCTCTCGCATAGATGTTGCCTCCTTGAGATATGCAAGTGTGAGAAGTTGGCCAGGCATATGATGTCCACTATTCTAGTGGGCACCTTGCAGCAGTCCAAAAGACCCTTATTGATGGTAGATTGTAAAGTCAACCTTATAGAAAGCTATCCTAATGGTAGCTGTGGAGAGCAGCCTTCAGGCTAAGACTTAGAGGCGAGTTAAGCAAGTTGTTTTACCAGTTATAATCTCTTGAATGACCAAATGAAAGCACACCACGCAAGGTGTATATCAAATATATATGTATTTAATCTAAACACAACCCCTCTGGTCTCTTTATGAGGTCAGAGGTAAAAGTACAATACAAGAAACCTAATTAGCATACAATAAGTTGCACAGTTTACATTATGCCCTAGGGGCCTCACAAACCATATACTAAAATTGTGGTGTAAGAACCATGTGAGGGTTAGAAAGCAGGCCTAGGGCCTGCAGAACCGCTGGGGCTACCAGGAACCACCCCAGGTAGGGACGCATGAGGCCCACGGGGGACGCGTGCAGTGTCTAAACACAGCCGCGGATCACCATTGACTTTCGATGGAGAACGAACAAATTTCAATTTTAGAGATTATGGGCACGTATAGGTGAATTACGATGGAACCCTTGTAGACTTAGACACTTCGAGAGTCAAGACTAACGGGGGCACTGGAGTACTAGAGTTACCTCATCCACGGAAGCCGGTGCATAGGTGTCTTTTGATGTCGGGTTTCGGTGTCGATTCCAAAAGGGAGCTGCGAAGAAATGCTGCAGTCGACCAGAGGAAAAGTGTCCAGGTGGATCGGAGATGGTGAGGAGAAGATGCCAGCTGATGTCGGGTGATTTCAGGTGAACGAGATGAAGCTTGACTCTTCAGCCACGAGAACCAGGAAGCGTCGACGATGACCAGGAGCTGGATTCGAGCTGTCTCACAAAGGATGTTGAGTGCTGCAGCATCAGAATCCGGATTACATCCAACAAGCCTTGGCAACAGCAACCCGCGCAAGATGTTGAGATTGGCTTCAGTTCAGAAAAGCAAGGTCTAAGGGACTCCTCCTTTAGAGAGGAGTGACAGCACGTCTGGAGCAACCAGGAAAGCTCAGGAAATCAAAGATTGTCCTTCGGGGGGGGCTCACTAGCCAACGGACTAGGAACCGCGAAGGAGCCTAGAGCAGAAATGCACAAAGCCGGCCCACTGGACATTCGTGGATTGTGGGGCCTCTGAACTTTGGTGCAAAACGTGCTCGGGGCAGGGGCTTCAAATACCCCAATGCACAACTTCGGGAAACGTCGGGAAGTAGGTGCAGTTGCAAAAATGCAGGATGTCCAGGAGTTCCGGTCCCACGTCTCTCGTGTCCGCTACAGGTCTCAGCTTTGCTGGGAGCGCAGGTCAGCGTGAGAGATGTCTGGAAGTCTGTGTCCTGTGTAACAGATTCTTTGGGATCCGGCAGGAGCCTCGAAAATGCAGACCGGCAAAGATACTTTTGTTGCCTGTTTGAACAGGGTGGTCACTCCTTGACCACAAGGGAGATGTCTTCCGTCTTCCAGTCGATATGGAATGTCGAAGGTCAAAGATATATGTTGCAGAGTTTCGTCCTGGGTAATCTAAAGTCCCAGGAACTGGGATCCTATTCTTACAGCAAGTTTAGGGGTTGGACTAACTCTAGGGTCCTACCTATGGGAGGACCTGGGAAGGGGGTGGTTACACCCCTTCCCCTTTGTCCAGTTTCGCGCCAGAGCTGGGGCTGAGTGCCCCAGCAACCAGTTTGAACTGAGAAATGCATGGAGCACCTTGTGTGCCCCAGGCAGTGTCTGAAAAGCATTCAATGAATGCAACCCACGCTGCCCCAATACACTAAAGCCTGTCTGGGGAGTTGCTAGCACCTCCCAGGACCGGAAACCTATTGTCCAGGCCTCCCCTGCCGGAGTTTTGTCCAGCAGCAGGAGGGCAGACTTGCGTCTGTGGCAGCAGCATCCATTTTGTGATGCGGAGGCTCTGTTTAACTTTAACTGGGTATACCAGTATGTACATGTCTTCTCCCTCTAGAAGGGTGGAATGCTACCCCTGCCGCCAGGACTGGCGGGGGTAGTATTCCAAAGTGTTTGACACCTTACACGACATGTTTTGATAAAGCCAAACCAAAGTTAGCATTAACCGCAAGGATTATAATGCACTTAGGAGTATATGTATTTGAGCTTATATAGCGCACAGCTACCCGCAGTGGGTTTCCCGGCGCTTGCTTAGGGAACCCGTCCTGGTATTCCCCTGTGAGATAACCCCAGCAGGGTATCCACAAGGTGAAAGCCAGGCATCCCGCCGCGAGGGGCCGTTGTGGAGATTAAGCAAGCTATTGCCCAGAGTCGCAGAGTGTGAACCCGTGAGTCGAGAAGGTACCGGAGCGAGAGTTATCGAGTCCGTGGAATTTTTTTTTTTTGGCCCAAGACCCGCCGAGGCGGGGAATTGAACCCTGGTCCAGGGCCGATCACAGCTTCCGGGTCTGCCGCCTCTAACCCCTGAGCCACACTTCTCCACTGTCTATATCATAGAACAGCTATAAGGAGAAGGTTACGAAAGCTGCAGAGGGGCTCAGCTCATGCTAGGGCACCCTCTCACACAAAACCAAGCACTCTGCCTCCAGGATTGTCAAGGCCTGCCATAGGAGTGACTTATAGGCTAATATGTGTGTATACATATAAATATATATATCTATGTACGGGGTGATTGCACCACCTTACCCAGGCTGCAATTGCAGACCTGTGGTGTCAGTTTGGAAGGCTGACCAGGGGTGGCAAAATACATGCTTCATCCCCTGGTAGGCCTCTGGGGTACCTAAGCCCTGGGTACCTAGGGTACCAGCTACAGGGACTCACAAGGGTAACCCAGTAACCAATCTGGAATGTACCTAAAGTACATGGTATCAATTTAGAGAGAGAGAACAGCTAGGCTGTGGTCAGGATTAGCAGGGCCACAGCCAGACTAAAGTAAAAAAAAATCAGTGAAAAAGTGGGGGGGAAACATAGGAAGCAGACCCTACTCTCCTACAGAAAGGGTGTAGCACTATGTGGAATTGGGCAAGGAAAGGCTGCAAGCCATTTAAAGATCTGTACTAGAACAAATGGGGAGCCATTTTTGTCTACATATTTGTCAATGACTACGTGGCAGCCCAAGAAACTCTTGACTATGCAGTTAAAATGGCAGAAATACACAAAGGAGTTCTCAACATACCCTTTTGGTAACACAAGTCTGTGCAGGAACCGTGAGTTGGACCATAACCTTTTCTACAGTGGATGGACATATTTTTTTAGAATAATCTTTACATGCACAGATTAGGGTAAATATTTGAGTGCAAGCATTAGGTTGGACATTTCTTGTTAGGTCAGGAATGTAATCTCAGAAACATACTGATACAATTTCACTGGGAAACCAACCCATCATGGTGAGCTTCCTGCCCTCAAAAGGCCAGTAGTGCTCTTCCAATTATTGTTTCCCTCCAAAGATGTTGACAAATTTCCAAGAACAAAGGAGGAAATAGCAACCTGCTTCCTGCCACATGAAATCTCATTGTAATAAACGTCTTCCATTGCTGAGCCTGCTGGTGTATTGTGCCAGTGCTGAGTAAGGGTCGAAAAGGCAATTTTCTCAATCAAAACCAACTGATCTCAAGTGATTAAACAAAGCATTTATCTGTTGAAGCACCTTCTCTCGTGATGTAAAGGAAACTTTTCTTTTAGAGTGAGCTGTGTTTGACGTAGTCAGGAAACACATCGCATGTTCAACATTTCTTGCAGCCATACACATCAGATCACATGTGGTTCTTATGAGCACCGTCTGACCATCCTAGAGAACACCAAATGTTTCTTCATTATGTCGGGATGTTCTACAATTCGTCCAGGTGAGATCTGTCTTACCACTGTAGAGTGCTGTTCAGCTGGAGTCAGAGTCCCAGAATACAAGTGCCACAAACCTTCCCCAGTAAATTCAGCTTCTGTGTCTAAAGGTCCAGAGAATTATGGCCCTGTTGGATCTCATTTTACCTGCAAACTTAAAGAAAGAAAGGTTGACAAGGAATAATGTTGTGCTTCTGTTCACGTCTGATGGAATAAGGTCTGGTACAAACAACTGTAAGAAAAGCCTCTGTACATATATTGTACATTGCTTGTGCACTGTAAGAGCTTTCACAAGCCAAAATCTAAAAAGGTTGAGCAGGTGCTGAACAAGACAGTCAGGTTGAGTGCTGTAGTACATTTTTTAATGTAACTTAAGGTAAAGGATAATCCTGAGAAAGTCTCCAGGGTCTCAAATGTTTCTCATATGGAGACTAAGAGTGCTGTAAATCCCTAGTCACTTGAAACATGAGGAAAAGGCTATTTGTGCAGGAAGAATTATCTCTTGGAGAGCTTTAGCCTCACCAGCAAAAAAAGGCTTGGTCCACAAAGTTCTTGCAGCTTGAAATAGGAGATGACACTAGTGACATTGATTTTACTCCTCAAATATGAATCAAGCTTTGGCATCTGCCGCCTCAGAATCAAACTCTCAGGCTGTGACAGCTTCTCTTTCACGACCACCTTCTAAATGCTGAACCTTATGACAACAAATCACAAATGTCATAAGTGACTGAAAATGAAAGCGAGTCCATGTTCAAACTTATTTTCCAATTATCGGATATCAAATGGTTGTACAATGTGCATATGACTTTAAGCTGACTGATTATATATCTTTTTATGTAATAAATGTTTTTATTTATTGCAATCCCACTTTTATGGGAATTTGACTGAAATAAAGTACTTTGATTGAAGGCGAGCATGACACACTCAGTAAGATTGAAAGGCTATCATTGGCAGAACAGTTGGATGAGGCTCTGGCTGACTCATCTCCATCCCAAGGAGAAAGAAATACATAAACGTCTCCTCAAAGAGTATAAACTGACAGTAATTGAGGAAAAGAAGGCTCATTTTGTTGACGGCCTCCTTCAACTCTCCTAGGGACTTGTTTAAGATCGTAGATTCCCTTCAGACGCCGGACCCCATAGTGCGATCTCAGGAACTGTGTGATAAGATCTCTACTTTCTTCCACACTAAAATAGTAGTTATCTATAATGCTCTTGAATCACTCAACCATGATTTGGGTGTTCCGTCTTTCTCTGCTTCTCCCACTCCTGAATGCCAGGTGAATGAACCCCGCCCCAATTTCCTTAACTTTCCTCTTCTCACCTCTGAACAGCTCAACCTCCTCCTTGATAAAACTAAATCTGGATCCCTTCTGGATCCCTGCCCTCTCAAGATACTCAAGGATTGTAGGGAGGTGGTGTTGCCTCACCTGCTAGAGGTGATGAACCTAGCAATTACTGAAGGAATTTTTCCTCTTTCTTGGAAAATGGCGGTTGTCAAACCTCTTTTGAAAAAGGACACTCTGGACCCTGGGGTTATGAAGAATTTTCGCCCAATATCTCTGTTACCTGCACCAGCAAAAATGCTTGAGGCTCATCTTAACCATCACTTAAGTGCCTTCTAGGATGACTCTAGCCTGCTGGACTCATCTAAACACGGCTTCCGAAGAGCTCACAGTACCGAGTCTGCCCTTACGGTGGTCATTAACAACATCCACTCGAAGCTCGACATGGGCCAGACCACCCTTCTGGTCCTGCTCGACCTGACAGCAGCCTTCGATACCCTGTCTCCCTCTGTCTTGGTCGCGTGCCTCAGGGAGACGGGAGTTGAGGCCCCAGCTCTAAGCCTCCTGACCTCTTTCTTTAATCAAAGAGAACAGAGGGTGAAGCTGGGCGAATTCCTCTTCCCCTCCAAACCTGCGCAGCGTGGGGTCCCCCAGGGTCCGTCCCTAAGCTCCACACTTTTTAACATTTTTGTGGCCCCACTTGCCAGGTTAGTAAGATCCTTTGGGTTAGAGGTGTTGCCATATGCTGACGACACCCAAATCATGGTCTCCCTCTCTCAATCGGTGAGTATCTCCGCTCTTAACTTTAGGAACTGTATGGATGCAGTTTCTCAGTGGATGACTCAGAACTCCCTAAAGTTAAACGGAGAGAAAACCGAGGTTCTGATCTTCTGGGGTAAGCAGGACATCTGGTCGAGTGACTGGTGGCCTCCGTCCCTCGGAGTGTGTCCCCTGACCCCTCAATCTGCCAGGAATCTGGGTGTGCTGATAGACACTACGCTCTCCTTCGACCGTCAGGTCAGTAGGACTGTTTCCCGCTGCTGTGGTGTCATCAGGATCCTGAGAAAGATCGCACACTACCTCTCTCCGGAAGCCCGGAAGCAGGTCACTGTGGCTCTAGTCTCTTCCAGACTAGATTACTGTAATGCCCTTTACTCAGGCATCAATAAGAATCTCATTCAGCGCTTACAGATAGTGCAAAATGCGGCGGCCAGGCTGGTTCTTAGCATTCCCAGACTCTCTTCAGCCTCCTTGGCCAGGAAGAACCTGCATTGGCTACCCATCCAGTCCAGGATCTCATTTAAGATCCTTTGTCTTGCTCATGGGGCCCTGTATGGATCAGGCTCAGAAGGCATCAGGTCCCTCCTTCACCCCTACTCTCCTAGTAGAGCCCTCCGCTCGTCTAGTAAAATTCTTTTGTCTGTCCCTCGGTTCCTCAAAGTCAGGTGGGGAGGGAGGGCCTTCTCCTCCCTGGCCCCTAGGCTGTGGAACACTCTTCCCCCTGAACTGACAGGACAATCCTCCATCTTGCTCTTCCATAAAGCATTAAAACTTGGCTCTTTGTAGAGGCCTACCCGTAGTCTTGCATTTGAATAAACTACAAGCTGTAATATTTTTTTAGGCGCCTTGATGCCCTTGGGCTAAGTCGCGCATTACAAGACTTCATTCATTTCATCATTCATCCTGTGAGGTCCATAAGAAAGCATACCAAAAACAGGGCTAAGACAATGCATCCTCACTTTTGAAGCAGGAGGCACAATTCTTCCATAAAATCCCACCTTTATTTACAGGTTCTGCATAGCTTCCCTGTCTGAAGAGCAGCTCTGCTTAGTTTTTTCATAAATGATCCCATTCATAAGTTAATGACTGCTTTCCTTCTCAGTTCCTCCACGTGCTGAATGTCATTGCCTTGCACTGTCCATATTCATTAACTGTGTGGTGATTAAAAAGGCAAGCAACATTTTGAAGCTCCATCCTCACATCCAATTTTGCCAACATATATAGAAAAAAAGAGCTGAAGGATTTAAAGATACAGCTCACACTGATGATCTCAGAACAAACCTCAACAGTAATGCGTAGCACCGCTGTACAGGGACACTCATGTCGCTGCCTTACCAACCTGAGTGACAGGAACAGCTCTCACTAATGACAACTTGATCATGGCTGAATGGTCCCAGAGTCCCAAAAAACGGTCTCCTCCTTAGCAACCTAATAGCACATTTTAATGCAAATGAGGATCCAGAAGAACAATGCCACAGCACCGAGACCGCCCTTATCGCAACCACTGACGACATCCGAACCCTACTCAACAACGGGGAAACAGCGGCCCTCATCCTCCTGGACCTCTCCGCAGCGTTCGATACTGTCTGCCACCGCACCCTAGTACAACGCCTCAGCAACGTCGGTATCCAAGAGAAGGCACTGGAATGGATCATCTCGTTCCTCGCCGGAAGAACCCAGAGAGTCCGCATCCCCCGTTCAGATCCGAGGCCACCGAAGTCATCTGCGGCGTACCACAAGGATCATCACTCAGCCCCACCCTCTTCAACGTCTACATGAGCCCCCTCGCAGCCATCGCACGCCAACACAACCTCGACATCATCTCCTACGCCGACGACACCCAGCTGATCCTCTCCCTCACCAACGACCCTGCCACCACCAGAACCAACCTACACGAAGGGATGAAAGAAGTAGCCGAGTGGATGAAGAACAGCCGCCTGAAAGTGAACTCGGACAAGACGGAGAAGTGTAGCTCAATGGTTAGAGCGACAGACCCTGATGCAGAGGTCTGGCCCGGGACCAGGGTTCAATTCCCCGCCTTGGTGGGTCTTGGGCTCAAAATTCCACGGACCTGATAATTCTTGCCTCATTGCCTATTCCAACCATGGAGTCCCACTCTGCAACTCTGGGCAATAGCTTGCTTAATCTCCACAACGGCCCCCACAACGCTAAGGATGCCTGGCCTCCACCTTGGGGGTGCCCAGGAGTGGACACCTCACAGGGAAAGCCAGGATGGGTTCCACAGCGGTATTCGTACAAGCGCCTTGAGACCCTTGCGGGTGAGTAGTGTGCTATACAAGTATCAATTTACAATTTTTTATTTTACCCTTGGATCATCACCCTCTGCCTGGGATGACTCCTGGTGGCCCCCGGCCCTAGGCAGCACACCCAAACCAACGGACCTTTGCACGCAACCTGGGCTTCATCCTGGACTCCTCCCTCTCGATGACCAGATAAGTCAACGCCGTCTCATCATCGTGTTTCAACATCCTACGCATGCTCCGATAGATCTTCCGATGGATCCCCACCGAAACCAGGAAAACGGTCACCCAAGCTCTCATCACCAGCCGACTGGACTACGGTAACACCCTCTATACCGGAACCACAGCCAAACTACAGAAAAGACTCCAACGCCTCCGCACGACTCATCCTGGACATCCCCTGACATAGCCACATCTCCGGACACCTGAGAGACCTGCCCTGGCTCCCAGTCAGCAAGAGAATCACGTTCCGTCTCCTCACCCACCCACAAGGCCCTCCACGACCTGGGCCCCAGGTACCTCAACAACCGCCTGACCTTCTACACCCCCACCAGCCAACTGCAATCGACCAGTCACGCCCTCGTCGCGGTTCCACGCATTTGAAGAGCCACCATGGGAGGAAGATCCTTCTCCTACCTGGCAGCCAAGACTTGGAACTCCCTCCCCATCCACCTCCGTCGTACCCAAGACCACCTCTTCTTCAGGAAGCAACTCAAGACCTGGCTGTTCGAGCAGTAGCGGACCCTCCCTTCCCTCCCCCTCCCCCCCCCCCCCAAGCGCCTTGAGACCCTCTGGGTGAGTAGCGCGCTATACAAATTTCTTGATTGATTGATTGATTGAAAAATTACCAAGAACGAGAGGACTCTCTACTCTGAAGTCTCGCTCACAGTAAGTGTAAAAACTGACCGCCCTTGTGAGATCCAGGCAATGCAACCTCTCCTCCTTTGTGGAATGAAGCGTGGGATAGAAAGATGGCAGGGTGATAGACTGAGCCAGGTGAATGTGACTGGCAGACGACACTCAGCGCTTGTGGCTCACTGGCACGTCTCACTGATGTAATGGCAACCAAAAATACTGTTTTATGGCCAACAAACGAAATTGACAGCTATGAAGGGTCTTGAACAGAGCCCCCATAAAAAAGGCAGAAACAAGGCTGAGATCCCATTAAAACATAATAAATGGAGACTGGGAATACAGATTAGTCAATCCTTTAAGGAATATCATCACAGATGGGGATTTGAAGAGGGAAGGCTGATCTGAGAGACAGAGGAATGCTTATGTCAAATAACGCTTGGCGGCACCTACCACACACCCTATCTGTGCTAGAGAGGTCACAAACTTGAGGATCACAGACAACCTGGTTGATATTGTTACGCAAGCACCATGTAACAAACTTATTCCATCTTTCAGAGTACACCGATTTCATGGAAGGACTGCAAGCAAACAAGATTACGTCTATCATAGCTGAAAGGAGCTGAAATGAGCCCGCTCAGCTTTCATGAAACCTCCTCAGAACCCAAGGAATCAAGAGCATGAGGAAATCAAATCAAATCAAGGGTGAGTAGTGAAGCAGAAAGAATCACTTTAACTGTGTGCCTTCAGCTTATTACAGAAGAGATAAGACTGCACTTTCTCTTGCTTGTTTTCATAGCACACTGCTGTAGCATTGCTAATCAAGATCTGAACAAACAGACCATGAATGGCAGGGAGGCAGCCCTTTAGGGCCAGACAAAATGCCTACAGTTATAGCAGGTTGATACAAGGCCCCTCATCCTCTGGAGACAGAGGCCTCTGATCTCCGGATCCCTCAGTACCTTGGAGTAGAGGCATCAATCACTACTGTGGTCACGGTTGAAGGGGGACCAAAGGATATTGCTCAGAGTAGGGACTTATTTTTTCCCTGGCAGATATACATCCACTGCATCTTTATGGAAGATCAGAATGGTGTCCGACAGATCTCCCCCAAGCTGGAACCACTGTCTGCAGAGACACCACAGCAGAGCCTGCACGGGCTAATAAGTATGACTAAGAGAAAACAGGAAGCCTGGATGCGTAGGTCCAGCAAGCCTGGGAGTTGCACGCCTTCCTGGAAAGATGGAATCATAGCCTGGATATCTTGGATCCCCTGGAGAGGAGGAAAGACATGAAGACATTGGGAGGGCTCGAGACAAAATCAGAAAAAACACAATTCGAACTGCAGAGCTACCATCAATTGCAGAAGGAGCATCACCACCTCTGGAGACTCTGCTTTGATCCGCCAGTTATCAGTGTACAGGATAATCAGGATCCTCGACCACCTGTGATGTGCTGCAACCACCACCATTACCTTGGCAAAGACGAGGTGGCGATGTCAAGCCGAACACAAGAAACACAAAGTGGTAATGGGTGGATCCTACCACAAAACACAGGTACTTCCTACTACTGCAGTACTATAACACGATACATCCTACAAACTGAATAACACCAACAAGTCTCTCATTTCCAACACCAACAGGACCTGAGCGAGGGTCAGCAACTTGAACTCCTTTCTGATTGAACGTTGAATGCCATCCTTCTTTCGATCAAGAAAGTGTTTTGAGTGACAACACTGCCCAATTTCGTGCTCTGGCACCAACTCCACTGCTCCTTTCAAAAGAAGCGCTGCCATCACTGGTTTTGAAATCAAGGAGTGGTCTCGGACATGTAAGAATGTTAGGGGGGGTGGGTGTGAAGAGTATCAGGGAACAGTAGGGTGTACCATCTTTCCACTATTTAAATAACACACTGGTCCACAGAGATTGTTGTAAATGAATCTAGGACCCTAGTGTAATTTTCCAGATTCATGCCCTTATATAGGTATAAACTTTCCAATCCTTATATAGGCATGAAATCATTACCATATTTAGACTGAGCCTATACAGTCCAAATACGGCATGGCTCCTCCCACTAAGTTCCGAGAATCAACAACGATTTCTTAGAAAAACCCGCTTCCAGCAGCTAGGGACTTCCCCTCGCCTGAATACTAATTTATCTAGGAAATCATGGAGTTTTCACAAAACTGGGTCTTTGAGTGACGTTATTAAGTCCAATCATACGTCAAACTCGGCACCGTCAAAGTATAAATATGCCTACATTTGCCCAGACAAACACACAGTGGTTTGGAGCAGCTCGACTAACTACTTGCCCGACGCCCTGCAGCAGCAAGTGCAGAAGGAAGCCGACCCTGCAGCTGATGCACTGAGAGACGCTGTCTTTTCTCCAGCCGAGAAATCCAGCTCCAGTGTTTCCAGGCTAACTTTGCAGGTTGCTGGGAAACCGAGTCCTGAGAGAGAGATACAAGACCTCCTTCATTCTAAACCAAGGTACGGAGCCGATTAGACCATTAGAGAATTCTTGGATAGATTCTTGGCAGAGAAATACTAAACCTAAGCTACTCCTCACTTACTTCTTCCCTTGTACTAGACTTAGGTTAGGTACACCGGGTTAGGCGTATTTTAGAAGCACCAGTTGAGTACTTTTAGTCATTATTTTATTACTGTATGTATTTTATATGTTTTAGGCAACTTTTGGCTTCGAAACCATATCATGCTTTTACAGTACTACTTTATAATACTTTTCGTATTATATGCCCTGTACTTTATAACCAGTATTACGATTGTAGCAGTATATTTCTTATGCTTAAGAAAAAAGACTGTTCAATAAAAACTTTTTATTGAAAAACGCCCATCTCTCTATTTTCTCAGCACCTCTGGTGAAACAAAGCATGCACAATTGACTGAGTAAAATAGCTATCTATTGTTTACGCGACTCTAGAGATTAATTTCTTATTCTTGGGAAACAAAGTTGTCATGTTTATGCGGTTGTCAGAAACTAATCCCTTCTTGTGAATTCAAGAAAGTTTCTAGTTACCTCTGAGCTAGCTGGCACTCACAATTAAGTTTAATATATATGCTAGAGATCTAGTCGACCTCAGTCCTACGTCTAAACTATAGTATATGTTATTCCAATGCGCAGAGCCTATTAGGAATATAGGAACTACACTACAAGATGACCTGCCAGGCCCAAAGAAAGGAGGACACCCAACCTTCCCCAGTCTCCTGGTTTTCTCATAAGGATGAACTAGAGCTGCTCCACTGGTTGAGATGTGGAGGAGAACATAACAACGCACTGCAGCCCTCTTCCTGTTGCGTTTCCCCTGCCTCTGTACTGGCTGATGAAAGGCTTTGGTGGCTGTCCTTGTTGGGATTAAGCTTGTTGCTGGTGACAACTGAAAGCCAAAAAAGCTGAGAAACTGCCTGCCTGTAATCCCTTTGGGGTGGATGTTATAGGCCAAGAGCGAAGAGACCAAGCCGTTACCCTTAAATCTTTCCAATGCAGAGTTCATTTTAACACCAAAGAGGTAGGCGTCGTCAAACGGGAGAAACATAACGGTAGCCTACACATCTGAGGAAAACCCAGACTTGCGCTGCCAAGCACATAAGCATATGGCAAGAGTGGATCTCATGGCTTGAGCTATTGAATCAGCTGTGTTGAGCCCTCAATTAATATTGTGCCAAGAGGCGTTATCCTTCGAGACCTCAGAACAATTCCCCTCGAGGCCTTCAGAAACATGTGGGCCATTGTTAGATTTGGGGGTCTCTGTTTGGCACAGGTAATTAATTGTGGCAAGCAGAGACCCTCTCCTCTAGTCAGGACAAGGGGATTACCCTAAAAAATAACCCTTGCTCACCCTCTAGGTAGTGTGGCGCGAGCAGACAAGGCTTATTTTAGAGCCGTTGTAGGTTAAGCATTTGTGAACACATCCAGTAATTCAGTGACAACACCACAAGGAACACCACACTAGATTTATATCAAAAATAGTTACTTTTATATGGAGACTTAGCACAAGACCATATAACGACAAAAATACCCACAATACTGTTAGCAATAAGAATTCTCGTTTGGAGTATCTTAAAAGTTCTGTGCGATTCGTATTCCTTGATTCGGCCCTTACAGTGATAAAAATACCTACAAAAAGAGTCTCACAAGCGCCGCGGACGCTCCGGTTCGAGGCTTACAAAGAGGCAGGGTGAATCGTACACAGTACCTTGGATGGAAGAGTTTGTCACGGACAATGCAGTGAAAACAAAAGCGTTGCACGCGGCAGTGTCCTTCTTTCATGGTGCGAGTTACGGCTTACTGGGGCCCAGAGTCGCGTTGCTTGAGGGGACGGTGCTTTGTGCAGTAAGGTTGCTGTTCGTTGTGGCGTACGAGCCGTACCTTGAGAGTTGGCGCCTCTTAATCCTTTGAGCGCGGTGCGAAGCGGACAGTAGGCTGCGGTTGCGCGAGACGTAGGTCAACTTCATGGTAATTTGCTCCCCTTATTTGCGAATTTGCAAATTTTTAGAGTATGATGAATTGCATTTAAGGAATCTCAATTTGAGATTCCTTAAATGCAATCAAAATTTAAGAAGTCGCAATTTTGCGATTTCTTAAATTGCGAAAATTTAAAAAATGTTAATGCATCCCAAAAATGGTAATTGCATTCGCAAACGGCCGAATTTTGCGATTCGCACCGTTTGCGAATGCAATTTCCTTTGATGCATGTGGCTGCATATCTTTTGTTCTCTGAGGCCAGGGGGCCTTTGCCTAGTCCAGTCCAGTTTTTGAGCACTTTGTTGACATGACTCTGACTTTTCTATTCAGTGTGCAGGGCAGAGACATCAGACGCTCCGCAGGGGATGGAGCCAGCATTGTGGTGGAAAGGCAAAGTCCTATTCAGAACCCAGGTGTACTCCTCCCACCCATCTGGA
The DNA here is from genome assembly GCF_964263255.1 of Lissotriton vulgaris. NCBI lineage: Eukaryota > Metazoa > Chordata > Amphibia > Caudata > Salamandridae > Lissotriton > Lissotriton vulgaris. Next base: position 1,121,124,369 of record NC_141698.1, read on the forward strand.
TGTAAATCTCTCAATTCACCACAGGGGTGCCCCCGCCTGTCTCCTGGAATTCCCCAGCCCTGTCACTCACCGAAACCAGACAGCAGATACACATCCTAGCAGAGGCGGGCTGAAATGGTTAGGCAAGCAAATACCTACTTTCTAAAAGTGGTATTTGAAAACACAGAATATTAAAATATACTTTACTAAAATATGTATTTTATTACTCTGAGTTCAGGCATACTAAACTCGAATTTCTACCATGTTCCCTGAGTCTGTTCGGATCATAGAGTGTAATAATTCCTACACCCCATTCTAGCCTATGGAGAACAGGTAGCCTTGCAATAGTGAAAAACGAAAATTGCTGTAGTTCACCATTAGGACATGCCACACACAGCAGGGCTTGTCCTACCATATACTTACAATGCACCCTGTCCTTGGGCCTACCATAGGGGTGACTAATATGAAGTTAAGGGAAGGTTTAGGGACTGGCAAGTGGGTGCACTTGCCTAGTCAGCATGACAGTACCAGACTGCACGCAGGCTCTGCAATGGCAGACCTTAGACACATTTTACAAGGCTGCTTCTGTGGCACAACCAGTGCTGCAAGCCCACTAGCAGCATTTGGAATTACAAGCCCTGGGCACTCCTGGTGCACTGTACTAGGGTCTGACAGTAAACCAAATAAGCCAATCATGGAATCCAATCAATACAGCAATTGACACAGGGAGCACTTGCACTGTGGCACTGGTTGGCAGTGTGAGAAGTTGGCCTGGTATATAATGCTCACTAATTCTTAGTGATCACTTTGTACCATGCCAAGCAACCCTTATGATGATGGTTGTAATTCAACCTTGTAGACCAGTTATCCTAGTGGTAACGTGGACAAAGCAGTCTTAGGCTAAACTCTGAAAGGCATGTGAAGCCAGCTGTTATACCATACACAACCCCCTTGAATACCAAATGAAAGGGGCACCACACAGATATATATTGAAAATATATATTGATTTATTAACTATAAAATCCCCTGGACTCTTTATGAGCACAGAAGCACAAGCGTTAAATCACAAGACAGTTTAAAATACACAAAAGTTGCACAATATGGATGAGCCCTAGGGGCCACCTAAACCATATACTAAGAAAGTGGTATAAGAGATACCAGGAGGAAAGTGAAGAGGCCTAGGGCCTTGGGAATCACTGGAGCTATTCGAGACTAGCAACGACTAAGTCGGGAGAGGCCCACGGGACTCGGGTGCAGTGTTCAAAGTGCACGCACTTTCCAATACAAAGTCTATGGTGCGTAAAAAGTACAAAGTTAGAAAGTTAGGAACCTTCCGAGTGACCTACGGAGTTAAAACTTTAGACACAGGCCCTTGAGATGTGTACCAGTGCAGGAGCACTGGCGGAGCTGAGTTACCTCACCCACAGGAAGCGGGTGCACAGGGTCGAAGTAGTGTCGGGTTTCGTCACGCTGGTCGATGGTGCTTGGAGCTGAAGATGCTGCAGGCGGCTCGATGAGAAGGGTTCCGGTGGATCCAAGGGTGGATCTGAAGATGTGAAGACCTGAAAGCAGAGGGGACAGTGTTCAAAGTCACTAGCCAGTGACTACCGTGGAACCAGATTGGAACCAGGCGATGTCGGGTGCAAACAGGCGTTGTCGGGTAGCTTCTTTCTGCAGCCACGTGGATACCCGGGGTCGAGGACGTCCAGGAGTCGGTCACGAGCTGTCCCACGTAGGCTTCTCGCTGTTGGCGGTGTCGGCGACCTGATCGGAGCAAACAGGCCTTGGCAAATGCAAGCCACGCAGAAGTTGAAAGATGCTGTTCACTCGGACCAGCAAGGTCAGGGCGGGTGCTCCTTTTCACAGGAGCTTGGGTAGGTCTGGAGCAACCAGACCTGCTGTGTAAATCTTCGGGTTCGTCGCCAAGATGGCCGCTGACCACGTGGCTAGTGGCCGGGATGGCGCGTCGAGTGGCACAATGCAAAAGGGCCCCACGCAGATCGTGGAGATGCTGGAGGGCTGATCTTCGGTGCAAGGGCTGCTCGGTGGTGGGGGTTCTCAGTCCCCAAAGCACAACGTCGAGGATACCTCAGAAGCTGCGCAGTCAGCTTTTCGAGTGTCTTCCAAGAGGTCCGGTCCCACGTCACTCTGTGCCTCCACGGGTCCCTTCTTTGCAGGGACTGTGGATCGGGCTCTGAAAGGTCTGGGAGTCTGGTTCTTGTCGGGCTCTGGGCTCGGTCTCCGGCGGGAGGCGGCGGCAAAGCAGACGTCGAGTTGCTGGTTGGTACCTGTGTTCACAGGGTGGCCACTCCTAGGCCACAAGGGAGATTCTCTTCAGTCTTCTGTGCAGCAGAATGTCGAAGTCCAGTCTTCTTCTTAGTTTTAAGTTGATTCAGGATGATCTGCTGTGCAATGGCACTGCTCCCACTCTTATTCCCAATCTGAGGGGTGGATCACCTACTAGGTCCCTCCTCTGGGAGGAACCAGGAAGGGGGGCGGTTACACCCCCTTTCCTTTGTCCAGTTCCGCGCCAAGCCTGGGTCTGGAAAGTCCCAGGACCGGTTTGGACTGGCCTATGCACGGGGACACCTTGTGTGCCCCGGGCATGTCTGATTCTATTCAGCCCTGTCCTACCCAATACACAAAATCCTGTCTGGGGTGGTGCTCGCACCTCCCAAGGCAGGAAACCCTTTGTCCAGGCCACCATCTGCCGAGTTTCGGTCAGCAGCAGGAGGCCAGACTTGTGTCTGTGGTGGCAGCGTCCATTTTGTGATGCTGAGGCTCTGTTTAACTTTAACCGGGGTTAAGGCTACACACATGTCGTGTCCCTCTAGAAGGGTGGAATGCTATCCCCATCGCCAGAATTGGCGAGGGGATAGTATTCCAATTCGTATGACACCTTACTCGACATGTCTTGATAAAGCCAAACCAAAGATAGCATTTAACCGCGAGGATTATAATGCACTTAAGAGTATATGGTATGGCAATATCCCGGAACAGCTTAGGGAGTGGTTCCCGACCGCTGCAGACAGGCTCAGCTCATGCTAGAGCACCATCTCACATATTTCCAAGCACTCTGCCTCCAGGATTGATGAGGCCTTCCATAGGAGTGACTGATAGGAACATAGGTGTCCAGTTTAGGGTTAGGCACAGACATACTGTACCTAAGTAAGAGGTGGTTACACCGACTTACCCCAGCTGAGTGATCAGCCAGTTGTGTCAAATATGGAGGCCAGGCCAGGGGTGGCACAATACGTGCTGCAGCCCCTGGTAGGCCTTGGATACACCTATGCCCTGGGCACCTAGGGTGCACTAATACAGGGGCTCATAAGGTGAACCAGTTCCAATTCGTAATGCACCTAGAGTGCATTGGCAGTAATTTAGAGAGAGAACAGCAGGCTGTGGGTCTGATTAGCAGGCCCACAGCCACATTAAGTCAGAAACCAGTGAAGCAAAAAGCAAAAATTTGGGGTGACCATAGGATAGCAGACCCTACTCTCCTACATAACCCCCCCCCCCCCAAACGCAGGGACATTAGACTAACCTTGACCAGTTGTGTCTTCATGTTCTAAGTGGAAGTACCTGGAGAGACCATCTGCGTTGCCATGGTCAGTCCCTGGGCGGTGCTCCACTGTAAAGTCCATCCCCTGTAGGGAAATGGACCACCTGAGTAGTTTGGGGTTTTCACCCTTCATCTGATTAAGCCATAGGAGGGGCTTATGGTCGGTCTGAATCTTGAAGTGAGTGCCAAACAAGTATGGTCTCAACTTCTTCAGGGCCCACACCACAGCAAAGGCCTCCCTCTCTATAGCTGACCAACGTTTCTCTCTGGGGGTCAGCCTTCTGCTAATGAAAGCAATGGGCTGGTCCTGGCCATCTACATTAAGCCGTGAAAGCACTGCTCCCACTCCCAACTCAGAAGCATCTGTTTGGACAATGAACTCTCTTGAGTAGTCAGGACTCTTCAGGATAGGTGCAGAGCACATGGCCTTCTTTAGGTCATCAAATGCCTTTTGACAGATTTCTGTCCACTGAACCTTTTTGGGCATCTTCTTGGATGTCAGATCATTAAGAGGAGTCACAATGGACCCATAGTTCTTAACAAACTTCCTGTAGTACCCAGTCAGGCCCAAGAAAGCTCTGACCTGAGTCTGGGTAGTTGGAGGGGACCAGTCCTTGATGGTCTGGATCTTACTCTCCAGTGGTTGAACTTGGCCTCCACCTACAAGGTGGCCCAGGTATACAACCTTACTCTGCCCTATCTGGCACTTTGTTGCCTTGATAGTGAGGCCTGCCTTCTGCAGAGCCTCAAGCACTTCCTTCAGGTGGACCAGGTGATCCTCCCAGGTGGAGCTAAAGACAGCAATATCGTCCAGATAAGCTGCACAAAAGTCATCCAACCCAGTGAGGACTTGATTCACCAACCTTTGGAAGGTGGCAGGTGCATTTTTCAGACCAAAGGGCATCACCACAAATTGATAATGCCCACTAGGGGTAGAAAATGCTGTCTTGGCTTTAGACTCCTCAGCTAACCTGATTTGCCAGTAGCCAGCTGTCAAGTCAAATGTGCTCAAATATTTGGCAGAAGCCAACTTGTCAATGAGCTCATCTGCCCTTGGAATAGGGTGTGCATCTGTCCTGGTGACAGCATTGAGTCCTCTGTAATCCACACAGAACCTCATCTCTCTCTTGCCATCTTTAGTGTGAGGTTTGGGGACCAGAACCACTGGGCTAGCCCAGGGGCTCTCTGAAGGCTCAATGACACCTAATTCCAGCATCTTTTGCACCTCAGTCTTTATACAGTCCCTGACGTGGTCAGGTTGCCTGTAAATTTTGCTCTTTACAGGAAGACTGTCACCAGTGTCCACCACATGTGTACACCAGTTAGTCTGACTGGGTGTCAATGAGAACATATGCCTGTATGCCTGTAGAACTTGTCTGCAGTCATGTTGCTGATGTTCAGTGAGGCTGCCACCTAAGGCCACACCATCAACTGAGCCATCCTCAGGGTTCTGAGTGAGCAGGTCTGGGAGAGGGTCACTCTCTTCCTCCTGTCCCTCATCTGTAGCCATGAGCAAGCCCATGTCTGCCCTGCTGACATATGCCTTCAATCTGTTCACATGGAGCACCCTGTGGGGGCTCCTGGGAGTTCCTAGGTCCACCAAGTAGGTAACCTCTCCCTTCTTCTCCAGAATTGTATGGGGTCCAGACCATTTGTCTTGGAGTGCTGCTGGGGCCACTGGCTCCAACACCCATACCTTCTGTCCAGGCTGAAATTCAACAAGGACAGCCTTTTGGTCATGCCAAGCTTTTTGTAATTCTTGGCTAGCCTCAAGGTTTTTGGATGCCTTTTCCATGTACTCTGCCATCCTGGAGCGGAGACCAAGTACATAGTCCACTATGTCTTGCTTAGGCTTTTTGAGAGGTAACTCCCATCCTTCCTTCACTAGACATAGGGGTCCTCTTACAGGGTGCCCAAACAACAATTCAAAGGGGCTGAAGCCAACCCCCTTTTGAGGGACCTCTCTGTAAGCGAACAAAAGGCAGGGCAGTAGGATGTCCCATCTTCGCCTGAGCTTTTCAGGTAATCCTTTAATCATGCCCTTTAGGGTCTTGTTAAATCTCTCAACAAGCCCATTGCATTGTGGGTGATAAGGAGTGATGAACTTGTAGTTGACACCACATTCCTTCCACATAGCTGTCAAATATCCAGACATGAAGTTGGCACCTCTATCTGATATTACCTCCTTAGGAAACCCCACTCTGGAGAAAACTCCAAGTAAGGCCCTGGCCACAACAGGAGCTGTTGTGGTCCTAAGTGGAATTGCCTCTGGGTACCTGGTGGCATGATCCACTACCACCAGTATGAATCTGTGCCCAGATGCTGTAGGGGGATCCATTGGACCAACAATATCAATCCCCACTCTTTCAAAGGGAACCCCCACCACAGGTAGTGGTATCAGGGGGGCCTTTGTTGTTCCACCTGCTTTACCACTGGCTTGGCAGGTTTCACAGGAGCGACAAAACTCCTTGGTGTCTTCAGACATGTGAGGCCAGTGAAAGTGAGGGACAAGCCTGTCCCAGGTCTTGTTCTGGCCTAGGTGTCCTGCTAAAGGAATATCATGGGCCAAGGAGAGTAGGAAGCTCCTAAATTGCAGAGGTATAACCAACCTCCTGGTAGCACCAGGCTTGGGGTCTCTAGCCTCTGAATAAAGGAGTCCATCGTCCCAATATACTTTATGGGCACCTTGAGCATTCCCAGCAGCCTCAGCAGCAGCCTGCTGTCTGAGGGGTTCAAGAGAAGGACAGGTTAACTGAGCCTGCCCCAAGTCTGCCCTAGAAGGTCCCCCTGTCCCCAGAAACTCAACCTGATCAGGTTCAAGTTCTTCAGAGACAGTTCCTTCAGGGGTCTCAAGATCAGTTTCCTGTGAAGCCTGATCCTCACTTGTAGGCAGTTGGGAAGGCACAGCCTTAACCCTCCTGTTCTTCTTCTTGGAAGGTACTTGGTCCATTGTTCCAGGATCCAAGACCTGAGGTTCAGAGAGGCACTTTTTGGCCTGTGACCTGGTCACAGCAAGGACATGTGATGATATCCCTAACATCTCTGCATGAGTCCTGTACTCAACTTCTGACCATAGAGAGTTCTCCAGGTCATTGCCCAACAAACATTCTACTGGGAGATCAGCACTAACCACGACGTTCTTTAGGCCAGTTACCCCTCCCCAGGAAAAGTTAACAAGTGCCACACTATGTGTAGTAGTGACATTGCTGGCATTGGTCACCAGGTAATCATCGCCTGGCATGTATTGTCCAGGGTCCACAAAGTTAGGTGTCACCATAGTGACACTGGCACATGTGTCCCTGTAAGCTTGAGCCACTTTGTTGTTGATCAAAGGTGTCTGTCTGTATTTGCCCAGGTTACTGGGACTTATGTCAGGGGTCAATTCTATGTCCCCTTCACAAACCAGAACAGCCTGTGTAAGGGTTCTGACTAGGTCAGAATCTCCTTCAGTTCCCAAAGTGATACCCACTAATCCCTTGGCTTGAGGACCAGCACTGCTAACTGTACTAGTGGGTGCAGGTGCCTTAGGGGCTGCAGTGCTGGGGGCTCCACCCTTTTTACACTCACTTGTCCAGTGAGAGGTGTTCTTACAAGTTTTACACCAGGGTTTCTTCTCACCTTCTTTCTTCTTCTTCTTGGAAGTTTGGGACCCACCCTCTGTCTCAGTTTGGTGCCCTGTTGAAGACTTCTGGTCTTTAGCTTTCTGCTCCCCACCCTTCTGGTCTGTTTTCTTCTGGTCACCACCCTGGTTCTGGTTCTGGTTCTTTTGCTTAACTCTGGTTCTTACCCATTTATCTGCCCTCTTTCCCAATTCTTGGGGAGAGGTCAAATCTGAGTCAACCAAATGTTGATGCAACTGCTGGTTCTGACAATTATTTAAAATTTGTTCTCTCATCAGCAAATTATACAATCCTTCATAGTCTGTAACCTTGCTTCCCAGCAACCATCCCTCCAGAGCCTTAGTGGCACACTCAACAAATTCAGACCAGTCCTGAGTCTGTGTCTTCTGGGTATCTCTGAACATTAACCTGTACTGTTCAGTGGTTAAGCCTAACCCATCAATCAGAGCACTCTTAAGGACCAGGTAGTTTCTAGAATCCCCATCACTAACTGTGAGGAGTCTGTCTCGGCCTCTACCTTCAAAGGAGAGCCACAAGATTGCTGCCCACTGCTCCTGAGGAATCTGCTGTACTCTGCAGGCTCTCTCCATTGCAGTAATCCATTTATGGATATCATCCCCAGCTTTGTAGGGGGGCACAATCTTACTCAGGTTTCTATTATCAAAAGACCTGTCTTTATCCTTGTGGATATTGCTGCCACCAGTGGGTTCTATTACCCCACTCTCTCTAGGCTGTCTTGCTCTAGCAAGTTTCTCTTGGGCCAGGGCAATTTCTAACTCTTGTCTCTGGACTCTCAATTCAGCCTCTCTAATTTGAGATTCTCTCAATTTGGCCTCATGTTCCCTTCTCTGAGGGCTAGTCATCTCCCTTCTGGAGTGACCATGAGAGCCTCTAGAGACATGGGAGGTATTGGATTCACCTGAGTGATTCCTCCTCCTCCTATGCCCCTGGTTAAGTCCATTTGGGTGGCTGGGCAAGGTCAGCCTTGCTTCAGTCCCAAACACACTTAAGTTAGCCTGGTTCAGTCTACTGACCAGCACCTGACTATCTCTGTCATCATCTGGCTCACTGCTTTCCACCTCCTCCTCCTCTTCCTCTTCCTCTACATCTACCTGAGGAGCTCCAGTGGTGGAGGCTTCCTCATCTACCAGGATGATAGGGGCAGGGGTGTCTACAGTGTCATCCTCTGAAGGATGGCCTCCTTCAGCATCCCCTGTGGGGTTTGCCTTAGAGGGCTTTAGAGTCTCAGACTGGTCTAATAGCTCTCTTAGGTGGTCTGTAGTAGGGGAAGGCCCTGTCGTCAGACCCCTTAAGACACAAAGCTGTCTTAATTCCTTAAAGGGAAAAATAGCAAATTTGGATGGTGCCCTTGGAGGGTCACTCTCAACAGAGACATTCCCAGTGGAACCCTCTGCTCCAGACATTGCTCTAATGTGGGTGGATGTGTTGCAATCTACCTACACTGGTGTTTACCTACTAAACCTATCTAGAAGTTGTAGCTAGGGTGTGCTACTCCCTTTGCTCTACAACAACTAAGTTCAGTAGAACTTAAGTATACTAGTCTTGTTTTATATGTACCTAGCAGGTACCTGTATGATCTTTCAAATGATAATCTCAAAGATTGCAATGGTAAAACAACAGCAAGCTCAGATCCCACCGCTGCCACCAATGTGAGAAGTTGGCCTGGTATATAATGCTCACTAATTCTTAGTGATCACTTTGTACCATGCCAAGCAACCCTTATGATGATGGTTGTAATTCAACCTTGTAGACCAGTTATCCTAGTGGTAACGTGGACAAAGCAGTCTTAGGCTAAACTCTGAAAGGCATGTGAAGCCAGCTGTTATACCATACACAACCCCCTTGAATACCAAATGAAAGGGACACCACACAGATATATATTGAAAATATATATTGATTTATTAACTATAAAATCCCCTGGACTCTTTATGAGCACAGAAGCACAAGCGTTAAATCACAAGACAGTTTAAAATACACAAAAGTTGCACAATATGGATGAGCCCTAGGGGCCACCATATACTAAGAAAGTGGTATAAGAGATACCAGGAGGAAAGTGAAGAGGCCTAGGGCCTTGGGAATTGCTGGAGCTAGTCGAGACTAGCAACGACTAAGTCGGGAGAGGCCCACGGGACTCGGGTGCAGTGTTCAAAGTGTACGCACTTTCCAATACAAAGTCTATGGTGCGTAAAAAGTACAAAGTTAGAAAGTTAGGAACCTTCCGAGTGACCTACGGAGTTAAAACTTTAGACACAGGCCCTTGAGATGTGTACCAGTGCAGGAGCACTGGCGGAGCTGAGTTACCTCACCCACAGGAAGCGGGTGCACAGGGTCGAAGTAGTGTCGGGTTTCGTCACGCTGGTCGATGGTGCTTGGAGCTGAAGATGCTGCAGGCGGCTCGATGAGAAGGGTTCCGGTGGATCCAAGGGTGGATCTGAAGATGTGAAGACCTGAAAGCAGAGGGGACAGTGTTCAAAGTCACTAGCCAGTGACTACCGTGGAACCAGATTGGAACCAGGCGATGTCGGGTGCAAACAGGCGTTGTCGGGTAGCTTCTTTCTGCAGCCACGTGGATACCCGGGGTCGAGGACGTCCAGGAGTCGGTCACGAGCTGTCCCACGTAGGCTTCTCGCTGTTGGCGGTGTCGGCGACCTGATCGGAGCAAACAGGCCTTGGCAAATGCAAGCCACGCAGAAGTTGAAAGATGCTGTTCACTCGGACCAGCAAGGTCAGAGCGGGTGCTCCTTTTCACAGGAGCTTGGGTAGGTCTGGAGCAACCAGACCTGCTGTGTAAATCTTCGGGTTCGTCGCCAAGATGGCCGCTGACCACGTGGCTAGTGGCCGGGATGGCGCGTCGAGTGGCACAATGCAAAAGGGCCCCACGCAGATCGTGGAGATTCTGGAGGGCTGATCTTCGGTGCAAGGGCTGCTCGGTGGTGGGGGTTCTCAGTCCCCAAAGCACAACGTCGAGGATACCTCAGAAGCTGCGCAGTCAGCTTTTCGAGTGTCTTCCAAGAGGTCCGGTCACACGTCACTCGGTGCCTCCACGGGTCCCTTCTTTGCAGGGCCTGTGGATCGGGCTCTGAGAGGTCTGGGAGTCTGGTTCTTGTCGGGCTCTGGGCTCGGTCTCCGGCGGGAGGCGGCGGCAAAGCAGACGTCGAGTTGCTGGTTGGTACCTGTGTTCACAGGGTGGCCACTCCTAGGCCACAAGGGAGATTCTCTTCAGTCTTCTGTGCAGCAGAATGTCGAAGTCCAGTCTTCTTCTTAGTTTTAAGTTGATTCAGGATGATCTGCTGTGCAATGGCACTGCTCCCACTCTTATTCCCAATCTGAGGGGTGGATCACCTACTAGGTCCCTCCTCTGGGAGGAACCAGGAAGGGGGGCGGTTACACCCCCTTTCCTTTGTCCAGTTCCGCGCCAAGCCTGGGTCTGGAAAGTCCCAGGACCGGTTTGGACTGGCCTATGCACGGGGACACCTTGTGTGCCCCGGGCATGTCTGATTCTATTCAGCCCTGTCCTACCCAATACACAAAATCCTGTCTGGGGTGGTGCTCGCACCTCCCAAGGCAGGAAACCCTTTGTCCAGGCCACCATCTGCCGAGTTTCGGTCAGCAGCAGGAGGCCAGACTTGTGTCTGTGTTGGCAGCGTCCATTTGGTGATGCTGAGGCTCTGTTTAACTTTAACCGGGGTTAAGGCTACACACATGTCGTGTCCCTCTAGAAGGGTGGAATGCTATCCCCGTCGCCAGAATTGGCGAGGGGATAGTATTCCAATTCGTATGACACCTTACTCGACATGTCTTGATAAAGCCAAACCAAAGATAGCATTTAACTGCGAGGATTATAATGCACTTAAGAGTATATGGTATGGCAATATCCCGGAACAGCTTAGGGAGTGGTTCCCGACCGCTGCAGACAGGCTCAGCTCATGCTAGAGCACCATCTCACATATTTCCAAGCACTCTGCCTCCAGGATTGATGAGGCCTTCCATAGGAGTGACTGATAGGAACATATGTGTCCAGTTTAGGGTTAGGCACAGACATACTGTACCTAAGTAAGAGGTGGTTACACCGACTTACTCCAGCTGAGTGATCAGCCAGTTGTGTCAAATATGGAGGCCAGGCCAGGGGTGGCACAATACGTGCTGCAGCCCCTGGTAGGCCTTGGATACACCTATGCCCTGGGCACCTAGGGTGCACTAATACAGGGGCTCATAAGGTGAACCAGTTCCAATTCGTAATGCACCTAGAGTGCATTGGCAGTAATTTAGAGAGAGAACAGCAGGCTGTGGGTCTGATTAGCAGGCCCACAGCCACATTAAGTCAGAAACCAGTGAAGCAAAAAGCAAAAATTTGGGGTGACCATAGGATAGCAGACCCTACTCTCCTACAGGCAGTGGCACAGTGCTCTGAGCAGCTAAAACCAGCAAAAACACATGAGGCAACAGCAACAAAACGGAAGGGAGACCCACGCCAATGGTGCCAGGTCTAACACGTGTCCCCTCCAGCTGAAATGTGGGGAGAACTACCCTACCCCAGGGAGTTCCCATCACTAAGGCGGAAAAATCTGGACAGACCGTCAGCATTGGCGTGGTCTGAACCAGGGCGATGTTCCACCGTGATATCCATACCCTGTAGGCAAATGGACCACCTCAACAGCTTTGGATTCTCACCCCTCATCTGCATCAACCATCTGAGGGGCCTGTGGTCTGTCTGAACCTGGAAGTGAGTCCCAAACAGGTAGGGTCTTAGCTTCTTCAGTGCCCAGATCACAGCAAATGCCTTGCGCTCAATTGCACTCCACCTCTGTTCCAGTGGAAGTAACCTCCTACTGATGATGGCTACAGGTTGGTCAAAGCCCTCCTCAGTCATCTGTGAGCGAACAGCCCCTACACCATGCTCTGAAGCGTCTGTCTCCACAAGGAACTCTTTGGAGAAGTTGGGGGCCAGGAGCACGGGCGCCGTGCACATGGCAGTTTTCAGGGTCTCAAAAACTTTCTGACAGGTGTCAGTCCAAATCACTTTCCTGGCCTGCTTCTTGGAAGTCAGCTTTGTCAAGTGTGCAACAACGTTGCCATACCCCTTGCCAAACCTCCTGTAGTACCCGGTGAGTCCTAAGAAGGCCCTCACCTCTTTCTGGGTTTTGGGGGGTTTACAAGCCAGGATGGTTTCAATCTTGGGTTGTAGGGGCGCCACCTGGCCGCTCCCAACTTGGTGTCCCCAGTACACCACGGAACCCTGCCTGATTTGGCACTTGCTTGCCTTGATCGTGAGGCCTGCCTTGCACAGTGCCGACAACACTTCCCAGAGGTGGCGCAGATGTTCTTCCCATGTGACACTGAACACTGCGATGTCATCCAGGTAGGCGGCACTGAACTCATCCAGTCCAACCAACACCTGGTTGACCAGCCTCTGAAAGATGACAGGAGCATTCTTCATCCCAAAGGGAATAACCCGGAACTGGAATTGCCCATCTGGTGTGGAGAATGCGGACCTCTCTTTGGCCCCATCAGTCAAGGTGATCTGCCAGTACCCAGACGTCAAGTCAAACGATCTGAGGTACCCGGCAGCCCCTAGCCGATCGATGAGCTCATCAGCTCTGGGGATGGGGTGCGCGTCAGTCTTCGTGACTGAATAGAGTCCTCTGTAGTCCACACAGAGCCGGAGTTCGGGTGTGGCACCCGGCGCTGCAGCCTTCGGGACCAAGACCACTGGGCTGGAGGACTCAATTACCCCTAGTGCAAGCATCTTTGAGACTTCCTCTTTGATGCAAGCCCTGACCCTGTCAGTTACTCTGTAAGCCTTGTGCTTCACAGGTAAGCTGTCTCCTGTATCCACATCATGGACGCACCAATCGGTGATACTAGGAACCAGGGAGAACAGATCAGAAAACTGTCCCAGCAACTGGCGGCAGTCATTCTGTTGCTCAGGGGTCAGGGTGGGAGAGAGGTTAACTCCATCCACTGACCCATCTTGCTCTGTGGCGGCCAGGAGGTCAGGAAGAGGCTCAGTCTCCTCCTCCATTCCAGCATCTGTTGCCAAGAGCATGTCCACTTCAGACCTCTCCAAGTGGGGCTTAAGGCGGTTGACATGCAGGACCCTCAAGGGGTTCCGGGGAGACCGCAAGTCCACCAAATAGGTAGCAAGACTCTTGCACTTCACAACCTCAAACGGCCCAGTCCACTTATCCTGGAGCGCACAAGGCTCCACTGGGGCCAAGATCCACACGTGCTGACCAGGCTGAAGCTCTACCAGAGTGGCATTCTGGTCGTACCACAGCTTCATCTCCTCCTGGCTGGCTTCCAGATTTGCCTCAGCATGTGCTCTGAAACGCCTAGTCTGGTTCCTGAAGGCCAGCATGTAGCTATATACACTCTGGGGAGGTTTCCTGGGAGATTGCTCCCAGCCTTCTTTGACCAGACTTAGAGGTCCTCTCACTGTGTGGCCATACAGGAGCTCAAAGGGGGTGAACCCTAGAGACTTCTGTGGCACCTCACGGTAAGCAAAGAGAAGGCACGGTAAGAGGACGTCCCACTTACGCCTCATGGGTTCTTCCAGACCCATTATCATGCCTTTGAGGGTACGGTTGAATCTCTCAACAAACCCATTTCCTTGGGGGTGGTAAGGTGTGGTAAACTTGTAGGTTACATCACACTCTTGCCACATGGATTTCATATACTTGGATATGAAATTGGTACCCCGGTCAGACACCACCTCTAGAGGGAATCCTACTTGGGAGAAAATTCCCATCAGTGCCCGTTCCACCACGGGGGCCGTCACTGTCCTCAGAGGGATGGCTTCCGGGTACCGGGTGGCATGGTCCAACAGGACCAGGATTAACCTGTTGCCCATGGCTGTCCTGGAGTCCAGTGGCCCCACAATGTCAATCCCCACTCGCTGGAATGGGGTGCTGACCACAGGGAATGGCTAGAGAGGAGCCTTCTGCTTCCTCCCACTCTTTCTACTTGCCTGGCAAGTCTGACAGGTCCTGCAGTGAACATCTGAGCTCCTGCGCATTTGAGGCCAATAAAAGGGGGTGACAAGCCTTTCAAAGGACTTGTCCTGCCTCAAATATCCTGCCAATGGCACATTGTGAGCCAGCCCCAGTAGGAAGGGTCTGAAGCTCTGGGGTACCACCAGCACACGGGCTGATCTAGGCTCAGCAACCTTAGGCTCTGAATCCAGGAGGTCATTCTCCCAGTAAATGAAATGTTATCCAGACTGATCACCGTTGGCCTGGGCTGCAGCCTGCTGCCGCAGACCCTCGAGAGAAGGACATTCTTTCTGCCCTCTGCAGAATTCTTCCCTGGAGGGGCCTCCTTTCTGCTGCCAATGGGTCAGCTCAGGCAGGTCCCCCAGTTCAACTATCTGTTCCCCTGTAGGTTCCAGGGCATCCCCCTCAAGGTCTGCTTCCTCTTGGACCATGGAAACAACAGGGGCCGATTACCCGCGCCTCCTGCGTCTTCTCTCCAAGGCCAGTCCCTGGGCCTCTCCCTCAGGCTCCAGGACCTCTTGAGCACCCCTACTGGCTGCCATCGACCGGGTGGTCACGCACGCCCAGTCAGGTAGACCACCATCCTCAGGTGAGTACTCTTCTCCACCTTTTCTCAAGGGGAGCTCTCCAAATCGTTCCCCAACAAACAGTCTACAGGCATGGCAGTCCTCACAGCTAATTGAAGAGTACCAGAGACCCCCCCCCCACTCAAAGGGAACCAAAGCCATTGGACACTGACTCTCAGGGTTGTCGGCGTTCACAACTCGGCAGAATGCATGTGGGACAACCTGCTCTCGAGACACCAGGTGACACTTGACAGCTGTCACAGTGGCTCCTGTATCTCTAAGAGCACCCACCTTTTGGCCATTAATGGTCACCCACTGCTCATATTTTTTTAGTGTTACTGGGCAGTTGGCTCTCTTTGACCATATCACAGTCTCCTAATGAGACAAGGGACATCTCTGCGGGACCTCCCCCTCCTTGGACAACCCACTCCTCACCCAGGGCTACACTAGCCATCTGCCGGGGGGATGCACCGGGGGGTGCAGTTTTACCAAACAGGTGACACTTGGGATCATTGGCAAAATGGCCCAGGTCACCACACCTGTAACACCTTGGGGGCCCTCTTTGAATAGGGGGACCTGTTGGAGCCCCAGTCGGTTTCTGGGGTGGGGGAGGCTGAGAACCTTTCGCTTGGTTCCCTTGGGGACTACTTTGGGGCCTTCTTTGGAACTCCCTCTGTTTACCCTTGTCCCCCCACTCTTCTGCTGGGGACCCTGCCCACCCTTGGCGGAGTCTCCCACTTGACCCTTGTGGACCCTGGTACTGACCCAGCGGTCCGCCTCCTCAGCAAGCTTCCTAGGGTTAGTCAGCTTACTATCAATCAGGTGCTGGCGTAGCTCAGGAAAACAATTACTGGACAAGTGCTCCCAGGCAACTAAATCAAGAAGCCCTTGAAAATCCTCAACTTTGCTACCCTTCACCCAACCGTCCAGTGCTCTGCAGAAAACAGTTACTTACTCAACATACATACTGTTAGGAATCTTTGTGCAACCCCTGAACCTCTGTCTATACAAGTCAGGAGTTAACCCATATCTGGTCATCAAAGCATCTGAGGGCAAATCTAGCAGTGTGTCCCGCCCCTCACTCAGGAACCGCCCCCACAACCCCGCTCCCCAATCTCTCTCAGGGACCCGGTGGAAAGACATGGCTGCCTCATAGGCCTTGAACCACTGCCCTATTCATCATTTTCAAAAAATTCTTTAACCACTTCCTTTGGTATGTACACCCTTGACTCTACCTGCACTGGCGGTGTGCTGCCACCAGAGGGAGTAAGCTCTAAACTTTTAGCCTTTAGCTCCATTTCCCTCAACTTCATTTCATGCTCCATTTGGATTCTTCTCTCTTCCAGAGCCAGCTTTTTGCTTTCCAGCTCCAGCTGCCCATTCAATTTAAGTTTTGCCATCTCCATTTCATGCATCCTGGTTTCCTTCCTGTCTACCAACTCTTATGGCGACAGGACTCTGCCAAAGCCATTGCTGCCCTCTGCCTGCTCAGTTTTCACCAAATCTTCAGGTGCCGTCCTTGACTCCATCCACTCCCTCAGCACCTTTTGGTAGTGTGGCTTGTTTCTACGTCCAGTATGGGGAACTTTGAATTTTTTGCAGAAGCCCTTCAGCTGGTTTTGGGTGTAGCTCATTAGTCTCTCTTTTTCCCATTCTATTTCAATTCCATCAGAGACTACAGATACTGCCCTCTCTACATTAACTGAACCAGGCATGACTTTGTAAAAATGCAGCTCTCTTAGCAAACAAAAATTAAAAAGTACGTGGTTGCGTTATGGTCTGAACTCACTACGTAGTGTTCACCAATCACTGTACATGTATCAGAAATGCAAATTCAGAATCCTCACCGCTGCCCACCAATGTTAGATTTGGGGGTCTCTGTTTGGCACAGGTAAGTACTTGTGGCAAGCAGGGACCCTCTCCTCTAGTCAGGACAAGGGGATTACCCTAAAAAATAACCCCTGCTCACCCTCTAGGTAGAGTGGCGCGAGCAGACGGCTTATTTTAGAGGCGTTGTAGGTTAAGCGTTTGTGAACACATTCAGGAACTCAGCGACAACACTACAAAAGGACACAACACTAGATTTATATCAAAAATAGTTACTTTTATATAGAAACTTAGCACAAGACCATATAACGACAAAAATACCCACAATACTGTTAGCAATAAGAGTTCTCATTTAAAGCGTATCTTCAAAGTTCTGTGCGATTCGTATTCCTCGATTCGGCCCTTACGGTGATGAAAATACCTACAAAAACAGTCTCACAAGCACCGTGGACGCTCCGGTTGAAGAACCGGGTTTTAGAACCTAGCGGCGCCAGGGATAACGCCCGATGTCTTCGGATTCCCCTGCCTCGGCAAACAGAGACACGGGACACTTCTTGATGACGTCAAAGACCAAATTTATTGGCTGCAACCAGGAACAGACATCTACGAAGCACAACACGGGTGGTTCGCTAGAGACTGCACAAATTCATAGAGCGGAGCATCGTCTTTTACGCAAAAAATCACATTCAATTACATACAAACTGACCAATAGAAGAACAACATTTCAAACATATCGCATAACGACAATCCCACTTTCCGTTGTCCAGCCCACCAGAGATGACAAGGCAAAATCCAACATTCCTGTTCGAACAGGCCGGACAAACCCATCATAAAGACCTCAACCCAAATCAATAATTAAGCCATAAAGGAAGGAACAGAAACAGATGAGAAGCAAGATAGAAGGGTGTGTGCATGTACCATAAACTCAGCAATCTCCTACACTTTGATCTCTATCTGGCCAGCTGTTTAACAAGGAACTGGCTCAGCGAGGTCAGCCTCGGGCAAGGGAAGGTCCGCTGATACCAAAATCGTCTATATCAGACGACCTTTATTGAACAGGTTCGGAATGACGGAACCACAGGACCGCAGTACTACAGAACCACAGACCCTCCTTTTGCCTTTACATAGGCAATAAACCCAAACCCATGTCAGTCTGAATCCGGGTCTATATTCATCAGATCATCAAGATGTTGCTGTAGCATCATCCTAGTACTTAGCAACTCTCTCTGGACAGGTCTCCTCGCACACGAAGTAGCACAGAGGCCACATATAGCAGGAGCACACTGTACACAGAGACAGAACAAGAAAAGGATAGCTAATATCATCCCAATGACCATCAGAATCTTCCATCCCCATGTGGATATCAATCCCCAAAACCATCCCATCAACGACCAATCTCCCTCGTCTATATGTACAGACTCGGAGATCTTATGTAGCTTGGAAATGGCCTGGAAGACTGTCGGAGTGTTGTCTGGAATGAAAACACAGCAGCTCGATTGAATCAGTTTACACACTCCACCTCTATTTGCAAGTATGACATCAAGCGCAACTCTGTTCTGAAGTGTCATAAGTCGATCCAACTGGAGCTCAGCAGTCAAGTTACTAAGGACACCGGC
This sequence comes from Lissotriton vulgaris, assembly GCF_964263255.1. Classification (NCBI taxonomy): domain Eukaryota; kingdom Metazoa; phylum Chordata; class Amphibia; order Caudata; family Salamandridae; genus Lissotriton; species Lissotriton vulgaris. The sequence continues at coordinate 1,121,142,552 of NC_141698.1, forward strand.
AGTTTCGACTATGGTGGACTCAACCACTCTCGTCAACTGTCGAATGTTCCTGCTATTAGCCATAGGCCCCCGGAACAGCAGAAAACCCTTAAAGAAATCTCCCAATTCTCGCCCTGCGGTATCTTCCTTACTGAAGACACCTCTAGCAACACTCGTCTTATGGTAATCTGCCGCGGCTGTAAAAGTGGGAGGCAACAGGAACGAAACAAAACATGTGCCCGAGAAGTCAGGGGGCAACCAGGTATATGCTTTATCGTAACAGATGAAATAGGTACCCTTAGCTGCTAGGAACGCTGGGGAAGTCTGAGACGCAAATACATATGTCTCAGTACAGACACTCTTCCCTAACTGCACTCTCTGATTCCTGCCATTACCTTGCAGACAATAATGACCCTGATGGGACACTATCCAAATCGGTGGAGAACTTTTAGCTCGCTGGTTAACACTCAGACTAACTCCATATCCAGTAACATTCCAACCAATGTAGGCTTGTGTCTCATCTCTCGAAATAGTCTCATAGGAACTAATTCCCCTAATCATGTCGACTATACCCTTGACCAGAGCACTAGTCTTCGGACTATCTTTCACGGAACGTTGGGGATAGACTCCATGAGAATAATGAACATTGTTCTATATGCCCAAATAGAACCATTGTAGCTGAAAGGCAAAACCAGGTAAGGAATACCTTTATCGGTCGTATGAGGCATAAGGCCACAAACCCAACAATTTGTTGTGTTGGTGCAGAAGCTGAACAAAGGAATTGTTAGCAAATTCCATTCTTCTAACGATTTCATGTTCGGGCAAAGGGTGAAAAGAATGAGAAGAAATAGTAGGAGGAGGTATAGGTTGCGTAGTGGGCATGAACGTCACTTGAAAAGAAAATGTCACATATCCAATTAAAAACATCATCAAACTAAGCAACATTAACAAACACAATATTGAAAATCTTTTTCAGCTCATCAGTTTACAAATTTTGCTCTTAAAGCTTATTCTTTCAACAGGTCTCTCTATCTCGAAAAATTCCATCCTCTCTAATTGCTGCTCGCGGTGGTAGGGTGTTCCGTGCTACGGAATGCTTCTGTCAGTCCAGGGCAACTCCCTTAGACCAACCAGAACCGTCGAACTAACGTCTTCGGCTTGCACTCCAAAGACTTAAGCAACCGCTACCCTACAGCTGAACCCAGAGGGCGGTTCGAAAAACAAAAATCAAAATAGTTCCTCGGAGGAGAGCTAACCTTCAAAAAATCAGTAAAAGAAAGAATATCAGTGTTTTATTTGTCCCGCGACTCTCGGTCACAAATTAGAACGCTCTTTGCCAGGCAATGTCTGTTCACGGAACAAGAGTTCAGGTTCTACAGTGTTCAAACGGTTCAATGGAGGCACAGCTTCTTGAAGAAGATCGTCACTTTCTTGCTCAGTGTTCGTTCCAATCAAATGGGAATCGCTGAAAGGCAGAAAAAGAGGCACAGTCTCAGTTTCAGAGTCAGGAAGTCCTTTACGGACCCACCGGTCGTACTGCAGAGGCAAAGGGGCCCTCTTACAATGTACACCGTGGATCCAGTTCTTTTTACCGTGCACTTGTACTGCAGAACGGGTAGATAACACCAGATACGGTCCGTTCCAGCGGGGCTGCTCGTTCTTGGTCCACTAGAAATTCTTCACGAGCACCCACGATCCAGGTTCAATGGCGTGTCCTGGATCTTCTGAAGCTTGTGGCAATGAATCGTGAACCTGTTGATGCAAAACACGCAATTTAGCCGTCAATTCATACAGGTAGTCAAGCAACACAGGATGTTCTATTTCGCTAAACTTTGTCGGCCTCGGCACTCCCCAAATGTTCGCCGGGCGACCAAACACTATCTCATACGGACTCAAACCCATTCGTGAATGCACAGTCATTCTAATGGACAAAAGGGCTAAAGGCAAGGCATCTGGCCATTGTAAACCAGACCTCGCTTGAATTTTGGCCAATTTTAGTTTGAGAGTGCCATTGTAGCACTCGACTAGACCAGCTGATTGGGGGTGATTTGCAGCGTGAACCTTCTGCCAAATACCTAATCCATCACATACTCTCTTCATCACTTGACCCACAAGTTCACTCCCATTGTCACTCCAGATCATTCTCGGCAATCCAAACCTAGGGAAGAATTCCTTAAAAAGGGCTTTCGCTGTGGACAAGGCAGAGTTATCCTTCAAAGGGTAGGCTTCCACCCATCTAGAAAAAGAGCAAACAACCACTAACACGTACTTTAGGTTGTTGCACCTCTCCATGTGGATGAAATCTAGCTGCAGAGCCTCAAACGGATACGTTGGAGGAGCAAAATGACCAGCTGGAGTTGGAATTCCCTTACCAGGATTGTACATCAAACACACCATACAGTTCTTAACCAGATTCTCTGCACACTTAGGAATTCCAGCATTCTGCCAAACCGGAGCCAACAACTTGCAAATCCCTTTCACGCTGATATGAGCCAATCCATGAGCCATTGTAACCACTGGAAGTACATACGCATCGGGTAACAACCATCTCTGATGCTCTGACAAATCCATCCAACAACCATTCAAATCCAATTTACCCTTACTCTCTCTCCATTCATTCAACTCTTTCTCTGTAGCTTCAGCTTGGATGGATTTCACACTCAATCGTATCTTCACACATATTTCCATCCGGAACCCATCTCGCCGGACCTGCAACATACATTCGACTCATCACATCTCTTGCAGTTTCTTTCGCGACTTCATCTGCAAACGCATTACCACGACCAACATCATCCGTGACTTTCTTATGTGCACTGCATTTCACAATCGCTACTTGCAACGGCAAAGTAAGTGATTCAAGAAGTTCATTCACCAACTGACCATGCTGGATCTTGGTCCCATGCGAAGTCAGGAACCCACGCTCTCTCCACAAACGTCCAAAACTATGGGCCACACCGAATGCATATTGGCTGTCGGTATACACAGTCACTCGTTTTCCTTTTGCCAACACACACGCTCTTGTCAATGCAATCAACTCTGCTGCTTGCGCTGAATTATGTGGGATACGTGCAGCTTCAACAATCGTATGCAAAGTCATAACAGCATATGCCGCAGTCGTATCACCATTCGGAAGCTTGAAGCACGAACCATCAACCCATAAGGTACCATCACACTCTGGAAGAAGAGTATCCCTAAGGTCTATCCTCCCTTTCGTTTCTTCCTCATTCCTAAGGAAACAATCATGCTGTTCGGTATCGTCTGTCTCAGCTGAAATCGGCAACAGCGTAGCTGGATTCAATGTGTTGCATCGCTTTATATGCTCATTACTCGCTAATAAGGTCAATTCGTAACCCGACAACCGAGCACTAGTTAAGTTCTGTGTCTTGGTACGATTCAACAAGGTATCCACTGCATGTGGAACCATCACAATCAGTGTATTGTCCATTACCAAACCGGCAGACTGTCGAATCGAGACAGCCGCTGCCGATGTAGCTCTCAGACAACTCGGCAATGCTCTAGCTACCGGATCCAAAGTCGACGAAAAATAAGCACATGGACGCAGCTTATCGCCAAATTGTTGAGTCAAAACTGACAATGCACATCCCTCTCTCTCGTGGACATACAATGTGAAAGGCTTATTGTAGTCTGGGGTACCCAACACAGGAGCCGAACACAACGCATCACGTAATTCTGAAAAGGTCTTCTGACATTCGTCAGTCAAAGAAATAGGATTTGGAGTATCCTTAACAGTAAGAGCTATCAAAGGTTTCGCAAGCAATGAAAAATTAGGGATCCACTGTCTACAATACGACGTAATACCCAAGAAAGCACGTACTTCTCTCTGTGTCGTAGGCACACTTATTTTCGCAATCGCTTGAATTCTTTCTGGGGTCAGTTTCCTTCCCTCCTTCGATAAGAGGTGACCTAAGTAGGTAACTTCTTGTCGACAATATTGCAACTTCGAAAGAGAAACCTTATGATGGAAATCAGACAAATGACGTAACAACGACAAAGTAGCCTCTCTACAGATCTCTTCATTGTCAGCAGCAACTAACAGATCGTCGACGTACTGGATAAGGGCAGCACCATCAGGTAAAACAAGTAAATCAAGTTGTGTCTTCAAAGCCTGACTATAGATCGATGGACTCTCGCAATAGCCTTGAGGAGCGCGCTTAAACCGGAAACTTCGTCCTCCTAAAGAGAAGCCAAAGATATCTCTACTTTCCACTGCAATCGGGATGCTGATGCTGAAGAAAGCATTCTTCAAGTCAATCACCGAAAACCACGTGGCTGTAGCCGGGATCAAAGTCAGTAAAGCGGTGATATCAGGCACAAAAGGAAATTGCGGAACGACAATCTTATTCACCTCGCGAAGATCGATCACAAACCTATATACAGAAGGCTGTGAAGAATCGGTTCTTTTCAGAACGGGCAAAACAGGACTATTGCACACATTATCTCTCGTTTCCTCAATCACACCTTTCTCAATCAGATCATAGATGATAGACAAAAGTGCTCTTTCACCATCACTGGAAATGCGATATTGCGGAATGCGTGGTAATCTAGCATTCGCTTTCAACATCACAACATATGGCGGAATCTCTAGGAGACCCACATCATTAGGACCAGTAGCCCAAAGAGAATCAGGGAGAGACCTGACCAGGACTTCGCAGGCATACGCCGGGAGCTGCTACAGACCGAATCATCTTTTTAAAAACTGTTTGAATTACTCTGTGTGTTTTAAAATTACTTAATCCTACATAAAACAGCCAAGAGCGTCCTTGTGCTTACGCCGGCTGCAACGATTCCACACGCCATTCTAGCGAGAAATCGGGCCACACCCACCTCACAGGCCACGCCCCCCGGGCTCACTATTTAAGCGCCAAGCCGAGCGCTGTCTACCAGACCTGACCAGGACTCCGCAGGCATACGCCGGGAGCTGCTACAGACCGAATCATCTTTTTAAAAACTGTTTGAATTACTCTGTGTGTTTTAAAATTACTTAATCCTACCTAAAACAGCCGAGAGCGTCCTTGTGCTTACGCCGGCTGCAACGATTCCACACGCCATTCTAGCGAGAAATCGGGCCACGCCCACCTCACAGGCCACGCCCCCCGGGCTCACTACTTAAGCGCCAAGCCGAGCGCTGTCTACCAGACCTGACCAGGACTCCGCAGGCATACGCCGGGAGCTGCTACAGACCGAATCATCTTTTTAAAAACTGTTTGAATTACTCTGTGTGTTTTAAAATTACTTAATCCTACCTAAAACAGCCGAGAGCGTCCTTGTGCTTACGCCGGCTGCAACGATTCCACACGCCATTCTAGCGAGAAATCGGGCCACGCCCACCTCACAGGCCACGCCCCCCGGGCTCACTATAACATGTGCTGCCAGAGGAAGCGCAGCGGACGAGCGCAGCGGGAGCGCCGGTTGCGCGCCGAAGGCGCGCCTTAGGCATGCCCGTCTGCGCCCGTCCGCGCCAAGACCGCGCCAGGCGCAGGAACCCCTGCCCAACTCCCTCCAACCATCAGGTATGCTCCCAACGACCTCCACAAACTTCGAGGTGGACCCGACTGCCCCTGCAAGCTTGATCTTTCTAGAGTATTCGGCTCCACCAGCTGTAACAAATGTCATTGGACACTTAACTTCATCACCAAGCAGCCAACATCCCCCAAACGTCCTCACTTTGCAGGAGGTCTGATAAACGCCAGGTCGATGTGCAAACACAGTCAGGATATCCACGATCTCATCATCGACCGTGACCTGGACTGTCTCATGATCACCGAGACATGGCTCACTGAAGACAGTAACCCTGACATAGCTATCGCCCTCCCCCCAGGCTATTCCCTTCACAGACAAGACAGACAGAAAGGTAGAGGTGGAGGCGTTGCCTTCATCCTGAGGAACTCTTATAGCTGCCACACCTTCTGCCTCGACCCACTTACTGATGCAGAGGGACTAGGCTTCTCCATTAAACTTAGTCAAACCCTCTCTTTCTCAGGCGGTCTGATCTACCGCCCACCCGGGAATGCCGTGAAATTCCTTGGCTCCCTCAACGACGCACTCGGACACTTCCTACTCCGCTACCCTCATTTCACCCTCCTGGGCGATTTTAACCTGCATCTTGAAATACCCGATGACCCCTTCACCAGAAATTTTCAGCAGACACTGGATATATTCAATCTGCAGCAAAGCGTCAAGCTACCTACTCACTCCATTGGCCACTCCCTTGATGGTGTCTGCTCCAATTTCCCGTCCATCTCCACCTTGTCTCCCATTCCCCAAATTTGGACTGATCACAGTCTGATCCCTTTCCATATCCTCAACGACCCCCCTCCGAAATGCAAAAAACCAACTCGCCAACATAATTACCCTATCAACTGGAAAACTGTCCAGAAAAATCTTACTTCTCATCCCTTGTCCTCTACCAATGCCCCCTTTCCCTCTGGTAACATCGATCAAGATGCAGTCTCTCTCAACAACTGGCTCTCTCAAGAAATCTCCAAACGATGCCCACCTAACAAAAAAGACAACACCCAAAAAAATACGAAAATTAAAGCCCCTTGGTATACGCCTGACCTAACAGACGCACACCTACTCTGCAGGAGAGCAGAACGTAAATGGCGTAGATTCTACGACAATGACGATCGTAAAAACTACATTCTACAGAGAAAAAACTATCTCTCAACCATTAAAGCAGCAAAAAGAACTTACTATGTAAACGCCATCAAAGAGGCCAATCAAAAACAACAAACCCTCTTTTCCATAGTAAAATCCTTCACTAAACCAAAGGCACTTCAACCAGAAATCCCCCCTTCTCAAGAACTGTGCTGCAAGATCTCCCCCCTCCCCCTCCGGTGTACTCAATCACGGAGCTAGACCAATCTCGCCCGACCGCTATCAGTCTCAAACAGTTATCCCCGGTGACCCTAACTCAGACCAGAGAAGCAATCCTTTCATGCAAATCTGGCTCACCCTCTGACCCTTGTCCCCCGAAGATCCTCCACATCATCATTGATGAAATCAACCCCACCATTAATGAAATAGTCAACCTCTCCCTCAAAACTGGATCTGTTCCTCTCACTTGGAAAAAGGGTGTGGTTAAACCTCTTATGAAAAAGGCAAACAAACCCCCCTCTGATTTAACCAACCTTCGTCCCATCACCCTGCTACCTGCGCTGGGCAAAATAACAGAACAATTAGTTCATAAAGAGCTCAAGTCCTTCCTTGATGCCCACAACATACTTCACCCCCAGCAATCCGGTTTCCGGTCTAAACACTCCACCGAGACCGCCCTGATCGAGCTGACCGATACCATCAAAGGTCTCCAAGATCAAAGGAAGAAGGCCATTCTGATCCTTCTTGACCTCACGGCGGCCTTTGATACTATTTCCCACTCCATTCTACTTAACAGGCTTACGACATCGGCATAACTAACTCGGCCCTTGCCTGGATCAGTTCCTTCCTCAGTGACAGGTCTCAAACCGTTTCACTGGGCCCTTTCCAATCGAAAGAGAAAAAGATCTTCTGTGGAGTCCCCCAGGGCTCCATTCTCAGTCCCCTCCTTTTCAATATATATCTTATCCCCCTGCTTACTCTTATAGAATCGTTCGGCATAACTGTCACGTCTTATGCTGACGATACTCAGCTTGTCATCCCTCTCGACGACAATTCAAACACGGCCGAACTTAATCTCAAGCACTGTCTCACAGCGGTCTTTCAATGGATGGACGCCAACCATCTCCGCTGCAACTCCAATAAAACCGAGATCTTGCCCATTGGAAAGAATGCGTCTTTCTGTCCAGCCCTGTGGTGGCCCGACAACTCTGCTGCCCCACCTCAGACAGTCTCATCGGCTAGAAACCTCGGAGTCATTTTCGACTCAGATCTCTCTTTCGACACCCACGTCGCAACTGTAGCAGGTAAATGCTTTGGCATTATTAAGTCCATGCGAAAGTTCTTTGACTTTCTCCCACTCGACTCCAGAAAGACCGTTGCGGTAGCCCTCATACTCTCTCGAGTGGACTATTGTAATGGCCTCCTGGCAGGGACCAAAAAATCTACCCGACTGAAACTTCAAAGCGTCCTGCACACTGCTGCACGGCTTGTCCTCAAACTCCCACGCAAATCTTCTATTTCCGCTGCCCTTAAGTCCTTACATTGGCTCCCCGTGCACAAGAGAATACTCTTTAAAATTCTCATTGTAGCCTTCCGAGCCTTCAACAAATCCGGCCCATCCTATCTGTCGAGACGCTTCCCTCATTACACCCCGGGTCGCACTCTCAGATCCTCACAAGACAACCTCATGACCCCCTCCAAATTCAACCTGAAGACTAAGGGTGGAAAAACACTCAGTTCCCTTGCCATTAGAGCCTGGAACAGCATGCCAAGGCATCTTAGATTTCAGACGCAGGAGAAACCATTTAGGAAGCTCCTCAAAACATGGATTTTTAATCTCTCCCATGACTGGACTAAAGCAGCTATCTAGCCCCCCCAACATCTTCCCGTCGTTCTGATCCCAGGTGTTACAGCGCCAAGATGCTCCCTTGGGAGCGAACGTCAGCACTCTACAAATACCCATCCAATATCCAATATCCAGAAGACAATTCAGGTGGAAGTCAATCTTTAGACAAGTACATCGGAGAGATCACTCTCTTACCCAATGTAAGGTGTACTCCTGACGGAGAACAATATAGTGTTGCATACAATCTCTTTAACAAGTCCAATCCCAACAAGTTCTCCCCACAACCAGTCGTCAGAATGAGAGGTGCTTCAAATTCACGAGGTCCAACAGAAATAGACAAAGGACTAGAAATCGGATTCGTAACCGGGGCGCCAGAAAAACCTACTGAAACATTCTTTAAGCCAGACAAAGGTGCGCCAGGGAGTTTAGAGTGCATAATAGAACTCTTTGCAGCACCAGTATCCAACAGAAAAGGCTCTGACACACCTGATGCAATCACTTCAACATAGGGTCCACTCTGATCCACTGGAACTGAAACAACTCCCTCTCTTTGTCCATGGCTGTCCTAGCAATCATTACCATCCACATTCTCACCTTCGACGTAGTAATCATCCGCATAGTACTGTGCCGTCCTACCAGACGCACCATTCTGTTGATCAAAGCTATTCATAGAATTCTGTGGAGGCAAAGAACGCGCATTCTGAGGAACACACCACGTCCTCTACCTCTAGGAGCTTGTTGAACACCTCGACCTCTCACACCAGAAGCACCATTCGTACGCTGTAACAGAACCGGGCAACGACTCTTGAAATAACCCTCTTCTATGCAATACGCACACTGACTAGGGCCTACAGGAAAACGCTGTTGAGAAGACTCGCACCTTTGCGAGTTTCTCTGATATTGCTGAGGTTGCTGATAATCGCGCTGATTATTACGAGACGGATAAGCTTGCTGTATAAGAACTTTAGTCTTCAATTCCTTAGTCTTCTTATCCGCTTTCTCTATCTCATCCTTATTCCTATTCTCATAGTACTGGGCAGTAGCCAAAATCTGCGCTGACGTGGAAACAGCCCAAGCAGTCTCAGAATCCTTCAATCTATTGCACAATTCTCGAAGCAAGTTATGAACAAATTTGTCAACGAACAACCGTTGACCACCTTCAGTACTCATGTCCTGACCACTGTGGTCTACGAATGTCTCTTTGAACCTAGTGAAAAAGTCGGACACAGTTTTGTCTTACTTCTGCTTGCATGCAGATAACGTGTCCCAATTAACACGTATAGCTGGCATTAAAGTCTTCATATAATCAATAATCCTACCAGGGAGTTCAGCAATCACATCCTCAGGTTTAGCACCACCTACTTGTCTATCATCTGCAGCTCTAAGATTATTCCATGTATCACCTAATTCCTGTGCATGATCCGAATGACGAATCTTTCCCCAAATAGGCTGTGGAACAACATTCCCAAACAAAATGTCTATATCGGCTAGATTCATAATACATGAATCCGCAGTTTGAGATAGCTCCTTATAGTACCCTGTTGGATTTTTACGCGGATCAGGCAAAGTCTGTTTAAGAGCTAACACTTCAGCACGCTTCCAAGGAACATGTACCCAGACACGCTGAAAGTGTGGCGGAATAGGTGGAACAACGTTTGCATCACCTGGTCTCCAAACTGGGGGAACCTCACGCATCGGATATTGACATGCCTTCCTCCTAACCGATGAATCAGGCTCAAACAGTCGATGAGAAGGAGATTCACTCCTAAACGACAACAACGTCGCAACTGCTTTCCTAACTCCAAGACCCACAACAGTCCCTTTCGCAAACTCAGAACGTATGCGATACAACTCAGGCGGAGTTTGTCCTACCTCACCATCTTCTCATTGTTCACGAAGGAAAGAACACATCATATCAAAAACATATCTTTGTTTTGGTGCTTCCCATTGAAGAAAAACATCCATAACACCCTCAAGGTCATAGTGCGAAGGATACGTAATCCATTTACGAGCTAAGTGATCTAACACTGTCCGTTCATTAGGATCAGGCTATTGGCTATGCAATTGCTTACGCTCTACAATAGGAGATAGCCCAATGAACCCAACAGAGGAGAAAAGAGACCAGCAACAGCATCAGTCATTCTCTGTCGAGCAGAAGGAGAAGTTGACAAAAGAACAGGAGACGGAGCAGAATGAGAAGAAACCAAAGTCGGAACAGTAACAGAAGAAACAGACAACACTGGTGTAGGAATAGCAGACGAAGGAGGTAGCAAAATCGGCGGCCCTTGAGAAGGCTGTGCCAAAGAAATAGGAGCCAGTGGAAGAGGAGCTGGCTGTCGAGGAATCACAGGTGGCAAAGCAACCGGAGGTTGCGCAACTACAGGTGGCGGAGGTGCTGTAGCACTCTGCACATAAGGGGGTGGCGAACTCAATAGATGCAACATTAAAGGATCTTTCAAAAGATCTTTCTTCTCTTCTTGCTGTTGAGGTGGCAAAGCTGGATAGCACTTGTCTACCGCTAGTTTACGTTGCCTAAGCATCTGTTTACTTTCTTGTTCTTCCTCATTATCCCTAAACTGTATAGCAGCTTGCACCATTGACATACCTCGTTCTCGTTTATTTTTCTTCGCTAACTTAATTTCTTTCTGTTTAGCTTCCTTTCGCCATAAGCGGAAAGAGTCAAACATCGCCGGCCGGGCTTTCTTCTTCAACAGTTTAACTTCGAGATTGTCTAAAATCTCCTGTTCAAAGCTACCATAACGGGGCCACTGTAGGACGCCGTCATTTCTGGTATACTTGATCCACATTTCATTATACGTAATGGGGCCCACTCCATGTTTTACCTAGAGCTCATAGGTCGGAGTTCCAATTGGAGGAACCGGACACGAATCCTCCAATCGGGAATCCCTAGTACAACCACAACCAAATATCTTTCCAAGTCTGCTAAGACCAGGCATCTTCGCTCACTAGTCTAGCTTCAAACTTCAAGGGAAATCTCAAAACGATAGTCTCGTGAATACACGAGTCCCTCGGCTTTGGGGCCTGCAGGTACCAAATCAAAGCGATCCCGATGGGATACCAAAACAAAACTAAGGACTGGGAGACGCTCTACTTATACTTAACTGAAATGTTAATGGCGTCACCAGAAGACCCGTCTATTGTCTCGCTCTACAAATCGTCTAATCGCTCCAAGACAGGGCGACAGTCAGGGCAGCAGTCTTTCGTAGTCGTCGGAAAGCGGGGAGCCTCGCAGCAAAGACTTTCGGACCACGACGACATACAGGGGTCAATGAAGTGGCAGGCCTTCCTCCAGAATTTTCACACGAAGCTCCTCACGATCTTCGGGCTTGGACTGGTACCGCTAAAGTCGCCCCACGTTGGGCGCCAACTGAAGAACCGGGTTTTAGAACCCAGCGGCGCCAGGGATAACGCCCGATGTCTTCGGATTCCCCTGCCTCGGCAAACAGAGACACGGGACACTTGTTGCACATCAAAGACCAAATTTATTGGCTGCAACCAGGAACAGAGATCTACGAACCACAACATGGGTAGTTCGCTAGAGACTGCACAAATTCATAGAACGGAGCATCGTCTTTTATGCTAAAAATCACATTCCTGGCTAGCATCAATTACATACACACTGACCAATAGAAGAACGACATTTCAAACATATCGCATGACGACAATGCCACTTTCCGTTGTCCAGCCCACCAGAGATGACAAGGCAAAATCCAACATTCCTGTTCGAATGGGCCGGACAAACCCATCATAAAGACCTCAACCCAAATCAATAATTAAGCCATAAAGGAAGGAACAGAAACAGATGAAAAGCAAGATAGAAGGGTGTGTGCTTGTACCATAAACTCAGCAATGTCCTGCTCTTTGATCTCTATCTGACCAGCTGCTTTACAAGGAACTGGCTCAGCGAGGTCAGCCTCGGGCAAGGGAGTCAGTTTGGCTAGGTCACACAGAAGTCAGCTAAGGTGTACGTGTCCCAAGGACTCGTTCGGCCATAGTCATCGGCCTATGTGAGGGCACCCACACAACATGGCTTCTGCACACAAAATGGAACCCGAGGGTTCAAACGAAATACGTAGTGTTCTCATTAATGGGTTATGACGAAAAGACTCGTACACACCGCACTTGTCATTTGCGGTTCGCTGATACCAAAATCGTCTATATCAGACAACCTTTATTGAACAGGTTCGGAATGACGGAACCACAGGACCGCAGTACCACAGAACCACACGGTCCGAGGCGTACCAAGAGGCAGGGCGAATTGTACACAGTACCTTGGATGGAAGAGTTTGTCACGGACAATGCAGTGAAAACAAAAAGCGTCACACGCAGCGGTGTCCTCCTTTCACGGTACGAGCTACGGCTCGCAGGGGCCCAGAGTCGCGTTGCTTGAGGGATGGTGCTTTGTGCGGTGCGGGTGCTGTTCGTTGCGGCGTACGAGCCGTACCTTGAGAGCTGGCGCCTTTTAATCCTTTGAGCGCGGTGCGAGGTGGACAGTACGCTATGGTTGTGCGAGACGTACCCAGGCGCTCTACGCGCTGCAGACTTTCAACACCAGCGGCAGAGTGTGCTTTGAGTGGTGCGGTTTGAAGGGGGGGTAAAGCGATGTGCGGTGCGTGGTCCGTCTTTCACGGTGCGAGCTACGGCTCGTTGGGGGCCCAAGTTCACGTTGTTCGAGGCGGACGAGTCCTCCTTTCACGGTGCGAGCTACAGCTCGTTGGGGGCCATAGTTCACATTGTTCGAGGCGGACGGCTTGGCACGGGGCTTCCTAGTGTACGAGTTAATCCTCACGAGGCGCACACAGCTCCCTGTTTCAGCGCTTCGGGGAAATCAACGTTTCCAGCATCTCTCCTCAAGGCGGGTGTAGTCCACTAGTCCTGGGAGTTCGTTCAGGGGGCAAGCTCACTCACAATCCCTTTGAGATCTTTAAGCACAAGTAGAAAATAAAGTCTTTGTAGTCTTTCTCCTCTCCTTCAGCAGCTCGGCAACCACCGCAGGCCAATCCCCTAAGTCAGGGACAGTACCCCTCCTTACAGCTTTCCCAGTTCCTTCTTGTCGGGCAGGATCTAGTTTCTTGGGAGCAGGGTCCCAATACTTATACCCCTAATCTTTTATTCTATGAGGCCAGGGGGCCTTTGCCTAGTCCAGTCCAGTTCTTGAGCACTTTGTTGACATGCCTGACTTTTTTATTCAGTGTGCAGGGAAGAGACATCAGACGCTCCCTAGGGGGTGGAGCGAGCATTGTGGTGGAAAGGCAAAGTCCTAATCAGAATCCAGGTGTACTCCTCCTACCCATCTGGATGTAAATGTCTCTATTCACCACCGGGGTGCCCCAGCCTGTCTCCCTGAATTCCCAAGCCCTGTCACTCACAGAAACCAGACAGCAGATACACATCCTAGCAGAGGCGTGCTGAAATGGTTAGGCAAGCAAATACTTACTTTCTAAAAGTGGTATTTGAAAACACAGAATATTAAAATAAACTTTACTAAAAGATGTATTTTATTACTCTGATTTCAGGCATACTAAACTTGAATTTCTACCATGTTCCCTGAGTCTGTTAGGATCATAGAGTGTAATAATTCCAACAGCCCATTCTGGCCTATGGAGAACAGGTAGCATTGCAATAGTGAAACACAAAAATGGCTGTAATTCACTATTAGGACATGCCACACACAGCAGAGCTTGTCCTACCTTATACTTACAATGCACCCTGCCATTGGGCCTACCATAGGGGCGACTAATATGAAGTTAAGGGAAGGTTTAGGGACTGGCAAGTGGGTGCACTTGCCTAGTCAGCATGACAGTAACAGACTTCACGCAGGTTCTGCATTGGCAGACCTTAGACACATTTTACAAGGTTGCTTCTGTGGGTGGCACAACCAGTGCTGCAAGCCCACTAGCAGCATTTGGAATTACAAGCCCTGGGCACTCCTGGTGCACTGTACTAGGGTCTGACAGTAAACCAAATAAGCCAATCATGGAATCCAATAAATACAGCAATTGACACAGGGAGTACTTACACTGTGGCACTGGTTGGCAGTGGCACAGTGCTCTGAGTAGCTAACACCAGCAAAAACACATGAGGCAACAGCAACAAAACGGAAGGGAGACCCACGCCAATAGTGCCAGGTCTAACAGCCATCAATTGAAGCATGCCGAACAAACCATGCAACTATGGCAAGAAAGCGTGAACCACTAAAGGATTTGAGCGGCACACTACCAGCAGATATTTTCTTCCTACATGTTTCTAAATCGGGGGTCTCCAACCAGTAGCTTGTGAGCTATTGTAGCTCTCCAGCTACCTCAGAGTAGCTCACCTTTGTTCAGCCCAGCTTATTAAAACAGAATGCTTTTGCTTGGTTGAAGTATTATACATTTAAAAAAATATATAATCATACAAGCACTAATAATATTAGTAGCTGTCAATGCATTTCATTAAACATAAGTAGCTCTCAGTACAGAAAAGGTTGGAAACCCCTGTTGTAGTGGTTGGATTTTGTGTAAGAAGAGGCAGTAGGAAGGTTCCCAATGCATGCTGTGAAGAGCAACATACCTAAATTACCAAACTTTCTAGTGACGGATAAGCCACCAAAAAAGAAGGATGACCAGGGGTGGGACGATAAAGTCTAGCAACCAAGCTAGTTCCAGACAGAGTGGA
The DNA here is from genome assembly GCF_964263255.1 of Lissotriton vulgaris. Lineage (NCBI taxonomy): Eukaryota > Metazoa > Chordata > Amphibia > Caudata > Salamandridae > Lissotriton > Lissotriton vulgaris. Next base: position 1,121,157,673 of record NC_141698.1, read on the forward strand.
AGACAGTTTTTCCCTGGCAGGCACCGTCTGTTCCATCGTTAAAAGGTAAAAGTGGTTCAGACAAGGAGTTGAAGGCTCTGGTACAATTGCCTCAATAGATGTTAGGAGAAGTTTCAACACTTCTGCAGCCCTATGTACGAAAGAGTGGAAAGAAGTGGGGGGCCTGAAGAGAATCTCGCTCTCCAGCTGAAGGCGCCCTTAGTGATTTTATTACTAAGATCACTGAGTTGGCTGCCAGTGTCGTCTTATCCTCACCTAATCTCACCCTGTTGGGGGACCTCAACCTGCACTTTGATGATCCTCTCGACACTGCCGCTAACTCGCTCCGTGCTAATCTTCAAGCATTGGACCTCTATCAAAAGGGATTCCATGTAACGCACAATAGAGGTCATCTTCTCGACACTGTCTTTAGTAATATCAACGACATCACAGTGGAGCCCCCCATCCCTTTACCTTGGACGGATCATTTTGTGATACCTTTCATCTGGCGCACTAATACCCTCCCCTCTGCCTACTGTCTCGCCAAACACCAAGCTAGGAAATGGTCTTCTCTCTCCCTCCCTGCATGGGAAGCTGCTTTGGCTAGAGGCCCCCCCGGGAAGGTGATGCATGCCAACATAGCAGCTAACAATTTTGACGGCTGGATCACCTCTACACATGATATGGTTCTTCCTGCTCAAAACAACAATCTTACCAAAAAACCAAAAGCTGCTCCATGGTATACCCCCGCACTTAGGAGTATGAAATTAGCCTGCCGTAAGCAGGAGAGAGCCTGGAGACAGGACTATTCCCAAACTAAGAAGGATGAATATAGAGCCAATATTAGGCTCTACAAACAGGAGCTAAAACTAGCGCAAACCTCCTTCTACGACAGCAGAATTCAAGCAGCCGCCAATGCCCCTAGGGAAATTTTTAAAATTGTGAAATCCCTCGTTTCCCCCCCAGTTGAATGCCCCGATACTGAGGGCGCTCAAAACCGCTGCAACGATCTGGCTAACTTTTTCTCTCAAAAGATTCTTACAATCTACTCCTCATTTGAGGACTCAAATAACGAGCTGGAACCCTCCACTCCCCCAACCTCCGATGCCTTGGCTTCTTGTAGGCTAGACACTATTCCTCCCTTGGACGCCCCAGCACTAGATAAACTGACTGCTAAAGTCACCTCTGGATCTCCCAATGATCCAGCACCCCCACACACTCTCAAACTGGCGATGGATACGATCCGCCCCATCATATTGGATGTTCTTAACACCTCCATCTCCTCCAAATCCGTTCCCCCGCCATGGAAGTGCGCAATGGTAAGAGCGCTGCTGAAAAAGCCCAATCTTGACCAAAGTAACTTGGCAAACTACCGTCCCATCTCCCTGCTCCCCTGGTTGAGCAAACTGCTTGAGAGGCACGTAAACAACACCCTAACGAACTATCTGGAGTCAAACAGTCTCCTGCGTGCCTCTCAGACAGGGTTCCGTCCGCGACATGGGACAGAAACTGCGCTTCTAGCGGTCACGGAAGAAGCAAGAGCTGTGCTGGATCAGGGTGGGAAAGTCGCCATTATTTTATTGGACCTGAGTGCCGCGTTCGACACGGTGAACCATGTCACGTTGTTGCAACGACTGACGGACATGGGCGTGTCGGGCGCGGCCCTGGAATGGCTGACGTCCTTCTTGACCGACCGGTTTTTCCAGGTCTTTGAGGGTGAGGCAGTATCACCTAAACATTCTCTCAGGTGTGGGGTTCCTCAGGGCTCCTCCCTGAGCCCCACCCTGTTTAATGTTTATATGGAGCCTCTAGACAGGATAGTCCAACCCTTCGGTGTGCGTATTGTCACCTACGCGGACGATACCCAACTGGTGGTCTCTTTAGACTACGCGGAGGGTTCGTCCCACACCTTAGGTCCCTGTCTGGAGGCGGTCGCCAGATGGATGCATTCCTCCTGTCTAAAACTCAATGGGGAGAAAACGGATGTCATTCTGTTGGGGAATTCTTCCCCCTCCGCTTTTACATCCATCTGGCCACCATGTCTGGGTGAGCCCCCGACTCCCAAGCCCCAGATAAAGAGCCTAGGGATCTGGCTTGACCCAGCCTTGAATTTCTCAGTACAAGCCACTAAGATTGCAGCCACCTGTTTTGGGTTGATGAGGATGCTGCGGAAGGTGCTCCCCCTGCTTCCTTTTCAGGCCAGGAGGATACTGGTCCAGGCCCTGATATTATCGCGCCTGGACTATGGGAATGCTCTTTTTTTGGGAGCCCCTTCCTTTGTCATCCAAAAGCTCCAAGTCACCCAAAACAGTGCGGCCCGCCTCCTCTACAATCTTCCTCGCCGACAGTCAGCCAGGGATGCCTTAAGAGAACTCCATTGGCTCCCTATTGCGGCGAGAGTGCAATTCAAATCTATGTGTATTTTACACAAGGCCTTCCATCACACTGGTCCCGCAATTCTGCAGACCTTAGTCACCCCCTACGTTCCTGTGCGTTCCCTCCGTTCTGGCTCCCTTCAGCTGGCCACCTCCGTCAGAGTCAAGAAGGCTCGATGGGGTGGTCGCTCCTTTTCACATACCGCGGCCAGGCTCTGGAACGCCCTCCCCTATCTCTTCGGGAAACCACTAACCATCTTGCTTTCAGGAAAACCCTTAAAACACACTTGTATGCAAAAGCACACTGATCTGCCCTGCGCCCGCGCTAATAAAGTGTCAGTCATGAGCGCTACGAGGCCTCCGGGTAGATAGCGCTATACAAGTGTAATTTAATAATTTAATAATAATAATAAGGGAGATATATATATATATATATATATATATATATATATATATATCCGAGGGACGTGAGGCTCATAAATTACAGTGCTAGTTGAGCAAGACCCTAGTCCAACCCAGCATCATAAATTCTAAGAGAGTCCTTGTCTGTCCCAAGGGACTTGTAAAAGGAGGCATTTGAGAGAGTTGGTTCTCAACAGTAGCTCTCCTTTTCAAGAAGCCATTTAATCTCTCACCTGGATCTAAAGTTCTGCATAGGATGCAATGACCCTGAATACGTTCCCTTAAATACCTAGCTATTCCACACCTCCTCTACAAAGAATGCAGGATTATATAGCCGTGAAAGTGAACGTAACAGCTCTTGATTATTTGTTTAATTATTTTTCTGGCTGGTTCTATTCCTGAGATTTAGTATTGTAATATACACACTGATTTTCTACATAGAACACCTAGGCCTGCCACAGAGAAAATTGCTTTTTGGTCCTTGTAACTATAGGCACATGGTCACATTAATTTTCTACTTGTCGTACTTCTAAATATCACACACCCTACCTTGTGGGCTGCACGTCCTATGTAGGGTTGACTTAGTAATATTTAAAAGTAAGGTTTTCTCCTGTAAAAAAGGGTTAGTTTGACAAGTCATACTGCAGGATTTACACTACAGCAGTCAGGCTGCACACGGTAGGCCTAAAGTCGAGTTTGCCCTGATACTTTAGTGGATGGCACATTTGCTGCTGGAGTCCACTATTGGCATTTAGCTTCCAGGCCCGGAGTGCACTTTCTAAACAATATACTGAGGAAGTATAGGCAAGGTAATTCTGTCAGTTAGGAATAAGACAATCCAGCCATGCTTGACAGAGGAGCACGTGAACTATACCACTGCAGTGTTAAGTGCACAGAGTTCTAAAGCCAGGAAAACAGAGTTCAGCTAAAGGCAAACTAAATAAATCGGGGGTTACCACACAGAAAAGATGGAATTCCTACAAGGTGTGACCGGACAGGTTTTGGATGCATACTGTGATCATGGTGGAATAACATATTGGCCACTTCAAAAGCTTTCCTTAGTCAAGTATGTTCTTGCTCAGATCTTTCTGCCTCCAAATTTTAGACCAGGCTTTTCTGGCATGCACTGGGACATAGGTGTGAAGGTGGGACAGAGCCAAACCCACGTCACCCTCAATCTAAGAAGGTAACAGGAGGGAAGGAAGCGGCTCCAGTGGGGCCATGCAAGTTTTACCTAAGCACCATAAAAGACAATGTTCAAGTAATTACATTGCAAAGGACATAACTTCCCTTTACTACCTCAGGCCTTGCAGTTTGGTAGTATTCGGCTCCATACTTGGAAATGTATGTGTGTCTTAACATATAAAAGCAGACGGATAACGGTGTGAAGTTTTCCTGTTTATTAAAAGTAAATATATAATTTTAAAAGTATTACCTGGCCTTTGTAAATACAGTTCTGTCCACAGCCTTTCGGAGACCACGTACAAAAAAAGTCCATTCAAATTGCATACAACAAAGACGAGTGTACCATGCACATACAAAAACAATCAATACGGTATAAAAACAAAAATACAATCCCCAAACAAGACCAAAAATGGCATCCAATCCCAAAAAATTCATTAAATCCCATACAAGAACAAAAATAATGCAATCCCCGTTAATGAAAAAACACAAAAGATACTAATTAAACCCCATAAAAAAAGCAAAATACTATTTAAACAAGTAACATTTACTCAGTGCTAAGGATTAACCTTAAAGTATTTTCTTTAATAAATACAGAAAAGAATGTTTTTAGAAACAACATAATCAATTAAAATGACATTTTGACACATTTCAAAATAAGTGCATATATTTCGTGGTCAGCTAAATAATGACATGTTTCCCTTGGATACTACATGTGCAAAAGGAATAACTTTCAGGCTGTGGTATATAAAAACTTTTTTTAGCAGACTGACTGGTGTTTCCTTGGAAGGTGAGCAAAGCGGGTGAGCAAGAAATTTGTAAAAAGTCAGGATTAAAGGCAGTTCTTCCAAAGTTAGTTTTTCTTCCCACTTTGAATTCAGAGCATGGTGACTGCTGAACTTGGTAAAGAATGAAAGCCTCAAAGGTTTTTGGGAAACCCAAACCATGGCAGAAGAGAACCATCCATTCTGCAGCAATTCCCACTGTAGCGGAAGTATTTGGATTAAGAGTTTGCAAACTGAACCCCAGACACGATGGACGGACAGGTTTGATGACATATCAAAGTATCATCACAAAAGTGAGACTGGCATGCAAGGGACATGTAAATCAAGCTCTGTGTGGGGCAAGACAGTCCATATAGAACCTGATGAAAACTGTACTGAACTTGGTTGTCAAAGCTTTGTTGAAATTATCAATGTACCTCCCAGGAAAAATATGCAGAATTCTCGAAAGAAAATACATTTGCTGCTAAAATCCATGTGAAGGAGGGCTAATTTAGCCAAAAAAAGAAATAACCACACTAGAAAGTTGAGTTAATAGGGAAAAAATTGGTATTTGCTACCCTAAATACAGGTGCTTCAATATGATAAAAGCTTGGGAAGAAAAGGGACAGTGCACACTCTCCATGGTGTCTCTAAGGCAGAACTGCAGGAGCCATGCAGGAATGAAAGAAGGGGCTGTAACATCCAAGAATAGATTAGGGAGAACTCTTTTTCACTTTACATCCAAGAATAGAGGCATGCACTGGCTGTCTTGCACTATCCATCTCTCACAAAGAATGCCCGCCCAGGCTGGTGTTTCACCAACATCTCTCAAGTCTCTGTGCTGTCTTAGTGCAGAGCTTCAGCTGAAGATTGCTGCCTGCGTCTGAAAGTATTGGTCATTTCTGGCACACAACACCTTCATCAATGCATTATCTGTTCAAGAGCAAAATATCAAGTAAGCGTGGATTATTCTTAGAGGTTAAATGCTCGCATTACTAAAGCTTTACTACCTTTTTTTGAGTATCCCAAAACTCAGTGATGTGTCTGAATAGGATTTCGCCGCCACAGGATCACATGGGTTTTTACAGGTACTGAGTGGGTGAAAAACACCACCATCCATGTATTAAATGATAGTTTTGCTTTATTATTTACTTCACTACATAAAATGGGTCTGCCTGCACATCAGACAGGTCTCCAGGCTAAGATGCCACCAGCACACAAAAGACAGCCAGAAATCATGAACTACGTCAATGTCTTGGAGCTGCAGGGAAGCAACTAGGCATCCAGATGTAAGACGAACTCATCTGGCCTGGGCTCAAATTCAACCTCAGACTTCTAAAACAAATTTAAAAAACTTAGGGGTGACCAGCTGAAAGGTTTGTGTTTTATTGGTAGAATTTACTCAGTAGAATTGTGTGAAATACCACAGTGCACATTGCCAAACTTCAGGAAATGGCTTTGGTCTGTCATTTCAGGAACAAACTCACAAAAATAACATCAGAATTGGGTAACAAACAAATCCAGTTATCTAGATTTTTCAAAATTATAAAAGGCTGAAATGGATGCACTCCAGCGCCCCCTGCTGAGCAGCAGACATTGATGCACTCCAGCGCCCCCTGCTGAGCAGCAGAAATTGCTGTCCAGGTCTTCAGATGGGCTCCTCGCTAACATGGACCAACATAGCCACAAATTAAAAGCAATGTTGTGGCGGAATCCTCTTTTTACACCGATGACCCTTATGTACCCACAAAGACGGAAGTAATTTAGAAGTTAAAACGATGATGGGCACAGAGCTGCAGGCAGCCACGCTCAGTCATTAACACTTGTATAGCGCATATCTATAACATTCAAGGCAGAATTTCTGGGTCAGATCATGGATTTTTTGGTCCAAGAAGAGGCTTCTGGGTTTCCTGGAAGAGATGTGCCACGTGCGGGTTAAACTGCATATACCAACACCCAAACCACAGAGACACATTTAAATTGAATTCCTCTGAAAATCGGTAGTTACGCCTCAATTCTTGTTTCTAGTCATGATCAGAGTATTTTCAAAGCCAGTATCTCTTCAGAGGGCAATAAAACTAAGTGGCACTCTAGTTTAACCAACATTGTGATTTGTGGGTGTTGGAAATGGGGGTTGCCCAAGTCTCAAAGGGGGTAGCATGGCATCAAGCGGGCAGGCCAAACTTCGAGGACATGTGAAGCATTCACGCAGTACCCACAGACGACACACCAATCACACCACAAAAAGAGTCACGACACCACCTTTGGTTGGAAAAAGATTACGTTTAGTTATGTCTCCAACCTGCAAGGTAAAAAGGAACAAAATAGTGGTAGTCACAACAAGGCGCCAACTGGCACCGGAGCCAAGTACATCAGGGGAATTATCTACATGGGACAAAAGGGTTGAGTCCATAGTCCATAGTCCATAGCTGTAAGGAAAAAGGATGGTTAATTAAACACTAGACCTGGGGCCAATCTGGCGGGGCCAACTCAGGATCTCATCCTTAGGGAAGCTGTTATTTCAAAATCCCACATCATGCAACAATACACCTCAGGCGTTATGACGCCAAACCCCACCCCTGTAAGGAAAGACAATATAGCATTACAGCACATACTAGCCAGGAACCCCTAACAGGAATCAGTATGGCAGGCTCATTATCAAGGGGCATATACAGGGCCTAGAATAACTTGTCAGGCCAGCTTAGGGCCACCAATCACCTTAGCTTAGGCATAACACTAAACATGTCACCACAATGCAGCTCAGTTTAAGAATCACTTCACTGCAGGAGTAAAGGGGGTAACGCAATATTCGACATAGCATATCTCCATAAGCATTTATCATTAACAAAACTTTTAATCAGAACCCAGCATTAACCAAATTTGACTTCAGTGAGGAAGTCCAGTTTAACCAGTAAACTCTATGAGAAGTTAATTCCTTCACTTTATCAGCAGGATCCTTGGTTCTACTCCCCAACCTAGGTGAAACAGGGTTGAAAACGACCAGTGTCTTATTTGCCTTACTGTAGGCGCTAACGCTGCTTCCCCCTGTACTTTCACCTCCTTACTTGAGTTTATTTGTTGCTGGGTCCTTCCTTCGCCAGTCGCTTGGTGGAATTCACCACCGATATGGCCAGGGAAAACGAGGGTGGAAAAGGCTCTCTCGCCTCACAGCGCTCCCCCCCCTCCTCACTCAGGCCAGCTCCTCTTGCCTAGCGCTAGAGTGGAGGGAAGAAACGATGGCAGTAAGCCCCCTCAGTTCCCCCTCTCTGCTCGGCCAGCTTCTCCTTGTGGCGCGCGAGCAGAGGGGAGAGGCGGGACACACACTCCGGCTGTAGCGGCAGCCGGCGCTCTTCCTTCGTGCTGACCGGCGAGGGTTACTACTCCCGCTGACATGCGCGGGGACGCCCGTGTAGGATCCGCCTCTCACGACGGCTGATCCCTGAGGAGACGCTTCTCTCTCGGGCTTGCCCACTTCGGTGCCCCTCCTTCCTGGGACGTCAGCTTCAGCCGGGGTATGCGCGTAGGCGCGTTCACTTCCTCCTTCACCGGGTCACTGCAGGCAACGCGTCAATAACGCGGAGGGCGCCCCCGGGGTCCCGAATACGAGGGAAAGCCTCGCCAGGCTTCACCGGCTCAGTGGATCCCGGGGGGTGCTATTACCAGGCGCGAACGGTGCCCCAGGGGTCCCGGCCAAGGCGGCGCTGCCTCAGTAAGTCTGGCACCCTTCACCTCCAAAGCACCTCAGTCACAATCCGGCACCGATCTCTCCTGGCCACTGCTCCACAGCAGGTGAGAGGGGGCGCCCTATGGGATGATTAAATAAGGGAACAGGCGCTGAATCTAGGGCAGACTGATATTGGGGGGCCAAATCAAAGGATGAGAGCCACAAGGTCTAACCCTACACTGTTTGAGGAAATCACAGCAGAATTCCCTTATCTGGGCAGAGGACTGCACTCCGCAGCGCTGCAGTCTCCTTCTCCTCACTGGTTTCCTCAGCCCACACAGCGCGATTCTCCTCAGCAGATGACGCTATTTACAGCACACTGCTCCTCCCTTGCTGCTCCTACAGCTCTCAGGGCCACAAGCACTAGGGGGCCTCAACAGTTCCAGGGCCCAGTGATTTCACAGAGGACAGCAATGAGGGGTAGGCTCCCTTCTGGTCAGTTTCTCCTCACGCAGAGCGCGCGCCACAACGAGGGGTAAGCTCCCTCAGCGCTGTGCAGTCACAAACTTCCTCAGGCCACAACTTCCTGGGGGCACCGACCTCCCCAAACAGCGTCTGACAGGCGCACCTCATTGAGGGGAGGGCAAACAGTTCCACAGCCAGCCCCAGGGGCACACTCCTCACCTCCTGGGGGGCTCAGGCCCACAGCATTCCTCCTCTTCTGGGCACCTCTTTCTCTCAGCGTTGGCGTAGTTCAAGGTCCCACAGTGTCTGGGACCTGGGTAGGGGCCCTCCCTTATCAGGGGCCCATGGGGACAGTAGAGGGGGGGTTCATAGGGGTGCAGGGCCCAGCTCACAGGCCCATGTGGCGGTAGCACCTCACAGCAGGTCCCCCTCCCTTCCTTGTCCCAGCGCTGACTGACCCTCTGGTGACACTTCACCCTCTTTATACCCTCCTCCCAGGCAGTGCCAGGACCTTCTAGAATGTTGGCACATCTAGCCTAAACTGGTTCTAGGGGAGGGGGTGAGCACCCTGGGTGCCAGGCTTTCCCTCCAAAACTAGGGGTAGCTGGGTAATATTATCTAGACCGCTGACCTATGTCAGTCCAGTGGCAAAACCCATGGCCATGGCATCCATTTTAAAAACAATACATTTCAGTCAGGTACATTTCCAAAATGGGGGTGCAGTTTTAAAATGGGGGATTTTACAAGTGCTCACATTATGTCAGGTAATTACATTTTCACAAGGTGTCTCACACCACTCATGGCCTATACAGGTTTAATCCCATGGGGGAGACAATCCAGATAAGGGGGTCAAAAGCGAAAAATTTTGGGGGAAAAAGGCCAAGTCCAACACGACTCCCCCCCAGCCAAAAGCCAGGGTAGACACATCAATGCCTTGATGGGCTTCCCTGCTTGGGGCGGAAAAAGGTGGACGCAGGCCTGCAACTACAGGAGCACCTGCAGTCTCTCCTCCACTCTGGAACCCAATGGTTCTCTTTCGCAACCCTCCCTTCACCAACAGAACCACCCCACTGGTGTTCCCTAGTGGGATGTCTCTCCTTCCTAGAGTGGGAGGCTCTAGCCTCAGGCTTGTGATACTCTGGAACCACTCTCTTCTCTCCAAATTTCCACTGGTCCACCCACCTGGGGTCTACATCCTCAGAATGACCAGCCCTTAGGGGCGAGGCTCCCCTCCCCCTACTTCTCCTCCTTGGGTTCCTCCATCTCCTACGCCTGGGGACACCCTCACACAACTCTCTCCCCAACCTGGAGTCGAAACTCACAGGCTGAACCGGTGACAGGGGCGAGTCCTCCCTCTCCCTGCACCCCCTCCCAGAATTCTGCACCCTCCTACCCGGAGAAGTACCCCTGGGAGTCACTTCCGGGGGGACTCTGATTACAGATGTCCCTCCCACCAGGGCAGGCAACTCCTGTCCCTGGCCACCCAACCCGGGATCTATGCCCTGTGGCTGAGCCGGTGACAGAGAGGAGACCTTCCTCCCTCTGCACCCCCTCCCAGAGTTCCGCACCCTCCCACTGGAAGTGGTACCCCTGGGAGTCAATTTGGTAGGGACCTGCTTTACAGGAACCCCACCCTCCAGGCCAGGCAACTCCTGAACCCGGAACCCCAGTCCAAGATCTAGTCCCTGTGACTGGTCAGTCCCCTGAACCACCGAAGCTCTGATTAATGATGCTCCGGGTTCTCCTGACATAAGGGGATCCCTCCCTCTGGATGACACACCGGGGCAGCCTAGCCTCCCAAGCTGGGGTTCTCTTAAAGAACACTCCAGGCCTGGTGGCCGCAGCTGGGGTACCTTGGGACACCTCCCCGCCTCACTCCCTTCGGGATCACTCCCCTCAGCCTTCCCAGACACTCTGGCACTTACCCAGAGGTCTGCCTCCCGTGCAAGTTCCCTGGGGTCTGAGAACCCGCACTGCAACAGATGGTGACGCAGTGTTGGGAAACAACTCCTTAGCATGTGCTCCCGGATAACGGCATGGCACAGCCCTTCCCAATCCTCCACTGCTCTCCTCACCACCCAATCCTCCAGTACAGTCCAACACTCCTCCTCAAACTCTCCCCAGGACTGATGGGACAGCTTTCCCCTGCCCCTCAACACTAACCCGTCCTCCTCCTCCGGGGAATCAGGCACAGTCTCCTGGGCTTCGGGAGTGGGACACCTTGCACTGGACCTACACTCGCTGCCACCACTGGATCCCACCCACCTCGGTGAATCCAGACTCCTGAAACCACTCTCAGGGGTCAACCTACCCACCTGAGCTGATCTCTCCCTGGCGAAGGCCCTCTCCGCCTCCGCCATCCTCTCCAGCGCTAGGACTTTTTCAGTCTCTAGTCGCTGCTCTTCTACCCTCAGCTGCGCTAAGCCCTCGGCATGCCTGAGCTTTGCCAGCGCCAGCTGATACTCCCTCTCTTCTCTCCTATCTACCCACTCTTCTGGGGACAGGGAAAGGGATGGGGCAGTGCCCCCGGGACTGGACCCAGTGCGAGACTCCCTATCTTCGGTGTCCTCCACAGCTACTGGCGTCTCCGCCCTCTCAAACTCTTCCTCCCCCTCGGAATAACTACCTCCCAGGGTTCTGGATGGGGAGCCCTCTCTCTGGTCTCTAACCCACTGACCCTTCAACACCTCGGGGGGGTAGTCAGATAAGTCCCCATCAATCTCTAAGGGCTCTCCCCTCTTGAGGGCCTCATAGAGAAACAGGTTCCTCCTAATGTTCCCTACTGGGGGTATCCCTCTCTCCAGGAGGAAGTCTATCACCTCCTGTTCGGTGTACTCCATCAGTTCACCTTCCTGGTAGATCAACCCCATCGTGGCGAGGTACACTCGGGACACACCCTCCCAGTGGAACAAGGGGACACAATTCTGCTACAACACTTTCCAGGAGGAGGCAATCAAAAAACACAATAATCCCCACAACAAGGCTCGGATTACCTCCAAAGCTCTATTTGCAGTGTAACCTGTGGCCGCTGTGGTACTGCGCAAAACACAAGTCCTATCCCACCGCTCTGCCACCAAATGTTGGAAATGGGGGTTGCCCAAGTCTCAAAGGGGGTAGCATGGCATCAAGCGGGCAGGCCAAACTTCGAGGACATGTGAAGCATTCACGCAGTACCCACAGACGACACACCAATCACACCACAAAAAGAGTCACGACACCACCTTTGGTTGGAAAAAGATTACGTTTAGTTATGTCTCCAACCTGCAAGGTAAAAAGGAACAAAATAGTGGTAGTCACAACAAGGCGCCAACTGGCACCGGAGCCAAGTACATCAGGGGAATTATCTACATGGGACAAAAGGGTTGAGTCCATAGTCCATAGTCCATAGCTGTAAGGAAAAAGGATGGTTAATTAAACACTAGACCTGGGGCCAATCTGGCGGGGCCAACTCAGGATCTCATCCTTAGGGAAGCTGTTATTTCAAAATCCCACATCATGCAACAATACACCTCAGGCGTTATGACGCCAAACCCCACCCCTGTAAGGAAAGACAATATAGCATTACAGCACATACTAGCCAGGAACCCCTAACAGGAATCAGTATGGCAGGCTCATTATCAAGGGGCATATACAGGGCCTAGAATAACTTGTCAGGCCAGCTTAGGGCCACCAATCACCTTAGCTTAGGCATAACACTAAACATGTCACCACAATGCAGCTCAGTTTAAGAATCACTTCACTGCAGGAGTAAAGGGGGTAACGCAATATTCGACATAGCATATCTCCATAAGCATTTATCATTAACAAAACTTTTAATCAGAACCCAGCATTAACCAAATTTGACTTCAGTGAGGAAGTCCAGTTTAACCAGTAAACTCTATGAGAAGTTAATTCCTTCACTTTATCAGCAGGATCCTTGGTTCTACTCCCCAACCAAGGTGAAACAGGGTTGAAAACGACCAGTGTCTTATTTGCCTTACTGTAGGCGCTAACGCTGCTTCCCCCTGTACTTTCACCTCCTTACTTGAGTTTATTTGTTGCTGGGTCCTTCCTTCGCCAGTCGCTTGGTGGAATTCACCACCGATATGGCCAGGGAAAACGAGGGTGGAAAAGGCTCTCTCGCCTCACAGCGCTCCCCCCCCCTCCTCACTCAGGCCAGCTCCTCTTGCCTAGCGCTAGAGTGGAGGGAAGAAACGATGGCAGTAAGCCCCCTCAGTTCCCCCTCTCTGCTCGGCCAGCTTCTCCTTGTGGCGCGCGAGCAGAGGGGAGAGGCGGGACACACACTCCGGCTGTAGCGGCAGCCGGCGCTCTTCCTTCGTGCTGACCGGCGAGGGTTACTACTCCCGCTGACATGCGCGGGGACGCCCGTGTAGGATCCGCCTCTCACGACGGCTGATCCCTGAGGAGACGCTTCTCTCTCGGGCTTGCCCACTTCGGTGCCCCTCCTTCCTGGGACGTCAGCTTCAGCCGGGGTATGCGCGTAGGCGCGTTCACTTCCTCCTTCACCGGGTCACTGCAGGCAACGCGTCAATAACGCGGAGGGCGCCCCCGGGGTCCCGAATACGAGGGAAAGCCTCGCCAGGCTTCACCGGCTCAGTGGATCCCGGGGGGTGCTATTACCAGGCGCGAACGGTGCCCCAGGGGTCCCGGCCAAGGCGGCGCTGCCTCAGTAAGTCTGGCACCCTTCACCTCCAAAGCACCTCAGTCACAATCCGGCGCCGATCTCTCCTGGCCACTGCTCCACAGCAGGTGAGAGGGGGCGCCCTATGGGATGATTAAATAAGGGAACAGGCGCTGAATCTAGGGCAGACTGATATTGGGGGGCCAAATCAAAGGATGAGAGCCACAAGGTCTAACCCTACACTGTTTGAGGAAATCACAGCAGAATTCCCTTATCTGGGCAGAGGACTGCACTCCGCAGCGCTGCAGTCTCCTTCTCCTCACTGGTTTCCTCAGCCCACACAGCGCGATTCTCCTCAGCAGATGGCGCTATTTACAGCACACTGCTCCTCCCTTGCTGCTCCTACAGCTCTCAGGGCCACAAGCACTAGGGGGCCTCAACAGTTCCAGGGCCCAGTGATTTCACAGAGGACAGCAATGAGGGGTAGGCTCCCTTCTGGTCAGTTTCTCCTCACGCAGAGCGCGCGCCACAACGAGGGGTAAGCTCCCTCAGCGCTGTGCAGTCACAAACTTCCTCAGGCCACAACTTCCTGGGGGCACCGACCTCCCCAAACAGCGTCTGACAGGCGCACCTCATTGAGGGGAGGGCGAACAGTTCCACAGCCAGCCCCAGGGGCACACTCCTCACCTCCTGGGGGGCTCAGGCCCACAGCATTCCTCCTCTTCTGGGCACCTCTTTCTCTCAGCGTTGGCGTAGTTCAAGGTCCCACAGTGTCTGGGACCTGGGTAGGGGCCCTCCCTTATCAGGGGCCCATGGGGACAGTAGAGGGGGGGTTCATAGGGGTGCAGGGCCCAGCTCACAGGCCCATGTGGCGGTAGCACCTCACAGCAGGTCCCCCTCCCTTCCTTGTCCCAGCGCTGACTGACCCTCTGGTGACACTTCACCCTCTTTATACCCTCCTCCCAGGCAGTGCCAGGACCTTCTAGAATGTTGGCACATCTAGCCTAAACTGGTTCTAGGGGAGGGGGTGAGCACCCTGGGTGCCAGGCTTTCCCTCCAAAACTAGGGGTAGCTGGGTAATATTATCTAGACCGCTGACCTATGTCAGTCCAGTGGCAAAACCCATGGCCATGGCATCCATTTTAAAAACAATACATTTCAGTCAGGTACATTTCCAAAATGGGGGTGCAGTTTTAAAATGGGGGATTTTACAAGTGCTCACATTATGTCAGGTAATTACATTTTCACAAGGTGTCTCACACCACTCATGGCCTATACAGGTTTAATCCCATGGGGGAGACAATCCAGATAAGGGGGTCAAAAGCGAAAAATTTTTGGGGAAAAAGGCCAAGTCCAACAGTGGGGGATTGGAATAAATGCTCCTTTTAGTACAAAGTGATTTTAACTCCTGTGGAAATGCAAAATACTGACGTCTGCCTCAAGGGTCGAATAATCCCTTCAGGTTTTATATTTAAATACCGAGGCTTCAGTTTACAGTGGATCACTGACATCGGACTCAACCAGCCCTGATGGGCAGAAGTTAAACTAAACGAAGAGGGATTTCCCAATGATTTGGTATCACATATGAGAAACCATAGCACCCAGGTGTCCATGGTCGGAGGCAAACAGGCACTGGAAGCGGTGTTTGTATGTAGATCATCTGCATCAGGGTGAATTGAGGCAGAGCACCCCAAGCACAGATGAGTCTGTAGAGTACGTGAAGCAGAGTTTGGGTCGCCGTTCCTCGAGGGTCACACCACCTCATCCGATTCCAGATTGTACTCTTCGTAGAGCGCGTCCAGCAGGGCCAGCTGCTTCCCCATGGCTGGCAGGTAAATGTCCAGGTCTCTCTGCATAGCCCACTCAAAGGCTTCCTTCCAGTCATCATCATCAATGCCCACTGCCAGTGCAGCCGCAAAGCTGTCATAAGTAGGAGCTGCCTTCAGAGCCAGCTAGAGGCGAGGGAGATGAAACAATGCATGTTAATGGATGTTTGAACTAAGGGACAGCCTTCATGGGTGGAGGAAAGAGGTCTAAAAAAGGGACAGCCTTCATGAGTGGAGGAAAGATGTTTGACATAAGGGACAGCCTTCATGAGTGGAGGAAAGATGTTTGAACTAAGGGACAGCCTTTGTGAGTGGAAGAAAGATGTTTGACATAAGGGACAGCCTTCATGGGTGGAGGAAAGATGTTTGAACTAAGGGACAGCCTTTGTGAGTGGAAGAAAGATGTCTGAAATAAAGGACAGCCATCATGGTTGGAGGAAAGAGGTTTGACATAAGGGACAGCCTTCATGAGTGGAGGAAAGATGTCTGAAATAAAGGACAGCCATCATGGTTGGAGGAAAGAGGTTTGAAATAAGGGAGAGGAAAGATGTTTGAAACAGGGGAAAGCCTTCCCTGAGTGGAGGATAGAGAATACGTTTTGGGAATTAAGAAGAGCATACCATCTTTGCAGAGTTTGTGGTCCTTTGAGGTTTTCTGTTCTACCCAATATTAACACCTGGTGAACCTCAACTTCAACATAACTTTAGTTTTTGAGGATTTTTCATTTGTTTTATTACATGACATGCACATTTTTTCCCTCGGGGTTGTTTGCAAACAATATCTTGTGTGGCTCATATTTTAAAAGTCGAAAAACACTATTGTGATGCCCGATTCACCTTTGCAAATCTCTTTGAACGCTTCGGAGCACACTGTACATTGTGATCTGTGCATGTATGCACTTGTTGCATTACTTAGGCCGCCCACACTGTATGGTTTAGCCACGCAGAGTTCGTTGATGTGTCATGTTTGCTGTTCAAGAATATGAATTAAATGGTGCAATGCAGCATATTTTGTGACAGAATTTCTCGACTTATCTACCATGTTAATGCTGTAGGATTTCACTGTAGTAGGGTAAATGTAACACTTATATCTAACAGCTGCAACTGAAAGCTGACCAGTTAACCTTTGCAAAGGAAATGCCACTGTGCAGTAACATATGTGGCAGTATAAGCTGGAAATTGTGATTGTTAAAATCTGCTGGAGATAAATAACTATGTGGCAAGGGCAGTAAACTCATAATGTTGTGGTCAGAGAATTGCATAATTCACGAGGCCTTGGCTACATAAGATGTCTGTAAACATCACATATGTTTTCGGGCTTCACAAAAATTCTGGCCTGAATTTGTATACAAAAATAACAGTTAATGGACAGAATGCAGAACAATATCATACATTCACCCCAGTACAGAGATCTGGACCTAAATCCATCGTTTTTTTGCACTCCACACCACCCCAGTTCAGACATGGCCATAAGCAAATCAGCCTTGACCCTCTGCCCCATGGGAACAGTCCAGCCCGAACTGCCAAGCCATGTCTTTCCTGGACCGGAATCAAGCATCCTAGGACCGGTTTCTGGCTATCAGCCTTCTTCAGCCTAGATAGCTTGACTCCAGTGATGTGGAGAGCACGGGACTCGCGTCTGAGCATTCCCAGCGCACTCGGGGTGACAAATGCAAAAACAACAGTTGATGAATAGAATGCATAACAATGTCATACATTCACCCCAGTACAGAGATCTGGGCCTAAATCCATCGTTTTTTTGCACTCCACACCACCCCAGTTCAAGCTATCCTGGCTGAAGACGGCTGATAGCCAGAAACCGGTCCTAGGATGCTTGACTCTGGTCCAGAAAAGACATGGCTTGGCAGTTCGGGCTAGACTGTTCCCATGAGGCACAGGTTCAAGGCTGATTTGCATATGGCCATGTCTGAACTGGGGTGGTGTGGAGTGCAAAAAAAAGATGGATATAGGCCCAGATCTCTGTACTGGGGAGAATGTATGACATTGTTCTGCATTCTGTCCATCAATTGTTGTTTCTGAATTTGTATACGACATGGGTGTCAACTTGGCTTTGCAATCTTTGGTTATGTATTATAAGTGCTGTTTGAGAACATTACTCTGTTTATTTTAAGGTTTCAGCATACCTGGAGTTTGTCAGATATTTCTCATATGAATGGCCAGTCAACCGTGACCCATGATGGTTGAGGTGGGTGTGCCTTCCAGGATGGTGACTTTGGAAATAAGCTATTTTGTGGCCTTTGCAAATATGGATCTATTTTTTTTAAATCAAACATAACTTTTGGCCGATATGTCTGAAGTGTTATAGATGGACCTATCAGTGTGTGAGTTTTACACTCTTGACTTTGTGCATGGTTTTATTTCGAATGCTTACAAATATTTACAGTAAGTGTAAAAACCAGCAAGCATTCAGACTGAATATTCGCAAGGTCCTGAAAAAACTCAATTGCTCACAAAGGTTCACGTGGTGTTCTTGAAAACGTATTGACATAACAGGGCACTGATAGGAACTCAAACGGGACACTTGGTTTTTTTACTTAATTAAAAAGCAAAACATTACCATAGGAAGAAAAGGAAATTTAGCGAATGGAGCTAAGCGAAGCATACTTGCAAAAATAGGTGCACTTACTTCAGCACTTTTTTTTGTTCTACATGTGAACCTTACCTATGCCAAGTTGCTAAAATAAAAGTGTTTGAAAATTATTATAATTGAGGTTTTTAATGCTTTTGAAGTGACTAGGACAATGACACCAAAGGGAACTGTCAGTAAGGGTAGGTTGCAGAGGAAACAGAGCAGTAAAAAGATGCTTAGACAATTTGAAGTCTTTACCAAGATGTAACAAATAGATTTGTTGCCTTAGAAGACTATTAAGCAGTGCTTACCGCAAAAACTCCTCGCACAACCCATCCGTGGTACTGCCGCAGTGTTTTACCATAGGCAATGCCTTAAAACAAGAGACAAAAAGCAGGCGGTTAATAACTTCGAATTTTTAGACCGTGCTGTTGGGCAGCATTGTTCTTTCATAAATCCTGACAAAGCCTTCAAAGAGCTCGAAATGATGCATCAAAGAGTTTACGGAAGTTTACAATAAACTAACAAGCTGCTCACCTTCAGTAATGCTCTTTCTGATAGAGACTCTATTTAACCACAGATTCCTCATCTTCGGAGTACTTCCCCAGACGTCAGACTGGATCCAGAAACTTTTGAGCAGTATCTCCACACTCTGCCAAGTGGCATCATGCGGCTCCACACTGAGGCTGTTCCCCTCTGGAAAGAACATGTGGGACAAATATAGTCGCTGCTCCTGTGTGCCGACATCAGCGGCTGTCGAGGTTTTCCACCTCCCCAGGCACAGAGCCCCAACAGCAAACTAGGCCAACAGGTGTGGAGATTCCTAGACTTCGGATCTTTTTAATGGACAAAGACCAATTCACAAAACAAAGAGGAAGGGACGGTCGATAAGGCATTTGCGGTTGGGTAGAGTCTCTATCAAAAAGAGCTTTACTGAAGGTAGGTAACTTCAACTTCTGATGAAGACTCATTTCAGAGTCTTCACCTCATGGAGAAATGGCGGCACTAGAGTACCGGAGGTCATTCTTAGTACACGGCACCCATGGAGAAATGGCGGCACTAGAGTACTGGAGGTCATTCTTGGCACAGGGTACCCATGGAGAAATGGCGGCACTAGAGTACTGGAGGTCATTCTTGGCACAGGGTACCCATGGAGAAATGGCGGCACTAGAGTACTGGAGGTCATTCTTGGCACAGGGTACCCATGGAGAAATGGCGGCACTAGAGTACTGGAGGTCATTCTTTGTACAGGGTACCCATGGAGAAATGGCTGCACTAGAGTACTGGAGGTCATTCTTGGCACAGGGTACCCATGGAGAAATCGCGGCACTAGAGTACTGGAGGTCATTCTTGGCACAGGGTACCCATGGAGAAATGGCGGCACTAGAGTACTGGAGGTCATTCTTGGTATAGGGTACCCATGGAGAAATGGCGGCACTAGAGTACTGGAGGTCATTCTTAGTACAGGGTACCCATGGAGAAATGGCGCCACTAGAGTACTGGAGGTTATTCTTAGTACACGGCACCCATGGAGAAATGGCAACACTAGAGTACTGGAGGTCATTCTTGGCACAGGGTACCCATGGAGAAATGGCGGCACTAGAGTACTGGAGGTCATTCTTGGCACAGGGTACCCATGGAGAAATGGCGGCACTAGAGTACTGGAGGTCTTTCTTGGCACAGGGTACCCATGGAGAAATGGCGGCACTAGAGTACTGGAGGTCATTCTTGGCACAGGGTACCCATGGAGAAATGGCGGCACTAGAGTACTGGAGGTCATTCTTGGCACAGGGTGCCCATGGAGAAATGGTGGCACTAGAGCACGGGAGGTCATTCTTGGCACAGGGTGCCCATGGAGAAATGGCGCCACTAGAGTACTGGAGGTTATTCTTAGTACACGGCACCCATGGAGAAATGGCAACACTAGAGTACTGGAGGTCATTCTTGGCACAGGGTACCCATGGAGAAATGGCGGCACTAGAGTACTGGAGGTCATTCTTGGCACAGGGTACCCATGGAGAAATGGCGGCACTAGAGTACTGGAGGTCATTCTTGGCACAGGGTACCCATGGAGAGATGGCAGCACTAGAGTACTGGAGGTCATTCTTGGCACAGGGTACCCATGGAGAAATGGCAGCACTAGAGTACTGGAGGTCATTC
This sequence comes from Lissotriton vulgaris, assembly GCF_964263255.1. Taxonomy (NCBI): domain Eukaryota; kingdom Metazoa; phylum Chordata; class Amphibia; order Caudata; family Salamandridae; genus Lissotriton; species Lissotriton vulgaris. Next base: position 1,121,177,700 of record NC_141698.1, read on the forward strand.
TTGGCACAGGGTACCCATGGAGAAATGGCGCCACTAGAGTACTGGAGGTCATTCTTTGCACAGGGTACCCATGGAGAAATGGCTGCACTAGAGTACTGGAGGTCATTCTTGGCACAGGGTACCCATGGAGAAATGGCGGCACTAGAGTACTGGAGGTCATTCTTGGCACAGGGTACCCATGGAGAAATGGCGGCACTAGAGTACTGGAGGTCATTCTTTGTACAGGGTACCCATGGAGAAATGGCGGCACTAGAGTACTGGAGGTCATTCTTGGCACAGGGTACCCATTGAGAAATGGCTGCACTAGAGTACTGGAGGTCATTCTTGGCACAGGGTACCCATGGAGAAATGGCGGCACTAGAGTACTGGAGGTCATTCTTGGCACAGGGTACCCATGGAAAAATGGCGCCACTAGAGTACTGGAGGTCATTCTTGGCACAGGGCACCCATGGAGAGATGGCAGCACTAGAGTACTGGAGGTCATTCTTGGCATACGGCACCCATGGAGAAATGGCTGCACTAGAGTACTGGAGGTCATTCTTGGCACAGGGTACCCATGGAGAAATGGCGGCACTAGAGTACTGGAGGTCATTCTTGGCACAGGGTACCCATGGAGAGATGGCAGCACTAGAGTACTGGAGGTCATCTTGGCATACGGCACCCATGGAGAAATGGCAGTACTAGAGTACTGGAGGTCATTCTTGGCATACGGCACCCATGGAGAGATGGCGGCACTAGAGTACTGGAGGTCATTCTTGGCATACGGCACCCATGGAGAAATGGCAGCACTAGAGTACTGGAGGTCATTCTTGGGACAGGGTACCCATGGAGAAATGGCTGCACTAGAGTACTGGAGGTCATTCTTGGCACAGGGTACCCATGGAGAGATGGCGGCACTAGAGTACTGGAGGTCATTCTTGGCACAGGGTACCCATGGAGAGATGGCAGCACTAGAGTTATGGAGGTTATTCTTAGTACACGGCACCCATGGAGAAATGGCGGCACTAGAGTACTGGAGGTCATTCTTGGCACAGGGTACCCATGGAGAGATGGCGGCACTAGAGTACGGAGGTCATTCTTGGCATACGGCACCCATGGAGAAATGGCGGCACTAGAGTACTGGAGGTCATTCTTGGCATACGGCACCCATGGAGAGATGGCGGCACTAGAGTACTGGAGGTCATTCTTGGCACAGGGCACCCATGGAGAGATGGCAGCACTAGAGTACTGGAGGTCATTCTTGGCATACGGCACCCATGGAGAAATGGCGGCACTAGAGTACTGGAGGTCATTCTTAGTACAGGGTACCCATGGAGAAATGGCGGCACTAGAGTACTGGAGGTCATTCTTGGCACAGGGTACCCATGGAGAAATGGCGGCACTAAAGTACTGGAAGTCATTCTTGGCACAGGGTACCCATGGAGAAATGGCTGCACTAGAGTACTGGAGGTCATTCTTGGCACAGGGTACCCATGGAGAGATGGCGGCACTAGAGTACTGGAGGTCATTCTTGGCACAGGGTACCCATGGAGAGATGGCAGCACTAGAGTTATGGAGGTTATTCTTAGTACACGGCACCCATGGAGAAATGGCGGCACTAGAGTACTGGAGGTCATTCTTGGCACAGGGTACCCATGGAGAGATGGCGGCACTAGAGTACTGGAGGTCATTCTTGGCACAGGGTACCCATGGAGAAATGGCAGCACTAGAGTAATGGAGGTTATTCTTGGCACAGGGTACCCATGGAGAAATGGCGGCACTAGAGTACTGGAGGTCATTCTTGGCACAGGGTACCCATGGAGAGATGGCGGCACTAGAGTACTGGAGGTCATTCTTGGCATACGGCACCCATGGAGAAATGGCTGCACTAGAGTACTGGAGGTCATTCTTAGTATAGGGTACCCATGGAGAAATGGCAGCACTAGAGTACTGGAGGTCATTCTTGGCACAGGGTACCCATGGAGAAATGGCGGCACTAGAGTACTGGAGGTCATTCTTGGCATACGGCACCCATGGAGAAATGGCTGCACTAGAGTACTGGAGGTCATTCTTAGTATAGGGTACCCATGGAGAAATGGCAGCACTAGAGTACTGGAGGTCATTCTTGGCACAGGGTACCCATGGAGAGATTGCAGCACTAGAGTACTGTAGGTCATTCTTGGCACAGGGTACCCATGGAGAAATGGCAGCACTAGAGTACTGGAGGTCATTCTTGGCACAGGGGACCCATGGAGAAATGGCTGCACTAGAGTACTGGAGGTCATTCTTGGCACAGGGCACCCATGGAGAAATGGCTGCACTAGAGTACTGGAGGTCATTCTTGGCACAGGGCACCCATGGAGAAATGGCTGCACTAGAGTACTGGAGGTCATTCTTGGCACAGGGCACCCATGGAGAAATGGCTGCACTAGAGTACTGGAGGTCATTCTTGGCACAGGGCACCCATGGAGAAATGGCGGCACTAGAGTACTGGAGGTCATTCTTGGCACAGGGCACCCATGGAGAAATGGCTGCACTAGAGTACTGGAGGTCATTCTTGGCACAGGGTACCCATGGAGAAATGGCGGCACTAGAGTACTGGAGGTCATTCTTGGCACAGGGTACCCATGGAGAAATGGCGGCACTAGAGTACTGGAGGTCATTCTTGGCACAGGGTACCCATGGAGAGATGGCGGCACTAGAGTACTGGAGGTCATTCTTGGCATACGGCACCCATGGAGAAATGGCTGCACTAGAGTACTGGAGGTCATTCTTAGTATAGGTTACCCATGGAGAAATGGCTGCACTAGAGTACTGGAGGTCATTCTTAGTATAGGTTACCCATGGAGAGATGGCAGCACTAGAGTACTGGAGGTCATTCTTGGCATACGGCACCCATGGAGAAATGGCTGCACTAGAGTACTGGAGGTCATTCTTAGTATAGGTTACCCATGGAGAAATGGCTGCACTAGAGTACTGGAGGTCATTCTTAGTATAGGTTACCCATGGAGAGATGGCAGCACTAGAGTACTGGAGGTCATTCTTGGCATACGGCACCCATGGAGAAATGGCGCCACTAGAGTACTAGAGGTCATTCTTAGTATAGGGTACCCATGGAGAAATGGCGGCACTAGAGTACTGGAGGTCATTCTTGGCATACGGCACCCATGGAGAAATGGCTGCACTAGAGTACTGGAGGTCATTCTTGGCACAGGGTACCCATGGAGAAATGGCGGCACTAGAGTACTGGAGGTCATTCTTGGCACAGGGTACCCATGGAGAGATGGCAGCACTAGAGTACTGGAGGTCATTCTTGGCATACGGCACCCATGGAGAAATGGCAGCACTAGAGTACTGGAGGTAATTCTTGGCATACGGCACCCATGGAGAGATGGCGGCACTAGAGTACTGGAAGTCATTCTTCGCACAGGGTACCCATGGAGAAATAGCGGCACTAGAGTACTGGAGGTCATTCTTGGTATAGGGTACCCATGGAGAAATGGCAGCACTAGAGTACTGGAGGTCATTCTTGGCATACGGCACCCATGGAGAGATGGCGGCATTAGAGTACTGGAGGTCATTCTTGGCACAGGGTACCCATGGAGAAATAGCGGCACTAGAGTACTGGAGGTCATTCTTGGTATAGGGTACCCATGGAGAAATGGCAACACTAGAGTACTGGAAGTCATTCTTGGCATACGGCACCCATGGAGAAATGGCAGCACTAGAGTACTGGAAGTCATTCTTCGCACAGGGTACCCATGGAGAAATAGCGGCACTAGAGTACTGGAGGTCATTCTTGGTATAGGGTACCCATGGAGAAATGGCGCCACTAGAGTACTGGAGGTTATTCTTAGTACACGGCACCCATGGAGAAATGGCAACACTAGAGTACTGGAGGTCATTCTTGGCACAGGGTACCCATGGAGAAATGGCGGCACTAGAGTACTGGAGGTCATTCTTGGCACAGGGTACCCATGGAGAAATGGCGGCACTAGAGTACTGGAGGTCATTCTTGGCACAGGGTACCCATGGAGAAATGGCGGCACTAGAGTACTGGAGGTCATTCTTGGCACAGGGTACCCATGGAGAAATGGCGGCACTAGAGTACTGGAGGTCATTCTTGGCACAGGTTACCCATGGAGAGATGGCAGCACTAGAGTAATGGAGGTTATTCTTGGCACAGGGTACCCATGGAGAAATAGCGGCACTAGAGTACTGGAGGTCATTCTTGGCATACGGCACCCATGGAGAAATAGCGGCACTAGAGTACTGGAGGTCATTCTTGGCACAGGGTACCCATGGAGAGATGGCGGCACTAGAGTACTGGAGGTTATTCTTGGCACAGGGTACCCATGGAGAGATGGCGGCACTAGAGTACTGGAGGTCATTCTTGGCACAGGGTACCCATGGAGAGATGGCAGCACTAGAGTTATGGAGGTTATTCTTAGTACACGGCACCCATGGAGAAATGGCGGCACTAGAGTACTGGAGGTCATTCTTGGCATACGGCACCCATGGAGAAATGGCTGCACTAGAGTACTGGAGGTCATTCTTAGTATAGGGTACCCATGGAGAAATGGCAGCACTAGAGTACTGGAGGTCATTCTTGGCACAGGGTACCCATGGAGAGATTGCAGCACTAGAGTACTGTAGGTCATTCTTGGCACAGGGTACCCATGGAGAAATGGCAGCACTAGAGTACTGGAGGTCATTCTTGGCACAGGGGACCCATGGAGAAATGGCTGCACTAGAGTACTGGAGGTCATTCTTGGCACAGGGCACCCATGGAGAAATGGCTGCACTAGAGTACTGGAGGTCATTCTTGGCACAGGGCACCCATGGAGAAATGGCTGCACTAGAGTACTGGAGGTCATTCTTGGCACAGGGCACCCATGGAGAAATGGCTGCACTAGAGTACTGGAGGTCATTCTTGGCACAGGGCACCCATGGAGAAATGGCGGCACTAGAGTACTGGAGGTCATTCTTGGCACAGGGCACCCATGGAGAAATGGCTGCACTAGAGTACTGGAGGTCATTCTTGGCACAGGGTACCCATGGAGAAATGGCGGCACTAGAGTACTGGAGGTCATTCTTGGCACAGGGTACCCATGGAGAAATGGCGGCACTAGAGTACTGGAGGTCATTCTTGGCACAGGGTACCCATGGAGAGATGGCGGCACTAGAGTACTGGAGGTCATTCTTGGCATACGGCACCCATGGAGAAATGGCTGCACTAGAGTACTGGAGGTCATTCTTAGTATAGGTTACCCATGGAGAAATGGCTGCACTAGAGTACTGGAGGTCATTCTTAGTATAGGTTACCCATGGAGAGATGGCAGCACTAGAGTACTGGAGGTCATTCTTGGCATACGGCACCCATGGAGAAATGGCTGCACTAGAGTACTGGAGGTCATTCTTAGTATAGGTTACCCATGGAGAAATGGCTGCACTAGAGTACTGGAGGTCATTCTTAGTATAGGTTACCCATGGAGAGATGGCAGCACTAGAGTACTGGAGGTCATTCTTGGCATACGGCACCCATGGAGAAATGGCGCCACTAGAGTACTAGAGGTCATTCTTAGTATAGGGTACCCATGGAGAAATGGCGGCACTAGAGTACTGGAGGTCATTCTTGGCATACGGCACCCATGGAGAAATGGCTGCACTAGAGTACTGGAGGTCATTCTTGGCACAGGGTACCCATGGAGAAATGGCGGCACTAGAGTACTGGAGGTCATTCTTGGCACAGGGTACCCATGGAGAGATGGCAGCACTAGAGTACTGGAGGTCATTCTTGGCATACGGCACCCATGGAGAAATGGCAGCACTAGAGTACTGGAGGTAATTCTTGGCATACGGCACCCATGGAGAGATGGCGGCACTAGAGTACTGGAAGTCATTCTTCGCACAGGGTACCCATGGAGAAATAGCGGCACTAGAGTACTGGAGGTCATTCTTGGTATAGGGTACCCATGGAGAAATGGCGCCACTAGAGTACTGGAGGTTATTCTTAGTACACGGCACCCATGGAGAAATGGCAACACTAGAGTACTGGAGGTCATTCTTGGCACAGGGTACCCATGGAGAAATGGCGGCACTAGAGTACTGGAGGTCATTCTTGGCACAGGGTACCCATGGAGAAATGGCGGCACTAGAGTACTGGAGGTCATTCTTGGCACAGGGTACCCATGGAGAAATGGCGGCACTAGAGTACTGGAGGTCATTCTTGGCACAGGGTACCCATGGAGAAATGGCGGCACTAGAGTACTGGAGGTCATTCTTGGCACAGGTTACCCATGGAGAGATGGCAGCACTAGAGTAATGGAGGTTATTCTTGGCACAGGGTACCCATGGAGAAATAGCGGCACTAGAGTACTGGAGGTCATTCTTGGCATACGGCACCCATGGAGAAATAGCGGCACTAGAGTACTGGAGGTCATTCTTGGCACAGGGTACCCATGGAGAAATGGCGGCACTAGAGTACTGGAGGTCATTCTTGGCACAGGGTACCCATGGAGAAATGGCGGCACTAGAGTACTGGAGGTCATTCTTGGCACAGGGTACCCATGGAGAGATGGCAGCACTAGAGTACTGGAGGTCATCTTGGCATACGGCACCCATGGAGAAATGGCAGCACTAGAGTACTGGAGGTCATTCTTGGCATACGGCACCCATGGAGAGATGGCGGCACTAGAGTACTGGAGGTCATTCTTGGCATACGGCACCCATGGAGAAATGGCAGCACTAGAGTACTGGAGGTCATTCTTGGGACAGGGTACCCATGGAGAAATGGCTGCACTAGAGTACTGGAGGTCATTCTTGGCACAGGGTACCCATGGAGAGATGGCGGCACTAGAGTACTGGAGGTCATTCTTGGCACAGGGTACCCATGGAGAGATGGCAGCACTAGAGTTATGGAGGTTATTCTTAGTACACGGCACCCATGGAGAAATGGCGGCACTAGAGTACTGGAGGTCATTCTTGGCACAGGGTACCCATGGAGAGATGGCGGCACTAGAGTACGGAGGTCATTCTTGGCATACGGCACCCATGGAGAAATGGCGGCACTAGAGTACTGGAGGTCATTCTTGGCATACGGCACCCATGGAGAGATGGCGGCACTAGAGTACTGGAGGTCATTCTTGGCACAGGGCACCCATGGAGAGATGGCAGCACTAGAGTACTGGAGGTCATTCTTGGCATACGGCACCCATGGAGAAATGGCGGCACTAGAGTACTGGAGGTCATTCTTAGTACAGGGTACCCATGGAGAAATGGCGGCACTAGAGTACTGGAGGTCATTCTTGGCACAGGGTACCCATGGAGAAATGGCGGCACTAAAGTACTGGAAGTCATTCTTGGCACAGGGTACCCATGGAGAAATGGCTGCACTAGAGTACTGGAGGTCATTCTTGGCACAGGGTACCCATGGAGAGATGGCGGCACTAGAGTACTGGAGGTCATTCTTGGCACAGGGTACCCATGGAGAGATGGCAGCACTAGAGTTATGGAGGTTATTCTTAGTACACGGCACCCATGGAGAAATGGCGGCACTAGAGTACTGGAGGTCATTCTTGGCACAGGGTACCCATGGAGAGATGGCGGCACTAGAGTACTGGAGGTCATTCTTGGCACAGGGTACCCATGGAGAAATGGCAGCACTAGAGTAATGGAGGTTATTCTTGGCACAGGGTACCCATGGAGAAATGGCGGCACTAGAGTACTGGAGGTCATTCTTGGCACAGGGTACCCATGGAGAGATGGCGGCACTAGAGTACTGGAGGTCATTCTTGGCATACGGCACCCATGGAGAAATGGCTGCACTAGAGTACTGGAGGTCATTCTTAGTATAGGGTACCCATGGAGAAATGGCAGCACTAGAGTACTGGAGGTCATTCTTGGCACAGGGTACCCATGGAGAAATGGCGGCACTAGAGTACTGGAGGTCATTCTTGGCATACGGCACCCATGGAGAAATGGCTGCACTAGAGTACTGGAGGTCATTCTTAGTATAGGGTACCCATGGAGAAATGGCAGCACTAGAGTACTGGAGGTCATTCTTGGCACAGGGTACCCATGGAGAGATTGCAGCACTAGAGTACTGTAGGTCATTCTTGGCACAGGGTACCCATGGAGAAATGGCAGCACTAGAGTACTGGAGGTCATTCTTGGCACAGGGGACCCATGGAGAAATGGCTGCACTAGAGTACTGGAGGTCATTCTTGGCACAGGGCACCCATGGAGAAATGGCTGCACTAGAGTACTGGAGGTCATTCTTGGCACAGGGCACCCATGGAGAAATGGCTGCACTAGAGTACTGGAGGTCATTCTTGGCACAGGGCACCCATGGAGAAATGGCTGCACTAGAGTACTGGAGGTCATTCTTGGCACAGGGCACCCATGGAGAAATGGCGGCACTAGAGTACTGGAGGTCATTCTTGGCACAGGGCACCCATGGAGAAATGGCTGCACTAGAGTACTGGAGGTCATTCTTGGCACAGGGTACCCATGGAGAAATGGCGGCACTAGAGTACTGGAGGTCATTCTTGGCACAGGGTACCCATGGAGAAATGGCGGCACTAGAGTACTGGAGGTCATTCTTGGCACAGGGTACCCATGGAGAGATGGCGGCACTAGAGTACTGGAGGTCATTCTTGGCATACGGCACCCATGGAGAAATGGCTGCACTAGAGTACTGGAGGTCATTCTTAGTATAGGTTACCCATGGAGAAATGGCTGCACTAGAGTACTGGAGGTCATTCTTAGTATAGGTTACCCATGGAGAGATGGCAGCACTAGAGTACTGGAGGTCATTCTTGGCATACGGCACCCATGGAGAAATGGCTGCACTAGAGTACTGGAGGTCATTCTTAGTATAGGTTACCCATGGAGAAATGGCTGCACTAGAGTACTGGAGGTCATTCTTAGTATAGGTTACCCATGGAGAGATGGCAGCACTAGAGTACTGGAGGTCATTCTTGGCATACGGCACCCATGGAGAAATGGCGCCACTAGAGTACTAGAGGTCATTCTTAGTATAGGGTACCCATGGAGAAATGGCGGCACTAGAGTACTGGAGGTCATTCTTGGCATACGGCACCCATGGAGAAATGGCTGCACTAGAGTACTGGAGGTCATTCTTGGCACAGGGTACCCATGGAGAAATGGCGGCACTAGAGTACTGGAGGTCATTCTTGGCACAGGGTACCCATGGAGAGATGGCAGCACTAGAGTACTGGAGGTCATTCTTGGCATACGGCACCCATGGAGAAATGGCAGCACTAGAGTACTGGAGGTAATTCTTGGCATACGGCACCCATGGAGAGATGGCGGCACTAGAGTACTGGAAGTCATTCTTCGCACAGGGTACCCATGGAGAAATAGCGGCACTAGAGTACTGGAGGTCATTCTTGGTATAGGGTACCCATGGAGAAATGGCAGCACTAGAGTACTGGAGGTCATTCTTGGCATACGGCACCCATGGAGAGATGGCGGCATTAGAGTACTGGAGGTCATTCTTGGCACAGGGTACCCATGGAGAAATAGCGGCACTAGAGTACTGGAGGTCATTCTTGGTATAGGGTACCCATGGAGAAATGGCAACACTAGAGTACTGGAAGTCATTCTTGGCATACGGCACCCATGGAGAAATGGCAGCACTAGAGTACTGGAAGTCATTCTTCGCACAGGGTACCCATGGAGAAATAGCGGCACTAGAGTACTGGAGGTCATTCTTGGTATAGGGTACCCATGGAGAAATGGCGCCACTAGAGTACTGGAGGTTATTCTTAGTACACGGCACCCATGGAGAAATGGCAACACTAGAGTACTGGAGGTCATTCTTGGCACAGGGTACCCATGGAGAAATGGCGGCACTAGAGTACTGGAGGTCATTCTTGGCACAGGGTACCCATGGAGAAATGGCGGCACTAGAGTACTGGAGGTCATTCTTGGCACAGGGTACCCATGGAGAAATGGCGGCACTAGAGTACTGGAGGTCATTCTTGGCATAGGGTACCCATGGAGAAATGGCGGCACTAGAGTACTGGAGGTCATTCTTGGCACAGGTTACCCATGGAGAGATGGCAGCACTAGAGTAATGGAGGTTATTCTTGGCACAGGGTACCCATGGAGAAATAGCGGCACTAGAGTACTGGAGGTCATTCTTGGCATACGGCACCCATGGAGAAATAGCGGCACTAGAGTACTGGAGGTCATTCTTGGCACAGGGTACCCATGGAGAGATGGCGGCACTAGAGTACTGGAAGTTATTCTTGGCACAGGGTACCCATGGAGAGATGGCGGCACTAGAGTACTGGAGGTCATTCTTGGCACAGGGTACCCATGGAGAGATGGCAGCACTAGAGTTATGGAGGTTATTCTTAGTACACGGCACCCATGGAGAAATGGCGGCACTAGAGTACTGGAGGTCATTCTTGGCACAGGGTACCCATGGAGAGATGGCGGCACTAGAGTACTGGAGGTCATTCTTGGCACAGGGTACCCATGGAGAAATGGCAGCACTAGAGTAATGGAGGTTATTCTTGGCACAGGGTACCCATGGAGAAATGGCGGCACTAGAGTACTGGAGGTCATTCTTGGCACAGGGTACCCATGGAGAGATGGCGGCACTAGAGTACTGGAGGTCATTCTTGGCATACGGCACCCATGGAGAAATGGCGGCACTAGAGTACTGGAGGTCATTCTTGGCATACGGCACCCATGGAGAAATGGCTGCACTAGAGTACTGGAGGTCATTCTTAGTATAGGGTACCCATGGAGAAATGGCAGCACTAGAGTACTGGAGGTCATTCTTGGCACAGGGTACCCATGGAGAGATTGCAGCACTAGAGTACTGTAGGTCATTCTTGGCACAGGGTACCCATGGAGAAATGGCAGCACTAGAGTACTGGAGGTCATTCTTGGCACAGGGGACCCATGGAGAAATGGCTGCACTAGAGTACTGGAGGTCATTCTTGGCACAGGGCACCCATGGAGAAATGGCTGCACTAGAGTACTGGAGGTCATTCTTGGCACAGGGCACCCATGGAGAAATGGCTGCACTAGAGTACTGGAGGTCATTCTTGGCACAGGGCACCCATGGAGAAATGGCTGCACTAGAGTACTGGAGGTCATTCTTGGCACAGGGCACCCATGGAGAAATGGCGGCACTAGAGTACTGGAGGTCATTCTTGGCACAGGGCACCCATGGAGAAATGGCTGCACTAGAGTACTGGAGGTCATTCTTGGCACAGGGTACCCATGGAGAAATGGCGGCACTAGAGTACTGGAGGTCATTCTTGGCACAGGGTACCCATGGAGAAATGGCGGCACTAGAGTACTGGAGGTCATTCTTGGCACAGGGTACCCATGGAGAGATGGCGGCACTAGAGTACTGGAGGTCATTCTTGGCATACGGCACCCATGGAGAAATGGCTGCACTAGAGTACTGGAGGTCATTCTTAGTATAGGTTACCCATGGAGAAATGGCTGCACTAGAGTACTGGAGGTCATTCTTAGTATAGGTTACCCATGGAGAGATGGCAGCACTAGAGTACTGGAGGTCATTCTTGGCATACGGCACCCATGGAGAAATGGCTGCACTAGAGTACTGGAGGTCATTCTTAGTATAGGTTACCCATGGAGAAATGGCTGCACTAGAGTACTGGAGGTCATTCTTAGTATAGGTTACCCATGGAGAGATGGCAGCACTAGAGTACTGGAGGTCATTCTTGGCATACGGCACCCATGGAGAAATGGCGCCACTAGAGTACTAGAGGTCATTCTTAGTATAGGGTACCCATGGAGAAATGGCGGCACTAGAGTACTGGAGGTCATTCTTGGCATACGGCACCCATGGAGAAATGGCTGCACTAGAGTACTGGAGGTCATTCTTGGCACAGGGTACCCATGGAGAAATGGCGGCACTAGAGTACTGGAGGTCATTCTTGGCACAGGGTACCCATGGAGAGATGGCAGCACTAGAGTACTGGAGGTCATTCTTGGCATACGGCACCCATGGAGAAATGGCAGCACTAGAGTACTGGAGGTAATTCTTGGCATACGGCACCCATGGAGAGATGGCGGCACTAGAGTACTGGAAGTCATTCTTCGCACAGGGTACCCATGGAGAAATAGCGGCACTAGAGTACTGGAGGTCATTCTTGGTATAGGGTACCCATGGAGAAATGGCGCCACTAGAGTACTGGAGGTTATTCTTAGTACACGGCACCCATGGAGAAATGGCAACACTAGAGTACTGGAGGTCATTCTTGGCACAGGGTACCCATGGAGAAATGGCGGCACTAGAGTACTGGAGGTCATTCTTGGCACAGGGTACCCATGGAGAAATGGCGGCACTAGAGTACTGGAGGTCATTCTTGGCACAGGGTACCCATGGAGAAATGGCGGCACTAGAGTACTGGAGGTCATTCTTGGCACAGGGTACCCATGGAGAAATGGCGGCACTAGAGTACTGGAGGTCATTCTTGGCACAGGTTACCCATGGAGAGATGGCAGCACTAGAGTAATGGAGGTTATTCTTGGCACAGGGTACCCATGGAGAAATAGCGGCACTAGAGTACTGGAGGTCATTCTTGGCATACGGCACCCATGGAGAAATAGCGGCACTAGAGTACTGGAGGTCATTCTTGGCACAGGTTACCCATGGAGAGATGGCAGCACTAGAGTAATGGAGGTTATTCTTGGCACAGGGTACCCATGGAGAAATAGCGGCACTAGAGTACTGGAGGTCATTCTTGGCACAGGGTACCCATGGAGAAATAGCGGCACTAGAGTACTGGAGGTCATTCTTGGCATACGGCACCCATGGAGAAATGGCTGCACTAGAGTACTGGAGGTCATTCTTGGCACAGGGTACCCATGGAGAAATGGCGGCACTAGAGTACTGGAGGTCATTCTTGGCACAGGGTACCCATGGAGAGATGGCAGCACTAGAGTACTGGAGGTCATTCTTGGCATACGGCACCCATGGAGAAATGGCAGCACTAGAGTACTGGAGGTCATTCTTGGCATACGGCACCCATGGAGAGATGGCGGCACTAGAGTACTGGAAGTCATTCTTGGCATACGGCACCCATGGAGAAATGGCGGCACTAGAGTACTGGAAGTCATTCTTCGCACAGGGTACCCATGGAGAAATAGCGGCACTAGAGTACTGGAGGTCATTCTTGGTATAGGGTACCCATGGAGAAATGGCAACACTAGAGTACTGGAAGTCATTCTTGGCATACGGCACCCATGGAGAAATGGCGGCACTAGAGTACTGGAAGTCATTCTTCGCACAGGGTACCCATGGAGAAATAGCGGCACTAGAGTACTGGAGGTCATTCTTGGCACAGGGTACCCATGGAGAGATGGCGGCACTAGAGTACTGGAGGTCATTCTTGGCACAGGGTACCCATGGAGAAATGGCGGCACTAGAGTACTGGAGGTCATTCTTGGCACAGGGTACCCATGGAGAAATGGCGGCACTAGAGTACTGGAGGTCATTCTTGGTATAGGGTACCCATGGAGAAATGGCGCCACTAGAGTACTGGAGGTTATTCTTAGTACACGGCACCCATGGAGAAATGGCAACACTAGAGTACTGGAGGTCATTCTTGGCACAGGGTACCCATGGAGAAATGGCGGCACTAGAGTACTGGAGGTCATTCTTGGCACAGGGTACCCATGGAGAAATGGCGGCACTAGAGTACTGGAGGTCATTCTTGGCACAGGGTACCCATGGAGAAATGGCGGCACTAGAGTACTGGAGGTCATTCTTGGCACAGGGTACCCATGGAGAAATGGCGGCACTAGAGTACTGGAGGTCATTCTTGGCACAGGTTACCCATGGAGAAATGGCAGCACTAGAGTACTGGAGGTCATTCTTGGCACAGGGTACCCATGGAGAAATGGCGGCACTAGAGTACTGGAGGTCATTCTTAGTATAGGGTACCCATGGAGAAATGGCGGCACTAGAGTACTGGAGGTCATTCTTAGTATAGGGTACCCATGGAGAAATGGCAGCACTAGAGTACTGGAGGTCATTCTTTGTACAGGGTACCCATGGAGAAATGGCGGCACTAGAGTACTGGAGGTCATTCTTGGCACAGGGTACCCATGGAGAGATTGCAGCACTAGAGTACTGTAGGTCATTCTTGGCACAGGGTACCCATGGAGAAATGGCGGCACTAGAGTACTGGAGGTCATTCTTGGCACAGGGTACCCATGGAGAAATGGCGGCACTAGAGTACTGGAGGTCATTCTTAGTATAGGGTACCCATGGAGAAATGGCAGCACTAGAGTACTGGAGGTCATTCTTGGCACAGGGTACCCATGGAGAAATGGCGGCACTAGAGTACTGGAGGTCATTCTAAGTATAGGGTACCCATGGAGAAATGGCGGCACTAGAGTACTGGAGGTCATTCTTTGTACAGGGTACCCATGGAGAAATGGCGGCACTAGAGTACTGGAGGTCATTCTTGGCACAGGGTACCCATGGAGAGATGGCAGCACTAGAGTACTGTAGGTCATTCTTGGCACAGGGTACCCATGGAGAAATGGCGGCACTAGAGTACTGGAGGTCATTCTTGGCACAGGGTACCCATGGAGAAATGGCAGCACTAGAGTACTGGAGGTCATTCTTGGCACAGGGTACCCATGGAGAAATGGCGGCACTAGAGTACTGGAGGCCATTCTTGGCACAGGGCACCCATGGAGAGATGGCAGCACTAGAGTACTGGAGGTCATTCTTGGTATAGGGTACCCATGGAGAAATGGCAGCACTAGAGTACTGGAGGTCATTCTTGGCACAGGGTACCCATGGAGAAATGGCGGCACTAGAGTACTGGAGGTCATTCTTGGCACAGGGTACCCATGGAGAGATGGCAGCACTAGAGTACTGGAGGTCATTCTTGGCACAGGGTACCCATGGAGAAATGGCGGCACTAGAGTACTGGAGGTCATTCTTGGCACAGGGTACCCATGGAGAGATGGCAGCACTAGAGTACTGGAGGTCATTCTTGGCACAGGGTACCCATGGAGAAATGGCGCCACTGGAGTACTGGAGGTCATTCTTGGCACAGGGTACCCATGGAGAAATGGCTGCACTAGAGTACTGGAGGTCATTCTTGGCACAGGGTACCCATGGAGAAAGGGCGGCACTAGAGTACTGGAGGTCATTCTTGGCACAGGGTACCCATGGAGAAATGGCGGCACTAGAGTACTGGAGGTCATTCTTGGCACAGGGTACCCATGGAGAAATGGCGGCACTAGAGTACTGGAGGTCATTCTTGGCACAGGGTACCCATGGAAAAATGGCTGCACTAGAGTACTGGAGGTCATTCTTGGCACAGGGTACCCATGGAGAAATGGCACCACTAGAGTACTGGAGGTCATTCTTGGCACAGGGCACCCATGGAGAAATGGCGCCACTAGAGTACTGGAGGTCATTCTTGGCACAGGGTACCCATGGAGAGATGGCGGCACTAGAGTACTGGAGGTCATTCTTGGCATACGGCACCCATGGAGAAATGGCAGCACTAGAGTACTGGAGGTCATTCTTGGCACAGGGTACCCATGGAGAAATGGCGCCACTAGAGTACTGGAGGTCATTCTTGGCACAGGGCACCCATGGAGAAATGGCGCCACTAGAGTACTGGAGGTCATTCTTGGCACAGGGTACCCATGGAGAGATGGCGGCACTAGAGTACTGGAGGTCATTCTTGGCATACGGCACCCATGGAGAAATGGCGGCACTAGAGTACTGGAGGTCATTCTTGGCACAGGGTACCCATGGAAAAATGGCTGCACTAGAGTACTGGAGGTCATTCTTGGCACAGGGTACCCATGGAAAAATGGCTGCACTAGAGTACTGGAGGTCATTCTTGGCACAGGGTACCCATGGAGAAATGGCGCCACTAGAGTACTGGAGGTCATTCTTGGCACAGGGTACCCATGGAGAGATGGCGGCACTAGAGTACTGGAGGTCATTCTTGGCACAGGGTACCCATGGAGAAATGGCAGCACTAGAGTACTGGAGGTCATTCTTGGCATACGGCACCCATGGAGAAATGGCAGCACTAGAGTACTGGAGGTCATTCTTGGCATACGGCACCCATGGAGAAATGGCGGCACTAGAGTACTGGAGGTCATTCTTGGTATAGGGTACCCATGGAGAAATGGCAGCACTAGAGGACTGGAGGTCATTCTTGGTATAGGGTACCCATGGAGAAATGGCGGCACTAGAGGACTGGAGGTCATTCTTAGTATAGGGTACCCATGGAGAAATGGCGGCACTAGAGGACTGGAGGTCATTCTTAGTATAGGGTACCCATGGAGAGATGGCAGCACTAGAGTACTGGAGGTCATTCTTGGTATAGGGTACCCATGGAGAAATGGCGGCACTAGAGTACTGGAGGTCATTCTTGGCATACGGCACCCATGGAGAAATGGCGGCACTAGAGTACTGGAGGTCATTCTTAGTATAGGGTACCCATGGAGAAATGGCGGCACTAGAGTACTGGAGGTCATTCTTGGTATAGGGTACCCATGGAGAAATGGCGGCACTAGAGTACTGGAGGTCATTCTTGGCATACGGCACCCATGGAGAAATGGCGGCACTAGAGTACTGGAGGTCATTCTTAGTATAGGGTACCCATGGAGAAATGGGGGCACTAGAGTACTGGAGGTCATTCTTAGTATAGGGTACCCATGGAGAAATGGTGGCACTAGAGCACTGGAGGTCATTCTTAGTATAGGGTACCCATGGAGAAATGGCGGCACTAGAGTACTGGAGGTCATTCTTGGTATAGGGTACCCATGGAGAAATGGCGGCACTAGAGTACTGGAGGTCATTCTTGGCATACGGCACCCATGGAGAAATGGCGGCACTAGAGGACTGGAGGTCATTCTTAGTATAGGGTACCCATGGAGAAATGGCGGCACTAGAGTACTGGAGGTCATTCTTGGTATAGGGTACCCATGGAGAGATGGCGGCACTAGAGTACTGGAGGTCATTCTTGGCATACGGCACCCATGGAGAAATGGCAGCACTAGAGTACTGGAGGTCATTCTTGGCACAGGGTACCCATGGAGAAATGGCGCCACTAGAGTACTGGAGGTCATTCTTGGCACAGGGCACCCATGGAGAAATGGCGCCACTAGAGTACTGGAGGTCATTCTTGGCACAGGGTACCCATGGAGAGATGGCGGCACTAGAGTACTGGAGGTCATTCTTGGCATACGGCACCCATGGAGAAATGGCGGCACTAGAGTACTGGAGGTCATTCTTGGCACAGGGTACCCATGGAAAAATGGCTGCACTAGAGTACTGGAGGTCATTCTTGGCACAGGGTACCCATGGAAAAATGGCTGCACTAGAGTACTGGAGGTCATTCTTGGCACAGGGTACCCATGGAGAAATGGCGCCACTAGAGTACTGGAGGTCATTCTTGGCACAGGGTACCCATGGAGAGATGGCGGCACTAGAGTACTGGAGGTCATTCTTGGCACAGGGTACCCATGGAGAAATGGCAGCACTAGAGTACTGGAGGTCATTCTTGGCATACGGCACCCATGGAGAAATGGCAGCACTAGAGTACTGGAGGTCATTCTTGGCATACGGCACCCATGGAGAAATGGCGGCACTAGAGTACTGGAGGTCATTCTTGGTATAGGGTACCCATGGAGAAATGGCAGCACTAGAGTACTGGAGGTCATTCTTGGTATAGGGTACCCATGGAGAAATGGCGGCACTAGAGGACTGGAGGTCATTCTTAGTATAGGGTACCCATGGAGAAATGGCGGCACTAGAGGACTGGAGGTCATTCTTAGTATAGGGTACCCATGGAGAGATGGCAGCACTAGAGTACTGGAGGTCATTCTTGGTATAGGGTACCCATGGAGAAATGGCGGCACTAGAGTACTGGAGGTCATTCTTGGCATATGGCACCCATGGAGAAATGGCGGCACTAGAGTACTGGAGGTCATTCTTAGTATAGGGTACCCATGGAGAAATGGCGGCACTAGAGTACTGGAGGTCATTCTTGGTATAGGGTACCCATGGAGAAATGGCGGCACTAGAGTACTGGAGGTCATTCTTGGCATACGGCACCCATGGAGAAATGGCGGCACTAGAGTACTGGAGGTCATTCTTAGTATAGGGTACCCATGGAGAAATGGCGGCACTAGAGTACTGGAGGTCATTCTTAGTATAGGGTACCCATGGAGAAATGGTGGCACTAGAGCACTGGAGGTCATTCTTAGTATAGGGTACCCATGGAGAAATGGCGGCACTAGAGTACTGGAGGTCATTCTTGGTATAGGGTACCCATGGAGAAATGGCGGCACTAGAGTACTGGAGGTCATTCTTGGCATACGGCACCCATGGAGAAATGGCGGCACTAGAGGACTGGAGGTCATTCTTAGTATAGGGTACCCATGGAGAAATGGCGGCACTAGAGTACTGGAGGTCATTCTTGGTATAGGGTACCCATGGAGAAATGGCGGCACTAGAGTACTGGAGGTCATTCTTGGCATACGGTACCCATGGAGAAATGGCAGCACTAGAGTACTGGAGGTCATTCTTGGCATACGGCACCCATGGAGAAATGGCGGCACTAGAGTACTGGAGGTCATTCTTGGCACATGGTACCCATGGAGAGATGGCAGCACTAGAGTACTGGAGGTCATTCTTGGCATACGGCACCCATGGAGAAATGGCTGCACTAGAGTACTGGAGGTCATTCTTGGCACAGGGTACCCATGGAGAAATGGCGGCACTAGAGTACTGGAGGTCATTCTTGGCACAGGGTACCCATGGAGAGATGGCAGCACTAGAGTACTGGAGGTCATTCTTGGCATACGGCACCCATGGAGAAATGGCAGCACTAGAGTACTGGAGGTAATTCTTGGCATACGGCACCCATGGAGAGATGGCGGCACTAGAGTACTGGAAGTCATTCTTCGCACAGGGTACCCATGGAGAAATAGCGGCACTAGAGTACTGGAGGTCATTCTTGGTATAGGGTACCCATGGAGAAATGGCAGCACTAGAGTACTGGAGGTCATTCTTGGCATACGGCACCCATGGAGAGATGGCGGCATTAGAGTACTGGAGGTCATTCTTGGCACAGGGTACCCATGGAGAAATAGCGGCACTAGAGTACTGGAGGTCATTCTTGGTATAGGGTACCCATGGAGAAATGGCAACACTAGAGTACTGGAAGTCATTCTTGGCATACGGCACCCATGGAGAAATGGCAGCACTAGAGTACTGGAAGTCATTCTTCGCACAGGGTACCCATGGAGAAATAGCGGCACTAGAGTACTGGAGGTCATTCTTGGTATAGGGTACCCATGGAGAAATGGCGCCACTAGAGTACTGGAGGTTATTCTTAGTACACGGCACCCATGGAGAAATGGCAACACTAGAGTACTGGAGGTCATTCTTGGCACAGGGTACCCATGGAGAAATGGCGGCACTAGAGTACTGGAGGTCATTCTTGGCACAGGGTACCCATGGAGAAATGGCGGCACTAGAGTACTGGAGGTCATTCTTGGCACAGGGTACCCATGGAGAAATGGCGGCACTAGAGTACTGGAGGTCATTCTTGGCACAGGGTACCCATGGAGAAATGGCGGCACTAGAGTACTGGAGGTCATTCTTGGCACAGGTTACCCATGGAGAGATGGCAGCACTAGAGTAATGGAGGTTATTCTTGGCACAGGGTACCCATGGAGAAATAGCGGCACTAGAGTACTGGAGGTCATTCTTGGCATACGGCACCCATGGAGAAATAGCGGCACTAGAGTACTGGAGGTCATTCTTGGCACAGGGTACCCATGGAGAGATGGCGGCACTAGAGTACTGGAGGTTATTCTTGGCACAGGGTACCCATGGAGAGATGGCGGCACTAGAGTACTGGAGGTCATTCTTGGCACAGGGTGCCCATGGAGAGATGGCAGCACTAGAGTTATGGAGGTTATTCTTAGTACACGGCACCCATGGAGAAATGGCGGCACTAGAGTACTGGAGGTCATTCTTGGCACAGGGTACCCATGGAGAGATGGCGGCACTAGAGTACTGGAGGTCATTCTTGGCACAGGGTACCCATGGAGAAATGGCAGCACTAGAGTAATGGAGGTTATTCTTGGCACAGGGTACCCATGGAGAAATGGCGGCACTAGAGTACTGGAGGTCATTCTTGGCACAGGGTACCCATGGAGAGATGGCGGCACTAGAGTACTGGAGGTCATTCTTGGCATACGGCACCCATGGAGAAATGGCGGCACTAGAGTACTGGAGGTCATTCTTGGCATACGGCACCCATGGAGAAATGGCTGCACTAGAGTACTGGAGGTCATTCTTAGTATAGGGTACCCATGGAGAAATGGCAGCACTAGAGTACTGGAGGTCATTCTTGGCACAGGGTACCCATGGAGAGATTGCAGCACTAGAGTACTGTAGGTCATTCTTGGCACAGGGTACCCATGGAGAAATGGCAGCACTAGAGTACTGGAGGTCATTCTTGGCACAGGGGACCCATGGAGAAATGGCTGCACTAGAGTACTGGAGGTCATTCTTGGCACAGGGCACCCATGGAGAAATGGCTGCACTAGAGTACTGGAGGTCATTCTTGGCACAGGGCACCCATGGAGAAATGGCTGCACTAGAGTACTGGAGGTCATTCTTGGCACAGGGCACCCATGGAGAAATGGCTGCACTAGAGTACTGGAGGTCATTCTTGGCACAGGGCACCCATGGAGAAATGGCGGCACTAGAGTACTGGAGGTCATTCTTGGCACAGGGCACCCATGGAGAAATGGCTGCACTAGAGTACTGGAGGTCATTCTTGGCACAGGGTACCCATGGAGAAATGGCGGCACTAGAGTACTGGAGGTCATTCTTGGCACAGGGTACCCATGGAGAAATGGCGGCACTAGAGTACTGGAGGTCATTCTTGGCACAGGGTACCCATGGAGAGATGGCGGCACTAGAGTACTGGAGGTCATTCTTGGCATACGGCACCCATGGAGAAATGGCTGCACTAGAGTACTGGAGGTCATTCTTAGTATAGGTTACCCATGGAGAAATGGCTGCACTAGAGTACTGGAGGTCATTCTTAGTATAGGTTACCCATGGAGAGATGGCAGCACTAGAGTACTGGAGGTCATTCTTGGCATACGGCACCCATGGAGAAATGGCTGCACTAGAGTACTGGAGGTCATTCTTAGTATAGGTTACCCATGGAGAAATGGCTGCACTAGAGTACTGGAGGTCATTCTTAGTATAGGTTACCCATGGAGAGATGGCAGCACTAGAGTACTGGAGGTCATTCTTGGCATACGGCACCCATGGAGAAATGGCGCCACTAGAGTACTAGAGGTCATTCTTAGTATAGGGTACCCATGGAGAAATGGCGGCACTAGAGTACTGGAGGTCATTCTTGGCATACGGCACCCATGGAGAAATGGCTGCACTAGAGTACTGGAGGTCATTCTTGGCACAGGGTACCCATGGAGAAATGGCGGCACTAGAGTACTGGAGGTCATTCTTGGCACAGGGTACCCATGGAGAGATGGCAGCACTAGAGTACTGGAGGTCATTCTTGGCATACGGCACCCATGGAGAAATGGCAGCACTAGAGTACTGGAGGTAATTCTTGGCATACGGCACCCATGGAGAGATGGCGGCACTAGAGTACTGGAAGTCATTCTTCGCACAGGGTACCCATGGAGAAATAGCGGCACTAGAGTACTGGAGGTCATTCTTGGTATAGGGTACCCATGGAGAAATGGCACCACTAGAGTACTGGAGGTTATTCTTAGTACACGGCACCCATGGAGAAATGGCAACACTAGAGTACTGGAGGTCATTCTTGGCACAGGGTACCCATGGAGAAATGGCGGCACTAGAGTACTGGAGGTCATTCTTGGCACAGGGTACCCATGGAGAAATGGCGGCACTAGAGTACTGGAGGTCATTCTTGGCACAGGGTACCCATGGAGAAATGGCGGCACTAGAGTACTGGAGGTCATTCTTGGCACAGGGTACCCATGGAGAAATGGCGGCACTAGAGTACTGGAGGTCATTCTTGGCACAGGTTACCCATGGAGAGATGGCAGCACTAGAGTAATGGAGGTTATTCTTGGCACAGGGTACCCATGGAGAAATAGCGGCACTAGAGTACTGGAGGTCATTCTTGGCATACGGCACCCATGGAGAAATAGCGGCACTAGAGTACTGGAGGTCATTCTTGGCACAGGTTACCCATGGAGAGATGGCAGCACTAGAGTAATGGAGGTTATTCTTGGCACAGGGTACCCATGGAGAAATAGCGGCACTAGAGTACTGGAGGTCATTCTTGGCACAGGGTACCCATGGAGAAATAGCGGCACTAGAGTACTGGAGGTCATTCTTGGCATACGGCACCCATGGAGAAATGGCTGCACTAGAGTACTGGAGGTCATTCTTGGCACAGGGTACCCATGGAGAAATGGCGGCACTAGAGTACTGGAGGTCATTCTTGGCACAGGGTACCCATGGAGAGATGGCAGCACTAGAGTACTGGAGGTCATTCTTGGCATACGGCACCCATGGAGAAATGGCAGCACTAGAGTACTGGAGGTCATTCTTGGCATACGGCACCCATGGAGAGATGGCGGCACTAGAGTACTGGAAGTCATTCTTGGCATACGGCACCCATGGAGAAATGGCGGCACTAGAGTACTGGAAGTCATTCTTCGCACAGGGTACCCATGGAGAAATAGCGGCACTAGAGTACTGGAGGTCATTCTTGGTATAGGGTACCCATGGAGAAATGGCAACACTAGAGTACTGGAAGTCATTCTTGGCATACGGCACCCATGGAGAAATGGCGGCACTAGAGTACTGGAAGTCATTCTTCGCACAGGGTACCCATGGAGAAATAGCGGCACTAGAGTACTGGAGGTCATTCTTGGCACAGGGTACCCATGGAGAGATGGCGGCACTAGAGTACTGGAGGTCATTCTTGGCACAGGGTACCCATGGAGAAATGGCGGCACTAGAGTACTGGAGGTCATTCTTGGCACAGGGTACCCATGGAGAAATGGCGGCACTAGAGTACTGGAGGTCATTCTTGGTATAGGGTACCCATGGAGAAATGGCGCCACTAGAGTACTGGAGGTTATTCTTAGTACACGGCACCCATGGAGAAATGGCAACACTAGAGTACTGGAGGTCATTCTTGGCACAGGGTACCCATGGAGAAATGGCGGCACTAGAGTACTGGAGGTCATTCTTGGCACAGGGTACCCATGGAGAAATGGCGGCACTAGAGTACTGGAGGTCATTCTTGGCACAGGGTACCCATGGAGAAATGGCGGCACTAGAGTACTGGAGGTCATTCTTGGCACAGGGTACCCATGGAGAAATGGCGGCACTAGAGTACTGGAGGTCATTCTTGGCACAGGTTACCCATGGAGAAATGGCAGCACTAGAGTACTGGAGGTCATTCTTGGCACAGGGTACCCATGGAGAAATGGCGGCACTAGAGTACTGGAGGTCATTCTTAGTATAGGGTACCCATGGAGAAATGGCGGCACTAGAGTACTGGAGGTCATTCTTAGTATAGGGTACCCATGGAGAAATGGCAGCACTAGAGTACTGGAGGTCATTCTTTGTACAGGGTACCCGTGGAGAAATGGCGGCACTAGAGTACTGGAGGTCATTCTTGGCACAGGGTACCCATGGAGAGATTGCAGCACTAGAGTACTGTAGGTCATTCTTGGCACAGGGTACCCATGGAGAAATGGCGGCACTAGAGTACTGGAGGTCATTCTTGGCACAGGGTACCCATGGAGAAATGGCGGCACTAGAGTACTGGAGGTCATTCTTAGTATAGGGTACCCATGGAGAAATGGCAGCACTAGAGTACTGGAGGTCATTCTTGGCACAGGGTACCCATGGAGAAATGGCGGCACTAGAGTACTGGAGGTCATTCTAAGTATAGGGTACCCATGGAGAAATGGCGGCACTAGAGTACTGGAGGTCATTCTTTGTACAGGGTACCCATGGAGAAATGGCGGCACTAGAGTACTGGAGGTCATTCTTGGCACAGGGTACCCATGGAGAGATGGCAGCACTAGAGTACTGTAGGTCATTCTTGGCACAGGGTACCCATGGAGAAATGGCGGCACTAGAGTACTGGAGGTCATTCTTGGCACAGGGTACCCATGGAGAAATGGCAGCACTAGAGTACTGGAGGTCATTCTTGGCACAGGGTACCCATGGAGAAATGGCGGCACTAGAGTACTGGAGGCCATTCTTGGCACAGGGCACCCATGGAGAGATGGCAGCACTAGAGTACTGGAGGTCATTCTTGGTATAGGGTACCCATGGAGAAATGGCAGCACTAGAGTACTGGAGGTCATTCTTGGCACAGGGTACCCATGGAGAAATGGCGGCACTAGAGTACTGGAGGTCATTCTTGGCACAGGGTACCCATGGAGAGATGGCAGCACTAGAGTACTGGAGGTCATTCTTGGCACAGGGTACCCATGGAGAAATGGCGGCACTAGAGTACTGGAGGTCATTCTTGGCACAGGGTACCCATGGAGAGATGGCAGCACTAGAGTACTGGAGGTCATTCTTGGCACAGGGTACCCATGGAGAAATGGCGCCACTGGAGTACTGGAGGTCATTCTTGGCACAGGGTACCCATGGAGAAATGGCTGCACTAGAGTACTGGAGGTCATTCTTGGCACAGGGTACCCATGGAGAAAGGGCGGCACTAGAGTACTGGAGGTCATTCTTGGCACAGGGTACCCATGGAGAAATGGCGGCACTAGAGTACTGGAGGTCATTCTTGGCACAGGGTACCCATGGAGAAATGGCGGCACTAGAGTACTGGAGGTCATTCTTGGCACAGGGTACCCATGGAAAAATGGCTGCACTAGAGTACTGGAGGTCATTCTTGGCACAGGGTACCCATGGAGAAATGGCACCACTAGAGTACTGGAGGTCATTCTTGGCACAGGGCACCCATGGAGAAATGGCGCCACTAGAGTACTGGAGGTCATTCTTGGCACAGGGTACCCATGGAGAGATGGCGGCACTAGAGTACTGGAGGTCATTCTTGGCATACGGCACCCATGGAGAAATGGCAGCACTAGAGTACTGGAGGTCATTCTTGGCACAGGGTACCCATGGAGAAATGGCGCCACTAGAGTACTGGAGGTCATTCTTGGCACAGGGCACCCATGGAGAAATGGCGCCACTAGAGTACTGGAGGTCATTCTTGGCACAGGGTACCCATGGAGAGATGGCGGCACTAGAGTACTGGAGGTCATTCTTGGCATACGGCACCCATGGAGAAATGGCGGCACTAGAGTACTGGAGGTCATTCTTGGCACAGGGTACCCATGGAAAAATGGCTGCACTAGAGTACTGGAGGTCATTCTTGGCACAGGGTACCCATGGAAAAATGGCTGCACTAGAGTACTGGAGGTCATTCTTGGCACAGGGTACCCATGGAGAAATGGCGCCACTAGAGTACTGGAGGTCATTCTTGGCACAGGGTACCCATGGAGAGATGGCGGCACTAGAGTACTGGAGGTCATTCTTGGCACAGGGTACCCATGGAGAAATGGCAGCACTAGAGTACTGGAGGTCATTCTTGGCATACGGCACCCATGGAGAAATGGCAGCACTAGAGTACTGGAGGTCATTCTTGGCATACGGCACCCATGGAGAAATGGCGGCACTAGAGTACTGGAGGTCATTCTTGGTATAGGGTACCCATGGAGAAATGGCAGCACTAGAGTACTGGAGGTCATTCTTGGTATAGGGTACCCATGGAGAAATGGCGGCACTAGAGGACTGGAGGTCATTCTTAGTATAGGGTACCCATGGAGAAATGGCGGCACTAGAGGACTGGAGGTCATTCTTAGTATAGGGTACCCATGGAGAGATGGCAGCACTAGAGTACTGGAGGTCATTCTTGGTATAGGGTACCCATGGAGAAATGGCGGCACTAGAGTACTGGAGGTCATTCTTGGCATACGGCACCCATGGAGAAATGGCGGCACTAGAGTACTGGAGGTCATTCTTAGTATAGGGTACCCATGGAGAAATGGCGGCACTAGAGTACTGGAGGTCATTCTTGGTATAGGGTACCCATGGAGAAATGGCGGCACTAGAGTACTGGAGGTCATTCTTGGCATACGGCACCCATGGAGAAATGGCGGCACTAGAGTACTGGAGGTCATTCTTAGTATAGGGTACCCATGGAGAAATGGGGGCACTAGAGTACTGGAGGTCATTCTTAGTATAGGGTACCCATGGAGAAATGGTGGCACTAGAGCACTGGAGGTCATTCTTAGTATAGGGTACCCATGGAGAAATGGCGGCACTAGAGTACTGGAGGTCATTCTTGGTATAGGGTACCCATGGAGAAATGGCAACACTAGAGTACTGGAGGTCATTCTTGGCACAGGGTACCCATGGAGAAATGGCGGCACTAGAGTACTGGAGGTCATTCTTGGCACAGGGTACCCATGGAGAAATGGCGGCACTAGAGTACTGGAGGTCATTCTTGGCACAGGGTACCCATGGAGAAATGGCGGCACTAGAGTACTGGAGGTCATTCTTGGCACAGGGTACCCATGGAGAAATGGCGGCACTAGAGTACTGGAGGTCATTCTTGGCACAGGTTACCCATGGAGAGATGGCAGCACTAGAGTAATGGAGGTTATTCTTGGCACAGGGTACCCATGGAGAAATAGCGGCACTAGAGTACTGGAGGTCATTCTTGGCATACGGCACCCATGGAGAAATAGCGGCACTAGAGTACTGGAGGTCATTCTTGGCACAGGGTACCCATGGAGAGATGGCGGCACTAGAGTACTGGAGGTTATTCTTGGCACAGGGTACCCATGGAGAGATGGCGGCACTAGAGTACTGGAGGTCATTCTTGGCACAGGGTACCCATGGAGAGATGGCAGCACTAGAGTTATGGAGGTTATTCTTAGTACACGGCACCCATGGAGAAATGGCGGCACTAGAGTACTGGAGGTCATTCTTGGCACAGGGTACCCATGGAGAGATGGCGGCACTAGAGTACTGGAGGTCATTCTTGGCACAGGGTACCCATGGAGAAATGGCAGCACTAGAGTAATGGAGGTTATTCTTGGCACAGGGTACCCATGGAGAAATGGCGGCACTAGAGTACTGGAGGTCATTCTTGGCACAGGGTACCCATGGAGAGATGGCGGCACTAGAGTACTGGAGGTCATTCTTGGCATACGGCACCCATGGAGAAATGGCGGCACTAGAGTACTGGAGGTCATTCTTGGCATACGGCACCCATGGAGAAATGGCTGCACTAGAGTACTGGAGGTCATTCTTAGTATAGGGTACCCATGGAGAAATGGCAGCACTAGAGTACTGGAGGTCATTCTTGGCACAGGGTACCCATGGAGAGATTGCAGCACTAGAGTACTGTAGGTCATTCTTGGCACAGGGTACCCATGGAGAAATGGCAGCACTAGAGTACTGGAGGTCATTCTTGGCACAGGGGACCCATGGAGAAATGGCTGCACTAGAGTACTGGAGGTCATTCTTGGCACAGGGCACCCATGGAGAAATGGCTGCACTAGAGTACTGGAGGTCATTCTTGGCACAGGGCACCCATGGAGAAATGGCTGCACTAGAGTACTGGAGGTCATTCTTGGCACAGGGCACCCATGGAGAAATGGCTGCACTAGAGTACTGGAGGTCATTCTTGGCACAGGGCACCCATGGAGAAATGGCGGCACTAGAGTACTGGAGGTCATTCTTGGCACAGGGCACCCATGGAGAAATGGCTGCACTAGAGTACTGGAGGTCATTCTTGGCACAGGGTACCCATGGAGAAATGGCGGCACTAGAGTACTGGAGGTCATTCTTGGCACAGGGTACCCATGGAGAAATGGCGGCACTAGAGTACTGGAGGTCATTCTTGGCACAGGGTACCCATGGAGAGATGGCGGCACTAGAGTACTGGAGGTCATTCTTGGCATACGGCACCCATGGAGAAATGGCTGCACTAGAGTACTGGAGGTCATTCTTAGTATAGGTTACCCATGGAGAAATGGCTGCACTAGAGTACTGGAGGTCATTCTTAGTATAGGTTACCCATGGAGAGATGGCAGCACTAGAGTACTGGAGGTCATTCTTGGCATACGGCACCCATGGAGAAATGGCTGCACTAGAGTACTGGAGGTCATTCTTAGTATAGGTTACCCATGGAGAAATGGCTGCACTAGAGTACTGGAGGTCATTCTTAGTATAGGTTACCCATGGAGAGATGGCAGCACTAGAGTACTGGAGGTCATTCTTGGCATACGGCACCCATGGAGAAATGGCGCCACTAGAGTACTAGAGGTCATTCTTAGTATAGGGTACCCATGGAGAAATGGCGGCACTAGAGTACTGGAGGTCATTCTTGGCATACGGCACCCATGGAGAAATGGCTGCACTAGAGTACTGGAGGTCATTCTTGGCACAGGGTACCCATGGAGAAATGGCGGCACTAGAGTACTGGAGGTCATTCTTGGCACAGGGTACCCATGGAGAGATGGCAGCACTAGAGTACTGGAGGTCATTCTTGGCATACGGCACCCATGGAGAAATGGCAGCACTAGAGTACTGGAGGTAATTCTTGGCATACGGCACCCATGGAGAGATGGCGGCACTAGAGTACTGGAAGTCATTCTTCGCACAGGGTACCCATGGAGAAATAGCGGCACTAGAGTACTGGAGGTCATTCTTGGTATAGGGTACCCATGGAGAAATGGCGCCACTAGAGTACTGGAGGTTATTCTTAGTACACGGCACCCATGGAGAAATGGCAACACTAGAGTACTGGAGGTCATTCTTGGCACAGGGTACCCATGGAGAAATGGCGGCACTAGAGTACTGGAGGTCATTCTTGGCACAGGGTACCCATGGAGAAATGGCGGCACTAGAGTACTGGAGGTCATTCTTGGCACAGGGTACCCATGGAGAAATGGCGGCACTAGAGTACTGGAGGTCATTCTTGGCACAGGGTACCCATGGAGAAATGGCGGCACTAGAGTACTGGAGGTCATTCTTGGCACAGGTTACCCATGGAGAGATGGCAGCACTAGAGTAATGGAGGTTATTCTTGGCACAGGGTACCCATGGAGAAATAGCGGCACTAGAGTACTGGAGGTCATTCTTGGCATACGGCACCCATGGAGAAATAGCGGCACTAGAGTACTGGAGGTCATTCTTGGCACAGGTTACCCATGGAGAGATGGCAGCACTAGAGTAATGGAGGTTATTCTTGGCACAGGGTACCCATGGAGAAATAGCGGCACTAGAGTACTGGAGGTCATTCTTGGCACAGGGTACCCATGGAGAAATAGCGGCACTAGAGTACTGGAGGTCATTCTTGGCATACGGCACCCATGGAGAAATGGCTGCACTAGAGTACTGGAGGTCATTCTTGGCACAGGGTACCCATGGAGAAATGGCGGCACTAGAGTACTGGAGGTCATTCTTGGCACAGGGTACCCATGGAGAGATGGCAGCACTAGAGTACTGGAGGTCATTCTTGGCATACGGCACCCATGGAGAAATGGCAGCACTAGAGTACTGGAGGTCATTCTTGGCATACGGCACCCATGGAGAGATGGCGGCACTAGAGTACTGGAAGTCATTCTTGGCATACGGCACCCATGGAGAAATGGCGGCACTAGAGTACTGGAAGTCATTCTTCGCACAGGGTACCCATGGAGAAATAGCGGCACTAGAGTACTGGAGGTCATTCTTGGTATAGGGTACCCATGGAGAAATGGCAACACTAGAGTACTGGAAGTCATTCTTGGCATACGGCACCCATGGAGAAATGGCGGCACTAGAGTACTGGAAGTCATTCTTCGCACAGGGTACCCATGGAGAAATAGCGGCACTAGAGTACTGGAGGTCATTCTTGGCACAGGGTACCCATGGAGAGATGGCGGCACTAGAGTACTGGAGGTCATTCTTGGCACAGGGTACCCATGGAGAAATGGCGGCACTAGAGTACTGGAGGTCATTCTTGGCACAGGGTACCCATGGAGAAATGGCGGCACTAGAGTACTGGAGGTCATTCTTGGTATAGGGTACCCATGGAGAAATGGCGCCACTAGAGTACTGGAGGTTATTCTTAGTACACGGCACCCATGGAGAAATGGCAACACTAGAGTACTGGAGGTCATTCTTGGCACAGGGTACCCATGGAGAAATGGCGGCACTAGAGTACTGGAGGTCATTCTTGGCACAGGGTACCCATGGAGAAATGGCGGCACTAGAGTACTGGAGGTCATTCTTGGCACAGGGTACCCATGGAGAAATGGCGGCACTAGAGTACTGGAGGTCATTCTTGGCACAGGGTACCCATGGAGAAATGGCGGCACTAGAGTACTGGAGGTCATTCTTGGCACAGGTTACCCATGGAGAAATGGCAGCACTAGAGTACTGGAGGTCATTCTTGGCACAGGGTACCCATGGAGAAATGGCGGCACTAGAGTACTGGAGGTCATTCTTAGTATAGGGTACCCATGGAGAAATGGCGGCACTAGAGTACTGGAGGTCATTCTTAGTATAGGGTACCCATGGAGAAATGGCAGCACTAGAGTACTGGAGGTCATTCTTTGTACAGGGTACCCGTGGAGAAATGGCGGCACTAGAGTACTGGAGGTCATTCTTGGCACAGGGTACCCATGGAGAGATTGCAGCACTAGAGTACTGTAGGTCATTCTTGGCACAGGGTACCCATGGAGAAATGGCGGCACTAGAGTACTGGAGGTCATTCTTGGCACAGGGTACCCATGGAGAAATGGCGGCACTAGAGTACTGGAGGTCATTCTTAGTATAGGGTACCCATGGAGAAATGGCAGCACTAGAGTACTGGAGGTCATTCTTGGCACAGGGTACCCATGGAGAAATGGCGGCACTAGAGTACTGGAGGTCATTCTAAGTATAGGGTACCCATGGAGAAATGGCGGCACTAGAGTACTGGAGGTCATTCTTTGTACAGGGTACCCATGGAGAAATGGCGGCACTAGAGTACTGGAGGTCATTCTTGGCACAGGGTACCCATGGAGAGATGGCAGCACTAGAGTACTGTAGGTCATTCTTGGCACAGGGTACCCATGGAGAAATGGCGGCACTAGAGTACTGGAGGTCATTCTTGGCACAGGGTACCCATGGAGAAATGGCAGCACTAGAGTACTGGAGGTCATTCTTGGCACAGGGTACCCATGGAGAAATGGCGGCACTAGAGTACTGGAGGCCATTCTTGGCACAGGGCACCCATGGAGAGATGGCAGCACTAGAGTACTGGAGGTCATTCTTGGTATAGGGTACCCATGGAGAAATGGCAGCACTAGAGTACTGGAGGTCATTCTTGGCACAGGGTACCCATGGAGAAATGGCGGCACTAGAGTACTGGAGGTCATTCTTGGCACAGGGTACCCATGGAGAGATGGCAGCACTAGAGTACTGGAGGTCATTCTTGGCACAGGGTACCCATGGAGAAATGGCGGCACTAGAGTACTGGAGGTCATTCTTGGCACAGGGTACCCATGGAGAGATGGCAGCACTAGAGTACTGGAGGTCATTCTTGGCACAGGGTACCCATGGAGAAATGGCGCCACTGGAGTACTGGAGGTCATTCTTGGCACAGGGTACCCATGGAGAAATGGCTGCACTAGAGTACTGGAGGTCATTCTTGGCACAGGGTACCCATGGAGAAAGGGCGGCACTAGAGTACTGGAGGTCATTCTTGGCACAGGGTACCCATGGAGAAATGGCGGCACTAGAGTACTGGAGGTCATTCTTGGCACAGGGTACCCATGGAGAAATGGCGGCACTAGAGTACTGGAGGTCATTCTTGGCACAGGGTACCCATGGAAAAATGGCTGCACTAGAGTACTGGAGGTCATTCTTGGCACAGGGTACCCATGGAGAAATGGCACCACTAGAGTACTGGAGGTCATTCTTGGCAAAGGGCACCCATGGAGAAATGGCGCCACTAGAGTACTGGAGGTCATTCTTGGCACAGGGTACCCATGGAGAGATGGCGGCACTAGAGTACTGGAGGTCATTCTTGGCATACGGCACCCATGGAGAAATGGCAGCACTAGAGTACTGGAGGTCATTCTTGGCACAGGGTACCCATGGAGAAATGGCGCCACTAGAGTACTGGAGGTCATTCTTGGCACAGGGCACCCATGGAGAAATGGCGCCACTAGAGTACTGGAGGTCATTCTTGGCACAGGGTACCCATGGAGAGATGGCGGCACTAGAGTACTGGAGGTCATTCTTGGCATACGGCACCCATGGAGAAATGGCGGCACTAGAGTACTGGAGGTCATTCTTGGCACAGGGTACCCATGGAAAAATGGCTGCACTAGAGTACTGGAGGTCATTCTTGGCACAGGGTACCCATGGAAAAATGGCTGCACTAGAGTACTGGAGGTCATTCTTGGCACAGGGTACCCATGGAGAAATGGCGCCACTAGAGTACTGGAGGTCATTCTTGGCACAGGGTACCCATGGAGAGATGGCGGCACTAGAGTACTGGAGGTCATTCTTGGCACAGGGTACCCATGGAGAAATGGCAGCACTAGAGTACTGGAGGTCATTCTTGGCATACGGCACCCATGGAGAAATGGCAGCACTAGAGTACTGGAGGTCATTCTTGGCATACGGCACCCATGGAGAAATGGCGGCACTAGAGTACTGGAGGTCATTCTTGGTATAGGGTACCCATGGAGAAATGGCAGCACTAGAGTACTGGAGGTCATTCTTGGTATAGGGTACCCATGGAGAAATGGCGGCACTAGAGGACTGGAGGTCATTCTTAGTATAGGGTACCCATGGAGAAATGGCGGCACTAGAGGACTGGAGGTCATTCTTAGTATAGGGTACCCATGGAGAGATGGCAGCACTAGAGTACTGGAGGTCATTCTTGGTATAGGGTACCCATGGAGAAATGGCGGCACTAGAGTACTGGAGGTCATTCTTGGCATACGGCACCCATGGAGAAATGGCGGCACTAGAGTACTGGAGGTCATTCTTAGTATAGGGTACCCATGGAGAAATGGCGGCACTAGAGTACTGGAGGTCATTCTTGGTATAGGGTACCCATGGAGAAATGGCGGCACTAGAGTACTGGAGGTCATTCTTGGCATACGGCACCCATGGAGAAATGGCGGCACTAGAGTACTGGAGGTCATTCTTAGTATAGGGTACCCATGGAGAAATGGGGGCACTAGAGTACTGGAGGTCATTCTTAGTATAGGGTACCCATGGAGAAATGGTGGCACTAGAGCACTGGAGGTCATTCTTAGTATAGGGTACCCATGGAGAAATGGCGGCACTAGAGTACTGGAGGTCATTCTTGGTATAGGGTACCCATGGAGAAATGGCGGCACTAGAGTACTGGAGGTCATTCTTGGCATACGGCACCCATGGAGAAATGGCGGCACTAGAGGACTGGAGGTCATTCTTAGTATAGGGTACCCATGGAGAAATGGCGGCACTAGAGTACTGGAGGTCATTCTTGGTATAGGGTACCCATGGAGAGATGGCGGCACTAGAGTACTGGAGGTCATTCTTGGCATACGGCACCCATGGAGAAATGGCAGCACTAGAGTACTGGAGGTCATTCTTGGCACAGGGTACCCATGGAGAAATGGCGCCACTAGAGTACTGGAGGTCATTCTTGGCACAGGGCACCCATGGAGAAATGGCGCCACTAGAGTACTGGAGGTCATTCTTGGCACAGGGTACCCATGGAGAGATGGCGGCACTAGAGTACTGGAGGTCATTCTTGGCATACGGCACCCATGGAGAAATGGCGGCACTAGAGTACTGGAGGTCATTCTTGGCACAGGGTACCCATGGAAAAATGGCTGCACTAGAGTACTGGAGGTCATTCTTGGCACAGGGTACCCATGGAAAAATGGCTGCACTAGAGTACTGGAGGTCATTCTTGGCACAGGGTACCCATGGAGAAATGGCGCCACTAGAGTACTGGAGGTCATTCTTGGCACAGGGTACCCATGGAGAGATGGCGGCACTAGAGTACTGGAGGTCATTCTTGGCACAGGGTACCCATGGAGAAATGGCAGCACTAGAGTACTGGAGGTCATTCTTGGCATACGGCACCCATGGAGAAATGGCAGCACTAGAGTACTGGAGGTCATTCTTGGCATACGGCACCCATGGAGAAATGGCGGCACTAGAGTACTGGAGGTCATTCTTGGTATAGGGTACCCATGGAGAAATGGCAGCACTAGAGTACTGGAGGTCATTCTTGGTATAGGGTACCCATGGAGAAATGGCGGCACTAGAGGACTGGAGGTCATTCTTAGTATAGGGTACCCATGGAGAGATGGCAGCACTAGAGTACTGGAGGTCATTCTTGGTATACGGTACCCATGGAGAAATGGCGGCACTAGAGTACTGGAGGTCATTCTTGGCATACGGCACCCATGGAGAAATGGCGGCACTAGAGTACTGGAGGTCATTCTTAGTATAGGGTACCCATGGAGAAATGGCGGCACTAGAGTACTGGAGGTCATTCTTGGTATAGGGTACCCATGGAGAAATGGCGGCACTAGAGTACTGGAGGTCATTCTTGGCATACGGCACCCATGGAGAAATGGCGGCACTAGAGTACTGGAGGTCATTCTTAGTATAGGGTACCCATGGAGAAATGGCGGCACTAGAGTACTGGAGGTCATTCTTAGTATAGGGTACCCATGGAGAAATGGTGGCACTAGAGCACTGGAGGTCATTCTTAGTATAGGGTACCCATGGAGAAATGGCGGCACTAGAGTACTGGAGGTCATTCTTGGTATAGGGTACCCATGGAGAAATGGCGGCACTAGAGCACTGGAGGTCATTCTTGGCATACGGCACCCATGGAGAAATGGCGGCACTAGAGGACTGGAGGTCATTCTTAGTATAGGGTACCCATGGAGAAATGGCGGCACTAGAGTACTGGAGGTCATTCTTGGTATAGGGTACCCATGGAGAAATGGCGGCACTAGAGTACTGGAGGTCATTCTTGGCATACGGCACCCATGGAGAAATGGCAGCACTAGAGTACTGGAGGTCATTCTTGGCATACGGCACCCATGGAGAAATGGCGGCACTAGAGTACTGGAGGTCATTCTTGGCACATGGTACCCATGGAGAGATGGCAGCACTAGAGTACTGGAGGTCATTCTTAGTATAGGGTACCCATGGAGAAATGGCGGCACTAGAGGACTGGAGGTCATTCTTAGTATAGGTTACCCATGGAGAGATGGCGGCACTAGAGTACTGGAGGTCATTCTTGGCATACGGCACCCAAGGAGAAATGGCAGCACTAGAGTACTGGAGGTCATTCTTAGTACAGGGTACCCATGGAGAAATGGCGGCACTAGAGGACTGGAGGTCATTCTTAGTATAGGGTACCCATGGAGAAATGGCGGCACTAGAGAACTGGAGGTCATTCTTAGTATAGGGTACCCATGGAGAAATGGCGGCACTAGAGTACTGGAGGTCATTCTTGGCACAGGGTACCCATGGAGAGATGGCAGCACTAGAGTACTGGAGGTCATTCTTGGCATACGGCACCCAAGGAGAAATGGCAGCACTAGAGTACTGGAGGTCATTCTTGGCACAGGGCACCCATGGAGAGTTGGCGGCACTAGAGTACTGGAGGTCATTCTTGGCACAGGGCACCCATGGAGAGATGGCGGCACTAGAGTACTGGAGGTCATTCTTGGCATACGGCACCCATGGAGAAATGGCAGCACTAGAGTACTGGAGGTCATTCTTGGCACAGGGCACCCATGGAGAGATGGCGGCACTAGAGTACTGGAGGTCATTCTTGGCATACGGCACCCATGGAGAAATGGCGGCACTAGAGTACTGGAGGTCATTCTTGGCATACGGCACCCATGGAGAAATGGCAGCACTAGAGTACTGGAGGTCATTCTTGGTATAGGGTACCCATGGAGAAATGGCTGCACTAGAGTACTGGAGGTCATTCTTGGCACAGGTTACCCATGGAGAGATGGCAGCACTAGAGTAATGGAGGTCATTCTTGGCACAGGGTACCCATGGAGAAATGGCGGCATTAGAGTACTGGAGGTCATTCTTAGTATAGGGTACCCATGGAGAAATGGCTGCACTAGAGTACTGGAGGTCATTCTTGGCACAGGGTACCCATGGAGAGATGGCGGCACTAGAGTACTGGAGGTCATTCTTGGCATACGGCACCCATGGAGAAATGGCAGCACTAGAGTACTGGAGGTCATTCTTGGCACAGGGCACCCATGGAGAAATGGCTGCACTAGAGTACTGGAGGTCATTCTTTGCATACGGCACCCATGGAGAAATGGCGGCACTAGAGTACTGGAGGTCATTCTTAGTACAGGGTACCCATGGAGAAATGGCGGCACTAGAGTACTGGAGGTCATTCTTAGTACAGGGTACCCATGGAGAAATGGCGCCACTAGAGTACTGGAGGTTATTCTTAGTACACGGCACCAATGGAGAAATGGCGGCACTAGAGTACTGGAGGTCATTCTTGGCACAGGGCACCCATGGAGAAATGGCTGCACTAGAGTACTGGAGGTCATTCTTGGCACAGGGTACCCATGGAGAGATGGCGGCACTAGAGTACTGGAGGTCATTCTTGGCACAGGGTACCCATAGAGAAATGGCGGCACTAGAGTACTGGAGGTCATTCTTGGCACAGGGTACCCATGGAGAGATGGCAGCACTAGAGTAATGGAGGTTATTCTTAGTACACGGCACCCATGGAGAAATGGCGGCACTAGAGTACTGGAGCTCATTCTTGGCACAGGGTACCCATGGAGAAATGGTGGCACTAGAGTACTGGAGGTCATTCTTGGCACAGGGTACCCATGGAGAGATAGTGGCACTAGAGTACTGGAGGTCATTCTTGGCATACGGCACCCATGGAGAAATGGCGGCACTAGAGTACTGGAGGTCATTCTTGGCATACGGCACCCATGGAGAGATGGCGGCACTAGAGTACTGGAGGTCATTCTTGGCATACGGCACCCATGGAGAAATGGCAGCACTAGAGTACTGGAGGTCATTCTTGGCACAGGGTACCCATGGAGAAATGGCGGCACTAGAGTACTGGAGGTCATTCTTAGTATAGGGTACCCATGGAGAAATGGCTGCACTAGAGTACTGGAGGTCATTCTTGGCACAGGGTACCCATGGAGAGATGGCGGCACTAGAGTACTGGAGGTCATTCTTGGCATACGGCACCCATGGAGAAATGGCAGCACTAGAGTACTGGAGGTCATTCTTGGCACAGGGCACCCATGGAGAAATGGCTGCACTAGAGTACTGGAGGTCATTCTTGGCATACGGCACCCATGGAGAAATGGCGGCACTAGAGTACTGGAGGTCATTCTTAGTACAGGGTACCCATGGAGAAATGGCGGCACTAGAGTACTGGAGGTCATTCTTAGTACAGGGTACCCATGGAGAAATGGCGCCACTAGAGTACTGGAGGTTATTCTTAGTACACGGCACCCATGGAGAAATGGCGGCACTAGAGTACTGGAGGTCATTCTTGGCACAGGGCACCCATGGAGAAATGGCTGCACTAGAGTACTGGAGGTCATTCTTGGCACAGGGTACCCATGGAGAGATGGCGGCACTAGAGTACTGGAGGTCATTCTTGGCACAGGGTACCCATGGAGAAATGGCGGCACTAGAGTACTGGAGGTCATTCTTGGCACAGGGTACCCATGGAGAGATGGCAGCACTAGAGTAATGGAGGTTATTCTTAGTACACGGCACCCATGGAGAAATGGCGGCACTAGAGTACTGGAGCTCATTCTTGGCACAGGGTACCCATGGAGAAATGGTGGCACTAGAGTACTGGAGGTCATTCTTGGCACAGGGTACCCATGGAGAGATAGTGGCACTAGAGTACTGGAGGTCATTCTTGGCATACGGCACCCATGGAGAAATGGCGGCACTAGAGTACTGGAGGTCATTCTTGGCATACGGCACCCATGGAGAGATGGCGGCACTAGAGTACTGGAGGTCATTCTTGGCATACGGCACCCATGGAGAAATGGCAGCACTAGAGTACTGGAGGTCATTCTTGGCACAGGGTACCCATGGAGAGATGGCGGCACTAGAGTACTGGAGGTCATTCTTCGCACAGGGTACCCATGGAGAAATAGCGGCATAAGAGTACTG
Organism: Lissotriton vulgaris; assembly: GCF_964263255.1. NCBI lineage: Eukaryota > Metazoa > Chordata > Amphibia > Caudata > Salamandridae > Lissotriton > Lissotriton vulgaris. The sequence goes on from NC_141698.1 coordinate 1,121,215,972, forward strand.
GAAGTCATTCTTGGCATAGGGTACCCATGGAGAAATGGCAGCACTAGAGTACTGGAGGTCACCGGAGTAATAGAAGAAATTCTTGGCATAAGGGACACCCACGATAAAATACTGGTACAGATATACTTGAGGAAATCTTTGCATATGGAGCACCAATGGAAAAATGGTGGCGCTAGCACGCTCAAGGCGATTCTTGATATAAAGGAGTACTGCAGTGGCAAAGAGGAGGGGGACACCAATGGAAAAAAGCTGGACCGAACATGCTAGAAGTAAATTTTGACATAAGGTTCACCCGTGCAAAATTAAGGGTCTAGCATATTGTATGGAACTGTTGCTGTAAGGGGGCACCCAACACAAAATGCTGGTCCTGGCACAATGGAGGTTATTTTTGGAATATAGGGGTCACCATAGCACATTTTGAAAAAAGAGGGCCAATTTCTGGGGTGCCTCAGGTTTCACTGGCTTGGCACAGCATGAAAGGACTTGCATATTTAACTAGTGCCAGTTCAGAGTCCCTGGCTTTTAAGCAGATCTATGTGAATAGTTTGCTTTAAAATGCACTTTTTGTCCCCATTTTTTTCAAATTTTGTTGAGGGGGTAGGAGGGATGGACAACCTACTCCACCCAGAAACCCTCCCAGAAGACATGTGGCTTTTTCGGTTTGATCACCACAGTTTAGGACAAGTGCTATATTACACCCCACTACTTTCAAAGGTAATGTCAGCACGCTAGCATAGGTGTCTCCAACAGAGACATGTGTGTCATGTTTTAATTTTAAAAATAACAGTTGATGGACAGAATGCAGAACAATGTCTTACATTCACCCCAGTACAAAGATCTAGGCCTAAATCCATCGTTTTTTGCACTCCACACCACCCTAGGTCAGACAATGGCTATATGCAAATCAGCCTTGACCCTGTGCCTCATGGGAACAGTCCAGCCCGAAATACCAAGCCATGTCTTTCCTAGACCGGAATCAAGCATCCAAGGATCAGTTTCTGGCTATCAGCCTTCTTCAGCCTGGATAGCTTGACTCCAGTGATGTAGAGAGCCTGGGACTCACGTCTGAGCATACCCAGCCCACTCGGGGTGAAAATTGCAAAAATAACAGTTGCTGGACAGAATGCAGAACAATGTCTTACATTCACCCCAGTACAAAGATCTAGGCCTAAATCCATCGTTTTTTGCACTCCACACCACCCTAGGTCAGACAATGGCTATATGCAAATCAGCCTTGACGCTGTGCCTCATGTGAGTGTTTGATTGATTCAGATGCTGTGTCCATCACCACCCCCTTTTGTACCGCTTTTGCCGCCATAAGTGTGGCAGGGTATGCTCAGACGTGAGTCCCTTGCTCACTTTGCCACTGGATTCAAGCAAGCCGGGCTGAAGACGGCTGGAATGCCAGAAACCAGTCCTCTGAAGCTTGTTTCCGGTCCAGGAAAGACATGGCTTGGCATTTCGGGCTGGACTGTTCCCAAGAGGCACAGGGTCAGACTGATTTGCATATAGCCATGTCTGAACTGGGGTGGCAGAGTGGGCTAAAGAACGGTGATGGATTAAACCCAGATCTTTTGACTGGGTGTGAGTGTTTGATTGATTCAGATGCTCCGTCCATCACCACCCCCTTTTGTACCGCACATGTTTTAATCTTAATCACAAAGTTAATATTCATCTTCAGTGATGTCCATTATTTTTATCTCATCCGGGTTAAGGTCACGTGACATCAGTTGCTGGAAGATTCACTGTCATATGATGTCACCTCCTTGGATGTCATTATGGTCAAAGTGTGTGTGATGTCACTTCCACTATTCCCGCCATTTTGGTTTACAGATGCCCAGGGCTGCCGCTGCTGTTGCTTAATCATGCCAATAAAGTTGAACCATAAAAGATTTCTGAATTAAGAATCATTTAAAATAGTCATGTTTTGCCAGGTTTTTCAACCAATAGTGATTCAGTTACTGACTGTGGGTCTAAAAGACCCGAGCGCTCATCCTGGAGTGAACCTGCAAGCATTGTGAGATCTGAGGGCCACACTTCACTAATCAATGATTCTCCCGTAGGCTTCTTCCCACTTCTCAAGCACTACATAAAGAGAAACATTCTGTAAGTGAGGGAACCACAAAGTATGAAGGCTCATTCTTTCTCCCTCTGTAAATAGCAATGCAGTTTACCCTCGCAGAGACGCCCTCTTAAACCATGCAGCAACATTTCAATTTGAAAACTTCTAGAATTAATTTAATGGTAGAGAGTGTAACAAGTACAAGCATCCAAGGTCACAGTCTTCAATTCAAAGAAAGGGTAATGCCCTTTACATTGGTAAAACAAAATAAAAAAATGCAATAACGGTCATCAGCACACAGCATTCCATGAACGTGTGTTGTTCAAAAACCAAAGACTGCATGATAATTACAAGAACTGTAGGCCAAATGTACACAAATGGGGGGAACATCAGGTAATCTGGAAAACAAAGGGGGGGGTGTCCTGTCTCTGCAAGAAGCATACCTCTGTAAAACAAGTAGTGTTCCTGCTAAATAATCACAGACTTGGCATGTTTGGATATTAACATTTGCAAAACCACACTAAAAGACTAAACTTTCACTTACTGAGCGCAGTATCTATGCTCTTTTCTCCGTTCTTTACTTCTGTCAAGAACTCCTTCAGAAATTTCAACCCCCTGTGGAAGGGAAAGGAACAGAATGGTTGAGTTAAGTTTGTAACGCGGCGGATTTGATCCATCCGGATCAAAACGGGTTTATCGCTGGCAGACAATTAGCTACGAATACCCACTTTTTGACAGAGGCTTTAGATTATTTTGATATACAGAAGATACCAGCCTCAGTTTTACTATTGGATGCCGAGAAGGCTTTTGATCTAGTGGTTTGGGAGACTCTGTTCACAATTTTGCAGCCTTTTGGTATTCCATCTCAGATTATAATTTTCATCAGTAATCTGTATGCTGACGCCGTAGCCAATGTAGTTATCAATACGGCTGTGGCAGGGTCGTTGAAAATTAAATGAGGTACAAGGCAGGGGTGCCCCTTATCACCAGTTCTGTTTGCCTTTTTCATCGAGCCCTTGGCAATAGCTATTCGGAACTGTGCTGATATCTGCCCCCCAATTCCATCAATGCCTAAATTAAAACTTTATATCGTGCTCATGATCAAAGCAACAATTGAGGTCCAAGCAAAGGTCTTCCAGTTGTTTGAAGACTTTGAGGCATTAGATGGTTATCGAATAAATAAAGGGAAGAAGACAGAAGAATTGCAATGTGGGAGGGTAACTTTAGATCTTCACCCTGACATTCGTAATTCTGTAAATATCAACCCAAAGAGATATCTGGGTTTTTTTCTGAATCTGTCAACGATTTATTTCAATAGAATTTTGTTCCTCTTATCAAGAAAGTGCAGGACTTGTTCTCTCGGTGGAGTATGCTCCCCCTTTCTATTTTGGGGCGAGTGGCCTTAATTAAAATGTCTGTTCTTCCGTTATTTAATTTTCTGTTTTCCTCAATACCATGCACTTTATTAGGCTTCTTTTTCACTCAGGTAGAGTCCATGTTTACAGCATTCCTCTGCGCAAAGAAAACCCCTCGAATCGGAACTCAGCACTTTATATGAGGATTTGGATCAGGGAGGATTAGCCCTTCCAAACCTAAGGGATTACTATGAAGCTCGTTTTGCACAATACTTATCTAGATTCAAACTCTCACCGCAACCAAACCTTTTTTGTAATAATTTTATGCACTTAATTTGTAAGGACAGTCAAATTCACTCCCCCTTGCTGATTGTTAGATCACCGAAACTAGTGCGTTATAAGTGCCTTGACTGGTTATTTAAAAAACGACAGGCCTTTCTTAAATGGTACTCTTTTCCTGTAATTAATTCAGCCACATTGGTAGAAGGAATCTTGCCCTTGGCAGGGGTAAGACAGCCTTTATATGTGGCGTCAAAACGGGCAGCAGCTGGGTTTAGCAAAGTTTCAGACTATTGGAGAAATGGGAATTGGGTGACAATAGCTGAAATGTCACGGTTGATCTCAAATGATTTTATTTTGGTAAATTCATATAGCATGCTATATAAATATTTTGTAGAATTAGAGGTCTCTTTTTAATTGAACATAGCCAGTTGGTTGATGAACTACTGGTTAGAGCATCTGATAAAAAAACTGGTGCCTGGGAGAAATATCTAGCCTCCATTAAGGGAGTGGATCTTGAGCTGAAAGCTATTAAGAAATGGTCGGATCATGGAAATTTCGAGAAGTCTACCCATATTTGGTCAACTATTAATAAACTTAATTTTAGCACGTTGAGAGGGGCAAACTGGCGCAGGATGCGGTTTTTCAGCAAATGGTTATTGTATCAAACTCCGCATTCTCTTTCGAAAATGTATGCGAACCAGTCCTCTCAATGTTTTCGTTATCAAATTCATCCATTAGCCAATTGGTCGCATACTATGTTGAGCTGTCCAAAAGTTTATAAGTATTGGGTAGATCTATTCAGCTATTTGGAACATGAGTATAATATCCAATTGGCAGTCAACGATAAATTAATTCTATTTGGTTTTGATCCTGACCCTTCTTTTACAGACTCATTGATACAATTATTGTATGTAGCATGGCAGTAGCCAGATCACTGTTATTGCAAAAATGGCGCACCGACTTGATTCCCTCGGGCTTGGAGTGGGGTCAGAAGATGAAATTAGTTAAGAAAAGTGAACGCATTTTTGGACTACAAATGGGAAGTGTTAAGAAATTTAACAAAATATGGGGTTTCTACTTTGATTAAACAAAGGGGGGGGGGAGACTGCTTTTATGTTGTTTCTTATGTGGAGAAGTGTGGCTCAGGGGTTAGAGGCGGCAGACCCGGAAGCTGAGATCGGCCCTGGACCAGGGTTCAATTCCCCGCCTCCGCGGGTCTTGGGCTAAAAATTCCACGGACTCGATAATTCTCGCTCCGGTGCCTTCTCGACTCATGGGTTCACACTCTGCGACTCTGGGCAATAGCTTGCTTAATCTCCACAACGGCCCCTCGCGGCGGGATGCCTGGCTTTCACCTTGTAAATACCCTGCCGGGGTTATCTCACAGGGGAATACCAGGACGGGTTCCCTAAGCAAGCGCCAGGAAACCCACTGCGGGTAGCTGTGCGCTATATAAGCTCAAATACATTTACATTCTGTAGGCCGGGTCTCGGTGTTGAATTTTATGAATTTTTGATTGTGTAAATGTTTATATTGATCCTTGCTGTGCGTATTATTAATGTATTATGAATTTGTCTAAATTGTCCCAGATGAGATTTCTTCTGTCTTGTTTTGAAGTAAGGATGCAATTTTTATATGTTTATATGCTTAGGTTTTAAATTTCCGGCTTCAATAAAAATTTGTGAAAAAAGTTTGTAACGCAGCAGGGGCAGAAAAGTGTGCGGGCTGTGATATATTTGTAGCAGAGCTGGGGTCACTACGGGTAGCAAAGTCCTCAAGAGGGGAGGGGGGGCAGGTCAGGCAGCCACGCTCTACTGGAGGGTGAGGGGGTTTGGGTTGAAGCCATCCCTAGTGCCATACTGTAAAGAGTACTCCAGCTCGGTCAGAAGAGACTTTTGAAATCACCCCACTTACCCTATATAAGTGTGTGTGTGCATTTATGTATATGTATGAGGCACTTGTATAGCACAAACCAAACTGCAAAGTAATAGGGCACTGGACAGCAAAGGGGTTCACAGTAGAGGTTTCTTCAGACATTCCCAAAAGAGAAATTGCTGAACTCTCTGTACACGGTGGAAATTAGATGAGCTCTACTGGGGGAGTGTGGACCTGCTCAAAATCCTATGCACCCTTCCCATGTGCACAGATGCGCAGTCAGCTAGAGAGGTTTAAACCTCCTCTCCCGCCACACATCCACTGCACGGTCACCCGCAGATACCATGCCACAGCACCATGGCTGTGTTTGCTGGCCCAGTGGATGCAGGTGGTCCACTGTACTGCTGGAAGCTGTCCTATCTCAGTCCCATATCTCCACCAATCCCGCCCGGCCGAAGGAACTCTTTACCTTTTCAGCCACAGCAAGGCCTCCGTGGCCGAGTTCCTGACCCCCGCCACGTTGTTCGTCACCTCATGAAGCACGATGCTCTGCAGTGTGTGGAACTCTTCCTTCTGTGTGATGAATTTTTGGTTGATTTTCTGTGAACAACAACAGTACAACATTTCACATAAAGGGAACAGGGCACGCTAACTTAACACTAAGCATTTACAAACAGGATTGGCCCATTATTCACTCCATTTTAGTTAGATTGGATGGGTCATTCTCAGAAACGAGAAGCTGATAGTAAAATCAGGTGAGCTCTTTCTCTGAGACTCTGTACATGGTTAGAGAGCAAGCATTTAATGCAGCATCTTGTTGAAAGCATCAGCAGCACAAAAGTACACCAGCTGGACAGGATTAGCAGACTGACCCTTGGAGAGATGGTTTCTAACTAGGAGCATTAAAGGTTTCCTTAATAACCACGGAGTTCTTATGACCAAAGCCAGCCTTTTAGAGAGGGACACGTGTCCATGTCTTGTCTCTCACATAAAAGGCAGACTTCGCTAGACTTCAGTCCATGCAAAAGCCTCAATACATTCTGGGTTCAATAAGAGGTTTCATTGATTGCCTGTGTTTCCCCTAAGGTCTCAAAAGCAATGCAACAAAAGGTGTCACTATAACTCAACGGTACTCATTTCATTGACCTCAGAAGAATGAGTGTGTGAGGAACCTGGGTTCTGCAGCAGACAAGAGAAGGGGAGACATATCATGATGGGATCAAACATAAGTACCATAGAGGCAAAAGAGGGAAAAGTATTTCAGGAAATAGGAAGCAGGAGCTAACAGATCAAGAGATAGATCATTTCTCTGGCGTACATTATAAGGATATTGCAAGTCTCCAAAGACTTCCATGAAAAACAGAGAAATGAGGCTGAAGGCAGAGTTCCTTTATAAGCTCATGGAACTCTAAGAGGGCAGCATTTCTTAATCAAAAAAGGGCTCTTTGAACATACAGGGGGTTTAAAAAGCCAATCGACTCAGAAACATCTGAGCCTTTCACAGCTCCTGGTGAGTGTTTAACCCTCTCTGACACACGCATTCCCCCCCTCCCCTACTTTTGCTGCTCTAACGCCACGTGAAGCACAAGGGATGGGGGAGGTGAAAGCTCGTTGTTTGCCTTCTCCCACACCTCCTGCCTCTCCCTTTCGCCTGCAATCTACCTATCCCAGAGAGAAAGAGTCAGAAGCTATAATTGATCACATTCCAGTGGTGATGGCAGTGAGCCTAGACCAACGTTTACAGCCTGCCGCTGCTCTACTGTCTTCGGTGGCCCTGTCAACATTTCAATGTTCTACTATATGATGAATACCTTTTGAATAGAGTGTGGTAATCCCAATATGTGCCCTTTTCTTTCTTAAGAAACCACTGTATTGTGCATTGTTATGTCATATTACACTGATTTGTTTAGTGCACTAATCACCGGAGAGGGTATCCAGGCGCTTGGACAGGTGTGTAGCGATGTGGTCCCCAAGGTGCTTATTTCATGGCCAGAACTCAAGAACTTGCAGAACTCAAGAAGGGAGGAGGGGGCTCTGATGGGCTGAGGGAGGTTGTTCCAGGTCTTGGGTGCGATGTAGGAGAATGAACATTGTGTTGTGTGTTTTGTATCAGTTTGGCAAATTCGCTAGATAAAGCCGCCACAGGATGAAACGCACAATAGGAGATGGAAGGAACACTTGCAATAAGCCTAACCACATGATAATCATTCGGGCAGCATTCCAACCCATCAAGAGGATCTGGTTTGGCAGTTCAGGCTGGACTGTCCACACTAGAGCAGGGTCAGGACTGATTTGTATATGGCTGGGTCTAATCTGAGGTGGCATGGTGGCCAAAAGAATAATGGTGTGAGATGCTTCCACAAGCGGCTCCCAGTGGTTACACGTATTGCAAGAAGTATCCCATCACCTTTTGTGCGTTTGATTTACGGCATAAGTTGCCTTTCCTGACATGGTCCACCAAAGCTGCTAAATTCAACCAGAGTGTCTCCTGGTACTTTAATGTGTCTCCTAAACTAAGTGGCTGAAGTGTTTGCTAAACTTAATAATATCAGTTGTGGGTACAAAATGTGTGGTATATGTACTTGTTTGTCAGTGTCTAAAGATGTATGTTGGGAGTACCATTGGACCATTAAGGGACTGAATCATAGAACATATTGGAGCTTTGAAACAAGGGGATGTAAAATATCCTATGACTGCACATGTAGTTGAGCTTGGAGATTCATGTTCCATGGTATAGATCATGTGACTAGAGAACCTAGAGGTGGTTGTCATTAACTGAAACTCAGACTCTGCAAAACAATTTGGATCAAGAGATTGAATGTGGTGGAAACTGGGCTGAATATGGACACAAATTACAACATTAGGTGACTAAAAATATGTTTTATATAATATGGCAGGTTTCAGATTGCCTCTCCATCGATCTGTAACTTAGAAATTGAGGAATTACGTTTTTCATATTATTTGGGAGACAATTGGTTTTAAAAAAATCTGAATCAGCAGATATTTTGTCTTTTCTCTCTTGATAGGACAGGAGTGAGTGATATGACCGTTCTTTCTGATAATTCAGTATCATAGGGTGGAGAGAAGGGGAGAGGTTGTGCATGGACAGTGTTTTTGTAACTAGCATCAGACCCACCTGCAAGCCAAAACAGATGGCGAACTGTTAAAAAGTGGGGCACTCTCTTATCACTGCAACTCTTTATTTAATACCATTGTCCAAGTGCCCCGTCTGTTGCCTCAGCTTGGCTCGGGGTTCTCTACAGCCTTATTGATTTTCCCACGTCCCCTCTAGGCTTTTCTCTTCCTCCCTCTGTTATGTCCCGCTACCAGCTCTGCTGTCTCAGAGCTTACCTGCTTTGGAGATAACTCCCGTAGAGCAAGTAAACTTTACTCAGGGACCTCCTAAAGATGAATGGCTGAGCCAGCAACACAAGTAGTGGAATTAGTACTCTCCAGACTTGGAACAGATCTGGACACTGGGCACACGATCAGCTGATCTCTTTTGCGAGCTAATAAAATAAATACCTAATCTCAATTGTCAATCTGAGAGCAACCATCCCTACTTTTCAGAATAACGAATAATAGTTCCTAAACAGATGCTGAAGCTATAAATAGGGAGAGAAACAATAAATATCATAAACAGTATTAATCAGTACACCTTTATAGTGCAGTTATAGGAGCTGTGCATTCTCTCTGCTCTGATGACAGGAGTTATTAACACAGCTCTAAGGGCTCAGGAGAACAAAAGAATGAGTCGACATGCATGAATTCCAGCCTAGTCTAGGAAGTGTGTAATACACAGATCTCGACAGTGTAATAACCCACTGAGCTGTCCTACAAATGGGTGTGCATTCCATGCATTAAGACGTGAAAGTAGAGACTCTTTGCTCTAGTTCGGGTGATCGAAAGCTAAAGCTCAGTGTCTTCCACCGACTAGTCACAAAGCACTTTGTTCAAAGACAAGGCATTCTTTACCATCTGAAGGTGGCCATTGCACACTCACAGAAATCTCAGTGGTGTTAAAGGATAATGTCCCTAAGTGCATGGGAACTTCATTTAAAAGGCCTGAACAAAAAGGACCTTGTCTTTGTAGATCTATATATTTCATCTGTATCTAATACTATCAGCCTCACAATCGCTCTTTCTTTCCTTGCCACAATCCCTCTATCTCATCTCCTTTTTGTGTTGGCATCGTCGGCACAGGTTGTCTGTGCCTCGTTATGTTATCTAAATCTCATCTGTTCACCTCTTTACCTTAGCTGCTCTCTGGTTTGGGTCCGGTTTCTTTGTTCACATGTCTCTTTTTAATCCCTTTTGCCTTTCCTCCATTATCTGCATCTGTCCATCCTCCCATCTCTATCCCACAGTGGGGAATATGTCACTTTGTCTCTTTGATGCAGCAATTTGTGACAGTGTGCTGTAATGTTCACTTAAGAGAACTTGTGCCCACTAAGCACTGTGGCACTGTAACAATGTTCAGAGTGGGGCTGCTCCCATAGGATAGGATAGGATGAAAATTTGTAAAGCGCACTAAACCAAAATAGGTGTCAAGGCGCTAAGCGGGACAATAGGGAAGCAGACAATCACCAACTATGATGCAAAAAGCCAGGTCTTCAACATCTTCTTAAAGGAAGCAAGTGAATTAGCCATGGTGATAGAGGGAGAGAGTGTTCCAGAGTTTGACGGCCACCACGGAGAAAGAACGACCCCCCCCATCTGGAACGATAAAATCTAGGTGAGACAAGCTTTTTCTAAGTGGAGGACCTCAAGGAACTGCCTGGGGTGTGCCAATGAAATAGGGTTGCAAGGTGAAAAGATTCGATACCATGCATGGCCTTGTACACCAGATTCAGAGCCTTAAAGGTGATACGCTTCCTAATCGGAAGCCAATGTAAATTACGAATTCCTTCACTAATGGAGTGAAATTTGGGGATGTTCAGTACAAGTCTTGCCGCAGCGTTTTGAACAACCTGCAGCTTGTTCAATGAGCCTTTACCGATACTAAGGTATAAGGCATTGCAGTAGTCAAGCTGTGAGGTGACTAAGGCAATGATAGTGGGTCGATGAAGATCTTGGGGAATATGAGGCAACACTTTCTTAAGCATTTTAAGAATATAAAAACAGGTGTTAACCGTAAGGTTCACCTGGGCGTCAAAAGTCAGCCCCTTGTCAAAAATGACACTCACATTTTTGGCAGTTGTTACCGGGAAAGGAAGAGGGCCACAGGTATCAGGCCACCAGGCGGCAGACCAAATTAGACCCGCCCTTGTATATTTACAGCTGTTGCACTCTGACTGTGTCCTCCAGGTGTTAGAATTTTTAAAACTAACTGTGAGAATAAGAAAATGCCTAGATGAGTAATTGTGAATTACAGCCCGAAGCACTTTTGCACTTTTTCCGTACATGGGCACTACTTGCACTTTCCCTGTACTGATCTTGTCTACTCACTTTGTTAAGAAACTTATATGTTGTATGTATTTAATATTGACTTTGTAACTTTGTGATGTTTTTAAAATGAAATGTATAATGTCTTGTACTTTTATGGATTGCAATATATCCGAAATAAAGTCAATTTGATTTGATTTGATTTGAAGGGGCTGAGTGCCGAAAACCAGAACTTCTGTGTTGATTTTTAGAGAATTGTCCTGCATCCAGTGTATAATGCTGGTCATGCAGGTGTTAAACCTTTGAGCGACCAGCTGCAAATCATCAGAGATTGAAATAATAATTTGTGTGTCGAGTGCATAGGAGAGGACTTGGAAGCCAAAAGATCTCACCAATGAAGCCAAGGGGGTCACATAAAGATTGAAAAGAGTAGAGCTAAGCAAAGAGCCCTGGGGGACCCCACAAGGAAAACTGAATGATTTGGCTTTGAACCCGCCGTAGCGGACTATATTAGTCCTGTCGTACATCAAAGATTGAAGGAGCTGTAAGGCCTTCCCCCGTGACACCAACATCCTGCAGTCGCTGAATCATGCGAACTGAGGATATGGTGTCAAGCGCCGCCGAAAGGTCGAGCAGGACCAGCACCGCTGACCCACCCCGATCGACCTGCATGCGGATACAGTCAGAAGCTGCAATCAAGGCGGACTCAGTGCTGTGTCCTGCCCGGAACCCATTCTGGGAGCTATCCAGAATGTAGTGTGTTTCGAAAAATTAATAAATGTTTCCAACATTTTGGCAGGTGCAGGGAGAAGAGAAATTGGCCTATAGTTCTTTAATTCTGAAGGATCGGCATTGGGTTTCTTAAGAAAGGGTGAGACAGTGGCTTCCTTCCAGATGCCTGGAGAATGACCAGATAGAATAATAATATTGAATATTTTGCACAAAGACTCTGCTCTGAGATCGGGCACCAGCTGAAGTGTAGAGATTCTACAAGGATCAGTAGGGGACCCAGATTTGAGACCAAGTAGAAGTTCCATAGTACGCGGAACTGTAATAGCTGAATACAATGCCAGGTTAGGCGTAGTAGGCAGGACTGCCAAAGTACAACCCATAGCAGGCTTAATTTCCTCAGAAGAGGAAAATTCGTGAACATTTTTCAGGACTTTCTGCTGAAAATGAAGAGCTATGTCATCACAAAAATATTGGGTAGGATTAAGGAGTGGAGCTCCTTAATCCTTAATTGTATATCAGCGATGTCACAGGGGTCGTGAAAAATCCAAGTGTTACACAGAGAGCCAGCGTAGCAAACGAGCCACGTGTATTCAGAATGGTGGACAAGCAGCATCAGCTCTCTCCCATTTACGCAATGCAGCACAGGGATTTTTATTGCTGTGCTCTGTTATGGGAACACTTTGAAAACTTGCCGCTGACACTATGGAAATGACAGGGCAAGTAATACAAAGCGGTTGTAATGAGTACAGGTTTAAGATAAAAAGTAATAACAATATGCAAAACAATTTTCATTGTATGACAAATTACTCGCAGTGTGTTATGAGGCCCAGTAATAAAAACAATTTGTTAATAATTGTCATAATTTCTATCATGTCTTTTTTTTAACAAGAATCATAAGATGAGGCAACACGGAGAATGTGCTGACAGCTTTACAGCACATTTCCTTCAACTTTGCTACTGTTTCAAATTTTTTTTTTTTAAATTTATTTATGATTTTGGAACTCCGAAGAGATCCACATAAAATTTTACTTTACATTTTCGAAACATTGAAATACAACTAGTATAAATATAGGAAAGATCATATAAAACCAATTTTAAATATAAAACCCACCATATAAATGTTTTAATATATATCTAAAAAACACTTTAAAAAATTACAAATTCTATGACAAAATATTTCATTCGGTGGTACATACATAGAGTCAGTCAGGGCAGAGGCAGAGAGACTAGATAAAGATAAACAAATAGGCCTTTTCCATTTACGTCGACATAATGATAGAGCAGGACAAATAAACAGTACATGAGTAATATCCTGGATAGGATTATTGCACATATTGCAGGCTGGAGAGCAACCATACCATTTAGCTAATAAGTTGTTTAGAGGGAGTAGACCTTGCCTCATTAGTAACCAAAAATGGCGCACTCCATGGGGCAGGTTCCAAGTAATATAAGCCTGCACTTTATTTATCACACAGGAGTCAATAGATGGGTCGGTGCCTCTCTTTAGGATGCGGGCTTCTCTATCCCTGGTCAAACTCAATTTCCAAGTAGCCTGTTTCAAAGTGGCTTTTAATTGATATGGCGAAAGGGTGAACAGTACAGTTTCATCCAGTTGAAGAAAGGCTACAGCAGCTCTGAATTTTTTTTTTAACAATTACTGATTGCTCATTTAAACTTCCTAAGAATTCTTTCCGGATAAAAGATCTTATTGTACCTAGCTCACCCTTTACAAGACTTATCACCCAACGTACTATTCCTGCAAGACCCTGTACCCAGGTACTTCTTAAACCAAATTCCACCCTTAAAGCGGCCACAGGACAAGCAGTGTTAACTGAGGCAGGGCTCCGTAAAATTTTGCCTTCTGTTGTATTTACGAAACCCCAATCAAGTAGTTCAATACCATACAACATAGAGGCAGGGATTTTAGCACGAAATACCTCTAATAAAATTCCAAAGTGTCTACTTCCAGTTGACGTATAGAGGGAACCCAAACTTTTCCCCTGTGTAATTGCTTGATGAATATTATTTTATGTGTGTGCTTTATCACTTAAATTGCTACACACTGTTTTTCCCAAGAAAACGTATGATTTTACAAGTTCCAGTTTTTGCCCACCTACAGACCAAACGAAATTTCCATAATTCAGCTTTTTTCTACCGTGCATGCACATTACTTTGCTTTTAGATACATTTATCTTTAAAAAATGGGCCTCTGCATATTCATGTAGCACCTGAAGACGACTATTTAGTCCCCTCGGCGTTAAATCCAGTATTAGTATATCATCTGCATAGAGTAAACAAACAATTGATTTTCGCCCCAATAATGGGGCGATGCCCTCACTTTGAGACAGAGCATGGGGAAGGGAGAAAAGTAGAGGGGCCAATAAACATCCTTGTTTTAGGCCATTTGCAGTGGGGATTATTTGGGAGAGACCTCTTTCCCCTCCCAATAAGGCTCTACACCAGGTATCAGTATAGAGAGTACGGACTAATTCCAAAAGGATGGCTGACATACCCAGGTCCAACAGTTTTCCCCACAGCAACGGCCGATCTACTTTATCAAATGCTGTGGAGAAGTCTATAAACGCTGCGTACACTCTTCCACCTAAACCCTGTTTGTTCAATAGGTAAGATTTCATACTCCCTCACCCAGTCATTTATTTGCATCATGAGGCATTTAGCAAATACTTTACCTACTGCATCTAAAAGAGCAATTTGACGATAGTTTTTTGGGGCATCTCTGTCTCCCTTCTTGAGCAGGGGGACTAATCTACTCCCCTTCCAGGATGGGAGGACCGTTTTGTTTGTATAGCAATAATTAAACACCGGATAGAGTATTTTACTCCACATTTTACTATTTTGTTTTAATACAGTAATTGGAAGCTCATCTGGGCCCATCGCCCCTGAGGTCCGTATCCCCTTGATCGCCATTTCAATATCTTTTTCAGATGGCGAGCCATATAATGATAGGTCTTCCTTTAGTCCAATTCGGACCATTGTAGTTGCATTACTCGCATACTGTTTCAACAGGCTGTAAGGTTTCTCTCTTTTTACAGCAATGTCTGAAAATCACAGGGGGATCAGGATTACAAGCTAATTGTGTGTTTTCTTTGAAAACCGCAAAATTGCTAAACATTGCAGTCTGTCCAGTGGTGCACTTTGGAGCACAGTGTCTCCAATATAGGACTAAAGTTTGGTGTGCTATATAGGGCACTGCCTTTACAAGAGAGACAGTTTTCGATTGAAATGGACTCCAGAGAAGGCGTCTAAAGAGGAATGCAGAATCAGCCGTGCTGCGTCCTGCTAAACCGAAGTGACGCAAAAATTATAATGTGTAAAAGTCAGAGTTCAGTGCATAGTTATCATTCGTGCATTACACGTGTAAAGCGTCTTGGCTTCTTTTGATCCCATTAAAATCTTTGTTAGGTTGACACATAAGAATGACAAAAAAACGAACGTGCCTCATTTGAACTCGTTGTGCTGCTGCTGCTCTATTATGAAATATCTGTGAATGTCATTTACAAGTATTTAAACTTTGATGTGTCTTAGAAAACAGTTTACATTTGCCTAAATTTTCATCATTTATACTTTATTTCGATTTAAAAAGAAAATCACATAAGCATTTCTTTTCATACTTCTTGTACCCAGCAAGATTGTCACTTGCAACTAATGACAGAAAGGGGAACACGGAGGCTCCTGTGGTCAGACAACATAGATCTCAAAATGCGTTGGGCATGATCCTGCACCACTGCAAATTTAACGCATGAAATAAGGCTTCGTTTGAGGTCTAAAGCAAAGAAAATGTGCACACAAAGTTTTCAATTCAAATCTTTTACAAAAAAAATTAAACAAAAACTCTGTAGTCAGTTTCTTTAATGTTTTCAAAAGTAGGAATTATGTTCACGCTTGCTCGAATTTTTAGATGGCGGAGAGTCGGTTATCTATTCAAGGAAAGTGACTGTTTCCCAAGAACAATATTTCTACTTTTGAAATTGTTAAAGAAATTGACCAATAGAGTTTATTTCATTTTTTACCAAATCTTGATGTATTCGCTTGCACCTAAACAAGGGATATGAGATGTCATGGTTGTGTGGCTATTAGAGCTTTAGGGTAATGTATTGGTCCTGAAGAAGCGACCTTGATGTTGGGGAACACATGTTGGCCAGGCTTTGTTCCACACAAGAATGAAAGATTCAAACAGAAAATCTTTGTGGGCATCTCAACTTTGTTTTAGACCTCAAACTAAGCCTTATTTCGTAAGACTGTCACTCAGTTTGAATACAAAATGCCCTCACTCTGCAATCAAGGAAACACAAGCATTGGCAAAGCCAGTAGGTTTCTGCAATGACCGAGCTAGAGCTTTTGGCGTTGTCCATGTAAATGTTTTTGGTCATATGTTTCTAACACACTGCTCCAGACCCACTAAGGTTTAAAAGAGGCATGCATGCCCTTCACAGATGGGAAGTATGAACAAGCATTTGCAATGCAACAGGTCTCACATTTACGCAAGTTTGAGCTATTGGCATTGTAAATGACAATGCTTTTTATTAATGATTTGGTTTTTGAAACATAAATAAAATGCCTATTGCATTGCAAATGCAATTGTTTTTTAGCCGACAGTCGTGTCACAGCACAACACTCATTCATAAATTCATTAATGAACCATGCTCTCAACCACTAATTCATTCATCCATCAATTCATTCACACATCCATCCACCCGTTCTCAGATGCCCCCACTTACCAATCAGACACACAAATGTGCCTGCTTCCAGAAGGTGAAATATATGGGTAAAATACGCAGGACAACATGCAGTGGACATGAGGTGTTCACACTAAATATGTAATTTTAATGGGCCGATAACTTGCCTAACCGGCCCCATGGCAATTATCAGGTCACTTGTAATAAGGGTGGAATGGAAGCTGGTGTAGCTTTTTTTAATCAAAATAAATTGGTCAACAGGGGGGCTACCTCTCCTGTGCTGCCCATACAAACAAGCATTGAAAATGCAACAGGTCTCGCCTTTGGTTAAGTTAAAGCCATTTGCTTTGCTAATGGTATTGTGTAGCAAAGCAAATGACTTTAACTTAATAAAAGGCGAGACCTATTGCATTTTTAATGCTTGTTTAATGAGGCCAACTCTCAGCAAGTACACCTAAAACTAGAAAACTCGAGTTTTTAAACAAATGAGCATTAAAGATAAATCCTTAAGGAAAGATGCTATGGGTAGTTTTTAAGGACAGAGTGACGAGGCCCCAAATCACTATCCAGAAAGGGGTAATTTTCTTTGACTATATTCCGAATTCAGATCCTTCGTCTGTTCAAGGAAGACAGTACTAAAGCACATTACAAAGGGCCAGCTTAATTTGGAAAAATGACACCATTCCACACAGTTCAGAGCTCAACTGAAAGGAACTACAGAAACTCATGCAGGCAGAGACAGACCAAAGGTTTAGCTCCAGTGGGAGCATCCGATTGAAAATGTACATCGTTGTGTGTCCAAATTGTTGTCCTACCATTGCAACTATCGGGCAATTTTGAGCTATATAATCAACTAGGTTAACTTCAACTCCCCTTCTTCCTCATTCCTCCGCCTAGGAAGTTACTACACAGACTTGAGACGTTTTACTATTTAAATAGGTAGCAGAAATGGGCCAGGATTCAAATCAAAGTAATTAGGAAATGCAACAAAATATCCATACATAACTAATCTGTTGCTACAACAGCATATAAAGGCTATTCCAGTCACATAGATAGCAATTTTATATTTCTGAATGTCAAGTGAGAATTCCATATATATATATATATATATATATATATATATATATATATATATACATTCACTGAAAGAACCATAGGTTTCACACCAGTTATAGTTAGGAATTAGCATTTAAAAAACCTATTAAATTCACTGAAAAACCCATAGGTTTCACACCAGTTATAGTTAGCAGGAAGTTTTACTCGCATAAAACCATTGAAATTCCCACGTTATAGTTAGTTGGACTCACTATAACTTGCGCGTGCAATGCACTGCTGATGACGTCACA
The DNA here is from genome assembly GCF_964263255.1 of Lissotriton vulgaris. Lineage (NCBI taxonomy): Eukaryota > Metazoa > Chordata > Amphibia > Caudata > Salamandridae > Lissotriton > Lissotriton vulgaris. Next base: position 1,121,233,706 of record NC_141698.1, read on the forward strand.
TATTACATCACTCATGACATGGTCAGTGGCCTCACTCATGACATCACTGATGACACCATCCAGTAAATGTGTGTCTTTTTGAAAAATAAATTTGTTTTATATATGTATATGTAAAGGTCGATGGAAGAATAAATGTTTAAATAAGTGTCTAAATGGATGTTTTTTTTAAAAAAACATTGATTAGTTAACTGGCTTATTAAGTGTTTCTTAGTGAATACATACATTAGTGAGTAATGTTTAAATATTTATATATATGTATTAGTGTTTCACTTTGTGTCTAAGTGGCTGCATGGGTTGGTGAGTAGGTACATGTGTAGGTATACGGGTTATTAGATTTTTGTTAGTATCAGTATGAGTGTTTGTATGGTTTCGTGGGGGTATTACTTATCCCATAGATGCATGAATGACTATCTCTTTGTATGTGTTTTGAAGACAGCATATGTGCAGGACTGTATGGGTGGATGAGTGTGTATATGTGTGTGTTAGTGAGTGAATGACTGTCTCACTAGTGTCTTTATCAGTAACTACATATGTTTTAATCTAGTATATGTGAGTATTGATGTATATAAGTGAGTATATGTGAGAGTGAGATATTGAAAGAGTTCCTGTTTAAATAAGTATGTGTTTCTATAAGTGATTGTTTAAGAGAGTAAGTATGTGTAAGTTTCCTTAGAAGTAAGGTGGTAGTGTGTGTATAGCTGTATATGCAAATAAATGGATGTTCAATAGTTTATTTGCATGTGTGAGTATGTGTGAGAGTAACTTTTGGATGACTGTCGGTTTGTAACAGGATGTATAGGTGAATCACTACATATGATGAGTGAGTATATGTATGAGTGACTATATAGAACTGTTGGTGAATGAGTGGATGTGTAAATAGATGGTGGAATTATTGAATTGGTTGTTGTAACTGGTATGGGTATCTCCATTTTTTAAAAAACTTTTAATTTATATATTTTTCAATATGTGTTTCATGGGTTACATTACAGTGAAAGGAGGTCTGCCACTCTGTCACAAGGATGGTGTCATCAGTGAGGTCATGAGTGATGTCACTGACCATGTCATGAGTGATGTAATATGTGACGTCATCAGCAGTGCATTGCACGCGCAAGTTATAGTGAGTCCAACTAACTATAACGTGGGAATTTCAATGGTTTTATGGGAGTAAAACTTCCTGCCAACTATAACTGGTGTGAAACCTATGGTTTTTTCAGTGAATTTAATAGGTTTTTTAAATGCTAATTCCTAAGTATAACTGGTGTGAAACCTATGGTTTTTTCAGTGAATTTCATAGGTTTTTTAAATGCTTATTCCTAACTATATATAGGGCCTCAAACCTATGTATTTTTTAGTGTATTTCTAAGGTTATTTAATAGCAAATGTCTATAGCTAAAAAAGGTAATTAAAAAAAAAAAAATCCTATTTTGTATATTATTTTAATACTTTTTTTTAAAAGGTATATTCATATAAATATATATATATATATATTTATTTCACCCTGGAGCGCTCCCGGTGCGCTTACCGATGCGCTTACAGGTGAGCGCAATGTTACGGCGCGCCCTGGGGCGCGTACCGGGGAGCGTCCCGTTAGCGCTATTGCCGCGAACGAAAACAACATCATGACGTATCGCGTAGCCGCGTGATGCATCATATGACGCACAGCGTAACCGCACCCGGAAGCACCCGAGCGCATACGATCGCGCAACGTAAGCGCCGCCGAGCGTGCCCCTGGGCGCGCACCGGGGCGCGTAGCGTAAGCGCGTCGGGTCATGTGATCCGAAAATAACACTTTTTATTGGTTCAGATCAGTTTTGGTTTCCAAATGATGAAAGCCCGGATCATGTGACTTGAAAATAACACTTTTCATTGGTTCAGAACAGTTTTGTTTTCCAAATGATCAAAGCCCCCACCTTTTTTCCTCATTCTCACTTTATTTGAGTGAGGAAGACCTGCTTTTTCCTTACAGAGATTGCTACAGTCATATCAGCAGCTGGAGCATCTGCCCCACCACCACCACCACCATCACCATCAAAAAGACCACCAGAAGATCACATTGGTGGTCAAGAAGAAGAAGAGGAGGATGATGAAGAGGAGCAACAGACAAGGGAGTACCTGCCTGAAGATAATCCTCCATAAAAAACAAAATAGCACTTCATATGGGAGTTTTTCAAAATCCCAAGGGGATTCAAAAAAGTCAACGCTGCGAAGGTGACTTGTCTGATCTGTAAAGCTGAGCTGTCCAGGGGGAACCCTAACAAAAAATATTCCTTTGGGAATCATACTATGATTCGGCACATGATGCGTTTGCACCCTAACAACTATTCTTCAGCAGAGCTAAGGGACCTTTGCAGTAAGCTACCCCAATCAACATCCAGAGCCTCAACATCAAAAGAACCCACTCCATCGGGTCCAGAGGCAAGTGAGACAGACCCAAATATACAAACAAAGTTAAAGGATTACAAAATTGTTTGTATATATTGCAACAAAACAATTAGTTACGGTCAGCAAAGCATCACATTAATTAATGTTGCTATTGATAACCACAAATGCCCGAGGAAACCATAATTTTTCCTGATTTTTTTTGTGCTCCAGTTGAGCCATTTTTAATTCCTGTTTTTTGTTTCTCCCCAAAGAAAATACAAAAAAAATAAAACTGTTCAGAAAAGCCAAAAAAAGTAAAAAAGTTCATAAAAACAATAAAAAAAATATAAAGCAACAAAAAGAAGAAAAAAACAGTTCTTTTTAGAACTACCTCAAATTTATAAAAAAAGGCTACATTTTTAAAAAATCTGTCATTCTTTTTCCCCATGGTACGCTCCCGGTACGCTCCACGGTGCGCGTACCGGGCGCTCCCCCGCGCAAATCGAAAAAAAAAATATATTTTTTTTGCCCCGCGGGGCCCTTTTATAGCCCCCACATCAAACCTAGGGGGTCAGGGGGGGTCTACTCTGCCCCCTTATGGTCTTTTCCCCCTTTGTTTTTGCCACCTCTTGTGTCTCGATCCTACCGAGACACAAGATGGCGGCCGCTCCGGACTGTTTGGAATGTTTACAAACATCCAAGAGCCAATCAGCTTTCCGCGCGCGAACTCGCGTAGTGCGCCCGGTGCGCTCCCCGGTGCGCGTACCGGGGCGCGCTTATAGATATATATTTTTTAGAACCTAAATTACTCAAAATTCACTGGAGCACATATCTTGAGACATAGCAAAGGCACATCGGGCTACCAGTCCCTACAATTTTGCCAAGTTTGGTGGAAATCCATTCAGCCGTTCGGGCTAAAAGTGAGGTCGACCGTCCTATGGAAATTAACATGGGGAAAACACGTTTTGGGACCCCCCTTTTATCTCGGCCCCCGCTTGATAAATCCCCCCCAAACTTTCAGGGAAGGACCGGGGCGCCGCGAGGCAAATTTGAGGAAATTTTCAGGCAGATTCCTCAACCAGCGCCAAAGTTATTCCCAATAGAATGTTGAGAAATGCATTGAAAATAATCCTAACTATAACTACCTACTGGCAACCGCCAGTAGGATATATATATATATATATATATATATATATATATATATATATATATATATATATATATATATATATATATCATGTTATATGACGATATACACACTCGTGGAACTATAGGGCCCAGACAAAATGGTAGAACCCTGGAAGGAAAAGGATTGACTATTACTAACAGTACAATCAATGTCCAATAATTGATTTTGAATAAATTAATAGACTGTCCAAGTAGAAAAATTGAGACGCAGAGACTTAACTGCATTGCATTTTAAGAAGTGGATTTTGAGATGTAAAACAACTGTAAACAGTGGACATTGTTGAGATGAGTTGTTCTTAAACAAAAGACGTTCTGATAACTTTATAAAAATAAAATACATGGAACAAATATTAAGAAATGCAGTTGAGATTTTTTTAGAGACCGTTCCTTTCTGTAAAGGGGCACAGCTCAACTTCTCCATGGTAAATTATTGCACATTAGGGAAAAATGTAATTTAAGGCATAAAAACCTGACTTTGCAATCTAGACACCTGGGTTATGACCGGAACTTCACCTTTTGCCCCACAAAAATGGTTTGATTCTCGAAAAATGTCATCACCCTGTTCCTAATACACTTCTAAACATAATGTTGTCTAGTATATTATTGATGTAAGATGCTCCTGACCCTTCGCTTCTTGAATTCAGTTATCCGGTGCCCACTGTAGCAACATTTCAATTCCATTGCAGGTCTTACTAAGGTAAAGGTTCTCCTTTGCTCTACATTCTTGCTGTACGTATACAAATCCCAGTAGGGGATTTGTAACATGTTTAATAAATAGCGGCTATAAATACTACAAATGTTGGGTTTATAACTTATGTATTGAACTTATTTTTTTGTTCATTTAGGTTTACTTTTATTTAAGTTTTTAATGTATCTTTTATGTATTTAAATCAAAAAGAGTTCCTTATCCACACAGATGACAGGCGTTCAGCAGACCAAAACAATCTGCTCAGTATCAAGCATCTACTGCTGCACGCTTTTCACGTACTTCATGTGGTGCAATCACTTTGGGCTGTTCTACCAAACCAAAGATTGTCATAACACCACAAAATAGACAGCTAGAGGGTAAACAGACCTCAAGGGTATCGGAGATTACCTAGGCACAAAGAAACACCACTGCCCACATGAAGAGGACACAGTATTACTTCCTTTGTTAATATTGCCATCAAGTGAAGCTGATGGAAACTGGGGATCCATGAGCTTGGTTTCTTAGTCTCCTACAGATACATGCACCTTTAAAATGCTTCAGATCGTTCTTATGTTATCGGACATGAAAATTGATCAGGGACAAGGATCTGGGCCACAGGAAGCTGGTGGTGAATAATTAGCTAATCAAGCAGAGTAAATATGTGAATATAGAAATGAAGCCATACATGTGTTGCATGCCTGGCTTGTTTTGTAGAAAGAGCTAGGTTTGTCCATGCGGTTATCTTTTCTGTAACTGCAAGCCGATCGCATACAATATTCAAAAACTCTGGTACATGTAAATCATTCAACCTGCTTTGTCCCATGTACCACTTTCCGTGTCCTTTTGTACGGCATACCCGAAAAAAAATGTACTTGCCGCCTTGGTTCAAAAATATTTATATGGGTATGGCATATACATTTTTTTCATCCAGAATCTTCCAATGACATAGTTTCCCCTCATTTCAATTTGCTAGCTAAACTTTGGTACAAACTCAGAGTTAACAAGCAAACAAATCCCCCCGGCCCTCACTTACCACATGTCGTCTACCTCCAGCCCCCAAGCCTGTTGGTACCATGCTGCGGTAAATGGGCCACAGAAACGCTGGAGCACGCACACCACAAGTCGGCCTGGAGCGCGCCTCGGAAGAGACGTGGGAGGACAGGAGCGTGATGCCGTGAGCGTGCACGTTGGCGTTCCCGCGCGTTCACAGACCGGTGTCTGCTCGTGCACAGGTCTGTCTCCAGGTCTGTCTCCCTTGGAGGCAAACACGGCAGCTATAAGTCTCGTTGGCGGCAGCGCTTCGCGCTGCAACGCCAGCGAGACCTAAAAATGCAAGACCTATTGTTCGGAGTGGGGTTAACCATCAAGGACTGAACTCATTGAATGAAGATGCCAGCGGCTGCATCATAAAAAATGTTTTAAAAGTGCTTAGGCAAGGAAATCAAGCTTACAGCGCATACTCTTGCAGAAAAAACAGTAGCGTCACACAACAATCAATCAATACAAACTTGATGACATTTCAAAATAAATCTGAAAAATTACCAATAGTTAATATGGCAATGAATAAATAGTAAAAAAGCAGAGAAGTGCGATAAAGTGTAATAGATTTTGTTAAACACTCGTTAGCACAGGCAGATGGACACAGTCATGTTCTGAATCTATAACAAGTAACAGAAAGCGGCTCACGGCAAGCCCTTGCACACCATTGCTGGCAGCATGTATGGGAATGGAACTGTAGATTACTGGGCAACACACAACAATCAACAAAAGGACAGCAAAAAGCATCCACTCTATTTAACCATACCAGATTACTTTTGAAAGTAAAGAGACGTCTGTGAGGAGTTCTATCAGCAGGTTCAGTGGCAATGGAGACAGAGATTTGGTCTGGCTGGGCTCTGTCCCACCCCACCCACCCCTTAAAACTTGCAGTGTGATCGGTAGCAGCGGAAATGGTTTGGCAGTGCTGCTGCTGCTTTTTAAAGGTGGACCAAGAGAGATTGCATGAAAGCGGGTATCATGAAACAAAGCGCGGCGCCCGTGCCCATAAAAGATATTGCGTTGCTGCGAGTAAAGCAGCATGCTAGTAAATACGTTATTAGCGCCGGCGCCATGTTAGCCAATGAGGAATTGTCACTGGAGGCCCGTGCACTGAAAAGGAATTGCGTAGCTGCAAGTGAAGCAGGCACCATGTTAGCAAAAAAAAAAAAGCATTGGAAATATACATAATTACATGCACATAAGCCTCATGCCATTACAAGCAATGCATAGGAGAAGCTTTTATCACACCTATGGCAGTCTGAATACCATTATAAACTGCGTGGGAAAATAGTATATATTTGTACAATTTCACCATATTATATGCATTGCCTAGGAGAGGCATATTTACATGTGAACTAGCTTTATGAACGAATTACACGCATAGCATAGCAGATCCTATACAATTACAACCCAGAACCATAAGTAACCGTAAGTAAGACCTAGCTCAATTAGAAGTGGTGCATGGGAGAGTCGTAATTAAATATATATACCCACCCAGGGCGGGCCATATGGACGGTTCATGGGACAAACTGCCGCCCTGAATGCCCCAAGCATCTGTGTGTGAAGTGTGCCGGGAGCAGCGGGACAGGACCACCCTCTCTCGGCCCTCAGCCAGTCCCCACACCGTCTCCCCTGCCGCATGCACCGCAATCCAGCGTTCTTCCCGGTGGCCAGGCAGCGTACACCACAAGGGTGAAGGGAGAGGACGGATTACCATGGGCTGGTGGCAGTGAATTGCTGGACGGGGAGAGGGGGCCGACTCACCTCGCTACTTGAAGGAGTCAGACGGGCAAGATGACAGGCTGGCAGGGGGGTGAGTCTGCACAGCATGCCCAGCAGCTGCAGCGCTGGTGGTGGTCTGATGCAGAGGCAGCTGCCGGAACAAAAATAAAGAAGAAGCGCCCGCCATTGCCAAGAGTGTTGTGTGTGGTGCCCACTGCTGCCATTGCACTGACGAACAGTGCAAAAAAGAGTCCTTACGAAAGCGTACGAAAACTGTAGTTAGACTGTGCTGCTTCTGGAATTAATGGAAGTGACGCATCCTAACTACAGACAATAATAAGCCCATAAGAAAAGCTATGCCAATGTTAAACAAATGGCAAGCGGAGGCAGAAATTACCCGGCAATAGGCGGAGTTTCTCCCAACACACAGATTACTTCATGCCTCGTAGAGGCAGCGCATGCGCTGCCCTATGCGAGACCTAAAAATGGAGCGACGATGGTGCCATAAAATGGGAAGCCTATGGGCGGGCTCTAAGCCCACAAAGTAGATACAGCATGTCTCAGTTCAAGACAGCGCATGCACGCCATCTAGAGCAGAGACCTAAAAATGTACCATCAGGCACTCTAGTGTGACCATAAATAAGTGGCACAAAAGGGAGTGGTGATGGACGGGGCAACTGAACCAATCAAACACTCACACCCAGTCAAAAGATCTGGGTTTAATCCATCACTGTTCTTTAGCCCACTCTGCCACCCGAGTTCAGACATGACCCTACGCAAATCAGTCTGACCCTGTGCCACATGGGAACAGTCCAGCCCGAACTGCCAAGCCATGCCTTCCCTGGACCGGAAACAAGCTTCCTAGGACCGGTTTCTGGCATTACAGCCATCTTCAGCCAGGCTTGCTTGAATCCAGTGGCAAAGTGAGCAAGGGACTCGCGTCTGAGCATACCCGGCCAACCTATGACGAACAAAGCGGTACAAAAGGGGGTGGTGATGGACGGAGCACCTGAACCAATCAAACACTCACACACAGTCAACAGATCTGGGTTTAATCCATCACGTTTTTTAGCCCACTCTGCCACCCCAGTTCAGACATGGCCATATGCAAATCAGTCTGACCCTGTGCCTCATGGGAACAGTCCAGCCCGAAACCGATCCTAGGAAGCTTGTTTCCGGTTCAGGGAAGGCATGGCTTGGCAGTTCGGACTGGACTGTTCCCATGAGGCACAGGGTCAGACTGATTTGCATATGGCCATGTCTGAACTGGGGTGGCACAGTGGGCTAAAGAACGGTGATGGATTATACCCAGATCTGTTGACTGGGTGTGAGTGTTTGATTGATTCAGATGCTCCGTGTTGGCTATGTATGGTAAATAGGTCAGGTGGGATGAAGAAGCTGCTGCATCGCACATGGATAATTCAAATACACAGTGGAGCCCCCTTTGCTGCTGGCATGATGCTGCACTTTAATTTGGAAATGAAAAATCGTTTTCATGAAAAAGTGCAAAACCATGTCAGCGGCTACTTGGAGATGGGGGAGGTTTGGTAGGTTGAAGCCCTGGTGCCCTCTATGGGCGAGCCCCGGCTGCCATTAATGCTTCTGGGTCAACTTTCAGATGGATGAGTTCAGGGAGAAAGTGAGAAGGTACTACACGCTAAACAGCAGGCATTAATAGATAAAAAGAACATGGTGTATTGTGTGTTATGATGGGTGCAAGATGAGAGGGCTATAGAGGACAGGTGCATAAAGTTTTTGAATGACAGAGTTCTGTGGTCGCTGGGGGTGAAGGGTTACTCCGTAGTAATGAGTATTACAGTTTAGACTAAAGTGTGAATGGAAGAGGTCGAGAAGGCGCGCGGCCCCAAGACTCCAACATATGATGTCGGTTGAGGAACTTGCGGCACCAACTGGTGCCGAAGCACGCAGGGTACTTGTTGAGCACAAGGAAGCAATGGGCGGACATTCCGCTCAAAAGAGACTAGAAGAGAGCATGTTGAGTTACATGACGAGTAGCACAGCCACTTAAAACACTGGTCCAATCGCTGGTTCTAGCTAGATTGGATTACTGCAATTCTCTTCTTACTGGCCTCCCCAAATCCAACCTTTCCCCTTTTAAATGCGTTCTCCATTCAGCAGCTTGTTTTATATTTGGGGCCAAAAGAAGTGCCCAGATCACACCCATTTTGTCTTCCCTCCTTTGGCGTCCCATCGAGGCAGGATAAATCTACAAGACAGCTTGTATCACCCACAAAGCCTTGCACACTTCCTCCCTTTGCTACCTGACGAATAAACTGAACATTTCTGGAGGCTCTAGACAGTCTCATAATACGGAAAAATGACTCATTGAGCCTCCCACTTTCAAAAGGTAAAGATCGATAGCTCAATCTTCTCAGGCAGTGCGGTGAGCATCTAGAACTTGCTTCCGCCGCAGCTCCGGACCACGACCTCTACCCAGACCTTCAAAACTGACCTCAAATTTCTTCTCTTCCAAAGACACTTCCAGAACTAATACATACCCTTTCAAGTTCCTCAAGGAAGTTCTTTCACTATTGTAAATGTTGTATTCTATGCCTGCAAAAGTGTCATCCCAGTGTGTATTTGTGTGTTTGAGTGACTGCCATCTATTGCTGTATTATACCTCTTTTTGAATCTCATTTGCTTCTGAAACATGTACATTTGTAATAATCTCCCCATGTAACGTAACTGGTCCTATTGTGAAGCACTCTGACACCTTAGGGTAAAGTCTGCACTATATAAAAATGCATAAATAAATAAACCAACCTGCAGTGCCAGCTTCAGTAGCTGGTACACCCTGCTCAGCTTTACAGGGAGCAGCTGCTGCATGCTGCGTGGTCCTGCTGTGTGGTTTGTCTCCCCTGCGATGCATGAAGCAGCAACCTCAGTGCTTCTCCTCTCTCACTGTCCGAGCACAAGCAACACTGCTGCCAGGAAATCCAAATTCCACTCAGGGGTGACGGGAAAGACTGGTACAAATAACCTGTCTTGTTACATGTTAATAAACTCTTCTGCCATCAATGGGATAAAGGTGATGGCTCGCTTTTCAGAACTGCCACTAGGTGTAATTTGGAGACCGGAAGACCTACGTACGTTTAAAATGGCCACAGGCCATGTGACCCAAAACTTTCTTTTTGCACTCTCTAGTGTCTGAAACGTTGCGGGTAGGGCCTTTCACAGAATGCCAAACTACGCTTCTAGCCAACGACCTCAGTGCCCCCATTTGTGGGCAGGACCTGTGTAGCCTTGACCCTGCTTGCAGGTCAGGCCACTCCCCATGCCGCACAGTACCTCCGCTGTTTCCGTACCTCTCCCCCACTGCTGCCGTAAGTTTGCCGCTCCTCCGCTCTATTTAGTGCCTGTTGTTCCTGTAATTTGTTATTGTTGCCCACTTTTTCTTTCTGTGCCCCCTTTCGTTATTTGTTTTTATTATTTGTTTTGTCACTGGTTCTGCCCCCCTTTTGCCGCCAGCACCCAGCTATGCCCTCCGTTCCCGCCGCTGTCTCCCTGCGGCCCCGCCCCCTCGCTCGCCCATATGCCACCCACTCCCGTCTCCCAGCTGCGCCTCCCTCCCACCTCCCCCTATATGGAGGATGATGCGCAGCCGCGCCGCAGGCGCGCCAAAGGCGTGCCTAAGGCAAGCTTGACTGTGCCCGTCCGCGCCCAGCGCCAGAACGCCTGGCCCCCCCGAACGAACGCCAAGAGGCTCGACTCCGCTATGATGCTGGCACCCTTCATGCACTCAACCCAGGACGAGAACACACCTGCTACCGGGCCACCCCGAAGCGCACCCAAGGCCCCTTCACCTGCTGGACCTGCAGCTTCACCAGCACCCGCCCCACCAAACCACCGCCCAGGAAAGAAACAAACTACCTCAGATGCATCCTCCTCAACACCTGCTCCGCCCACAAACACGGCGTTGAACTCTGGGACCTACTCGACTCAACCGCCCCAGACCTCGCTTTCCTGGCGGAGACCTGGCTGAACCCCACCTCAGCACCAGACATCGCCATAGCCATCCCGGAAGGCTACAAGATCACCTGCAGGGACCGCTCCAACGGAGTAGGTGGATGAATCGCCATCGTCCACATGAACACTCTTAGAGTCTAGACCAACACCGACGACACCCTCAGCACCGCCGAACACCTGCACTTCCAGATCCACCTCGACCCCAACGGATGTATGTTGTTACTACGCATGCTTTTACATCGCATGCTTTTACAACGCATGCCTTTACCACGCATCTTTTACAACGCAAGTAGTTACAACGACTAGCGTTGGGGGGCGCTGGATAGTGAATAGTTTAATTTACTATTCCAACTCCAGTCCCCGTGGATAGTAGGGAAGGTTTTGGATAGTAAATTAAACCATTCCCTATCCTACAGCTCACCTCAGCGCAAGTCGTTGTAACAACTTGCCTGGTAATAGTTGCGTGGTAAAGGTAGTGCGTGGTAAAAGTTGCATTGTAAACGCTGTTCCCCACCCCAACACCACCCTCAGAGGAACCCTCATCTGCAGACCCCCTGGAGCCTGACCACAGTTCAGCGACTCCATCGCAGTCTTCGTCAGCACACACACCCTCACCTCCACGGAATACATCCTCCTCAGGGACCTGAACTTCCACCTAGAGAACAACAACGACACCAACTCCAACACCTTGATCGACCTCGCGAACCTCGGACTCAGACAGCTCGTGACAACACCCACCCACACCGCCAGCCACATGCTTGACCCCATCTTCACCGCAAGCCCCCACATCACCTTCAACCACACCACTGAACCCCATTAGACCGACCACCAATGCATCCACATCTCCTTCAGGAAGCGCACCACCGCACCCAACAGATGCCTCGCCGCGGCTGGAACAAAGTCACCAAAGACCAGCTAACCACCACCCTCACCCAGAACCCACCCGCCGACTCCACCGACGCGAACACTGCCGCCCGCAACCTCAGAATGTATCGACAACTGAGCCAACACCCTCGCCCCACTCAAGACACCCTCCAACAGCCACACCAGCAAGAAAACCACCTGGTTCACCGAAGACCTCCAGGCCTCCAAACGAACGTGCTGAAAACTGGAGAAGAACTGGATCCGAGAACGAACACCAGACAGCTACGCAGCCCGCAAGAACGCCACTCGCAGACATCATCAACTCATCCTAACCGCCAAGAGGTCCTCATTCAAAGACCGTCTAGAGAACAACGCACACAACAGCAAAGAGCTCTTCAACATCGTGAAGGAACTCTCCAACCCCAGCTCCAACACCATCCCGCCTTCGCAAGACCAGTGCGACTCGCTGGCTAGCTTCTTCCTCAGCAAGATCGCCGACATCCACAACAGCTTCAACGCCACGACCGCCCCAGCAACCACCGCCCCCATGACCACCACCTACACCAACTGCCTGCTCTCCTGGACCAGCATCAACGACAAGGTCACCAGGTAGATCATGAAGACCATCCACTCCAGATCACCGTTAGACCCATGCCCTCACCACATCTTCAACAAAGCCTGCACAGCCATTGCACCCCATCTCCGTAAAGTAATCAACATCTCCTTTGAAACAGCAACCTTCTCGGAAAGCTGGAAGCACGCAGAGATCAACGCCTTACTCAACAAATCCAAGGGGGAACCTAAGGACCTAAAGAACTTCCGACCCATCTCCCTACTCCCGTTCCCGGCGAAGGTCACCGAGAAAATAGTCAACAAGCAACTGACCCGTTACCTCAAGGAGAACAGCATCCTGGACCCGTCCCAGTCCGGGTTCCACAGCAACCACAGCACCGAAACCGCCCTCATTGCCGCCACCGATGACATCAGGTCCCTACCTGACAATGGAGAAACAGCGCCCTCATCCTCCTTGACCCGTCAGCCGCATTCGACACGGTCTGCCACCGCACACTACGAACGCGCTACACAACGCCGGAATCCAAGAGAAGGCCCTGGACTGGACCACATCCTTCCTCTCTGGCAGAACTCAGAGCGGCCGCCTCCCCCCCTTCCGCCCCAATGCCACCGTGATCATCTGCGGCGTACCCAAGGGCTCTTCCCTCAGCCCGACGCTGTTCAACATCTATATGGCACCCCTCGCCCACGTCACCCAACAGCACAACCTCAACATCATCTCTTACGTCGACGACACCCAGCTGATCCTCTCCTTCACCAAAGACCCTCACACCACCAAAACCAACCTCCACGAAGGCATGAAGGCTGTCGCCGAATGGATGAGGAAAAACCGACTGAAGCTGAACTCGGATAAGACAGAGGTCCTCCTCCTCGGCTCCACCCCTTCAGCCTGGGACCAGAGGCGTAGCTAGAGCTTGTGGCGCCCGGGGCTATCCCTCAGGTGGCCGCCCCTGGGAGGGGTCGTGGGGGGGGCATGGGGCTGCAGGGGAAAAAGGATGGCGAGCACTTGAAAGAGGTCTGAGAGACACATAGTATCGCTGCTAATATTTACCTCGATCAATCATGCAAAGGAGAACACACAGCTGCATGATCTATTTGGGGACTCAGAAAAACTGCATGTGACATCCATCAGAGAGCTGCGTGAATGATTACCTGGTAATCCCCTTAGCACAATGCAAGCATGCACATACATGACACCGTTCGATGAGCCATCATCTACAGCTGACATTAAAATGACCAAACATCATGGTCCCCACCCCCACATTAAAGCAGTGGGGACGGGCACAAACGTGATGTGCTCTGACTTGAGGTACAATAATGCAAGTGAACTCGGAACAGCAGGAACTACTGAGGGGAGGTGGGGGCAGGGTGGTACACATAAAGCCTGGCCTTAGTCACACCCGTCTCAACAGTCAGACCCACACCATTGCAGCCAGAGAGTTTCTGCCAAACTCCTAGTGCCTACTGCTTGGTGACGATCTAAGTTGGAGTGTGTGTAACAGCTAAGTTCAATTCAAGTCAAGGGAAATTTCTAAGATCTAACTATCTTGTCAACAACCTAGCACCAGCCTGCATTAATTGAGAGTTGCACTGGTGGCCCACCACAGCAGCAAGCTACTATAGCAACAAAAAAGTACGACCCTGCAGGGTTACAGCATCGCCATTCACCAAAGCATGCAGGCCTATCAACAGTGCCAGCTTCTTAACTGATGTGTTCTCATTCCTTGAGAATCCCAGGCCCGCCAACTTGCCTTACCAGCACCGCCTCATTGCTACAAGACCTATGCAGTATGGCATTATCACAGAAGGGCCTTATCAGTGTTGAGGTACGCATGATCTTCCTCCACTAATGCCTTATCAGTGCTTTCAGATTCCAGGTAGTATTAGCTTTCCCCAACAATGCATTATCAATGCCACAATAAATGCTTTGCTACTACAATCTCCACACTGTTGCTTCCCCAAAATTTTCAGATTTTACACTCATGACAGTGACATGTCTAATTAATAAAAGGACGTTTGTGAGATTACCGATCAATATCATGGTAAATCTCGAAAATGCCTTAATGGTAAAGATAATCGATGAGACTACAAGTAACAAGATACAAGTATGCAGACTTTAACATGGTACACACATGCTTTGCACACTATGCACATTAGGCATTATTGCTATGCAATTACGTTTTGTAACAAACAGATCAAACCTATGGAATCTGGCTAAACAATTTTTAACTGCCAAACATTATGCATCCAGTTATAAAACTACAAACATGGACAAAAGTGCACATGTTGGCAAAACAATATACAATCTTTTTAGATCTTTTTTAAAGAACCTGACAAGCGTTATAGAGTGAACATCCTCTATACAGGGTTTGTCAGATTGACTGACGAACACCAAAGCTCTGGCCTCGCCCAGTAATCTGTGAGATTTTATGTAAAATACCTGTTTATAGCTTGTAATAGTGTGACGTCAATCTGCCATTAAAGGTCTATTTGCTTTAACAACTGCTTTTCACAACAAATACCTATTCTAGTTTTTCATAATAAACAGATCAGCATCCGACAGAACTCTTTCCACTAAACCAATCGGCCTATAGCCATTACTAACTCAGGCATTCTCTATTAAGCATAAACTGTTCCACAAGGCAACCATCACACATGTGTACAGAATTACACTTCGGAAAGCAAACTATTGTCTATCAAGAGGGCCTAACAAGAATTATTACTGAGCAAATCTTTTATCCCCACGATTTGTCAGTAGGGGTATTTACCACCAATACCCTTGCGTACTACAGTAATCTGTGTGATTCCAAATATCAAACACCGCGCTGCAGGCTTGAATAAAGAGTACTAACAATCCACCCTTAAATTCCTGACTTTTACATATGCAGTTCACAATAAGTACCTCAGGCTTACTGTCTTTACTGTAACTATTCATCAAAAGCAGTTGAAGCCAAAAGCCCTGATCATTGGCTCGCCACCATAACAATCTTAGTCCTGTAGTACTGATCAGAAGCTTCCCCACTCGGAAAAAAGTGCAATAAAGTAGTCTTTTTCAGAGGAAGCACACATTTTTGCCCCCCCGACCCCTGCTTCTGGCCCGAGTTCCTAAACTAATCCACTCCACCCTATCCCCAGTAACTTTTTCGCCCGCCCTTCTCATATCCCTGCAAACTACCCCTGAACCCTAAAAACTACCCTGCCCCCTTAAGTCCTAAGAAGTATTACGATCCCTGCCCTGAGCCCTAAGATGGCACCCAAGCCCTGAAAACGACCCCAACCCCCCGCCCTTTAAACTACCCCTAACTCCCTCAGCCCTTTAAACTGCCCACACTCCCCCCCCCCCCCTCTCCCTCTCCCCCACCAGCCCTGGAAACTTCCACGACCCGTCACCAACCCAGAAAATTACTCCCGACCCACCCTCAGCCCACAAAACAACCCCGACCCATCCCCCCAGCCCATATAACGCAACCCACAAAACACACCTGTGCACGACACATTGTTTAATGGGCACTTTGAAGAGCATTTATTTCAAGGGTGCAAAGGGAACACTGACAGGTCAGTGAGTATCTGAATAGAAATGCACTAATAAATAAATCAATAATTCTTAAATCTCACAAACATCATGCCGAGAATTTCTTTAAGGCGAGACATAACCGGGGGGCGCACGGAGTAGAGAGAGGTCACAGAACAGTCGCTCAGGCTGAGTTTAGTTCTGTACGGGGAACACACTGACAGGAATAACGTAACAGCTAAAGGTTACAGGGCCCTTGTGTATCTTTAAAGAGGAGCAGTGGCAAAAATAGAATCCTCAAATAGCCGTAGCGGCATCCACAATAAAGGAAGTACAGTTCCAAGTGACACCAGGGGGGTCATGTACTAGGGTGTGATAGTGGAGAGGCTGCGTGTTCCGCTACTGTACAGAATATGCCCTGTGCCTTCTCAGTGCTTGGGGGGTCTCCGCTCGCGTGAGCTCTCACCTGCCTGTCTTGGTGACGATCATCTCGTCGAAGTCCTCCCACAGCTCCTTGTCCTGGAGGCACTCTCTCTGAATCTGGTACACTGTGAGGCGACGGCCTAGCACCCTTTACGGTCTATTGGATGGCGGCCGCGGGAGTAAAAAGAAGGGCGTCTGGTGTTGTGCGCACGTTCTCTCGCGTACAACACCAGGACGCACTTTTTTTTACTCCCGCAGCCGCCATCCAATAGACCAATACAGATACTAATACAGTAGGGGCACCGGGCATTAATGTTGCGCGGTCGGGCCGCCCCCAAAACAGTGCCGCTTGGGGCGAACCGCCCCCCTCGGACCCCCCTAGCTACGCCGGTGCCTGGGACGACTCCTGGTGGCCGACAACACTAGGAACAGCCCCGACACCCACCGACCACGCACTCAACATAGAGGTCACCCTCGACTCCACCCTCTCCACGACTAAACAGGTCAACGTTGTCTCCTCATCCTGCTTCAACACCCTCCGAATGCTCCACAGGATCTTCAAGTGGATCCCCACCGAAACTAGAAGAACAGTCACCCAGGCCCTCGTCACCAGCAGGCTGGACTACGGAAACGTCCTCCATGCAGGAACGTCGGCCTACCTCCTGGGAGGGACGACTGCAACGCATCCAGAACGTCTCGGCACGTCTGATCCTCAACATCCCCCGCCGCAGCCACTTCACACCCCACCTGAGAGACCTGCACTGGCTCCCCGTCAACAAGAGGATAACCTTCAAGCTCCTCATCCATGCACACAAAGCCCTCCACAACACCAGCCCAGCATACCTCTTCAGACGTCTCAGCTTCTACACCCCCACCCGCCAGCTCCGCTCCGCCGGCCTCACCCTCACCACAGTCCCCCACATCCAAAGAACAACCGCCGGTGGCAGATCCTTCTCCCACCTCGCCACCAAGACCTGGAACACCCTCCCCACCAACCTACGTCAGACTCAAGATCTACTGGCTTTCAGAAGACTCCTCAAGACCTGGCTCTTCGTTCAGTAGCGGCACCCCCCCCCCCCCCGCCCCCCACCCGCCTCCCAAGCGCCTTGAGACCCTCACGGGTTTGTAGTGCACTTTATAAGTGTCTTGATTGATTGATTAGCCTTCAAAGCCCATGGCTCGGAAAATCACAAACTGATGCGCAATGCCATCACGTTTAGTTTACTTGCCTAGTCCTCTTGAGCAGTCTCTCAGAAACAGTACAACACAGTGAAAGTCGTCTCATTAAAAGTAGAATACCTTGCGGATGAAATGCCAATGCTAGTTGTCACATTACAGGTGAAATACCGTTGAGACATGACTTGGAAATAGCTTCCCCTTTAAAGGGCGCGGGCACTGGAAATAATCAGGAGCCTGCTGCTGATCACTGCCATCGTTCTATAAATAAAGGAAAAGAGACACCATTGAAGTATCTCTTCTCCTCTATATGCCACCCACAACCTAGCAAAGACCGTCGCTTAGGAGCAGTGTACACATTGGAGAAGGTGTACAATAAAAGCTGTCCCCAGAGATATGAAAGCAACAATGCTTCAAGGACACCTTTCAGACGTATATGCGTATTCTATCCTTGTGTGGTTTCATTGCAGATCGAGCTGTGTGGGTGTGTTTTAAAGACTTCTAAAAACAATGTGATACTTCCATCTGCTCAGATCTAATGCCAGGAATTTCTTTTGGTTCCAATAGCATCTTATTTTCTATTGTTCAGAACTCTAGAAGATGTATCCTTACAAAAGATTGACGTGCCTTGGCTTCGGTGAGGATCGCCGGGGACTCCTCCCACGAGAGGGCATCATAGAAATATGTGGAGATATATTCAAAACAATTTGTTTATTGGAGATAAGCACAGGATTTATAAAATTAATAAAATTGGTGCTAATTAAAACAACATCACGCCTAATGTGTGGTGGGTCGAGTCACCCATTTAAACAAATAATAAAGTAGTACTTAAACAATGGGTAAAAATGGTCGCTGTGTAGGTTTAAAGTATTTGGGCGGTGCACTCGGGGAGGGCTAAACACAGGAAGAGGCAGAACGTATGCATGCCCTTCACAAATGATGAGAACGAAAAATGGAGCGACGATGGTGCCAGCAAATGAGAAGCCTATGGGCGGGTTTTAAGCCCACAATGTATATACAGCATTTCTCAGTTCGAGCCGAGACCTAAAAAAAGTACACACAAATCTCCTTGTTGAATAAGCATTAGTTTGTTAGTATACATTGCAGGACACTTGGCCTCCATCTTTGAACGCACAGCAAATTGAACAAGATAAAGATAACAAGCATTTACAATGCAATAGGTCTCGCATTAGGAAAGTTGGAGCTATTGGTATTGTGAATGGCAATGTTTTTATTTATGTGTTGGTTTTGAAAATAGCGAAATTAATAGCTTTGGCATTTACAATGGCAATAGTTGTAACTTTTGATAATGTGACACCTATAGCATTTGTAATGCAATATGTGTTGTATTTACGTGACTTGGATGTATTGATATTACAAATAACAATGGCTTTTATTTTTTTTTATAATTAATACTTAAATAAAAGTTATTGTAATTTGTAATGGCAATAGCTTAAACTTTTGTAAACAACTTTTGTGATTATGTTCAGTGTATTTTAGTGTGACAAAAATACAAGAACAGAAGTGAAATATTAACATCTTTTTTGTGACATTTGTAATAAAGCTTGAAACATTGAAGAACTTATTTTAACCATTTGATAGATAGAGTGAGGGCGATAGATAGAATGCGGGCGATACATAGATAGAGTGAGGGCGATACATAGATAGAGTGAGGGCGATACATAGATAGAGTGAGGGCGATACATAGATAGAGTGAGGGCGATACATAGATAGAGTGAGGGCGATACATAGATAGAGTGAGGGCGATACATAGATAGAGTGAGGGCTATAGATAGAGTGAGGGCTATAGATGGATAGGATGAGTAAATGGATGGATGGGATGATGGAAAGATGGAGTGGCCAGAGAGCAGACAGAGTGGATGTATATTGCTTATTAGCTATGCGGATGGTTTTTGTAGTTTGAACAAAGGGTACCAGATGTGGTGGGTTTGTTGGTGCAGCTTATTGACATCTAGATGAATACTGTAGAAAGAGCAGACAAACTGTCTGGAAGGATACTACATACTGGATGAACAGATAGATGGCTGGATGGATGGAAAGACGGACGGACGAATGCATTGATGGATGAATGGACGGACGGGAAGACGGACGGATGGATGGATGGACGGATGTACTGATGGTTGGATGGATGGACGGACGGACGGATGTAGTTGCAGGCTACAGCATATACCATTTGACCCTCACTCTATATATTACTGCCAGGTGCTTGCTCCGACCACCCAACATGTGTTGAGGATACCCACCCACCTTTGCCCCATCAGAAGCATGGCCAATGGGTCCCAGAGTGCAAAGTGCTGGTAGTTAAGATTAAGCCATGACCAGGAGTAAGAGTTACACACAACCTGGACCATTTGCCAATTATGACTCAACGCTCAATCTGTTGAACTATTTAGCAAGTTTATCGTCTGCATAGAAACTCATATAATTTTTGATCTGATTGGCTGACAAAAGCTCAGTGACTCATCCTAAAGCTATCCATGGAATTCTAGTGGCACCGGCTTTCTTTCTCAGGGGTGTATATCTTGATAAGCGTGAAATATCTCAACTGAATTCCCGCAGCTGGTTCACGCCCTGATATTTGGGGGCTTCTCATTAATGTTCCTTTAAAACCTTTGGTACTTGAAATCGGACACTGGATATCCTATCTCCGGCCCACGTGCTCAACATCTGTGGCAAACCCCGCCTCTGTTCATTCACTGCCAAATTAGTGGGTTTACAATGTACTTGATTTTTTTTCTCACTTTGAAAAAATACATTTCTGTCTTTGGTACTGCGGGGTCACATTTTAGATTATTCCATAGAGTGTATAGAACATATTCTGCTGTTCTTTCCTGTTTCCTGGCAGGTCCTTCCAATACCCGATGGGTGACATGTTAATTTTGTCTTCCCACGTGCCCTTCTTAATAATGCTCAACGTATTTATTTAAGGGGGATAAAGTGAGAGTCATTTAAGAGTTGGGACCTTACCAATGCCGTGCGAGTAGGGAACTGCCCTTAGCTTGGCATGGCTTTTTATTCACATCATTTGACCAGTCTCGATAACTACATAATCTCTAGTGCTCGTTAATTAAAGACTTTAAACCTCTAAGCGCTTGCTTCTTTCTCTAAACGCTTCCTCGAGTAGTGCTAATACCCTGTCTTTTTCTGTGTCACCCTGTAATCATTCTTTCGGGAATGTGTCACTAACAGCTCACGAGCCCGAGGTATTGTAAGCTTCCGTCCTATTAAGCGCTGGTTTCACGGATGAGGACAAAACTACGTGCCATAAAACATCAGCGCCCTATAAGAGCCGACCCTACCCCCTCTGAGGGCACAGGGGACCGCGGCGTCTATTGGCAGGACTCTCTCAGCGTTCTGACAATGCCCTCTTCCGGCCGTGCCCTCCCCGCCGGTAACAACTGGAGAATACCCAGGATTCAGAGTGCTGCAAGGAACTCACACCAGACGCATTAAAGCACCGCACATCCGTTCCCTATTGTGCTAACTGCGTTTTCGGTTCGCTACCTGCGGGGGAGCAAGGGCGCCCCCAAAAGTACATCTCACCACAAACAGACAGTGAGAGGAACCGATGTTTCACAAAGTAAGCAAAAATAAGACATTTTCCAGCCAGCAAACTTTTCCATCACAAAGGCACCACAGTCAATCAGGGCACATTGTCTGGGCAAATACAATTCTTCGCTCTGCGGAAACTGCTTTTGTTTCTTAGACCACACGGTGCCCGCTGCCCACCCACCAAGGGTGCCCACCCGCCACTGGCAGTGACTGACCTTTTATCCTTCATTGTCGAGCGGATGCAGGGATGAAACAAGCCGCCTGGATCAGGGAGTTTTACACGCAGGGCATGCTTCGCTCTTCAAGGCATGCTTAGCCCTCCATGAAGCACAGAGTCCAGGCTCGGCAGAGTGGTTCTGTTATTTTTTTCTCGCGTGTGTTTTCTCGCTCTGAACTTTTCTCCTCCCGCAGTATTTCCCTTCACCGCCACTCGCTCCCCCTCCCGCCCCCTTTAGTTTAGTGCAGACCAAACATCCTCTCCTTGTCCCAGACGCGGTAACGTACAGTCCGCATCTCAGGTTTCAGACGGGACTTATTAATGACTTTTTCAGATATGATGCAGGCTGGTCAGCCACTCACGGACAGCCTTTTCAGACGCTGTGGATTTATGAAACGTCACATGGTTTATGTTGTGTGGGTAACATATGGCTCCCTCCCTCCAGCGCGCGAATGGTTTACTCGCAGCCTATCCCGCCCTCTGAAATTACCCATTCTTAAAAGTGTGTTTGGATTGAGTCGGGGGCCCCACAGTATGATAAAGTAATTGGTTAACCAGCATTAACTGGAGGGATAACAAAGGGGAGCATTGTTGCGCTAGTGATTTTCTTGCACAGTTTCAGTGCGAGTTATTTTTTGAGTCACAGCACATGGTGTCCAGCTCGCGAGGAAAATGTGTCACGATAGTCAGCCCTTTCCCAGTCCCCGGCCTCAAAGTAGACTTGAGGCACAAAAAAAATTTATATTGGCAAACAACTCTAATGCAGGTTGTGTCCCCAAATAAATTATCACCGCCGACGGGCCCGGGATTCCAGAGGAAACTCTGTGCCTGCCTCCCTGCTCGGGGCCGCGCTGCCATTGGCGGACCCCTGAGGCAGGAAGCCAGGCAACGGGAGAGAAGACGTAGGCCGGGCCAGAAGAAAGAAGGAAGTCCCGCCTGCTGCTGGGCTATTTATTTATTTATTTATTTATTTATTTTAAACATTTCTAAAGCGCGACAAATACCCGTGGGTGTCTCGGCGCTGCGACTTAAGCTGGCAATCTCATTTTAATCGTGCAGTCTAACTTGTGAAAAGATGTATTGGACGGCTATTGGTCAAATAGCCATGTTTTTACAAGTTTTCTAAATTGGATTAGAGAAGGTGCCGATTTTAATTCCATTGGAAGCGTGTTCCAAAGTTTGGCTGCAGAGTTGGTGAAGCATCGATCGCCCCATTTAACAGTCCTGGTTCGTGGCACCACCAGAAGAAGTCTCTGTTCCGATCGAAGCGATCTTTTCGGGAGATAGTAACATAGTTTCTGTTTAAGAAACGCTGGGCCCTGACCTTTGAGAGCTTTATAGGTGAGACACAAGGTCTTGAATCTGATGCGGTTCCTCACCGTTAACCAATGGAAGTTTCTTATAGCCTGTTTGGTCGACTGGAATCTGGGGATGCCAGCTAGCAGCCTTGCTGCGGCATTTTGAATGAGCTGCAGTTTGGCCACCACCTTTGCCTGCGCATTTACAAAGAGTCCATTACAGTAATCGAGGGACGAGAGTACTAAGGAAGTCACCACTGTTTTCCTTGTACTCTCAGGTAAGAATGGCAGTATTTTCCTGATGATCTTAAGCTTGTAAAAAGCAGAGGACGCTACCTGGTTGGCATGGTTAGCGAAGCTGAGGTTGTCGTCAAAGACAACTCCCAGGTTCCTAACTTTGTGTACCGGCTCTGGGGGGGGCTCCAAGCGGAGTTGGCCACCACTTATTTGACCAGTGTGGGGATAATTTTCCGAAGATCATTACCTCCGTTTTTTCTGAGTTGAGGCGCAAGCAGTTCTCAGCCATCCAATCTTTAATAGCTATCATACCTTCCTGGAAGTTGGCGGATACTTCTTCGCCGTCGTTCTTGATCGCGATCACCAGTTGGGTGTCGTCGGCGTAAGATGTAAGGCTCATCCGGTAGTTCTTAATCACCCTGGCTAAGTCCGACACATAGATGTTAAAAAGTGTCGGACTTAGGGATGAGCCCTGCGGAACGCCGCATGGAAGGGCGAGTTCGGTGGATTGAAATACGCCCAAAGTCACTGCTTGCGTCCTGTTCGAGAGGAAAGAGGCTAAGAGCTCTTTGGCTAGTGAGCAGATGCCCATCTCTTCGACACGGTCAATCAGAACTGTGTGATTGACCGTGTCGAAGGCTGCCGAGAGATCCAGTAGGACCAATATCGCTGTTCCTCCTTGGTCTCTGATGGTTCTTATATCGTCGGCAGCCTTTATGAAAGCAGTCTCGGTTCCATGGAGTTTGCGAAATCCGAACTGGGACTCGTCCAGGAGAGTGTTCTGTTCTATATACTCAGCCAATTGGCTGTTCATGGCTCTTTCCACAACCTTGGCCAGAAAAGGCAGGCTGCGATAGGTCTGTAATTTTTTAGAGTTGTTTTCTCTAATCCACTTTTTTTAAGGAGGGGTTTCAATAAGGTATTTTTCAACTTGTCTGGAAAGATACCAGCATGGAACATGGCATTACATATTGGAGTGATAACTTCACTTACCAAATCTATTATTGGAGAGAAAATTTTTGGGGGGGCAAGGATCTAAAGAAGAGCCGGTTTTTACCTGTCTCATGATGTCCATTATCTCTTCCTTCGTCACGTCCCTGAATTTAGCAAATGAGCAATTCGGGATTTTTTTTGGTTGTTTTAGTTGCTTGGTGGTATTAGGTGCAGTCACCGAAAATTCAGAATAGATGTCATTAACTTTTGAGTAGAAGAAACTTGCCAAATTGTTGCAAAATTCCTGTGTTTGGGGGGGACTCAAGTCAGGCACTTTTCCTGACAGTGTCTTAACTACTTCAAATAGTTGTCGGCTTGAATTTTTCGACTTTTCAATTTGTTGCTCAAAATATGTCTTTTTTTCCTCATGAATCATGTTTTTGTAAGTGGCTAATTCCTTTTTATACTTGGTTTTACTTATGTTGTCATAGGTTTTTCGCCATATTTTTTCCTCCTGTCTGCAGATCTGTTTTTGTTTTCTAAGGGTCTCTGAATACCACGGTGCAGATGGCACTTGTCTATTTTTCGAAGTGGTTTTTAGTGGGGCGTGCTTTTCCACTGCCTTGCCCACCCAGTTAAGAAACTGATCTACTGCTTCAGTAGGATTAGGCTGGATTTCAGGGCGAGTATTGGTCAGAGACTTCCTGAAGGTATCATAATTGATGTCCTTCCACACTCTAAATTTGTTTTGAGAGGAAGCCTGTTTAGCAAGGTTGATTCGTTTGCTCGGTAGGCGACAGCCTATGGCATGATGATCTGTCCATGTCAAAGGTAATATGTTGGAAACCTCCAACTCATTGATGTTAGAAAATATTGCATCCAGAGTGTGTCCAGCTTCGTGGGTGGGTGCCTTTATGTGTTGGTTTAGACCCAAAGTGTGACATTCAGCTAAAAGTGCTTGAGTGTCAGCTTCGTCTGTCTTATCTAAGTGAAAATTAAGGTCTCCCAGTACAATAAAGTAGTCTTCAATGGCTAGTGGTTCTATCCAAGAGATGAAAGAGGAGAGAAACTCTGCGCGAGGACCAGGAGGTCTATATATAAGCACTCCTTTAAGGTTGTGTGAGGGGTTTAGGTAGATAGTGAACTGTAACGCCTCGCAAGCTAGCGATGGGACGGGAGAGGTTCTGACTGGGAAAATGTCTCGGCTAATAATTGCCAAGCCTCCTCCTCTTTTTTCCCCTTGCCTATCCCTCCTAAACACCTTGTAGCCGTCTGGTACTGCTACTTGTAAATCGGGTTCGGATGAATCATCCATCCATGTTTCCGTTACAAAAAGGATGTCTATTGCCTGGTCCACTATTAAATCAGCTATATCTTGCCTATGACAGGCCAGGGAGCGAGCATTAACAAGAAAAATGGATATATTGGTGGGTTTGTTGGCATCATTAGTATAATGGCTGGATGTATTATTGAATAGCGGTACAGGGGATTTACAGTCCCTACACCCAATTTCAGTTTTTTCATGTAGATCCTCGGGATTGTGTTTGACACAAGATGTCATATGCTCTACCTTCCACATACGAATTTGAGCAGGAGTATAAATGATCCTTTCGGTATTATGCGGGCCAGGGGGATTGGCTGCCCGCCGGGATGGAGCAAAGAAGCCGAGTCCTCCCGCGGCCCGGGGCTCCCGTGAGCTACGCAGAGCCCCGGGGCCGACCCAGAGAAGAGAAATCCTGCGTAGCCGGTGAGTGGGGTCCGGTGCTGGTGTGTGTGTGTGTGTGTGTGTATGTGTATGTGTGCAATTGCGGCGGCGGGGGGAGGGGAGTCTTTGTATGTGTGCGTGCGTGTGTCTAGGTGCGCTGGTGTGTGTGTGTGGGGGTCTCTGTGTGTGCGTGTAGGTGCGCTAGTGTGTGTGTAGGTGCGGGGCGGGGGGTGTGCCTGTGTATGCGTGTGGCTGTGTATGCGTGTGGCTGTGATGTGCGCATGCGTGAGTGTGGGTGCGCGTGCACGCAGCTGAATCCAGCCGGAGAGAAGCGCGTGGCACTTTCTTGTCCTCATTCCCCCGAGTCAGCTAGCTATAGTTCTCCACCTGGACCGCATCCTTCGGATGCGTATTCCCAGGCTCAACCTAAAAACAAGATTTAAACACCTCTTTATTGAACTTTCTCCTTTGAACTACTGCAAGGTAATCCCACCTCCAGAACCCCACCTTCCAGCACCTCAGTGTGACAGACGCAGGCCCCTCTGGCATTCCTACTCACCCCTTGTACCTTCCCACCACCCCTCAGAGCAGTGAAAGTGACGGACCCAGCCACCCAGGGAAGTGATTCTAACCCTGTCCCCTGGACAGTGAAATTGACCTGGCCAAAAAGGAAGATGGACTGATTCGGGAGTTTCAACAGTGACCCGAACATTGGGCAATGTGACCAACGCCCCGCTCACGCCTGGGATTCCCCTTCTGGCAGTGTGACATACCACTCCCCCCACCATAACCTTCCCCCTTTCACCCCACTGCAGGGACAGACCTTGGGACTCCCTAGGCAGTGGGACAGACACGGGGGCCCTATGGTCAGTGTGACTTAATGGCTCCCCACTGGCAGTGGGATTGACCGCCCCTTGATCCATGCAACTGTCAAGCCCCATGGACAGTGTGACTGCTCAGCCCAACAGCCCCCACCCAATACAAAGCAGTTGAGGAACCAGCTTCTGGGCAGTGAGGCCTGTAGAGGTGCAGGCCCCAAACATTTGCTGGATCAACAAAGCAATGCCAGACACTAGTATCACAATCTGGAGGTGGACCCCGAGCGACCCCACGCCCCTTTATTTATCTCCTCTGGCTGCATTCAGCCATCATGGTGGTGCAAAATGGGTCACCTTCATATGAGGACCATGTGGCTCTTTACATATATGACTAACCAGCGTGGAAACCCCCTCCCCACCCCCCCCCACACACACCTCTCCGAAGTACACAGGCCACTTGGCGCACAGCATACTGCTTAAACTTTCCAGTTTACGTCATAGTAGCTGTCTAATGTATTACAGGTGATTACTTCACAGGTACTGGGCTCGCTTGCAAAGACATTTAAGGCGTGGGCAAAGGGCAATTGCTCAGGGCTCCACCTTTCAAGGGGCCCCTGGGAAAGTGAACTTTCTCTTTATCTAACTCCTGTCTATTTCTCAACTTTTAAAATGGAATTCCAAACTGTTTCCCATCACGGGGCTTGAATTAGCAGAAAATGGGTAATAAAATTCAATGCTGTTCCAAAAGGGGGACCGTTAAAATATTTCTTGCATGAGGCTCCCCAAACATCTTAAGATGGCACTGCTCGCTTGTACGCCTGCAATGTACAGACAGCAAACAGCCTAGCACCATGCGCAGGCTACCTCAGCAGTTATGCAGAGGACAGAAAACAGAGGAGGACATACCAGTCCCTGGTGAGTAGCCTGGACAGGACATGCTGCAGACTCCCCCATCTTCATTATCGGGTCGGCCAAGCTGGGAGGACGCAAAGAGTCCTAGTCCTCAGGAAGAAGTGGTGTTAGTGCCCAGTGGAAGCCACCAGCACCAACTAACCATTGCTGGAGGCAGAAGGAAGTGAAGTCTTACTGGACCTGCTTCTCTGCTCCCACTGTAGTTAAAATTAAATATTACTCTTTTACTTAGTTTTCGTAGGGTTTTTCTGGGTAGGCTGATGGGGTGAAGGTATAATGGGAAAGGTTTTAAATGGACTGGGGGTAGTGCTGAACTGTACTGACCCGGTCCTGCCGGATCACCAGCAGGCATGGCCAGCAACTCCTACTGTCGCCAACTGTACTGTCAGTGGTACAGGAGTAAAAAAGTCTGGTCTACAGTCAATGGGCAGGAGAGGGTAACCAGGCTTACTTCCACACAGGCCATCTGCTGGATCCGATCTTCTCCAACATCCCCCAGCTCGCAGCCAAACCCCCGCTGCCGCTACTATGGTCAGACCATTTTTTAGTACCCTTTTCATGGGAATTTTACAATGAAAAAACTAAGGTCTCCTGCCCCCGTATACTCCAAAGGCCATGGCCAAGGCTATCAGTAGAGAAGTTGATTTCTGTTCTCGAACAATCGACTCCTCCGGCAGAACCCGATGTCCTACAGGCAGATGCAAATTTTCAAGATTGGCTGACTAAGTCCCTTGATTCGGTCCTACCTCTTAAACTCTGTACTAAAAAGAGCAACACTTTCAAATCTCCCTGGTTCTCGCCAGAACTAAGAGATCTCAGAAAAGATTGTAAAAGAGCGGAGCGCACATGGCGGAAAGACTGGGCACCTATTAATAAATCTGCATATAAAGCTGCCCTAAAACTCTACAAAGTAGCACGGCAAAAATCTAAAGCTGCCTTCTTCGAAGAAAAAATCCGTCTTTCCTCCAACTCTGCCAGAGAAACATTTAAAATTGTAAACCAGCTACTTAAAGTCCCAGCCCCCACTCTGGTCCATAATGACCCAGTACTGAAATGCAATCAGTTAGCTGAATTCTTCGACACCAAAATTCGGAAAATTCTAGACAGCCTCCCTCAATCCCCAGCCACCGTACCTACCGAGACCCCTCCTCCTGACCCTGTCGGCCCCCAATTTGATGCATTCAGTCCTATATCCAAGGAAGACTTTTGTAACATCTTCTCCTCTGTAAAAAGTGGCTCGCCCTCAGACCCAGCCCCGATGCACATTTTAAAACAAACTTTGAACACCATTGCCCCTGTAGCCACTGAGCTACTCAATACGTCACTATCCTCAGGTATAGTGCCCCCTAGCTGGAAGCAGGCCAGAGTCAAAACGCTTCTGAAGAAGCCGGGACTAAACACCTCTGATCTGGCAAATTTCCGCCCTATCTCTCTGCTACCTGGATTGAGCAAAGTAGCCGAAAAAGTGGCGAATAGACAGATTTCAGAGTATCTGGAGTCCAACCACCTCCTCAGTGATTCTCAAACAGGCTTTCGCCCGGGTCAGGGCACAGACACCGCCCTTTTGGCGGTGACTGAAGAGGTGAGATGCATCTTGGATTCAGGGGGATCGGTAGCTCTGATCCTCCTGGATCTAAGCGCTGCATTCGATACCGTAGATCACGCAGTCCTGGCCCAGCGTTTGGCCCGGCTGGGCATTGCAGGATCAGCCCTCAAATGGTTGCAGTCTTACCTGGAGGAGAGATCATTCAGGATCTGGGAAAACGGGTCCATGTCTAAGGCCATCCCTCTTCAGTGTGGGGTACCGCAGGGCTCCTCCCTCAGCCCCACACTGTTTAATGTTTACATGGCCCCGTTAGAGAAGGTGGTAGCTCCATTCGGGATTAAATCCATTAGTTACGCAGACGACACCCAGCTTGTCGTCTCGTTGTCACAACAAGAGGGCCGCTCAGCCGACCTCCCGGATTGTCTTACAGCCATTTCCTCTTGGATGTCTAGTTCGAAACTCAAGCTAAATGGCACTAAGACGGAGATCATGTTCTTAGGCAATCAATTCAACTCTCTGCCCCCGGAGATGTGGCCCGCCTGTATGGGAGATCTTCCTCCTCCCAAGCAACAAATCAAAAGCCTGGGGATCTGGTTTGAACCCCAACTAACCTTCAAGACCCATGCGCAGAAGGTGGCAGGAGGGTGCTTTGGCCTGTTACGGGCAGCCCGGAAGGTCCTCCCCCTCCTTCCGTTCCAATCCAGAAAGCTGCTGATTCAGGGCCTGATCCTGTCCAAACTGGATTACGGCAACTCCCTTTTTCTCGCTGCCCCCCTTGCCACTATTAATACTCTTCAGCGAGCCCAGAACGCTGCAGCTAGGCTGCTGATGGGGGCGCCGAGACGGGCCTCAGCCAAACCACTGCTGAGAGCCCTGCACTGGCTCCCCATCAAAGAGCGGATCACTTTTAAGTCACTCTGCATCGCCCATAAAACTCTGCAGGGCAAAGGCCCTCCGGCCTTGAGAGAACTGATCCGCCCCTACAAGTCGACCAGGGCCCTTCGCTCAGATAGAGAAAATCTGGCCATCATTCCGAGAGTGAGGAAGGCCCGCACAGGAGGCCGCCGGTTCTCATTGAATGTATCAAACAAATGGAATGCCCTCCCGAGAGAACTTCGAATGGAATCGGATCACTTGAGATTCAGAAAAGCACTCAAAACCTTTCTCTTCCCTATCATTCCTTAACTTTGCCTTCGCTTGAGTTCATTGGGTTCAGATTAGGACTAGCGCTGGGACGCTTCAGGGCAGCCATGCGCTCTATAAGTCTAAAATCAATCAATCAATCAATCACACCAACTCCCTGACTCTTATGGGGGGGGCTAGACCTGCCAGTTTGCCCCTCACCCTACTTAGATCAACTTCATTCTATGGTTCCCATAATTGAAACCTACACCGATGAAGAAATATAATTCATCGAACCATGAACGGGTTCCAGATAAACCATTTTACATCTCTTTTGGACCCGTCCAGACTAAAATTAGAGAATATGCTGCATTGTTTGCCTCAGACTCAAAACATGTCATTACTGAGTTTATTACATTATTTTGTAAACTTCTTTAATCTGGACCTGAAGCAAACAGAATTCATCCTTTGTGTTTTACTCGTGGGTAAAAGAGGGATCTTGAGACAGGAAGACTCTGCAAGACTTCCTTCTGTTGATGACCGGGTTCTGGGTCTTTGAAAACTTGTAAGACTAGCAAAATGTCTGTTCAGGAGCAGAAATTATCGAAGGAAATGCATCTCCATTTGGGAAAAATTTGAAGCCTTAAATATTAATCTTCTCTTTGTTCCTTCATGGAGTCACTCCAGCGCTTGTCTACATGAGTGTGTGTGTGTGTGTGTGTTAAGTATCTGGATGGGTTCTTCCAAAGTGAATATAATCTGCAATAGAGGCGATATATCATATTTTAATGTTGTATGACCTTTCTGCTAAGCCCACAGCACAGTCAACCATTGGACTGTATGAAACATATCAAGGATGACATCATGTTAATCCCTCAATCAACTTTTTGCGCAAGCTGTGCCTTTGCAATAATTAAATCATAATACAGAAAAGGAAAAATAAACCACGAGGAAAAACAGCTTTTCCAGTTCAAATTTCATTTAAAGTCAACTTTTCGTCGTTGCCCTGATTCTATCAGTTTGAATCTCATAGTGAAGGAATCTGTGTCCATCTCAGAGTGCTGGCTCTTTTCCCTCTGTATGTTGGAAGGGGCCTACATTAGGGCAACGGGTGTGCTTCCAGGCGAGAGCAAGGGCAAGTTACCTAAAGGGTTTCATCTGGCAACCCTGTCTTCTTTCAAGGGGCCCTCAAACTGCTCATTAGCATCCACAGCCCTCACAAAAGCTAGCAAAAATGAAACAAGCTCAAGGAATCCTACAATTGTTTCTCACATGGACCTAGTACCTGCAGTGCCAGAGCACCACATCAGTCTAAGGAGGGGAAAGAATTATTCTGAGAAGAGGAGATAGGATTGCATATCTGTATGGAGCACTTACCTTGATATTTCCGACGAAGTCCATTTTAACTGGTGCAAAGACTGTGGGTCCAAGTTTATCTGCAAAGAAGACACAAGATTTGGGTGAACTGTAGAAAGTGGTAGTTTGCATTCGCAAGGCTTTATGATCAGCTGTTTCTAGGTTTGTGTTCCTTCCTTCTTGCACCAGCCAGAATGCACAGTGAGTGCCTGCAGCAGACTGCGAAATGGCAGAATCTATACATTCATGCTGCAGGTTGAGTTGGTACAAAAGGGGGTGGTTATGGACGGAGCATCTGAACCAATCAAACACTCACACCCAGTCAAAAGATCTGGGTTTAATCCATCACCGTTCTTTAGCCCACTCTGCCACCCCAGTTCAGACATGGCTATATGCAAATCAGTCTCACCCTGTGCCTCATGGGAACAGTCCAGCCTGAACTGCCAAGCCATGTCTTCCCTGGACCGGAAACAAGCATCCAAGGACCGGTTTCTGGCATTCCCGCCGTCTTCAGCCCGGCTTGCTTGAATCCAGTGGCAAAGTGAGCAAGGGACTCACGTCTGAGCATACCCTGCCACACTTATGGCGGCCAAAAGTGGTACAAAAGGGGGTGGTGATGGACGGAGCATCTGAATCAATCAAACACTCACACCCAGTCAAAAGATTGGAGGGGTTCATTCCATCTCCAGTTTGTGTCCTCTGTAAGCGACAATCTACTGAGAACGCCTGCATCCCATTTTGATGCCGCAGCACCTGGCAGGAACACAGTCAATCCTCCTGCAGCCACTAATGCTGCAGCTGTGCCCAGTAAAGAGTGAGCAGACTACAGGCTCCTGTTCCCTCACCACAGCATAGATGGGCACTGCAGCACCCACCCAGGGTGCAATGTCTTCGGGGTCACACAGTATACCGATCTGCAGGCACCGGGCTGTGGCAAAAGCTACCTGCAGTGTGAGGATATACTACATACACATTTCCCTCCACTTTCAGCCAAAACACAGTCCAAAGCTCGCTCCCATAATTCATCCCCGCTCCCGACCTGTGCAGATGCTTTGTGGTAAGCAACAAATCCAGCACATAATCTCATAAATACCTCACAGCTTTTTAACAGTGATTAGAAGTCTCTCTGCCTTACAGGTGGCTTCTTACCGAGAACGGGGACAATGGCGTAGCAGGAGTCGAGGAAGAGCTGCGTCGGGATACCATCTTCTTCCAGGAGAACAATATCATTAAATCTGAAAATACCAGACACGGAGATCAGTGCAGGGAAGAAAAATGCTACTTACCAGTATGCATCTGTTCTTGGCATATAGAGCTGCAGAGTTACACACTATGCATAGATCACCACCTAGTGTTAGGCCCGGATGTTTGCAGTTTGTTATTGTCCTGAAAAGTCTGTGGAAGTCACAAGATAGGCGACTCCTCCTTTGGCCCACAGTGCGCATGGGCATCGGCTCCATCCCCAGATTGTTTTTCGCCAGCAGGGTAATGATGGAGCTTTGTAGGAAACAGGAAGGTTGCTTATGTAAGCTGTATTTAAATAAAATAAAACTGGAACAGAAAAGTAGCAGGGGAGGCGGGTGGTCATGTGTAACTCTGCAGCTCTACATGCCAAGAACAGATGCATACTGGTAAGTAGCATTTTCCGTTCGAGGCATACGAGCTGCAGGTTACACACTATGCATAGAATGTATAGCAGTACCCATCCTTGGAGGCGACCACCTGCATCTGTTGCAGTAGTTTGAAACAGTGTTTTGAGTACATCCTGGCCCACAGTAGCTTGTTGTTTAGTTTGCACATCTACACAATAATGTTTTGTGAAAGTGTGCGTTGTAGACCATGTAACCGCTTTGCATAGGTCATCTAAGGGGATGTTCCCTAAAAATGCTATTGAAGCCCCTATTTTCGTTGTAGAGTGGGCTTTGGGAGGAACAGATAGCGTACGTTTAGCTTTGTGGTAACAAATCTGTATGCATTTGACAATCCACCTAGCTATCCCTGATTTTGAAATAGGGTTTCCTTTGTGTGGTGGTGAAAAAGACACAAAAAGTTGTTTTGTTTTACGAAAAGGTTGTGTTCTTTCGATATAGTAAAGTAATGCTCTTTTGACATCTAATGTGTGAAGAGCTCTTTCTGAGACTGTTTGTGGCTGCGAGAAGAATACAGGCAGCTCTACAGATTGATTGAGGTGAAAAGGCAAAATAACTTTTGGAAGGAATTTAGGATTGGTTCGTAGAACCACTTTATTGTGGTGCATTTGCAGAAAGGGTTCTTGAATGGTGAATGCTTGTATCACACGAACTCTTCTGAGAGAAGTAATGGCTACTAGGAATGTGACTCTCCAAGTTAAGCATTGCAGTTCACATTTATGTAAAGGTTCAAATGGAGGTCCCATTAACCTTGTGAGAACAATATTTAAATTCCACACTGGTGAAGGTGATGTTCTGGGTGGAATTATTCTGTTGAGGCCCTCCATGAAAGCCTTTATGGCATGAACTCTAAAAAGTGATAGATGTTGTCCATTTTGTAGGTATGCTGCAATGGCAGCAAGGTGCAGCCTAATAGACGTGTACGCTAAGTTACATTTTTGGAGGTTTATTAAATAACCTACGATGTGTTGAATAGACACATCTAAAGGGTTGGTTTGGTTGTTTTGACAGTATATTACGAAACGTTTCCACTTGGCTTCATAACATGCCCTAGTGGTGGGACGTCTAGCTTCTTTAATAGCGTTCATACATTCAGGTGGAAGGTTAAGATAATGAAATCAAGCAATTTCCCTTGGTAGAGCTACTGAGAAAATACGCCCAAATACTGGTATTTGACCCAAAACTTAATTAAGCATAAACACGAACAAAAACATTTTTATATATAAAATATATGAAATTTATTAAAACAAAGCCTTATTAAAACATGTAAAAATACATTGTCATTTCATAAAAATTTCTCAAACAATGGAAACACAGTCACAGTTAATATCAACATTAGCAAATTCTCATACTGAGAACACTAATCCAAATTAAGAAAATCACCTAAATTAAAAACACAGTCACATTTCATATGAACATTAACAAATTCTCATACTTAATCAGTAATCCAAATTAAAGAAATCACCTAAAATTGAAAACAGGTTATGCAATTGAAAGAAAGAAAGGGGGAGAGACAGACATAGACATCAACGATTTGTCATAAAGATTTGCACATCAAAACCCTCTTTTAAGCTCAATCCTAGACCCGCTTCATTTTGTTGTTCTTAGGGTGAGCTACATTGTTCGATTGTGCGATAATAGGAAGGTTAAGATAACCAAACTCTATGACCTCAGGAGCCAGATTGCCAGGTTGAGATGAGCTGGGTCCGGGTGTCTGATCTCTCCATGGTTCTGGGTTAAGAGGCGTGGAGACAGGTATAGCTTTTGGTGTGGTACCACAGAAAGTTGCAGCGGTGTGGTGTACCACGGTTGTCTGGCCCAAGTTGGAGCTACCAGAATGAGTGTCAGGGAATACTGTTGGGGTTTGCGTACCAATAAGGGAAGTAGTGGGAGAGGTGGAAAGGCGTACGCAAATTTGCCCGGCCAGTTCATCCATATCGCATTGCCCTTGGACAGCGGGTGTGGATATCTGGCGGCGAAGCTTGGGCATTTTGCGTTTTCATGGGTAGCGAAGAGGTCTATCTGAGGTTGTCCCCACATCTGAAAGAATGGTTGGAGAACCTGTGGGCGAAGTTCCCACTCGTGAATCGGTTGCGTTTGACGGCTTAACAGATCTGCTACGGAGTTTTGTACTCCTGGAACCATTGGGCTAAGAGAAAAATCTTTTGTGGAATGGCCCGTCTCCAAATCTGCTCCGCTAACAGAGAGTTTCAGAAAATGTGTGTCCCCCTGTTTGTTGATGTAATACATAGCTGTCATGTTGTCTATGCAGACTAAGACAGTTTTGCCTGATATTTGTTTTTGAAATGCTTTTAGTGCTAAAAATATGGCTAGTAACTCCAGGTTATTGATGTGGAGTAATTTTTGTTGCAGCGTTCACCTGCCCTGCATGGTGTGCTGCAGTAGGTGTGCTCCCCAGCCGGAGAGCGATGCGTCCATTGTTATGACTATTTGATGGACTGGCTCTAGGAACGGTCGACCTTTGGAAAGGTTTTTTGGTGTTTCACCATTGCAGAGAGCGGTGAGTTTGACTGTCTACCAACACTAGGTCTGTTAATTGACCTTAGCCTGGTTCCATTGTTGTGCTAAGCACTCTTGAATAGGACGCATTGGTAGCCTTGCATGAGGTACTATGAATATGCAGGAGGCCATCATCTCTATGAGTCACATGAACACTCGAGCTGGAAGAGAGTGTTGCGGTTGGAATTTTGTTAGTAGGGTTTGCATATTTGTTATCCTGGCCGGACATAGATAAGCGAGCGCTTTTGATGTGTTTATTGTGGTACCTAGATATTGTTGTACGTGGGACGGTTGTAGGTGAGACTTGGTGTGGTTTATTGTGAATCCCAAGTTGTGAAGTAATTGGATGGTGGTGTGAGTATGCTGTACACACTGACTGTGGGAACGGGCTTTTATGAGCCAGTCATCTAGATATGTGAAGACATGAATGCGCGGTCTTCGTAAGTGTGCTGCTACTACTGCTAGGCACTTGGTAAACACTCTTGGTGCTGTTGTGACTCCGAACGGGAGTACTTTGAATTGAAAAATGCGGACCATCCCGTACAAATCTGAGATACTTTCTGTGAGCTGTGTGAATAGGAATGTGGAAATAGGAGTCCTTGAGATATAGGGTAGCAAGGAAGTTGTTTTGTAACAGAGGAGGAAGGACCTGCTGAAGCGTGACCATGTGGAAGTGGTCTGATTGTATGTACAGGTTTAACGGTCTGAGGTCTAGAATAGGCCTGAGAGAGCCGTCCTTTTTTGGGATGAGAAAGTACAGGGAGCACACTCCTTTGTTTTGTTGGTGCAATGGAACTAATTTTATTGCACTTTTTTGTAGGAGAGATGTTACCTCTGGTCTTAATAGAACTAAATGTTCTGTCTGGGTGGTGTCTTTGGGGGGTAAATGTTAGTTCTAGACAGTAACCTGACTGAATTATTTGTCTCACCCACCTGTCTGATGTGATGTTGATCCAGGCAGGAAGGAATTGTTGTAGTCTTCCCCGAACTAGAGTGGAATGTGGTGAGGGAAGTGGGGGAAAGTCATAGGGCGGGAGTGAAGTTATTAGTTTTGCCTCTGCCTTTGTTATTGTTACCCAAGTAACCTCCTCTTTAGTAGCCTCTGCCTAAGGTGGATTGGGCAGGGGCTTTGTAAGAGGTAGAGGGATTATCTGAGGAGTACCCTCTGTTGGTGCTTCTGTAAGATGAGCGACGAAAAGAACGTCTGCAACTGCAAGGCTCCCATAGATTTTGCTATATCCGTATCTTTTTTCATTTTTTCAAGAGATACATCCACATTAGGCCGAATAAGTGTTGCTCATCAAAGGGCTGGTTGAGGATGGCACTTTGTACTTCATTCAGATTTAAAACCTGAAATGTGTAGCCACGCATGTCTACGTAAAAAGACACTGGTATTAATTGCCCTTGAAGCAGTATCGGTCGAATCTATAGCACAGTGAATAGAGGTATTAGTGATATTTTTACCCTCTTGTATAAGCTCATTTGCCCTATTTTTATATTTGTCTGGAAGGTGCTGCATGATGGATTCTAATTCATCACAATGTGCCCTGTCATATTTTGCAAGTAATGCTTGGATATTTGCAATACGCCAGATGTTTGCAGCCTGTGACGCTGTTCTTTCCCCTAATGCATCAAGGAGCTTAGACTCTTTATCTGGCGGGAGAGTCTCGCCTGATGTTTGTGAATTCGCTCTCTTACTTGCGTTGGAGACTACAAGAGAGTCTAATGGTACAGGTCCTTTAATGTATGCTGGATCAGAAGGGGTGCTTAGATGTGGAAGCAGCTGGCATGGAGGAAGAAGATGGCTTCTTTTTCTTTGCCGGCAGGTGTGCTCCGAGTCGCCTAGAGGCTTATTAGGCTTCTTTGCCGAGCTCAAAGGCGGGACATCGGAAGCAGTCTCTCGGTGTGCACCCGGGCCTGAAGGTGAGGGTGTGACAAAGCCTTTTTTAAAGGTGTTGAGGAAGGGTCGGGGTCGACGTTCTTACTTACTACCCTCTGCGCCGGAGTGATGTCGATCGACTTCTGAATCTTCAGCCTCGGAGTTGCGGTCGACGCCATGGTCTTGCAGTTGCTCTGGGATGCCAACGCCCTCTTCAAAGATGTCGTCCGGGATGGAAGCTGACGAGCGAGCCATTGTTCTTTGAGCTCATCGGTCCCGAATTGTCTTTTTTGAGCGGAAAGAGGCACACGCCGAACAGACTCTGGCCTCGTGCTCCGGTGAGAGGCAAAGGTTGCACACCTCATGGAGATCGGTGTGGGGAAACTTCGACCCACATTGAGGAAATCTTTTAAATGGCGTCCTTTCCATGAGCTGGAGGATGAGGCATTGGTAGGCCCGAAGGCCTCGTCGACGACCGGAATCGAAGAATTTGGAAAGTAGCGTTGATTGGAAACGCGTTTGAAACAATATTGTTGGAGTAGGTGAGGATTGCACACTGAAGGAAAATCGGTTCCAACACGGAGCGCAGGAAACACATCCGAGTCCAGTGGCGGAAAAAAACATCTGGGAATGGAGGCGATGCCCATGTGCACTGTGGGCCAAAGGAGGAGTCACCTATCTCGTGACTTCCAAAGACTTTTCAGGACAAAAACAAACTGCAAACATCCGGGCCAAACACTAGGTGGTAATCTATGCATGGTGGTAATCTATGCATGGTGTGTAATCTGCAGCTCATATGCCTCGAACTGGTTTGAACACTAGTGCGGTGGCAGCAGCAGTCATTTATGTATAGTTTTAGCCTCTGGTGCACCACTAAGCTCTTTCAGAGGTTTCACAGCAGTGAGTTTAAGTTGACGATAACCCACATATGAGTAGACACTTTTACGTATATATGATTGGTTGGTGTTTTATTGTAATGAATTTAAATAACTGTACATTTGGTTAATAAACCAAATGGGAAAAAAAAAAAGAGCAGGAGCGGTTTGATTGTCTTTTTGTGCTTATCAGAAACTATTAAAAAGAATTACCCCTCACTGATCAAACGCACTCATACAGACCTTAAATCCTAGCTGCTAGTGGGACCTGGCCCATGGTGGCCCTCAAATCTGAGGGCCACTTTAATTCTCACCAGAGAGGTTGGAAATGTAGACACTCATGTCAAAGGCTCCCTGTCATTTACCCATGTGTGAACTGACCACTTCAATGGGTTTTTTACAGTTAAAGAACTAGAATGAGATGTTATTGCTCCTGCCCCTTGGGGTGTAAGCGGATGGTTGCTCAGGGAGCCATTTCCCTCTGCCTCAACTTAGGAAATGCAAAGTTTCCTGGTTGCGTACGTCAAGGGGGAACCTTACCTGTGGCTCATGATGCTGAAGAACGTCTTCACTTGCGTTCTGTCTTCACCATGGTCCTGCTCAACCTCTGGTTGGGACGGAGTGCTGGGTTCTTGGAGGGAATCACCTTCTGATGGTAGAGAACGGCTACCGATGTCACCGTCGGCTGCACATGATTCGCACACTGCGTCTGGGGTATCATCACCTTAAAGGCCAGAAACAAGAAGGTTTTCTGAATCAGTGCTGTGAGGTTCATATCACATTACCAGAGTCAGCCCTCTTTGTTGGAGCGCAGCAGAGGCCGCCCCTGCACCAGGTCTATTTGATCACAGTTTAACCAATGCCACAACTGTGCAAGTGGATCCACTACCCTCTTCTACCACCCACTGACAAAAGGAAGTCCAGGAAACACAGAATCACAACCCATTGGTACCTTTAATACCCGTGCACGCTTTGTTAGGGAACAAAGGCCCTATGGCTGCTACAGACTTTAATCAAACCCTGGCAAAAGTTTAGGTCAGAACCTATTGAGCAGATCCTACAACTAATGGGCAGAGAGGAGATGAATATTGAGAAAGATGTACATTTTAAGCCTCTGATAGGATGGCCCTGAAAATGTCACACTCCACTGCCAGACATGACAGAATCCTGTTTTCGGGAAAAATCTCTGTGCAGGTCTAACCAGAGGCAGACAAGTCTGTTCATCCACCCCGCCTGTGAAAGAGAAGTATATATAATAGAAGGGATTCTGTAATCCCTGTATAACGATTGGTCTCTAATCTTCATAATAAACACCAAGTCGACTATTATCAAGAAATGACATTGCCACGCAACTGTAATATCTTATTACAGTTGAGTTCTGAGGTTACAATGCCTGCTGCCAGAGCCAGCAGCTGGGGGAAAAGTCAGGTCTGGTCATGGAGCATAAATAAAGCAGCTGTTTAAAGTCTAAACAAAACGGAGATATTTATGGCAACATGTTTATTTATTTGCACTCCTTAGGTAATTGTAGAAAAGTTACAATCTTTCTGCATGTATCTACACATTCCGCGCTACTGTGTCCTTAAAAAAGAAAATGACTTGTATTAAACAGATTCTAATATCCTTTTGTAACAAATAACGAACACCTTTTTTTGATGTGTTAAGTTCTAGAGGTTCTATTTTTATTCTTCATGTTTGCAAATATGCTTTCTTTTTCATATGCAAGATCTATGCACTAAGGGACGCATGGCCTGCAGGAGCAACATGGCGGACACACTTTAGAGCTGCTCCGCTCAGAACTCCCTTAATCTGCCAAATGTGTTCGCACAGAATTCACAGAGGGAAGACCAGACAGTGGTCTCTGCATGCTTCGGGGGTGGGGTGGGTTTCGGGGGGGGGGGGGGGTTTGTCCTGTACCACCTGAGCGACCGGGCTCTGCTGACTGACTTGAGATGGGGTCCGGACCGGGAGTGTTGCTCGTAGGCAGGCAGCTGTGAGGTGCTGCAGCGAGGAGCCGGACGTGTGAGTCACAGTGACATGCCCCAGAGAACGAGTCCCCAGCACAACGGAGGTTCGAGGTGCAGAGCTGCGAGGAAACCGGCGCAATATGGGAGACGCTGCTATGGAAGCCCATGGCAGCGCGTCCTGAAGCAGAGGGAGACGACGGGTGAGCAACAGAGACCGGAACGAAGTAAGGAGCTGGTGCATGGGGCAGCGCAAGGAGTGTCACAGGAGGCGAGCACCCGGTAGGCCGAAGATCAAGCCCGGACCCGCTGGGCACATAAACCTCACCTAGGATGCACGGCCCTGGAACTTTTTAGTGCATAAACGCCCTAAAGGCAACCTAGTAAAACCACTGAGCCCAAGAACTGGTGAGAGGAGGCTGCTCCGAGTGATAGGCCAGGGTCATCACTGGCCACAGTAGACTACCATTGACAGCAGGAGCCAGTCTGTGTTGGGGGTGCTTGTTACTCGAAGTCTTGCACACCACTAAGAGACTACCTGCCAGGTCCAGGCTGAATCTTTTTTTTTTTTAAACTCTTTTTATTGAGAATAGAACGATAACAAACAAGGCAATAGTAGACATACAGCTGGGTACATGCTCAAATAGGGGAGGGAACTCATCACAATGTAATAAAGAACATCAGTAAGAAAAACAAGGGGGAGGGGGCAGGGGGGAAACAAAGCCACTTTACAGTAGGATCAGATAGCATTGGGAATGTCGGATCAGGGGGAGAGAGGAGCATCTAGAACTTCGGTGAGGGGAGGTGTGCACGCATCGTCCCGGTAAGCATTCCATTGACCCCAAATTTTACCCCACTTCCTCGGCCTACCACGTGCCACATACACCGTTTTCTCACGAAACCTACACCAGTGCATGTTCTCCTTCCATGCCAAGACCGTGGGCGGCCTTTGGGAGCCCCACAACTGTGCTATATCTCTCTTGGCCACCATA
Organism: Lissotriton vulgaris; assembly: GCF_964263255.1. NCBI lineage: Eukaryota > Metazoa > Chordata > Amphibia > Caudata > Salamandridae > Lissotriton > Lissotriton vulgaris. Next base: position 1,121,274,833 of record NC_141698.1, read on the forward strand.
TTCCCCAGGGTCACCCACTGAGTCTGCGCCACATTATAATCCGTCGTCTCCCATACATTCAGCAAGCAACGCCTGGCTTCGGGTAGTAGCGCAACTCCCGTGACCTCTGTCATCACTGCATGCACTCGATTCCAGAACCCTGCTATCTCCGGGCATTCCCAAATTATGTGGAGGAAAGTACCAGTTAGACCGCACCCACGCTTGCACAATCCATCAACAGAATAACCCATCTGAATCAAGCGATGGCCAGTCACGTAGATGTGGTGCAGGATCTTAAGCTGCACGAATCGGAGACAGACTGGAATCACGACCTCCTTGGGAGAGACTATCGCAGACTGCCAGTCCTCATCATCTAATTCTAAACCATCATTGGTTCAAACCTCTCTAAGGTGCATCAACAGGTCAGCACGGTCGTTATTCATTTTTTTATATATCAGAGAAATACTGCTGTCTGGAACGTATCCATCAAGCATCCGATCTTCGAGTGGGAACGATTCCGGGATAGCAACAACTGCAGGAAAAAACTAATTCAGCGCGTGGCGGACCTGTATATAACGGTTAAACTCCTTGTCATTAAGTTTGTACTCTGTCTTCACTCCTCGAAGGTCTTTATCCTACCCTTGGCCCAGAGGTCGCTTACCCTACTAATACCAATCCTATCCCAGTTCGCAAAGCCTTTCGCCTTCCACAAGCTAGCCAATTTATCAGAGGCATAGAGTGGAGTAGCCCGGGTCAAACGGTCTGCCCATCCCATTGCCACGTTCGCACACTTCCACACTCGCACTACTATATTAGTGGGTCCCGACAGTTTCCCTTCCGCAGATTTGGAGTAAAGCGCCCTGTTATAGTGTCCACCCGGTAGCTGCCACTTATCGATCTCGAACGCGGGGTTCAACACCGGACCGTACATTCCATGGTTGATCGCTCCCAGCTGGGAGGCCCAGTAGTAATGCTTGATGTCCGGAAGTGCAATACGGCCGTCATACCAGGGGAGCGTCAATTTGGCGAGGGCGATACGTGGACGTCCGCCCCATACCAACTGCCTCTGTAGACTCTCGACCGCACGGAAATAACCCGCCAGAATTACATCGAACGTGTTCTGAAGTGCATACAAAAACCGCGGCAAGGACATCATTTTGAACAGGGCTGCGCGCCCCAGAGGGGACAATGGCAATCTACTCCAGGCCGATACACATCAGATTTTAATCGTCGGAGTGGAGGAAGCAGATTCCTTTCATAGCGGGCAGCGGGGTCCAGTGTAATATAGACCCCCAGATATTTAAATCCAGTCTGTGTCACCTGTATCGGACAGCCGCGCGGTAAAGAGGGAGTGTCACCCGAAAGTACGTAAACACAGGACTTGGTTCAATTAATCACAAGGCCGGAGTTCCTCCCGAACGAGTTCAGTACATCAATCAGTACTATCAAGGACTTTCGAGGTGATGAGAGATACAACAAGATGTCATCTGCGTATAATGATATTCGATCCTCAAACTCTGGGGTCCACTGAATACCCTTCATTGATGGTTCCCACCGCAGCCAAGCCGCTAGAGGTTCCAAGGCGAGGGCGAAAAGAAGTGGGGACAACGGGCACCCCTGTCGCGTGCCCCTCCCCAAAACAAAGGACCTTGAGACCCGACCATTTACAACAAACTGAGCCAATGGTTCCTTGTACAGAAGTTTCACCCAGCCGATGAAACCGGAACCGAAACCAAACTTTGCAAGAGCAGCCCAGAGATATGGCCATTCCACCGTATCAAAGGCCATCGTAGCATCCAAAGAAACCAAGATGGCCGGATCACGCAGCGACGTTGCTCTCGCCAGGACGCCACGCAGGCGTCGCAGATTCAGCTCCGTGTCGCGATGTGGAATGAAACCAGATTGATCCGGATGGATCAGGTCACCGATCACCTTTATCAAGCGGTTTGCGAATAATTTAGCTAGAATCTTGGGCTCAGCGTTAAGGAGCGATATTGGCCTGTAGGATGCGCAGCGATCTCGCGGTTTCCCCTCCTTATGAATCACCACGATGGTCGCAAGTCGTTGATCACAGGGAAGGGAGCCGATGTCTCGAGCTTCTAGGAACATAGCACGAAGATGCGGCGCCATTTTATCGGGACGCAGTTTGTAAAGCTCAATGGGGAGACGGTTGGGGCCCATAGCTTTACCCGAGCGGACTGATCGGATGGCAGCAGCCACCTCATCAACCGAAAATGCTTCGTCCATCAAATCCCTATCTGAGTCCGATAGGCGCGGCAACGCGATGTCCCTTAGCAGTAAATGGGAGTCTTCCTCTGGTCTATCGGAGACTGGAAAGTACACATTTCGTAAATGTTCCGCAAAACACTCCACAATCTCAACCGGATCAGTCACACGCACTCCATCAGCTCTCTCAACCACAGGAACCACACGACTCGCCCTCTCCTTTTTGTCTAACCAAGCGATCAGCTTCCCAGCCTTGTCTCCCACATCGTAAAGCCGTCCCTGCTGCTCTCTACTAGCAATTCTAGCAGCGTCCGTTACCAGGGCTCTATAATCGAGTTGTTTGAGACCAAGGACATGAACCTTCTCCTGAGTGATTTCCACTTCTAAATCCCCTTCCAACTCTGCTATTTCGGACTCTAGGAGGACCACTGCCTCATGTTTGCCTTTTTTAGCAGCAGCGATTAGCGATAGTGCCTGTCCACGGATAACAGTCTTGAAAGCCTCCCACAATGAAACAGAAGAGGATACAGACCCCACATTCTCCGTGAAATAATGATCAAAAGACTTAATCAATTCAGCCCTGGTTTTGGGGTTACAGAGGTACCAAGGGTTAATCGGAGCCACTCGACCCTCAGCACCCATCCTCCTGTCCATCAAAAGACACAGTGGGGAGTGGTCCGAAATACCCCTGGCAAGATGTCTAACTTCCCTAACCAAAGAGGCCTGCGCCGCCGGCATCAAGATATAATCAAGCCTTGAGAGGCGGCCGTGAGCGCCAGAGTGAAAAGAGAATTGCGCCTGTCCCGGATGCATTAGCCTTCAACAGTCTACCAGTCCCAGCATCTGCAAAAATTCACCTAACCATGACTGTGTTTTTGTGAGGTCCCTGGGGGGGTTGCGGTCCTCCCTACATTAAACAATAGAGTTAAAATCTCCACCCATAATCAGAGTGCCCTCAGGGAGCCCTACAACAACCCTCCCCAGTTCAGCAAAGGTTGTGGTCTGCAGCCCAGGTGGAACATACATAGAGAGCAGTGAGATGTTCTTCCCCTCCCACCTACCAGTGAGCACAGCATAGCGTTCCCTATCATCAAGGATTATGTCGTCTACCTCCAGGGGGAGGGAACTCCTGACTAGGATACCCACCCCACTAGATCCGGTGGTGAATCCAGAATGTGCAATCAGACGATATCCTCGCCGATTCATAGCATGGCATGTGTTGCCAATCAAATGTGTCTCTTGCAATAAAACTATATCAGGGGAAAGGCGTCTCAATAGTTGTAACACAACCCCACGTTTTATCCTGTCCCCAACCCATTGACATTCCAGCACAATAACTTCCACCCCCTACCCCCCATCCCAAAAACCAGTGAGGAATCTACCCCATAGCGAACAGAACACCCAGATCAAGATGTACGACGATGTGTTGCCTTGAAACAAAATGAAACAGACCCAAACATCCCCCCCACAAAGCCCAAAAATACACCCCTCCACCATGCACCCCTGCGATAGACTCAAAAGCCATCCCAACTTGCAGTGTGCCTGTCGCCCCATTATTAAACTAGTCTACAAAAAGAAACCCGGAGGAGGAAGAGTCCCATTCTCCCCCGCCACCTCTGGGTACAGTACCATAAGTATCGCAAAAGTCATGAAACCACAGCTGCCAGTTCTGTACATTGTCCGAAAAAAACGCTACCACTTCTCATTCCTGTTCCGGCGCGCCACCCTCGGCTCCTTCAGTCCCACCAAAATGTTCCGAGCGATCACGCTGTGCGGGCAAGGTGTCCAGCCAGTCACTCACGTTTTCGGGGCGATTAAAGAAGAACGTCCGTTCATTGTGTTCAACACGTAGCCGAGTTGGAAAAAGCATCACATATTTCATACCCATGTCTCGCAGTCGCCGCTTCACTCCCAAGAATCCCATCCTTTGTTTCTGAACAAACTGGGTGAAATTAGGGTAGAAGCTCACCGTTGTGTTTTCGAACTTCGTGGGGCCCCCCCACTCGCGATGCCTGCAGGATAGCGTCTCTGTCTCTGAAATTGAAGATTCTGGCAATTATAGGCCGCGGCGGGGCACCCAGTTTAGGCTGCCCACCCGGCACTCTGTGTGCGCGTTCCACCGCAAAGAAGTTGCTCAGGCCTTTGGGGGCGAGATGGTTCAAGAGGAGATCCTCTACGAGGAGATCCGCTGGGAACTCTGCCGATTTTTCAGGGACCCCAATGATACGTTGTTATTACGTCTGGCCCGACTTTCAAAATCCTCCAGCCGACGGGCAAAGAGATCATTGGAGGATCGTAAGTTGCAAACCTCCGTCTGTAAATCGGAGACATCAGTCGTAAGGCTGGAAGTCTTAAGATCCAAGGATTTGACCTTTTTGTTGGTTTTCGATAGGTCAGTCCTGATCAGGTTGACGTCAATTGCGATGGTGTCGAGCTTTAGGGCCAGAGCCTCATACTGTTGACCAATGGATGTTTTCATACTAGCAATGTCGCCCATGACATCGCGAAGGGTCAAATCATCCACAGCAGTTGAGGAGTCGCCGGCGTCCTCCAGAGATCGACTCGTACCACCGGGGGACCCTTTAGGATGGGTATAGCGATCCATTATGTTCGTTTGAATGGTGCCCCCACGGTGAATGGTCTTAGTCTTTCGCTTCTCGCTGTCAGGTTTGCCCGCCATATCAGGTGCTGCGCCCCTAAGGGGCCTTTGGGACCTGGTAAAAATGACTCCTCGCAATCCACCCACGGGGATCCCCGGATACGATTCCCGGCTGGGTGTCCCACGACCAGGGACACCCTACTGTTGGCCCACAGTAAAGTTGCGGGGTCCGGTTCCCGGGCTGGCAAGGCGATGCAGGAATAGGAGGAGGCAAGGGGAATCAAAAACGAAACCGAAAGTTAACTCTGAGGTCGTAAGCGGGACCCCGCTGGCCGTTGTTGTTCAACTACCACCTGGGCACCATGATGACTCGAGCCCCAGGCAGTTCCGTGGAGCAGGCCACAAAATTTAGTATCGTAGTTACGGTTCCCGGAGTCCAAATCAATGTCTGGAAACAGCTATTAGATCAGCTGGGTCACGTTGTCAATAACCCGTCGTCGTAGTCAGGATAAAATTCAGGATAGATGCGGGAGGTGGCGAGGGTCTCGGGAGCCCTGTGCTCACGCGACCATCTTGGTTGCGCACAAAGCTCCTCCCTCCACGCGGAATCTTTAACACATTCTTGGCATCTGAGGTCACTTGGGTTTAAGCCCTACACCACAACAACGACACGAACATGGCATTCCCTGGATTTGCAGGGAGATAAAGGCACCGGATCACTCAAGTTTAGTCCTGCACAAACTTTGCAATACGATGTTGTGCATCTTTGAGGATGTGTCAGTTTGTGCCCATAGACACAGACTCCTTGAGTAGCTTGAGGTGGGCATCAGCCGGGGGTTATAGTTCTGTACTGTGGTTGAGCTGAACTGCGAGCCCCCTTTTACAACACCGCTAGCCAGAGAAAGACATCATCGGATACATTAAGAGGTGCCATGCCTGGTTCATGCCCTCCCATCCATTGCGCCTGTTGGCCCTGCAAGGTGGCGGACAGCTGCCATCACTGTCGGACCGAGAGCCTCCAAAGAATTCCTCGTACACCCCAAACATGGATGAGAAGAAGCAGGCCGCGCACACAGACTAGCCAAGCCCGCCGGAGGATAGACTGGATGTAATATTAAACGGCATTGAATGAATCAGAGTCTCATTGGAATCCAAAATCGATAAGGTGGCAACTGACCTGATGCGATTACATGCAGACCATAGAAAATTGAAAGGTCTTGGGACCACTGTGGAGCATACCCTGAACGAATTCCAGCCAATTACGGACTTCATTGAAAAACAGCAAAACACGTACAAAGCCAGCCAGAATTCGCTACCTAGAAGACAGGGTGGAAGACGGGGAAGGGTGCTCCAGGTGAAATAATATCCACTAAATTGGACTACCGGAAGGAGCAGAGAGCCAATATGCGGTTGCGGTTGCATTTATGGAACACTGGGTTAAGGAACTAATGATCGCTTCCTCTCTGTCCCACTTCTTCACAATAGAACAAGTGCATCGCATCCCCTCCAAAAGACCAGAGCATGGAATTGGAGCCCGTCCTCTTAATTTCAAGGTACTGAACTATAGGGACAGAGATTCGATTTTGCATGAAACGACAAAGCATACGGACATTAAAATAGAGCATGTGCAAGTAATATTTTTCCTGGATTATACATTAGGAGTGCAACGCCAGAGAGACTCCTTTCTGCAAGTTAAACAGAAAAACATTCAATACTCTATGCTATACCCAGCACGGCTCTGAGTGCTGGTAGGTGGCAAAATAAGATTTTTCAACATGCCACAGGAGACGGGGGACTGGCTAGAAACCACTGGACAATTCTCGGGCCTTCGCCCATCTGGAATTCCCAGTACTCGGAACAAAGTAGCTGCTGGACTCAGGACCTGCGGTCGGTGATGCAAGAAACGCCCACCAAGTCTGATATCGAGGCCCGACCTGGAACAGATCATGCAGGAGCGGCAGAAAGCTGTGCGTGAAACAGAACGAATAACTGTTACTCCAGAGGATACTAACAGTGAGGCAACACATGTCCCATCAATGAGGGAGGACAGCTCATCAATGGCGGGCCCATCGACATCGCCTCACTAAATTTGCTGGAAGTGACTCCACAGACTTCAGATATTATAATTTGGCACTAATCTGTCACTTCACATATGCAATTATATCAGTGATGCATAGTCTCAGACACCATGTTCACTAATGCCCTTTAGTAATGAGAGACACAGCAAACACATAGAAATCGTTTAAGTTACTTGTACATTTGGACTTACACCAAGAGCATAAGTGAGGCACAATACATTGAAACTGGGGATTACATCTTGGCACACTCTGCAGGCCCTGCACCCCCTTTTTCCCTTTCAAACACAAGGAATTAGTGAATAGTATGGGAGGTTCTTCTTCCCGCTCAGGTTTGGGCAGCGCTGTTCGTTCATGGAGACCGCCCTTTTGATATTCTTTTTTTGCCATGTTGGCCCTATTGTCTTAACCCAAGTTAAATGGGTATCAAGGGGGAGAGCGCCTGGGAACGCCAAGTCTCACCTACACTGTTGTCTTGGAGTTCTCTATATGGCACCTTTTCAGCCCTCGTCACTTCATCCCCTCCCACCAGATTTCTATTCTCCATGTGTGTTTCCCAAAGCAATCCCTCTTGACCAATGTGATCCAATGTGCTTCTTCTGACTAAGCCTGCCTGCCCTCCATTATTAGCGTGGTGCCCTTGCCTCCCCCTGTCCGTTTCCCTATATTCTACATCTGCTTGTCCCTCCCACCTACTGTCTGTAGTCTCACTGTTGCTCTTGATGGTCTCTCCTCCGTGGTCAAATTGATGGCCTAGCCCCTATTCCCCGTGTTCTCATAGTCTGTGAATTTCCTGCTCCCGTCCATCAGCCCTTCGTGGTCAGCTAGATGCCCATGACAGGTTGTGTGCTGTGGTCCGCTTGCTGCCCCTGCTCCCTCCCTCTTGACCTCGTGATTCAGTGTGCTCCCGCTGCCCAAGTTGACCTGCCCTCCTTACTCTGTTCTACATTTGTATGCCCAAGTCCCTTTCTGCTGGCCCTCCGTGGGCAGCTTGCTGCCCCTCACATGCAAGCCTGCTCTCAGGAGGTCAGTATGCAAGTTATTTCTCAGCCCCGCTGAAGTGCTGCAGGACAGCGAAAGGTTTAAAAAATAATAATATCATCAGGACCCTAACCCCCCCACACCTCTGCCCCCACAAATGCTAGGGGGTCAGGGCATCACCTAACCCGACTTCTTAGGTCCTCTTTTTTCCATACACTTTCAGATCAGGGACCAAGTACCCAAGTCCTGTAATAGCCGCCACAGCATTTCTTTTCATGTTGTGGCCGGCCAATCAGAGGGCTTTCTCTGGGAAAAAAACACCCAGAGCCTGTCAGAATAGTCTATTTTTAGCCAAACCATTCAAATATCTATACATTTAGAACTTTAAATTTCCCAAACACTACTGATCTACACCAAATTACAAAACGCATGTTTTTGGGGTAAAGATCCAGCTTTCTGCAAAATTTGGTGCAATTCCCTTCAGCTGTTTTTTGCTGTAGCGCTGTTCAAAGATTTCTATGGAAATTGCATGGGGATATTGTGTTTTGTAGGTAATATATATCTATATTTCCTAATGGCAGAAGCCAATAGGTAGTTATAGTTAGGACCTAGTTTCCATAAAGCGTTTTTTGTTTTGCCAAAAACATTGGTGCCGTTTGACGAACCTTCGTGAAATTTCCAAAATTAGTGTACAGCTCACTTCAGCTACCGTCTGGAAAGTTTTGGGATATTTTCTGCATGCAATTTCCCAAAGGGATCTTGAACACGACTACAGCCGGACCCGCTGAACGGAATTACACTAAATTTACAAGCAAGCTAGTTCTTGGCCCAGTAGCAGTGCTTTTTGTAATTTGGTGTAAAACAGTTCAGTAGCTATTAAAGGAAAAAGATATCTAGGGACGGTAATCCTCCACGGAACCAACAGATCTCTTTGGGAGGTCCGACTGGCTGCCAACACTTCAACCAGGAAGAATTGGCAGCCATCTCCCAAGAAAAAACAATAACAGAAACAATAAGGGGGCAGGGTAGGAATTCCTTGACCCTCTAGGCCTGGAGGTGGGATCACACAGGGACCTAAAACATGTTGTCTAAATTTTCCACATAATTGCAGAGGATCCGTCAATCTGATGCAAAATGTAAAGAAAAAACACCAAGTTCAGGCTTCTGCGCTTGTTTTTTTCTAAAGCCCACCAGGTAGGCCAGGCCCCTGGGGGAAATACCTTTTATGTTAAGAGGGTTCACACACTCCCTCCCAGGTGGATTTCAGCCCCAGGGACAGCAACCTCCCTGGGGCCTGGCCATCCAAAATGAAGATGAAGGCGACACACCGCCTTTGGGACCACCACTCCCGGGTCTCAGCAATTAAAAATAAAAAGAGGGTGGGCAGGAGGACATATGGCCCCCGCTTCCCGGACTGATTTCGGCCCCGTTGACCCCAACCCTCTTGACACTGCCATTAAAAAATATGGGAGAGGGAGTGAGAGAGGAGGTGTTGCGCAGCCCACCTGGCGGAGCCATTAATGATCCTGAGGATCTTATCACCCATGGCCCGGCTCCAGCTATGGCCCGGGGTGCCCACTCCTGAGACACAGCGGTTTCCGTGCCTGCAATAGTGCGGGCAGGCAACCTTGGTTTGCTCTCGTTTTGCAGGAGCAATTGAAAGCTCACACCAAGCGAGAGCAAACAGTTCCCAGCAGGCGGGAGGAAGAAAAATGTTCCCGCCCACTGGGAGCGGACGTTTCATCTGTTTCCCTGCCCACTGTGAAGAGCATGGAATGGAGCACAATCTCTCCGCCTCTCCGGCCAAGAGACTGTGCTCCTTTCCATGCTCTTATATCCATGGATCAATGCATGTGAGAGCTGAGAGTGAGAATGTACTCCCAATTCCATCCTCTGATACTCATGAACAATGGAGTCTTGAACCACCTGCCCCAGAAGCGAGAGAGGGGGAAGGGGGGTGGGTATGCTACTGGACCCACAGAGCACTTTGCACCGAACCAAGAGGAGCTCCTGCTCGGTTCACTCGTGACGATGAGTGAGGTTTATGGGGGGGGGGGGGAGGGTCGTAGTCCACACACCGGTTCCTCTTCTTGGAGGCTTGCCTGTGTAGAACTACAACCCCAGAGGGCCTCTAAGTGCCTGCCCTTCTCCCAAGATAAATAGCAAGACAAATTCCAGGTCAGCCATCACTCTTGGCTCGCGTTACCAAAGGCCTGCTTTGTTTTAATAGCATAGTCGCTGGAAGTAGGGGCGCGGGCAGTTCGGTAGCACACCCAAAATCACCGAGCTGGAGTTCCAAAGGTGAACACCCAATAAACAAGCCTTTAAATGTTATTTTTATCCTATCATGTTTGCCTTAGATTTAAAGACAGAGGTCAAATGTCAAACTATTTCTGACAAATTGAGGTTTACTTTTCTTTAACTGCAAAGCGAGAGGATTTTGAAAGGTGAAGTGTTTGGCAATCTTGCTGGTGTGAAAGGAAAGACGAAGGTGTCATTTTTTTCCAAACACACAACAAAACGTACATACCCATCAATGAACCTTACAAATGTTTAAAATGTATTCGCATGATTGCACAATATATATTTTTTAATTACAAGTTTGATGGAAACAATAATTTTGATAGGATCAGAACAAATCAATTACTTGGTGTTGCCCAAAAGACAAATATTTGCTGAAACCTAATTCCACACATCATTTGCGCGCTATATAGTTGTGTCAGTGAAATGTCTGCACAAATTAGTGGCCATGTCAATGTGGAATGTGGTGTCTAGAAATAACAGTGGGCTGCCATTCCATGCTTTAATATTAGATTTGTGAGATTGTGTGATCCTACACACGCCGCCAGATACATACCAGAGCCCTACCACTCTCCAGCTGAATAGACGTGGCTCGTTGTCTACACGTGGCCTTTGCGTCACATTCGAATTGTTCACTATCAACATAAGTTTAGTGATGAAACATGGATTGCAGCACTCCCACTCTGAAAATTGTTCAAGCACCACAAGAAGTTGTGTCTAACAGGAGAGCGAGAGGCCATAGATGCCTTTTTCTCCCTCTTCTCCTTCGATGAAGTGCATCTGTGGAGAGTTTTCTCCATGTGGGAAGTCTGAACCACATACTTCAAACCTGTTTTCTTTAAGCTCAAAATATATTTCTGCTCTTTCTAAGCACTAAAAGTATACTTATGTTCTTAATAAGTTGAAAATAAGAAAGGGGAATAAGAATGAAACCTTCATTTAGGACTGCAGAAACTCACTCACTTTTTTATAACCCCAGAAATGCATATAGCTCACTATAGAGAGTGTAGGAACTTCATTTGTAACTGTCATGACTAATTTTTCATATTTAATATTTAGATTACTCTTCCCCCTTAAGGAGGAAAAATACCAATCGTTATGATTATGTCTCACTTGCTTTTATTTTATCAACTACATTACTTTTTAGTCCAAATTCGTAAACATGTGGATCAAATCATAGGGTACCACACTGGACAAAACATGTTAATTGTTATTTCAACTGTCCAGAAGAGAGGTGATCGAAAAAGGAAAGCAGAAGGATGAAAAGGTAAAAAGGGCCAAATGGAGGGGTGTGAGAGAATTAGACAAATAGGAAGAGGCGTTAAAGGCAAGAAAGGGAAAGAGAAAAAAATGAATAGAAAGCAGAGAGACAAAGGTAAGATTGGAAGTGAAGGATCGGACAAGACACAGAGTGGGAGATAAAAGAAGAAGGGGTAGTAGTAAATAGGAAGGAAGCAGGCGGGAGAGAGGTGAAAGGAAAGGGAGGGTAAGACAAAAGGAGAAGGGAGACAGGTGGAGGAAGGATGAAAGGGGCGATTAATGGAAGAGAGTGCTAGTAAAAAGAAGTGAAAAGAGAATAGGTAGAAAATATGAAAGGATAACCCTTTTATGGAGAAGCGGTCTCGCTCTCAAACATTCTGGTTGCAGGTTCAAGTGGGGGGTATTTATAGTTTTGGGCTACTCCCCTGCTCATGGATCAATGCACGTGCGAGCTGAGAGGCCGAGAGTCTGAGCTCTACTCTATGCTCCTGCAGTCTGGACATAAGGCGGCACACCTTTCAGCCACTGTTTAGGTCTCAATTAGACAGTGTCTGTGCAATCTTGAAGAGACTGTTGTATTCAATATGTGGGCTTCAACCCGCCCATATGCTTCCCATTTGCTGGCTCCATCGTTGCTTTCATATTCTTTCTCCCCATTTATCCAAGTCATGCATGATCTTTCTGTGTTTAGCCCTCCCCGATAGTATGGACCAAATACTACTATCCATCCATTGCTCCCACTGTAGGAACTGTTTTAGGAACTGCTTTTTTCTTTGATTAAGGACACTTCACATGAGCGCTCGTGTTTTCACTCGCTCCGCTTCTGTAAATCTTGTTCTCATCTCGCCGCATATGCTTTGCATTCAAAAACCAAGGTCAACTGTCAGATGCGGTTTTCCGAGGGTGCCTGTTTACTTTTCTTTTTCTGACTTCAAAGTGACTAATGTCCCGGTGTTGCTTGTTTTAATCCACTTTGACCGCTGAGCTGGTGTAATTTTAGTGTCCTTTCCCACATGCACCTGCTAACGGTGAGCTTCTTCCGCTTCTATAGTTGTAAATACACTGCACAGTGTTCAGGTGTAAAACTTGTCCAGCCCCCTGGTTTCAGCTGTTACTGGTGTCACTCCAGTTATTAGTGCCCCCCCTCTCGCGTATGTGTGGTTAAGTGGCTCATCTCCCGTGTGCAGCAGGTCTCCTTTTGCCCCTACCTCTCTCCCATGCTGGATGCGACCAAGCCCCAATAACAGCAGCGCCTCGTCCTCCTTGCTGCCGATGAGCAGGAAGGGCTATTATGACCCAGAGCATTCTATTGAGCAAGTATTAAGTGGCTCGCTGTAACTGTCCCTCCCCCTGCTTGGTTTCCTAAACCTCCGCAGTCTAAAAACAGAATATGCTGTGTTCCCGGCAACTCTCTCTCTCACAATAACATGCATGTGTGTGTTTTTGGGAATGGGGGGGGATCATGCAGAAAATGCACCCGCTTTGCTTAAAACCGGTTACCATTTTAACAACCTTGCAGTGCTTTTCCGGTAAAAACTTGGTTAGTAACGGTCATTAAGCTCAATATCTCAAACACAAGTATTTTTAAAAAGCTTTTTAAATTGACATTTTGTTTTGGTCGCAGTACCTGTTTTAGTGGTACTAAACACCCCCATCCCACACGTACACCCATATCAAGAAAACCCATAACAGAGTTTTTAAAGGAACCGTTATATGTGCAGTTTAATTTTCTTCTCCTTCTCCCCCCACTGTCATCCATTTTCACCCCCTGTCCATTTTTATCCCGCCCATTTTACTCCCCTCAACCATCTTCCCCATGATTTTTTGTTTTTTTACACATAATGCACAGCAGCATAAACTGCAGTGTAACATGTTATAAAAGAAAAAAATGGCACTTATGCAGTCAACACTGGCTGCGTCAAAGCACTTTATTTATTTTTAAGCCGCATTGCACATGTCTAAAATGAAATGATAAAACAAATAGATTTTGAAGTGGCAAAACCGATTGGCTTTGCCTTTTTTTTCCCTTCACCCCTAACCGCCCCATCCAGGTTCTTTTTCCACCTGCTTTTGTTCCCGTTACTGCTCTCCCTACCACTGAAAGAAGTTTAAAACAATGTCATGGCTGGCCACTTCATAGTGCTGTTTTAACCACCCCGTTTACCCCAGTGCAATATATTTTTTGCACTTAGTCGCTGAAACGTCAGTTTTGTCAAATATCTTAAAACGCATAGACTAGGAAACGAGGGGTCATTTTTATTCTACGCTAAAACATTATGCTCTGTATTACTGCTTTCCTTGAATGGACAAAAGATGTCCATTGTATACACTGTTGACTTAGTCAGGATCAAACAGTATTAATATCAGGGGGACTTTAATAACTGCCTTATCAAACAATGGATGTTTCATTTTCATCCTGTTTTCATCCTGTTTTCGGCTGCAGAATTCAAGATATTTGCTTCAATGTAAACGTTTTACAGTCGGCTGCTGCAGAAATTACACAAGAGCACTGTTCTAATGTGTCCTGCCAGAAAAAAGCGCCTTGACACTTCCAGCGCAGGATGTATCATGGCGCTTTTTACCCTAACTTTTAACCATGATGCATAGCAGCCCAGCCACGCAGCAGTCCAAAATGGCTGAACACTTTGACTACGGCAATAACGCTCGTACAGGCGAGAGCCACTGGCTTTGCCAATGCTGGTTTTAACTTAAAACGCCAGGACGCAGAGCGAGGCTTTAGTCCTTAACATCGGCCAGGCTTGCAAACAAACTAGACCCAAGAGCTGGTAATAGTAATAATAATAATAGTAGTACTCATACTAATGAAGGGTTACAGCTATGAAGACTGGTAAAATAAAGTGTTATCCCAAACAGCTATGGGACAGAAGATTAGTGTATAAGCAAATCCCCTAAAAAGATCAAAGCCTCTAAAGAGTTGCTAGGGCTGGGGAAGAGGCAGTCACATGTAACTCTCCCTTCTGGAAGGACAGTCTTTGACGTGTGAGGCTGACTGACTGACTCTGACCTGACCCTTGCTGCCTTCATTATAATCCAATCTTAGTGTGATCATTTCCCTCTGTGCAAGAACTGCCCCCCTCGTGCAGTTGACCATCAAGTGAGGTTCCCTTACCTGTCGCCTTCTCTTGCAGGTTTTGGGGTGCCGGGACCTCGTGGCTTCTCTTGGGGCTCAGGGGGCGGGCTTGCACGTCGTTGGGGATCACGGTGACCTCCCTGAAGATCCTGTTCGGGATCCCAGGCCTGTTCTCACAATTATTGTTCAACTCGACGAGCCTGCGAAAGAGCAGAAGTTGGAGTGACACATCTGCTGCCAACCAAGCAAGACCTGACGTAAGGACCCCAAACTCCTTCCCTAGCATGTGCACCCCACAAACCTCCCGTCCTGCATTGAGCGAGTGCTTGGAGACACACATATTAAACAACAATGATAAAAAGATACTGGTGAGCTGCCTGACCAGACACAGGGGAGTAACCGAGGTGCAAGAGCAAAGACCGAGTTGGAGACCAGACAGAATCTGTGGTGCAGACAAGGAAAGGGTCAAGTGTGAAGTACCAGATGCGCCCTCCATATCCATGTGTGATATTAAAAAGAGTTACCTTCACACATGAGTAACCACAGTATAAGAGCAAAGACCAAGCGGAAGACCAGGCACAATCTGTGGTGCAGACACAGAAAGGGGGAGGTATGGAGCACCACATGTGCCCTCTATACCCATGTGTGACATGAAAGGGTTCCTCCCTCTCCATGAACTGCCAGATCAACGCTGTCGCCTCCACCAGCTTCAGCTGCCTACGCATCCTCCGCAAGATTTTCAAATGGACTCCGACTGCAGAAGAACAGTCACCCACGCACTCATAACCAGCAGACTGGACTACAGCAATGCCCTATGCACCGGTATCAACAGAACCCTTCTACACAAACTCGAAACCATCCAGAACGTTGCTACCAGACTAATCCTCAGGAATCTGAATCACAAACACATGACCCAACACCTACGAGACCTCCACCGACTCCCCGTCGAGAAAAGGGTCACCTTCAAACTCATCATCCACACCTTCAAATCACTCGACATCGGACCCAAATACCTCAAAGAGAGATTACCCTTCCACGTACCCAAGCGAAACATCAGTTCCGCCGACTTCACCCTCGCAGAGGTACCCGCATCCGCAGAAACAGCAGGCGGGAGAGCCTTCTCCCACATCGCAGCCAAGACCTGGGACGAGCTCCCTGTTAACATCAGATGCTCCGGACTCTGCACACGTTCAGGAAGGACCTCAAGACCTGGCTTTTCGACTGATCCAGAGTAGGAACTCGCAGGGAAAAGCCGGATGACAGCAAGATGAGTGCACAGCTCCTGGACCACGTGCTGCCACCTGCACACAGCAGTCAATGAGCAGCAGGCAGCAGGACAAGCAAGGGCGAGTGTCTGCTTGGGGAAAAAAGAACTCCATTCTTTCCATGGAGGAACGGCTAATGGCAGCCTACCGAGGCGAGGCCTTCCAGGCCGGCCGTCTTTAAACGCCCCGCACTACAGACTTTGTAGCTGAGAAACTGTTAATACCAGGCATGGCCAAACAAACTACGATCAAACTATCGACCTGCATAGTTATTGTAACAATAGCATCGACTTCAAAATATTGCCAAGGTGGAGTTACTTGACAATCTACACATTGACAGCATTTCTATAGTTTAACTTATAGGCATGATATACATGTAGGGACGTTATTTCTCTGGCAACATCATGGCCTGCAACAGGGGGCCACTACACCAAACCTTCGGTGGGGCTGACACTTTGAACAGTGGTGATGGAGCCATATCAACACCTGGGGTCAAAATAGCTTGTGTGGGCTCCCTTCGCTGTTGGAGTGCACAATATATAAGCTGAGAAGCAAGATCAGGCCACCATGAGTTACTTTTCAACCACCCCAGAGACCCTCTACTACCTCTAAAACAGACTTAGCCAGCCCTTTGCAAAATCTCTTGGACTGAACAATTAGCCATTCACTTATGTCACTCAACTTTCAATGATTTTCATCCGAATCATCCTCACTCAAAAACTCCAGCGACACACAAGGCACGTTTGCTGTGGTGAACGGCACAGAGACTCAGCAATATCCCATTATAACATATCTATAATTTTCTGTTTTGTGTATCGCTTCCTACAGCAGATTTTGCACCACTGTAAGAGACAAATATTCATCTGTAGATACCATTTTCAGACCTCCCAGCTGGAATTCAATACGGGTTGCATATAGAAGTCTCGGAGCACAGAATGCCAGCCCATATACACACATGCACCCGGCTTCATATGATATGAACTGAGCAAAATGCGCACTAGAACATTCATACGCAGATTTACTAACAGTTTGAGCAGGCACTTGTGTGTCCCATCGCATTGTTCCTTAGCGAAAATTGTTGTGTCAATCAACTTTCCTGTACTAAAGTTTCAGCCCCAAAAGCTGAACCCTACACAGCATAAAAATTGGTTTGCGCTTCAAAGTACAAAAAACCCCCTTCATTCATGCAAACAAGGTGTGCCTCATGGGAACTGGTGCAACCACCACTTGGGTTTGATGCACATCCAGGTCAACTAAAATACCTTAAACTGGCTTTCTACCAATGATCAAGCCAAGTGCAACTAGGCATATGTTGCACAATAAGTTACATGTTACATCCACAAGGGAGATTAATGTGAAATTGAATGTTACATGACGTACGCTTGTACAGGTACTGCAAGTCAGAATTTGTACTGGAAAACATACATATTCTGTACCAGATAGAACAAGGTTGCATTTGTGTCACAGTGCAGGGCTGATGGTTAAGCAAAGCAGGCATATTTGGGACTGTAATCTTTATTCGGTTCCAAGAACCATAAAAGTTCACAAATACATTTTGCTTCAATACATTTACATGCTGTGGTTACAGAGGATGGTTAAAAGCAATCCGTAAAAGGAGGAACAATATGGGATTCAAACCAGTTTAAAAAGAAACATAGAATACCCCAAATATGAGCCTCTAATGTCATCCATACTATTTCACCCCTTGGATTGGTTGGTGTAAAAGGGGGACAAAGGTTTTTAGTCAAGTCCCAATAGCGCATAGCGTTTTCTTACAGACATCGCAACTCTAATAAAATTCGAGACAGCTATACGAATAGATGCAGTAGTCAAGGATTGTGAGAAATTAACCCCTTCGCTGCTGATGACGAGCTCAGCTCGTCATCAGCCACGGGTGGCGTGTGCTGATGACGAGCTGAGCTCGTCATGTAACGCGGCTTTTAGAAAAGAGCCGCACAGCGCAAAAATCGCCGCAGCATCGATGCGGTTAAAGCCAACAATATAGCGATATGGCTGTACGCCCCTTAAAACTGGGGTTACAAATTTCCCCCTTGTCTCTTTATAAAGAGGACAGAACAAAATAAAGTGCAACGTGCTCGGAGATGTCATATTGTCACACGTACAGTATGACATATGAAGATGGTAAACTGTCGACCCAGCCTAATTGCTTTGGAAAGGCCACCAGAAAGTGCAATGTGCTTAACTGGAAGCCTGGGCAGATAAAAGAGTGTTTGAACATGGATGGCAAAAGTTAGGTAACATTTCTGTTCCCCAAGTAGTGAACTTGAGGTGCCTAATGCTGCCATTTGTACACGATGCCAATGTGCCCTGGCATAAAATGCCTCTTTTATAACATTCTTTGCATTGATATCAATACTTGTAGGATTGTCATAGAAGTGCCGCAATCCTAATGCATGTAATTTACCCTTCACGAAACGGAGCCAGGGGATAGACAATGCGTTGTCTAGATCAATGCAATCTTTGATAACGTCCCTTGAGAACATCAAGTCCTCAGATAACCAGATCAGGCCCATAAGAGCAGTGAGGAGATAGCAGTTCGATCTTCCAGACAAGTCAACCCTTGCTCCTGGTGGCAGAAGGCTGTAGGGCCACTCTTTGGGACCCACACCAGTCTCTTAAAACATTTATTTTCCAGAACCTACAGATGACAGGTTTTATGGTAGCCCAGACCCCCACCCCAAAGCCTGCCACGGGGAGACATTTCGCTTTGCATAGGCTAACAAGTTCTGTCACTGGTTTGTGGCCTAACTTACGGCAGAGCGAAACAGCCCCTCTACATTCTGACTTGTATGTTGTACCCTTGCGGTGATGAGGTGCTCCCAATTTAAAGTATCATTAAAAATGTTCCCTAATTAGGTAAAATTATTTAACTTATCAATGGTTTTGCCCCAACCTCAAATTTCCTTTTTTTCGTAGCTTTAGTGCCACACACCACAACATAAGATTTAATAACATTTACTTTTAAGTCCAACACGGACATAAAATCAGTAAAAGCGTTCAAACACTTTTGTTGGCTATTGGCTGTCAAAGCCATTAAAACAGTATCATCAGCGTAGGATAACATTGGGATTGCCTTGCCTCCTATTTTTGGGAAATCAAGTTCCTTGTAAAAAGGCCTCTAGACCATTTGTGTACAATAAAAACAAGAATGGAGCTCAAATACAGCCCTGACGAACACCTTCCGTGGAGACAATGGGCCCCGTCTTCTCCCCCCCAGGTCAATAACAAATGGCGACCGCTGTGGAAGAGAGTAGTCTACGTAGGAGGGATACCAAAGCTTCTTCAAAGCCCATTTTCGCCATTTGTGCCCACAAAGTTTCTCGGTTAACCTTGTCAAAAGCACTGGACAAGTACATAAAGGCCAGATGGATAGAACCCCTCCTGTCCCTCATGTACTTGCCCATAATGACATCTTGCTCAAGTCTTTATTCTTCACGTAAAAGGCAAGTCATTTTTCACATCGTGCCCTTTTGCATGAAAGACAGTAAATGCAGGCATCTTTTACCCAATGTCAGATTACATTTAATGAGTGCAACATACTATGAATGTCCTTACAGCACTATGGGGCAGATTTAGTAATACTTTTAGTTGGTTTGCTTCCCCTTTGTTATGTAAACCTGGCACTAAGTGTTGAAGCAGGATTTATTTTCCAGGGCCAAACTCGTTTAGTGCTGGAATGTAGACCTAAAATGTTGCAAAGCAGCAATATATTGTTGCTACTTTAAGACATAGGGGCATACCAAGGGTGGTATGAGTGTGTCCTTGTTAGACCTGTCTGCCCTTTGGGTAGTCCCTCCTAATTAATTATTTCTTTTTTCCCCTTTTTGCCCCTCACAACCTTTCATTTTTTTTTATGTCCACTGGATTTTTCAGGTGTTGGCCTAGGGGTTAGGTGTTCTTTGCCCTCATAGTCTTTTCTTGAGGTTTTAGCGCCTACCTGACTAGATTCACAAGACCCACAAAATGGTGGCCAGCAACTGCCACAACTGCCACCTTAGAGACTGGACCCATAGGTTAGCATAGGAATGTTCCAGAACCATCTGGAACCTTCTGGACCTTCCTGGGTCAGCCTATATAAGGTGGAATGTTAGGCAGCCATTTTGAGTATTGGCCAGAGGGTGTTGTGGAACCGGGTCGCAGGAGGAGTGAGGCAAAGTTGTCAGGAGAGAGGCGCATTAAGCAAAGGGAGATCGTTCCTTGGATCGGTTGCCTACTTGTATGACGTTTTCCCCCTGCTATTTGACCCAGCCCTTCTAACACCGAGTTACTCCAGTCTAACTGCAGATGCCCAGCGCACTTAAAGACAACTTGAGTCTACTGAGGGAAGCGAGGCGCAGGAGTCCCTGAGAACGTGGGTTCACTCACGGTGTGGAAGGATCTGACGCGTTGTTTCCAGGTGTCTGCTGTGTCCCACGACCGCACCGAGGGGTGCCGTTTTTGGGGTTTGCTCCCTCCGAAGTGGCTGAGGAGGAAGCTAAGCGAGATCTGTGGTCGAACTTGCGGAGGCAGGAGAGCCCCGTGAAAGCTGCCGAGGAGACGGAAGAGTCGGCTCGGGCGGACTCGGCCAGCTGTATTGCTGGAATCAAGGAAACGCCATGAGCGGCGTGACGTCGTGACAGGAGGCAGGGCAGGGGCGTAGCTGAGGAGGAAGAAGTCAGCCGTGACCCTGGAGGAGGCCGTCCCACAGTGAGGTAGGCGGAGAGAAGGCGGGGCCTGCGATGGAAGGAGCCGGTGGAATAAGGGTTCCCGAAGATCCGTCAAGAGTGGTGAGGAACGCCGGATTTCCTTTCCCTCCCGTTTCCTCGAACGGCAGTGGGAAGAACGCAAGTCCCCCGGGCCCCAGCGAAGACGGCCGCTGGACGAGTACCGGGGACAGGACTCTGAACCAGCCAGAGAACTCTTCAAGTAAGCGGGGAGAGTGGGCGGAGGCCGCAGGAGCTGCTGTGACAGGTCCTTCAACCGCCGGTAGTCCCGAGGGAGAGGCAAGGGAGAAAGTGTGTCAGTGTCTCTGGTTTTGAAGTAAGCGGGGAGTGGGGTTGTCGAACCGGAGTAATCAGGAGCATTCTGCGGGGCCCATTCTTGGTTCGCTCTCTCTCCCTGTGATACATCGAGAGCGTGTAGAGGCCCTGGGAGCTGGCGATAGCGGGGTTACGCTAAGGGTGGAATCAGAGCTTGACTAAAACTATTACAAACTTGAATCTTGGCAGACCCGGAGAGGGAGTTCTGTTAACCGGTTAAAGCCGAGGTGTGGCCAGAAGTCCGTGAAAATATCCACCTCTTTATTTACCTAGAGGGAATTGTTAAACTGTCCAAATTGATGTGAACAACTTCCTACCTGTATGAAATGCTATTGTGAATTTTCTCCTTAAATGAATGTGGAATGTTTTCACCGTGTAACTGATCTATTGCTCTAATCTGCATGCAGCCTTTTAGTTTAACAACTATTTGTTACTTGTGACAAGATACCAGTGCTGTGGAGGTACTATGGAAATGTGTTCTTGGCAAAAGGGGTAATGTAAAGAGTTTCTGTTGATAATCATACTACTCCTCCTGATTTAGAGAAAGCTGAAAGGATTTGCCAAATTAAATCTGTCCGGGTACTTTAGAAAAAGACCTGCAAATGCCAGTGCTTCAGAAGTAATGACTTTTATGTGATGTATTGAATGAAGTGCAACTGATAAAAACACTGAAGGAAAGATAAACCTTTTCTACTTTTATAAAAACTAAGGTGTAGTGTCATTTTTGGATGGATGGGCACTGAGTTACTGAGTGGGTGAGACGCAACCTTAACACATGTACCTTGGAGTTAGGCCTTTCTACTTTATGCCAAGCTACCCTATGTGACTTGGAGAGCCCAGGTCCAACAGTCCTTATAGATCCACTCATGGTTTAAATGCGAGGCTCCATCTACTAAAAATGCACATGGTTTTTAAATCAAAAATGGATGCATCCTTGAGGTAGTCGTAACATTGGAGAAAAGATTTCTGCAAACATTTCCAATTTTGCATGTTCAGCTCACATACAAACTTGAAAAAGTTTAAAACTAGGTCTAAGTGCAGTCTTTGGTACGGGAAGCATACCCTCCCAGTACAAAACATGCTAGACATCATGTATACTGCAAAAAGAACAGTTGATGGACAGAATGCAGAACAATGTCATACAGGGTCAAGACTGATTTGCATATGGCTGGGTCCTAACTGGAATGGCATGGTGAGCAAAATAACGATGGATTTAGGCCCAGATCTTCTTACTGGGGTAAATGTATGACAGTGTTCTGCATTCTGTCCATCAACTGTGCTTTTTGCAGGCATCATGTGTACAGCGTTGCACAATGGTTCATGGGTATGTGTAGAGCAAGGCAGCCTGAAGTGTAACAATAGATGGGGAGAGCGATACAGTGCCATATCTTATTCGATTGTTTCTGCGCTGCATCCTCCATTCACGCAACGCATAAAACGTGATCATTTTGCTACATGAAAAATTAGTACATTTTGCCCTAAGAGAATAAAACAAACCACTATGAAAAATGTGTGCCCCAATTTATTACATCCGACTAATTTCATGAACATTTTCTTCCATAGGCAAAATTCTTCTGTCAGTGCAACGCCTTTTTTCACTGCTTTGGTGTGGGTAATTATTCGCTCTTTTGTTGCAGTGGAAGCATTGTGGGGCACACCTGCTATTTATCATTGTGGGGCACACCTGCTATTTATCTACAGCCTGAGTGAGATTGTATAATAGCAGCATTCGTCATACTCGCTTCAACTGCTGAGGTTCCTTCTAACCCTGGACATCTCTACCTTAGGATGCCCCTGTCAGAAACAGTTTCTCTGTACAAAGAGCGAAGCCTGCATGCATCTACTGAAAGATCAGCATACATGGCATAATCTGGGAACACCAAAGACAGAGAGTGTTAAGAAAATATTCAGCATACAAAAGCTAAATGTGGTATTTTTTGCTTACAAAAAAAATGGATTTTCCCCCTCAAGCATCCTCTTTATAATTGAACTTAATGCAATGGTTTCTGCACGCCCAGAGTTCATGATACCAGATGTTCACTTAACTTGAAAGTGCAGGGCTAATAGGGATTCAGGGTGAACCTTTAGCATTCTCAGAGAAATTAGCAATTACCAAGGAAATCTGTAATTCCAGTACTGCTTTCCCACTGATCACCCATTCCCCGCACATTTTCGCCTAAACATTTTGGATTTGGGCAAGCGGAGTCCGGAGGGGAATATGTACGAACCTGCAGTTTTCTCACACATTTTGGAAACCCAATCAAGCAAAAATGTCCTGTTCAACAATTCCAAGAAATCCGTAATGCTGTCCTAAATCAGATATGTTTGCATGTGTAAATTAGCAATATGTAAGGGATGCCCTGTACATAAGGGGCCTTACCGCTATGATGTGGAGTAACATGTCTCCCTAGAGCCTCTGATCACCTTTCACCTCTGAACATATTCAGGCATCACAGTTGTTGACTACAGTCGCTCTGGCAATTAAAGCAGGAGGCAGTTTGAAAATGTTCATCAATTTAAGAGATCTCACCCAAAACATATGGGATTATCAACACCCATGACCTAATATTAACGTGACGTTGGTACCTCAGAGGTGCAACGCTTTTGTTCCCCTGAATCTCTCCTCAGCGTACCACTAGATCATACTGGAGGAAAGTTCTACACAACTAACTTTATTTGTCACTCCAAATATACATTGTGTAGCATGCCCTTCAGACTTGCATTTGGGTTGAGGTATTTTAAATGGAGAAGCACACACCTTTCGAACAGATCACAAATGTCACCAATTTTTAGGATGACACCCTGGTGTTAGGAAAACATTGGGAGAATCACATTAAAAGAAGTGCTTGACAATTTGAGGGCGAGCGGTCTATCGATAAGGGTCATAACCGCAAATTGGGCATCGAAGGGGAGGATTACTTAGCTCACAATACTGGACATCAAACCGAAAGAAAGCTTGCTACAAGTAATAATGGCAGCTTGGGATCCAGTCAGTATGGTGCAACTCTGCTCATTTATCGGATAAGTGGAGTAATATTGCGAGTTCAAAGTGAATTGTACTGAAAAGATAAACATGTCCAAAGACTGAAAGTTGATCTATGCAAAGCTCCTCGTCTCAAACCTTTTGGCACAAGACTTCCAATAATCATAGCCACTGATTTGAGCCACTAAGGACTTGGTGTGGTGCTTAAGCAAGCAAGGGACAGAAAGGAAGTGGCTTATGCATCAAGTGTTTTCAGACAATCACAGGACTACTATATGGTGGTCTGTTACTAGGGGTTGGGGGGATTTAGCACGTGCGGGGAAGTGAACTTGTTGTCTACACGGACCATAAACTACTGGTTGATCCGATTTCAAAGAAAGGAATCCAGCAACACCTTGAATGCATCTATGGCTCTTGAGATTGCAATCATTTAAATTGGAGGTAGAGTCCTGGCAGACTACCTTTTTCTCCTGGACAGGATGATATGGATGAATTATGTATGGTAGAACTGTGAATTAGGCAAAAGCCACTTGTGTCCCCCAGATGGAACGGGTAATAGAGAAGCAAGGTGCTGAAATACTGAGAAAGATTAGCAAATACCTCTGGTCAGGATGGCTGAAGAAAAGAGATCCGGAAGAGGAGGAGCAGTCTTAGGAAAATGTGGAGCTAGAAATGTTCTGTCAGTACGTTTTGAAGAGAAAGTGCACTTCAGTAGTTCCACATAAGTCGCGGAAAAGATGGCCCATGAAGGTCATGGAGGGATGAGTGCTTCTTTCCTGAAATGTAGTCACCACCAACCAGCCTTGGTGTTAAAAAGCACTGAATATTTCTGGGCCGTTTCTCGCCTTGGGCTCAGACTCCATGTTTGCAATAGAAGTAGTCAATCACTATACATGTAGGCCAAAAGTACATTTTGTCAAGCAGGTAGAAGCGAGAAATATTTACATAATTTTAGAATAATTGTTCAAAAGGGAGAGTTTGCCAGCACAGATACTCACAGAAAATGGCATGCAATTGGTATCCAACAAAATATTCTTGGAAATATTGCGAGTTTGCCATGCCTTGACATTGGAATATCACCCCAGAGCACAATGGACATGTGGAAAGGTAGACAGGCGTGTAAAGGTAGGGTGAGAGCATATTCTGGGCGAGTGCGGTATATTGATGCCATGAAGAAGTTGGTGTGGGCTCACTGCACCATGCCCAATAGAGCCAATGGCTGTGCCACTTACATGTTGATGCACTGCTGGTTCAGGTTCCGAGCTTGCAGTTGGATATTTGGAAAGAGTGTTATCATGAAAGAAGGATATGAGAACAGATGGTAATGTAACTCCTTGGAGCTATTTTGGATTTAAGATGGGTCTCTGGTTCAGAGTGAGGCTTGATAAGAGTGAGAAAAAAATCTTTCAAATTTTCCAAAGATCCTACAAGTGCTTGCTGGCGTGAATGCATGCGACATGAAGAAGGTTGTGCGAGCTCTGGACCGTTTACTGGGAGCCCTGCCCGACAGAGATGGTGGAGGTGGAGCGGAAGAGAGGATTGTCGATGGAAGTGACACAGGAAGCGCAAAGAGTCGGGAAAATGCCAATGTGGCTGTTGGCACTTCAGATTTCCAACTTTCAGGTGAATGCCATGATTTGTACTACACGGCATCAGGGTCAGCAGGCGAGTGTCGGCTTCATGGAGGCTCTGCGCATGCCCTGGGACATTCCATGTTACATGGAATGCACAGCGAGGAGAGGACACTTGATAAGATTGGCTGGCACTGGCATTGTGCCTTGAAACGTTGCATTAAATACAATACAAGTATCACTTGCTGGGTGCACACTTCAGATCAGGAAGGGGCCTTGATTGCATGGCTTTGTGCTCACGAACCCCAGAGCAGCCCTAGGAAGCACAAGAATTGCTTCCATCAGTGGGTTAGGGGGTATTAGGAGGAGTGGCTGAACCCCATGTAAGTTAGGCTGTGGAGACCCAGCACGGTCCTCACTAGAGACCGTGGCAGAGAGCTCCACAAGGCTACAAAGGTAAGGGAAGCCAAGCCAGCAGCTAGCTGGAGTATGCTCCTCAGTAAACTGTTTAAGTACTCTAGTCCCCGGCTCAGGACTAGCCTTGGACAGGAGCAGGCTTTAGGCAGGGCATGTTTTATAAAGCAGGTAATATAATCTTGTGGAGAGGGTTGGTGCCAAGTTACAGCTGGTTCCCAAGGTTACGTAGTGTGGTACCATCACACTGTTATAAATGCACTGTTGTAACCACAAGGTTCTTTGGATATGGTTTGGAGGAGGAGAGAGCCTATGGAGTTCCCCTACAGGGCTAGGCTAGCTTTGAGAGGACGTGAGAGGTTGAAAAACCTCACTGCTGGCGTTGCTCTTCAAGCCTGGGCTTCTCCGAGCATGCCGCCACATAGCTGAGGAATATCTGGGAAGGGACAGGCCTCTGTTAAACTGCAGGGAGGAAACGTGCCACTGCGCACCCCTCCACATGGGATGTAGAATACCTTTCCATCTCGATATTCAGACTGCACGAACAGGCTCATCAGACTTGGAGACAGATGCTGTTTAGACATGAAGTAAACCTTTCCCTTTTCCACCCCTTACTGGGTCATCTGGGGAGCGCGGGCCTTTGCTGGGGGTAGTGGACATCACTCTTTTGGATCCAGAGAAGGTTACAGGATGCAGTGTGAACTGTTACGATAATTATTATGAAGTTTTGTGATGATCCTCATTGGACACGCCAGTTGGAACTGGGAAGGTTAAATGTCTCCAGTGACTGCCAAGGGTACCGTCTAGAGGTCTTCTGCCCTGTGTTCATGGCTTTAAGCTATTCTTCCTGCCCTGGGACAGTTTCAAACTGCAGCAGCTTGCAATCACAGAGGGTTCAAGTTTCATAGTCCATGGGTGAATGGATCATCCAGCCTAGGAATGTTCCTTGTTTTCTGGGATTTGGAGCCCTGGTTTTATAATTGGTTAAGCAGAGAGTAGAAATCCAAACATGCAACAAAAAGACACCCTGGCGATGAGCTGATCACGCAAGGAACTGGGAAAAATTAGCACTCTGCTGTCACGCGACTTCGCTTCGCCCAACCCCTGCTGCACCCTTACTCAGGGGACTGGGTTCTTTGCTCTGCTGTGTCATAAAACCTGCTCTGAGCAGAGTCATCAACAAAGAGCTCAATTTAAAGGTTTCTGCATCTTGCCTAAGGGTTTTTATGGCTCTGGTCCAACCCGTTTGACAAGCGTCTTTTCCCACTCTAATCCTCTGAGGACTCTTAGTCTCATTTTTATGCATTTAAGCAGCTGCAGTGGTGGTACTTTGGGCCCTATGAGACTTGTCCACCTGCTCAGAGCTCCCTCACACTACCCAGCTGACCTGGACTCATATTTGGGAACTTCTGCTACTTAAGGCTTCAAGCGCCTCCAGGGTCACTTTGGGCACCACAGTTACAAGTAAATTCTGAATAATTGTGTCACTTGTGGTCTTACAAGATGTCGAGATTACACAGGCCATCCAAACATCACAAGTCTTTAATCACTCCATAAAAACAAAAAGGGGCATTGTGGAAAAGAAACACTGGCAGAAATAAGTAAATACTACCATTTCAAAACATTTTAGGAGACAAGCATGTTCCCCCATCTCAGCTTTTCCTCACCTGCTAAGGAATAAATATGCACAACTGTCATCGTTTTAAAACCAGTCTCTGAAGACAAGCTCAGAGCTGGTACGAACCCTCTGTTGACCAGTTGGAAACACAAACCAAAGTAGCCAGCCTCAGTAGGGTATCAGGAAGTGGGGCTACAGGCACTCTGTACTGCATGTATCCAAACGAGCGCGGGGAGTGATACTTCAAGAACTCTGGCACTGAGGTCATTGAAGAGTATCTGGACTGAGGCCGCGCACAGAATGTGCTATGCAACAACGACCCGACAATGAACCATATTTACCAGGAATACCTCTATATTTTGGAGAGGTGAAGTGATCTTGTACATATGGCTAGAACTTCCCACATGGGCTACAGCATCTTTGCTAGGTCAACGCGATACAACATTCCTGCAGCCAGAACCTTGGTACAAAGATCGTAGAATTCCTTTGCAAAGACCCATTTCTTTTCCTAAGGATTAGTATGTAAGAAATTGAAAATTCAGACAAGGGCTTCAAAAAGTAAAATTTCTGTTGGAAATAAAACTTGACCATTGATATGAATTATAGGTCTGCTGAGATTGATACATTTACCAAGGATTATTCTATGACAGACCATGAAGGATTCTTCACTGGACTATCTTCTTCATGCCAGCTATGAATATCAAAATATAAATCATTCGAGTTCTAGTATGTACACTAATTGCTATAATTAGGGAACAGCAGAACATCAACATTGCTGGTTACCTTGCAGTTCTTCAAAAGTCAAGGAGAAGCTAGAATTCATTTTCCAAAGAGAACACACAGTGATGATGCTCGGGGCACTTATTTGAGAAGTGAAAGTTTATTGGCTCTTCGCATTCTTTGTAGGTTTAGTTTTCAATAATCACAAGTTCCCCATCAAAGTACAGATGGTAAGATATACAGAGATATAGATACAGTATATCCACTCACTATAATAGATAAGCAGAGAACCATCTGTGCCACGGTACTTAAGATACATTTTGTCTTTCAGCTATCTGTTATATCCTGGAGACACCCTTGATCAACAAAAGTGAGAAATCAAAGTGGCAGAGGGAAGTGTCTCTGCTGTCTCTCTTATTCCACTCACCTTTCCCTGTTTCTGCCAGTAGCCCTCACGCTCCAGAGTATGTGATCTCTGATGGAGACAGTAAGACAGAAGAGTGCATCACTGCCCTTGGATTCAGAGCACAAGGTTAGTTCACCCCCAGTCACAACCGTAAAACCTGGCATGCGAAGACACTAGTCTGGGACTATTTCAATGCCGCGTGTAGCCATCAACCCCTCAAGGAAAGCGGAGGTCAATGCCATGGATGCACGCAACTCCTTATCTTAACCCCTTCCATGCTGATGACGAACCCCAGCCGTCATGGACTACGGTGCTCGTGTGCTGATGACGGCTGGGGTTCGTCACGGCCCGCCCCTGCTCGTGTTGTTTACAGCACACCAGGGGAATCGCGGCCGCATGGAAAGGGTTAATGGTGAAAGTATAGTATGAACAGGTTTAGTCTCACAATAACTGGTGTGAGAAAAATCCCAGGACGTCTAAACGTACAGTGTGAACAATCGGGATAGATCAGTGGTCAAGAAGGAATAATCGAGGAATTAACAATGTTTATATAAAATATATATTTTTAATGAGTATTTGTTTAAAAAAACATATAGTGTATGACCAAAAGGTCAAACCATATGATAAGGATAAAAAATGCTTCAATTACATACAGTTCTAATAATCATACAACATAAAATTCATAATCAATACAATGCAATGTATACACAAAAATACACGTAATAAATCAAATAGTAAAAAAGAGCATAAAAACTCGACGCGCGTTTCGGCAGTGAACCGCCTTCTTCAGGAGACATAGAATAAATCAACATTGGACGCTCTATCCATGCAGTAACAATGATGGAAGGTGAAATCCTCTGCAATTTTGATAGGACTAGAATAGATTCAAGGTGGAGATGGTCCTGATCTCCACAGTAGTAGGTAGAAATCGATACTAGGGCTAAACGATGTCTTGTACAGATGTGGCTTTATATGGTTTCCGAGTACACTCACATAACTGGATGTTTCCAAATGGAGCTGGCAATGTATGTAGCGCAGATGTAGACAGTTCTAAAAACGTTGATAACAATATTGCTTTGACTTTCACGCGATATAAATGATTGCAGTTTCGGTGAGTATTGCCCGGTATTGGTTGACTCGAAGGAATGATAAAAGAAGTTTCTTAAATAAGTGAACATTGGACGGACAGCAGGGTAGTGCTGCTCCGACGCTCGTGTTGTGGGGACCCGACCTCCACACAAAAAGAAGATAAGACGTCTCTTAAGAAAGTAGACGATAAACGTGGAGGCCGGGTCCCCACAACACGAGCGTCGGAGCAGCGCCACCCTGCTGTCCGTTTATCGTCTACTTTCTTAAGAGAAGTCTTATCTTCTTTTTGTGTGGAGGTCGGGTCCCCACAACACGAGCGTCGGAGCAGCACTACCCTGCTGTCCGTCCAATGTTCACTTATTTAAGAAACTTCTTTTATCATTCTTCGAGTCAACCAATACCGGGCAATACTCACCGAAACTGCAATCATTTATATCGCGTGAAAGTCAAAGCAATATTGTTATCAACGTTTTTAGAACTGTCTACATCTGCGCTACATACATTGCCAGCTCCATTTGGAAACATCCAGTTATGTGAGTGTACTCGGAAACCATATAAAGCCACATCTGGACAAGACATCGTTTAGCCCTAGTATCGATTTCTACCTACTACTGTGGAGATCAGGACCATCTCCACCTTGAATCTATTCTAGTCCTATCAAAATTGCAGAGGATTTCACCTTCCATCATTGTTACTGCATGGATAGAGCGTCCAATGTTGATTTATTCTATGTCTCCTGAAGAAGGCGGTTCACTGCCGAAACGCGCGTCGAGTTTTTATGCTCTTTTTTACTATTTGATTTATTACGTGTATTTTTGTGTATAAATTGCATTGTATTGATTATGAATTTTATGTTGTATGATTATTAGAACTGTATGTAATTGAAGCATTTTTTATCCTTATCATATGGTTTGACCTTTTGGTCATACACTATATGTTTTTTTAAACAAATACTCATTAAAAATATATATTTTATATAAACATTGTTAATTCCTCGATTATTCCTTCTTGACCACTGACCTATCCCGATTGTTCACACTGTACGTTTAGACGTCCTGGGATTTTTCTCACACCAGTTATTACCCTGCCCTAGGAGTCTATATACTACCCAGGGGGTCCTTGTTGTTTTCACCTAGTCTCACAATAACACCACCCAGCGAAGGGAGGTTAAGGGAGCTCACCTCTCAGCCTTGACGCCACTGGACAATTCCGGCTGCTTGACCTGAGGGGAAAAGTAAATTGGCGTTATTAAATATTCACCAAGTTGGTTCCAATCCCTTTTCATCACTCTGAAACAGATGCATTATACATGTATCTACTGCTGGGCAGACTTTAAACACACTGACATTTTCAAACCCACAGTACAGGCATTTCCTCACAAAACTCCCAATCATTGTAATGATTACATTTTATATTAAATTCATCGCGACTGTGTACATGGTGCCTGCATCTTATTTAGGCGTTACATAGCAATAATAGCAGGTGGTGAACAACAAAACTAATACACACAAATTTCTCCCCCGCCACTTTTCTTCCTAGTCACCGTTTTACTTTAATATAGGAGGCTTCATTACACTCCCTCATGGGGCCTTTCACCTGATTTCCTAGTAAACACCGCTAAAGCAGCTTCCCACATGTCCAGTTTGGTATGCTTTGTGTCTTTCATGACTATTGAAGGTAGAGACAGTATTTCTCCTGCTGGTCATGCATGGCCGACATCACCCAAGTCAAGATCCCGCGATCACTATTGCTGGCATGGTTCCATCTCTGTGGGTCTACATTGTCACAATCCTATATGGGCCTCACTGCGCTTTATAGCCCAGAGCATTAGGAACTCTCCACGTGGTATCTCATATTACCAATCTGATTTCCAAAACTGCACCTCATGAAGTCAGAATACATGCCCCTTACAGTTTCTAACAGTACATCTTCTTCTCCTGGAGCTTAAGCGGCGAGCGGCGGGCCCACCGGACTCCTTTTTCAACCTCTGAGGCGGAAGCCGGAGGTTCTACTCCTCTTTTCTTTACCTGCTCTGGCACAGACTCAACTGCAGAGGGCAACGCTAATTTTAAATCGCGTCCCGAGTGACGCTTGCATTTTATTTGCGCTTGATTTTAAAAAGCGGATTTCATCTAGGATCTTTGTTCCCTACCTTCCTCTACCTCCTGGGCCGCTCTCAGCTGAGTGTTGACGCTGAGAGCTGGTCCCGGGGAGGCGAGGGCTGTTTAGCGGCCATCTTGGGTGTGTAGGCGCGCCCTCGCGCTCTAGTCGCTATAAAAGAGACCCCTGTTGCTCCGCGTAGCGGACGCGGTAGCGGATGCGCCGGATGCCTGCCGGAGTCACGCCAGAGTCCAGCCCGTCTGCGCCCGTCCGCGCTGAGGACGCACTGGACGGCTGGTCCCTGGACTCTGGTAAAATGTCATCTCCCCCTCGCAGCTACTCTCTTCGCGATCTGTTGGCTCTTAAACCTTGTAAAAAACGCTGCTCACATTCTCATGAACCGGATGATTTCCTGCTCCCACTTCGATGTGGCTGTTACCTCTCGTCAAGACCTCCCAACCCCGCCCCCATCTACCCTACCCCTGAACACCCCGTCACATCCAGGTCTAATATAGTAGGAGTAGAGGGCATCTTGGTCAATGCCCGCTCCCTTATCAAGAACAAGGTTATGTTTAAGGAGATGGTACTGGACAGAACGCCCACTCTAGTGTTTGTGACCGAAACCTGGGCTAAGGACTCTTCCGACCCTGATCTAATAGAGGCTGTCCCTGAAGGTTACTGCCTGGCCAGACTAGATAGGCAGGGACGAGTGGGAGGGGGGATAGCGATCCTTTACAAAGATCACCTTCAATGCCACATAGTACCCATGACTGATTTTCCTGACAGTTTTCAAGCTCTTTATTTTAAAATAAAGGAAGAGCAACGCCCCTTCTTTAACGCTATCTTAATTTATCGTCCCCCCGGCTCGAGAACCCACTTCACGCACCACCTCCTCCAATCTCTTGAACCCTATTTTGGCCGAGACAACTTCTCCATCCTGGGTGACTTTAACTACCACCTAGAACGGCACGACCTCTCTGATACCTCCTGTCTCACTGAGGCCCTAGAATCTTGCGGGCTTACGCAACGTGTCACGGGAGCCACTCATCGTGCAGGACACACTCTGGATGGCATCTTTTCCAATGACCCCCGTTTGACTACCAAGGACCCAATCCATCTTTCCTGGTCTGACCATCTGGCGGTCCCTTTCCTTCTGAAACACCACAGGGTGAACTCCCGTAAACTAGGGAACCATACAATAGAGACTACTAGAAACTTCAGGAATATTAATAGCAATTCCTTCGTGCCCTGGGCTGCAAGCCTTGCTATCACTGGCCTAGATAGCGTACAGACTGCAGTCGCTCACTTTGAACAGGTCACTACCGAGGCCCTGAATAAACTAGCCCCAGAACAATCCCGGCGCCGCGCTAGAAAGAGACCTTCTGCCCCCTGGTTCTCCGACTCCCTTAGGCTTCTTAGGCAAGAAGTGAGGAGAAAGGAGAGGCTATGGCATGCTAGTTGGGACTTCAAGAACAAGGAAGCTCATAGACTTCTTGTTAAAAAATACAAAGCTGAAATTGTGCAGGCTAAACAAGAATACTTTGTTACCGCGACTTCCTCTCTCTCCTCCCCGAAGGAACTCTTTAAAACTGTTGACTCCCTGGTCAGATTGCAAGCCCCTGACCCGGTCATTCCTTCGCAGGATCTCTGTGATAAGATCGCCTCCTTCTTCCACACTAAAATTCAGGATATCCACCTAGCCCTCGAGGAACAAAGAGCTGTTCTCAGTGCATCTACACCCAGGGTGAAGACGAGTTCGATCATCACAGAAATCTCCCCACCATGCACTCTGGACGCTTTTCCCCCGCTGGCCTTGCAAGATCTTGAGCTACTGTTAGCCAAGACCAAGTCTGGTTCCCCTTTGGATACCTGCCCACTGAAAGTCATCAAGCAGTGTAGGGAGACCCTCTTACCACCGCTGCTAGAGATAATGAATCTAGCCATTAGAGATGGCATTTTCCCTGCAGAGTGGAAGAAGGCGGTAGTAAAACCCCTGTTGAAAAAGGCCTCTCTGGATCCGGGGGTCCTAAAAAACTTCCGGCCTATCTCCCTGCTCCCTGCTCCTGCGAAGATGCTCGAGACACATCTTAACAAGCATCTTGCCGCCTTTGTGGAAAGCTCGGGATGCTTAGACTCCTCCCAGCATGGATTCAGGAAAGAATTCAGCACCGAGTCAGCCCTCACCATCGTGCTTGACAAGATCCGCACGACAGTAGATGAGGGCCAGACCTCTCTCCTGGTCCTGCTAGATCTAACTGCGGCTTTCGACACCCTCTCCCCCTCAGTACTTACATCGCGGCTGAGGGAGGTGGGGGTGAAGAACGCAGCTCTGGATCTCTTGACCTCCTTCCTCACGGGGAGGGAACAAAGAGTCAAGCTTGGGGAGTTCCTATCTCCATCCCGTCCTGTGCTATGTGGGGTTCCTCAAGGGTCAGCACTCAGCCCGACCCTTTTTAATATCTATGTTACCCCACTAGCCAAATTAATAAGATCATTCGGAATGGAGGTAGTCTCGTACGCAGACGACACTCAAATCCTCATCTCTCTTCCCCATTCAGTTGAACTAATCGCCTCCAAGTTTAGATCTTGCATGGAGGCGGTTGGTAAATGGATGATCCAGAACTCTCTGAAACTGAATGGGGAGAAGACGGAGGTGATGGTGTTTGGGGGGAAAGAAAACATCTGGTCAGCCAATTGGTAGCCTGACTCTCTTGGAACATGCCCTTCCCCCACATCTTCTGCTAAAAATCTCGGGGTGCTAATAGACCCTGCCCTTGACTTAGGCAGCCAGGTGAGCAGAACCTTTTCCACCTGTTGGGGCCTGATTCACACCCTACGAAGGGTCAGGAAATATCTTTCCCTCCAGGCAAGAAAACAAATAGCTGTTGCTCTTATCGGCTCGCGTCTGGACTATTGTAATGCGCTGTATGCTGGACTCAATAAAGGACAGCTGCAGCGCTTACAGGTAGTCCAAAACGCCATAGCCAGATTTGTCCTGGATATTCCCAGACGCTCTTCGGCCACTGCAGCCAGGAAAACGCTGCACTGGCTGCCGGTAGAATATCGTATCCGGTTTAAAGTCCTATGTATGACCTACAGAGCCATCGCCAAAAAGAGCGACACTGGAATAGGATCCATCATCTCCCACTATGTTCCCCGAAGGAACTTGCGCTCCTCTGGGAAACTGCTTCTGGCAGCCCCCCATGTACGAAGAGCCAAATGGGGCGGCAGAGCCTTCTCCACTCTTGCCCCTAAGTGGTGGAACAAACTTCCTCTGGATCTGAGATCTCTCCCGTCCTTACAGAACTTCCGTACTGCCTTAAAAACCCTTCTCTTCCAGCAAGCATATGTGTAGGGTTTCATGTCTTTTTCCTGATCATTCTCTGATCTTTTGCTAGGCGCCTTGATACCTGCGGGTTATTGTTTTGCGCATTATAAATTTTCTTTCAATTCAATTCAATTCAAACATATGTGGCAGGTCTAGGGCACCTATCTGGTCCTCGTTCTTGAATAGGACATTTGTACTCCAGCAGGGTTTTGCCACTAGTTTGGGTAGTTCATTCTGCTTTGTTTTTTACCCAAATAATGTGCTCCCCATGTATATGAAACTGCTGACACTCGCACATTCAGCTTCTGTTACTTCAGACTGGGGGGGCCCATGTGACAATAAACTGGAGCTGTGCAGCACTGTAGTAGATTTAACAGTGAGAAGCCTTCAGCCCCCTTTTCTGCGGCAGAGGATGCAATATATCTAGTAATGTCTGCACCTTCCGCCCTTCTAGGTCCGTGCAAATTAAAGTAGGCAAACTTCTAGAAGCACTGGTTAGGCAGGAGGACTGGCAAACGTTTAAGAAGTGTAGCAAAACGCAGTGTTATCATCTTAGACAGTGCTATCTACCCATCGTCAACAGGGGACGTGTCATCCAGAACTGTACATAACCCTGGATAGCCCAAAGGATGTTGCGCACTGTTAGGTCGATATCTGCAATATAAAATGGACCCCAAGACACATGAGGATGCTTGATGGTCATAGATGCTGGAATGAAGGGGAGAGTGGCGAGTAGGCCCACTGCGGTGCTCCAAGGTTTGTGAATTGTATTGGGAACAACGAACATCCGCCAATTAACTTCCAGGCACGACAGGCTTCTGAAGTAGTCTAGTTACTCAGTGATATCACGTATTTGTGTTTCAGGCGTATTAATAAACAAAACATGAAATCTGCATATAGGGCTATCACTTGGAGGGACCCAACTATATCTTTTCATCCTGTGCTCCATATTTCTAATGTGTTCCGCGAGAGACTCTGTAGACAAAGCAAACGGGACTGGAGATAAAGGGCACCCTTCCACCGTACTCCTCCCCAAAGACCAATCCTTGAGCTACACATGCACCGTTCTACACTCTGGCTATGTGGTACGTGTACAATAACTTAATCCAACTAAGTATTGTTGATACAAATACCCTTTCCACTTCTTCCCTCCTCCCCCACCACCCCCTCAAGACTGCATCAAGGTATGGCCAATGAAATGAGTTAAATGTTTTCTGTAGGTCTAATGCCAGTACTGCAGTCGATGGGTATTCCGTTGGTACTTACGCTAGAACATGGAATAGCTTTTTCCGATATGGGGATGTGCTACACTCTGGCTTAGGTAAGGCTACCATTGTTTCCTCATTATGTTAGGAAGTATTACATCTTTGCTACAGTTGTTATTTAGATCCAGAAGTGTGGGTCCCATACATATCAGGGTTCAATTGCCAAGCCAACTGACCCAGGCATCTGTTTATGCTCACTGTGCATACAGCTTCTCATTTCTATTCCACAGCTATGGTATGTTCAAGTGGCCTCTCGAAACATTAAACAAGATACTAACCCCACTCTCTCCAAGTACTCAGATAGTTGTGAGTTGTCTGCGGTGATGGCTCTTCTTGTAGCTTTTGGTTGAATTTCCTAAAAAGAGCCATACATTTTTCAAGCACTACATCCCCTAGATCGGTACATAGGAATGCCCTTTCTCCCCTAGATTGCTCAGTTTTCAGCAACACTGCCAATAGGGCCACAGGCTTAACGCTGTCTGTATGCATCTTATTTGTGTACTCTCTGTAATCAAGGCTTCAAGGGCATCCCAGCACAGATGCTCACAATTCTCTTTCCCTATCCAATTCATCCTCCTATGAGGACATCAGCACATTTTTCAGCCCCAATTTCCATTTCTAGGTCCCTGGGTCTGTATCGTTAATGGCCTTAGCTCTTTTTATGAACTTGCCCCCTCAGAACCTCATTAAAGACCTCCCATTCTATCCCATGTCACCCACTGTGTCCCCAGTTTCTTTCAAATAATTCCCTACAACCTCTCGCAGTATCGCTCTGGAAGCAGAGTCTTGTAGGGTTGACATTTGTAGGAGCCATGACAGTAGTAAGGTGAGGGGTACAACTCATTTAGGTGTCAGCAATAATGGGTGAGGATCTAAGTTGTCCTTACGTAAATATTCAGTTGTATGTGCTCGTGACAGAGTCTCGCTCTTATGAACTTATCAATGCGGGTGTTTGGCTTACGTCCTGGGGATCACCAGGAGTGTTCCCTTATCCCTGGCTGATATGTTCGCATTATAGTCCTCATCAAGTTTCAATCCATTCCTAATTATCCGCTGCATTTACAATGTTTATCGTGTTGTCCTTTGGGGAGGGTAGGACCTATTCTTTGTAACTTCTGAAACACAAAGTCCCCACCCCATATTGTGAGGGACCGGCTGTAGTTTATCAGTTTATGCTAAACCTTTTGCAAGCGTAGCACCAGTGGAACTTTTGCTGCATATGTGCTAATGAGCCATAAAATGTCACCATCCAAGAGGCCGTCAACCACTGACTATGCCCCTGCAGCATCAATAATTTCTTTCTTTTTCTGGAATGGGACCCCTGCTTTCACTCACTGTGTACCACTTAGTGTGCCTCGCAAACAAAGAGTGCCCAGTTGCAATTATTTTGCCTTTCTACTTGGCCTTCAGTTTTCCTGTCTCGGATTGGCCGATGGGAGTTCCCTGAATGAAAGCTGTATGCACCAGTCTTTGTTTAGTGGTGCTTTACTGGAGACCATACCACGTACAGTGCAGGTCTCTGCCAACGCATTGCCAACAGTTAAGGTCGCCCAAGAGTTAGGCTTAATCTCTAAAAGATCCATCTTCGGCCCATCCTGGTCCGCGCTGTGACACGCGTACCTTATGGGGTTGTGATGTGCACTGGCCTTTATAACATATATTGTCCTCAGAGGGTTTTCCATGCTATATTCAGTGTGTACACATGCTCCTGCATCTACTAACGGCTCTCCAGTGGCTAAGGTTGTGCTTCTTGGCAGCCCTTAGTGGCTGGGGCTGCAGTCATTTTCTTTAAATAACACTCTGATACGGCCATAGCTGCACTTTTCAGGCCCAGAGTGGCTTGGATGCTCCTGCTGATATTGCGAGAAATCAAAAATCTTGGCAGACAATTTTATTAGGCCGAAACTCCTTCAGCCGCACCCTTGGGAGTCTCAATGTTTGCACAAAGGTTTCTTGATGGGTGGTAGCTCCAGGGAGGATCTTTGCAGAGCTACAGATTTCCCCAGTAAATGAAAAAAAACGATAAATACCTATTGGCCCAGACTTTCTTGCTTTCCAGACTAATCCAATGCTTTAGGAATGGACTAATGACAACGTTTTTTAACGCTTCACCTCACAACACTCAATGCATCTCAATGGGGTTGTTTCCTAAGAAAGCACATTTACACAACCATAATAAATTGTGTAACATTTTCTAGTATTAAACAGAAAAAGTTGCTGTATGTGGACTCACTACAGACAAAATCTCTAAGAACAGTTTTGAGATACATTAGGCCTATGTAGAGGTCATTCAAGACCAGAGTGGTAACCTTGGTGTTTGTTTTTTCCCCACAGGCAGAGGGCACACCTGTATACATTTTGAAAGCCTCCTATCCTTGTATTGTGTTAGCTTGTTTCCACCCACCCCCACCCCCACCCCCCTGTGGGGTAATGGGATAGCAACTACATTAATACTTGGAGGGTTCTCACAGTGTACCCTCCCTCAGGAGGTGCATTAACACCCATAAGCTACAGTCAAACCTCATTCTCTGCTGCATTCACACCCATAAGGCACTCCCATACCGCCATAAGCTGCCTTCAGACGCCACTAGTAATGTTAGATCTCCATCTTCCAGAGTATACCGAAAGAAGTCCTTTCATCCCTCCCAGGGTTTAAGTCATCTAGTATGCCTTTCAAATCTTACCTTCTTTGGTTTGGGGACTCCAGCCGGCTTTGATTCTTGGGGTGGGACATTCAAGTTGAAGGTGGTGTGCGAGATCTGCATACATTCTTCTAGGGTCTTCAGGAATGCATTGGTAGTAGACTGAAGTAGTACATCTGTTTCAATTACTTCCTAAAAACAAAACATTCCAAATGTAGCTTTTTACAAGGAGTAAACCACACCCCAAGGATTGTCTGGGCACCCTACAATCGTAGTCAAAAAAACAGACTGAAGAGGACAAAGATAAACAAAATACAGTTGAAAATGAAAGTCATCAACAAATCATCTATACAAATGGCACTAACCTAACGTAACATCTATAGACATAAATTTACTTTAGAAAAACTTAAAATTTCCCCAAATTGCAGACATAAAGAACCAAAAAAAGGCCTTCCAGTTCCCTTCTGAAAATTCTTGGAAAGGCTATGATGCATTAACATCTTGTACAAGACGCAATGAATGCTATTTCCTTCAGATACTGCGAGTGTGCAAATCCCCAATTGAGAAAACCTACCATTTAGCCCATATTAACAACAAACGGTGTAATGGCTGCTTCTGAGCACTATTGTTTCTTGAGAAACATCCAATGAATTTGCTTTTTCAGTTTTCCTAATATTTCAAACCTGGATACTATACTACCAACTCATATCTCTAAGTTTACGGCAAACAGCTAAACAACATCAAACTGAAGTAGAATTGGTCACCCCCCAACATTCAATAGGAAATATACAAAAAGCCTATAGTCGGGAATGACCCTTCCCACCCTGTAGAGTCAGTGAATCGGGGGACTGATCATCCCAGGGAGTGTAAAGAGCAAACTGAAGAGGAACAAGAGAAAGGCAAAAGGTGGTGATAAAGCCAAGGAGAGTGAGGGCAAGCTGCAGTGCTCGGAGGAGGTGATGTGGTTGGAAACATGCTGTCGAAGAAGAGAGACCCATTGAAAGTAGTCTAAGAGAGGGGTCTACAAAACATGTATGTGGAACAACAAAAGGCCCTAATGGGCTGAGACAGATGTCACATCCAGCCACCTTCCATCTTTTTCTTTTGACTGAGTTTGAAGAGACCTTAATCCTAAAGGACCTCCTAAGATGCAGTCCCTTGGGGCACCCTTCGACCAGAGATATTAAACTGAAGTCCCCAATCCCACAATTCCTAGGGGATGTGTTCGACATCATGGTCACAGATTCAAATCCCGGCGAGTCCACTCAGCCTTTCATTCGTTCAAGGTCGATAAAAGGAGTACCACTGAGTTGGGTAACAATAAACATCTGTTACTCAACGGCAGAACACTTTCGGGTAGTTTTGCGCTTTACAAATACGCCTGTTATGTTATGTTGGAGTGCAGTACCTGCCCCCTGGGGTGATTCCAATTGTCCCCCTTGTAAATTAAGCCCAGCAACCTCAGGTAACAGGATTCCATTATTGTGTTCAAATGTTTCATTATTACCAAAACAAGCCTATGGTTACTGTTGGAATATTTGCAAACAGCTCCTCGTATGAAGTGGAGGGTAAGATGGAGGAGGGCGGCTTCCCAACGGGAAACAGCAGGTTCACCTCATTACCCCATCTCATGTTCCCTTCTTGTGTATTTTGCTCCCAACAACAATCTGAGAGGAGGCAGACAACATGTTCTGCCAAAGTTTACCATTGGCCACCTTTATTTACACTCATTTAGCAAAAGTATGAACATATCTACTCTGCCCTTGTGCCATATAGATAAATCCAATATGAGAAACCCAAACAACTTCACCATCACAAAACAACACACACACACACACAACCAAAGAGCTCAACATATATCCTACACTGCGCGTATTTGCCATATAAATGGACTTCAGATTGCTCCAAATGTCCCTTGTCATGATGATACACTTCACATAAACAACTAATAAAACACAGACAAAGCTGAAAAATACCAAACTATTTCAACACAATCCTTTGCCCAATTCTGGTCAATGGGTATTGAGCAGTTGACCTGCATGAGGGATGCATAAGGGGCGCATAAGAAAATAGCAAAAGCCCGAGCTAAACGACTCCCTTCCTAAACTAACACCCCAACAGCTCAGTGACCCTTATAGCACGACCTTCCCAGATACAAAACAAAAGATGATAACCATAACTTATCACATGACCACTCAGACACTGAAGGAAAACCAGGAGCTATACAGACTTCTGAAAGTCTGCTACTAGGCAATAGTAACGACAGGCTGTGCTATATGAATGCCAATACCACTATACACATACAACCTGCACACTGGGACTCATGGGGGGAGTGGAGCGGGTGGGGGTCTGGGTGGTGCTTCAAAGGTGTCCACACAAGAGAAAAGATTCCTACACAATATTGCCTGTAGTGTGGGGAAATTAATGATAAGCTTGTGCTGTTTGAAAGCTACTGCGGCTTCAAATAATGAATTTGATATTAAAAATCAGTGACTGTAAGGGCTGCATCTAAATGATCTCCACTGCATTGTATGGATTAATCAACACAAATGTCTCTTGCGGCTAAAGATTTTACACGGATCCCACTAAACTCACTGTGGGAAGAGGGAGCCCTGCAAACACTGCATGC
This sequence comes from Lissotriton vulgaris, assembly GCF_964263255.1. Lineage (NCBI taxonomy): Eukaryota > Metazoa > Chordata > Amphibia > Caudata > Salamandridae > Lissotriton > Lissotriton vulgaris. The sequence continues at coordinate 1,121,316,414 of NC_141698.1, forward strand.
ATGCAAATAGAACACCTGATCCACCTATAAAAACACACAGGAGGCGGCGAGATACAAGGGCTACATACCGTCAATGCTCTGCTGGGTGGGCTCAGATCATGTGAATTACTGGACAGCGCATGCGACCAATGCGAGCAGGCCTCTCTGCAACGCATGGAAATGTCCAGGCTCTTTACATTGTCCTGATTACGAAGCATTTCACCCATTTCTAAACTTTTTCATGTTGTACATGATAAGGAATATAGGCCTAAAGAGATGACGTAATTGTACTAGAATAAAGTCTGGGAGGAATTTTGTGTTACTATTTTATAGGGAAATTAGAGAAGATGACACGATTACACAAGTTTGCATAATTCTGAGTAAATTGATGCATAATTGCTACCGCAAGATCACAGGAACGACAAAGTTAGCAAATCTAAGCGGCTGCTGCGGTTTGTGTTTTGTTGTATTTACCAACATTTTCTTAGCGCAAAATTCATCCTCTTGTCCATTTAGGGCGCAAGGGTGCAAAGTACTAAATGCTGGGTTAGGCGCCTCATGTTATTCTGCATAATCGTGCAATCATTTTGCATAATTACGCAAGTTATGATCACCCCTAGATATAATCTTACAATTTTTGTCAAGGGGGGAAGCAAATAATAGAACCTGTATTTCCTCGATGTGCAGGGAGCAACTCACTACAGGCAACTTGTAAGCTTAACCACGAGGGCAGTGCACAGATCAGCTACTACACTGCATCTTACCGTAGCCACTAGGACAAACCTCAGCCAGCCACTAGAGCGGAGTTCAGGCACAGCCAACTTGTCCCCCAATAAACGTCACCTGTGCCGGAGGATCTGCGCTTGTGCAGGGTGCAGCAGACGAGGCTTTGATTTTATTGAGCTGCTGAATGAGGAGATCACAGCGCAGCCGCAGTTCAGACATTTTCTCCTTCAATGCTGAGATGTGATCACCAAACTCTAGAAAACATTGAAAAAAATATACAAAGTTACAAATATATAATAGGCAGTCAGTTGTAGGTATGCTCACAATTTTAACAATTTATCATTTACAGATTAAACAAAAATGAATTGATTTGTACATGCTTACCTGTTTTTGTGGCTTATGTAAAGAGTCAGTGTGTGTGTGTGTGTGTGTGTTCTGAACAGTGAGCGACAAAGAACCTTCTTGCGGTTAGTATAGGTGTGTGTCCAGTGGAGGTCCCTCTCCTGCTGTCAGTGTGTGTGTGTTCCCACAGTGAGCGACAAAGAACCTTCTTGCGGTTAGTATAGGTGTGTGTTCAGTGGTGGCCCTCTCTTCCTGTCAGTGTGTGTGTTCTGAACAGTGAGCGACAAAGAACCTTCTTACGGTTAGTATAGGTGTGTGTCCAGTGGAGGTCCCTCTCTTGCTGTCAGTGTGTGTGTTCTGAACAGTGAGCGACAAAGAACCTTCTTGCGGTTAGTATAGGTGTGTGTTCAGTGGAGGTCCCTCTCCTGCTGTCAGTGTGTGTGTTCTGAACAGTGAGCGACAAAGAACCTTCTTGCGGTTGGTATAGGTGTGTGTCCAGTGGAGGTCCCTCTCTTGCTGTCAGTGTGTGTGTTCTGAACAGTGAGCGACAAAGAACCTTCTTGCGGTTAGTATAGGTGTGTGTCCAGTGGAGGTCCCTCTCCTGCTGTCAGTGTGTGTGTGTTCCCACAGTGAGCGACAAAGAACCTTCTTGCCGTTAGAATAGGTGTGTGTCCAGTGGAGGTCCCTCTCTTGCTGTCAGTGTGTGTGTTCTGAACAGTGAGCGACAAAGAACCTTCTTGCGGTTAGTATAGGTGTGTGTCCAGTGAAAGTCCCTCTCTTACTGTCGTGTGTGTGTTCTGAACAGTGAGCGACAAAGAACCTTCTTGCGGTTAGTATAGGTGTGTGTTCAGTGGAGGCCCCTCTCCTGCTGTCAGTGTGTGTGTGTTCCCACAGTGAGCGACAAAGAACCTTCTTGCGGTTAGTATAGGTGTGTGTCCAGTGGAGGTCCCTCTCCTGCTGTCAGTGTGTGTGTGTTCCCACAGTGAGCGACAAAGAACCTTCTTGCGGTTAGTATAGGTGTGTGTTCAGTGGAGGCCCCTCTCTTCCTGTCAGTGTGTGTGTTCTGAACAGTGAGCGACAAAGAACCTTCTTGCGGTTAGTATAGGTGTGTGTCCAGTGGAGGTCCCTCTCTTGCTGTCAGTGTGTGTGTTCTGAACAGTGAGCGACAAAGAACCTTCTTGCGGTTAGTATAGGTGTGTGTCCAGTGGAGGTCCCTCTCCTGCTGTCAGTGTGTGTGTGTTCCCACAGTGAGCGACAAAGAACCTTCTTGCCGTTAGAATAGGTGTGTGTCCAGTGGAGGTCCCTCTCTTGCTGTCAGTGTGTGTTCTGAACAGTGAGCGACAAAGAACCTTCTTGCGGTTAGTATAGGTGTGTGTCCAGTGGAGGTCCCTCTCTTACTGTCAGTGTGTGTGTTCTGAACAGTGAGCGACAAAGAACCTTCTTGCGGTTAGTATAGGTGTGTGTTCAGTGGAGGCCCCTCTCTTACTGTCAGTGTGTGTGTTCTGAACAGTGAGCGACAAAGAACCTTCTTGCGGTTAGTATAGGTGTGTGTCCAGTGAAAGTCCCTCTCTTACTGTCGTGTGTGTGTTCTGAACAGTGAGCGACAAAGAACCTTCTTGCGGTTAGTATAGGTGTGTGTCCAGTGGAGGTCCCTCTCTTGCTGTCAGTGTGTGTGTGTTCCCATAGTGAGCGACAAATAACCTTCTTGCGGTTAGAATAGGTGTGTGTTCAGTGGAGGCCCCTCTCTTCCTGTCAGTGTGTGTGTGTTCCCACAGTGAGCGACAAATAACCTTCTTGCGGTTAGTATAGGTGTGTGTTCAGTGGAGGCCTCTCTCTTCCTGTCAGTGTGTGTGTGTTCCCACAGTGAGCGACAAATAACCTTCTTGCGGTTAGTATAGGTGTGTGTTTAGTGGAGACACCTCTCTTCCTGTCAGTAAGTTTCTATTGCAGGTGAGAAGCGGAGAAAGTTATTGACCTTTGGTAACACTCTTTATGGTGGGTATCCAAACTGCAAGTGTGTCACCTTTTGAATCCTCCCAGACTGGATCTGGAAACCTTGCAAGAGCAGACTGTACTAGTGGGTGCTGCACCATGTACGCACCATCTCCGGATGTGAAGACCAGGAGCCACGTATAGGTGCCACCCCTGCGTGCTACATTCAGTTTATCACCATATTTTATACGCCCTAAGATGAGGGGCGACTAGGAATAGAGGGGTGAATATAGGTTGTGACCCTCTAAATACAAAATGTCTGCTCCAGAAAATGGGGAGAAGAGTGGGTGGTCTGGAATTTGCAGTCAAAGCATCCACCAGAAAGAGTGTTACCGAAAGTAAGTAGCTTTTCTTCTGAAAAATACTTCTAATCATGGATTCCTCATCTTTTGTAGAGACGGTTTGAAAAGTGGATTTTACACCAGGAAGTCTTGAAGGACCAAGTGGGCAAAACAACCCTGGTGCAGACCAGAGAATTGATAGAGTAATGCCCTGTGAACAGATGATCATGTAGCAGTCCGGAAGATGTTCAACACTGGATCACCCCTAGCTAAGATTATAGTGGGGGCCTGGTGGAATGTCCCTCCAGAGGTCTTTTGATCTAAAGAACGGTACAGCTTGAGAGTGAGGACAATCCACCTTGACAAGGTCCACTCTCGGACGGCCTTTCTATTTTCTTTGTACTGGTGAACCTAATAAAAAGTTGATCCTTCAGATACTGCTTCCTAGTGCCATCAATATAGAAACTAAGGGGTGCAGCAGAAGGAAAAACAAGAACGAGAGTGACTGGTGATCCCACATGAAACAGCATGATCACTTTTGGAAGAAAGGACACCAGAGCTTGAAGCACCGATCTGTCAGATAAGAATGTGGTATATGGAGGCTGAGCTTATAATGCCTGCCGCTGCTTATGCATCACGCAGCGGTGACTGTGATAAGAAAGATGGTGTTAAGAGTCAGCAACCTTAGGATACAATTGTGCATGACCCAAAAAGGTGTACACATCAAAGAAGTAAGAAACAAATTAAGGTCCCACTGCAGCATAACAAAAGGTTTAGGTGGAAATATACAAGACCTTTCAGAAAATGCATCCCAAAGTGTGATTTGAACAAACAGGGCTGATCAGGCCAAGGCACAAAGTTCAACTGAGCCAAAATGTAACCCTTAACAGTGCCCAAAGTAAGACTTTGCTTGGCCAATGACAAAAGAAACAAGAGTAAATAAGACAACTTCGCTGGAGGAGCATCAATACATCAGTCCTCACAACGGATACCAAACTTAGCCCAATGACCCGAGTAGATGTACTTAGTTGAAGGGCGGTGAGCCGCCATTATTACATCCAGCAAATCAAACCTGTTGCTCCCAATCTTCACCCATGGAAGCATAGATTATGAAGGTATGGAGGAGGAACCCTGCTCTGTTGCGTGGTCAACAGGATATCCTGAAGAGGGAGCCGAAGTGTAGGGCACAGGCTGAGGTTCAGAAGCTCGAAATGCAGACCCTGCATGGCCACAAAGGTTTATCGCTGGTTTATAAGCGGTGCTCTATCCATCTTGACTTTCTTCAGATCTTGTGAGATCATTGGCAGATGCGGAAATGATTCAATGAACCCCATGCCACAGCAAAGGCGGAACGCATTTCTGAAAGAACTTTGGAGAGGAAACTCCATGACACAGAAGACATAACCATGTGTCTTACCCAAGGTACCGAACAGGACTACCCTGGGCACGCTCCATGCGGTGAAAATGCACTGCACCACATCCAGATGCAGGCACCACTGGCAATCTGAAAGAAGATGCTGATCGAGTTTGTCTGTTCTGATATTGAGGGGAACCCCCACCCCCCAGGCTGCTGGCTGTTAAGGAAATCCTGTAAGTGATCAGCTACCGGCACCATAGACGGAGAGCTTCCAGATATAGCAATTGGAAGGCCACACTGCCCTTTTAGGCAGTATCAACATGGTGATCATTTTGTTAATCAGGAACTGAACAGGCTTGGGAAACAGTACTATTGTCTGGCTCAATGAAGGACGAATACAAGGCGTTAGACCAAGTCACAGTAATGCAATCAGTCACTGCCAGGAAGCAAGGTCTCCTGTTGTAAGAGTTCCATTAACAGATTGAGGTCAGTGTCAACAGTAAGAAGATGAGAGTCCAGAACTTTCATGATCCTCCGAAACCATCACTGCAAAAGGGGCGCTCTTCCTCTATGGAGGACCCATGCGAGAGTGAAGGCCAGTCACAGGTGCAGTGTCCTTACCTCCAGTAATTTGCAACTACTCCTAGAGGCATTCATCTGTGCAGTGAGACGGGAGAAGCGAATCCACCTCCTCATCGGTGTTCCTGTCCTGGGGGCTCGATTTAAGACCTGGCCGGCATCGGAGGTGAAAAAGGCCTGCTGCCATCGAAAGTAACAACGTTATAAGGGACGGCTTCGGAGTCCTAAAACAGCACAGGCTGAGCCTTAGATATCTCGTACCAAGACACAGGTCAAGAACATGCCATGGTCAGATCCAGCACCAGAATCTGTGCAGTTAGTTAGCTGTGCCTCTGGTGCCAGGGTAGACATTGGAGTGGGAACCTCTGACACAGCTCGCAGCAAAGCACTCGAGGTGGGGGCCAGTGCTAGCAGGAGGCCAGAGACTAGGCACGGTCTGATGGTCCTGGAGAGGGATGCCTGTCTGGAGCTCCTAATGGATCAATGGGACCAAAGGGTATGCCGAAGGGAACAAGAACAGCTCTGAACCACTGCACTATGGTCACATTAGCGGCATTTATTTGCTATGGCGACAACCAAGGCCCAGGAAACTCAGGGCTCGTTGGCTCCAAGATGGAAACTGTGCCAGTGTCTGAAGATGCAGCCAGAGTTGGGCCATAGGACCACCTGTTGCACAACCTCGCTCTATATCAGGAGCAGTGGGAAGAGGGCAAAACCCCACTTGGATTTCTTAAGCTTCCTTTGTGACTTGCCCCTTGACTTCAATTTAGACATATCTTATGACGGGGACCGCGAGTGACCTCTGGACGTTAAAAGGTCAGCATCTCTACTTATGCTCCATGGAAGAGTCTGGTTTTGTGCTCCAAGAAGGCCTTCAGGTGCTTCAGGGAGCATTTGTCTCATGACAATTCCCCAGGATGCTGTCGATTTTTCTTAATTTAGAAGTTGGTAGGAACTGAGAAAAGGTGGAAGCAGAGCTCTGGATCCATGTCATAGCTTGTGGAAGAAGAGGAACAGACATGAGTGCAAAGGCCCTCCACTCAAAAGGAGGGGCATTCCTAAACCAATATGACAAAGCCACCCTTTGGAGTCACCTACTTGCATTACAAATTATACCCCAGCTGCCTTCTGAAAAGGGTCAACATTCTCTCCAGTTTCCTGGGATCCATCTCTTGCCCCATGACCCTGTGATTTACCAGGAGAGGACAGTGTTCCAGGCATTCTTCCCTGCAGTGCCTCTGCCCCTAATCTTTATCCATTATTTCACTTTGGCCCACTTTCTGGTTACTGATAAGGCACCCACTTTGGAGCGTTTTGTAGGAAAAAGATTAAAGAAAAAATGTAAAACACATGTGGCAGAAAGTTGGCATCCTATAAACAGGATAAGCAGAGAGCCCAAGAATGGAACAGGCACAGCATCTAAGCGCTATTCTCCACTGTTGGTAAGAAGATTGCGGAACAATCGTGAAGATGGGGAGAACATTATGCCTCCGTGTACTTAAAGCTTCAAACACAACCCCCACAGTTACAAAAAGCTGCATCACCCATGGCGTATTTGGGCTTCATGTGTGTAGGAAAGAGGGAGGCTTGCATGTGGGTCCAGAATTACAATTCATAGCCTAAAGATTATTGAGCGCAGAATAGACTCAAGATATGCTTTAAATAAAAATGAAGCTATGCTGGTGCGGTTCTTGCTTGTGCTGGTGTGCCTGGCCGCTTACCTGTCTCTTTCTTGGTGCGGATGTCAGCTAAGCATGCTTTGGCAGAGCCCAGTGCCACCAGCCACCTTTGCCGCTCAGAGGCGCTGTGGGTACGCAGGTAGAAGCGCTGCTGTCCGGGAATGACCAGGTCCATCCGGGTGCTGTCTGTGGGGTGAACTGGAGAGCAGAGGGTAAGTGCTACAGCACAGTGACAGACATACCTATACAAATGTCCTCATTCAAAAGATCAAAGTGAGCGGTCAAATGTTGGTACAATATTGAGCATGCTAGAAATTGGATTGAAATGCCACACAGTGCTGGTGGACCTCAGAAGGGTGACTAGTAACAGGCATGCAGTTAATACCAGAGCACTATGTGCAGCCCGGCAATCAAGAGTTTTCTAAACAAAATGGAGAAACAGGACTGCCCACAGAGCAGAAGAAGGAGGATCGGCTGCACCCACTGCGCAAATGAAGGAGGGCAACAGTGTGTGCCAATGAAATACTGAACCACCCCAGGCCTGTTTGAAGAGTCCTCACTTCAAGGCGGTAGCGGGCCGGTTCTAGGATTTATGGGGCCCAGGGCCGAAAGGGAATGTGCGAGGCCCCTCTAATTTGCATAAGTGACACCTTCTGGGCTCGGGAAGCTTCTTTGTGAAGACTCCTCCTGGGCTGCAACTCCCCTCTCTGCCATCTACAAGAACCTCTTTTACAGCCCCTATGGGACTGAAGGCGAGCAAATTGCTTGGGAGCTGAGAGTTGAACCTGTGGGGCGCTGAAGTGAAGGACAATGGGCATCCTGCGAAGTCTCTGAATGGGCAGCCTGAGAGGTGGCCGTATTGGAGGACAAAAGGGAAAAATATGTCTCCTTGCAACTGGAACACCATCCCCAAGAGGCCCAAGGACCCCCCCTTCTCACAGGTCCAATTGCAAAGAGACACATTTCTTTCAAGTTAATCAGCAAGAGTACAAGAGGTTTGGTGGTGTGTTAAACTGTTGCGGGCCCAGTGCTAGCAAGCTGAGTGCGAAGCCCTGGGCAGCTGTCCACACTGCGCATGCCTAGCGCCGGCCCTGGCTAGGAGTGGCCAGTGCTAGGCGGAAAGGAACAGAATAGTTTGTATATGCATGAAAGAGAGGAGTTTGGCAGTGTGAGCAGAATGTCCACGATTTTACGCATTTAAACGTTGGCAATATGTTTAACCCAATAGTCACACAATATGAATTATGGAGATGGCCTATTCCTTCATTTCACACCCCTGGCTGCTTTCCAAATGGCTCTGATAACATCTGGTAGACAAACAGATGTTCTTTCACAACTCTCAATCCAAGTACCTTAGCTAGGTTCAGAGGCAGGCTCACGATGAGCTTCATTCACAAACTTTCACTCATATGTCTGAGGGGAGCAGCCTACTGCAGCTCACACTATCCAGCTCAAAATCTGATCTTGCACAGCCCAGGGTGCTAGAGCCAAAAGAAAGAGATCCTGTCTTCTTGGCTGTCGGCAGAGATGATGCTTTAAGTAACTGGGATGGGTCAACAGCAGCCGGCCCCAATTCAACCACCCCCTTGCAGGACCTCTGTAACAATCTCTCTCAATTCTTCAGCAGCAAAATCACCCCCATTTACAACAACTTCAACCCACAACCGGACCCGACAGACTTGGTCAAACGCTTCCAGATCTGATCCACAGAACCAACGCTAATCACATGACCCATCATCACCCCAGAAGGAACTGCTGCCACCACATAACAATATGAAAAAACAACAATTGATGGACAGAATGCAGAAAAATGTCATACATTCACCCCAGTACAGAGATCTGTGCCTAAATCCATCGTTTTTTTGCACTCCACACCACCCCAATTCAGACATGGCCATATGCAAATCAGCCTTGACCCTCTGCCTCATGGGAACAGTCCAGCCCGAACTGCCAAGCCAGGTCTTTACTGGACCGGAATCAAGCATCCTAGGACCGGTTTCTGGCTATCAGCCGTCTTCAGCCTGGATAGCTTGACTCCAGTGATGTGGAGAGCCTGGGACTCACGGCTGAGCATACCCATCCCACTCGGGGTGACAAATGCAAAAACAACAATTGATGGACAGAATGCAGAACAATGTCATACATTCACCCCAGTATAGAGATCTGGGCCTAAATCCATCGTTTTTTTGCACTCCACACCACCCCAGTTCAGACATGGCCATATGCAAATCAGCCTTGACCCTGTGCTTCATGTGCCCTTTTGTACCGCTTTGTTCGCCATTAGTGTGGCAGGGTATGCTCAGACGTGAGTCCCTTGCTCACTTTGCCACTGGATTCAAGCAAGCCTGGCTGAAGACGGCTGCAATGCCAGAAACTGGTCCTAGGAAGCTTCTTTCCGGTCCAGGGAAGGCATGGTTTGGCAGTTCGGGCTGGACTGTTCCCATGAGGCACAGGGTCGACTGATTTGCATATGGCCATGTCTGAACTGGGGTGGCAGAGTGGGCTAAAGAACGGTGATGGATTAAACCCAGATCTTTTGACTGGGTGTGAGTGTTTGATTGGTTCAGATGTTCTGTCCATCACCACCCCCTTTTGTACCACCACATAACAATAGGCATTTATAGGGCGCGCAGCTACTCCTGAAGGAGTGTCTTGGCGCTAGCAGGAGGACCACCCCAAAAACTGGCTAGCAGCCTTGAGCATCGGCCGAAGCATTAAACAGATGGGTCTTCAGACCTTTCCTAAAGATCCTTTCCAAAGGTGCAAACCGAAGAATTGCCGGAAGCAAATTCATAAGTTTTGCCGTAAGAAAAGTAAAGGATCTCCCACTGCGCCTAGCCCTATTGACCCTTGGGATATGCAGGAGCTTCAGTAAATTAGACCTCAGGGATCTACCCCGACAGTAAGCCTCAAGTCTGCATTTCAAATACAGAGGTCCCTTAAGCTTCAAAGCTCTGTAGGCAAAGATTAAAGCCTTGAATTTGTTGCGACTGATTACAGAAAGCAAGTGCAGCTGACGGAGATGAGCAGAAACTGACTGACATATCGGGAGCCCGAGAATGAGGTGTGCGGCTGCATTTTGGATAATCTACAACCGTTGCAGTAGGTAAGCTGGCAAGCCCAGATAAATACGATAAATACTGTTGGCGTAGTCACATTTTGAGGTAACTAGGGCATGGACAATGGTCTTTTGGGACGCCACAGGAACCATATGCGACATCTTTCGCAGGGACTTCAAAGTAGCAAAGCAGCCAGCCGAGACCGGTTTGACCTCCGGTTCAAAAGACAAAGTGGAATCCAACTTGATGCTTAGGTTTCTTACACAGGAAGAGGGGGTGGAAGGAACCCCCAGCTCGGGCAGAGTCCAGCTGAGAGAATCAGGGGTATTTGCTTGTGATGAAAAAAAACGGAATTTCGGTTTTACTGGAATTTAGTTTGAGTCAGCTTTCGCCCATCCAGGACCCACTGTTTTTAACAGTTTTTGAAAAAATGGAGGTGTCAAATGCCTCGTCCTGGAAGGGCAGAAGAAGCTGTGTGTCATCAGCATAAGAAATCACTTACAGACCCTATGATTCAACCAACTTAGTCAAGGGTTCTATCCACTGAGGGGCCCCATTGGATCCCTGTCCTCATCCGACCCCTACCCCCACCACGCCTACTCCAGAGGACTGCAAACAATCAACACTATGCTCACACTCATCATTAATGCCTTCCCCGCTTCTGCAACCTTTCCAGGCACTTGGAAACACGCAATTGTCCTCCCTTTGCTGAAGAAACAATCTGTGGACATTCGCCGACAACAGACCTATCTTCCTGCTACCATTCCCAACCAAGGTCTTCGATAAACTCATCAACAGCGCCGCACCTACCTCAACAACCACATATTCCTCAACACCACTCAGTTTGTTTTAGACCCCACCACAAAATGGATACCACACTCATTGCCGTCACGAATGACATCCGCATGACTCTGGACGGTGGAGACACAGCAACTCTCATCCTCTAGGACCTCTCCACAGCGTGTAACATTGGCTCCCACTCCATCCGACGCCTACACGACATTGGAGTCCAACGACACACACTCAGCTGGATCGGTTCCTTTCTGACTGGAAGGACCCAGTCAGTCAGCCTGGCACCACCGGGCACCTCAGATGCCCATGACCTCATATACAAAGTTCTGCAAGGATCATCTCTGAGCCAGACTTTGTTCAATGTATTCAAAATCCCTCTAGCCAGCATCATCAGCTCTTACAATCAATATCCTCTCCGACGCTGAAAACATGCATCTTATTCTCTCCTTCAAAAAGCAAGACGCACAGTACCTATATCAAGTTCAATGCCTGCAGGACTGAAATTACCCACTGGATGCAGACCAATTGTCTGGAGCTTAACACTAACAAGACCGAATTTGAAACTTCAAGAAGAGCATTTCAACGTGGGACTCCACCACCCATGCAAAGAACCTCAGGATCTGCATCAATGGCAAACTTGACATGACCACCCAGTCCAATGCCTCATCCTTCCATACCTTGAAGATGCGGAGGAAAATGTTCAAATGACTCCCAGTCAGCACCCGGAAAACGGTCACACACGCCCTAGTCACAAGCAAGCTTGACTATGGAACACCCTCCATGCCGTTATCAACTAAAAACTCACCAGAATGCTGCAGACCATTCGGAACTCAGCCGCCAGAATCACCCTCAACCTCTAATGCCACTGTGAGAAGTTAGCCTGGCATAAGATGTCCACTAGTTCTAGTGGCACCTTGCACCAGTCTAATCGACCATTATTGATGGTGGTTGTAAAGTCAACCTTATAGACAAGCTATCCTAGTGGTAGCATGGACCAGCAGTGTTAGGCTAAACTCCAAAGAGCATGTGAAGCGGTTTGTTTTACCAATTGTAATCCCTTAAATACCAAATGAAAGGACACCACACAAGGTATATCAATACTAATATATTAAAGAGAGAGCCCAAGCCTTTGATGCAGGTAATCTCAGGAACCACAGTAACAATCACAACACCCAATAAAGCATTAGAAAGGGCAGTTGCAGCAGAAGGACATAGGCTATGCAGACGCCCACCATATACATTTAAAAGGTAAAAGAACCGTGCCAGCAAAGTAGTCCCTTGTGGGCGTGTCTGCGTTGTGCTGTGGGCGTGTGCTGGGGGGCGTGACAAAACGCTGGGGGCGTGTGGTACGTTCCGCCCTTCATGCCATGTCTCATATTGTGTGCTAATCCCACCTTGCTCCCTTTAAATACCCCTGCACCCCATAATCATAACCCACCCTTACTCCTTAAAATACCCCAACATCCTTAAACACTAACCCATCTTAACCCTATAAATATACCCTGTACCCCAAAACCCAAACCTATCCCTAAACCCTAAAAATACCCCTGTACCCCAAAACCCAAACATAGCCCTGAACCCTATAAATACCCCTGTACCTCAAAACCCAAACCTACCCCTGAACCCTAAAAATACCACTGTACCCCAAACCTACCTATGAACCCTAAAATACCGCTGTACCCCAAAACCCAAACATAGCCCTGAACCCTTAAAATACCCCTGAACCCTAAAAATACCCATGTACCCCAAAACCCAGACCTAGCCCTGAACCCTAAAAATAACCCTGTACCCCAAAACCCAAACCCACCCGTGAACCCTAAAATACCCCTGTACCCCAAAACCCAAACCTAGCCCTGGACCCTAAAAATAACCCTATACCCCAAAACCCAAACCTACCCCTGAACCCTAAAATACCCCTGTACCCCAAAACCCAAACCTAGCCCTGGACCCTAAAAATACCCCTTTACCCCAAAACCCAAACCTAGCCCTGAACCCTTAAAATACCCCTGTACCCCAAAACCCAAACCTAGCCCTGGACCCTAAAAATACCCCTATACCCCAAAACCCAAACCTAGCCCTGAACCCTAAAAATACCCCTGTACCCCAAAACCCATAAATATCCCTAAAACTACCCCTGTACCCCATAACCCGAAACTATATCTGAACCCTTAAAATACCCAAACACCCAAAACATATACCTCAGTACCCCAAAACATATACCCCTATACCCATACTCACCTTATCCAAACATAAAAATAAAACATGCTTTTACCATTCATGCATTTACAACGAATTTCGTTGTAAATGTATGCCTGGTAAAAGCATATAAAATGTAATGACATGCGTTATAATGGCATTGCGGAGTCATGGTACTTTCATAATGAAAGTATGTGGAGTGATGGTATGCGGAAAGAAAGTTGCGGAATAATGGGTGTTTACCCTCCCCCGGTAAGTATATTGGTGGCACGGCGGCCCACATCTCCAGCAACATACTCATATTTTTTCACCACCCATTTGAAAAATGCACAGGTCTCTCTCATTGATGGCCAGCACCGACATACACTTTTAGACACACCTCCCGCCACAAGTTCTAGAATTGCGAACTTTAGAGCTGAGGAGCTACGTTCGAATCTCGGCATCAGCTCAACATCCTGTGATTCCAGGCAAATCGCTTTGTCTCCCCGTGCCTACCACAAATGAATGTGTTCTTCTGTAATGTAAATTGTGCTCATGCCATGTTGTCAAGTTTGCGCTATATAATATTGCAAGGAAAAATAAAGTAGGGAAACTCGAGTTCACACACTACTGAACGTGCACTCTTAAGTGCATCAGCAGTGCACTGTGAATCGGAGCGTTTCACAGGCCTGTCACAGATAAGAAATGCTAAAACAAAATCCTACAAAACAATCTACTACTGGCCGGCAGCAATTCATACCCGGACAACGTCGGGACGGGCTGCTAGTATCAAATATATATGTATTTATTCTAAACACAACCCCTCTGCACTATTTCTGAGGTCAGAGGTAAAAATACAATACAAGTCACACAATTAATATACGATAAGTTGCACAGTATACGTTATGCCCGAGGGGCCTCACAAACCATATACTAAAATAGTGGTATAAGAACCACAAGAGAATTAGAAAGCAGGCCTGGGGCCTATGGAATTGCTGGGGCTACTCTAATCAAACAAAGGTTAGGAAGTAGGAGGCCCATGGGAGACGCGTGCAGTGTCTAAACACAGACGCGGGTTCCCATTGGCATTCTATGGAGTTCGTAAAAGTTACAAAGTTACAGTTTAAGGACACTTCCAGATGGACTAGGATGGAACCCTTATAAACGAGGACACTTCGAGAGTCACGGGAGCACCTGAGTACTCGTGTTACCTCACCCAGTGAAGCCGGGTGCATAGGTGTCTTTTCGTGTCGGGTTTCGTCGTCGTTTTCTATGGAGAGCTGCAAAGAAGTGCTGCAGGTGACCAGAGGAAAGGTGTCCGGTTGGATCGAAGATCTGAAGAACCTGAAAGCAGAAGGGACAGAGTCTGGGTCACTAGCCAGTGACCAGGAAGGAAGCAGGCGATGTCGGGTGATTTCAGGTGAAGTAGTTGAACTTGCATCTTCAGCCACAAGGTCCAGGAGGCATAGACTATGACCAGGCATTGGATTCGAGCTGTCCCACGATGGATCTAGTTGACTGCGGTGTCGGTATCCGGATTGGACCCAACAAGCCTTGGCAACCGTAACCCACGCAGGATGTCAAGATTGGCTCTGTTGCAGACCAGCAAGGTCTGTGGTGCTTCTCCTTTGCAGGGAAGCTGGAGCAAGCCTGGAGCAACCAGGAAAGCAAGTTTGTTGTAAAGAAAGGTCTTCAGGGGGCTCACTAGCCAACGGGCAAGGAACCGGGGAGACGCGTCGAGCTCAAATGCAAAAGCGGGCCCACGGAACACTCGCGGAGTGTGGGGGCCTGGGCTTCGGGGCAAATGGTGCTCGGGGCTGGGACTTTAAGCACCCCAAAGCACATCTTCGAGATACCTTGTTGAAGGAGTGCAGCTTGCAAAATGCAGGATGTCCAGGAGTTCCGGTCCCACGTCTTTCGTGTCCGCCACATGTCTCAGCTTTGCTGTGGGTGTGGGTCGGTGTCAGAGATGTCTGGAAGTCCGTGTCCTGTGTTGCAGATTCTTCGGGATCCGGCGGGAGCCTCAAAAATGCAGACCGGCAAAGTTGCTGTTGGTGCCTCCCGTTTGAACAGGGTGGTCACTCCTTGACCACAAGGGAGATGTCTTCCGTCTTCCAGTTGAAATGGAATGTCAAAGGTCCAGGATTCTGTATCAAAGTTTCATCCAGGGTAATCTAAAGTCCTAGGGACACAGCTCCTATACTTATACTAAGGTTGAGGGCTGGACTACCTGGCTAGGTCCCTCCTATGGGTGGACCTGAGCAAGGGGTGGTTACACCCCCTTCCCTTTGTCCAGTTTCACGCCAGAGCTGGGGCTGAGTGCCCCAGCAACTGGGTTGAAACGGGCTATGCATAGAGCACCTTGTGTGCCCCAGACAGTGTCTGGAAAAGCATCTTTCCATTCAACCCAACCTGCCCCAATACACTACAAGCCTGTCTGGGGAGGTGCTGGCACCTCCCTGGACAGGAAACCTATTTTCCAGGCCTCCCCTGCCGGAGTTTCGTCCAGCAGCAGGAGGTCAGACTTGTGTCTGTGGCAGCAGCATCCATTTTGTGATGCTGAGGCTCTGTTTAACTTTAACCAGGTAAACCTGTAACTACATGTCTTCTCCCTCTAGAAGGGTGGAATGCTACCCCGCCGCCAGGACTGGCGGCGGGGGTAGTATTCCAAAGTGTTTGACACCTTACACATCATGTTTTGATAAAGTCAAACCAAAGTTAGCATTAACTGCGAGGATTATAATGCACTTTAGAGTATATGGTATGGCTATATCATAGAACAGCTATAAGGAGATGGTTCCGAAAGCTGCAGAGGGGCTCAGCTCATGCTAGGGCACCCTCTCACATAAAACCAAGCACTCTGCCTCCAAGATTGTTAAGGCCTGCCATAGGAGTGACTTATAGGTGTATATATAGATATAGGTATACTATATCTAAGTAAGGGGTGATTACACCACCTTACCCAAGCTAAGTGATCAGCCTGTGGTGTCAGTTTGGAAGGCAATCCAGGGGTGGCACAATACATGCTGCAGCCCCTGGTAGGCCTAAGGTGCACCTATGCCCTGGGTACCTATGGTACACTATACAGGGGTTCACAAGGGGGACCCACTAACCAATCTGGTATGTACCTAAAGTACATGGTATCAATTTAGAGAGAGAACAGCTGGGCTGCGAGTCTGATTAGCAGGCCCACAGCCACACTAAAGTCGAAAAAACCAGAGAATCACAGCAAAAAGTGGGTGTAACCATAGGAAGCAGACCCTACTCTCCTAAAGCCACATTCAAATCACACCACAGCAGAAGGGGCTCCAATGGCTCACCATACACAAACAAGCGTAATTCAAACTACTCCCACACAAACGCACGTTTTTGAGGCACTACATAACACTGGTCAGCATAACTCAACAATTGCAACTCAGTTACAGGATACCCTTCCGGTTGATAGCGAGCTCTACAAAATCTACATAACAAAACATGGGTGTTGCACACAGACCACTAATGTACTCCTGACGGTCACTGTTAGCCCAGGAGAAACAAGAACAGAAACAAACTAGAATATATCATGCCTAGAACAGACAGTACCATAGATCTAGATTCTATGAGCATTGCTTCACACATCTGAGGACACTGCTCAGTGCCTCCTCCATTCAACATTTGAGGTGGCCTTCCCCCAATGAGGGTGCCCTCCTTTTGATCCTCCATCCATTCGTCTGCCTTGGGCTTATCATTCTCAGTGTTGCCCATCCACTCTGGCTTCTGGGTTCTCCTGCTCAGAGTTCTCCATCAATTCCCCCACATGTGGTGCCCTGTTCTGTAACCCCATACCGTACCCCCATACCATTACCCCCATTTGGAGGTGGAGTGATCAGGGTCCGCTTCCATCTCTCCGCTTAGGATCACCTGCTCAGGGTCCCACTTCCATCCCTCCACTTTGGATCAACTGCTGAGGGTCCGCTTCCATCCCTCCGCTTAGGATCACCTGCTCAAGGTCCTTGTTGTATTCTCTATACTTATGTTTTACTGTATCCCTTTAAGTCTTACATTCCATTTCCCTGATGTCACTTTCCATTCTGTTCTGCCTTGTCAGTTAGCTCCCTGCTTTCTGATGGGATCACCAGTTATTCTCTGTGGTGCATAATAAATGCCTTATATTTAATTAATAGCCTTATATCTTCATTTACATCACATGGCGACGATGAGCAGAGCGAGCTAAACAACCACAGAGGGAGAAGAACTCCACTGGTGAGAAAAGAACCACGCAATTATTTCAAAACTTGACAACAGAGGAAAAAAACGTCATACTGAGAAGAAAAGAAATTTAAAAGAAAAGGAAAGAAAAACACCTTTTGGAAAATTACATCTTCTTCATGGGAAAATTCAAATAAAGAACTGCATCTTCTTCATGAGAAAATTCAGATAAAGAAAGAGACATTCTTTGGGAAAAGAAAAACCATAAAGATCAAAGAAATCGACATATACCAACTGATTCAAACTATTGGTGAGTTCAAGAGACTTATAATATATTTCGAGTTTGTTTGTGTTCCTTGCAAGTAGTGGACAATCGTCGTTTGAATCCTCAATTTAGTTGAGGCAGAGCGGAGTATAACTGTTGTAGTGCCTATTTCCCTTTGGACTGCCTAGTGGTTGACTTTTGATACAAGACGCACTATTTTTGTGGTCGACTTTTTATTTTTGCCATCAATCTTAGTCGGATCCACGAAAAAAAAAAAGGTTTTCTGCACCATTTAAACTTTCTGCATTTTTCAAAGTGCCGTCACGAAGACGCAGCGCGAGCAGTCAGCGCTTACCTGGTCCTTCGTGCACATCGTGTCACCACCAGTTATTGTAACGTCATTCCGAATGCCCAGCAGGAAGTCAGGCAACGCGAACACAGCGTCAGGCGACGTTGGGCGGCAATGACGCATTGACGCCACGCAGACACCATTTTGTTTCAATTGTATCTAGGCAACGCGCTACACGAGCGCTGTTTTCATTGAACAGTAACCTAGCAACGCGTTATACCAGCGCTGTTCCTTACATCGAATCGACGAGGAATTTAGATAACGCAGCTTATAACTAAAGACACACTCTGGGACTTGTTATTCAAAAAACAAGCATCAACAAACCACGTAAGGAAATCATTTCGTTTGTTTAAAAGATAGCACAAGTAATTTCTGAAACAATCTACAAGTACTGATTGACTTTAAACTGAATAGTCTATTTAAAGCACCTTATAGCTTTGCAAATGTGTTCCTTTAGTTGTGTGTTTCGAGTGGAAGAGTTCTTACATCAATAAAATTCGACTAGCTGTATGTAGAGAAGAAGAGTGGCACCTACAATAATTTTTTTTTTTTTTCCCTTTAAAAAAGGCCATATACCAATAGTGTATTATTTAAAAGAAATTATTATTTTTTTAAAATGGAAAACCTCAATGTTATTGTGCCTCCTATGTTCCTTCAAACTACTGGAGATCCACCCATTGAGTGGGATGAATGGATAGATATCTTTGAAAATTATATAGAAGCGCTGGATGGGAAGGATTTCAGCGCAACAAGGAAAAAAGCCCTTTTGTTAAGCGCCCTAGGCAAGGAAGGACAACACTCATTCAAATATCTTCCAGTAGGACTAAATCAAGATGGAAGAGCAATAACCAATGTGTATACAGAAGCAAAAGCTCGTATGAAGAAGCAGTATGCAAAGGAGGTAAATATTGTTATGGCCAGACATAAATTTTACACTCAACCCCAAAGGATTGACGAGTCAGTAGACCAATTCGTGGCTAGGTTACGTGAACTGTCTATCAAATGTAGCTTCGGAGAGATAAGAGACGAAATGATACGAGACCAGTTGATAGTGCAGTGTCGCAATAAAAAGATGCAGGAAAAACTGTGGGCTGCAAAAAATCCTACCTTGCAAATGGCCATCGATATAGCGAAAGTGGTTGAGGAGTCAAATGCATGCATGAAAGAGATGGAAAAAAGAGATAATGGAAAAGATAATGCGCAAGGGAATGGGGTTTCTTGTATTGAACATGATGAAGTCGCTGCAGTAAACAAGAAAGGTGCAGATTTTAGTGATAGAGGCCCGAGGCGATTCAACAATGGGTTCTCTAGCAATGAAAAAAACAGATTTCAAGGAAGGATGTGCAGTAGGTGTGGGAGCACTTTTCATAACTCAGATTTTAGGAGGTGCTTTGCAATTGATAAAGTATGTAGAAAGTGTGGGAGGAAAGGACATTTCTCCAAGATGTGTAGAAGTGGTAATACAGACAAAGTAGCTGTTGTGGAGAACAGGGAAACAGTGAGAGACATTGTTGGTGTTGAGGGTGCCAACAAAATATTGTGTTTGGGTGAAGATGGTGTGAGTGAAGGTGTGCCTGGTAGAAGATTCAGGCCAAAAGCTCAATTTCTTATTGATGAAATAGAGATCCAGTTGATGGTTGATCCAGGGTCATTGTGGACCATTATTCCCAAGGATATGTACTTAGAGTATTGGAAAGATGTACAATTGCTACCCAGTGATATTAGTCCTTGTGGTTACCAAGGTGAGAGTATAGATGTAATAGGATTTATGGTCTGTGTAATATCATTTCAGGACCGTTCCGTCAAGGGAAAGGTGTATGTAGCAAGATCAGGTCCAGCAATTTTGGGATGGGGGCAACAGTATGACTTGGGTATAATCATTAATCCTAGGGCAGCACAACAGGTAATGGTTGTAGACAGTATAACCACGGATTCAATTGTTGAAGGGATGAATGGTTTGTTTGATGAACACATTGGAGAGTTAAGAGGTTATGTACATAAGATTATTCTGCGTGATGATGCTGTGCCTATGCAACACAGGGTAAGGAAGGTTCCATTCATTGCACGTGAAGAAGTGAGAAAGATGTTGAAGGAAATGCTTGACCAGGGAGTGATAGAACAGATTGAAACATCACCCTGGATTTCCCCCGTAGTTATTACAACCAAATCTGACGGAAAATTTCGTTTTTGTGTGGACCTTCGCACCCTGAACCAGAACATTGTAGTAGATAACTTCCCGTTATCAAACATCAACGAATTAGTTCTGTCACTAAAAGGGGGGAAATACTTCTCTAAGCTGGATCTCCGCAGCGCATATCATCAGATAAAATTACATCAAGACTCCAAAGCATTGACAGCTTTCATAACAACAGAGGGCATTTATCAATTCACACGTATGCCCTTCGGACTTGCCTCTGCAGCTGGGGTGTTTCAAAGAATGATGGGGGCTGTACTAAAAGGGGTGAACAACGTTGTGTATTTCCAAGATGACGTTCTGATTTTCGGAGAGACTGTCGAAGAACACAATGTGATTTTAAAAAACGTTTTGGAGAGGATGGAACAAGCTGGGTTGACTCTAAAAAAAGAGAAATGTAAATTTGCGGTGGAGGAAGTTGAATACCTTGGATATACCCTATCGGTTGATGGTGTGAAACCCAAGAGGGATTTATTAGACTCTATTAGGAATGCACCAGCTCCAGGCGACAAAGATCAGTTGAGGTCATTTCTCGGCCTCATCGAATACTATGCCAAGTTTGTGAGAGACTTTGCAGAGAAGACTGAAAATATTAAAATGTTGTTGAGGAAGGGATGCAAGTTTGTGTGGGGTGCGGAGCAAGAAGAGTGTTTCAGAAGGATCAAGGTGGAGATTTGTGATGCAGGCATCCTTACACCATTTGATACCAACCGTAGGTCAGTCTTGACTGTTGATGCGAGTGCTGTGGGTGTTGGAGCGGTGTTGGCTCAAGTGCACGAGTCAGGGCTCAAGACTGTCGCTTTTGCCTCAAGGACACTCACAACAGCTGAGAGGAACTACTCCATAATCGAGCGAGAGGCTTTAGCCGCAGCGTGGGGTTGTGAGTATTACAGGATGTACCTGTGGGGGTTCAAATTTACGCTCCTGACAGACCACAAACCCTTAGTTAAAATTCTGTCACCTGGGGGAGCTGGGAAGGGTTCTGCGAGGTTAGCTAGACTCGCTGCTAGGATTCAAGAGTACCTGTACACTGTTGAGTACATTCCGGGTTGGAGGAACTGCCAAGCTGACGGACTCTCTAGACTCCCACTACCTTGGGAGATGGTAGACAAGTTGGGTGTAGAATCACTCAATTCTGAAGGGTCTGTGGCTGCTGTGGATGAGGTGGTGGATATTTGTGCTGGGGCGATTAGTAAGAGTCTGTGGAACACCTCTATGGTTAAGGATGTGGTGCTAAGAGAAGTGAAAGACTTGATCGTGAAGGGTCCAAGGAGAGAGAGTTGCCTATCCCCCGCTCTTCGGCCTTATTTAAAAGTACTCGAACAGTTGTCTGTCTTGGATGGAGATGGGTTTTTAATTTTAATGGAAGATAAATTCATCCCTCCACAAGATGTGAGGTTTACATTATTCAAGCTAGCTCATGAGGGTCATCTGGGCCAGTCCCTCACTAAGAGGAGAATTAGGGAGAACTTTTGGTGGCCCGGGATGGACTTAGAAATCTCCCAGTGGGTAGAGAAATGTACTGATTGCTTAGAGAGCGAAAAGAGGCTTAAAGTCGGTAGTCACGTTGGCTGTGGCTCAATAGTTGACCCTGGGTGTCCATGGCACACTATATGTCTCGATTTCATTGGTCCGTTTTACCAGTTGAGCCAAGATATGAGATTTGGGTTGGTAGTAGTGGATATTTCCTCAAAATGGTTAATTGTTAAGTTCATGAAGGAGATCACTACAAATAACACTATCACTGTGTTGAATGACATTTTTAGAGAGGAAGGCTTCCCGACAAGGATTGTCACTGATAATGGGACGCAATTGACTTCTCTAGAAATGGCCAATTTCTTGAAGAAGTGCGGAATTGCACATTCAAGAACCTCACTTTACAACCCTCAAGGGAATGGAATAGTCGAGAGGGCGAACCGGATGGTTAAAGGCGCAATTCAGATGGCAATCTCCTCTAGATCAGACGTGAGAGGATTAGTTAATGACCTGGTTTGGGCCTACAGAACTACTGAAAATGGCGTGACTGGGTTGGTCCCTTTTTGTATCATGAGGGGACGTTCTGCTGGCACCAAACTTGTCGCTGCTTGGATGAAAGAGTTGTTAAATGTTGGTCCTGACAATCCTGTTGTTGTTAGTGATCCGGTTGGAAGTTGTAAGATTGCAGTAAATGATTGGGTGAAAGTCAAACCTGGTCGTGTTGGGGTTGGATTGACGAAGTTCAGGGGGCCATTTAAAGTCAGGTCTGTCCATAAAAGATTTGTAACTCTATTCAATGGTGAGAGTTGGAACTTGAGGCGTGTGGCACTGTACAAAAAGGCTGAATGTGACCGTGAGATTTCTTCTAAGGAAGCTAGTGCCCAAGCTGAGTCTGGCTGTGATGTTTCCCCCAGGGAAGTTAGCGTTGGGAGAGCTCACAGGGTGAGGAGACCTCCAGGTTACTTACATGATTTTGTTTGCAAATAAGGTCTCTCCCTGTAATGGAGAGCATGTGCTTGCATTTTGTTTTTTTTTTCTCTTTCGCTCCTTTCTTATGAAGGGGAGAGGATATGTTGTATTCTCTATACTTATGTTTTACTGTATCCCTTTAAGTCTTACATTCCATTTCCCTGATGTCACTTTCCATTCTGTTCTGCCTTGTCAGTTAGCTCCCTGCTTTCTGATGGGATCACCAGTTATTCTCTGTGGTGCATAATAAATGCCTTATATTTAATTAATAGCCTTATATCTTCATTTACATCAGTCCTCTTCCATCCCTCCGCTTAGGATCACCTGATCAGGGTCCACTTCCATCCCTCCGCTTAGGATCACCTGCTCAGGGTCCCACTTCCATCCCTCCGCTTAGGATCATCTGCTCAGGGTCCCACTTCCATCCCTCCGCTTAGGATCACCTGCTCAGGGTCTACTTCCATCCCTCCGCTTAGGATCAACTGCTCAGTGTCCCACTTCCATCCCTCCGCTTAGGATCCCACTTCCATCCCTCTGATTAGGATCACCTGCTCAGGGTCCCACTTCCATCCCTCCACTTAGGATCAACTGCTCAGGGTCCACTCCCACCCCTCCGCTTAGGATCACCTGCTCAGGGTCCCACTTCCATCCATCCGCTTAGGGTCAACTGCTCAGGGTCCCACTTCCATCCCTCCGCTTAGGATCAACTTCTCAGGGTCCCAATTCCATCCCTCCGCTTAGGATCACCTGCTCAGGGTCCCACTTCCATCCATCCGCTTAGGATCACCTGCTCAGGGTCTACTTCCATCCCTCCGCTTAGGATCAACTGCTCAGGGTCCCACTTCCATCCCTCCGCTTAGGATCAACTGCTCAGGGTCCCACTTCCATCCCTCCGCTTAGGATCAACTGCTCAGGGTCCCACTTCCATCCCTCCGCTTAGGATCAACTGCTCAGAGTCCACTCACACCCCTCCGCTTAGGATCACCTGCTCAGGGTCCCACTTCCATCCCTCCATGGGGTGCCCATCTCAGAGTCCGACTACCCCACCGCCCAACAGAGTTGTTACTCAGAGCCCCCTTCCTTCTGAAGAGGCTTCCGTCTCTAGGACTCCGCCCCTCCTTACCTTGGATTTCACACACCGCCATCTGGATGCTTCCTTTGCTGCCCTTCCAGGCCTCCTCCCTCGAGTCGTAATAGGACAGAATCCCACCGCTGAGGATAAACCATCTGGGCTGCCAACCTGAAAAGGAAGAATCAATCCATGAAGCAACACAACAATAAAATATGAACACAAAAAGGAGAACGGCTGCTTACTCTAGGGGCAGCGCAGTCATAGCACTGTGAAAAGAGCCGGAAACGTTCAGGGTGATCAACGTAAACTGAACAAGACGGGATCCTTGCCAGATTTTCGGGACAACACTTCTCCGTGCAAATGAGCTTCAATGGATAGTTTTCCTGTAAACTTATCTAATATGGATATTACGAAAATATGACTTTGGTCTGGCCCGTTTACAGTGGTCACACCTGGTGTGAAGGATAATCTCCAAGCATACTACAGGGCACAATACAACCTTTGTCCCATCTGATCCTCTCTAGCCATGCACTCCTGCTCCCGTTTGTAAAATGCTTCGTTATATTACGATGCAATGAAAAGCAATAATAGAAAACGCTAGGACTGGTGTGACCCGCTAATGAAATAGGACTAAGAGCTAGAATTTACACAAGAGTAAGTTTGCATAAACGCAGATTATTGGGCTATGCACATCACATGCAATATGTTTATCTTCCACTTACATAGATCTCGCAATTTTCTCTCGTAGGAGACTTAATTCAGAAACAAAATGTCTTGCGGGAACTGTGAACCAGAGAGTGACTAAGGGCCATATGTATGAAGCCATTTTTGAATCGTAAAGGCCTTTGCGATTCCCAAACGGCCTTCTTGCATTATTTCCAATGTATCATACAATCGCAATTTAAGGAATCGCAATAATTTGCGATTCCTTATTTTGCCATAGCATTTAAGGAATCGCAAATTTTACGATTCCTTAAATGATATGTATGATACATTTTTGAAGTGCGAATTTGTGTTAAGGAATCGCAATTTACCACCAACTTGTAGTTGGTGGTAATTTGCGATTTCTCATTATAATGCCCTATTTGGCATTCGTGAGGGTGGTATGTGACACACATACATGCCCATAGGGCATGTATGTGTGCCACATGCACACACATGTAGATTTGAGGGGTGCAGCAGGGTGTCTTTGAGACACCCCTGCACCCTTGTAATAATTCTCAAATTGCGATTAGCAAATTGCGAATTCGCAATTTGAGAATTATTGCACCATCATTCCTATGGGCCTCCTGGCCCATAGGAATGCATTGGAAATCATTCTTTATTTGCGATTTCGCAAATTGCGAAATCGCAAACAAAGAATGATAAGGAATCGCTAAAAAATAGCGATTTTGTACATACATACATACATACCGTTTTGCGATTTCTAAATAGCGATTCGCAAAAAATCGCTATTTAGAAATCGCAAAACGATATCTTGATACATACGGCCCTTGGACACATGCAATGTGTAAGCAACATTCACCGCACGACTGTAGACACTTGTCTGATACTACATTGAAGATGGTATCTTATGTGCCTTTCGTATGCAAAGGCATACCTCATATATGATTTCCCATAGATCACTGCATGTGCGTAATATGCACAACTCTTACACATCTAGAGAATTAAGCATTGCACAAAGAATGTTGATCCACTGCCTACAATCCTGAAAAAGTTGAGGTTGGTTCCTTTTCAAACGTTTTTTCTGACTAAAGTGTAGGCAGGGTCTCTGTGCAAGGTGATGGCTCTCACAGCAGGTAGCGATGATGTGGGCTCCAAACATGGGCACAATAAAGTGATGACAGCACCCGGCAATCATGAGCCTTCCTGAAGTAGCACTCCGGGAAAGACAAAGGGGTAGGACCTGCCTGGAAACATCCTCACCAGTAACAGCGAGCGACCTATTCCCAGCAGAGCTAGAACGGAGCTCTTTGAAACGTAATATATGTTTGGAGGCAGTACATCTTTATAAATTTCATCTGCAACAGTACAGGCTGGGCAGCCCCCCCACAACTCCCCTGAGCAAAACAACAAAACCAAAACCATTATGCAGGTTAGGCGCTCCCACCCATCAGCATACAACACTCAACTAACAATCACATAGTAACCGAGAGTACTGCACAGGCAATACAACCGCATCCTCACGGGTGCAAGACAGCAAAAGAACCATATTGTTGGTTGAGCTTTTCCGCTTCAAAAGAACACCTCAGACCAACAAGAGGCTGTCAATTCAGATAAACTGCTGGTGTTCGCACACAATCGAAGCATTCATTCATATTCTATTGGCAAACGACAATGGTTATTTAGAAAAGAAACTCTGAGTGATGCAATGGAACCCACCTAACAGAGGACTGTAAAATAAACAAGTACTGGCGAAGCCAATGTGTGTGCGTCTTATGTGCCAACACGGGTAGCATTTGCACATTAGAGCGAGGCATACACAAGGGACCCAGCCGGAGCGGACAGAGAGAGCTGTAGCTGTGTGTGGTTTGTCAGGTAGTTCAATGCAAGCACTGGAGTGGAAATGAAAGGATACATCTAAACAGCCAACAGCGTTAGGTGAGAGACGAACACTACACTGGCTGAGCTAAGCTGATATTGACAAAGTCTCAAGCTAATGGCTGAAAGAGGCTGCGCGTAGAAAGCCAGTGGCTGAAAAGGTGGGGTGGGGGACCCTAAGCCCACTATATGTATATTGTTAGCAAAAGGTCTGTTTGAGAACTATGTTGTAAAACCCAGACATAAAAATGGCAAAGTCCTACGGCACACGCACCCTATGCATAAGGGTTCATCACACTATCCCTTTGCGTCCAATATCCAACTGCCTAACTGGACATATGTATTATTGCGAAGGAATTACAAGGACATGGACCACCATGACTTCGAAGAAGGAGTGGGGCGCTCTGATTTGCCGACAAATGACACTCAAATGATTTATCCTATAAAAAGGTTTTAGGAGAACTCTGCAACTTCAAAAACCTGTAATGTTTTATAATTTTCAATATTTGTATTAAAATCATGTATTTTGCAACATTTGATAGTGCAATGGATAAACCTGCATTAAAATACATTTCCATACATTTGCCCAGGTATAGTTACAAAAAGCTGTGCAAAATGTAAACTTGTAGATGAAAAGCCTGCTTACATTTAGGTGGGTTTCATCAGAGTGAACAATGATCTAAATGTGTCCTTCAAATTGTCTTATAATGCGCAGAAAACCTTTGCATATTTGAAGGCAAATTTAAAATTTGGAGGTTTTGAGGAGCTTGCTACGGGAAATAAAAATCAGTAGCAGCAGAAGCCCGTCCCCAGCCACGCTTGTCAGAGGCGCGGTGTTTCTGATCGCGGGGCCTTAATGATAGGGCTGGGCTGCAAGAACAGGTGACACCGGTCAGGCGCCTCGGAAAGCACCAGCGAACGACTAAAGAAGAGGGCCTCAGGCGCCAGCCAGCCAGCCATTGTGAGCACAACATGAAACCGCTTCTCAGAAACAAGAAGCACCACCCATGAGAAGAGCCATTGTGTCAGAAATGTGTGACAACTACAGCCCAGAGGTTTGCCTTAGTCACACAATCAGCCTACTCACAATATACAATGCAGCCGTTGCCTAGCCTGTCGTGTCGGTTTCACTTCCGAAGGAGATAGATAAATAGATAGAGAGATCTCCAAGAAAGAAATTGTAACAAGATACTTAACAAAATTGGAGCACCTTAGTGCCATGTTTTTTAAGCACACGAATAGGGCGCACAGCTAGACAGCACACTGACTGGAGAACAGTGTGTGTCTGTGTAGTGTTATTGCTGGTTTCCACACTCAATGCTTACTATCTATAGTGAACAGTTTGGCATTCGAGGCAGAAATTCTGCTGTCCTCAAATACTGGATGCATTTAAACTTTAAGATCTTAAGTGCAGACAAAACCAAAATCTGCCTCATGTTCTTTCTCACAATCCAAAGACAATCCCACATTATTGCAGGGGGTCGCACAAAGTTGTCCCTCAGCACCTGAAGAACGTCCAGAGACTTGTGTGGTGCCCTGAATGCTGCATCTCTCCCGACAAAGGCATCTGTGTGGTGAATGTCTTCAGACTCCTCTGGACCTCCTTGGACAGGTCCTGCCTGACCTCACTTTTTATCCTGCTAGGAATCAATGTCCACAAAACACCACACCCCAGAGTCGACCCAATCAGCGCCACCTACCCAGTCACCCAGAACATCCAGAGAGTCCATACGTGTCCTACGTTTTCTAGACTAAGACTACAGAACATGATGGAGGAGATGTCGTCTTGTGGCTACCGTAGAACCGCAGACATGGGTTTCAACACTACCTTCTCTATCTGACTAACTGCAGGATCCTAGGCATGTCATGCGAAACTTTGGACCCAAAAATGGAAGTCTGTCCTGCAGCATTGTGCCCAGTGTTGGAGAGCCCATCTGGTGAACTGGTCCAACTTGGAATTCTGTGTTCCATCGAATAAATTGTGGGTAATTGTGGCGAGCGTTTGGCATTTAATGGTTGCCACTAGCGTTTCTGAAAGAACCACTTTATGTGATATGTGCCGCAGGTGTGTGACAAGTGGGAAAAAAGACAATGGCATAACTTGCAAAGAGAATATACAAATTACACAGCACATGCACGTATGGTGGGGTCTTGGGTGCCTCCCGAGTATGTTGGTTGTGGGAGTCAGCTCTAGCATGCATTTGAGAATAAGGGGACCCTTTGTTCTTTTGAATATATAGTTACACTGAAAGATGCAAGTCAGAAGCTGAGAAGTATGCATGTCTTGTAGGCTGCTGGACCAGAATGTCCATGTAAAGTAGTTTAGCAACAGTAAGGAGCTCACAATCGGTAGAGTGGCGAGTCCCAGCCAGCATGGAAAAGTCCAGGCTTTAAGTGAGGCAAGGTGAGCAGTGCAAAGGGATAGCTTCAGAGAACAAGGTAAGTCGTATGTATAAGACACTTTGTTTGGCTAGCAGCCAGCCGATGTGGCAACAACAGGGGACGACAGTGCACGTGTTCCTTGGGAGACTGAATAGAGTTTACGTATTTGGTAGAGTGGAGTTTGGGGGAACTAGTAATGGTCAGTGAGCGATGTGAGGAGAGTGTGGCTGATTTTTCAGGTTGATGTTTGAATTAGAGATAAGCGGAGTCTGGATTGCAGAGATTCCATGGTAGCATCATGACTTCACAGATTATGACAAAGACACTGGGGCAGTAGGCACGCAACATGTGCAAGAAAAGGGAGCATGATTGGCAGTAAGTAGGTAGAAACTGAACACATGTAAATACAGAATCACTGGTGTAGGCCACAACGTAAAGAATAAATACAGAGGACGTTACAAACGGGATGAAAACCCTCTAAGCCGTCTTTGCTGTGAGAATAATCTGAAACCTATATTTTATGTATCAGGAAAACCCACAAAACACGACTTGAAGTTAGCTCTAGTCTTCTCGTCCCAGGATCCGCAGGTTGGGCTTCTGGCTCTGCCTCTGCAAGCTGCTTGACAGGCTACCTGCATGTCCTATCTGGGATGCAGGGAGATCAGAGTGCATTAAGATCCAACTCATCACATAACATGCATTTCTTCCTGCTTATTACACTTTGCTGTGCTTTCCTGATGATTTCAATGAGCCTGGTGGCATTTACAAAGTTGAGACGCCTTTAAACTATGCCTGCCTGCAGACACAGGCCAGAGCCACCAAAGTAAAGTGTAGCAAGGGTACACCACACACAGAACTCACATGCCTCATAGTCGGCTACCACAATGCCAACGGCAACATGCAATATTAGTAAATAAAACGCACTGACAACTATACACAACGGGCAGACCTTTTTGTACAAGTCAAAAACAATTCGGATATCTCATATAGGCTGATGTCCTTAAACACGTGACTGACAGCATGGACCGAACAATGTATATTGTTTTAACTATCGAGATGCACTTACAATTGTCTCGGACTCAACAGAGCACGTTAAACAAGCCTTGTGGCAAACATAAGTTCACAGCACAGCTTAAAGGCTATTGAGTTTATTTATTATATTTTTTTTTGATATAACACTATTTATTCACAGAGGAACAAAGCACTTTACATGTGAATTTTATTGTCGGGTGAAGACAATTTTACTACGAAAGGGCGGTATTTACAGCAAAACAATGTGGAAGATAACAGGCATGCGACATAAGGAACAGTCAGTCTTAGAAGGCTGGGGCAGTGGGGAGACTTAATAATGGGACACGGGCAACAAAGCAGCATCTGCGACAGGACCAGGTGAGACTGGGGGCCAAGGACCAGGTGAGACTGGGGGCCAAGGACCAGGTGAGACTGGGGGCCAAGACCCGAGATCAGAGTGCCCAGTTTAGTTTGAAGATCTGGAGAGAGGTGCAGGGTCCCATCTGGTTTTGTGCAGGGCTCGAAAAGATGCGTTTTATGAAGACTTGTTTTTGGGAACTTGTGGAGTGACGAGAAGCATTGGGGGTTTGCTTCTAAGTCTTGTGTTGCAGCAGACTCCCTGCGAGAGGTCAGCGAGATTAATGAATGACTGCAGGTGAGTCAAGCTTGTGACACCGAGGGTCTGAAGGGAGATGGAGCAATGGGGCGAATGTTTGAATGAATTGTGCATGTAGTGCAGACACACACCTGCGAAAGGTGATGAAATAATAAACCCGTGCATTAACACGCAGAGGTAAGGCTCTCACCGCTGTAGTAGTTGGTCCACTTGTGCATCTCCCCCTCCATGCTGGGACTGGGGGCTCCATCCAAACCAGGGCTCTGAGCCACCCTGGACCCCTCCCGGCCACTGCTCTCTAGTGATCCGTCCTGGACTCCTCTGGCCGCCGTTGTCCTGTGCTGGACACCCCCGGGCTCAACCCTGGGGCGCTGACCCCTGCCGGCCACCGTACCCTCAGAGTTACTACTGCCCGAAACCCACGGTCTCAGTCACTGTGCCCTCCTTGCCTGCCCCGTAGACAGCAGCACCTCGACTCTGGTGTGCCCTGACGCCTCTCCCAGGCCCCCGCCCTGCCCCAGCCTGGACCCCTCCAGTACCCCGAGGCTCCCTGCCTCACACTCACTGCCAGCCAGACTGACACACGCGTAGCACTTCCTGGTCCGCTCTGTCCATCAGCCCTGGCAACCAATGGGAGCAGCTCTGGTGTGCGTGGTCCAATACTGACGAGGACACGACCAAGAAGGTGGCCTATCGGAGGCTAAGTTCCGCCCATCGACCCCTAACCACCAATCGTGTTCTGGGACGACATGGGATGTACTGACATTCCTGAAAAGAGTTACCCATCGGCGTGCGCCGTCTTGGAACGGGTCTGACTGGGAGGTATCAGGCATGCTGGGCCGCTGGGATTTTTATATTTATTTTATTTTATGTATTTATGCATTTTTATATAGCGCGGACTTTACCCGAAGGCGTCAGAGCGCTTCACATCGGGAACAGAAATGAAACATAATGAGAAACATTGCAAAAGAACAGATTACGTTACGTTACATAAGGTAATAGTGACAATTGTGAGCAAACAAAATACATGAGGTAGTAAAAATTGTGAGCAGCCAAAAATACATGAGGTAGTAAAGGTAATAGTGACAATTGTGAGCAAACAAAATACACGAGGTAGTAAAAATTGTGAGCAATCAAAAATACATGAGGTAGTCAAAGGTGCACAAGAGGAAAAGTGACAAGTGTGCAGTTATAAGAGAAAACAAAGTATAATTTGAGGTATAATTCTGCAATAAGTGCTAGACACTCAGGCACAAGAACAAGCGTTACGTAGGCAAGGTGGCAAGTGTGCAAGTATCAAAGGTAAAAACATGTGAGAGGTAGCAACCGTGTGTTACAAGGGCAAAGTGGTGTGTGCAAGTTACAAAGGGCACCGAACACAAGTACATGGAAAATACTGCAAAAAGGCAAACACTCCAACCACAGGAATACACTGGGAAGGCACTTCCATGGTCATGGAAAGTAGAAATTATCAGTAGTGGGAAGTCTTCCTCCAAATAGCAAGAGGACGTGAATTACTTTTGGAGGTGTCTCTGGAGGAGGAGAACTTTGAGGTCCCTTTTGAAGGCCTGGGAGGAGGCGGTGGTCCGGAGCTGAGGCGGCAAGGAGTTCCAGATTCTCACTGCGTTGCCTGAAAAGGATTGGGCCATTGTTCTCTACTTCTTGAAAGTGGGAGGTTCAAGCAGTAGATTCTCTGCATTGCGTGAAGGCCTAGAGCCTCCAGAGAGTTTCAGTTTATTCGCCAGGTAGCGGGGAGAGGAGGAGTGCAAGGCTTTGTGGGTGATACAAGCGGTCTTGTAGATAGCTCTAGCCTCGAAGGGAAGCCAGCATAGGGTGGATTACATTGGTGTGATGTGATCGCTTCTTTTGGCCCCATAGATGAAACGAGCTGCTGAATGGAAGACAGACTTAACTGGGGACATGTGAGATTTGGGGAGGCCAGTAAGAAGAGAATTGCAGTAGTCTAGTCTGGAGAGGACCAGCGATTGCACCAGGGTTATAAGGTCCTGCTGCGGGAAGAAGCAACGGATTCCCCAAAGAAGGCGCAGTTGGTAGCGAGCAGATTTTGCAATAGAATTGATGTGGGGAGTTAGATTGAGTTTTTTGTCTAGAATGACACCAAGGGATTTTGCGCTGTCGACAATGATGGGTTTATTGTTTAGTAGATTCATCTGATCCATCCATGATTGAACCGGGGGAGGAGAAGAGGAGGAATTCAGTTTTGGAGGGATTCAGAATCAATTGATGAGTTGACATCCAGTTTTGAATGGAGTCAAGAGTAGATCTTAGGATGGAGAGATCGTGAGTGGAGGCAACCTTGAGGTAGAGTTGAGTGTCGTCTGCATAGAGATGATAGTGAATCCCGGATTTGCTTAGGAGGTTTCCCAGTGGTTCTAAGTAGAGATTGAACAATGTGGGTGCAAGTATAGAGCCTTGGGGAACACCTTGACCCACCGCCACAGGAGAAGAAAGACTGTTCGCTATTTTGATCATTTGAGGTCTGTCAGAGAGGAAGGATGCAAACCATTTAAGCACAGTGCCCTCCATGCCCATTCTCTGTTGAAGAATATTGAGGAGGGTGTTGTGATTAACAGTGTCGAAGGCTGCGGAAAGGTCAAGGAGAATTAGCAGACAGGACCCCCCTGAGTTGAGTATCATCAGCTCATCATCAACCACTTGCAGTAGGGCTGTTTCAGTGCTGCAGTTTTGGATGAAGCCGGACTGACAATTGTCAAGAAGATCATTGTCCTTGATATGACGAGAGAGTTGTTTTGCTACACATCTTTCTGTGATCTTCGCAAGAAAGGGAAGGTTAGTGATGGGGCGGAAGTTGTTGAGGTCATTCGCATCAGCAGTGGGCTTTTTAAGCAGCGGGGTGACCTGCCCAGTTTTGAAGGAGACAGGAAGGGAGCCTTGCCAGAGGGAGAGGTTGATCAGAGTGGTCCAATAGGAAAGGGAATGGGTATAGAAGTCAAAGGCAATGGCACTGGGGATAGGGTCAAGAGAATGGTTGGAGGGCTTTGTTTCGCGTATGCACTTGAGAAGGGCATCTTCAGATATGGGATCAAAGCTCTGCCAAATGGCTAAGGATTTGCGCTCCTCTGGAGGTGTAGGATGAGCAACCTGATCCACAAGTGATTTCACTTTTCCATCAAAGAAAATAGCGAAATCCGCTGCTCTCTTTGTAGAATCCTCCACCTTGGAGGTTGGGGGAGAGCAGCTCGGAGTCTTGATGAGATCGAATAGTTTTTTGGGTCTATTTTTGGCAGAGTCAAGGAGGGTTCTGAAGTGCGCCGCTTTCTCAAGGAAGATGTGTTTGTGGTACTTGGATCTTGCTGAGCGAAGCATGGCTAAATTGTCAGTGGAGGGCAATTGCCTCCATTGCTTCTCCAGGAATCTTAGCTGCTTCCTTTCCTCATAAAGGGATTTGTTGAACCAAGGTGCTGAGGGAGTGGGCCTTATCCTTTTGCTTTTGAGTGGAGTGACGTTATTAATTTCAGCAGCAAGAACTGTGAGGCATTGGGAGGTGAGATCGTCAACAGCTATGTTTGGATCTAGGCTTGGAAGTGATAGCAAAGCTGATTCACAGCGGGGACCGACATCAATGTTTTTGGCATCACGGAACCAGGAGATGGCCCTCTTGGGTTGGCAAAGAGTTATAGAGTGTGAAAGTTGAAGAGAAAATGGGATGAGGTGGTGGTCAGACCAATCTACATGAATTGGGGTAGTAGTAGAAAGCATGCCTGCTTTAGAAATGACAAGGTCCAGGATAGCGCCTTTGGAGTGTGTTGATTCAGTGCAGTGTTGGATAAGATCATTTGCAGAGAGGAAGGTGGCCAGTGAGTTCGCAGAGGAGTCTTGCGGTACGCCCCAGTGGAGATTGAAGTCACCCACGATGGTCTGATTGTCACTTTGAGAGTATTGGTCACTGATGAAGTCTTTGAGATCTTCTATAAACGAAGATCCACTACGAGGTGGTCGGTAAATGATATGGAATCTGAGCGGTGAACGGTGTTGCAATTGAAGCTCAAGAGAAAGGCATTCAAAGGTGTGGGAGGAGCTGATAGGAGACGCCTTACATTGGAGGGCGTTTCTGAAGATGACTGCAACACCTCCCCCCGTGTTTTCAGTTCTGTCATTCCTAAATATGGAATAACCTGTGGGTAATAGTAGATCAAACATAGAGTGAGAGGTATCTTTGAACCAGGTCTCTGTGAGGAAGAGCATGTCGAGTTTGTGAAGGGTGATGGTGTCGGAGATTTCAAGTTTGTGTTTTACTGCAGATCTGCAGTTGTGAAGCATACAGCGCAGCTCTGTCAAGACTGTTTTGGTGACGGGGGCACTTGGTCTCTGAAGGGTGATCGGGATATTGTACATTTGCGGGGGTGCTCGGGAGGGTTTAGGTGGACGCTTTGTTCTGACAGAGGTGACGGTCGGAATAGTGTAGATAGTGGGGTTGCTAGGGTATGCCTGTTGAAGAAGGGTGGCGTTCAAGGGCTTGTGTGAGTTAACGACATTTGCAGACGAAAGGTTGAGCTTGGCTGTATTGGGGTGAGGGGGCGAGGTGCATCTCCGGGGAAGTTGGGAGGGAGTAGAGGTGCATGGAGGGGTGGAGATCTTAGAGCATAAAAGTGAAATGGCAGCTGTAAGCTGGGAGATGGAGGTGATCAGAGAGCTTAGCGTATTTTCCAGTGAGAAAGAGGCAGAGCACGGAAGGTTGGGTGGCTCGATTGAAATAAGGGGGGGTTGAATTGGTGGTGGAAGGCAGGGAGAGGTGGGCGGACAGGAGGTGAGTTGGGGGTGGGGTTCACAGGTGGGGAAAGGTGGAGGTTGGGAGCGGGAGTAAGTGAATAGGGGGTTAAGGGAGAGTTGTCATTGTTGGTGTTGCAAGAGGGAGAGAAATTAAGGACAAATTTAGAGGGAGAAAGGTGCGGAACACGTCGGTAGGGAAGTAGGAGGGGGGAGGCCTGTGTGGTGTCATGGGAATGTAGGAGGTTTGGGAGGAAAAGAGGTGCAGTGGTTGCGGAGGTCCTGTCAGTTAGGAGAGGTAGCAGTGAGGGAACGGTCATCTGGCAGGGTGAGGGGGGTTGAGAGAAAGGGAAGTTGAGGAGGGGAAGTGGTTCTGCTGGGCCCGAGGGAGGGAGATGGAAGGGGTTACTAGGAGGGGAAAGGGGGTAATGCAGCAGTACTGGAGGAGTAGGAGGGAGGAGAGAGATGCAGTGGGAATGTGGCAAAAACGGGGTGAATGACGAGGGGATGAAGGGGTGGAGAGGAGGGATGGAAGGAGGGATAAGGGGAGCATAGGGAAAGTTAATTGGGGGAGAGCGTTGGAGGAGAGGTGGACTAAAAAGGGGGGTGATGGGAAGAAGTATGGGGGAGGAGAAGAGATTGGAGTATCGTGATAGTGCAGATGGGACGAGGAGCATGTTAGCTAGTGGTAAGGCTGAAGTAATGTGGGAGGGGACATACTGTGAGGGGGGAGGAATAGGAGATGAGGTAAGTTGGGGGGGGGAGGGAAGAGGGCCGACCTGCGCTTCTCGAGAGTGCAGCCAATTGGAATGAGGTGGGGTCGGCGGAGGAGAAAGGGAGTAATGGGTGGAGCTGGAAGGAGAGTCAAGGGGAAACCCTGTTGCAGAGAAGGGGAGTAAGGAGGGGAAGAGGTGGTCAAAGAGCGAGAGGCAGGAGTCTTTGCCTTGGATCATGACAGTACCGTTGTTATAGAGTGAGATAGTGAGGTAGCCATTGAAGCACTCAGAGGGGGAAATTTTTAGTTGTTTCCAATAAGGGATAGAGGAGGAGGAGGTGACGTTAAGGGAATTGTAAAAACTGTTGGACCAAGAGGGGGTGTCGCGAGTGAAGAAGATGAAATCGTTTTTGAGCCTCCCAAGACGACCATTGTAGAATTGATCGACAAAAAGGGAGTCCGGGAAACGTTCAACAGTGTTATGCTTCAGTCGTTTTATTGTAGCTTTAGTCTGTTCGGGAGGATACATGATTTTGTAGCAATTGGCTCCAGACTTATCTTGAGAGGTGGCCATGTTGGGAAGATGAGGCGAAGGAGGGTGGGGGAGAGATGAGAGGGGTATTACTGGGAGAGCAGTAGTGAGGAGAAATAAGAGGGCAAAAAGGGGGCGCATAATCCAAATGTTTATGGTGGAATAACCGAGATTAATGTGCCGTCAGGCTGTAAAAAGGCCTAAACGATGCAGCTGGCACTACTTGCTGCGCAGCTGTAAAAGGCATAAACGGTGCAGCTGGCACTACTTGCTGCGCAGCTGTAAAAGACCTAAACGGTGCAGCTGGCACTATTTGCTGCGCAGCTGTAAAAGTGTTCAAAATAAAAACCACACAATTTAAGGAGTTAAGCGGATGGCGATTTTGATGGAGGAATGCATTACTCGCAGACGCCCGCAGAGCTGTCCGATTGCTGCAGGAAGCGCTGGCCGTGGCACTGGCCAGTGAAGATGAAACATCTGGAAGACAGGCTGTGGACTTACTTATTACAGCTCGGTAATTAGGCGTGCAGGTGCGCGCTGCGCGTGGCGTCGAGGTCTCAAATTCCGCCATTTTCAGGTCAGGCGGCATGGGCTGGTCGTGAAACAGCCGTACTGAGCCAATATGGGGACCGTTTGAGGCTGGGTCAGTAAGATTGAGCTAAAGCAGGCAGTTTCAGGCCGTTACAGCAGTGCTGTGCTCGGAGTCGGGCGGCGCCATTTTGGAGCACATGTGCAAGTGCTGCTAGACTTGTAGGGCTTATCCGGGAGTCAACAGGGGCTCTCCGCCCACACTTCCGCAATTTAAGGTGCCAATAGGCGGGCCTGCAGGTATGCCGGTGTAACATAAGGGCAAGCGGCACCGGACGCGCATTGAAATCGTGCAGAGTAAAAGTTTCACGGGCTCACCGCCGTGCGCGGCGTCGAGGTCTCAAATTCCGCCATTTTCAGGTCAGGTGGCATGGGCTGGTCCTGAAACAGCAGTACTGAGCCAATAAGGGGACCGTTTGAGGCTGTGTCAGTAAGATTGAGCTAAAGCAGGCAGTTTCAGGCAGTTTCAGCAGTGCTGTGCTCGGAGTCGGGCGGCGCCATTTTGGAGCACATGTGCAAGTGCTGCCTTGGACGCTCTTCAGATCTCCTCGAGGATTGTGCGGCCGCGGCGATGTTCGCATAATGCCACCTAATTCTTGCTCAACCCTGCCGCATAATTTGACTCTCCCATGCCGTATAAATCCAGTGGCCCTGTCTACGTGCCAACGTTTTTGAACAGAGGAGGGAGATTCCAAATTTGAAAACAAGCATTGGCATAGCAATAGATCTCGCCTTTGTGAACTTCTAAGTGTTTAGCCATAGGTATTGACTCTACCTATGTCTTTAAGCTGTGCTGTACAGAAGTTTGCAGCATGCTGAAAAGTTATAATAAAGAAGTGTCAGAAGAATTGTTGTTACTTTAGATATAACCAAAAAAGCATTATGTACAACTAAAGAACCATATTAAAAAAGTATTAAAAATAATGTCTTGAGTTTTTTCTGTCCTTTCAATGCTGGCAACTTGTATCTGCCTGTCCCAATGGTTGCTTGTTGTGTGTTTTTTTTTATGGGGGGTATAAATAACAAAAGGGTGAGGGTCAGTCCGTCAGTCTGTGAGAGTGAGTGAGAGAGTCAGTCAGTCAGTGAGAGTGATAGAGTAAGTCAGTCAGTGAGAGTGAGAGAGTGAGTCAGTCAGTAAATGAAAGAGTAAGTCAGTCAGTGAGTGAAAGAGAGTGAGTCAGTGAGATAGTCAGTAAGTGAGAGTGAGTCAGTCTTTAAACGAGAGTCAATCTTTAAACGAGCGTCAGTCTTTTAGCGAGAGTCAGTTTTTTAGCGAGAGTCTGTGTTTTAGCAAGAGTCAGTCAGTCAGTGAGAGAGAGTGTCAGTCAATGAAAAGAGTCAGTCAGTGAGAGAGAGTCAGTCAGTGAGAGAGAGTCAGTTGGTGAGAGAGAGTCAGTCAGTGGAAGAGTCACTCAGTGAGAGTCTGTGAGAAAGAGTTTGTGAGAGAGAGTCAGTCAGTGAGAGAGTGAGTCAGTCAGTGAGAGTGAGTCACTCAGTGAGAGAGTGAGTCAGTGAGAGTGTCTGTGAGAGTCTGTGAGAGAGTGTCTGTGAGAGTCTGTGGGAGAGTGCCTGTGAGAGAGAGTCGGAGTGAGTCTGTGAGAGAGTCTGAGAGAAAGTCTGTGAGAGTGTCTGTGAGAAAGAGTCTGAGCGAGAGTCTGTGAGAGTGTCTGTGAGAGAGTGTCTGTTAGAGTCTGTGAGAGAGTGCATGTGAGAGATTGTCTGTGAGAGAGTGTGAAAGAGTGTCTGTGAGAGAGTGTCTGTGAGAGAATGTTAGATTGGGCGGTCCCTGGGGTGCAGAGGTGAGTACATCTGTCCCAGCCAGGACCCGCCTCCTCTAGTTAGGATAGGGGGCTATCCCCTTAGTAGTATCACCAAGCAGTCAGACTGAACCTCGAGGGCCAGTGTAAAGCATTTATGATCATATACAGTAATATCTTGCCACACTACAAACGGACACCACACCGGGTTTCTATGAAAATATAGTATCTTTATATATTGATTTAACACAAGGCCCAATGACAGTACACTTCCACAATAAGTCAGTTCGGGTGGGTTCGAGTAGCTAGGGTGAATCGGTTACTCACAGTCCAAGGGTAGTGGTGCGATTCTCAAGGTTCGAGCCGCGACAAAGTCAGCAGGGCTCGTGATGGGGAAATGCTTTGCTTACAGGAGACACGATTCTCCATGTCCGAGCCGCGACGAAGTCAGCAGGGCTCGGGATGGTGAAATGCTTTGCGTACAGGAGGTACGATTCTCAAGGTCCGAGCCGCGACAAAGTCAGCAGGGCTCAGGATGGTGAAATGCTTCAGGTACCGGAGGTACGATTCTCAAGGTCCGAGCCGCGACAGAGTCAGCAGGACTCAGGATGGTGAAATGCTTCAGGTACCGGAGGTACGATTCTCAAGGTCTGAGCCGCGACAAAGTCAGCAGGGTTCGGGATGGTGAAATGCTTCAGGTACCGGATGTACGATTCTCAAGGTCCGAGCTGCGACAAAGTCAGGAGGGCTCGAGATGATGAAATGCTTCCGGTACCGGAGGTTCCGATTTTCAAGGTCCAAGCCGCGACAAAGTCAGCAGGGCTCGGGATGGTGAAATGCTTCAGGTACCGGAGGTATGATTTGCAAGGTCCGAGCCGCGACACAGTCAGCAGGGCTCGGGATGGTGAAAGGTTTCAAGTACCAGAGGTACGATTCTCAAGGTCCGAGCCGCGACACAGTCAGCAGGGCTCGGATGGTGAAAGGCTTCCGGTACCGTAGGTACGATTCTCAAGGTCCAAGCCACAACACAGTCAGCAGGGCTCGGGATGGTGAAAGGCTTCAAGTACTAGAGGTACGATTCTCAAGGTCCGAGCCGCGACACAGTCAGCAGGGCTCGGGATGGTGAAAGGCTTCAAGTACCAGGGGTACGATTCTCAAGGTCCAAGCCGCGACACAGTCAGCAGGGCTCGGGATGGTGAAAGGCTTCAGGTACCGTAGGTACGATTCTCAAGGTCCGAGCCGCGACACAGTCAACAGGGCTCGGGATGGTGAAAGGCTTCAAGTACCAGAGGTACGATTCTCAAGGTCCGAGCCGTGACACAGTCAGCAAGGCTCGAATGGTGAAAGGCTTCAAGTACCAGAGGTACGATTCTCAAGGTCCGATCCGCGGCACAGTCAGCAGGGCTCGGGATGGTGAAAGGCTTCAAGTACCAGCGGTACGATTCTCAAGGGCCGAGCCGCGACACAGTCAGCAGGGCTCGGGATGGTGAAAGGCATCAAGTTCCAGAGGTACGATTCACAAGATCCGAGCCGCGACGAAGTCAGCAGGGCTCGTGATGGGGAAATGCTTTGCTTACAGGAGACACGATTCTCCAGGTCCGAGCCGCGACGAAGTCAGAAGGGCTCGGGATGGTGAAATGCTTTGCGTACAGGAGGTACGATTCTCAAGGTCCGAGCCGCGACAAAGTCAGCAGGGCTCAGGATGGTGAAATGCTTCAGGTACCGGAGGTACGATTCTCAAGGTCCGAGCCGCGACAGAGTCAGCAGGACTCAGGATGGTGAAATGCTGCAGGTACCGGAGGTACGATTCTCAAGGTCTGAGCCGCGACAAAGTCAGCAGGGTTCGGGATGGTGAAATGCTTCAGGTACCGGATGTACGATTCTCAAGGTCCGAGCTGCGACAAAGTCAGGAGGGCTCGAGATGATGAAATGCTTCCGGTACCGGAGGTTCCGATTTTCAAGGTCCAAGCCGCGACAAAGTCAGCAGGGCTCGGGATGGTGAAATGCTTCAGGTACCGGAGGTATGATTTGCAAGGTCCGAGCCGCGACACAGTCAGCAGGGCTCGGGATGGTGAAAGGTTTCAAGTACCAGAGGTACGATTCTCAAGGTCCGAGCCGCGACACAGTCAGCAGGGCTCGGGATGGTGAAAGGCTTCCGGTACCGTAGGTACGATTCTCAAGGTCCAAGCCACAACACAGTCAGCAGGGCTCGGGATGGTGAAAGGCTTCAAGTACTAGAGGTACGATTCTCAAGGTCCGAGCCGCGACACAGTCAGCAGGGCTCGGGATGGTGAAAGGCTTCAAGTACCAGGGGTACGATTCTCAAGGTCCAAGCCGCGACACAGTCAGCAGGGCTCGGGATGGTGAAAGGCTTCAGGTACCGTAGGTACGATTCTCAAGGTCCGAGCCGCGACACAGTCAACAGGGCTCGGGATGGTGAAAGGCTTCAAGTACCAGAGGTACGATTCTCAAGGTCCGAGCCGTGACACAGTCAGCAAGGCTCGGATGGTGAAAGGCTTCAAGTACCAGAGGTACGATTCTCAAGGTCCGATCCGCGGCACAGTCAGCAGGGCTCGGGATGGTGAAAGGCTTCAAGTACCAGCGGTACGATTCTCAAGGGCCGAGCCGCGACACAGTCAGCAGGGCTCGGGATGGTGAAAGGCATCAAGTTCCAGAGGTACGATTCACAAGATCCGAGCCGCGACACAGTCAGCAGGGCTCGGGATGGTGAGATGCTTCGTGTACATGAGGTACGATCCGTGAGCCGCGACGGGGTCAGCAGGGCTCTCTTGTGTCCCAAAAGCGATCTGCCCTCCAGTTCAAGGGTTCCCTAGTTATATCCCAGAAAGTCTTTGATCAGGTACAGTGTTCCCCTCCACCCAGGTCTCTGTTGTCGGTCTTTTCAGCCAGATGGCACCCTTGTACTTTGAAGAGGGAGGCCGGGGTGTCAGACGCTCCGCGGGGAGTGGGGCAGGCATTGTTGTAAGCAGGACACTTGCCAGGACTACCCCGCCTCTCTGATTTGGCGGCAGCCAGCTACCCCCAGGCTGTGGGAGATAACCCAGACATTTGACTACACATCTGGGGCCCACTACAAGGTTAGGAATCTGGACATTTCTCTGCAAGGGTCATTTCTATGCCCCGGTTCTAACCTGCATTCCTCAACAAGAATATCTCACATACCCCTGACGTTAGGGACACTAATCTAGAACTCCTACCACTTACTCCGGGTCTGATACACTGTTCATGGTTATACTTTGAAAGGCAGCACTCGCACCGTGGCCCTGGTTAGCGGGGTGCAGTACGCAGTGCGTCGTAGTCCAGCACAAAAAGAAAGGGGTCAAATGTGAGAGGGCGAAAAAGTGATTGGGGGACCCACGCCAAGGATGTCAGGTCTAACAGAAAGTGTGAAAGAGAGTCTGTGAGAGAGTGTCTGTGAGAGAGAGTCTGTTAGAATTGGGTTCTCTGGTTGGCACAGGTGAGTACTTGTGACAAGCAGGGACACTCTCCTCTAGTCAGGGCAAGGGACTTACTCTTGAAAATAAACCCTGCTCACCCTCTAGGCGGCGTGGCGCGAGCAGACAAGGCTAATCCCCAGAGCGTTATTCGTTAAGCATTTGTAACAATATACAGTAATCAGATGACACACTACAAATGGACACAAGGCTGGCTTTATGTAAAAATATAGTCTTCTTTATATCAGGTTTACCACAAGTCTCAATAACATTTAAAAAGGTTCCACAATACTATCTAGCAGTAATCAGTCTTCAAAATGCTTGTTTCTAAAAGGTTGTGCGAGTCGTAGTACTTCTAGGCGACTCGTGCGGGGTTAAAAGAAATGCCTCCCAGAGTCTCACGCGCCTCGCGGACACTTCAGTCCGAGGCGCTGCGCACAGTGCAAAGCAAACACAGAACCTTTGCTTTAAACGTTCGAGGCGTATGATGCGATGTCGATCCAGACGTCCCACGTCGCGATGCTCTCCTCATGTGGTGCGAGCTATGGCTCGAAGGCTCGATAGTCCCGTACGTGGAGGGGGGCGATGCGTTGTGGGGACAGGCTCTTCTTTGCGGCGTACGCGCCGACACTGGAGGGGGGAGCGCCTGAGTGTGGTGCCAAGCGGCAGTACGATCCGAAGAGTACGAGGCGTACCCAGTCGCACTACGCGCCGCAGCCGTTCCGAAACAGCGGCGGGGCGCTTTCAGCAGAGCGTTGCACAGGGGAATTTTTATATATTTATTTATTTATTTATTTATGCAGTTTTATATAGCGCTGACTTTACCCGAAGGCGTCAGAGCGCTTTACAATAGGAACAGAAATGATACAAACTGAGAACATTACACGAACAGCAGATTGCAAAAGCATACGTTACGTTACATACGGTAAAGTGATCATTGTGAGCAAACAAAAATACATGAGGTAGTAAAAATTGTGAGCACCCAAAAATACATGAGGTAGACAAGGTAATAGTGACACTTCTGAGCAAACAAAATACATGAGGTAGTAAAAATGTGAGCTACCAAAAATACATGAGGTAGTAAAAAGTGCACATGAGGAAAAAGTGACAAGTGTGCAGGCTACACGAGAAAATAGAGTATAATTTGAGGTATAATACTGCAATATATGCTAGACACTCAAGCACAAGAACAAACGTTACGTAGGTGAAGGTGGCACTTGTGCAAGTATCAAAGGTAAAAAACATGTGAGAGGAAGCAAACCGTGTGTTACAGGGGCAAAGTGGTGAGTGCAAGTTGCAAGAGGGTACCAAACACGAGTACATGGATAATACTGCAATAAAAGGCAAACACTCTAACCACAAGAACACACTGGGAAGGCACTTCCATGGACATGAAAAGTAGAAATTTTCAGTAGTGGGAGGTCTTCCTTCATAAAAAGAGAGGACGTGAATTACTTTTGGAGGTGTCTCTGGAGGAGGAGAACTTTGAGGTCCCTTTTAAAGGCCTGGGAGGAGGCGGTGGTCCGGAGCTGAGGCGGGAATGAGTTCCAGATTCTCACTGCGTTGCCTGAAAAGGATTGGCCCATCGTTCTTTCCTTCTTGAAAGTGGGAGGTTCAAGCAGTAGATTCTCCGCATTGCGTGAAGGTCTAGAGCCTCCAGAGAGTTTCAGTTTATTCGCCAGGTAGCGAGGAGAAGAGGAGTGCAGGGCTTTGTGGGTGATACAAGCGGTCTTGTAGATAGCTCTA
This sequence comes from Lissotriton vulgaris, assembly GCF_964263255.1. Lineage (NCBI taxonomy): Eukaryota > Metazoa > Chordata > Amphibia > Caudata > Salamandridae > Lissotriton > Lissotriton vulgaris. The sequence goes on from NC_141698.1 coordinate 1,121,359,980, forward strand.
GCCTCAAAGGGAAGCCAGCGGAGGGTGATAACATCGGTGTGATGTGATCGCTTCTTTTGGCCCCATAAATGAAACGAGCTGCTGAGTGGAAAACAGACTTCAGTGGGGACAAGTGGGATTTGGGGAGGCCAGTAAGAAGAGAATTGCAGTAGTTGAGTCTGGAGAGGACCAGTGATTGAACCAGGGTTATAAGGTCCCGCTCCGGGAAGAAGCGACGGATGCCCCAAAGAAGGCGCAGTTGGTATCGAGCAGATTTTGCAATGGAATTGATGTGGGGAATTAGATTGAGTTTTTTGTCTAGTATGACACCAAGGGATTTGGCGCTGTCGACAATGATGGGTTTATTGTTTAGTAGATTCATCTGATCCATCCATGATTGAACCGGGGGAGGAGAGAGTGAGGAGGAGAAGAGGAGGAATTCAGTTTTGGAGGGATTCAGAATCAGTTGATGAGTTGACATCCAGTTTTGAATGGAGTCGAGAGTGGAGCTTAGGATGGAGAGATCGTGAGTAGAGGCAATCTTGAGGTAGAGTTGAGTGTCGTCAGCATAGAGATGATAGTGAATCCCGGATTTACTTAGGAGATTTCCCAGTGGTTCTAGATAGAGATTGAACAGTGTGGGAGCAAGTATCGAGCCTTGGGGAACACCTTGACCTACCGCCACAGGAGGTGAAAGACTGTTCGCTATTTTGATCATTTGGGATCTGCCAGAAAGGAAAGATGCAAACCATTTAAGCACAGTGCCCTCCATGCCCATTCTCTGTTGAAGAATATTGAGGAGGGTGTTGTGATTGACAGTGTCAAAGGCTGCGGAGAGGTCAAGGAGAATTAGAAGACAGGACCCCCCTGAATCGAGTATCCTCAACGCGTCATCAACCACTTGCAGTAGAGCTGTTTCAGTGCTGCAGTTTTGGATGAAGCCGGACTGACAGTTGTCAAGAAGATCATTGTCCTTGATATGACGGGAGAGTTGTTTTGCTACACATCTTTCAGTGATCTTCGCCAGAAAGGGAAGGTTAGTGATGGGGCGGAAGTTGTTGAGGTCATTCGCATCAGCAGTGGGTTTTTTAAGAAGAGGGGTGACCTGCCCAGTTTTGAAGGAGGCAGGAAGGGAGCCTTGCCAGAGGGAGAGGTTGATCAGAGTGGTCCAATAGGAGAGGGAGTGGGTATAGAAGTCAATGGCAATGGCACTGGGGATAGGGTCAAGAGAATGGTTGGATGGCTTTGTTTCTCGTATGCACTTGAGAAGGGCATCTCCAGAAATGGGGTCAAAGCTCTGCCAAATGGCTAAGGATTTGCGCTCCTCTGGAGGGGTAGGATGAGTGACCTGATCCACAAGTGATTTCACTTTTTCATCGAAGAAAATAGCAAAGTCCGCTGCTCTCTTTGTAGAATCATCCACCTTGGAGGTTGGGGGAGAGCAGTTAGGCATTTTGATGAGATCGAATAGTTTTTTGGGTCTATTTTTGGCGGAGTCAAGGAGGGTTTTGAAGTGTGTCGCTTTCCCAAGGAAGATGTGCTTGTGGTACTTGGATCTTGCTGAGCGAAGCATGGCCAAATTGTCGGAGGAGGGCACTTGCCTCCAATGTTTCTCCAGGCATCTTAGCTGCTTCCTTTCCTCATAAAGGGATTTGTTGAACCAAGGTGCTGAGGGGGTGGGCCTTAACCTTTTGCTTTTGAGTGGAGCGACATTATTAATTTCAGCTGCAAGAACTATGAGGCATTGGGAGGTGAGATCGTCAACATCTAGGTTCGGGTCGAGCCTTGGAAGTGATAACAAAGCTGATTCACAGAGGGGACCGACATCAATATTTTTGGCATCCCGGAACCATGAGATGGCCCTCTTGGGTTGGCCAAGAGTTATAGAGTGTTAAAGTTGAAGAGAGAATGGGATGAGGAGGTGGTCAGACCAATCTACATGAATTGGGGTAGTGGTAGAAAGCATGCCTGCTTTAGAAATAACAAGGTCTAGGATTGCGCCCTTAGAATGTGTTGATTCAGTGCAGTGTTGGATAAGATCGTTTGCAGAGAGGAAAGTGGCCAGTGAGTTCGCAGAGGAGTCTTGCGGTACTCCCCAGTGGAGATTGAAGTCACCCACGAAGGTCTGATTGTCACTTCGCGAGTATTGGTCGCTGATGAAGTCGGTGAGTTCATCCATAAACGAAGGGCCACTACGAGGCGGGCGGTAAATGACATGGAATCTGAGGGGTGAACGGTGTTGCAATTGAAGCTCAAGAGAAAGGCATTCAAAGGTTTTGGAGGAGCTGTTAGGAGAGGCCTTAAGTTGGAGGGTGTTTCTAAAGATGACTGCACAGGGTCAGAGCTGATTTGCATATCGCCATTGTCTAACCCAGGGTGGTGTGGAGTGCAAAAAAACGATGGATTTGGGCCCAGATCTTTGGACTGGGGTGAATGTGTGACATTGATCCACATTCTGTCCATCACCTGTTTTGTTTCTAAAGATGACTGCAACACCTCCCCCCGTGTTGTCAGTTCTGTCATTCCTAAATAAAGAGTAGCCTCTGGGTAATAGGAGATCAAATATAGAGTGAGACGTATCTTTGAACCAGGTCTCTGTGAGGAAGAGCATGTCAATATTATGAAGGGAGATGGTATCGGAGATTTCAAGTTTGTGTTTTACTGCAGATCTGCAGTTGTGAAGCATGCAGCGCAGCTCTGTCAAAACTGTTTTGGTGACGGGGGCACTAGGGCTCTGAAGGGTGATCGGGATATTGTATTTATAAGGGGGTGCTCGGGAGGGTTTAGGTGGATGCTTTGTTCTGACAGAGGTGATGATCGGAATGGTGTAGATAGTGGGGTTGCGAGGTATGCCGGTTGAGGAAGGGTGGCGTTCGGGGGCTTGAGTGAGTTAACAGAGTTTTCCGACGAAAGGTTAAGCTTGGCTGTACTGGGGTGAGGGGGCGAGGTGCATCTCGTGGGAAGTTGGGAAGGTGTAGCGGTGCAAGAAGGGGTGACAATCTTGGAGCATAAGAGTGAGATGGCAGCTGTAAGCTGGGAGATGGAAGTGATAAGAGAGCCTAGCGTGTTTTCCAGTGAGAATGAGGCAGAGCACGGAAGGTTGGGTTGGGAAGGTTGGGTGGCTCGATTGAAACAAGGGGGGGGTGGAGTAGGTGGCGGCAGGCAGGGAGAGGTGGCAGGATAGGAGGTAATTTGGGGTATGGGGTTCATAAGTGGGGAAGGGTGGTGGGTGGGAGCGGGAGTTAGTGAAACGGAGGTTAAGGGAGAGTTGTCTTTGTTGGTGTTGCAAGAGGGAGAGGAATTAAGGACAAATTTAGGGGGAGCGGGGTGTGGAACACGGCGGTAGGGTAGAAGGAGAGGGGAGGCCTGTGTGGAGTCATGAGAATATAGGAGGTTTGGGAGGAAAAGAGGTGCGGTGGTTGTGGAGGACCTGTCAGCTAGGAGAGGTGGCTGTGAGGGAACGGGCATCTGGCAGAGTGAGGGGGGTTGGGAGAAAGGGAAGTTGAGGAAAGGAAGTGGTTCTGCTGGGCCCGAGGGAGGGAAGTGGAGGGGGTTACTGGGCAGGGAAGGGGGGTGGTGCAGCATTACTGGAGGAGTAGGAGGGAGGAGAGAGGGAATGCGGGCACAAGGCGAAGTCCGTCTTTGCGGTGCGAGCTACGGCTCGGGCCAGATAACCGTGGTGTTTTGACCGAACGGGTCCCTTCTTGCGTTGCGAGCTACGGCTCGGGTCGGCAGCAGTCACAGTGTTTAGGCCAGGCGGGGCTGGTCCTTACTTTGCAAGCTGCGGCTCGGCGGGCAGAAGTCACATTGCTCAGCGGGACAAGGGTGCACGGGCTCTTTAGCGTGTGCGATGAAGTTTCACGGCGCACTCAGCTTTCTCCGTCAGCGCTGCTGGGAAAGGCAGCACACTCAGCAGCTTCTTCTTCAGGGAGGTAGAGCCCAATGGTTCTGGGGCTCAGTTCAGGGGGCAAGCTCACACACAAGCCCTTGGAGATTGTTTCGGAGATGCACAAGTAGAACAAAGTCACTTCAGTCTTTTCCTCTCCTTCTTGCAGCAAGGCACCCACCACAGGTCAGTCTCCCAGGTCAGAAACAGTACTCCTCCATGCAGCTTTTCCAGGTCCTTCTCGTCGGGCAGAGGTTCTTCTTAGCGTAAACAGGATCTGATTTCTTAGGAGCAGGGCTCCTACATTTATACAGCAAAACTTTTGTTCTTTCAGGCCAGTTCAACCCAGTTTTGGAGCACTTTGTTTTGGAGACTCTGGCTTCTTCTTTCAGGGTGCAGGGCAGAGACAGGAGGTGGAGCCAGCAGCCCATTCTGGCCTATGAGAACAGGTAGCTTTCCAATAGTGAAAAACGAAAATGGCTGTGATTCACTATTAGGACATGCCACACACATCAGGGCTAGTCCTACCTTATGCTTGCAACGCACCCTGCCCTTGGGCCTACCATAGGGGTGACTCACATGAAGTAAAGGGGTGTTTTAGGGGCTGGCAAGTGTGTGCACTTGCCCAGCCAGCATGACAGTACCAGACTGCACGCAGGTTCTGCAATGGCAGACCCTAGACACATTTTACAAAGCTGCTTCTGTGGGTGGCACAACCAGTGCTGCAGGCCCACTAGCAGCATTTGGATTTACAAGCCCTGGCACTCCTGGTGCACTTTACTGGGGTCTGACAGTAAACCAAATAAGCCGATCATGGAAATCAATCACATATACACTTTTCGTAGGGAGCACTTGCACTGTGGCACTGATTGGCAGTGGCACAGTGCCCTGAGCAGCTAACACCAGCAAAACACATGAGGCACATCAGAAAAAAGTGGAAGGGAGACTCACGCCAAGGTGCCAGGCCTAACACTTGTCCCCTCCAGCTAAAATGTGGGGAGAACTACCCTACCCCAGGGAGTTCCTCCTCACTAAGGCAGAAAAAATCTGGACAGACCGTCAGCATTGGTGTGATCTGTGCCAGGGCGATGTTCCACCGTGAAGTCCATACCCTGTAGGGAGATGGACCACCTCAACAGTTTTGGGTTCTCACCCCTCATTTGCATCAACCATCTGAGGGGCCTGTGGTCTGTCTGAACCCGGAAGTGAGCCCCAAACAGGTAGGATCTTAGCTTCTTTAGCGCCCAGACCACAGCAAATGCTTCTCGCTCAATACCACTCCACCTTTGTTCCCGGGGAAGTAACCTCCTACTGATGAAGGCTACAGGTTGGTCAAAGCCCTCCTCAGTCATCTGTGAAAGAACTGCCCCTACACCATGCTCTGAAGCATCTGTCTGTGCTAGGAACTCTTTGGAGTAGTTGGGTGCCAGGAGCACGGGCGCCGTGCACATGGCAGTCTTCAGGGAGTCAAATGCTTTCTGACAGGTGTCAGTCCAGATCACTTTCTTTGGCTGCTTCTTGAAAGTCAGCTCTGACAAGGGCGCAACTATGTTGCCATATCCCTTGACAAACCTCCTGTAGTACCCTGTGAGTCCTAAAAAAGCTCTCACTTCAGTTTGGGTTTTGGGGGGTTCCCAAGCCAGGATGGTCTCAATCTGGGCTGCAGGGGTGCCACCTGGCCGCTCCCAACTTGGTGTCCCAAGTACACCACGGAACCCTGCCCGATCTGACACTTACTTGCCTTGATCGTGAGGCCTGCCTTGCGCAGTGCCAGCAACACTTCCCAGAGGTGGCGCAGATGTTCCTCCCATGTGACACTGAACACTGCGATGTCATCCAGGTAGGCAGCACTGAACTCATCCAGCCCAACCAACACCTGTGTTAGAAATGGCGATTTCCGGTTGGCTAAGGCTTGCACCAAAGCCAGGCAGAAACCACCATGCTACGTCAGGGCAAGGAAGTCACCCGCCAAGATAACCCCTACTCACCCTCTTGGTAGTTTGTCACGAGCAGTCAGGCTTATCTCAGAGGCGATGTGTAAAGGTTTGCGCGCGCACCCAGCAACAACACCCAAGGCCCACCACAAAGGAAACTTCACACAAGGTTATATATAAAAATAGTTTTTTTATTATACCAAACACATTAGATAATAAACACACACTTTACAATGTGCCAACTGGCACGAGCAGAATTTACAGGGGGATTATATACCTATAACAGGGCCACGTGGGCCACTGTCAGGAATAAGCACTTTCAGAACTAGCACTTGGTAGAATTAGCACTTTGTAGGAATAACGCTTAGCACATAGCACATAAAAAAACTGTAGCACCAAATAACAGATATAGCACACAACCAGTAACCACCGGTAAAAGATAAGTACCACCTACGCAATCCTAAACACCTTAGGCAAATATCACGCAGGGAATCATAAACTCACTACCATAACCTATACTAGGAAAAACAACCTCCTAAGCATGGAAACGCATTCAGAGGTATAGGCCAGAAGCTTTACACATGATGCATGAAGACACATTCAGAGGTATAGGCCAGAAGCTTTACACATGATGCATGAAGACACATTCAGAGGTATAGGCCAGAAGCTTTACACATGATGCATGAAGACACATTCAGAGGTATAGGCCAGAAGCTTTACACATGATGCATGAAAACACATTAGGCAGGTAATCACAAAAAGCGCAAAGATCACATGGGGCAAAAACATGTACCCCCACGCAAAGGCCTAACACATGGAACTGTCCCCCAGGCCAACTTGGCCTCTCAGGGGCTTACAGGCCCAATGTCCAGAATGTCAGGGCAGGCTGCACAGGCAGCCAAAGAAGAAATGCACAAAGGAACAGGCCTAAACGGAGCAGCTGCCCACTAAGTGCTGGGCAGCTGGGGATAGGAATGTGGCCTGGGCTCTCAGAAGCCCAGTGAATAAATTGTGCCACGTTGAACCCCTTTGGCTCGAGAAACAAGATGCCCCCTGGAGCCTCGTGGGCTCGAAATAACTGTGTGCCCACTGGGGGAGCGGCCCGCTTCCAACCGGGGCGCTCTACCCTCAGAAATGCCCCCAAATATGTGGGTGTAGGTAGGAGCCTCTTGGGCTCTAAATAATTGAAATGGCCCCAAACGCTGGAGTCCTCCCTCTGGGGACTCGGACAGACAATTGCGCCGGGAGTCCTTGTGGACGTTGAAGAACAATGCCCCTGGGAGCCTCTGGCTCTAAATAACAATGCCCCCTAAACGTAGGAGCGGCCCGCTGACATCCGGGGCCGCTCTGAAAAGGACAAGGGGCACCACTCGGGTGCCTGAGGGACCCCCACTGGGGCACCTTCACTTGGATTTGCCCATCGCTAGGGCCGGCCCGCCACTGCGGGCCCGCGGTGCACACGTGGCCTTCCCCCCGCTCCAGCCGTCCCAGTTTACCGGCTCTCGGCGGGGGAAGGCTTCTTCCTTGGGCGGCGGTAGCGCTCGGTGGGGTTCTCTCTCCTCATGGGAGCCCCGCCTTCTCAATGCGCCTGCTTCGCCCGCTCTTCACCCGGTCCCCTATCTCGGGACCGGGACTTGATGTGGAGCCTCCGTGGCTCCGGGGCAGTAGTCACTTCTTCCGGCCGGGCGACGGCCAATTAGAGCGCGGTGGTGGGCGGGACTTACTTTCACAACTGGAAGTCCCGCCCAGCGTCAGGCACTACGGTGCCTGACTTCCTGTTTTCGGCCCGAGGGCCGCGGCAGTGATTTTCGGGCAGAAAGGAGGGGTGGGCAACCTCGGTACTAAAATAAACGCATAAGCGGGGTGGGCACCCGCTAAGGAGCACATAAATGGGGTGCGCACCCGTAAATAAGAATAAATAAAAAATGAAGACGCAGGGTGGGCACCTGCGCACTGGGCACAATGCAGGGTAGGCTCCTGCCAATTAAAATGTCGAAATAAGCGGGCAAAATGGCGAAGAAGCGCCCCAGGCTCTAAAGGGTACTGGCACCCAGACCTAAATTAAAAGACAGCGCAAAAGTCCCTGAAGTCTTTCCAGGCATAAAGGGCAAGGCAGAAGGGTCCCAAAGAAATCCTCCAGCATCCAGGGCATCCAGGGAATCGGCAGGGCCCAGGGAGGCAAGCCTTCCCCTGGGCCCCAGCAGCAGCACGGCGCTGGTAGATTCCAGTCAGAAACAAGAACATTTAACATGAGGTCACAGCCTCTTTTTATACACTAAATCCCTTTGTCTCTACGGTGCAGGGTGGGAGTAAAACCAGACGCAGCTGGTTTTGGAGCACTCTGTTGTGCTCAGCCCTCTTCCCATCCACTAGTCAGGCTAGGGACATCAGTCGCTCCACAGGGGGCGGAGCCAGCATTGTGTAGGGAAAGCCCAGCCCTATTCAGGTCCCAGGTGCACCCCTCCCTCACATCAACATGCAGATCTCCCCATTCACCACCGTGGCAGACCCATCCTGACTCCTGGAGCCAGGCACACCAGCCAGCTCCAGCCAATCACAAGCCAGACAGCCATTTCACATTTAGTGCACAGGCAGGCCAACTTCTAGAAGTGGCACTTCCACACTAGCCACATTAAAGCTGCACACATCATCGCGCAGCATTCAATCTCACGAATTCGCACATACCAGACTCAACCTTGCACTCCCCACGCATCAGGAATTACCATGGACACACATATTCCCCATGCATTCCTATGGGAGGGCAGGCCACTCTCACACATGCACTCAGAGAGCACATGCACTTTACACTGCGCCACAGTGCTAAAGAGCACAAAGACCATAAATCACTATAATGAGGTAACCTTACAAGGCAAAAAGTTCTGGGGTGAACCTGCCAGAAGGGCCAAGTCCAACACAACCCCCTTCCAGCCAAAACGCAGGGCAGACCAATCACCACTGTGATGGACTTCCCTGCTTTGGGCAATAAAACACGGATGCGGGACCGCACTGCAGGGACACCCGCCGGTTCTACGCCATGTTGATCCATAAACAAGCACACTTTAAAAAAAAATTCAGGGCCAACTAGGCTACCCCACTGGTACTCCTAAGTTGTCCACGGCTAGGACCAGGCCCTAGGCCACCCAGATACCACTGGTCCTTGCCAATCCACAGAGTGGGGGTGGTAACCCCTGGCCTACAATAGCCATTCTCCGCTCCCTTTCTCAGTGTTGTTCCAAACCATCACTGATCCTTTAACCTAGGGTCCGCACCCTCAGGCTGACCAGAGGTCATGGGCAAGAATGCCCTACCCTACCTCTACATCTGGGGCTGCACACTCTCCCAGGAGAAGCACCGTCCAGAACACAACTCTCCCACCAGTTTAGGACCTCTCTCCCTCCACTGGTCTACCACCCGGGATCCAAATTCACCGGATGCACAGGGGTCAGACTCCCTCTGACCCCCTTCCAGAGATCTGCACCCTCCCAACTGGAGTGGTACCCCTAGAAGACAAACCGGCCAGGACACTGGCTACAGTCACCCTGCCGTCCAGGACAGGCAAACACCTGAACCTGGCTCCCCAACCTAGGGACACTACCCTTTGGTTAGATGCCTGGCGCACCAGGACTTCTACAAGTTGAAAATAAAGTCTAAGGTTTTCTCTTCTCCGTCAGCAGCAAGGCAACCACTGCAGGCCAATCCCCCAGGTCAGGGACAGTACTCCTCCATACAGCTTACCCAGTTCCTTCTCTTCAGGCAGACGTTTCTTCTTGCAACTTCAGGACACTACTTACAGTTGCCCTTACGTCCAGATCCGGCTACTGGCTCCCCAACCGAGGGACGTACCCTGTGGTCAGATGCCTGGCGCACCAGGACTTCCTTGAGGGTGACACATAACTAATGTGTCGTGTCACAAGTCTGCCTGTTATCCAGGACAGAAGTGGCATCACCATGGTCACTCCCCGGCGATACAACCCTTCTGGCTGGCCCCTGACCCACTGGTTCTTCCACTGGGGAGCCTATTCCCCTCACACCCCTCCATCTGGACTTCTGCACCCTCCCAACTGGAGCGGTACTGCCAGACACCAGAACTACTGGAACCCTGTTTACAGATGTTCCACGTTCTCTAGACACTTGGAAATCCTCCTCAAATGACCTATTAGTACAGCCTAGGCCCTCGACCTGATGTTCCTTTAAGAAACAATCCAGGCCCTGAGACTGGGTTTTGGGCACCTGGAGACACGCAGTCCCACCCACTCCTTCTCCTCTGAGACAGGACATGAGCCCCTACACCGAGACCTAGCTGGGCTGCACTGAACCTCTTCCACCACGCTGGGCTGGAAGATACCTCAGCCACTCCTTTTGGAATTACTCCCACACCTATGTCTCTCTCTTCACAGAACCTTACCAACTCCAACATACTATATCTAAACAGACCACATACATCAAAAGCAGGCTCAATTTTGGCAGACGTTCTCGAGAAAAGTTTATCACAAGGAACCTAGGTGTCTGAGTTAAAACAGTAGTACACACTAGAGTATTCAGCAAGCTCCCCATCCCAGAGAACTCACACCAGTTATTCAGCAAGCTCCTTATTTCAGAGAACTCACACCCACCTCCAGTGCAACACACCATTCATCCACACCCACCCCTAGACTGGTAAGACGGTTTCTACCACCCATGATTTCTCAACCTGACCACCACGTGACACAGTTACCATTACTCCGGGAAAGGGATGGGGAACACATGCACTGGACACAGTTTTGCTGCCAGCACTGGATCCCACCCTTACTGGTGAATCCAGAAAACTCATACTGCACTTAGGGGATGATCTACCCTCTTGAGCTAGGGACACCTAACTCACAGTGCACAAGAAACACATTTCCAAAGAAATGACATTTAGAACAAACTTAGAAACAATAATCCCTTTCTATGTGACTATCTAAAATGCAGAGTTTTGAAGTGAAGCCAGTTGTAGCTGTGGTACTGCGCAAACACAAGACCATTTCCCACCGCTGATCACCAATATTAGAAATGGCGATTTCCGGTTGGCTAAGGCTTGCTTCAAAGCCAGGCAGAAACCACCATTCTGCGTCAAGGCAAGGAAGTCACCCTCCAAGATATCCCCTGCTCACCCTCTTGGTAGCTTGGCACGAGCAGTCAGGCTTATCTCAGAGGCGATGTGTAAAGCATTTGCGCGGGCACCCTGGAATGTCGAAATAAGTGGGCAAAATGGCAAAGAAGCACCCCAGGCTCTAAAGGGTACTGGCACCCAGCCCAAAAGTAAAAGACAGCACAAAAGTCCTGGGGGAAAGGAAAATACAGCAAAAGGTCCCCAGAATTCTTTCCAGGCATAAAGGGCAAGGCAGAAGGGTCCCAAAGAAATCCTCCGGCATCCAGGGGCTGGGCAGGGCCCAGGGAGGCAAGCCTTCCCCTGGGCCCCAGCAGCAGCACGCCGCTGGTAGATTCCAGTCAGAAACAAGAACATTTCACATGAGGTCACAGCCTCTTTTTATACACTAAATCCCTTTGTCTCTAGGGTGCAGGGTGAGGGAAAAACCAGACACAGCTGGTTTTGGAGCACTCTGTTGTGCTCAGCCCTCTTCCCATTCACTGGTCAGGCTAGGGACATCGGTCGCACCTCAGGGGGCGGAGCCAGCATTGTGTAGGGAAAGCCCAGCCCTATTCAGGTCCCAGGTGCACCCCTCCCTCACATCAACATGCAGATCTCCCCACTCACCACCGGGGCAGACCCATCCTGACTCCTGGAGCCAGGCACACCAGCCAGCTCAGCCAATCACAAGCCAGACAGCCATCTCACATTTACTGCACAGGCAGGCCAACTTCTAGAAGTGGCACTTCCACACTAGCCACATTAAAGCTGCACACATCATCGCGCAGCATTCAATCTCACAAATGCGCACATACCAAACTCAACCTTGCACTCCCCACGCATCAGGAATTACCATGGACACAAATATTCCCCATGCATTCCTATGGGAGGGCAGGCCACTCTCACACACGCACTCAGAGAGCACACGCACTTTACACTGCGCCACAGTGCTAAAGAGTGCAAAGACCAGAAATCACTATAATGAGGCAACCTTACAAGGCAAAAAGTTCAGAGGTGAACCTGCCAGAAGGGCTAAGTCCAACAACCTGGTTGACCAACCTCTGAAAGGTGGCAGGGGCATTCTTCATCCCAAATGGCATAACCCGGAACTGCAAATGCCCATCTGGTGTGGAGAATGCTGATCTCTCCTTGGCCCCATCAGTCAAGGCGATCTGCCAGTACCCAGACGTCAAATCAAACGTGCTGAGGTACCGGGCAGCCCCTAACCGATCAATGAGCTCAGCAGCTCTGGGGATGGGGTGTGCGTCGGTCTTGGTGGCTGAATTGAGTCCTCTGTAGTCCACAAAGAACCGGAGTTCAGGTGTGGCTCCCGGCGCTGTAGCCTTTGGGACCAAGACCACTGGGCTGGCCCAAGGCCTGCTGGAGGACTCAACCACCCCAATAGCAAGCATCTTTGAGACTTCCTCTTTGATGCAGGCCCTGACCCTGTCAGTCACTCTGTAAGCTTTGTGCCTCGCAGGTAAGCTGTCTCCTGTGTCCACATCATGGACGCACCAATCTGTGACACTAGGAATCAGGGAGAACAGGTCAGAAAACTGCCCCATCAGTTGGCGGCAGTCATTCTGTTGCTCAGGGGTCAGGGTGGGAGAGAGGTTAACTTCATCCACTGACCCATCTCGCTCTGAGGCTACCAGGAGGTCAGGAAGAGGCTCAGTCTCCTCCTCCATTCAATCATCTGTTGCCAAGAGCATGCCCACTTCGGACCTCTCCAAGTGGGGCTTCAGGCGATTGACATGCAGGACCCTCAAGGGGTTCCTGGGCGACTGCAAGTCTACCAAATAGGTGACAGGACTCTTGCGCTCCAGAATCTCAAAGGGTCCGGTCCACATGTCTTGGAGCGCACAAGGCTCCACAGAGGCCAGGACCCACACCTTTTGTCCAGGCTGAAACTCTACCAGAGTGGCATTCTGATCATACCACTGCTTCATTTCCTCCTGGCTGGCTTCCAGATTTGCCTCAGCAAGTTGCCTGAAACGCCTAGTCTGATTCCTGAAGGCCAGCATGTAGCTATATACATTCTGGGGAGGTTTCCTGGGAGATTGCTCCCAGCTTTCCTTGACCAGACTTAGAGGTCCTCTCACTGGGTGGCCATACAGGAGCTCAAAGGGGCTGAATCCTAGAGACTTCTGTGGCACCTCACGGTAAGCAAAGAGAAGGCATGGCAAGAGGACGTCCCACTTACGCCTCATGGGTTCCTCCAGACCCATAATCATGCCCTTGAGGGTACAGTTGAATCTCTCAACCAACCCATTTCCTTTGGGGTGGTAAGGTGTGGTGAATTTGTAGGTTACACCACACTCCTGACAAAGGGATTTTATATACTTGGTTATGAAATTGGTACCCCTGTCAGACACGACCTCTAGAGGGAACCCCACTCTGGAGAAAATTCCCATCAGTGCCCGTCCCACCACGGGGGCGTCACTGTCCTCAGAGGGATGGCTTCGGGGTACCGGGTGGCATGGTCCACCAGGACCAGGATAAACTTGTTGCCCATGGCTGTCCTCGGGTCCAGTGGCCCCACAATGTCAATTCCTACTCGCTGGAATGGGGTACTGACTACAGGGAATGGCTGGAGAGGAGCCTTTTGCTTCCTCCCACTCTTTCCACTTGCCTGGCAAGTCTGGCATGTCCTACAATGAGCATCTGAGCTCCTACGCATTTGGGGCCAATGAAAGTGGGTGACAAGCCTTTCAAAGGTCTTGTCCTGCCCCAAATGTCCTGCCAATGGCACATCGTGAGCCAGCCCCAGTAGGAAGGCTCTGAAACTCTGGGGTACCACCAGCACATGGGCTGACCCAGGCTCAGCAACCTTAGGCTCTGAATACAGGAGGTCATTCTCCCAGTAGATGAAATGGGTTCCAGACTGATCAACATTTGCCTGGTCGGCAGCCTGCTGCCGCAGTCCAATGAGAGAAGGACACTCTCTCTGCTCTCTGCAGAATTCCTCCCTGGTGGGCCCTCCATCCTGCTGCCAATGGGTCAGCTCACGCAGGTCTCTCAGTTCAGCTATCTGTTCCCCTGTAGGTTCCAGGGCACCCCCCTCAAGGTCTGCTTCTTCCTGGACCGTGGGAACTACAGGGGCCGGCTTCCTGTGCCTCCTGCTCCTTCTCTCTAAGGCCGGTTCCTGGGCCTCTCCCTCAGGCTCCAGAACCTCTTGAGCACCCCTACTGACTGTCATTGACCGGGTGGTTACGCACGCCCAGTCAGGCAGACCCACCATCTTCAGGTGAGTACTTTTCTCCACCTTCTCCAAAGGTGAGCTCTCCAAATCATTCCCTAACAAAGAGTCAACAGGCATGGCAGTCCTTACAGCGACCTGAAGAGTACCAGAGACCCCCTCCCACTCAAAGGGAACTTGAGCCATGGGACACTGAGTCTCAGTGTTGTCTGCGTTCACAACTCGGCAGAATGCATGCGGGACAACCTGCTCTTGAGACACCAGGTGATGCTTGACGCTGGTCACACTGGCTCCTGTATCTCTAAGAGCCCCCACCTTCTTGCCATTGATGGTCACCCACTGCCCATATTTTTTTGTGTTCTTGGGCAGGTGGTTTGCTGGGACCACCGCACAGTCTCCTAATGAGACAAGGGACATCTCTGTGGGACCTCCCCCTCCTTGGACAACCCATTCCTCACCCAGGGCTACACTGGCCATCTGCCGTGGGGCTGCACCAGGGGGTGCAGATTTCACAAACTGGCGACACTTGGGGTCATTGGCAAAATGACCCAGCTCACCACACTTATAACATTTTAGGGGCCCTCTTTGAACAGGGGTACCTGTCGGGCCCCACGCGGTCTTGGGGGTGGGGGTGGGGGTGGCTGAGAACCTTTCCCCTGGTTCCCTTGGGGGTTACTTTGGGGCCGCATCTGGAACTCCCTCTGTTTGCCCTTGTCCCACCACTCTTCTGCTGGGGACCCTGCCCACCTTGGCTGAGTCTCCCACTTGACCCTTGTGCACCCTGGTGCTGACCCAGCGGTCCGCCTCCTCAGCAAACGTCCTAGGGTTAGTCAGCTTGCTATCAATCAGGTGCTGGCGTAGCTCAGGAAAACAATTACTATACAAGTGCTCCCATGCATTTAAATCAAAGAGACCTTGAAAATCATTCACTTTGCTACCCTTCACCCAACCAATGCTCTGCAGAAAAAGGTAACATATTCAACATAGGTACTCCCAGGAATCTTTGTACAACTCCTGAACCTCTGTAGGTAATATTCAGGAGTTAACCCATGCCTGGTCATCAAAGCCTCCTTCATGTGTGGGTAGGAAATATGAACTTCAGAGGGGAAATCTAACAGTGTGTCCCGCCCCTCACTAAGGAACCGCCCCCACAACCCCGCTCCCCAATCTCACTCAGGGACTCGGTGGGAAGACATGGCTACCTCATAGGCCTTGAACCACTGCCCTATGTCATCATTTAAAAAAAAAATCCTTAACCACCTCCTTTGGGATGTAAACTCTTGACTCTACCTGCACTGGCGATGCGCTGCCACCAGAGGGAGTATGTTCCATACTCTTAGCTTTCAGCTCCATCTCCCTCAATTTCATCTCATGCTCCATCTGAATTCTTCTTTCTTCTAGAGCCATCTTTTTGCTTTCTAGCTCCAATTTGCCATTGATTTTCAGTTTTGCTAACTCCATTTTGTGTGCCCTGGCTTCCTTCCTGTCTGCCAACTCCCCTGGCGACAGGACTCTGCCAAAATCATGGACGTTCTCTGCTAGTCCAACTTCCACAACATCCCCAGGTGGATTCCTTGATTCAATCCAGGGTTTCAGCGCCTTGTGTAGATCTGCCTTGGTCTTGCATCCTACATGGAGAACCGTAAACTTCCTGCAGAGGCCCTTAAGGTGGAACTTTTTGTAGCTGTCTAGTCTCTCCTCTTGCCATTCTACTTCTTCAGTGTCAGAGACAACAGAGGCTGGTTTCTCCCCAAGGACTGAATCAGGAATGACTTCAAAAATTGAACTTTCTTAGCAAGGCAAAAAAATCAAAAAGTATGTGGCGGTGTTATTGGACTGAACTCACTACGTAATGCTCAACAATCACTGTACATATATCACAAATGCAAATTCTGGATCCTTACCGCTACCTCCAATGTTAGAATTGGGGGTCTCTGGTTGGCACAGGTGAGTACTTGTGACAAGCAGGGACCCTCTCCTCTAGTCAGGGCAAGAGACTTACTCTTGAAAATAACCCCTGCTCACCCTCTAGGCGGCATGGCGCGAGCAGACAAGGCTAATCCAGAGAGAGTTATAGGTTAAGCATTTGTAACAATATACAGTAATCAGATGACACACTACAAATGGACACAAGGCTGGCTTTATGTAAAAATATAGTCTTCTTTATATCAGGTTTACCACAAGTCTCAATAACATTTAAAAAGGTTCCACAATACTATCTAGCAGTAATCAGTCTTCAAAATGCTTGTTTGTAAAAGGTTGTGCGAGTCGTAGTACTTCTAGGCGACTTGTGCGGGGTTAAAAGAAATGCCTCCCAGAGTCTCATGCGCCTCGCGGACACTTCAATCCGAGGTGCTGCACACAGTGCGAAGCGAGCACAGTACCTTTGTTTTAAACACTCGAGGTGTACAATGCGATGTCGATCCAGACGTTCCACGTTGCGGTGCTCTCCTCGTGTGGTGCGAGCTACGGCTCGAAGGCTCGATAGTCCCGTACGTGGAGGGGGCGATGCGTTGTGGGGACAGGCTCTTCTTTGCGGCGTATGCGCCGACCCTGGAGGGGGAAGCACCTGAGTGCGGTGCGAAGCGGCGGTACGACCCAAAGAGTACGAGACGTACCCAGCCGCACTACGCGCCGCAGCCGTTCAGAAACAGCGGTGGGCGCTTTCAGCAGAGCGTTGCACAGGGGAAAGCGGGCACAAGGAGAAATCCGTCTTTGCGGTGCGAGCTATGGCTCTGGGCCAGATACCCGCGGTGCTTGGACCGGACGGGTCCCTTCTTGCATTGCGAGCTACGGCTCGGGTTGGCAGCAGTCACGGTGTTTGGGCCAGGCGGTGCTGGTCCTTACTTTGCGAGCTGCAGCTCAGCGGGACAAGGGTGCACGGGCTCTTTAGAGTGCGCAACGAAGTTTCACGGCCACTCAGTTTTCTCCGTCAGTGCTGCTGGGAAAGGCAGCACACTCAGCAGCTTCTTATTCAGGGAGGTAGAGCCATATGGTCCTGGGGCTCAGTTCAGTGGGCAAGCTCACACACAAGCCCTTGGAGATTGTTTCAGAGATGCACAAGTAGAGCAAAGTCACTTCAGTCTTTTCCGCTCCTTCTTGCAGCAAGGCACCCACCACAGGCCAGTCTCCCAGGTCAGAAACAGTACTCCTCCATGCAGCTTTTCCAGGTCCTTCTCGTCGGGCAGAGGTTCTTTTTGGCGTAAACAGGATCTGATTTCTTAGGAGCAGGGCTCCTACATTTATTCAGCAAATCTTTTGTTCTTTCAGGCTAGGGGGTCTGTGCCTAGTTCAACCCAGTTTTGGAGCACTTTGTTTTGGAGACTCTGGTTTCTTCTTTCAGGGTGCAGGGCAGAGACATCAGACGCTCCGCAGGAGGTGGAGCCAGCATTGTGGTGGCAGAGCACAGCCCTATTCAGAGTCAAGTCAAGTCAAGTCAAAATTTATATAGCGCACTACATACCCAGAGGGTATCAAGGCGCTTGAGGAAGGGGGGGGGGGGTTTACTTATCGAATATCCAGGTTTTAAGTTGTTTTCTGAAGGCTAGGTGGTTTTGACTAAGGCGGAGGTGGATGGGAAGGGAATTCCAGGTTTTGGCCGCTAAGTAGGAGAAGGATCTTCCCCCCATGGTGGCTTTGTGGATGCGCGGAACAGCGGCGAGGGCTTGGTTGGACGAACGTAGCTGGCGGGTGGGGGTGTAAAAGGAAAGGCGCGTGTTGAGACAATCAGGTCCAAGTTCATATAGGGCTTTGTGTGCGTGGGTGAGGAGGCGGAACGTTATTCTCTTGTTGACGGGGAGCCAGTGAAGGTCTTTCAGGTGAGCGGAAATGTGGTCTGTGCGGGGGATGTCTAGTATGAGTCTGGCTGAAGCATTTTGGATGCGTTGGAGTTTTTTCTGCAGTTTTGCGGTGGTACCGGCGTAAAGGGTGTTTCCGTAGTCCAGACGGCTTGTAACCAGTGCGTGGGTGACCGTTTTTCTTGTTTCGGTGGGAATCTAGCAAAATGTTTTTGTGAGCATGCGGAGGATGTTGAAGCATGATGATGAGACGGCGTTGACTTGTCTGGTCATCGAGAGTGAGGAATCCAGGATGATGCCCAGGTTCCGTGCGTGGTCCGTCGGTATGGGGGCTTTTCCTAGGGCCGTTGGCCACCAAGAGTCATCCCAGGCGGAGGGGGAGGCACCTAAGATGAGGACTTCCGTTTTGTCCGAGTTCAGTTTCAGACGGCTGTGCTTCATCCACTCGGCTACTTCTTTCATCCCTTCATGTAGGTTGGTTTTGGCGGTGATTGGGTCTTTGGTGAGTGAGAGGATCAGCTGAGTGTCATCAGCGTAGGAGATGATGTTGAGGTTGTGTTGACGTGCGATGGTTGCGAGGGGGCTCATGTAGACGTTGAAGAGGGTGGGGCTGAGTGATGATCCTTGCGGGACGCCGCAGATGACTTCGGTGGCTTCTGACTTAAAAGGGGGGAGGCGAACTCTTTGAGTTCTTCCAGCGAGGAACGAGATGATCCAGTCCAATGCTTTTCCTTTAATTCCGATGTTTCTGTATGTATGTATGTATGTATAGGCATTTATATAGCGCTCTACTTACCCGGAGGGTCCCAAGGCGCTTCGACCGCTGCAAAACCCTTCCTGGCTTCCCTGAGAGATGGTCCCTTAATGGGTATCTCCAGGGTGAGACCAGGCATCCCCGGCGGTCTGGTGGGGCCGTTAGTGAAGATGAGGCAAGCTAATGCCCAGAGTTGCCGAGTGTGATCGCTGATCAGAGTGGGCACCGAGGCGAGAGAATTATCGAGTCCGCTGACCCTGGTCCAGAAACCTGCCGCGCCGGGAATCGAACCCTGGTCCAGGGCCGTCCTCTGCTCTCGGGTCTGCCGCCTCTAACCAGTGAGCCACACTGAGGCATTGTATCAGAGTGTTATGGCAGACTGTGTCGAAGGCTGCAGAGAGGTCAAGGAGGATGAGGGCGACTGTGTCTCCGTTGTCCAGTAGTGTTCGAATGTCGTCTGTTGCTGCGATGAGGGCGGTCTCGGTGCTGTGTTTGGCTCGGAAGCCAGACTGTGAGGAGTCGAGAGATTTGTTGGTTTCGAGGAAGGCGGTGAGCTGATTGTTGATGGCTTTTTCAATGACTTTGGCAGGGAATGGGAGGAGCGAAATGGGGCGGTAGTTTTTGAGTTCGGTGGGGTCAGCTGTGGGTTTCTTCAGAAGGGCGCTGAGTTCGGCGTGTTTCCAGCTTTCTGGGAATGTGGCGGAGTTGAGGGAGCAGTTGATGACGTCTCGGAGATGGGGTGCGATGATGGAGTTTGCTTTGTTGAAGATGTGATGGGGGCATGGGTCTGTAGGGGATCCTGAGTGGATGGAGTTCATCAGGCGAATGGTGTCTTCTGTGGTGATTGGGTTCCAGTCGAAAAGGTTATTCGGAGGAGGTACAGGTTCGGAGGTGAGTGGGGTGGACTGGTTTGCGGGTTGGTTGTCAAAGCTGTTATGAATGTCGGCGATTTTGTCATGGAAAAATGAGGCGAGGGAGTCGCAGAGGACTTGAGAGGGGGTGATGTCGTTTGAGCTTGCGGTGGGGTTGGTGAATTCTTTGATGATGTTGAAAAGTTCCTTGCTGTTGTGGGCGTTGTTGTCTAGTCGGTCTTTGAGTGCTGATTTCTTGGCTGTCCGGATTAGTTGGTGGTGTTTGCGGGTGGCGTTTTTGAAGGCGGCTTGGGTGATATTGTTTGGGTCTTTTTTCCAAGTTTTCTCAAGGGAACAACAGAGCTTCTTGGATTTCTTAAGGTCATCGTTGAACCAGGGGGCGTTCTTGCTTCCTTGCTTGATTTGATGTTTTTTCAAGGGTGCTAGTTTGTCGGCGGTTTGGGTTAACCATTGTGTGAGGTTGATGGCGGCTTGGTTAGGGTTCGTTGAATAGGCAGGGGGTTTTTGAAGAAGCGATGTGGAGATCTGGTCGATGGTGATTTTGTTCCAATTTCTTCGCAGAGTTGGTTGAGGGTGGTTGTGGATCGTGGTCTTATTGTAAATGAAGTGGATGCAGCTGTGGTCCGTCCAGTGGAGGGGTGTGGTGTGAGTGAAGGAGATATGCTTGCTGGAAGTAAAGATAGGGTCGAGTGTGTGTCCTGCATAGTGTGTGGGGGTGTTGACAAGTTGTTTGAGTCCGAGATTGTCGAGATTGTCCAGAAGGGTGGTAGTGTTATTGTCGTTGCTCTTTTCCAGGTGAAAATTGAGGTCTCCCAGTAGAATGTATTCTTCCGAGGGGAGGGCGTGTGGGGTGATGAAATCAGTGATGTCTTCGCTGAATTTTGTACGGGGTCAAGGGGCACTCCTCCCACCCATCCTGGTGTAATCTCTCTATTCACCACCTGGCAGCCCAGACTGTCTCCTGGAATTCCACAGCCCTGTCACACACAGAAACCAGACAGCAGATACAAATCCTAGCAGAGGTGGGCTGAAATGGTTAGGCAAGCAAACACCAACTTTCTAAAAGTGGTTTTTGCAAACACAGGATATTAAAATAAACTTCTTTAAAAGATGTTTTTTTATTATGCTGAGTTCAGGCATACCAAACTTGACTTTCTACCATGTTCCCTGAGCCTCCTGGGATTATAGAGTGTAACAATTCCAGCAGCCCATTCTGGCCTATGACAAAAAAATAATAATATTATCTTTATTTGGATATAAGATATCCTTAAAAGAGTACATCAAAAATACCAACAGCTGTATTACTGGGCAGCACAATTGATAGTGGTTAACCAGTGGATACACGCCCCTCAAATGGACCCGGCCCTCCGCCTTGACCGAACTGTACTGCCACCTGACCAACTCATGCGGGCACTATACACGAACAAACGACGTCACACCCTTACAGGCCCAACAGCACACATGATCAATATCTGGCACGCAGCGCAGAGATCCTTGGGATGGGAGGGAGTACTCACGCTCGCAACGCCACTTTGGGACACACGGCGACTGGGTACCCTAGCAAACACAAAGGGTTTCCGACAATGGGACTTAATTGGTATCTCCAAAATCGGGGACTTATGGAAAAAAGGTGAAATAGTCACCTTCCCAGCTCTGAAAGAAAAATACGGGATGGCGGACACCGAACAGTATCGCTACGCACAAATCAAGCATGCACTGCAGGGGGCGATTCCAACAGGCACCCGACTGGTTGAGTCCTCCCCCCTAGAGGATAGACTCCTTACTGAATCCCTAGACAAAAGAGCGATCTCCCTCACATATTGCAAACTTATTAATAACATGCCCGACCCCATGGCTGTCCTCCGGAGCAAATGGGAGATAGACCTGGGGGACATAGAGGATGAGGACTGGTTGTACGCACTGGCATCTTCCAGGGAGGCCTCCATTCCATCACGAATCAAGCTGGTGCAGTTGAAAATATTACACAGAATATACTACTCCCGCACACTCCTACACCGGCTGGGCCGTATCCCAGAACCTACTTGCTTACGTGGATGCGGTCTCCCGGGCACATTCTTCCACATAATATGGGACTGCCCAAAGATCCAATATTATTGGGACCGAATACTCTCCGAAATATCAGAGGCAGGTGGTGTCGTATTACCAAGAGACCCTAGATGTTGTTTACTGAACATTTGGTCGCCCACTGATATGAATCGAGGAATGCATACATGGGCAACATTGGGCCTAGCCCTTGCTAAAAGGAACATTGCCAGGAACTGGGGCTCGGGGTTAGGACCAACTCGCGCACAATGGGGAAGGGATATGGACTCAGCCATGCTGGCAGAAAAGGCAGTGTATGTGCATCGAGGATGCCCCAAGAAATGGACTAGGGTATGGGGGAAATGGAACGAATACAGGGGTCAACTATGCGAACCACCACAGGACCTATCCGATCTCGAAAGTAATCCATGAAGGAGACACCCAGAGATGTTATGGTACTTTGCCATAGGGTTCTATTTAACGAAGGGAGGAATAGAGATCATGTGTGCCCCCTGACTGGTGAGGTGGGAGAATAGAAAACGACTATGGTCAGTAGATTGCACTCCTCTGCGAAGCTCTCAGGTCAGAAATACCGGTGCCCGATATGATGGAGAATTTTTTTTCGCCCTAGAAGTAAAAGTGATGTACTTTACTTGATGTGTGCAACGGAAAGTCTGTTACAGAGAAATTGTGCCTATTTCCTATGAATGAACCGAAATGCCAACTGTTAAGTGTAATGGGTACAGCGAATAATGCACACATGACTGCTCATGTCACCTATACTGTTTGATGCAATTTCAACATGTTTGTTTTAAAATTAAAAAATCACGGACCTAACCAGATTTCTACTTATACTGTACATTATGTACCCACATTGTTACTAAACGCCGCCGTACCCCTGGGATATCGGCACAAAGGCTGTGTTTCTCCTGATGTTAAAGAATGTTAATAACTAAATTGCGGCCAGCCCAAGGGGTTGTAGGCTGAAGCTGTGTTTACTATTAGAGGTACAATAAAGGTCTTAAAAAAAAAAAAAAATACCAACAGCTATACACATTATTAAAAAAGAAAAAGGGAAGCGCGACATAAAAACTGTGATTAGAGAAGAACTTCCAAATTACAATGGGGAGCTTCAATAGCATACGAGTGATTAAAAAAACATGGTGTGCAAAGCAGCAATGTCAACATTGCGTTAAAATACAGAAAGATTGTGGTGCTGGCACTTAGCAATGTTGAGATAATGGATAAAATCTAGTGTTCAACAAATAGCAGCAGGTTATGAAAAGGTGCAGTCGGATGGAGACGGTTTTAGCAGCATCAGATAAAGGCAATTTAGTGTAGACTGTTCCTTAAAAGAAAGGGCATTGGCCGGCCCTTCCGGTTACTGAGTGAAATTACGGTATGCATAATGTATACAAGTTGTAAGGCCTATATTTAAAGCTGTATTTTCAGGAGTCAGAGCTGCGATAATTGCCTGTCGGCAGGTCCGGATTCCCAACCTATTCCACTCGGTTTTCAGTTTACGTCTATGCTGTGACATAAGAGCGGGGCAGAGACATACTACATGCTCCAAGGTTTCAGCCGTCTTGCCACACCCTCTGCACAATAAATCCTCTGACGTACGGCGCCAAAAGGGTAAATCTTTTAGAAATTGCCAGTCACCCAGTCTGACAGCCATGAAGCTAAGTTTTAAATACAGGGGGTAAGTGAAGGACAGGTAGGAAGCGGGGGATATCCGCCCGTAGGAATTCATTATTGCCCATGCGTGTCTGCGTTTAGCGAAGTGAGCTTTGTCAGTAATTAGGGACCTCATTCGGATACGTTTCTTAATGCTGTGTTTAAATACTGTCTTGCTGGGATTGAGGTCCCATAAGTCGCCCGCTGACATTTGCTGGATGGAATCCTTAAAAAAACGGCCGTAAGAGCCACCTGGGTTTTTCTGAGAGATGTCTAACCACACTAATGACTCCAGTGAGCCTGTATCTGCTTGCCTGAGTTTGTGGCAAAGATTTAAATAAGTGCCAGTGTTGGAAATTTCATAGTTTAATAGACCCAATTCTAATCTGATCTGTGCGGCAGAGGCGGTTTTAGGCATGTGAAGGACTTTTTTATAAATTTTGGTCACATGCTGGTTTAAATTAGTATTTAATTTTCCCCTAAAGATCTCAATGCCATACGATAGAGTCGGCCCGATTTTTGTTCTCAAAACTTTCAATAGTGGGGATAGACTCGGACCAGACAGTTTTTTTGAAAGCTTAGAGAGATTCACCTGAAGGTTCATGGCTTTTACTGAAATTTCACTGCGCTGTTAGGCAAAGTTACACTTGGAGTCAAAGTTGACCCCTAAATATTTATATGTATTTCCTGTTGTAAGGCTCATATTATTGTATAGCCATCCCCCACCGAGGTTACGTTTTCTACCGAAGATAACCACTTGGGTTTTCTTTAGATTAACCTCTAAGGTATTCATGGTGGTATAGCTGTGTAGTTTGTTTAATAGCCTTTGCAGCCCTACCCGCATAAGACTGAAAAGAACCAGGTCATCGGCGTATAAAAGGTTACTTATTGTCACACCACCCATCTTGGCCTATGAGAACAGGTAGCTTTCCAATAGTGAAAAACGAAAATGGCTGTAATTCACTATTAGGACATGCCACACACATCAGGGCTTGTCCTACCTTATGCTTACAATGCACCCTGCCCTTGAGCCTACCATAGGGGTGACTCACATGAAGTAAAGAGGAGTTTTTAGGGGCTGGCAAGTGTGTGCACTTGCCCAGCCAGCATGACAGTACCAGACTGCACACAGGTTCTGCAATGGCAGACCCTAGACACATTTTACAAGGCTGCTTCTGTGGGTGGCACAACCAGTGCTGCAGGCCCACTAGCAGCATTTGGATTTATAAGCCCTGGCACTCCTGGTGCACATTACTGGGGTCTGACAGTAAACCAAATAAGCCAATCATGGAAACCAATCACATATACACTTTTCATAGGGAGCACTTGCACTGTGGCACTGATCGGCAGTGGCACAGTGCCCTGAGCAGCTAACACCTGCAAAACACATGCGGCACATCAGCAAAAAGTGGAAGGGAGACTCACGCCAAGGTGCCAGGTCTAACAGTCTGTGAGAGAGAGTCTGTGAGGAAGTCTGTGCAAGAGTGTCTGTGAGTGAGTTCTATGAGTGAGTGTCTGTGAGTGAGTGTCTGTGAGTGAGTGTCTGTGAGAGAGTCTGAGGGAGAGTCTGTGAGAGTCTGTGATAGAGAGTCTTTGAGAGAGTGTCTGTGAGAGTGTCTGTGAGAGTTTCTCTGAATGTCTGTGAGAGTGTCTGTGAGTGTCTTTGAGTGTCTGTGAGTGTCTATAAGTGTCTATGAGAGTGTCTATGAGTGTCTATGAGAGTGTCTGTGACAGTGTCTGTGAGAGTGTATGTCAGAGTCTGTGAGAGAGTGTCTGTGAGAGTCTGTGAGAGAGTGTCTGTGAGAGAGAGTCTGTGAGAGAGTGTCTGTGAGAGTGTGTCTGTGAGAGAGTCTGTGAGAGAGTGTCTATGAGAGAGTGTCTGTGAGAGAGTCTGTGAGAGTGTCTTTGAGAGAGTGTCTGTGAGAGTCTGTGATAGTGAGAGGCTCTTTAGTGGCAAGTAGGGTCAGGATGTAATTAACAGTAATAGACGGAAAGCCTACCCAATCTCTATCCCTCAACAGTCAGCCAAGGAGGATGCTTAAGCCCTGGTCTACCATACCAATTGGCCGAGGTTGGATTTCAGCCCCGTAGTTTTCTCGTTGCCATTTTTTGACATGTTCTTAAAAATGTGTAACTCCTGATTCTTAACTGATTTTTGTGTTGTTTTAATTATTATTTTTTTCTCCTTAAATTAGTTTAAGAATTTTGATTTTATTATTTGTTTTTTTTCTTAATGTTAATATTGCTTTGGTGCTACCAAAATAATTCATGTGTATTTTCGTTGACAGAAGCCTTTCACTTTTATCCACAAAAGAAGGACTGTAGGGGGTGTGGCCAAGATGGCGGTGTGAGCGGACGTGCCTCGCTGGGCTCCCGCCGCTGGCCGCTTTACTAACGCTTCTTTTAGCATCCCTCCTTGCCCTAGGTAGGGCTCCGTTGTGCCCGACTCCAGCGCTGGTGCGTGGGTGACACGAGGGGACCGTAACGCTGATCAGCGGCGCCTGGGAGCTGCCGGGATCGAGCGGACTTGGTGCGGCCTTCTGAGGCCCGTGGAGAGCGGAGCGGTGAAAGCGAGGCCGCGGTGGGCGGAGCTATGCAGCCGGCGCTGCGACATCTTGACCGGGCTGCAGCTTTGGTGGCGGGTCCGGCACGCACGACTGTGCGCGAGGCCTCCCGAGGCTCCTTGTCGGGGGCTTCTGTGGACCTGCTGCCTTCCACCTCGCCGGCGGCGGGACAGCTGGGGTTGCCGGGCTGCGGCCGCAGCTGCCGGTGCGCGAATGAGAGGAGCGGTGCAGCGGCACCCACAAGCAGACGGAAGGCAGAGGTGAGGAGCGGTGGGTTGTCGTGAAGCCCCCCCCTGAGTGCAGCGGCTCGCAGCAGTGAAGTGGTGACGGCGTGGGGTGTCCTGCGGTAGCGCCGAGAGCCCACGCAGAGTGCGGTGAGACTGGGGCTGTCTCCGACCCTGGCAGTGGTCGGCTGCCTCGTGGCCTCATAGGCCCAGCACACTGAAGGCCGCCATTTTGTAGAGCGCGCAGTTACGGCCTTTCTGGATGAACTGGCTCTGCCCTACCCTTTGCTGTCCCACACAGGCCACACAGACAAGTGGTGCATCCCCACAGCTCTGTCCCTGACGCCACAACACAGACTGGGAGGGGTGTGGTGCCACATATACATGCCAGTTAAGGATTTGGCCGGGCACGATTTGGCAGGGCACGAGTGCATGAATGAAACCTGTCTTGGTGCTTCCCCGGGGTAGAGACGAGTGAAGCCAGAGGGTCCCACAGAAGAGCTCTGGGACTAGCGACTTCGACCCCACCACAGCAGACCTGGACATACTGGTCACAGACATACCGAGGCCACGGGCTACACTACACCGCGCTATTCCATTGATAAACCCGGGAAGCATGGCCGCTGGGAGAGTGCGCAAAGACAGGACTATTAGAGACTTGCTCACCCCTACCTCGATGGGGAAGAAAACCGACCTCCACGTCCTTGGACAACAGGCAACGTCCACCAAGATGGCGACTGGCTCGCCCAGCGCGGGCTCCCAGGGCGCGGATGAACCCATCACTAGGTCCTTCTTGGAGTCCCTGTTTAGCGGCCTTGAAGGGCGGAATTGAAGGGCGAGATTCAAGAGCTGCATCGGGATACCGACGCCATCGGAGAGAGAGTGGCGGAACTCGAGACGAAGAGCGATAGTCGGGATGTCGAGATGGAGGCGCTCCAGCAAGAGATCATCCGCATCCATGACCAACAGGTTGACCTGCAATCCCACGTCGAGGACTTGGAGAACCGTTCCCGGCGACACAATATTCGGATTCGCGGGGTGAAGCACTCCCTCGACACTGAGGATCTCTTCCATTTCACACAAGGCCTCTTCAACCACATCCTGGGCAGACCGGCCGACTCAGTTATACGTCTGGACAGAGCGCACCGGACAGGACCACCCAGAGCTTCCACCGCCCTGCCAGCAGACATTTTAGTTTGCGTCCAGGACTTTCGCAGCAAGGAAGAGGTCCTAAGCAAGGCACGGCAGATGGGGTCCATCGCCTATGGCGATCACTCCCCGACACTCTTTCAGGATCTGGCCGCCATCACCCTGGAGAAATGCAGGTCCTTCAGGCCGCTCACCGCCGAGCTGAGACGCCTTGGCATCACGTACAGCTGGGGGCACCCATTCCGCTTGGTGTTCAAATGGGAGAATAAGGTGTGCCAGCTGCGGTCACTCCAAGATGCGTGCCAGCTGTTGGGCATTGAGGACCCCGAGTCGGATGGGGGCCCGCGCCCTGGGGGAGGCCCGGAAACCAGCTCTACCGGCCAGTGGCAGCAGCAGAAGCGAAGGCGTAGGCCGAGACGCCCACCCCCAGGGGAGATCCAGGAGGGTCAGAGAGCTGCAGTCGAAACAGCGGCTCTGGAGTTGGCGGCGACGGACAACGGCTGACACACGGGCCTCGGTGGCCCGGAGCCCTTAGGCATGGGCATGGAGTGAGTCGGTGGTCAGCGGCGGGAGGGGGATTCAATGGACCCGGACACATTTCCCCGATTTCTCCAGTCATCTGTGAGAGATGATGGACAATGATGTACTTTTCTGGCACTTTGCCTTTCAATTACTAGTTCGGGGATGTTGGGGAGGAAGGGGGGAAGGGGGGTGGAGGGGGTATCGGGGCTGGATGGGGGATAGAGACGGGGCTGTACAATGTTGCGGGATGAAGAGGGAGGGGTTCCAGGTCCGGGAGGTTCCGACACGACAGGCTGGTGAGCACTCTAGGTATCCGGTGGCAGGCCACGACCAGACACGATTCGGAATGTTGCGGGAGCTATGTTGGAACAGGGTTGTATGCATTAGGGGTCGACGCGGGAGCACGGAGCGGGAGAAGAGGGTGACTCATGGCCCCCACTGAAGTACGCATTCTCTCCCTAAATGTGCGGGGGCTCAACAACTCCATCAAACGGAGGGCAGTGCTATCCTGCCTCGAGCATGCACAAGCTGACATCTGTCTCCTACAAGAGACACACTTACTACAGAAAGACTGCATGTGGATGAGGGCACACAACTTTCCGCATCAGTTCTTTTTGTCCGCCCCAAACAAGAAAGCTGGGGTTGCAATCTTAGTGGCATGGAGGTTTCGGGGGCGGGTGCTACGGAAGGGAGTGGAGATAAAGGGGAGGCTCTTATCATACCACTTCTCTTTGGGGGGGGTCTGAATTCACGATTTGCTCAGTATATGCTCCTAACGAGGGACAGGAAAAATTATTTCACGAAGCGCTTAGCGTAGTGGCGGCATCTGAAGACAGGCATGTCCTTATGGGGGGTGACTTTAACCTTGTGTTCGACACCACACTAGATAGGTCAGCACAGCGCTCTACACAGGCTAGGTCCTTGTCCGAGGGGGGACTGGCGAGACTAGGGGAGCTGGGTATGGTGGACCTCTGGCGCAGCTTCCATCCAGGCACTAGAGCTTACTCATACTTCTCGAGCGCGCATCGCACATATGCCAGGCTGGATTCCTTCCTGGCCTCTACTTCCTTACAGGCGCTGACGTCCACTGTAGAGATAGGAGTGGCGTCCCTTTCTGACCACGCTCCCCTGCTGGCGACTTTCCTTTTCCCTCCAGTGCAGCGACTCTCCCGGTGCTGGCACCTCAGAGACACGCTGCTGCACCGCAAGGAGGTTCCTGAGAAAATAATAAGCGCGATCAAAGATTACCTGCTACATAACAACATTTCTGACACTTCCCCGGCAACACACTGGGCAGCACTAAAGGCAGTGCTTAGAGGAGAATTCATAGCCTTATCCTCGGCGGAAAACAGGGCGCCGGCAGAGAAAAGGGACGAGCTGACACAGAAAGTCAGAGAGCTAAAAAAGGCATGCACCAAAGGACGTGCGCCCGAGGATCTGGAGGCAGCTAACTCTGGTTAGAAAGCAATTGAGCGCGCTGGACCAGGACAGAGAGGAATTCGCGGCATTGAGGGTGCGCCACATGTACTATATGGGGGGAGACAGATGCGGGCGACTATTGGGACGGGCGCTTAGAGAGAAGCGTCAGCGTCAAACGGTGAAGGAAATTAGAACACCCGGGGGAAGCCTAGCTACAGAGGATGGTGAGATCGCGACCGCCTTCAGCGATTTCTACACCTCTCTATATACAGGGGTGACGCTGGATCAGGCAGCGGGTGAAGCTTTTCTGGACTCTGCCCAGCTCCCAGAGAGATCAGAGACAGCGGATCAAGCTGCGGCCCTGGAATGCAACATCAGACCCTATTTTATAAAAAGTTTTGTGCACAGGTAGTACCGCTGCTTACCACTCTCTTTAACCACCTATCGGAGCCAGGCGCGATCTCGGAGGACCTTCTAGACGCCACCATCTCCGTGATCCCTAAACCGGGAAAAGACCACTCGAGGTGCGAAGCGTATCGGCCCATCTCGCTCCTTAATATAGATCTAAAGCTGTACACAAGCATCCTTTCCGCAAGACTCGGTCCACTAATGCCAGGACTAATTGTCCCAGACCAGGCGGGGTTTATTTCGGAACGTCAAACCGTTGATAACACAAAAAGGGCACTGCACCTCATAGAGAAGGCCATGCGTACGGAAGGGGAATATATGCTACTTTCAATCGACGCGGAAAAGGCATTCGACCGCGTCCACTGGCCGTATTTGGAGCAGGTCCTGGTGAGGGCCGGACTGGGTGACCGTTTCCGCGCCTGGATCCTGAACTGCTACTCGAGGCCCTCGGTGACGGTTCGTGTCAATGGGTGCTCCTTGCCCCGCTTCCCGATAGAGCGAGGCACGAGGCAGGGATGTCCACTTTCCCCCTTGTTATTTGCCCTCTATATGGAGCCCCTGGCACAAGCGGTGAGACTTGCCCCAGGGATTCATGGAATCAAAATGGGGGCCTTTGAGCATACCATAAGCTTATATGTGGACGATGTTCTGCTGTCACTATCCTCCCCCGGTGAGTCGCTTCCGACCTGTGTGACGATTCTGGATGCCTTCGCGGAGGTGGCCGGTTTTAAAGTCAACCTCAGCAAATCCGTAGCACTCGATCTTTCCCTAGAAGCGTCCACGAGGGCACACTTACAGAGACTCTTCCCCTTCCCAAGGGCGTCTGAGGCTGTCCCTTATTTGGGTATTCAGTTGGCATCAACTCTGCAGGGCACGGTCCGCCTTAACTACGCGAGACTCCGGCAAACGATTCGGTCGGAGCTGGGCAGATGGAGACACCTTCCATTATCGTGGCTCGGCAAAGTAGCGGCGATCAAAATGACCATTCTACCGCAGGTCCTGTATTTATTCCGTGCCATTCCTATGAGACCCCCAGAGGGATGGATCCGTCAGACCCAAGCTGAACTGGCTCGCTTTATATGGAACGGGCGACGCCCACGCATGAAACTTCGCCTGGCAATGTTGCCTCCTGAAAACGGGGGACTGGGCCTCCCAGACCTGTTATTATACTACCAGGCGGCACAACTACAAACACTAGTGGAGTGGAGTAGATGGGAGTCCGAGAAGCACTGGCTTTTCCAAGACCAGGCAGTGGCAGGCCGCACTCTGCAGGAGGTCCCTTTCCTGCGGCGGCAGCACCGACCCCCGAATCTCTATGCTTCATTTATCACGAGAACGCCTCTGGAGGTATGGGACCAGGTGAGTGTAGCACACGAGCTGACGTCCTTCCCATCCCCACTGACGCCCTTGATGACCAATCCGGACTTTGGTCCTGGTATGGACGTGGTGGCATTCGCGAAATGGGGCCCGGCGGGCTGTAGGGTACTCTCCCACATATACGCGAAGGAAGGGGCCATTCCCTTTGATGCCTTCCGCCGTGAATTCGGCTTGCCTGAGGAGGAATGCCTCCGTTACTTCCAGGTGCGACACTGGGCACTCCACCCCACCACTAGGGACGGGGCAGATCACAGACTCAGCGAGTACGAGTACTGGCTACTCTCGAGGAAATCTGACCGCAAATTAATATTGGATATTTATCGCATGTTGTTGGGTAGGTACACACATATCCACAATGCAAGGAGAGCAAGGTGGGAGAATGAACTAGGGCGCACACTGAGTAATAAAGAATGGGAGGGCATCTGTTATAGGGCCCGTCATTCTGCTCATCACATGGGTCTGATGGACACCCTCACTAAAATTACCACATATTGGTACTATACCCCAGAAAAACTACACGAGATGGACCACACACGAGACACACTCTGCTGGCGGGGATGTGGGGAGAGAGGTACACTAGTACACCTACTGTGGTACTGTTCTCACCTACAGGATTACTGGAAACGGGTGCTGGATGAGGTAGACCTACACTTAGACACTACCATCCCGATGTTCCCCGCATATGTGCTGCTGGGTTTACCCAATCCCATTACCTACCCACTGCGCTCCCACCGAGGTAGACTGATAGCCATAGCCCTGGGATCTGCGTTACAGAATATTCTCACTTATTGGCGCACTACACACATCCCCACTTTTCAGGGCTGGTTGCACCGTCTTTGGAACGTCCTGGGGATGGAGAAACTGTCGCTAATTGGAGGGAGACAAGTACCCAGAACTATGGCGACCCTTCTTAACGCTTTTAGCTACTGAGTTCAGGGAGGTGACTTGTCCTAGATATCTGCGCCTGCTGCGACTGTCACAGTACGATGCTGGAGGACCTACGGAATGAACGATCACTGCTATGCGGAGGACAGTTGGACCTGGAACAGGGGTGGGGGGTTGGTAGACTGGGGGGCGGCGGGGTTGGGGACATAAAGTTTAGATGTTGTTCTATTTATTTGGACACTACTACGAAGCCTTGATACAGACCCGGTCGTCATGGCCATTACCTTGTTATGGTGTTCAGCTACTCAGAGCCACCACCAACGGTATTCAAGAGACCTTCTACCCGCACTTGACCTAACTACCGGGGTCTGAGAAACGCACTTGATTATGCAAGTCTATCCTTTACTGTTACTGTTTTGATTTATTATTAAAAGCTGTATCAACGCTGGATAGGCCGAATGTTGACGCCGAACCAGCTTGTAACGCATGTTGGTATATCAGACTGAATGTGCAGCGCAATAAACAAAATTTAAACACAAAAGAAGGACTGTACCCCTCATTGAAACCTGCTTAAACTCATTATGCCCTAAATTGCATAATTTGGCAGGCATTCACATTTGTCCTACCTCCATCAAAGTCATTAAATAGTGACTGAGGATTGTATTATAAAAAATAATGTAACTTTGAAAATGGGCGACTTGTAGCATTTTTGCTCAACTGTATATTTTTTTAAATGGTGCCTTCTGTAATATGAAATTAGTTATTCTGTTTCATTATGCATGGATTTTTACAGAGGAACTCATTTACACATTTGCAAGAGAATCAGTATCATGAAAATGAGTAACCCTCGGCAAAGCAGAACGCTACGCTCGCGTAGTTTGCGAAGTTTGCGCTACTTGGCACTACACGAACTGCACGTTGCACAGTGCCAACACGCATAGCGTAGCGTAGTGCAGCGGTAATTTTTTGCTTGCTCGCGGTCCTCAATATCAAGTTGGCGACTGCGAACAAGCAAAATGACATTCCGGCGAGACTTTTTCCTTGTTCGTGATCAGCAACATCAAGTTTCCGATCGCGAGCGTGGAAAATAAACCTCCCAGCGAGATTCTCAACACGGGGAGGTCAGGTTTCTCATTGCAAGTGGTCGTGTATGCTGACGACCGCACGCAATGAGAAACTACCAGTCCGAGTTGAGAAAGCTGCCGCTTGAGTAAAAATCTACTTGAGCGGCAGAAAACTACAGCTCACACTGTGCAAGATGCCGTTTTCAATGATTGCACAGTGCCGGATGCCTGTCCGCACTGTGCGATCATTGAAAACGCCATCTTGCACAGTGCGAACACGGTACTATGCAGTCCGCGTAGTGCTACGCGTAGCTGGCATAGTGCAAAGTGCACTTTGCGTAGCTATACGTAGCTATGCGTAGCGCTACTTCGCGAACTACGCCCAGGGTTACAAATGAGTAATGTAGCTGTTAGCCATGCCGCGTGCCGAAACAGGGCACCAAGGCAATAAGCTCCATCCCCATAATGCACAGATGAAAGGCACGGACAACAAACGAATAACGGTGCTCTGCTGCTTTTGAGCACACAGTGTAAAAAAGGAGAAAGATCATCGCTGGTGATAGACAGTGAGCTTTACAAATGCACATAACATTTGTGCAGATTGGTGCCATCTATATTGCAAGCAATGCAACGCGTGCACGTTTTTGCCCCCAAAGCTGTGCCGATGGCATTAGGTCTCTCTTCTATGATGGGGGGAATTCATTTTCCCATTGACTTGCACAGAAATGGAGATTTTAGGTGGGAGGCAGCTATACGAAAGCTATTTGGGGTTTAAACAAGCAGGTGTTTTCCACCTGAAGTGGGTCTTTTGGCAAGTGTGGGCTATTCCTATAATGGTGGGTTTTGAAGACCATGAGGATCAGTTATTTGGGGTCTGGTATGACGGAACCATTGGTGTGATTAGATTGTAGAGCCCAAAACAAAGACTTTTCATGGTCATTCCAAAATACTGAATTGCTTCGCTCTAATAGCCTTGCTTCTGATGAATGTAGCTCGAATCCAATGTATGTGTGAAGGTTTCTGTAGAATTGGATGTCATATGGTTCTGGTCGGACTGTTTTAGGACCACTCAGATGTAAATGTATGTATGGTTCATAGATGACACGTTTTCAGATCACTTATGTGTGATATTTCTAAGGTTTCAATCCATCGGGTGACAATTAGAACTGAACATGGTTCAATTCTGAAAGTATTAGACTGTGACTTGAACAATTCTTGACCTGTCGAAGCTATAGTGTTATTTGGAGTGGCTGCATCACTCCGACACGGTGGATCACAACATTCTTATCCGCCGTGTCGAACAAGCCAGCCTCCAGGGTCCGGCGCTGGCCTGGGTCCATTCCTTTCTGTCCGGCAGGTCTCAGTCGGTCAGTTTGGGCACCTTTCGTGGACCCAAAGTACCTTCCTCCTGTGGTGTCCCCCAAGGTTCCTCTTTGTCCCCCCTTCTTTTCAATCTTTATCTTCGCCCCCTCCTTCTTTCTCTGAGGCAGTG
Source organism: Lissotriton vulgaris (assembly GCF_964263255.1). Taxonomy (NCBI): domain Eukaryota; kingdom Metazoa; phylum Chordata; class Amphibia; order Caudata; family Salamandridae; genus Lissotriton; species Lissotriton vulgaris. The sequence continues at coordinate 1,121,394,335 of NC_141698.1, forward strand.
GGACGTCACCGTCTTCAACTACGCTGACGACCTACAACTCATCTTCCCTCTCTCTACCCCCTCCGCTGTCTCTAACTTTCACGTTGTCATGTCTCACATTCTCCTCTGGATGAGCCAAAACCAGCTCAAATTGAACCCTGGGAAGACGGAGCTCCTTCTTCCAGGCAAGAGCTCCATCCATTGGGGTCCACACTTCTGGCCCACAGGGCTTGGCCCTCCCCCCGCCCCTGTGACATCCGTAAAGAGTCTGGGAGTTATCATCGACTCCGAACTCTCACTCAAAGCCCAGGTGGGGGCGGTGGTCTCCTCCTGTATGCACCAGCTCCGCAGGATCAGGAAGGTCGCTTATCTCCTGTCCCCCGAAGTTTTGCTCCAAGTCATCCTGGCCTTGGTCCTCTCCCGCTTGGACTTCTCAAATTCCTTATACCACGGTCTGCCCAAAACCTTGCTCTACAGGCTGCAGATCGCTCAGAACCAAGCAGCGCGACTGGTCTTCAGGATTCCAAAATGGCAGTCGGCCAAGCCTCTCCTTGCCAAACTGCATTGGCTCCCAGTCAATCTCAGGGCAGCTTTTAAGATTGGCTGCATAGTATTCAAATCCCTGACTGGCCCCTCCCCTAGGTTCCTGAAATCCCTTATCACTCCGTACTGCCCCCTCGCAATCTTAGATCCTCCCATCTTCATCTCCTTGCCACCCCCTCCTTCAAACTCGCGAGGGTTGGAGGTCGGAGTTTCTCACATCTTGCTCCTACACTTTGGAACTCTTTTCCCCTCTCTCTCAAATCTGTCAACTCACTCATCCTTTTCCGCAAATCTCTCAAAACTTGGCTCTTCCCCCAATCTGGTTAATCTCTATCTGCTATCTCACTGAATCCCAATCAGCGCCAGGAAACTCACGGTGTCAGTGCGCTTTAGAAGAACCTCCTAACATAACATAACATACTCTTTCAGTCACACAATTCTCCTCTGCAGTTTCTCACTTTTAGCCTCATGCAGGGCAGCAGACTGTGGTACACTGTACTGTGCCTATTGCAGGCACAGTACAGTACTGTGCCTATTGCAGGCAGGCTGAGCCTGGTGCTTGCCAGGGAAGAAGCCTGCTCTTGGACTTAACTTTGGGGCTGGTCATAGTGCTGTCTCACAAGACTGCTCCACTGTAAGGCCAGCTCCACGTGGCTGTTAGCTGGTGGTGGTGTTGTCCTGCTGGGAGGCAGGCAGACTCTGCTCATTGTGTCTCTCCCAACCTCAGGTCCATCAACAGGGCACAGGCTGGCAGATCATCCACTACTGCTGGGATAGGACAGCACCTACCCACTGATGTTGTCATGTCGCTATGCCTGACTCTGCCTCGGGACAGAGCAGGCAGGCAGGAAGGGGACGTATCCGGAAACAGGAACCGGAATAGGTATTAGCCTGTAAGCCAGTTCGGACCTGGCAGGGAATAAAGAAGCAAGTGCAAATATCAGCTCCGACTCCAGTGTCTCCTTTGATAGGGCAGATCGTGACATTGGCGACGAGGGTGGGATGCGCTTTCCCCACAAGCAGAGTCGCATCGCCCAGCCGCATTAACGCGGCCCGAGCAGTGAGTCCGCAGTTCACCCCGCCGAAGGCGCGATAAGGCGCGAGAGAAGGAAAATTAAAAAAAACAAAAGAAACGGAGCCCGGCACCGGGGAACTGTTTGGAGCCTGAGACCTGCCAGAAGACCGCGACTCCCTGAACAGCCCACACACGCCGGGCAGCGCCGCAGTGGATGCAAAGGCCCGCCCCCTGCGCCGAGACACGGAAAGCCTCAAACACGGGGGTGAGTCTCGCTCTTGCAGCTACAAGAAAGCGCAGCTGAGGGGAAAGAGCGCGACGGTGTCAGCTCCCACCATTAAACGAGTGAATGAGCAGAAAGGCCCAGAGACACTGTGTCCCACACAGCGGCCATTTTAAGGTCAGGCACCGGCCGGTGATTAACCCACGCTCCAAATACGGCGGCCATTTTAAGGTCAGGCACAACCCACAAACAACAAAAAGTGTAAGAAAGGGAGCTCAGCAGCTACTGAAGAGCGAGAAATTTCACGTGCAGCCCTCACATGACTACAGCAAGTCCCGGCTACATCAAGAGAGCGGGAGAACAACAATAAAAGAGCGAGAAGACTCGCAGGCAGCCAAGTCAAGTCACAGCTCACATGTCTGACACTAACCCCAGTAGTACTTCTGGGGGAAACGCTGTAACAGGCCCAGCAGCCCAAGTCAACACCAATCCCGGCAGCACCTCTGGGGGAAACGTCGTAACAGGCCCAGCAGCTCAAGCCAACGCAGCCATGATGCCTCAAGCGCCCATGGGAGCACCCTTCATGCGGCAACCACAGCCGCTGGCGCTGACCCCCGGCAACAGCATGGGGCCCGCGTGGAAAACCTGGAGTGAAGACTTCGAAGACTACATGGAAGGTCCTTGGTACAAGACCCCAAACAAAAGCTTGTGGCCCTAAGGAATCTAGTAGGCCAAGAAATAGCACAAATTATCAAAGAAATGCCGGATGCAGCAACTGCCACATATGATGAAGTAAAGGCCGCCCTTGATAGACGTTTTCTCCACAAGCGCAACGTGGATTATGAACGGTACATATTCAACCTAGCTACTCAAGAAAAAGAAGAGTGCATGAGTGATTTCATCATGCGCATCAAAAGAATGACGCGCTACTGTGAATTCGAAAATTTCAAGACAGAAGACGCACTGCGACTCCGCATCATTGACGGATGCCAATCCGAATCACTACGCAGGCGACTCCTAAAGAAACAATACACTTTAGAAGAAATTGAAGAACTAACCAGAATCAACGATCAGGCAGAAGAACATGCCAAGCGAATGGAAACTCACAAGCCTGACCGTAAAGAACACGCCCTTCGAGTGCAGGCACACAAAACCACCAGACCTGTGACAAGCTCACACAAATCCAGCAAACACAATCACAACTCTCGGAGAACGTCATCCAGACGAGAATCACGACACAACAAAGCTACCAAACCGGCACCCGCTTGCTATCGGTGTGGACAAGACTACCCGCACTCGGGACAATGCCCAGCAATTGGTCAGCGATGCCATCGCTGCGGGAAGGACAACCACTTTGAGGTAGCATGCCAAGCCAGACAGTCAACACGCCGGTCCTCAACCTCGCGACATAGAACACGACACCATGCGCGTGCTGTAACGGGAAGAGAGAGACATTCATCCAGCTCCTCAAGATCCAGCAATCGGTCAGCAAGCTCATACCAACCGCGAGGCCGATCCACGAGCACGCATCACTCCCGACGCCACGTGACAAGTTCACATCGAGCACACAGATCCACGTCCAGTGACTCATCGTCACATACACCTGTGTCACAAGACAGTGACGAATACATCTGCATGGTGTCTGACCCTGACCGTCTGAAACGATACCCCAAACTGGACATCATGATAGGAGATCACCCAGCGAAGTTCGTCCTGGACTCAGCAGCATCGCTGAACTATATCTGTGCGCTAGAGTATTACAACATGAAACAACGACCCAAACTAGAGCCAGCAGCGGTTCGCATATTCACATGGATGTCACGGAAACCCCTACCATGTCTGGGTCGTTTCCACACGACATTAACCTTCAAGGACAGGAAGGTTCCAGCATATGTACACGTAGTAGAAGGACCTGATGTCGCTGACTGTCAGCTCAGCTTACCTACAGCCGAAAGACTGAAATTAGTAGAACTTCTCTACATGACTGAGGATGCCCCTGACATTGTGGCAAAGTTCCCGAACCTTTTCAAAGGCCTGGGGAAACTAAATCATTTCAAGGTGAAATTGCACATCGACGAGCGTGTAACACCCATTGCTCAACACCATAGGAAGGTACCCTTCCACTTACAGCAAGCCGTTGATGACGAGCTCCAAGACCTCTTACAAACTGACATCATTGAACGCACGTCGGGACCTACTCCATGGGTATCACCAGTCGTGGTGGTCCCGAAGAAAGGACAAGACAACAAGGTCAGGCTATGTGTGAATATGCGGGCTCCCAACACCGCCATCGAGCAAGAACGCCACACATAAGTGATATGATTACGAGACTCAATGGTGCCACAATATTCTCCAAGCTCGACCTCAATAAAGGTTACCACCAGCTGGAGCTTCATGAACAATCGAGATACATTACGACATTCACTACGCATCAAGGCCTTTTTCGTTACAAACGTTTGAACTTTGGCATTTCGTCAGCCGCCGAAATTTTCCAGGAAGCCATCCGGCGAGTCATCCAAGGAATCCCCAACGCATTCAATTATAGTGACGACCTGCTAGTCTTCGGTAAAGATCAAACTGAACATGACACCGCCCTGGACAGAGTATGTCACGCTCTGCTGAATGCAAACCTGACGCTCAATGCCAACAAGTGCGAATTTCACAAAAACACCCTGAAATTCTACGGACACATCTTCTCAAGTGATGGGATGAAACCTGATCCCGACAAGGTAGCTGCGCTCGCTGACACTCCAACTCCCCGAGACGTGAGTGATCTCCGCTCCTTCCTTGGAATGGCGAGCTACTGTGCACGCTACATCCGTGATTACGCCACCATCAGCTACCCGTTTCGAGAACTCACACGCCAGGGACAGCCTTTTGAGTGGTCACAGGCATGCGAACAAGCATTCATGGAAATCAAACAGGCTGTTGGTTCAGCCATCAACATTGCCTATTTTGACACAAACAAGAGAACAGAAATCACTGTTGACGCCAGTCCAGTAGGCCTGGGCGCTATCTTAGCTCAATACCGTGAACACTCTGACCAACGCCATATCATCGCATACGCAAGCCGCAGCCTTACAGACACCGAAAAAGCGTACTCTCAGCCTGAGAAGGAAAGCTTGGCCGTGGTATGGGCGTGTGAACATTTCCACCTGTTTGTATATGGCAAACACTTCACCATCGTCACCGACCACCAGGCACTGATCACAATCTTCGGAAACCCTAACGCCAAGATGCCGCCACGCATTGAGCGATGGGGACTGCGTCTCCAAGACTATATATATACCATTGTCCACAAACCTGGAAAAGCTGAAAATCCAGCCGATTACATGTCTCAGCATCCCCTGATCAGTGCCACGTCTGCTCACTCTCTGGCCGACGACTACATTCACTTTGTCATCGATGCAGCATGTCCTCCCACAGTTCCTCTTGAAGCCATCCAGGAGGCATCAGCCATAAACCCACTCATACAGGCAGTCATGGCCCGCATACGCACGAACTCCTGGCGCAATGTCAAAAACGCACCTCAAGTCTCGGAAGCACACCTCCGTGATCTCACAGCTTTCCAACGCATGCATGACGAACTCTCCATCAGTGACAATGGACTTCTTTTGAGAGGAGGGAGGATTGTGATCTCACACAAGCTACGCCAAGGAGTCATCAACTTGGCCCACGAAGGCCACCGAGGCATAAATGCCACGAAAAAGATCCTGAGAGAACGCGTCTGGTTCCCCACTCTAGATCAAATGGTGGAGTCGACTTTAAAAGACTGCATGACGTGCCAACTGGTCAGTCGCGAGGAACCTCCAGCCCCGCTCCAAATGTCTGAACTACCAGACCGGGTGTGGCAACAAGTCGCAGTTGACTTCTTTGGACCACTGCAATCAGGACAGTACATCATGGTCGTCATGGACGAATACTCGAGATTCCCCTTTGCACACCTAGTACCATCCACCAGAGCAACGGCAATCATTTCCATACTGGACGAGATCTTTGCAGAATGGGGTATTCCTTCACGAGTTAAATCTGATAACGGACCCCCGTTCAACGGCCATGAATTTACAGATTTTGCGGAACACCTCAATTTTAAACACCAGAAAATCACTCCACTATGGCCTCAGGCCAATGGCATGGTGGAACGGTTCATGGGGACACTAAAGAAGGCAATTCAGCAAGCAGAGCTAACACACCGAGACATTCAGCAGACCCTGAATGAAGTGCTGAGAGCCTATCGGACCACTCCACACAATACCACAAATCAGTGCCCGGCTACAATAATGCTAGGGAGGGCACCCCGCACTTGACTACCCACAATGAACACTGCATCTCAATCACGGACCATCACCATTGATCACCACACTCTAGTCGAAATAGACCAGGAGAAGAAACACAAAATGAAGACGTATGCAGATCAACGCCGGCACGCCAAGGACGTCGACATCCAGGAAGGAGACTGGGTCAAAGTACGGGGCGACCGGCGGACAAAAGCGGATAGCCGGTACCTTGACATTCCCCTACAAGTCAGCAAAAGGAAAGGAACCATGATCACAGCAAAAGCTGACCATAAGCAAATAACAAGGAACATATCGCACTTCAAGAGATGCAACCCTCTCAATCATCGAAGGGCCTCCTCGAGTCAAGCATCGAGTGACTCAGCAAGCCAAAGTGACAACAACAACCAACATCACCACAGCCCTCCAAGAATCATCAGCAGCCCTAGACGACATAGTCAAGCACCAGAACAGGAGAGTCGTTCAAGGCGCCAAAAAAGAAAACCCAGGCGGCTTGTCGAAGAAATGTGAGAGGCAGTGAGACTTTGTACAAAAATGGGGAGATGTCATGTCGCTATGCCTGACTCTGCCTCGGGACAGAGCAGGTAGGCAGGAAGGGGACGTATCCGGAAACAGGAACCGGAATAGGTATTTGCCTGTAAGCCAGTTCGGACCTGGCAGGGAATAAAGAAGCAAGTGCAAATATCAGCTCCGACTCCAGTGTCTCCTTTGATAGGGCAGATCGTGACAGATGTGACCGAGGCAGGTGGTGATCACCTCACAAGCTTCACTAGTAGTCATTCATGATAGGTGGGTGAGCCAACTAATTATTATGGCTAGCTGATCAAGGGTCGGCTCTGGTTCTAAACAACCATGATCGAGTCGAGCCTTGAAAATATTTGGCTGGTAAATTATGCCAGAAACATCATGTTAGAATATGATACAATCTCATCACAATCCCTACATGTGGAAAACCTTTACCTTGATCCGTCAGATTATATCTTTTCATTGAGTAGTATTTTTTAAAAAGTAAGAGTTTTTAAACATGTACTAAGGAACATTCCTGCCCGTCCTGGTTACAATCCTATTAGTGGACTAAGGAAAGTCTGTTGTCATGTGTACCCTATATGTGGCTTAGATTTTTATTATAGAAGCCTGGAGCAGCATTGTGGCCTTTTACATCAAATACAAGAGCAGTTTCTACATGGGGCACATCTGAAGCTCATACATTTGGAGGTAGGACTTGATAATGAACAACAAAGGAGGCTTGGTATTTGTCTAGGATCACACAAATGTGGTCACTGTGCAATTCAGTCACTAGAGTGTATCTCTTTCCTACATCACATGTTAGTGCTTTATCCTTAATTCATTTAGGATGAGATTAGAGGGTGGATGGCAGGCAGAGCTGCATTTTATGGTTGGAAGTTTTTCATAGTGACACAAACTTTGCCCAATGGCATTCGAGCGCTTCATAACAGACACAAACTAGTTGCACGTTTTTTTCTGCCCAGGGATATTTATACGGGATTCACAGGATACAGCAATATTTTCGATAGTGTTTAGGAAGGCCTCGCCTGTTGCAATGTGGGTAGCTGGAAAATGCAATAGGCGTGTGCTATGTGTGCACCTGCTGATGTGTCAGAAGTCTGGTAGAAGGCCTTCAATTGATAGAGAAATGATGACATGCCCTCATTATGTCCCTCCCAGTGGTGGTAGGTCACCAGCTAGGGATCAGTTGGGAACAGAGGCTGCTAATGAGGAGAGGGAGGGTACGGACCTCCGGCCAGCAGGAAGAGCTGCAGGGTACCATGGAATTACACCAGAGGTGGCAGCCATCCACTATCTTAACGCTGCAGCCGTGTGCTTTCCCCATATAACATTTTATAAATAAAATAAAATACATACCTGATTGGTGCAATATTTACATAAATGTCCATTGGTGATACATGTGGCAAATATAATTAGTCTTGGGGGGCTATTGAGGGTGCTGGCAGGGCACGGCTGATTGGGATTCAAGCCAGCAAAGCGAAACAACATCTTATCAGGACGCAGAAGAGGCAGATCACTCAGGGTCACTTCAGGATAGACAACTGCACAGAAAAACACAAAGCTGCCACCGATGCTCTGGCCCAGTTTGCTGCTTGTGTGGTGATGACAGAGTGCCTTGTCTGAAATGAAATAACACAAGGCTAGGTAGGCACCATCGGGTTTACCCGCTGTATTCGGGTGTTAGACCTGGCACCATTGGCGTGGGTCTCCCTTCCTTTTTTTGCTGTTGCCTCTGTATTTTTGCTGGTGTTATATGCTTTGGGCACTGTGCCACTGCTGTCCAGTGCCACAGTGCAAGTGCTCCCTGTTGTAAATTGATGTATTGATTAGTGATTCCATGATTGGATGTTTGGTTTACTTGTCAGACCCTAGTACAGTGCACTGAGTGTGCCAGGGCGTGTAATCCAAATGCTGCTAGTGGGCCTGCAGCACTGGTTGTGCCACCCACAGAAGCAGCCTGGTAAAATGTGTCTATGGTCTGCCATTGCAGAGCCTGCGTGCAGTCAGGTACTGTCAGGCTGACTGAGCAAGTGCACCCACTTGCCAGTCCCTAAACCTTCCCTTTTCTTCATATCAGACACCCCTATGGTAGGCCCAAGGGCAGGGTGCATTGTAAGGATAAGGTAGGACAAGCCCTGATGGGTGTGGCATGTCCTAATAGTGAATTACAGGCATTTTTGTTTTTCACTATTGCAAGGCTACCTGTTCTTCATAGGCCATAATAGGCTGTTAGATTATTACATGTTTATAATCCTAACTGTCTCAGAGAACATGGTAGAAATTCGAGTTTAGTATGCCTGGACTCAGAATAATAAAATACATCTTTTAGTAAAGCTTATTTTAATATTCTGTGTTTGCAAATAACACTTTTAGACAGTAGGTATTTGCTTGTCTAACCATTCAACCCTGCCTCTGCTAGGTTGTGTATTCCTTTGTCTGGTTTTGTGAGTGACAGGGCTGGGGGATTCCAAGAGACAGAATGAGTCAGCCCAGTGGTGAATAGAGAGATCTGCATCTAGATGGGAGGGAGGAGTTGCACCTGATCCTTGAATAGGGCTGTGCCTGCCTTCCACAATGCTGGCTCTACCCCCTGGGGAGCTGCTGATGTCTCTGCCCTGCAAACTGAAAGAAGAGAAGGAGTCCTGTCAACAAAGTGCTCCAGGACTGTGCTTGCCTTCCATAATGCTGGCTCCACCTCCTGTGGGGCGTCTGATGTTTCTGCCCTGCACCGTAAAAGGAAAGGAGAATTCTGGTAAACAGAGTGCTTCAGAACTGGTTTGGACTGGGCAAAGGCCCCTCTCCCCTCAGAGAACAAAAGATTTTGGGGTATAAATATTGGGACCCTGATCCCATGAAATTAGATCACTTTGGACTACAAGAAGAAACCTTTATAGAGGAGAGGACCCTGAAGAAACTGAGGAGAGACTATTCCCAAGCTGAAGTGCTGCTTGGGGGATTGGCCTGCAGTGGTTGCCTTACTGCCAAAGGAAGGAGAAAGGAACTTTGTGTACTTTGCTTTCAACTTGTTAAGGATCTCCAAGGGCTTGGAAAAGAGCTTGCCTCCTGCTGAAGTCTCAGGGATAACAGACTTCAAACCCAGCTTCCCAGAGTTCTTTGGAAGTGCCTGCTGCTGTTTTGGGCCTTCTGAGGAACTGCGTATTGCAAGGAGCTGGAAGCGTGACTCAACGAGAAGAAGCGTGTTGCTGTCGCTGCTGCTGCCCTCGCAACTCCGAAGGAGGGTGTCGCCGCTGGAGCTGTCGCACTGCACCGCATCAGGAAAGAGTCTCGCAACGAGGTCCGAGCGGGTCGCCGTCGCTGTGCCTACCGTCACAACTCCGAAGGAGGGTGTCGCCGCTGGAACTGTCGCACTGCACCGCATCGAAGAAGAGCACCTCGCATCCCCGAGAAGCTCACGGCCGTCGGAGCTGCTGCTGTCGCATCTTTTATGTTGCCGCTGTAGTTGTCGCATTGGGCGGAAGCTTCACACACATCGTAAGAGAAGAGTGTTGCCGCTGGAGCTGTTGCCGTCGCATTTTGAATGTCGCCGCTGTAGTCCACGCATCAAACCGAGAACTTCTCGCATCCCCGAGAAGCGTGCCGCATCTGGAAGATCTTCACGTCTTTATTTCTTTGCACCTGAACTTTGCTGCATTTCCCTCGCTGCGACATTGCTTGTCGTGGAAGCGCAACGTAACCTATGGTACATTGATGGAAAGTGTTGCATCTTAAGAACTGAACTGTACTAAGCTTAATCTGCCATCTTAAAGTAATAGTATTGTATATTTTTGTTGTTTATGGTCTTGTGGTAACTCTATATAAAGCCTACTTATTTTGGGTATAAAACCTGTGTGGTGTCCATTTGTAGTGTTGTCACTGGGTTACTGTATGTGGTCACAAATGCTTAACTTACAACGCCTCTGAAGTAAGCCTGTCTGCTCGTGCCAAGCTACCAAGGGGGTGAGCAGGGGTTATTTTAGGAATGCAATCCCCTTATCCTGACTAGAGGAGAGGGTCCCTATTTGTCACAAGTACCTACCTGTGCCAACTAGAGACCCCCAAATCTAACACAGGGCAACTGTAGTTACATATTACCTTAGCAGTACATGAGCTCAAAGAGACAAAGCCAGGCTGGGCTTTATTGACAGTGGAAACCTGGCTTTTTGTTTCTTGCTATATTTAAAAAAAGAGTGCTCATGGTCCCATCTTTCCTAGTTCACAGTGTGCCAATAAGACAACTGATATGCTCTTGGCAGGTTGTGGCAGCACTGCCAGCACTGCCAGAAAGCCAATGTAAAGTAATCAAACTGCTTTTGGTATGTAGACTTGTTAGCGCCTCATAGGAGGTCCAGGAGTTCTAATGCGTGACTAATGCGTTTTAGTGCAGTGATGCGACCACCTGCAATACAATGCTTTAGTCTGACCTCTGATGCCTGGTACTGGGCAGGGCTGATGGTTTTATATAGTGTATATAGTGTGAACGTGGCATGGGCATTAGAGTGCTTCACATGAGAATGGGTTCAACAATCGTCACAATCAAACATGTAAGCAAAACAGGGCATAAGCATAAAAATAGACAAAATACAAAAGAGAAGGTCTGAATATTGTGAAGAGCAAAAATATAAACAAAACAATGTATCAGATCATATCATACGTGGATGACACCCAGCTTCTCTTCACCTGTAGAAAGGGTGCCGAGTTCGACGGAGAGGACATTCGCGGGAGCCTTGGGGCTGTTTTCGACTGGTTTCAGCGAAACAGCCTCAAGTGCAACCCTTACAAATCGGAGGTGCTTTTCTTCGGGTGTCAGGCTGACCCGCCATGGCAGGATTGGTGGCCTGTGAATATGTTTCCTCCCTCATCTTCCTCCTCGGTTGCTAAGAACCTTGGGGGTTAAAATTGATAATAGTCTATCACTGAAGTCCCAGATCATAGGCTTAACTGCTACCTGTTTTGGTCTTCTTAAAATGCTACGCAAATTTCTCCCTTTACTCCCTCTGGTCCATAGGAAGACGACGGTTCAGGCCTTAATCTGCTCCAGGCTCAATTACTCAAATGTTTTATATTTGGGTCTTCCGGACTACCTATTGCAAAAACTACAAGTGGTCCAAAATTCGGCGGCGAGGGCCATTTTTGGCCTTCCCCGCCATGCTAGAGCCTCGGATTTGTTACTCTCCCTTCACTGGCTTCCTGTCAGAAAGCGGATTGTTTTTAAGGCACTTACATTGGCACACAAGGCACTCCATGCTGTAGGTGCTAAGTACATCCAGAAACGTCTTACCTTTTACAAACCGACAAGATCCCTCAGATCAGAATCTCTTGGTCTGGCAACGGTCCCTACTATTAGGAAAGCTAGGGTAGGGGGGCGATCTTTTAAACATCTCGCTCCCAAGTTGTGGAACACCCTCCCCCTGGCACTCCGTTGTACTTCGAACCTGCTGGCCTTTAGAAAAGGTTTGAAAACTTGGCTCTATAGTCAATGATAGGTCTGTTTCCTTTTATTTTTTCCCACTGGCGTAACACAGGCCCCCGCAACCCCCGCAGTGCGGGGGGGCCCCGTGCTCCTGGGGGCCCCGGCCGGGCCCCCCTCCTCACTCACGTCATGTGTGCTGTGGTGGCTTTAAAATGTTGCGCAGCGCGGGCCCTGGGCCGGCCGGGGGGCCCCTGCGACAGACACAGAAGTGCGAGTGTGCGTTGTGCGACTTTTGAAATGGGGGGGGGGGGCGGCCGGGGCCCCCCGGCGGGCCCCTGCTGCGAGTGTTTGAAAATGGTGCCAGGTGCGGGACTGTGGGGCCCCGCCCCCGGCCGGGGACAGTGGGAGTGAAGTCTTCAAAATGGCGGGGCCCGGCCGGGCCGGGCCGTCCCGAGTCTGAATCTGTTATCTGATATGCTGCTGTGTGCATGCACCGTGTGCGGGCCGGGGCCGAGCACTGCAACACAGTGTGTCTGAGTGAGTGTGGCTGCCTGGCAATGCACCAAACAATGCATGCATTATTTACTTGTGCACAGTCAGACTTGGCCGTTGACCCGCGCCGGCCGCCCGCCACTGGTGGTCTCGAAATGAATATGAATCTATCCGAAATGGCGGCGGGCGGACAGGGAGGGACTTTCCTTCATTTCCATTCCTCCTGGTTCCGCCGCCGCGTATGCGCGTGCCGTGTGGGGGGCGGGCTGCTGGTGTGTGATGACCAATACCAGGCATCCGGCCCCGGGCCCAGGGGTAAAACACTGTCGGGCGGCCCGATAAGCAGTAGGTCAGGTGTGACTGATGTGTGGCCAGGGCCCAGGGGCAGGGCGGGGCGCGCACGCACGTCGCATAGCCAGCGGGCAGCCATTATCCATAGTGTGATTTATTAATTGGTGAAGAAGAAGAGAAGAAAGACAGAGAAGAACAACGAACTTCGATTCGAAGTCCAATTAGTCGAAGAAGACAAAAAGCAGAAAGCCAGGCCCGCCCACGCTCAGGACTCACTCAGTGCGTGACTACTCAGGGCAGGCCAGGCTGCAGGCTGGCAGGCAGTCTCCGAACCGAACCGGCGAACTCGAAGTAAGTCCGTCACTGGGGCTCGGGCGGGGCGGCTGCTGCGCGCTGCCTCCAGGCTGCAGGGGGGGTCCTCTTGCCATGCCCATCACCTCATGCATTTGCACACAAAAACTGTACAAGTGTCAAGTTATTTATTTTACTGAAAGGGGAAATGGCGGCCGTGGAGGCATAGATGGCCGGCCCGGTCATGGCCGAATGCGTGAATGGGTAATGGGAGTCATTGTCATTCAGATTAATACGCTATACTACGCACGCATAAATACGGCCTCTCGCCTCTGCCGCCTCTATGGCTGATCATCATCTTGCAGAGGAAATATAAAATTTCACTGGGCAATTTTAGTTTTAATTACTGTGGAAACTGGAAAGGTAAACACTACACAGCTCAGGCGGCAACTGAAGAGCACTTCAGCTGACATGTTCACAGTGAAGGCGGGAAAACAGGGGATCGGGACTGAGGGTAAAAGGGATGAAATACCCGCGCATCTCAGTAGCCTGGGTCCTATTTTTATATGGCGTCTCATAATAATAAGCATTTGCTTGAAAAGTAGGAAACCTGGTTATGTTTTTGTGAATCCATTCCTCCTCCACTGTAGGCTTTTCCACCGGAAAGCTGCAATTAGCACTATTTGAAAATGACCTTTTGAATTTGAAAAGCAGGTAAAAAGGGATTATTGGCTGGGTAGAAAAGTTGGAGCAAGCTAACTTCACTTTATATTTATAGTGTTCACATTGGCTAAGCTAATTGGTCTGCTTTTGGTTGGCAGCCCTGTTTTTTAATGTATTTTTCTTGCAAACATATGAAACGGGCATTACAAGTCTAAATGTAATAAAAAGTAAAAATGCTACTGTTTAAATTACATGAGCTTGAATGTGCAGCGCAGCGCGTACTAACACTCCAAGGAGATGAGGTGAGGAAAGATCATTTCTGCTTAAGCTTTAGTGCGAACTCGGAGATAGCCAGGGCTTTAAGTGGGCCGTCGCCGAGTCCTGCCTGTGCTCAGCACCGGCGGTAGTTCTAAAAAGCTGATGCTGAGTGTCTGTCCCTAATGGGCTCTTTATTTTTGTCCACTCTCATGGTGAATAATAATAATAAGATAATATTATCTGTGCAGCGGCACCACCCTTCAAAGAGACTCCTTTTAGTTCTTTCACAGTCTAATCATTTCAAAATGGAAGCGTTTTCGATTCTGTATACGGCAAACCCATAGTTCATGCTACTTTTATATTATGCAACTAACAACCATTTGCAAAGCCAATAGTCCTGGTCTGTTTGTTTCATGTTACTTCTTGTATTACTAAGCTTAAGTAAAAAATAAACATGCCATCGGAAGAAATTCATTTCATTTAAATGTTGGAGGTTTCAAAGCAAAATATGCTAGATTTCTGGGAGGTAGGGCAAAGTGGAAAATGGTGGGCCGCGCCGCCAGGGAGGCATGGTGGGCCGCGCCGCGGGGGGGGCCCTCCATGTGCTTTGCAGGGGGGCTCCCTCAAGTTTCGTTACGCCACTGTTTTTCCCTTCTGTTTCAGCTATGGATCAGAAAGCGCCAGGACACTCCTTGGAGTAGCCGAGCGCTATATAAGACACCCATAACATTAGCATTAACATTAACATATCACAAAATTAATGAGGTCGAGCCCCAAGAGATAAGTGTAAGGGCGAGCACAGTTTTAGACAAAATGCCTTATAAGGAGCATGAATTTCAGTTCTTGGCAATGACATAAGATCATGCATAGGGTTGAAGGAAGTTCCAAATCGTAGTCGCTACCCCAGAGAAGGACTGCTTCATATAGCCTTTATCAGTGGCGGGCGGCACAAATAAAATGTGGTGGGCAGGTGTAGAAGGGGGCGAGGGTTAGGGTTAATAAAAAAGAAAACGTACCTGATGCTGCTCTGCTGCCTTGTGCTGCAGTGCTCCTCTGCGTCCGGGGCCCAGCAGTCACTGGGACAGCATCAGAGACTCCCTGTGAGATCCCCGTACTGCTCTCATGTAGCATCAGAGAAGCATGGGGATTGGCCTGAGCGGCCTTGTTTAACACTTGCTCAGGCACAGGGAGTCTGTGCTGGTTCTCTAAACCGGCAGTGCAATACAGCTTGGTTGGAGAAACCTAACCGCATGTCTGTTTGGCTTTCCTAAGATGGCTGACCAAACAGACATGCACAGTTAGCAGTGTACATCACTCCACCCCATCTGCCATGGCCTGGTCCGCCTCTCCCTACACACGCTTGCTCAGCCAGCAGCTAAAAAATAAAACAATAATAAAATATTGTCTTATTTTCCAGCTGCTGGCTCTGAGCCAGTGGGGCGACGCTCCTCCACCACTGTGGAGGAGCCACCACTGGCCTTCAAGCTTGAATGAGGGAGGTTTCAGTAGAAGGGCTTTTGTGTTTCTAAACCATGTTGAACCCAAGAGATTCTCAATTTACCAGTCAGGTAGGAGGTTGAAGAGTCATACAGAGCTTTGTGTGTGATGCAAGCAGTTTTGATGTGTGTTCTGGCTTCAATTGGAAGTTTGTACATAGTCAGCAGGATGGCAGTGATGTGCTTAGCTTTCTGGTGGCCTGAGACAAATCGAATCACTGCATGAAGGGCTGCTCTGAGGGCTGCCGAGTTGCTTTTTGGGTTGATCCAAGAGCAGAGAATTCCCATAGTGCAATATAGAGAGCACCAGTGCCTGGACAAAAACTTTCAAGTCCAGTTCTGTCATGAAATGTCTGATGCCCCAAATAGGTTTTAGTTTAAACAAGGCATTTGTGGCCACAGCAGTGATTTTCTTCTGAAGGCTCATCCGACTATCTAGGAGGCTGGCCTCCTCCACAATAGCATCCCAGGGCAGAGATGGGATCCATCCACTCGTGGACAGATTTGTTGGATTCAATTGGAGAGATTACAAGGAATTTAATTTTAGCAGGTTTGAGTTCGAGATGGTAGGTTGAAATCAATTTTTTAATTCATGCCAACATGTTGGAAAGAAGGAGGCTGCCACTGGGTGATGAGGTCATCTGATAGATCTGGGTGTCATCTGCATACATATGTTAGAACAACCCCGAACTACTAAAAATCTTGCCTAATGGTTCTAATGGTGGTAAAATTATCTCATTTGGAAACAACATGCTGATGGAGTGGAAAAAGAAGGGAATAATGGTAAGTCTATCGGAGAGAAATGTGTTCACAGCAAGAGCCCTTCAACGTTCAACCTTCCCCTTCCAAGAATCCTGTTCCACTGCTACAATTCAAGCCCTAATATCCACCCACTCTCCAAAGCACATTCCACTCACCACATTCCACACAAGCTAACTGCATCACGCTAACACACACCTCCCCACTTACAGCAGGAAGCCCAAATGGAGGCAAACGAAAAAAATTCAGAAAACAAAAGGCTAATGATATTTATCCAATATGACCGGGCATTTGCTCCCACTTTCATTAATTCAAGTTTCAAGTTTATTGTATTTGTTTGATTAATTAAAATCTTACAAAAAGCAGCTAAAACATCAACAATTTAAAAATGATAAAACAATCCATACGTTCAGTTAATTTCCTAAAACTTAGGTATTTACCATACACATTAGGTAATATAATATCAATCATTTGTGGTTATTTCAAAGACTTAATTCTATAAAATACATATTCACGCAGTCCGTAAGTTAATCAAGCGAGAGGTTCCAACTTTTTTTGTACAGCACAAAGGAATTTGACAAATGCTGAATTGATTGGCAGATCTTCTGGATTTAAACTTGCAATAGGGCTTGTCTACATGTCCTTACACCACGTATGTTAAACAGTCCCTTAAGTATAGTTTTTTTTTTAATTTTCAAATACGGACAAAGACACAGTAAGTGTAGAATGTTTTCTTGTCCTAATTTACATAGCCTGCATAATTTATTATCTTTTAATCTTTTCTATGGTGCCAAGTGACATAAACCTGGAAAACAGCCAAATCTAGCATTAATAAAGATTTGTTTATTTTTCTTGGACCATGATTTTTCCAGGTAGTTTTGGACCTTTTTTTTCTTGAATCCGTTAACAATCGGCCATGTGTATCAATTCTTTTTGCTGGTGTGAGGGGCACTCCAAGCTATATCTGGAACATCTGATTCCTCAAAGCCCATACGACAACCTTCTCTATCTCAACCAGGCATCCAGAAGTCTTTAATCTGAGACACAGCTGGCAGCTCTCCATCTAATATGTCCCCAGCCCTACTCCTTTTACTACCTCTCCCTCAGATTCATCTTTAACCCCTGCCATGCTCATGACGAGCTGAGCTCGTCATGAGCCACGGTTCCCGTGCGCTCTTGACGAGCTGAGCTCGTCACAGCCGTTAGAACGCTCGCACACGGGGATAATTCCCCTGCTGTGCTGAACGTTCTATGAAAACGGGTGTGGCCATAACGAGCTCAACTCGTCATGAGCACCAAGAACTGTGGCTCATGACGAGCTGAGCTCGTCATGAGCACTGGGGCGCTGTGCGCGCCCCCCGCCTCCCAGCACAGCAGGGGAATATGCCCCGCAGTGAAGGGGTTAATGATCCACACACATTCCCTCTCTCCCACACTTTCCCTGGCTTTACCCGCATACACTCCCCTTGCCCCACATTTACCCATGTTAATCCCCAGTCCTCTGAACCCTTCCCCTGTTTACACTCTGCCCACTGTTACCTCCACCACTTCCACCTTTCTCAGCCTCCTCCCCTGAAGGGAGTGGTAGCTGACACCACTACCACTCCAATCAAGTCTAAAAAGAAGACCAGAATATTCAGTACAATGCCATGGACATCAACACAGCTTCTTACAGTGAGTTAACCTCCCCCATGGCCCTCAGCACTTGTCCTCTTTCAACATCATCCCTCACCCAGACTCTTAGAATAAGGCTTTTAACAATTATCAATAGTGGTCCAGCTCCAGTGGGCAGAATCCCCTCAAGCACAGGCTAGATCGCCTTAACTCCAAATTATCCCAAGAAGACGGTTTAATGTCCTACTTGTATCATTTTTTTTGATTGATTTTCCGTAACAACAGTTAGAAACAGTCAATCAAAACATACCTGCGGAAGTCGCACCACCCACCCCCGAATTCAGGAATCTTTATTCAGTAGATTATCATTTGCAAGTCTCAGAATGAAACAGTCACTAAACACAATTGAGCTTATCCCAAACACCCCTCCCCACACTAACAGTGCTAATAGTGAATTATATCTGTGGTGTCTTGCGAATGAACAAGGATGGAACCCTTTTGGCTCACAATGAACTCTGCAGAGCTATGACATAATGAATAGCGTGTATTGCAATGAGGGCTGCTTCAGAATGTTGAGTTCGCAGTTACACGCAGATGAATAAAGACATGTATTACTAAGCTCTGTTTGTGGTGTAGTCATTGGCAGGTGCCCAGGCTGGGAAGATGCTACAACATCCAGTACCCCTCTCTCCATCATGTAGGGCCCCCTGTGTTTACTTTCCCATAGAGTCAATGAAGACGATGACCCTCTCACTAGTGCCGGCCAAGCTGGCATAAGCAATGTGTTTGCTCCTGCCCACTACGGGCATCAGGCATGCATGTCATAGCCCCAAAAATAATCAGCCAAGCCAGCCTGAGTCCTCCCCCCATAACTGACCACGTGTCACCCCTGCCCGTGCCGCCAGATCGTCCAGGAGTTTAGCATCCCTTCTACCATGTTTCATATGTATCTCTTCCTCTAGGGCCCGCTCTATTACAGTCTTACCCACAGTTCTCCACTAGGGTCCCTCACCGCTGCCCAGCCAATAGCCATGCATCCTTCGCCAGCATGAGGACCAGCTTCATGAATTTGTATTTCATCTTCTTCCTCTTGTGTTTTTCCTCAGTACCCAGCAAACCCTGGCGTGGTGAAGGTATTACCCACAGACCTTAGTGCCTAATTGAGTCTGTCTGCAACCTTTGCCCAAAATCGTGCCACACCTGGACATGACCATGGCCTAATGTCAGAATGTGGCCCCAGAGCATGGCATCTAGGGCAGTCAGAGGATTTGTATGGGTTTATTTTGCTTATTGTGATCGGGTGAGATATTTACGATGTAGGAAGTGGAAGTAGATCAGTTTGAATCATTAGCTACACAAAACGCCTTTCATTGGAGCATAGGCTGTCTTCCGTTCCCTGTTGTTCTACCAGGTCCGTTTCCCATGTCGTCTTCGCCCTCAGTTGCGTCTTACGCTTGTCAGCCTTTAGTGTGTTGTACTGGTCTACTGTGGGTAAACAAATTCCCACCTTGGCTTTTCGAGCAGTAGCAGCACCCCCCCCCCCCCCTTTCAGCGCCTTGAGACCCTCACGGGTGAGTAGCGCGCTCTATAAATGTTTGATTGATTGATCCCAACTGTAGCATACTCCCCAATACTATGCTTGCTGTACTGGCCATCTTGGCATACTGAAGAAACTGCCCTACTCCTAGTCCAAATGGTTCTCTAGCTTCCGGGAGAGAAAGGAAAGCCTTTTCAGGGTACAAATCACTTGCATCCTCACAACCTCCCTCTCCCTAGGCAACCATCAACATTGCAGGTTCAATGTCCTGGAAGGATGGCAAATCCCATATGGGGAGTTTCCTATTTAAGAATGGTCTCTGGAGAACCCTCATCATAATTCTCCCCCAGATCTTAGCAGTCTGTCGTATCACATGTATTACCTTCCTCCTCCAAGCCGCCCCCCCATAAGCAGTGTTGTAAGCACTGCATCTGCGCCGGATCCCCTAGGTAAATGCTTTCCCAATAGTCATCCGCTGTCATCCATTTAGCAGTGTGTTCAACATGCGCCACATAGTAATATACTTAGGCTGTCCGGTTTTAGGTTTAAACCTATAATAACTGATAAAACCCCATCGAAAGGAAAATAGCCCTCATCAGTGTAAACATATAAACACTGAAAAAACACCTTTGCAACCACAAACTACATGAAGGGGCTAATACAATATAACTTTGTTACATAAGACAGCAGCAAGAAGACTGAGCTAACATCATTCTGCTTGAGTTTTGTTGTTTAGGGATGTCACTAAAATATTGTTTCTCCCTTTTGCTTTTTTCCTTTTTGTGGTCTTTGGTCTAAAGATGCAGGGTTTAGAAGCAGGTTTTAGGTCTTATTTAAATATTTTATAAACTGTAGAGAATCAGGAAATACATCTGATTCTTTCACTGAAAGGTAAAATGGTTGGTTTCATAATAATCTTTCCCGAAATGTACCATCACCTTTACCCACAGGCAAAGAATGGGCGTAACACTTTGATAGATCAGCCCCTTTTCTAGCGAGTCATTATTGATAGTAGGTCAATTTCAATGTAAGGAGTAGGCGCAGGTATATGTGAAAAGAATGCTGTCACCAGATGTTTGGAAAACATGGAACGCAGTGTCACTTGGAATGCTGCTGCTAAAAGTTCTTACCAAGTTCAACAAAGAATTGAGGATATTGTTTGTATTTGCAGTAATTCTGCTACGTATATGAAAAAGTTGTGTGATGATCTGTCAAAATCAATACCTGAGCTGAAGTGCTTTTCTGTAAGAGATCATTGACACTTGCTAGATGCTGAACGCATCTTTACAATCTTCAGAGTTAGTGTAGAACGCTATTGACTTTGTACTCCATTCTGGTGCACTGTTTCAGTATGCGCGGGAACTAAAACTCAAATATTTCTCATTTTGTGCTTTGGTGTGGCATCAATGAAAGAGTAATCCCAACTGTATCATTTAGCCGGTGATTCTCAGCCCTAGAGGCCATGAATTCTATATTATCCATGTGGCAACCGTTTTCAGAATTTGTGCTCACGGATGATGCCAAAAGTCAAGAAATATCAGGATCTCTGGTAACATATTTATACTGATGTAACAAGAAGTACACTCTACTGCATTTTTAGAGTTTTACAGGAAAACATGATTGCTGTGGTGAACATAATAAAAAAAACTAGAGTCTGAAAACACCCTTGTCTACCAGGTGTTCAGCGTAATTCAATAACTGAAGGCATATGCGCCCAGTTCAACGCACATTTTGCAGAACCTGTCCCAGAGAATCACAATCTTCAGGTACACCAGTATTGGCATGGAAAGCTATGTCAGTGGCCAGAGTTAGCAAATTGTGTACAGGCTGTTTCGGCATTGCCTGTCAAGTGCCAATGTTGAGAGGGCCTTTTCACAGCTAAATGTTTACATGGGAAGGAAAAAGCGAGTGTGCATGACCAAAGATTCACTAAAGAAGTATTGAATGATGCACTACAATAAGTTTGATTTTTTTAAATGTATTTGAACATCAAACACCCTGTATGCACACTGTCTCTACACATGCACTATCAGTGCAGAAAGCAAGCAATAATAAAAGCAAAATGTTCCATAAACACCGGAAAAACACTGTTTCTATTGTTCTTAACCCCTTCCAGGCTCATGACGAGCTGGGCTCGTCATGGTGTAGCCTCCTCAAACACTGATGACGAGCCCAGCTCGTCATGTAACATGGGTTTTTTAAAATCCCAGCATAGGTGCAGAAAATCACTAGCGCGGATGTGGTTAATTGAGCGACCATTTTTAACCACTGATAAACACTGTTTTTTTAAGGTATTGAAAACATTGATAAAACCCCACCAGATTTACCAAAAATAGAAACTGAAAACCGGAAAACCAAAATATACTCTAGGTCCGGGAGCACCCATCCCCCTTCCACCTGATCACGCCTCAGAGTACTCAGCGCCACTCTGCTACATCTCCCGGCCCATACCAGGGAGAACATCAAACTATTAATTTGCTTAAACACAATGGGTTTCGGAGAGGGTTTTATAGAGAATACACACAGCGTGGGAGGAGGACTATCTCTGCAATGGCGACTCCGCCCATTACTGATGTAGGCAGAGTATTCCAGAATTGAATGGATGCCATCAGCCCATCCAGCACCCTTCCCATGTTCTATTGATATAGCTCATCCTCTGTTGCAGCAAGCATAATACCCAAATAACAAAACTATCAGCCTCCCACTGGATGCCCAGTTTCGGAAGCTCTGCAGGTGAAACCCCAAGCAGCGAGCCCAGCAGAAGGCGTATCATTTTTTGCCAATTTACTCGCAAGCCCAACACAGTGCCAAAGGCCTCCATGTGGCCTAAAAGGCTTCGCAGTGATTGTCGCGGTGAGTGAATGTAGTTCAATGTGTCGTCCGGGTGTGGGAGAGTATATGCTCAAATTGCCCCACGCAATCCCCCACTCCCTCATTTTGACCGCCATTGTCTCCGGGACCAAGACGAAAAGCAAAGTAGAGAGGGGATGACCCTGCCTTGTGCCCCTACAGATGTTCCAGCTGTCAAAGATAGTTCATTCCACCCAGGCCCTGGCTCGCGGTCCTGTATAGAGACGCCTAATCCATCCAGAGGAAGAGGGACCCAAGTCAAAGGCTCTCAGTGGCCTCATGAGATATACCCATCCCAGTATCAAAAGCCTTTTCCAGGTCCATCAAAACCACTGATAATTCCTCATATCTTCCCTTCAACTGATGTAGCGCATGCGTAAGTCTCCAAAGGTTCATAGCCGTACTCCACCCTGGATTAAACCTACACTGGTCGGTTTGGGCCAAACGGCCCACCACTCCCTACAACCTAATTGCCAACACCTTACATAGGACCTTCGTATTGGCATTAATGACAGTCATTCGCGTAGCGGAGGAGTGATTCAAGGCATCACCACCTGGCTTTTGCATTATAATCTAGACCCTAGAGACATGTCCTCTCCCCTCTCCCCTCACCCACATTGACTGGTTGCTCGGTTCCCCCTCTCCTCCCCCTCCTCTACGTGGGCTTTTAATTTCAAGGCTTTTTAGCACCCAATGTACGGGGAGATATGCAGCACAGGGAAGATTGAATATATTAGTTCTGTATGTAAAGTGCTTTCTCCCTATTCCACCCCTCCCCCCATTTCACTGCATTGCATTGCTTAATATGCAGGTGATAATTAATAATATTTAAAGAGCTCCTCTCCAAATGGCCTTTCCCATGTTGCCACCACTCTAAACACAGCAGTTCGGGATTGGATGACCACTGATCATTTAAAGCTTAACACATCTAGAACATATTTCCTCTTTATCTCCTCATCCTATTCACCACCGTCAGTTCAGTCATGGGTGGATTCAATCAACCT
Organism: Lissotriton vulgaris; assembly: GCF_964263255.1. Classification (NCBI taxonomy): domain Eukaryota; kingdom Metazoa; phylum Chordata; class Amphibia; order Caudata; family Salamandridae; genus Lissotriton; species Lissotriton vulgaris. The sequence goes on from NC_141698.1 coordinate 1,121,417,583, forward strand.
CCCCAATTGCAAATCCACCATTGTTGACAGGGCCAAATCCTCACAAGTCATCGTTGACAAAAGACTCAACTTACAGTCTCAAGGTCCAAACAATGGCTCAAACTGTGTACTTTCCATTGCACCTGCTCTAGTGACTTCATTGCTACACTGAAGATCATAACATTGTGATACAAGCACGCGTGCTTTCAAGGATTGACTCCTGCCATTCCTTCCTGACTGTTGTTCCCAAAATACATCTCACTCCACTAGAAGCATTTGTACATGCAACAGCTCGCCTCCTCTGTGGGAACAAAATCAATTACCATATCTCAACAGTACTTTTCAACATTTCACTAGCTTCTCGTTGAAGCCAGAGCTATTTACAAAACAGCTTGCATCACTCCATACACGCCAAGAAAGCTATCATAAAGCCATATCTGGATTTCAAAACGAGGAGTCTCCCTTCTGAATCAGGTGTGCTGGTGTGTATGCTCTCACAAGGCCATTTATACCACCAGCCCACACTGCCTGACTGCCAGGTTAAACTTATTTGGTGGGTTAAGTCTATAACAAAAAGCTGAATTCATGTGTTTTACACCTGTAACCTATAAATAGGAATGATTTATAGCTCAATTCTTCTCGGGGAGTGCAACCAGAATCTGGAACTCTTTACCTCAGGGCTTACTCACCACTATCTTCAAATCCCAACTGAATTTGAAACCCATTCAATTCGAAAGACACTTGAGACAGCGCCTAGAAAAGGCAACCGACAAATGATTGAACTAGCCTCCATCCACCGTCTCAGAGTAAAAATAAGTGCGCTGTAGTGCCTTAAAGCTCAGTAGGCTTAAGACGCTAAGCTGTTTCATATTGCTCTAATGGACACTGTTGGACGTGAGACATGAATACTTGATGATGATTATATGTATTTTAAATTGAATGTTCCTACTAAGTACATCAGACTCAAGCTCGGCATTTTAATTTCTGATTCACCATGTCTGTTTTTAACTGTATTTCTTGGGTTTTAATGATTTTTCCAGCAAAGTTTGTTATAACTTGGATTATAGTACTATCTTATTTTGTAAAGATTTGTATTAATCATACAATAAAGTCAGTATTCACTTGGGTTAATCTTACTTCTAACCTCACACTAATGGCCTTGATTTTGCACAGTCACTGTGGTATTTGGTCATAGGATGGGGAACCTAGGCCACAGAGTGGGGCCTTACTGTCTAGTGGTCGAATAATGACACACACACCTGGCTGCTGGCTAGTGCCGAAGACCCCGAGCGGTCTCGCGCCCGTTTATTTATACCCAGGTGCGTGCATGCATGCGTGCGTGTAAGGACAGGCCGGGTGGCTCTGTTACTACATCCCTCCAAAACCAGGGATCAAGAGTCCAGGTCATGCGAGTTTCCTGGGCGAGCCCAGGTTACAAGCATAGTCCCTCAGTCTCTGGCTAGGAGCCAGGTTTGGCCTCAGATGGCATCTTTGGCTCCGTGGATTCTCTGCTCCTCTGTCCCCTTCGGGCTGTTCAGCGAAACCTTGGGTGTCTCTGGAGATTTGCTCTGGGATGTTATGTCGCTCAGGCTCAGGTGTCGGCAGGGCTGATTCATCTCCGCGTTGGCTTGTCGGTTCTTCGTCGTCCGCCTGATCATTACCCTCGTTCTCCACATCCTCGCACGACTGACCCATGTCTCCCCGTTCTCGCGAAACGCGCTTGAACCTTGACACATTCCGTGTCACCGCTCTCATGTCTTGGGTCGCGGATACCAAGGTGCCATGAATGTTCACAATTTCCCACACTTCGGGTTCATAGGCAGTGTCGTACTTCCAGTTTGGATGCCTGTTTTTAAGAACCACTCGGTCACCGACCACAAGGGACCTGGATTGAGCTCTCCGAGCCTGACTGGCTTTCTCGTTGGTTTGTTTTCTTCTGTTTTGGGTGGCATTTTGATCTAGTTTGGGCGGACACCAGGCCGGCGCGGCGGGTATGCAGTCTCGTGGCGCTTTCTTGAATAACAGATGCGCCGGGACGCACCGGGTGGTAGAGTGAGGCGTCTGTCGATATGCACTTAGGAATTGGGACAGGCATTCTTCAGCATCTTCCCCTTTTTCCGCGGTTCAGCGTCCGCATGAACCTCTCTACTTCGCCGTTCGCTTGCGGCCACTGCAGGGTGATTTTCCGGTGGTGAATGCCCCTTATTGCCAGGTACGACTGAAAGTCTCTTCCTTGAAAAGGTGGACCGTTGTCCGACTTTATCTCCTCCGGCAAACCCGTCATGGCGAAAATTCTCTCCATTGCCTTCTTCACGTGGGTGAACGCAGTGGAGGCACCACTTCCACTACCGGGAATCGTGAATAGGAGTCGACCATCACAAGCGTGTGTCATCCATCTGGGAAGGACCCAAAGTCTATGCTGAGCTTCGACCACGGAACCCGAGATGGCTCCTCTGTGATCCCTGGGTGAGGGGCCGGGTCCTGGCTTGTGATGGTGCATGAGTGACAATTCCTGACCTCTTCCTCGACCCCAGAGTCCATGCCGGGGAACCATACCTTACTGCGCAGCCGCGCTTTAGTCTTTGACACTCCCTGATGGCCCAGGTGGGCCAGGCGCACCACCTCCTTTTGTAGGCTGTACGGGATCACAATTGCTGCGCCCCGAAGGACTATTCCGTGGGGCCCCTCACTGAGTTCACTCTGGGCCCTCCACATCTGTTGTCTTGACTGTTGCTCTGTAGCCGTGAGAGCGCTGACCCCGTCTAGGAAGTGTTTCCAGTTCCGTTTCGCCAGGGTGCCCTTGACTCGGATGAGACACTCATCTTCGTTCGTGGCTTTGCCGATGGCTTCTAGTGTGAGGGCCACAGGGCATGCCTCTTGTGACAGCATCCTGACGAATTCTTCGACCTCTTCAGTGTCGCTCGTCCCAGGACCCGGTGCTGCAGTGCCGGGGTGTCTTGACAGAAAATCCGCTGGGTTGTCGGCTCCAGGCCGGTAGATGACTTTGAAGCGGTGGGTCTGCAGCTGCACGGCCCGCCTTTCGATGCGGGGAGGGGCCAGCCTGGACGTCCCTGCAAACAATGGTACCAGGGGCTGGTGGTCTGTGACTACTTTGAACTCGTGACCATATAGATATAGATGAAAGTGTAGGTACGCCTACTTGATTGGAAGTATCTGAATCAATCCGCGATTGTGTGGATAGGGGTGAGGAGGCTATGTTGGTCCTCCTCAAACTATCCGCAGCGTTCGATACGGTCTCACATGACATCTTGTTGGACAGTCTCTGCGAGGTGGGTATCGGAGGTACTCCACTCGCCTGGTTGAAATCCTTCCTGAAGGATAGATCGCAACAGGTTTTCCTCTGTCATGGTCTGATTTCTGGAGCGCCTGCTGAGTTAGCTTTTGTTATATAGAAGTCATATACTACAAAGACCAGAATGCTTAGCAAGCTGGGAGGGGTTATCATCTATATATGTCCCTGCCTGCTGGGGCGCTGTGTACGTGATTTTGAACCTTGAATGTGTTTTGTGCTTGAACCCGTGTTGGGACCGCGTTTGGCAGAGAGCCGGCCAAAGCGGAGTTCTTTGAGTTACAGTAGAAGCGTTGCTGCAGCTGCTGTTTGCCTGAGAGAGTGTTGATTCAGGACCCGTGTTTTCCCGCGTTTCTGCAGAGAGCCGGCCAAAGCGGAGTTCTCTTCTATAGCGGCGTTCGGCAGCCGCTGTTGCTGTGAGAGTTATTCCGACCTTTTCTTCCTGTTCCCGGCTGGAATAGAAAGCGGTGAACGTACTGCGGGGCGTTCAAGAGGACGCAGCTGGAGATCTTAAAAGCCGCTTTAGAGATTGTATTTTCTCTCGGCTAAGAGAAAATAAGTGCGGGGAGCGGCGCCTTCCCGTTCTACGCGTTCAGCGGCTGCTGAACGCGGGTGGAACACCGGCCGGTGTCAATTGCCTTTTCCGAAACCATTCAAGGATTGCCTACTCTTCGAAGAGATCGGAATAGGAAAAGGGAAATCCTCTACTAGTGGATTTCGTGAGTACACTCATCTTTGGAGGTGCTTTTATGTACATTTGATGAATTCATTGGAACTAGAGAGACTTGGGAATTCTCTTCATATCCGGAAGTGTTGGTTGTGAGACTGTTTATTTTTTCATTGGATTTATTGCGAGACTATACAAACACTAAAGGATTATTTTTGGCACTTGGATTGTCTCTTTTGTTTTTGGACATTACCTTCCAAGGATTATTTTGTTTCTCACAGGAAGGCTGGAAGAGTTGTGTTGTTTGAGGTGGAAGAAGTTTCCTTCACTATCTACCAAGAGGGGGAGAAGAAACGATTGCAGTTAGTTAACTTGGTAGGTGGTGGTATAGCGAGAATTACCAAGTGTAGCCAGCATTGTAAATACTTACCAATTGTTTGTTTAATCTTCTTTTCTCGTTTCAGCCTCCCTGTCCCATTCCAGTCCCTTCCTGACCTTTTCCCTCACCTGATTTCCATACGCTCTGTAGTATTTGATATTCAGAGTGTAGGGCAGTCTGGAGGTGGATCCTATATAGCATCGTCCTGATCCTGAGGATACGCGGTCGTGACAGAATCACGTACCCAAGAATAGGTTTCCTCCCGGTCAGGGGGTGCTGTATAGATGGCCACTCTGGATGATGTGCTGCATGCATTGAGTGTGGTTCAACATGAATTAGAGGCGTCTAGAGCTGAAACTGCGGTATTAAAAGAACGGTTTGATAGACAAACACGCAATCCGTTTGATGCGAATGTCAGCGGTTCCCCTATACAGGTTACTGTGTCTCCCCCTATACCATTGGCTACCCCGGAAAGGTACTCGGGGGATCCGGATAAAATACAGACCTTCTTGACTCAGATCACTCTACACTTCTCGTGTAGACCAGCCTCCTTTCCTTCCCATTTGTCTCGGGTGGCTTTTGCAATCTCGTATTTAACAGGTGATGCAGCTAATTGGGCTGTGCCTCTAGTGCGAACTGACGATGCTCTTTTGTCAGATTGGGATGAATTCCGTACGGAGTTCGAAAGAGTCTTTGATAGACGTGCCACAACGCTTAGTGCAGATAAGGAGTTGTTAGGGTTGCGTCAGGGTAGGAAGGAACTCATTACCTACATGACTGCTTTCAATAGGTTAGTGATGGAGACGTCCTGGCCTGAAGAAAAACGGATGGCATTGTATTATCAGGGGTTGAATGAGGAACTCAAGGATGTGTTAGCACAGATAGACCCCCAACCTAAGACCTGTATTGACTTGATCAATCTCACCTTACGATTAGATCACCGTATGACAGACAGAGGGGGTGATAGTAAGAGAGGTGATAGATTTGGGAGCGGGCGGCCTTTAGTGGAGCATTCTAGTGGGAAGGACATGGACCCAGAATCCATGGTAATAGGGGCGATTCGACCTCCTTTAACGAAGGCAGAAAGAGAGAGCAGAAGATCCTTAGGTCTATGCATATATTGCGGAAAAAAGGGGCATTATGTCCGGGAATGCAGTTTGAGGCCTAATAAGACGAATAGTTATTCCCCCGCTAAACAGTTAGCAGTTACTAACATAGGAGCTAGTCATGTAGGTCTTCCTAGTGGTCATGATACATTATTCGAGCATAAACCCCCTCTTGAGTGGAAAATACCTTTATTGGAGGTGTCCACGTGTAAGAACACCGAAACCCACCTGGAGTTGTCCATGATTTTGAACACTGACCACAAAAGCCATCCTGTGGTGTCCATGATTGATTCTGGAGCTACAGGTAATTTTATAGATCAGGGGTTGGTAGAGAGATGGGGTTTGGTGAGGGTGCCCATTGGGAAACCAGAGCTTGTTATGGCAGTAGATGGCACACAATCAAAGTCTGGCCCCGTAACAGCCCATACTGAGGAGGTAGAATTAGTCATGCCTGGGTTGGTATGTAATCATCGAGAAAGGGTTGTGTTTAACATCATTGAGGCTCCTCATAATGAGATAATACTTGGGATGCCTTGGTTGAGGCAACACAACCCCTCTATTGATTGGAGAGCGAGATCAGTGGGATTTGAGTCTGAAGAGTGTATGACTTGTTGTTTGTTTTCCCCTGAACCCTGTGTGTCTTCTTTAGCCCAAAGGAGCATTTCAGCCCCTGCAGTAGAAGAAAAGGCTGGGTTGCCACAGGAGGTTGCTCGTTGTCATAATATGAGGAGTGAGGGTGAGGATGAAATGCTACCCTCACATAGGGAGAATGAGGTACGACGGATTTTGGATTCACGATTCCGACAGAGGAAGCTATGGTTTCTGGTTTCCCGGAGGGGGTATGCTGCCGAAGAAGATTCATGGGAGCAGAGTTCTGAGGTCCATGCTCCTATTGCAATTTGCCGCTTTTTTGCTAGTCATCCGGGTAAGCCTGGGGCAGGAAGGCGCTGGTAAGGAGCGATATACTGCCATGGTCTGATTTCTGGAGCGCCTGCTGAGCTAGCTTTTGTTATATAGAAGTCATACACTACAAGGACCAGAATGCTTAGCAAGCTGGGAGGGGTTATCATCTATATATGTCCCTGCCTGCTGGGGTGCTGTGTACGTGATTTTGAACCTTGAATGTGTTTTGTGTTTGAACCCGTGTTGGAACCGCGTTTGGCAGAGAGCCAGAGTTCTTTGAGTTACAGTAGCGGCGTTGCTGCAGCTGCTGTTTGCCTGAGAGAGTGTTGATTCAGGACCTGTGTTTTCCGGCGTTTCTGCAGAGAGCCGGCCAAAGCGGAGTTCTCTTGTGCACTATAGCGGAGTTCGGCTGCCGCTGTTGCTGTGAGAGTTATTCCGACCTTTTCTTCCTGTTCCCGGCTGGAATAGAAAGCGGTGAACGTACTGCGGGGCGTTCAAGAGGACGCAGCTGGAGATCTTAAAAGCCGCTTTAGAGATTGTATTTTCTCTCGGCTGAGAGAAAATAAGTGCGGGGAGCGGCGCCTTCCCGTTCTACGCGTTCAGCGGCTGCTGAACGCGGGTGGAACACCGGCCGGTGTCAATTGCCTTTTCCGAAACCATTCAAGGATTGCCTACTCTTCGAAGAGATCGGAATAGGAAAAGGGAATTTCTCTACTAGTGGATTTCGTGAGTACACTCATCTTTGGAGGTGATTTTATGTACATTTGATGAATTCATTGGAACTAGAGAGACTTGGGAATTCTCTTCATATCCGGAAGAGTTGGTTGTGAGACTGTTTATTTTTTCATTGGATTTATTGCGAGACTATACAAACACTAAAGGATTATTTTTGGCACTTGGATTGTCTCTTTTGTTTTTGGACATTACCTTCCAAGGATTATTTTGTTTCTCACAGGAAGGCTGGAAGAGTTGTGTTGTTTGAGGTGGAAGAAGTTTCCTTCACTATCTACCAAGAGAGGGAGAAGAAACGATTGCAGTTAGTTAACTTGGTAGGTGGTGGTATAGCGAGAATTACCAAGTGTAGTCAGCATTGTAAATACTTACCAATTGTTTGTTTAATCTTCTTTTCTCGTTTCAGCCTCCCTGTCCCGTTCCAGTCCCTTCCTGACCTTTTCCCTCACCTGATTTCCATACGCTCTGTAGTATTTGATATTCAGAGTGTAGGGCAGTCTGGAGGTGGATCCTATATAGCATCGTCCTGATCCTGAGGATACGCGGTCGTGACATCCTCAGGCCGTATCTCTCCACTGAGAAACCATTGACATGGGGGGTCCCGCAGGGTTCGGCACTAAGCCCTCTATTTTTTAACATCTATCCTGCCCCACTTGCTAAAGTGGTGGAATCCTGGGGGGTCAGAGTTATCTCTTATGCTGATGACACGCAGCTTGTGTTTTCATTTAAAGATCGCTCTGAAAACTACATGGCAAATTTCCGTCACTGTCTGGTGAACATCGCCTCCTGGATGTCCACCAACAATCTCCAATTAAATACAGATAAGACGGAGGTCCTATTCTTTAATCAGAAATCCCCAATTCCAGCCAATATCTGGTGGCCGTCAGAACTCAACCCCCCTCCGAAGCCAGTAGTGTCTGCCCGTAACTTGGGTTTCCAATTTGATACGACCTTGTCCTGTAAAGCCCAAGTCAACAAAGTTGCAGCTCTATGCTTCGGAAAACTCCGCATGATCAAAAAAATCGTCCCCTTTCTCCCACCTGATTCAAGGAGGACGGTGATTCATGCCCTAATAACGTCTCACCTGGACTATGCAAATAGTCTGTATGTGGGAGCCCCGGCGTACCTCATCCATCGACTACAGACAGTGCAGAACGCCGCGGCTAGGCTGATTTGTAACATCCCATATCGCCATTCCATCACACCGTATTTGGCTAAACTGCACTGGCTGCCGGTCTGCTACCACTTACAGTTCAAAGCCCTGGTCCTTGCCTTCAGGGCTCTCAATAGGCGAGGCCCTGCATACTTGAGGCATAGACTTAAAATTACGCAATCAGTACGGGACCTCAAATCCAATCATCTTCGCCTGATGCATGCCCCACGCTTCCGTCTTGCACGTACAGGGGGCCGGGCCTTTGCGGTGGCCACGGCTGAACTCTGGAATCACCTACCTACGGAGCTCAGATTTACCACCTCAGAGTCTTTGTTTCGGAGAAAACTCAAGACATGGTTGTTCTCTATAATCTAGTTATCATTTATTTCCTCCATTTGCCGTGTGTCTGCAGCGCCGGGACACCCCCGTTGGGGGTAGCCGCACGCTTTATAAGCTCCTAAATAAATAAAATGTAAAAAAAATTGCCAGGGCTTTACGTTCGATCTGCGCGTACCTCATTTTTGTCGCAGTCAACGCCCGACTAGCGTAGGCAGTGGGTACCCATTTGTGTGCTCAGGGCCAGACTGGGAAACAAAACCGGCCCTGGCAAAGTGCTCGGCCGGCCCCCCTCTCCCCACTCGGGGGTGTTGAAGGTGCCTCCGACCTCTTTGCCAGGGCCTGTAACAAAATCGGCCCCCAGGGGCCCAAATCCGTCCCTCACCCGTGCGGCGCACCGGGGGATTGCCCGGTGCCCTCTACGGCCAGTCCGGGCCTGTGTGTGCTTCTGTCTCTTGCATAAGTACAGCCCCTAGGCCAACCGGGCTCGCATCTACGACTACCTCCGTGCGCCGGTGTGGCCTGAAATACGCCATGACTTTGTCATCCATCAGTGCATCCTTGATGGCCTGGAATGCCTCATCTTCCTTCACAGACCACGTCCACGGTTGTCCGGCCTTGGTCAGCATGCGCAGGTGTTCCGAGAAGGACACCAGACTGGGGATGAATCGGCCACAGTATGTGGCCATCCCCAGGAAGCTTCGGACTTCGGTTACTGACGTTGGTTTCAGTGCCGACCTGATTGCTTCTGCTTTCTTCGGGTCTACCTGGAGCCCTTCCCTCGAGAATATGTACCCGAAGAAGTCCACCGACTCCTTGTAGAAAGAGCACTTGGCCCGGTGAAGAGTGAGGAAGTGATCCGCCAAGCGCTGTAGGGTGGAGCGAAGGTGTACATGATGTTCTTCGAGTGTCTTTGAGAAGACTAGGATGTCATCACTTAGGTTGATAACCCCAGCTAGCCCTGACAGCGTCTCTCTAATGGCGTTCTAGAACACCTCTGCGGCTGAGGACACGCTGAAGCTTAGCCGCTTGTACATCCGAAGCCCGACGTGTGTAGAGAAGGTGGTTATGTTTCGGCTGTCCGGGTGTAACTCAAGCTGATGGTATCCGGCGTTCAGATCTCATTTTGAAAACCACCGGGCCCCGTTTAGGTCTGCAACGATGTCGTCCATCGTGGGCGTCAAGTGTCTTTCTCTTTTTACCTCTTTGTTGGGTAAGCGCATGTCCACACACAGACGTATGGCGCCAGGCTGTTTAGGTTTCGGGACAACCACCAGAGGCGAGACCCATGGCGTCGGACCTGACACCATTTCTATGACTCCCAACTCTTCGAGTTTTCACAACTCTTCCTCTACCTGGGGGCGAAGATAGAACGACACCCGTCTGTGTCTTAGAGCCGTTGGCCTCACGGTGTGGTCCACATGGAGTTTGAAAGTTTTCCCTTTTAGGCGGCCCAGTCCCTGAAACAAAGTGGGGAAATCCTTCAGCATTGTATCCGCGTGCAACTCATGCACTTGCCGTGCAAAGAACACCATTTGGAGATCTTCGGCCGTGTGGCAACTGAGCAGTGTTCCGCGCCTGCCTCCGGTTACGTGGAATCTCGTCTTCACCTCCTGGCCGTTGCAGGCAGCTATTACTTTGTCACAATTAGGCGATAGTTAGGTATGAATCCGGGGATGTGGATTACAAATCCCAGAATACCTGCACCATGAGCCCTTTCTCTCTTTCTTTCCCCTATCTAAACTCCTTCCTCCCACTTCCTCTTGCTTGTCACCTGATGCCGACCGTGTTTGGTTTAGTGGAGGAGTGTTTCTTCCTGCAATTCAATATCGGAGTGCTTTAGATTCCTGCGTTGTGATCCTGATCGCGCCGAAGCTATGCGCGTTATCAGCATGCCTTTCCTTGGAGTCCTGAGTCATTTGACCTAAACGCGTTAAATCAAAGGCGCTTGTCACCCAGATTTCTTTTCATCACTTTGTTTGTTTGTATACGGTAGGAACCTCCCTGCTTCTATCCATTCCGCGCTGGAGCGCTGAAGCCTGGGGAGCCGGATTACATCATCGTGGTTCTCGTAGTGGTGAGCTGCGGGGAAGTGCATTTCCTGCTTTCTTCATTTCACCCTTGTGAACTGTTGACGCCGTTCGACTAGAGAATCAGCCATTGTTTAGTCCTTGCCAGTTCTTCCGAGGAAATTAGCGCTGGAGCGCATTCTTCTTCATGTACAGTTTTTTTTTGTTTACTAGAGCTGTGAGAGACAATAAGGAGTTTGTTGTGTTATTGGGATAGTCATTCGGCTAACTCCAGGAATTCTACTGCGTGGTTAATGAACATCTCTAAGCTTGACAGCCCTTGAATGCCTCAGTCAGATAAGTACATTCAGATTTACATGCCTTTATTTTTACTTGAATGGCATATGCACTATTGAAATGCTTTGTTGCAGGACTTTGAAGGCAACGTGGTATTCTATGACTTTTACTTTCATTATTTTATTTTTTCCTCTTTTGTGCCTTTTTTGCTTGGAGTAAATGTGGCAGTGTTTGATAGTATGTGAAGCCTAGTTTACACAAATACTATAGTAAGACTTAGAGAAAGGGACAGGGGTTACTCACCTTGTGTTCTGTTATATTTCTGCTACAGAATGTCACTTCGGCCCATCCAACTATGCCCGATACTGCAGAGGTGATGCAGATCCCTATCCCCTGCCCACACTCTAGCAGAGTGCACTGAAATCATATACAGGGCACTATCAACCAGAGCGCCGGAAGAGGGAGGGGGAAAAAAGGAAATAGGTGCACTGGACTTCTAGGGTAGGTAATCCCATCAGACGGAGGAGTATACCTGAAGCGGGAGACAAAAGGACAAAAGGCTCACTGGTAACAATACTATTGATACAAGCCTACTACTATTCGTTCTGCAGCCATGTACAGTAACAGACACCCCTGGACACAAAACCCCTCTTACCAAGGTACTGTCTCTTGATGCTGTGTATCTGGAATAGCGGAGTTCTTGTAGACGACTCCCACAATTCGAAATGAAATAAGCAGCAACTGCTAAGAGCGAAAACAACCTCCACAGGTCCACTGATCTGGAAATCCAAGGAAGGGCAAAACGAAGGGGAAAAAGTCAACAGACAGAAAAAACCCCTTCTGTTATCAAGTGGGTAACGAGTGAAAAATTAAGTCCAGACAAAACCCCCAACCTACACTAACTAACTAAGGCAAAAATAACACTAAAGATAGGATTTCAAAACGTTGTTCGTGAAATGGCCCAAACAAGGCACAATGAGGGGAAGCGGCAACAGTAAACCCTGGAAGGCGCCGCTCTTCAGCCAGCACGCAGCCGCGCACGGACCCGACTCCAAAACAAACACACTGGCGGGGTCTCAGGGGTCCTTGAGTGCAGCGGAAACCAGGGGGATCCAAAAGGCACCCTCCAAAGGTGCCGAAGATAGAACCACAAATCCAAAGGAAAAAAGGGGTGCAAACAGGAACCGGCAGCCGCCAGTTCGCAAGGCAAAGACTCAGGAACTCCCATGGAAGCCAAGGCTTGAAGGATAAATCACGATTCCAGTCCATACCAAAGCCAGGTCCAAAACGACAGGATACAAAACCAAGCATTGTATCACAGGTAGGAAGCCCTTATAAACAGGAGCCTTCTCTGCATCATGTGACCTGCCTGTACATGGCCACAGAAAGAGGACTGAATAGACGACTGAATCCTAACAGTACCTCTCCCCCAAGGGTCTTCCTAGGGGACGGGGTTTTGAAGGGTGTCTCACATGGAATTGACGCACCAACCGAAGGGCATGAACATTGATTGCCAACTCCCAGGATCTATCTTCAGCAGTGTAACCCTTCCAATCAACTAGATAATACAACCTTCCCCTTCTACGTCGTGAATCCAAAATGGACTGTACCTCAAATTTCTCATGACCATCGATCACCAAAGGTGGCGGAGGAGGTAGCTTCTGTGTAGTTTGTACATAGGGCTTAATGAGAGAAGTATGGAAAACGGGATGAACATCATACTCATCCGGAAGTTCCAGCTTCATTGCCACTGGATTGATCACCTTGCAAAAGGCAAAAGGGCCCACATAACGGGGCAATAATTTCCGTGACCCTCTGATACGGAGATTCTTAGTGGCTAACCATACTTTATCACCTACAGCATACAAGGGGGCTGGAACCCTATGTTTATCAGCCTGCTCTTTCATTGTCTCCTTTGCTTTATGTAAGTGGACTTCCGCCTCCTCCCAAATAAGCGTCAATGTCTTGCTTAAAGTATCAATAGCCGGCACAGTCCCTGAAGGCTGCATCGGCAAAGCCCTAGGATGATATCCCATGGAACAAAAAAAAGGGGACATTCCTAAGGCAGAATGTACCTTGTTATTATAAGCGAATTCTGCCAAAGGGATGGCTTCCACCCAAGCACAAGATAGAGAGGACATCAAACAACGAAGATACTGCTCCATGGTTTGATTGGTACGTTCTGTCTGTCCATCCGTCTGCCGATGATACGCAGAGGACAGACGAATCTCCATGTGCAAAAGAGAAAACAACTCTGTCTAGAAATGTGAAACAAACTGAGCGCCTCTATCTGATACTATGGCTGTTGGTAACCCATGGAGTCTCACTACAGAAGTCATAATGGCTTTAGCCATTTCCCTAGCTGTTGGTATTTTAGGCAAAGGGATGAAATGTGCCATTTTAGTGAACAAGTCTACTACCAACATAATGGTAGTACACCCAGATGTTAAAGGGAGGTCAGTCACAAAATCCATGCTTATGGTATGCCAAGGTGTGGGGGGATCTGGTAAAGGTCGTAGCTTCCCTGAGGGACATGAATGCGAAGGCTTACTGATGGCACAAATAGGACAGGAGGCCACAAACACCTGAACGTCATGAGCCAATGTATCCCACCAAAACCACCGCAAACACATCTCCTTCGTCTTAGGAATAACAGGATGGGCAACCAGAGCAGTGGAATGACACCAGTGAAGAACGGAATCGCTCAACTCAGGGGGGATGAACAAACAGTTCTCATGATACAATAGCCCATCACGCACCTTATACAATGATTGAGACATCCAAGGGACAAGATCTACATTCATCATCTTTTCCCTTATAGTATCCATGAAGTCCTCCACAGAGACACTCCCTATGATTCTATCCCCAGAAATCATCGGTCTAATGTCTCTTTCAGATCCCGCATCCCCTTGTTCTACATGGATGCGACACAGAGCATCCGACTTTACTTGTTGGGCTACAGGTCGATGCATGATAATAAAGTCATATTCATTAAGAAACAATACCCAACGCATCTGCCGGGGTGTCAATGCCCTAGCGGACCTGAAAAACTCCAGATTCTTATGCTCTGTATAGATAGTGACTGGATGACGGGCACCCCATAAGTAATGCCTCCATTCCTCGAATGACAGTTTAATGGCGAGTAGTTCCCTCTCAGCCACGGTATAATTATGCTCTGCTGCCAACAAGGTCTAAGAAAAGAAGGCAATGGGGTGCATACCTCCTGTATCAGGATGTCTCTGCGAGAGCACACCACCTACCGCACATAATGAGACATCAGTCTCAACAAAAAATGGCAAGGGAGGGTTAGGATGCACAAGTACTGGAGCAGACGTAAACCGGTCAATAAACTCGCTGAAAGCAGCTTGAGTCTCTGAGGTCCACACAAACAACACCCCCTTTTTCAGTATAGCCATCATGGGTGCCACCACATCAGGAAAATGCGATATGAAACGCTGATAAAAATTGGCGAACCCCAACAGAATTTGCACGTCCTTTACACAGGTCGGCCTAGGCCAGGTAACAATGGCATCTGTCTTCCGTGGATCCCTCTGTATCCCTTCCCCTGAGATAATGAATCCCAGGAATTCCACGCTAGACCTGTGAAACTGACACTTCTCCAGTTTCACACATAACTGATGCTCCATCAAATTCTGTAAAACCTGGCTCACATGCGACTCATGCTCAGAAACGGACGCAGAAAAAATCAAAATATCATCGATATATGCGATGACACTCAAATCCAAAAACTCCCTCAGCACCTCATTAATGAAAAACTGAAAAACTGCAGGAGCATTACATAAACCAAACGGTATTACTAAATACTCAAACAAACCAAATTTTGTCCTAAAAGCAGTTTTCCATTCATCGCCCGGCCGGACACGAATAAGGTGATAAGCTCCCCTTAAGTCCAACTTGGTGAACACAGTGGCATGTTTTAATTGGTCCAGCAATACCGGAATCAAAGGGAGGGGATATTTGTTCTTCACAGTAACCTTGTTCAAGGCCCTATAGTCTACACATGCGGGCAGGCTGCCCTCCTTCTTCGGAATGAAGAAGATGGCTGATGACGCCAGAGAGGAAGAAGGGCGTATAAAACCCTTTGCCAACATGTCATCCACATATTCTTTGAGGTGTCGCTCCTCAGGTTCTGATAACGCATAAATGCGACTACATGGCAACACAGCCCCAGGCACCAGATCAATTCGACAGTCAAAAGACCGATGGGGAGGGAGACTGTCTGCCTGACCTTTATCGAACATCTCCCTGAACCTAAAGTAAGGTGTTGGTATAGACACGGTTTCATCTACATTGCTCACAGCCGCACAGGTCAAAGGTGATACCCGATCAGTGGCTACTTGATAACAATTCTGCAAGCAGTGTACTGAATCCAAGGTCACTGTACGCCTCACCCAATCTATCCGTGGGTTGTGTAGTTGCAACCATGGCACTCCAAGAACTACACCAAATGAAGGAGCGTCGATCAGATCAAAACAAACATACTCGGAGTGACCATTGTCACATAACAAACACATAGGTTCAGTTTGCCGTGTGATAGAACCCGACGACAACTCAGTCCCATCAATCGCCCGTACTGGTTCAGGTTGTTCTTTATACACGAATGGAACCATCAATCTGTCAGCCAACTGTATGTCCATAAAGTTGCCTGTTGCACCCGAATCGATCAACACTGACACAACGGCGCGGTTACTCCCGGTGACCACAAGACAAGCCGATATGGTAAAGTGTTGTGGCGGTCTCTGCACAGCTCCTGCTACCTCGTAAGACATACTATGCTCCTCCTGCCCAGCTACACATGCCACCGTCTTTTTTAGCATCACACTAGACAGTTTCGTGGGACATTCTCGAGCATAATGACCTGCGCGGCCACAGTATAAGCACAAGTTCAGATCCCGCCTTCTCTTTTTCTCATCAAACGTGAGTGGACCTCTGATTCCCCCAATCTCCATAGGTTCAGTACCTGATTTAGGGTCACTAGAGGGTTTAACCTCGCTTTTTAGCCACATAGCACGTGATGACTGGAAACGACTCCGCTCCCCACGTCTTTCCAACATCCTATGATTCAGCTTCACTACCAAATCAATGAAAGCTGCACAATCTGACGGAGGATCCACTACCTGTGACACGATGTCTTTAACATCCTCTGCCAGCCCATGATAGAACAGAGAAATTCTCTTTTCTGCTGGTCATTGGGTTTCAGACACCAAACGGTTAATCGTGGCAATATAAGTCAACAAGTCTTGTTTGCCTTGTCGTAATTTTATCAACTCACATTGCTTGCCTGCATAAAGGCATGCTTAGCAAACAAGCCTCTCATTTGCTCTTTGAATGCCAGGTAATCATACAACACCTTTTCATCGCTATCCACCAAAGGCACAGCCCACAAAGCTGCCGCACCTAACAGATACGAGATGATAAATGCCACCTTGGCAGAATCATCCGGAAAGGCATTAGGCCGACACATAAAGTGCAGGTGACATTGGTTCATGAACGTGCTGAATTTATTGCAGTCCCATGAGAACCTTTTGGTGGCAGTCAACGGGACAGGAACAGGAGTATTAACAGACACTGCTATGGGGGTCCTTCCACTCGCTCCCTGCCCTGTACTCCTCTCGAAATGGAAAGTTGCAGGCTGAATAAGAGGACACTGTCCTCTGGTTTGGTCCCTGCTTCTCATTACACTGAGTTCCTGTCGGAACCCCCCACTTTCCTGTCGTAAATCATGCATCTGGGACTGCAAAGAATTAATGGCCCCCATGAGGTCCTGTAACGTAAGACTACCCTCCTCGGCCATCTCCTGACCTTCCTCATTCAACATTGCCCAGGCAGTATTTCAATTAGTGGGCTTGGTTTTTTGTCACTTCGGCCCATCCAACTATGCCCGATACTGGGGAGGTGATGCAGATCCCTATCCCCTGCCCACACTCTAGCAGAGTGCACTGAAATCATATACAGGGCACTATCAACCAGAGCGCCGGAAGAGTGAGGGGGGAAAAAGGAAATAGGTGCACTGGACTTCTAGGGTAGGTAATCCCATCAGACGGAGGACTCTACCTGAAGCGGGAGACAAAAGGACAAAAGGCTCACTGGTAACAATACTATTGATACAAGCCTACTACTATTCGTTCTGCGGCCATGTACAGTAACAGACACCACTAGACACAAAACCCCTCTTACTAAGGTACTGTCTCTTGATGCTGTGTATCTGGAATAGCGGAGTTCTTGTAGACGACTCCCACAATTCGTAATGAAATAAGCAGCAACTACTAAGAGCGAAAACAACCTCCACAGGTCCACTGATCCGGAAATCCAAGGAAGGGCAAAACGAAGGGGAAAAAGTCAACAGACAGAAAAAACCCCTTCTGTTATCAAGTAGGTAACGAGTGAAAAATTAAGTCCAGACAAAACCCCCAACCTACACTAACTAACTAAGGCAAAAATAACACTAAAGATAGGGTTTCAAAACGTTGTTCGTGAAATGGCCCAAACAAGGCACAATGAGGGGAAGAGGCAACAGTAAACCCCGGAACACGCCGCTCTTCAGCCTGCACGCAGCCGCGCACTGACCCGACTCAAAAACAAACACACTGGCGGGGTCTCAGGGGTCCTTGAGTGCAGCCGAAACCAGGGGGATCCGAACCGCACCCTCCAAAGGTGCCGAAGATAGAACCACAAATCCAAGGGAAAAAAGGGGTGCAAACAGGAACCGGCAGCCGCCGGTTCGTGAGGCAAAGACTCAGGAACTCCCACGAAAGTCAATGCTTGAAGGATAAATCACGATTCCAGTCCATACCAAAGCCAGGTCTAAAACGACGACAGGATACAAAACCAAGCATTGTATCACAGGTAGGAAGCCCTTATAAACAGGAGCCCACTCCTTCTCTGCATCATGTGACCTGCCTGTACATGGCCACAGAAAGAGGACTGAATAGACGACTGAATCCTAACACAGGAAACCTGAGGGCAAGTAGAGAAGTGAAGACTACAACTTCTGAAGCTCATCATTAGAGGTTTCTGCTGCTACCTTTTTGTTTTGTTTGTCCCTTTTTACCCTTTCCCCGGTTATGGTACAATCAGTGAAGTGTTTACGTTCACTCACAGGTACTGCCATATAGGGGAGAAAGGTAACTTAGCATCGCTCCTGCTGTACCCGGCTTGAAGGTTAGTGAACCTTTCTTGAATCTCGACAGAGTGACAAGCCCACTGTATTTTACAACCTGAGCGATGGACACTAACACAGTACTCACTTCAGTGTTGGAAACCTTAACTGCGTTGCGAATGGAGGTAGACGCTTTTAGAGGGGAAAACCAAGAACTTAGATACGAACTAGGCACAGTACGGTGGGAGGTAGCAGGTTTGTCTAGTGCAAGTCCTTCCCGTACTGGAGGGGCCTCTTATATTAGAAACTGGACCCTAACCTCCCCCCCCCTTCCTCTCAAGGCCCTACACAGAATCCAGCAGGCAATACAAATACCTCTACTATTCAAGTCTTACAGCCTACCCAGTTACCCTTAGCCCCTCCCGAACTATTTTTTGGTGATCCTGAAAAATTTGGTATTTTTTTAGGTCAGTGTAAATTACATTTCATGTGTAAGCCGGCTGTGTTTCCTGATGATCAGACTAAGACAGCATTCATGATGTCTTATCTAGGTGGAAATGCAGCTAGTTGGTCGTTTACATTGATAGAGAAGAATGACCCAGTACTAAATAATTTTACGGCATTTTGAGATGAAATGCGTAAGTTGTTTGACAGAAAAGCACATCAACTTTCTTTAGATAGGGAGCTCCTCACACTACGACAGGGCTCACAAGATTTATTAACGTACATTACCAACTTCAACAGATTGGTTATTGAAACAGAGTGGCCGGTAGAGAAAAGAATCTCATTGTTTTACCAAGGGTTGAGAGGCGAAATAAAAGATGTGTTGGCCCAGGAGGTACATATGCCAGCCACGTGTGAAGAATTGATAGACCTCACTGTGCAGTTGGACCATCGCCTGCAAGAAAGGAAGGGAGATAAACAACTCTCAGACGGAAGATTCTGGTTGCCTAGGTCAAAACCCTTACCTGATGATGCTACACAAGCCAGTGATGGTACAGAACCCATGCAAATCAGTGGTATTCGAGGCCCATTAAGTATGGATGAGAGGAACAGAAGACGCATGTTGAAACTGTGTATGTACTGCGGAAAGGCAGGCATTTCATCAAGGACTGTAAGGCTAAATCAAACAATGCTTATAAGGATCCTAAAGAAAACCGAAATGTGCCTGTAGTGGAACGCCTGCCAGAAACGTCGGGAAACGAATATTCTCAAACAAGCTCAAGACCCCTTGTTTGAGAGGAGAGCTAGTGGAGGTCTTACCTGCTTTAGCAAACACCACACAAACCACAGCACCCCATATGAATGTGTATGTGAACTTAGCATGGACTGGGGTAGAGCCCGTAATGGTTCATGCCTTGTTGGATTCAGGGGCCAAAGGCAACTTTATAGATCAGAAGTACGCACAGGAAATAGGTGTACCTTGTATTAAGAAGAAAATACCTGAACCAGTAAAGGCCGTGGATGGAACGGATCTATCGTCAGGTCCAGTGACTTTTTATACCTTTCAAATCCACATGCAAGTGGGATTAATTCATCACGAATATATACAGTTCGACTTAATTGATGCACCACACTTCCAGCTCATTCTGGGAATGCCATGGCTAACGTTACATGATCCATGTGTAAAATGGGCGGCTCGCACCATCAAATTGGATTCATTGTATTGTGTGGAACATTGTACCCTAGATGATATTCAGAGGAGTGATCCAGAAGTAAACCAGGCAGTGCTGCTTGCCCGTGCATGCCGCACCCAGACCATCTGCGTAACTGCGAATATCCCGGTGGAATATGAACAATATCGTAAGGTGTTCAGTGAACAAGACGCAAGCCAGTTGCCACCACATCGTGACTATGACTGTGTGATCGACATAGAGCCTGGATCCAGTATTCCCTGCAGTCGTATATACGCGCTCACGGAGGCAGAGTCCACATACTTGCAACAATACCTGAACAAGATGTTGACTGCAGGGTTAATTCGACCTTCATCCTCTCCTGCGTCTTCGCCGCTGTTCTTCATTCCAAAACGAGAAGGGGGGTTAAGACCTTGCATCGACTACAGAGCGATTAATAGAGTGACCAAGAACAACAGGTATCCTCTTCCTCTAATCCCTGTGTTATTGGACCAGCTAAAGGGAGCGAAAATCTTCACAAAACTAGATCTGAGAGGAGCTTATCACCTAGTACGTGTAAGGCAAGGCGACGAATGGAAGACCGCGTTTCGTACTAAATTTGGTTTGTACGAGTACCTTGTAATGCCCTTCGGGCTCTGCAACGCCCCTCCTACATTCCAGTACTTTATGGATGAATTCTTAAGAGTCTCTATTGGACGTGTCGTGTATAGTATATATCGACGATATTTTAATCTATTCTGGATCCATGGAAGAACACACTGGTCATGTAACTGAAGTATTGGAACGTCTTCAGCAAAACGCCTTGTACGCCAAATTAGAGAAATGTCTCTTCCACACCAAGGAAGTGGAATTCTTGGGGTACGTCATAGGTCCCAATGGCTTATGTATGGACCAGAAGAAAGTCCAGGCTATCATTCAATGGGAATCTCCCACATGTGTGAAGGCTTTGCAGAGCTTCATCGGCTTTGCAAATTTCTATAGACGATTCATCAATGGGTTTTCGCATATCCTACAACCCTTATCTCACTTGTTGAGAAAGGGAGCAACCTTTTGATGGACGGAAGAGGCGGAACATGCCTTCCAAACCTTGAAATCTTGCTTCATCAATGCTCCTATATTGAGACACCCGGATGTTAGATATCCTTTTGTGATGGAGACTGACGCATCCTACTATGCTGTGGGTGGCATATTATCCCAGAGACACCCTGATACTGGCCAGCTTCACCCAGTAGCCTTCTTTTCTAAGAAATTGTCCTCATGTGAAGTGAATTATAGTATCACTGATAAAGAACTGTTGGCCATTAAAAGAGCCTGCGAAGAATGGAGACATCATCTTATGGGGGCACGCCATACCGTGGAAATATATACTGATGACAGGAATCTGCTGTTTTTAAAAAGTGCCAGAGCCTTGACCTCTCGACAACTTCGGTGGTCATTGTTTTTCTCGGACTTCGACTTTGTGATCAAATTCCGATCTGGACCACAGAACGGCAAAGCTGATGCTCTGTCACGTACCGGATCCATTCCAGAAGGGGTTACAACTACCATTCAAGAACCTCCGGTAATTCTCCAGAAGGCATCCTTCCAAAATGACATACTAGCAGCAACAATTACATCTGAGTTTTTGGATGAAACAAAGAAGCAAATTGAAAACATGGATAAAGATGCTTGGGTTGCTCAGAATCCGAATCACCATTCTAGCAAAGATCAATTTTTATTTTATGGTAAACAATTATACGTCCCAAAGAAATCTCTTCAGCAGCAAGTCCTCCTATGGACACATGATTCCACTTTGGGAGGGCACTTAGGTAAACAAAAGACTCTACAAACACTGTCACGGTATTTTTAGTGGGACGAGATGAGAAAAGACACAGAACTGTATGTGTCGGAATGCTCTGTTTGCACACAATCTAAGGCTTCACATCAAAGACCTAGTGGGTTACTCAGTCAAATACCAATACCTCCATCTCCCTGGCATACTGTGTCAATGGATTTTATCGTCGAAAAGCCTCTGAGCCTTGGTAATAACACAATCCTAGTGGTGGTAGACCATCTAACAAAGATGGGTCACTTTGTGGCTTTAACCAAGCTCCCTACCTCAGCAGAACTAGCTACTGTGTTTCTACAACATATCGTAAGATTACATGGTATTCCGTCTGTTATCATTACTGACAGAGGGTCCCAATTTACATCCAGATTCTGGAAGGCCTTTTGTGCTATACTAAAGATAGATGCAGGCCTATCCACAAGTTACCATCCTCGGACAGATGGAAAGACTGAGAGGCTAAATCAAACACTAGAACAATATCTGAGATGTTTTACACTACAGCATGGTGAGGAGTGGCGAACGTTGTTGTGGACTGCTGAGTTTGCCTATAATAATGCCGAACATTCAACATTGGGGTGTTCACCCTTTTATTGTGTGAACGGCTATCACCCTAACATGATACCTATTGAGTTGCCAGGAACATCACCTAACCCAACAATACACAACCATCATGCACATCTCAAACAAGTGTTAGCTGACGCCATCCAACAGTTGGAGGTAGCTAGGGCTAGAGATAAGGCAAATGCAGACAAAAAGAGAATCCCTGAACCGGCATACAAAGTTGGCGATAGGGTGTGGCTCCTCACAAAACATCTTAAAATCAAGCGTAACACGAGACTACAGCCTAAATATGTAGGTCATTATCCCATCATTAGTGTCATTAATCCTGTGGCTATGAAGTTACAGCTGCCCATGCACTGGCTTATACATCATGTATTCCATGTGTCCTTGCTTAAACCTTGTCTCCCTGGAACTAGATTATCTCCAAGGCCTGTCCCCATTGAGGTAGATGGAGAGGAGGAATATGAAGTTCAAGCTATATTGGATTCCAGGAGAACAAGGGGTGGTCTGCAGTACCTTATTGACTGGAAAGGCTATGGTCCTGAGGAGCGTACTTTGGAACCTAGACAGAACTTGCATTGTCCTGGTCTCCTTAGACGTTATCACAGACAATACCCCCATAAGCCTGGTGGTCCGCCGAGACGTCGGACATTGAAAGGGGGTTCTGTCACAATTAGGCGATAGTTTGGTATGAATCGGGGGATGTGGACTACAAATCACATAATACCTGCACCAGGAGTCCTTTCTCTCTTTCTTTCCCCTATCTAAACTCCTTCCTCCCACTTCCTCTTGCTCGTCACCTAATGCCGACCGTGTTTGGTTTAGTGGAGGAGTGTTTGGTCCTGCAATTCGATATCGGAGTGCTTTAGATTCCTGCGTTGTGATCCTGATCGCGCCGAAGCTATGCGCGTTATCAGCATGCCTTTCCTTGGAGTCCTGAGTCATTTGACCTGAACGCATTAAATCAAAGGTGCTTGTCACCCAGATTTCTTTTCATCACTTTGTTTGTTTGTAAACGGTAGGAACCTCCCTGCTTCTATCCATTCCGCGCTGGAGCGCTGAAGCCTGGGGAGCCGGATTACATCATTGTGGTTCTCGTAGTGGTGAGCTGCGGGGAAGTGCATTTCCTGCTTTCTTCATTTCACCCTGGTGAACTGTTGACGCCGTTCGACTAGAGAATCAGCCATTGTTTAGTCCTTGCCAGTTCTTCCGAGGAAATTCGCGCTGGAGCGCATTCTTCTTCGTCTACAGTTTTTTTTTTTTTTTACTAGAGCTGTGAGAGACGATAAGGAGTTTGTTGTGTTATTGGGATATTCATTCTGCTAACTCCAGGAATTCTACCGCGTGGTTAATGAACATCTCTAAGCTTGACAGCCCTTGACTGCCTCAGTCAGATAAGTACATTCAGATTTACATGCCTTTATTTTTACTTGAATGGCATATGCACTATTGAAATGCTTTGTTGCAGGACTTTGAAGGCAACGTGGTATTCTATGACTTTTACTTTCATTATTTTATTTTTTCCTCTTTTGTGCCTTTTTTGCTTGGAGTAAATGTGGCAGTGTTTGATAGTATGTGAAGCCTAGTTTACACAAATACTATAGTAAGACTTAGAGAAAGGGACAGGGGTTACTCACCTTGTGTTCTGTTATATTTCTGCTACAGGAAACCTGAGGGCAAGTAGAGAAGTGAAGACTACAACTTCTGAAGCTCATCATTAGAGGTTTCTGCTGCTACCTTTTTGTTTCGTTTGTCCCTTTTTACCCTTTCCCCGGTTATGGTACAATCAGTGAAGTGTTTACGTTCACTCACAGGTCCTGCCATATAGGGGAGAAAGGTAACTTAGCATTGCTCCTGCTGTACCCGGCTTGAAGGTTAGTGAACCTTTCTTGAATCACGACATACTTCTATCACCCCTCACAAGGGAAGTGGGTCGCCACTGTCGTAGGTGTATATTTTGGCCTTTGACGTGGATAGCGGCGGGCGTGGAGACAGTTGTTCATATTGGGTGCTGTCCATCACGTTCACTGATGCTCCGTCGTGACCCTTCTCTCCCTATGAATGACACAAAGAAAACGTCATCATCATCATCTTCTTCCAGGCGGAACGCGGACCGTGCGGTGTCGCTGCATGTCCCCGGGTCCTCCAGAGATAACTGTCGCACAGCATGGGTGGATCCCTTTGTGCTGCTTGGTCCCGGGTGGCGACCGCCGCTGCTGCGGCACACCTTCGCGAAGTGGTTTGGCTTCCCACAGTTCGAGCAGACCTTGCCTTTCGCAAAGCATCGGCCTCCCGCTGGGTGGTCCATTCCGCAGTTGCCGCATGCCGCGCGGGGCGTCGTTGGGGCGTCCCCTCTCTGGGTCGGTGGGCGTCGGCGGATCACATCCACCTGTTCCTCTTTGATAACTAGGGTTTTCACCACTGGTCCAGGGCGGTTCAGGGCGGCCTGCATCTCGTCTGCTCTGGCGTTGGAGAGTTCGTGCGACCTTGCAAGAACGAGGATTTCATCCAAGGATATCCGTGGCTGCCTTAGGATGAGGCGTCTGAGTTGTACTGACCTGCAGCCCTGGATGAGTTGCGTCCGAATCTCTAGTCTTTGGACCAGCAGTTCACAGGCTAGTGCAAGCTTCCTCAACCTGGCGTAGAGTGTGTCCATGGATTCCGATTCACCCTGTCGTGCCTGGCGAAGTTTAAACCATTCGTAGACCGGGTTCACTCTTGGGTCAAAGTATCGATTCAACGCAGTGACCGCCGCGTCGTAGTTATTGGCATCACCTCTATCCGGCAGCGTTTCGAATAGTTTGTAAAGTTCTTCGCCCCCGTAGCACAATAGTAGCGAGCGTTTCACCCTGTAGTCTGTTTCTCTCACTCCTATGAAGTAGTGCTCTAGCCTTCCTATCCACAGGCGCCATCGCGCCGCTGCTGTGAATGGGTCAGAGAGCTCACTGAATGGTGGGAGAGGAGCTGCGAGCCCATGGCCGGGGGGGCCGGTGTAGCGGCTGCGGCCGGACCTGCCGCATGTGCACCGACTTGCGGTTGTACCGCTATCTGGGGGCCAGCCTGTGGTGGGGCCTGCTGCAGTGCTGGTGCCACTGCTGCGCCGCCGTTGTTCGCCGGCTGCACGCTCATGCTGGACTGTGAGTGAGCACGTGGCTGATGCTTGTAGTCCTGAGGCATGCCTCATCGCAAGGCGGATGGGCTGGGCCCCACCTTGGTGTGATCACACGTGCCCAAGGCTTCACGTCGCAGCTGACGTAAGTACTGGTGTGGGCAGGCGGTGGGGTATGCGTGCCGCCGCACACAGGCGTCGCTGGTGAGGAGTGACACGTGGGGGCGGTCTGTTGCGCAGTGAGTTCGAGGCCTTGGTGTGCCCTTGGCTCTGGGGCCTTCTTAAGTGAGAAACTTTATCGCAGCGTGCCTTGCCCCTCCCTTCTACTGGGGCTTGGACTGGGTTTACCCTTGTGCGGGGGTCGGGGCAGCAGGCCAAACCTTATTTCTTTATGCCTCTGTTTCACTTTCGCTTTCCGTGAGCTGGGGAGCGTGAGGGTTGTCCATCCTCCCTCGACGTGAGCCGCCTCCTGCGCTGTCCGTTCTCGGTGAAGGTGGAGCGCGGGGGCCGAGATAGTCCCCCCGATGCGCTGGGGCCGCTTGTGCGCAGCGGGCCCGCACCCGGCAGGAGACGCGCCCGCTCGGGGCGTGGTCGCGGAGCAGCGTGGCACTGAAGCTGCGGGGCCGCACTTGCGCTAACCGCGGACCTCCAGCACGGAGGCGCGGGCTCACCTGGGCGCCACGGCCTGGCGCTGATGCACGGTATCGGCACACAGTTGCCTGCCGACTAGCAAGGCAAGCTCGCAGCAGGGAGGGCACTCGCAACGGCCAACCTCGGGCCGAGGGCTCAAGCGCGGCAGGCGCGAGCCCTCCAGGCGGGGCGAGGGTGGCTGCGGTGCACTCCTGCGGTGGCGAGGCATGAGATAGGACCCGCCTCGTCTCCAATGTGGTATCTGGTCACGGGGTGGGGAACCTAGGCCGCAGAGTGGGGCCTTACTGTCTAGTGGTCGAATAATGACACGCACACACACCTGGATGCTGGCTAGGGCCGAAGACCCCGAGCGGTCTTACGCCCGTTTATTTATACCCAGGGGCCTGCAGCCCTGCACCCCTGAGGTGCGGGCGTGCATGCGTGCGTGTAAGGACGGGCCGGGTGGCTCCGTTACTACAGTCACCTGCAAGAGGTGAAACTCTCTCATACATGCCAACATTTTAGCTCCTAAAATAAAGCCATTTTTTGCTTAAAAAATCAGGAGTCTCCCACCCGAATCGGATTTATTGCTATGCATGCTGTCTACCTTGATACTATGGAATACTTTCTTGAGTCTATTATTGGAAAACAAATCTGACCTTCTATAAAGTAATCTTGTGCTCATGTAAAGCGCCCTGATGCCTTTGGGCAAGGTTCGCTGTACATAAAACTGCAAATAAAAAAAGCTATAGTTCTTATCGAAAGCACGCTAACATCTTTGGGTAATATCCATGCCATATAAAATCACATCAATAAATAAACTCCAAGCCTCTACAAAGATGGCGCCGCATTCCCCATCAAACAGCGGCGCGTCACTGACAGCGTGTCGTTTCTATGACAACAGACGCCCGGGCGTCAGGGAGATGACAGATAGACGTGAGAGCGAGTTGGAGTTCGATATTCGGTGACGGGCGGGAGTGTTCAGGTTCGAAATTTTAGTCGCGCGCACACCTGCTCCGGTGTTTCGCTTCTGATTGGTAACGTATCCCGTCACTCATATTCGTCGTGGTTGCCTGATTGGGCTCTGTGGAGGACGTGGATCTTCTCTAAAGTTGGCCAGGTCCCTGTGACGTGCTTATTGAGGGCGTTGTCGGTAGCACAGGTTTTGTGATGCGATTGGCTCTCGGCGGAGTGTGGGCGTGGCCGGTCCTGCCACGTCCCCAGCAGCGGCCAGTGGTCCCCGGTCCTCGCCATGGCGTCCCCGCTGCTGTTGGCCGCGTTCCTGGGCGTCCTGTGCGGGGCGGCGCTGATCCCCGAGCCGGAGGTGACGGTGGAGCTAAAGCACCGGCCCTTCCTGTGCAAGAGGAAGAGCAAGAACGGAGACCTGCTGCTGGTGCACTACACCGGGACCCTGGGGAGCAGCGGGGCGGCCTTCCACAGCACGTGAGCCGGGGGGGCTGGGGGGACAGGGTGTGGGGGGAGCCACCGCGCCAGAGCTTTACATGGGCCGGTCCTGACCGGTACTGAAGACCTGTACAGTGATGCACTTCTGTAAGTTGAGGAGGAGTACCTGCACTTCTCAGCACTGCTGCAATGCATTTAATGGGAGAGAGTACATGCACTTCACAGCCCTGCTGCAATGCATTCAATGGGAGAGTACATGCACTTCACAGCACTGCTGCAATGCATTTAATAGGAGAGAGTACATGCACTTCACAGCCCTGCTGCAATGCATTCAATGGGAGAGTACATGCACTTGCCAGCTCTGCTGCAATGCATTCAATGGGAGAGTACATGCACTTGCCAGCACTGCTGCAATGCATTCAATGGGAGAGTACATGCACTTGCCAGCACTGCTGTATTGCATTCAATGGGAGAGAGTACATGCACTTCACAGCACTGATGCAATGCATTTAATGGGAGAGAGTACATGCACTTCACAGCACTGCTGCAATGCATTTATTGGAAGAGAGTACATGCACTTCACAGCACTGCTGCAATGCATTTAATAGGAGAGAGTACACGCACTTCACAGCCCTGCTGCGATGCATTCAATGGGAGAGTACATGCACTTGCCAGTACTGCTGCAATGCATTCAATGGGAGAGTACATGCACTTGCCAGCACTGCTGTATTGCATTCAATGGGAGAGAGTACATGCACTTCACAGCACTGATGCAATGCATTTAATGGGAGAGAGTACATGCACTTCACAGCACTGCTGCAATGCATTTAATGGAAGAGAGTACATGCACTTCACAGCACTGCTGCAGTGCATTTAATGGGAGAGAGTACATGCACTTCACAGCAGTAGGCATGCTTTGGGCCACCAAAAGTGTTGCTATACACTCCAACATTGCTCGGGAGGAGGGAAGCTCTGTCACTAGGGTGTTTGATTCGATTTTTCAATTTGTTAAGCAAGCAAATGCCTGGTGACGTCTTGGCATAAGACTTCATTTGTGAGACCGCAGAGCAGACAAGGGCTACTGGACTCCCTATCGCACCTGTACAAACACTAATAAACCAATTAATTTCTAGAGGGATTTACAGAAAAGAAATGTTTCTTAGCATGAAGGAGACATGATTACATGGTAAACATGATACAAAAAGTACAACCTTGGTCTACATCTGTACACTGAGCTCTTAACACAATTTCCCAAAGCCATAATCATATAACCTTAATACTTTATCCCGTACCCTTGAGCCCTATACCCATAAATCCTATACCCCAAATCCTTAACCTCAATCCCTAATCCTGTACATGTAATCCTTATAACTGTAACCTTTTAACACTTATACCCATAACCATAAATCATAATGCTGTACCACAGACCCTTTAAAACTATATCAAAATCATGAACCATGTAATTTGAATCCTATTACTCTTAACAGCATGCCCTTGATACAGTATACTCAACCCCCAATCCTATACTCTTAACCATAAGCCTATACTTTTTAACCTCCTATAATCGGAACCATTTACCTGAGCTCTTAACCTTTAACCCTTATCCCCTAACTCCTGTGCCACGAACCCCTATTGGATTACCCCATACTCCTAGCCCTATACCCTGAGCCTCAAACCCTTAAGTCCTTTCACACTGTCATTAATTCAGCATATTTTGGGAACAAATGCTTTGGGAAGTGTTCTATTTTCATTACTTTATTTAGTAGTGTTGTATTGGACATTTTGTTAATACCTACCAATCTCCTGCATTTTCTTGTAGGTATAAAGACAACAATGGTCAGCCTGTCTGGTTCACGCTGGGCATAAAGGAGGTGATCCTTGGCTGGGATAAGGGCATGCAGGGGATGTGCATAGGAGAGAAGCGGGTACTGACTGTGCCTCCCAGCTTGGGGTACGGGAAAGAGGGCAAAGGTAAGGCTCTTCTGTAGCAGACTTTCTTTGAAATGCAAGCCTGGTCTTTCACTCTACCTAGTGGGAGTGCCCACCCTGTCGTCCACTATTCGACTGTGAGAGGGAGTTTGATGGCAGTTGATGGTACATGCAGAAGTCCCTTTGGTGTTGTCATTGACCTGACCTCTGTCTGAGGGGCTATTGCAGTAATGGAGTGTGGTTGTGAGATCTTACCTGCTCTGTGTTTCAATAGTTCATTACTGAATCTGAAGCTCTGCCCTTATGATGCTGCCCTTGGGTAAACAGATAAATATATGAGGCGCTTGGGACAAGTTACTCTGCGTAACCAGGCAGAGTAGACTGAGATACTGGTGTGGCGAGCGTATGCTCTGATTGGGTGTACAGGCCTGCCTCCCATCCTGGGGTCATGGAAGGTCTTTAGGTGAGAGTGGCCTGCAGGATACTGTGGATGTGACCTGGTGAACATTACTCTGGTTCCACTTTCATATCACCAGGTGATGGGAAGCAATGTATTAGAACCTCACTGTTGTGCAACTGTGCAGTGCTGTGTCATGAAGTACTGAAGCTAAAGGTTTGTTTTAAATCTGCGTATGTGTGAGACTTGCACAGTGAAGCTACTTACCTTGTGATGACTTGTGAGTGTTTACTTCGAGCACTTGGGAGTACTGGACTCTGTACCAGAAATCTCTTTTAAAACCACTAACCCCTTATCCCTCCACTCCAAGGAAATGTCACTTCATAACTGTAATCCCGTGGCTCTTCTTTCTCTGTTTAACACTAGATCTGTAGTTGTCTAATCAAAGCCTTTGCATGACACGTTTCGGCAGCCGGCGACACTTCTGCAGGAGTTAGTGCATGATGTTTTCACAACCTCTTTCACCCTCCCTTCGTCACTGGTTGGCCTGGTAAGAGTTATTATATACTAACAATTGTATTTTTATGGTTCTACCAAATGAGCGAGCTACCTGTTGGTGTTTGAAAATTGCACTACATTTCCTGCTTTTTCCAAACTGCCTGGTTGAATGCATTGATTTAAAACTTGAAAGAACGCACATTGTATCTAGCAGATATTCTTTTTACTGTTGTGTGTACAGCAGTAGTTTAAAAAAAAATTAAATACCAATTGCCTGAAAAGTCCTTGAACGATTACTTTCTGTGAGCTGGCGATTCTTTTGGTAATCGACGTATTGACTGAACACATCAAACCTTTAACCCTCCACAGATTCTTCTCCTGTAACCAGCAGTCTTCAAGAATGATGTGATGTAGTTACATAGTAGACAGGACTTAACAAACTAGGTATCAAAGGGCTCTGATAATTATTTGTATGTAAAACCTCAACCCTGTACCCAAGACCGCATCAGCATGACCTACCAAAGTGAAGAAGTTACAGATAAAAGGTAACTTCATAAAGGCTGAGCTGTGGCATAAAAGTGGGTTTTGCAGCATAGCTAAAAACAGAGGCACCCACTTTCACTTAAGGTCGAGTGGGAGAGTCTTCTATATCTGTCGCTGCACTATGGGTTTGATGAGCATCGTCTGATAACCAACTAGCTTCCCATCTAGATATGCTTCTTCCATAGACCCTGTAATCTCCGAAAAACTGTTGTAGGCAACTCGATGAGCAGAGCATTGAACATTGCATCCGGTCGGGGAAGAGAGGCAGAATCTTGGAGTTATACTCCCGAAGTAGCAGACCCATCTAAACATCTGAGCAAATATGTTATGCAGTTGATGGAAATTGGAAATCCCTAATAAATCGCATATGTGAATTACTGGAAGCAGCTGTACGCATCTGTCAAAATCCATTTGTTGAAAAGAGTAGTGAAGAAACCAAGCCCATGCTCAATGTGATTAAATAATACTTTTCACACATTTGGGAAGATTCACTTCAGTGACTGTTTCTCCAAAGCCAGATTTGTTGAAAAAAGTAGAGCTCAGCCCCTCAAGTCTGCACGCCTGGTTAAGCCAAGGCTAGAGCTTAAACGTCTCACCCAGTTAAGGAACAAACAGACAACATCTGCAGCAGCCTTGTTCGGGATGGACGAGCCAAAGCCGGCATCTGTCCAAGCCACAGGTTGTCCACTCAAAACCTGTGATGTTTTTGTTGAGTCCAACTGTGAGGGGCTTCTAAATCAAGAGGTGCACATGGAGCAGTGTAATAAGATCCAGATGGTAAATGCATGGGCTTCAAAAAGAGGCAGTTCAGGGGGTGAAGGTGTATCCTACTGCAACTTGCCTCTCTCCTGGTTTTAGGAGTCGTTAAGTCAAGTGGGTGAAAGTAAATGTACATCAACCTATAAAACCCTTGTTCATTGTATCTATTTTCCCCTATGCTCCTTTACCATAGTCCCTCAGCGGCAGCAAGCATTGGCAAAGCCAATAGATCTCGCCTATTCAAGAGCTATTGGCTTTGCCAATGTGTTTTAGCCATGTTGTACACCAGTGTAGCTGCTGTTCAGCATGGCTAAAAGTTAGTGTTGTGGAGTGTAGTGTCATAGACTGGAGTGTTGTGAAGTAGAGTGACTAGAGTGTCGTTGAGTGAAGTGCGTGGATTGGTGTTGAGTGTAGTTGAACAGAGTGGAGCTCACTGTCTAGAGTGCCCTAAAGTGAAGTGGTATAACATAGTGTAGAGTGAAGTGTCATAGGGTGGTGGTGCATAGAGTGGAGTGTCATAGAGCAGCATAGAGTGGAGCAGTGGCATAGAGTGCAGTAGTGTCACAGAATAGAGCGTTGGGTAGTGGGCTAGACTCGTGGCGTAGAGTGCAGTTGCTTGGAGTAGATTGGCGTGGAGTGTCATAGAAAAGGAGTGTCGTAGAGCGGCAGTGTGTTGTAGAGAGGAGTGCTGGAGTGAAGTGTCATACAATGCAGGTGCCTGGATTGACATAGAGAAGAGTGTCGTGGAGTAGATTATTGCAGAGTGGAGTGGGGTAGTGTCATGGAGTGCAATAGAATGTTGTGTGGAGAAGATTTGAGTGTAGTACAGTGGAGTGGCGTTGAGTGTTGTGGAGTGGGTAAGAGTTGAGTTAATGTGAATGCTATAGAGTGGAGTCTTGTGGTGTAGCATAGAGTGGAGTGGCGTGAGCGGGATGTCAAGCTATCCAGTCTTCAAGGGTCTCCTTGGAGGGTAAGATAGGTTAACTGAGCCTGTCGGTGTTGTGTCGGGACCTGCGCGATACAGTCAAAAGTGTGACAAAGGCGGAAGGCCGGGTCCCAGAAGTAGAGTATTCCATTCAAAGTGTGCTGAATACCCTCTAGTGTAAGTGTCCTGAAGGTGAGGGCGAGGATATATCTGGGAGAAACAATATGCGCATTGTGGGGATCACAGAGGTGATGGAATGGCCCAACCCGATTCGCTTAATAACCGAATGGCTTCAATCATGGCTCGTGGTGGAGGAGCTGTCACCCAATTTTTTGGTAGAGAGAGTGCATAGCTCCCTGGAGGCCACCCACAGCCAATGATCGCAAGACTCCTAAATTTGTGGACAGGAACGTTCTCTTCCGCGAGGCCTGGAAAGCGGTACAGGTCTATTGTTTATCATCCCTGGTCATACTGTTCACAGACTATACCCTCAAAGTCCAGCAATAGCTCCTATCATTCTTAGCTGTGAAGGAGAAACTCGGGGCAATGCAGATACAGTACATGCTACAATTTTTCTGTTCGTCTCAGTTATCTACAAAGACAGGCCCCTCTTTTTTGATACACGGGAGAGTGCCTGGTCTTGGGGGGAGGATGTGGTAGAGCGATTGGCGATCCACCTATTCCTCATGCCTGAATAGGAACGTCTTCCACCATTTACAGCCTCTGAACCTTCACAGGCATTGATAATATATCCTGCACAAGCCTACTTCTGAGGGGGACTTTCCGACCACTCCCCGGTGATGTTGATAATTGGCAGGTAGGCTGGTGGAGAGCGAGGTCCGTTCCGCCTGAATGTTTAGTGGTTCCAAGACGACTCTTTTGCTGAATTTCTCAATGATACTATTACAAATTATTTTGCCCGTAATGGTGGCACGGTTCCCTCCCCCGCCATGCTGTGGAAGGCTTTCAAGACTGTGCTACGGGGCACAGCTCTGTTCTGCCTCAGTGGTCAGATCAGAGCCCCCAAGATAGAGCTCGCACGGGGTGGATGGGTCATTGCCCGCCTCAAGATCGCGCAGGCGACCCACTCCCCAATGAGGATGCTCAGCTGGAGCTCGATTCAGCCCGGATTTTGTTATGGGGAAGACTTCTCGACAAGAACCACCTGAGTTGGTTCCATGCCCACCTTTTTAATGGCTTTCCTCCGTAAAATGCTCCTCTGACCTCGATTCATCCTTTGGGTCGAACGCCTCTACATTGACCTGCGGGCCCAAGTCTGCATCAATGGGATATTGTTCACAACCTTGCTCTTTATAGAAAGGCATCCATTGGGGTTGCCTAGTGTCCCCCCTGCTCTTTGCCCTGGTAGTGGAGCATTCAGCTGAACTGATCCGCATAGCTGCCAGTGTACATGGCATTCGATGGAGGGAGGCCATGAGGACAGAATCGCCTCCTATGCAGATGTCCAGCAACCCCACACCACGAATCCTCGCCTCATGGAACATCTCTGTATCCATGGAGACGCTGTGGGACTGGGTGAATTGGGGGAAATCTGCCCTGGTTCCCATCAGGGGAAGCCAGGAAACAGTGGCAGCAGAGGTGGGACTCCAGGTAGCAGGAGATCGCTTTGGCTACTTGGGTATGGCAGCTGCTCTCTCCCAACAACCAGTCCATCAATCAGGAACTTGTAGAGCACGACTACTCACCCGTAAGGGTCTCAAGGCACTGGTGGGGGGGGGGGGGGGGGGGGGGACTGCCGGTCCGTCAAAGGTGCTTAGGTTCAGTCGAAGAGCCAGGGCTTGAGGTCCTTCCTGAAGTGAGGCAGTGATGGTGATTGCCTGAGGTGGAGAGGCAGGGTGTTCCAGGTCTTGAGGTCCTTCCTGAATTGAGGCAGTGACGGTGATTGCCTGAGGTGGAGAGGCAGGGTGTTCCAGGTCTTGAGGTCCTTCTTGAATTGAGGCAGTGACGGTGATTGCCTGAGGTGGAGAGGCAGGGTGTTCCAGGTCTTGAGGTCCTTCCTGAATTGAGGCAGTGACGGTGATTGCCTGTGGGTGAGAGGCAGGTGTTCCAGGTCTTGAGGTCCTTCCTGAATTGAGGCAGTGATGGTGATTGCCTGAGGAGGAGAGGCAGGGTGTTCCAGGTCTTGAGGGCCTTCCTGAATTGAGGCAGTGACGGTGATTGCCTGAGGTGGAGAGGCAGGGAGCTCCAGGTCTTGAGGTCCTTCTTGAATTGAGGCAGTGATGGTGATTGCCTGAGGTGGAGAGGCAGGGTGTTCCAGGTCTTGAGGTCCTTCCTGAATTGAGGCAGTGACGGTGATTGCCTGAGGTGGAGAGGCAGGGTGTTCCAGGTCTTGAGGTCCTTCCTGAATTGAGGCAGTGATGGTGATTGCCTGAGGTGGAGAGGCAGGGTGTTCCAGGTCTTGAGGTCCTTCCTGAATTGAGGCAGTGATGGTGATTGCCTGAGGTGGAGAGGCAGGGTGTTCCAGGGCGTGAGGTCCTTCCTGAATTGAGGCAGTGATGGTGATTGCCTGAGGTGGAGAGGCAGGGTGTTCCAGGTCTTGAGGTCCTTCCTGAATTGAGTACGCGACAGGGATTGCCTGAGGTGGAGAGGCAGGGTGTTCCAGGGCTTGAGGTCCTTCCTGTATTGAGGCAGTGACGGTGATTGCCTGAGGTGGAGAGGCAGGGTGTTCCAGGTCTTGAGGTCCTTCCTGAATTGAAGCAGTGATGGTGGTTGCCTGAGGTGGAGAGGCAGGGTGTTCCAGGGCGTGAGGTCCTTCCTGAATTGAGGCAGTGATGGTGATTGCCTGAGGTGGAGAGGCAGGGTGTTCCAGGGCTTGAGGTCCTTCCTGAATTGAGGCAGTGATGGTGATTGCCTGAGGTGGAGAGGCAGGGTGTTCCAGGGCGTGAGGTCCTTCCTGAATTGAGGCAGTGATGGTGATTGCCTGAGGTGGAGAGGCAGGGTGTTCCAGGTCTTGAGGTCCTTCCTGAATTGAGTACGCGACAGGGATTGCCTGAGGTGGAGAGGCAGGGTGTTCCAGGGCTTGAGGTCCTTCCTGTATTGAGGCAGTGACGGCGATTGCCTGAGGTGGAGAGGCAGGGTGTTCCAGGTCTTGAGGTCCTTCCTGAATTGAGGCAGTGATGGTGGTTGCCTGAGGTGGAGAGGCAGGGTGTTCCAGGGCGTGAGGTCCTTCCTGAATTGAGGCAGTGATGGTGATTGCCTGAGGTGCAGAGGCAGGGTGGTTCAGGGCTTGAGGTCCTTCCTGAAGTGAGGCAGTGATGGTGATTGCCTGAGGTGGAGAGGCAGGGTGTTCCAGGGCTTGAGGTCCTTCCTGAATAGGGGGCAGTGACGGTGATTGCCTGAGGTGGAGAGGCAGGGTGTTCCAGGTCTTGAGGTCCTTCCTGAAGTGAGGCAGTGACGGTGATTGCCTGAGGTGGAGAGGCAGGGTGTTCCAGGTCTTGAGGTCCTTCCTGAATTGAGGCAGTGATGGTGATTGCCTGAGGAGGAGAGGCAGGGTGTTCCAGGTCTCGAGGTCCTTCCTGAATTGAGGCAGTGATGGTGATTGCCTGAGGTGGAGAGGCAGGGAGCTCCAGGTCTTGAGGTCCTTCCTGAATTGAGGCAGTGATGGTGATTGCCTGAGGTGGAGAGGCAGGTGTTCCAGGTCTTGAGGTCCTTCCTGAATTGAGGCAGTGACGGTGATTGCCTGAGGTGGAGAGGCAGGGTGTTCCAGGGCTTGAGGTCCTTCCTGAATTGAGGCAGTGACGGTGATTGCCTGAGGTGGAGAGGCAGGGTGTTCCAGGGCGTGAGGTCCTTCCTGAATTGAGGCAGTGATAGTGATTGCCTGAGGTGCAGAGCCAGGGTGGTTCAGGGCTTGAGGTCCTTCCTGAAGTGAGGCAGTGATGGTGATTGCCTGAGGTGGAGAGGCAGGGTGTTCAAGGGCGCGAGGTCCTTCCTGAATTGAGGCAGTGACGGTGATTGCCTGAGGTGGAGAGGCAGGGTGTTCCAGGGCTTGAGGTCCTTCCTGAATTGAGGCAGTGACGGTGATTGCCTGAGGTGGAGAGGCAGGGTGTTCCAGGGCGTGAGGGCCTTCCTGAATTGAGGCAGTGACGGTGATTGCCTGAGGTGCAGAGGCAGGGTGGTTCAGGGCTTGAGGTCCTTCCTGAATTGAGGCAGTGATGGTGATTGCCTGAGGTGCAGAGGCAGGGTGGTTCAGGGCTTGAGGTCCTTCCTGAAGTGAGGCAGTGACGGTGATTGCCTGAGGTGGAGAGGCAGGGTGTTCCAGGTCTTGAGGTCCTTCCTGAATTGAGGCAGTGACGGTGATTGCCTGAGGTGGAGAGGCAGGGTGTTCCAGGGCGTGAGGTCCTTCCTGAATTGAGGCAGTGATGGTGATTGCCTGAGGTGGAGAGGCAGGGTGTTCCAGGGCTTGAGGTCCTTCCTGAATTGAGGCAGTGACGGTGATTGCCTGTGGGTGAGAGGCAGGTGTTCCAGGTCTTGAGGTCCTTCCTGAATTGAGGCAGTGATGGTGATTGCCTGAGGAGGAGAGGCAGGGTGTTCCAGGTCTTGAGGGCCTTCCTGAATTGAGGCAGTGACGGTGATTGCCTGAGGTGGAGAGGCAGGGAGCTCCAGGTCTTGAGGTCCTTCCTGAATTGAGGCAGTGATGGTGATTGCCTGAGGTGGAGAGGCAGGTGTTCCAGGTCTTGAGGTCCTTCCTGAATTGAGGCAGTGACGGTGATTGCCTGAGGTGGAGAGGCAGGGTGTTCCAGGGCTTGAGGTCCTTCCTGAATTGAGGCAGTGACGGTGATTGCCTGAGGTGGAGAGGCAGGGTGTTCCAGGTCTTGAGGTCCTTCCTGAATTGAGGCAGTGACGGTGATTGCCTGAGGTGGAGAGGCAGGGTGTTCCAGGGCTTGAGGTCCTTCCTGAATTGAGGCAGTGATGGTGCTTGCCTGAGGTGCAGAGGCGGGTGGTTCAGGTCTTTGCTGCGAGGTAGGAGAAGGATCCCAGCCGGGGTCTTGAGGATACTTGGGACGGTAGCCAGGGCCAGTTGGGCGTAGCGGAGTTCTCAGGTGGGTGCGTTGAATGCGTGGCGGTGGTTAAGGTACATAGGTCCTGCATCATGTAGGGCTTTGTAGGCGTGTGTGAGGAGTGATAATGATACTGGTAGCTCAATATATTGTCACTGTTGTCCGAAACTAAGACTAACCTTTTTAAGACGCCCGTATTTAAAGTTTGGGCATCTTTACCGTTGTCTTGCCAGGCTGGAGAAGAGGGGGGGGTTGGGGGGGGGCGTTACTCAAGGTGGTGACCCGCTCTTGTTTTTTGTATGTTCTGAAACACTACCCCTTCGTGCTGCTCCACACAATCTTTACGGGGCTATGGGTTGAAATCAGCACAGTCATTTGGGCAGGGAAAACTTCTCGGTTCACCTTTTGGAAAATGCGGCATGAGGCAGGACTGAGATGGGCGGATGTCCAGCTATGCTACTGGGCATCTCGTATGATGCCTAATAATGACTGGTTATATGCAGACAGATGACCTTGTTGTGGGGCTGGAGCTCGACCTCCTTCAACCCAACAGCATTTTCAATTTGCTGTATCGCAAGGCTTTACCTCACTCGATGCCCCCAGTCTCACACCTCCCCAGTCTCTGCTGGCATGCCACGTCAAAGTACATTAAGTACATTAAACGGCATACCAAAATCACAGCAGCAACACCACTGCTGTAGGGCACGTGTCTGTCTGAAACGGTGAAAGTCCCTGGGTTTGCTCACTGGGGCTTAATAGGCCTCTTCACTCTTGGAGACCTGTGCGAGCAGTCACATTCGGTCCTTCCAAGATCTAGCTGCAGAGTTCCAACTCCACTTTTCACAATTTAATTGCTACCTACAATTAAGACATGTCTTTAATTCATATAGAGACCTACCCACTGCGTGCCGGAGTATAGCCCCACGGAATGTAACCTAACGATGGACACACTGGGCAAAAGTGTAATCTCTGTTACATTATATAGAACCATGATGGAACAGTGCAGCTGTCCCCCTGGTGGCTCTCAAGACCAGTTGGGAGGTAGACCTGCGTTCCCTGGAGGACGGTGATTGTGTTGAGGCAAAGATGGTGTCCTGGCTGTTGGCAATATTAATGTTGTTTTGTCCCATCCAGCTTAAAATCTTACTATTCACCATCCCAGCTGCGGCGAATGGAACACACCAGTAGTCCCGCTTGCCTCCGATGTGGGGCTTCACTAAGTACCTTATAGCACATGCTCTGGCAATGCCCAATCATCCGTACCTACTGGTTGGTGGCCATTAACCGAGCCCTAAGCAGAGTCATGGATGATAGACTTGTATTGAGCCCCAAAATCACTCTGCTGGGAGTCATGGCTATGGTGGCGGGGTGGTGGGGGGGGGGGGGTTGGGGGGTCACCGAGTGTCCCAACTCTGGTCGCTATGAGCTATTTAGTGGCGAAGAGAGGTCACGTGTTACTGGCGAGACTCCTGTGCCCTTACACTGACTGAATGGGTCAACGGGGTGAGTCTGTGTGGCACTATGGAGAAACTGGTGTATAAAGCCCGAGCGACTTTGAAGAAAAATTTAAATATCTGGGAACCTGAACCTTGGATCTAGTTGACCGATACACTTAGGTGAGCCGAAATATTAATCCCACCTGATGCCGGCGCATGTATAAAAGTATTGATTATATTGGTGCTCGGGGAAGAAATTTCCTAATTTATGGCACATGTTGGTGTTTTGTTACACTGTCTTATTTCTTTGGAAAAACAACAATAAACGGTGTTGTGTGTTGGTGTATGTATGTGTGTTTGTTACTGACCTCCCATGAATAGGCTCCCCTTCAATGTTTTTCTATTGACCAGCAGTTGGTCCACTCTTCACATGGCTGTTGTTTCTCATTTTAGTGCTCACTTAGGATATTACATTTGTCGAATCGGGGTTCTGTTTTCAAAAACCTGCCCATTGCTAAGGATGTCTCTAAAACCTGTACCTGTGCTGAGAGAAATGGGTCGCTTGATTATTCAGTGCATCCTTTAAAGGACTGTCCTGCCTTTCTGAAATGCAAACTTCCACTGAAAACCCTTCTGGGAAGTCTGTGGGACTTTTGAGCAATGGGGGCCAAGACAAAAGCTGAGTTCTTATTGTCTGCTCTTTGCCTTTATTGGGGTTCATTCATATTGATACACCGCAGAAGGCAGGTCACTAACATGTGAATTTATGTTCCAGGCAAAATCCCCCCTGAGAGCACGCTGATATTCGATGTCGAACTCATGGATATTAGAAATGGCCCAAGATCACATGAATCCTTCCAGGAGATGGACCTCAACGACGACTGGAAGCTGTCCAAGGAGGAGGTAAGTGTTCTTCCAAAGCAACCCCACAGCTTCACTCGGCTAATCTGACTTCCATCCTCCTCATCTCCTGCAGAATTTTCATGTGAAAATTTTTGGCGGTTTCTGGTTTGGTTTTCTCCTCTTTTAGTAGAGCTGTCTTTGCAGTTTGCACAATGGAGAGCAGAACCCTCCTGTCCACTGGTCTGTGTCCGCCACCATGGGTTCTTAACCTCAAGGGCTATTGCTTGGACATTCTGTACGGAGATCTTGCTGGTTGCCATGTCTTGCAACAACAAGGGAGCTTGTACCCAGGCTGAAGCCTTCCTTGTACAGCCGTGCTTATGTTGTCGCTCCTGCTGAGACCCTGGCATCCCTGGATAAGCCTTGTGTGTGACCATGTGAGATCCGCCCCCACATGTCATCAGAGCATGTTTCCCCTCCTCGACCTCTGCTGGCCACCAGCTGTAGCTCCTTGTCTCACATGGGCATAGCTGCAGCTAGACCTGTGTCCTGGCAAACAGTGATCCTTTGCTTTCCTGCTTACACAAATGCTTCCTTTCTTGCCACCTCCTTCTCTCCTCTCTCCTTTTCTTTTGAGTTCTCCTTGTCCTTTATCCGTGGACCCTCCTTTCTCCTGTCTGTTTTTGCCTCCTGTTTTTTTGTGCCTCTTTTCTGTTGTTTTCTTCTCTTTCCTCTCACTTTTCTCACCTCACTTTTTCATACTCTACTTTCTTCCTCCTCTGTCATACACTTCTTTCTTGGTTTCCACACATTTTCTTAACTAAAGTGTGGACCTGCATAGCAGTGTTCAAATAATTTTTATATTTGATTTCCTTGCTCAAGTGAATTCAGAGTGTTTTGCCTGAGGTTATGGGAGCAGGTGAAGGAGACCTCTGTAGGGCACTGCATTGTCACTTGTGTGTCTCTATTTAGGTATACATTTGTCGAGGTTGTTCGCCAATGTATGTTCATCTTCACAACACCGGTGCAAACTTTGCTTTGCGCTGGCAGGATCTTTTATGATCTCTTTGACTGTTTTGCAACTTTTGGTTGAATCTCCGGTTATTGCTGTAGGAATCGGGTGGGCGTCACAGGTCCAAGGCGCTTTAAGCTCTCACCAGCTGTTAGTTCTCAAGAGGTTTGATCCGGTTCAGGTGTGGGAATGCTCCTGCTTGTGCTAACCACTCTGAGCAGACCGTTATGCCAGTTGGATAAGTAAATTAGCATTATGAGTTACAAAGGCTTAAAATAATGTCTTTGAGGCCTTGCTGCAGAAGGGTTGTTACGCATTATACATAATGCATGGCAGGTTAAGGTTTATGCATGTTTCATTTAAGGTTTGGCATTTGGAGGAGCACTTCTGTTGCTTTTAATGTGTTTATCTCTATTGTATTATTAGCATGAATTAAAAACAGAAAACAGCTTGTCTTGTTAGCCACCTTGCGTCAACACTCGCCAACGGGGGGGATTTCAGAGTGTCCCTGTGGGTGATGATTGTAAAATCTGGTGTGACATCATTCACTCTATGGACCCCCCCCCCCCCACCTTTCCCCCCCCCCAAGGCCAAAGACCCTCTTGTAGCTGCTGCACCCTCGTAGACATGGCGATACCTCTCTAAAGCAGAGCTCGCGTATGATCAGGCCTGTGGTTTGTGCTGGTGGGAAACCTAGTCACGAATGACCAAATTAAGATAACGGTAATCTTTCCCCACAGTTATTCTCAAACCTACATTGTGATCTCTTTTCCGTTTTGAACTATACAGTAAGTGAACACCTTTTAAGAAAGGGCCGTGTGCCTTTTCAGCTTCATAAATACAATTACAATAAGGTTGTTCCGTGAACCTGCGGTTCATGTTTACAAGGTATTGTCCTGGCCACAATTTGCCTTCTGCAGAGACCAGTCTTTTGACCGGTGGCCTCCAACCTTTTCTGTAACAAGAGCTACTTCGATCAGTGAAAATCGACGTTCGCTACTGCAGGCCAAGCGACTCGTGCATTGTTTGCATACACCCCTCGCCCAGCTTCACTGACTATGGTTTGAACAATGTACTGTGAGAAGGGGCTATGATCGGGCTGCCATGTGTGTCGGTGATGCATGGTCTGTGGAGATGTATGAACATGTGTTTGAGTGAATGGGATATATGTGTATAGGTGACGGAGAGCCTGTGTTGTATGTACTTGTGGCACAGGACATATCTTTCACTATATGTGGCACTGTTATATGTACAGCACAAACCTACAACCATTTTGTTTTTAAATGGGAGAAATTAATAGTGCAGAAAAATGTTCTGCAAAAATGTATGTAATAATGAGCATTTTTCTTCCATTAAAAAAATGGCCGTATTTTTCAGCTATAAATATGGCAGCGTGCCTACCAGCCACTTAGATCAAGATGCTTGCTGTGTGCATATGTGACACTTTGAAATGGGGAAAAAATTCAACTGAAGAGTTAACTTTATTTGTATGCATTACATGAAACTTGTCATTTGAATTTTCTCCCATGTCCGTCTTTACAAGCTGCAGACATTTTACTCACTTTAAATTTCTCCCATTTAAAAGAAAATGCTGACTGTATTTTTCAGTTATAACATAAGGCAATACCAGTCACCCGGGAGCAAGATGCCTGCTGTTTGTAAATGCCACACTTTGAAAAGAGAGAGCATTTAAATCATTAAGTTAACTCTTTGTTTTAATTTTCTCTCATTTAAAAGCATACGGGAACATCATCATTTTGTTCTCATGTTCCAATATTGAGTCGAGAACGATTCTTATGTAAGAGTTAAACACCTCAGTGCTTCAGCTCTGAACCTCTGTGACCCACATGGGTCCTAGATCTGAGTGGAGTACTGCTCATTAGTAGGCTATGCTATCGGCAGCCTGATGAGAGTGCAAAGTAAACACTGCCTTTCCTGAAATTCAAAAGAAAACGCAACACCTATTCATTGCAGTTCTTAGTTAAAAATGAACTCCAGGCTGGGAGCTCCTCTGAAGGTGTCTGCAAGTTACTGGAAGCTCGCGATGGACTGGTAGACACACCTGCTTCTGGCAGTCTAAAATAGACTCTCTCGGGTGGGGGTAGAGCTTTGTTGGTACAGGCTTCTTGTTTATGAATGGAGTACAGTCATTTCTCTCAGTCAACTCGGGGAGCTTCTCAAAACTTGGTTGTTTATTTTGAAATCTGGTGCTTATGTAGGAAAAGTTGGACTGTTAAGCTCAGCGCCAGGACGCCTTTTAGGCAACCATGCACTTTAGAAATAATTTTGTTTTCATTTTTACATGTGCAGTAAAATGTTAGGTGTCTGGGGTGAGGATGACTTGGTTACTATAGGGTTGATATATATAGTATCGCATAAGTATTTCCATGAAAAGTCTTCACTAATTCCCCCTCTTGTAAAACCCTCCAGGTGAAGGTGTACTTGAAGAAGGAGTTTGAAAGGCATGGCACCGAAGTCAACGACACCCACCACGATGTGTTGGTGGAGGACATCTTTGATAAGGAAGACGAGGACAGCGATGGGTTTATCTCTGCCAGAGAATTCACCTACCAGCACGACGAGCTCTGAATCCACCTGCCTTGGGCCCTGGTTTAACTCTCTGCTCCATTCCTCCATCTCTTGGATCTCAAAAAATAAACCTCATCTGGAGCAGATGTTTACATACAGAACAGGGATGGGGAAACCTGCCATCCCTTCAGTGCCTTACAAAAGGATGAGCGCTTGCTGTTCAGGAACCGGCTATTCAAATATCTGTGAAAAGCTGCTCTGAGACTGGTTGCACACAGCTAGAAGCGAGAACATTGTGTCACGCGATCTCTCCCAGTGGAAAGATTTCTACTTCAGTAATTTATGCAGAATGACTTCTTACAAGTTTACTTGCAATGTAACAATGTTTTTTTTTACTGATCAATACACTGTTTCATTCCAACATGGTTCTCTTTGTTTTTATTAAGTAATAGTTGCAAGGCAGTTTACATGTTTAAATCTGGTGACGTCTGATGCAGCTTTTCATTTTTTGTTGCCCCCCCTTGATATCACATAGATGTTCACATTGGAAGGATATTTGTGCACAGTGTTTTCTTCACCCCAAATGGCTCGTACAGACCGGAGCCCGCTTCGGCGGTGGTGGCTCGTGAACTGAAAGTGGGCTGAAAATAGCTCACTCTGATTACTCTTGGAGAAATAAGCAAACCCTATTTTTATTAGAGTTGGTTCTTTGCAGTTTGCCTTTTCAAAAAATTGAGTTTTGTGGAGCTAAACAGTTTTTCGGGTCATTTCTGCACACTCTTTTCTTATAAATTGTGTGAAAGTACAGGTGTTTTTGGAGGCTCATTATTGAAATATTGCTATACTTTTTTTTTTCCTCCAATATTTTTGTGGTGTGCTAGGCGAGGCGAAATATTCCCCCTTGAAGGTTGTTGAGA
The DNA here is from genome assembly GCF_964263255.1 of Lissotriton vulgaris. Lineage (NCBI taxonomy): Eukaryota > Metazoa > Chordata > Amphibia > Caudata > Salamandridae > Lissotriton > Lissotriton vulgaris. Next base: position 1,121,461,546 of record NC_141698.1, read on the forward strand.
ACACTTCACTTCCCCTCAATATTGGTGAAACAGAATAGTGGATTTTCCTGTAGGAGTTCAATAAAGAAGTGTTAAAGCACTATGGGCCCGATGTAGGTACCAAATACCGGTCGGAAACGGCCGATTTCGGCCGTTTCTGACCGGTATTTGGTACCTACTGAGATGTAGGGGACCTTTTTTTGTCCGATTCGGTATTTTACCGATTCGGTAAAATTTCCGAATCGGAAAAATACCGAATCAATAATTTTACCGATTTTTTTTTAAATTTGGGATGTAAGTGGGACTACTTTCAGTCCCACAGGCCCTTCAGATTCGGTATTTTAACACCCAATCCAATTGGGTGTTAAAATACCGAATCCAGGTGTGCATGCACATGTGTGCATGCACACCTATGCATGTGACAGACAGACATGCCCTTAGGGCATGTCTGTGTGCCACATGACTCACATGCCTTTTTTTGGGGTGCTGGAGGGTGTCAAAGTGACACCCCCCTGCACCCTTGCACAAATCGGTAATTACCGATTCGGTAATGCCCATTGATTCCTATGGGCTTCAAGGCCCATAGGAAGCAATGGGGGCTACCGAATCGGTATTTACAGAATCGGTAAATACCGAATCTTACAGATTCGGTATTTACCGAATCTGAAATACCTACATCTCCCCCCCCCTCTAATTTACCACTTCATAAATACCGATTCGGTATGATTCGGTATTTATGAAGTGGTAAATGTAGATTTACCTACATCGGGCCCTATATGTATTACAGGCTGGTTATACAATGTCACATGACTGATCATTTTTCAAAGTTCACATAGCATCTTTCTTCGTGTGATACGTTGAATCTTCTCCTACCCTATAGATTGCGAAGACCGATGGACAGGAAAAATCAAAAATTGCACAACTCTCTTAATTCCAGGGAAACGACAGCAGAACAAGGCAAATCCTTCAACTTCCCTGACCATGGTCTCATATGCTGATGACACTCAGTGGTGGCACTCTCTAATAACACCGAGCAAGACACCCTTAAGTTTCAGAGCGATCTTTCGGCAGTGGCCGAGTGGATGACTGCTAACTGCCTCTGACTTAATTCCAACAGTCGGAGGTTTTGGTGGTCGGCAGAGACCATGATCTGTGGAGTGACCTCTGGTGGCCAGCTAACCTGGGCACGCCCCCTCCCCCCAAGCAAGCGGTTATGAACCTAGGGGTTTGGTTGGACTCCTCTTTAAACTATCAAGTCCAATCCAAAAAAGTGTCGGGTACGTGTTTTGGACTTTTACGGGGGCTTAGGCCGCTGATGGGCCTCTTTGATGCCTCTATACGTCAGGTTATTATCCAAGCTATAATCCTGTCCAGACTGGATTACTCGTGCTCCCTCTATTTGGGGGCCAATAAAGCAGAGGTTCAGAGGATGCAAAGGGTACAAAATGCTGCAGTCAGAACACTTCTAGGTCTACGCAAGTTCTGCTCTGTGTCCAGTGCCATTCGCTGCCTCCATTGGCTTCCGGTGGCCAGGCACATTGAATTCAAGGCTCTTTGTATCTCTTTCAAAGCCTTGAAATTGGCCACCCCGCCTATTTTGGCTAATCTCCTCTCACCGAATGTTCCTTCACGTTCCCTCCGTTCAGATGGTCAACATTTGGTAGTGGTCCTCCGGATCCATAGAGTGCGGGCTGGTGGTCGCTCTTTTCGGTATAGAGCTGCTGCACTCTGGAACACACTGCCTGTGCAGATTCGCGGCTTAAAGAACTACCTGGAATTTAGGAAGGCCATCAAGACTCTGCTCTTCCCCACTAACTAGCTGGTGTCACTCTGCAATCTGTCAGTCTTTCCTTCAGCGCCGGGACGCCCTTTTGCTGGGGCAGCTGTCGCGCTATATAAAACACCCTAACATAACCTAACAGTAGTGCTGCTGCTGAATGGTGCCAGACCGCTTTCACCAACGGCATGCGCCCTACGGCAGTCCTTTTCTTTTCGCAGGGCTCCGACAGTCCTAGTAATATTACCATAGAAAGTTATAACCGCATAGATGGTGAAGTGCCTCCAACCAAGTCACAACATAACAGCAGTGGCAGTAAGTGCCCTCCCATACCAAGGCTCTAGCTAAAGCAACAAACCCTGAACTTGGCTTGAATCATCCTGCAAATATCATTTTTTAGGAAGATTGACTGAAACATCAGGATTCTAGTTACTGAACAAATAGACCTTTCTCCTTTTAAAATACACATTTTTCATAAATGAGCCAATTTGCCGCAAAAGAAAGCTTGCCCTTTTCATGAAGAAAACATGTTTTTGTCTCTAAGCACTAGTGGAAAATTTCCATCAAACACCAGAGAGAGGCTGCACTGAGCTGTTAATCAGACAGCAGAGCTATCGCCCACTGTGCAGATATCCACCGCAGGAAGAAAGCAGTGGGGAGTTTAAGACTGGGGAGGGAGCATTACCACGCATATACCTTTACCACAGAAATCGTTGTAAAGGAATATGCGTGGTGAAGGCAAGGATGGTAACCGTTTTCCCTCTTGACTGTGCTGCCCTTTTGAACAGGCAAGTGGAGGGGGAAAGGAGCCGGTGGCCCCAGTGACTAGCCATGCAGTGCTGGGCTTCCACCGGTCTCAGGAGATGGAGGCGGTTAAGCATGCACAGCCTAGGGGTTTCGAGGAAAGGCTAGCCACTAATAGGCCAAGAGATAGGTGTTACCTAAAGCTCCAAGAGAACAGAGCAGTCTAGCAGTGGTCAGATCAGTGGCATTCCCTGAAAGCAATGGCCAAGTTGTGTTAAGTCTCTCCTACAGCCCATCTTCTGTGCTTGGCTGATCGCATGCAAGGTCAGCTAATGAGATGACAAGGTGGGATGGGGAAGGCTGGGCTCAACACGTGTCTGCTCAGGACCATCAGATTGCCCGCCCTAAGCCTTTGGAAAGATTGCCACTTTTGGCAGTGCCTGCGTGCCCCTGCTTCTGCCTGACAAACAAACACTGGAAATGCAAGATTGCAGTGAGATGCAAGATGTCTGTGCATTCATACCCACTGTGCATTTGTAATCTGCTCTTTTAACGCTGACTCCGCAGTGCGAGGACAACGGGTCTATCTCCCCCTTCCTCATCAAAGCCTTGTGGGGCTCCACCTCAAAAAACCTCAAAAACTCCCCTTTGAATTTCTGAAGAGATCTGGAAATGCCTGACAATTCAATGAGTATCAGTCGATGCAGAAAAGATGGTGAACTCAGAAGAAATCTCTTTGCTTTTTCTTAAGTGTTAGACCTTATCAGCCAGTCCTCCATCGATCGATAATGCCCAGTTTACCGAGGTCAGCTGCTATTATCGCCAAGCTTGTGAAGAGGACTTCAGGGCAGACGGCAGGCCAAATAATTATTCATTTAACTAATAAGGTAGCATCCCCCCCCCCCTCCCAGAGCTTCAGGTAGCCTCTATGCTAAGGGTTGTATTAATATATAAATGGGCCTCCCAGTTATCTTGTGTGGAGCCTGCCCGAATGAAGGGAGTTTGTTGGAGTTGATGTATTCAGAACGTTTCACTTTTAATGGATTGCTGAGATCCAGAAATGATCTTCACGTTCAGGCTGTACTCGAGTACTGTGACTTCTTTTTCCTTCGCCCGTCTCTGTGTTGCATATGATGGTAACTTCTGGTTATAATTGAAGTAGATGCAGGGGATCATAACTCCCATCTAAACCTCGCTGTGGTCATTTCATTTCTGGACTATTGTGACCTCCCATATATTTGTCTCCAGATCGCGCCTCTAAACTCTGCAGTGTTTAAAACACGGCAGCTTGATAGTTTTTTTTAAGTCTGAATCAACATGACTCTCCCTGAAATCCCATAGTAGCTACCTGTAAAAGAGAAACTGACCTCTAAAATATTTTGTTTGGTACAAATACAGTTCCATTGTCACTCACTTATCAACCTGGCAAAATTGTTTTTGTCTTAACCAACCAGAAGCTTCAGGTCTGACAAACTATTCCTTCTGTCGACCAGATCTTAAAGTTGATGTCGTAATCAATCTTTCAATATCCATGGTGCCTCCCTGTGCAATCCTTATATTTTCAATTGAAATTGTTTGCTCCTATTCAAGCTGTTCCATTTTCAGTGTTTATTTTTTGTGGATTTCAATGGTGTTTTCTCAATGATTACCAAACATTTTGAAATCAGTGTTTGTTAGTGTTTAGTCGGGTGACTAACCCCTAACATACAGAAAAACTGTGTTTTTCCAGTGTTTACAAAACTTGATGTTTTTGCACTGATTATTGTAAAGCACATATTTAATTTAAAGAAGTATTGCTGCGTACGTAGTGTCTCCCCATTAACAGTATGTCCGATGGAATTATCTTAAGACTGTTTTAAGCATAGAAAGTCTGTGTATTGCACTCTCACTCGCATTTCATTACCTCCCTCCCATCCCATGATCTCTCGCGCTCACTCTGTCTAGACTGTGTCTGGAGTGCTGCTTTCATATCTTTCAATACACAAATTCCCAGACACAGTTGGGGATCATTCATCAACTCCTTTCTGAATGTTGTGATACTGTACGGATATACAACTCTGTCAACAACAACATATCTTGTGAAACCTCTAAAACTTTGAATTAGACCGGATTAATTTGCAGCCCTGCATTCTAAGACATCTTAAACTTGAAGCTTTAAGCGTGATCGTCACTGCTTGTCTGCACTCTTTGTCTGACTACATTAAAGTGCTGATGCTGTTGTGTGCACATTCATAGCGGTCGAATGTCCCCATGGCAAATATCTTTAAGTCAGTGGCGACCTTTTCAAATATCTTCTTGTACTCTGGGACTTTAAATTCCCTTTAACATTGTAACTACTGGCTTAAACCCCACCTGTAAAGAACAGTTGGGTGAAAAGTCAGAATTTGCTGAAGGTATAACACAACAATGGGACACCTTGTAGATAAGATTTTGTTTTTGTATGGTGAAATTATTGTCATGTTTTGACCACTATCTCATGTGCATGGTGATAACTCTTTCTTTTCACAGGTAGCTGTCACTACAACTTGCATTGAATATTTAAAGTCTGGGGTGTTTGGCGGTTGACGTGCTATTACTGCTGACTTGTTAGTAACGGGCAGATGTATCAAAAGGTTATATCGATTCTCTGGATAAATGTGATAATACATATTGGCCAAGATTATGAGTCAACCATTACAACAGTCAATGAAAGAATTTAACACTGGCAAAAAAGCAAATATGATTTTAATGCTACCATTTTCTCTACAGTGTATAAAATAATTCAGTCGGACCTAAAACATGCTTCAAACACCTTTTAATGCAAGCACCTTTAATTCAAGGACACATAATGGGAGTAAACCTAAAGAAGCAAAAACAATATTTTAGTGACATCCCTAAACATCAAAACTGAAGCTGAATGGTCATAGACCAGTCTTTCTCGCCGCTGCCGTGATAACAAACTTACATTGTGTTGCCCCTTCTGGAACAAAAAATGACTCCTTCTCCCTCACTTTCCTTTTATTAAATGGTGTTTTAGTTTGTGGTTGTGCAGGTGTTTATCAGTGTTTATATGTTTACACTGATATGGTCCTTTTTCCTCTGGGTGGTGTTTTATCAGTTTGAAGGTTTAAAAGTAAACCCGGATAGCCTACTCATAATATGAAGAGCTTAAATGACCCACCTCTTCACCTTAGCATTTGATTTACGTTATTCTAAGAGTGAGCCACAGCCCCCACATGTAGTCCTTACGTCTTGGCCTAAGAGTGGATTTGACTCACCTCCCAAGTTCCTAGGACTCACTGTCTTCAGACTTTGTAATCCTGTTGGGGACATACTTTCACACAATCCCCTGTAGAGTTGGTCAAGTCTTCACACCAGTTTGGGCTGTGTTCTATTAGGTAGCTCGCTTTACTATATGTGTCTGTACTCAAAGCACCCTGAGGGCACCGCAGGTGGATAGTGCAGCTTTATAAAGTACCCAAATAGAATAGGCTCTGAACTGCGGTTACCTGTACCGGGATGGCTTAAAGTTTCAGAGCGCGATGGTTCAGGGTGACCTACTATTCCAGTCTTCGCGAGTGAGATCTCCTCAGTCCCAGAGTAAGTTTGATCCTCTTCCTCGCAGCATGCTGCTAGACGCAGTGAAGGGGTTAGAGCCGTCCTGGTTCTTGAGGACTGGGAAGGGGGTGTGCCAGGTTTCAGGTGCTTGTGTTCTATTCAGGGCAGCGGACACTTGACCTGGTGACCTTTACAGTACCTGGAAAAACCAGTGTATGTTTGTCTGAGCTGGTGCTCGTACCAAGAGAGACAAATTACTATTTGTTTTTGCTGTTACAGCCGTTTACAGTAAGAAAAGAAGTTAAACAAATACACTGGAAATAGCAATACTCTTGGGAGCTTGTGCTGCTAGTTGTTAATATTGCAAATTTAAATACGGCCTTTTGCTCCTGCTGGAGTCTGCATGGCCACAGTGGTAGCCCGGGCTCTGCTGTCTGTAAGAGGTGAGGGCTAGCTCTGCTATTTGTGACAAGTGAGTGGTAGCGCAACTGTATGTGAGAACAGAGGGATAACTGCTGTCTGTGGGAAGTGAGAGATGGATCTGCTAGTTCTGACGAGTGAGCGCTATCACTGCTGTCTGTCACGAGTGAGGGATAGCTCTGACATCTGTGATGAAGAGAGATAGCTCTGCTGTCTGTGACGAGAGGATAGCTCTGCTGTCTGACAAGAGAGGAATAGCTCTGACATATGTGACAAGAAAGAGGCAACTCTCCTGTGTGTGAGAAGAGAGAGATAGCCCAGCTGTCTGAGAACAGGGGGATAACTGCAGTCTGTGGTAAGTGAGAGATAGCTCTGCTGTCTGTGCTGAGGGAGGAATCCGCCATGTGAGCTAGTGATCCTATGATAAAAATAAGGAAAAACTCTGTTCTCTTCAGCCAGGGAGGGGCTGTTTTGCTGTCAGTGACGTGCTTCCGGTATTTACCTCCTGTAAGGGTGACCAATCATGGCCAGTGTTCTCCAAACATGCAGCACGTGCTCCTTCTTTGAGGCTTCAATGCAGCTCTCCGTCCTTGTAGGCACAGACATTTCAAGCCTTGTGCCTGAAACCCCCCCCCCCCCCCCCCAACCTTCTGATGAGTAACAACATGTGCCCTCAGCTCCTTCCTTGGGCCATTCTGTTGGGTCTTTCTTGTGACGAATGTACCTCACGTGTTCTGTCCGAGTCCTTCCTTTCTACTATTAGAGTCCGGACCATCTCTCCTTCGCGCCCTCACAGTCCCTCCTTTGTGCAGTTAGTGTCGGCACTATCTCTGCTGTGTTTCCTTGCAGTCCCTTCTTTTTAGGTCGAGCCTAAGGCATTGCTTTAGCGATGCTTGTTGGCAAGATATTTAGTGGGGTTTTTAAAAGTGCACCCAAAATGCTGATCGGGTACAGTGCATGTGACCTGTGCACATAGCACAGAGCCTCTGCATCAGACTTCAAAGCAAAGGAATCCGCTCCCGGCATCAGACATCAAAGGAGTCCGCTCCCCCGAATCAGACTTCAAAGGAGTCCGCTCCCCCGCCCCCCCCCCCACCGCCACGCAGTGCCGAGAGCTTCAAAGGAAGCTGCTACCCCGCCCCCATCATGCAATGCGGCTCCTCCACCCCACCACGCAATGGCAAGCGCTTGTTTTAAAAGCGCTGAAACATTGCGCTTTAACTTTAAATATTTAGTTAATATGCTGCTGCACCCCTACTTCTAGGGCCCATGCCCAGTGTATATAGTTTAATCCTGCTCCGGAGGTGGCCCCTCCTTCAGTGACATGCGGCAGCCCCCCTCTCTTTGCTGTCACGTTAGTGTTAGAAGGGGCCTCTGCTCTCTCGAGTCTACGTCACGCTTTCTCTGCATCTCTGCTCTGCTACTGAAGTTACTTTCCAGGCCTCATTGCCGCGCCGGTCACTGTCTCAGAACCGTCTAGCTTGGGGGCACACTGCTTGTGTTCTTCAGCACACACCGCTCTGCTCTCCATCTCCTCGGCACTGCTCTCACATTCCATTCCATGGACCTTCATTTCTTGACCCTCTGTGACTAGGACCCTGCGGGGAGCTTTGCTGCTGATTCCGTCGTCTCCAGGGCCTGTAATCTCGCCTGTCAGCTCTGAGCTCACCTCCTTATCACTACCTTTGTACGGTGGAATTAAGTAGAGCCGTGTGTTCCTTGACACAATAGCTGGCCCAGGATCCAATCCCGCTAAGACTCTCTCTTAAAAGATGTACCTCAGCCTGAGCTGCCCCCGCTGCGCTCTGCAAGAGGGATTAAATAATTAGATAATGAAGATGATCAGAGTTAATACATTACACATGTATCCTCTCAATGTAGTTCAACATTCCTTTTTTTCCTTTTTTCCTTAAGTGGCATCTTTCATTTCTTAATGCCTTCGATTTTGTTTAAAAATGTCGTGTTTAGCTTCCCTTTTAGAGTGGCAGAGCCACGTTTTGCAACTGCTGACAATAAGAGTGACTCGCAAGCGACCCAAAACCAATCAAACAAAATGATGTGAAGAACCGAAAACAGCATATACATATGCCTTCTTAAATGGAATAGCTCCCAAATACTAAATTGAGATTACATACTGTCCAAAAATGGTACTGTCCCTTTTCATGTAAGGAGCATGCAGATCACTGGCTTGTACACAACAATCGTACAGACACATTGCAGACCAAGGGGAGAGGAGTTGGCCTAATGGCTAGGGCGCTCGACCTCGGACCTGGGGAACCGGGTTCGAGTCTCGGTAATGTCGATAAAAAATCCTATGATTCTGGGCAAATCACTTGGGGCCAGATGTAGGTAATCCCAGATTACCGATTCTTAAATACCGAATTCGGTATTTAAGAACAAGCAAATGGGATGTAGGTAATTTTTCCGAAAAAATTACCGTATCGGTAACCGATTCGGTAATTGGGGGAAACATTGAAAGGCGGCAGGGTGTCACTTTGACACCCTGTTGCACCCCTCAATTGTGCATGGGTGCACATGTTGCAGACATACATGCCCTAAGGGCATGTATGTCTGCAACATGGCACTGCTGGAAAAGTAATAAAAATGCTTTTTCAAGGGTTTTCATTATTTACCACCAACTTCTACTGGGTGGTAAATAACGAATCCTTAACTGAGGAATGCACTAACTTGAGTGCTTCCTACATCCTGGATTCGGTATTTTACCGAATCGGTATGTTAACAATTCCGTATTTTACCGAATCCTTAAATAGAAATGCCACCTACATCTGGAAAACCCAATACTGGTCGGTAACGGATGAAATTCGGTAATTTCGGCCGTTACCGACCGGTATTGGGAGACCTACATCTGGCCCTTAATCTCCCCGTGCCTAACAAAATGAATGTGTGTCCTCATGTAACGTAACTGGTGCTATGTAAAGCGCTCTGATACCCGATTTGGTTTGGGTCAAGTTCGCGCTATATAAAACTGCAAAAAAAAAAAATGTCCTTTTAGGTCTTCAAGCGCGGGGATCTGGGCTCCGCAGCAAGGCGCAACCCCCCCTACCTGGCTGGATGAAAAACCCGACAACTTCACTCGAGGTAGAAGCCCCTGAGTCTACAGAGGGAGCGGGGGTGTCATACACCCCCCCTGCTTTAACTTTAAATATTTCTTTTTTTTTTAATTTATCGTTTTTTTTCTTCCAAGTTCGGTAAGATGCTGCACTTTGGGCCAGATGTAGGTCGCCCAATTCCTTTCGGTAACGGCCGAAATTACCGATTTTCGGCCGTTACCGACGGTATTGGGCTTGCCAGATGTAGGTGGCATTTCTTAAGGATTCAGTATTTTACTGAATCGGTAATTTAAGGATTCGGTAAAATACCGAATTCTTAACATACCTATTCAGTAAAATACCGAATCCAGGATGTAGGAAGCACTCAAGTTAGTTCATTTCTCAGTTAGGGATTCAATATTTACCACGAACTAGAAGATGGTGGTAAATAATGAAAACCCTTGAAAAAGCTTTTTTATTGCTTAGTGACATCATGGCGACAAGCCCCCCCAGCCCCCCTGCTAGCATGCTTCCCGCAAATAACATACATCACACAATAGTTAACTTGGGAAAAGCTGCTGCAGGTTTATTACATACAACATTATGTAATGCTTGTGGGTTATCTTACGGGCGATCCAAGGGCAGGCAGCATTCTCGCCACTCGCCCACCTGAAGAGCCGAGCAGCACCGTGGCGAACAACCCCTATGCTGCCCCTTCCGGTGATCCTTGAAGAATCTCCTGACCATCCTTTCTTATACTCACACCCCTTTCGGGGCAGAGCGTAGCTAGGCAAGCCCCCGGATGCTCAGGCCCACAACCGCCCGAAGGACTACTGGGGCGCCGACATCTGTACCAGGAATCTCCCATGAGGCCCCCGGGTGTTAGGCTCTGGCACCCCTATGTGCCCCGCTGAGGTACCCTTCAGTACCATCTGCTTCCAGATCGCCCTGTAACTCCGCCTGCACGATAAAGAAAACATTAATTTGTTCCACCATAACCCCAAAGCCCACATGCCGGGTACGCGGTAGGGAGGGAGATGGCGTGTCCCCTGGCAGCACCACGTCGCGTCCCTGGTAGCAAAGAGGCAGGGAAAATGGCGGAGGGGCCTTAAGTACCCCAGCCCTGCCCCCTTGCCACACCGGACACAACGTCACCCGTGCTGGGCCAGGCCTGGTTTAAACCCCACCCTCCCGGATGACGAGGAGAGGGGGGATGGAAGGAGATGTGCGAGGGGGAGCCCAATGCCACTAAGGGTGCAGCTCTCTTCAGTGGCCCCCTCCGGTGGCCTCAGGTAGCTGCATAGTGACATCATGACGACAAGCCCCCCCCCCCCCGCCCCGCTAGCATGCTTCCTGCAAATAACACACATCACACAATAGTTAACTTGGGAAATGCTGCTGCAGGTTTATTACATACAACATTATGTAATGCTTGTGGGTTATCTTTCCTGCGATCCAAGGGCAGGCAGCATTCTCATCACCCGCCCGCCTGAAGAGCCGGGCAGCACCGTGGCGAACCACCCCTATGCTGCCCCTTCTGGTGATCCTTGAAGAATCACCTGACCATCCTTTCTTATACTCACACCCCTTTCGGGGCGGAGCGTAGCTAGGCAAGCCCCCGGATGCTCAGGCCCACAACTGCCCGAAGGTCTACTGGGGCGCCGGCATCGGTTCCTTTAGCCTCTGGCACCCCTATGTGCCCCGCTGAGGTACCCTTCAGTACCATCTGCTTCCAGATCGCCCTGTAACTCCGCCACAGGCCTGGCGGCAGCCACCATTGCTGACAGGATCCCCCACCATGCCACGCTTCAACCTACTTACAACCTCTCAGTTTCAGTGTTTCCTGAAGGTCAAGCATGAATAAGTCCATACCTACTGGTGTTAGATGGACCCCTTCCCTTTCATAGTAACCCTTTACTTTCTCCTTAATCATTTTGTGTCTAATTAAACCCAGGCCCCTCTGCTTTGGAATTTACACATTGCGCTGTTACTCGCCTCCTGGAGCGTTCTACCACCTGCTCTGAATTCGCACCTAGCCATATTCTACGCGGCACGATCTCTGACCACAAGACTTCACACTGGCCCAAGCGCTTGCTAATGTCGCCCAGATCAGTCTACATCCATTGTAGTAACACAGTACTTCCCAAGGAAGTGGGGTCGTTGCCCCCCCAGGTGGATAACCAGATAGTTAGGGTGACATGCTGACGATGTCAGCGCATGGTCTAATTTGTCCGTCAGGCTGCCCCATCGCATCCCAGGATGCCCCAACCACTCTAACTTAGTTCTTGAAAATCCACGCGTCCAGTTCCTGATCTCTGCCCATCTGGCTAATCTGGCGAGTGTCCAATGACCCACACTCTGGAGCCTGACAAAACCAAGGACACGTTTCAAATTCTTCTCCTTATTAAAAATTGTAATCACGCCTTGGCCTGTGAAGTTGTGCCGAGATCTAATCGCCCTCTTCGGGCACGTTCCACTGCGTCTGATGACTAAGCCCTGCGCCCCTCTGCGCAGGATGGTTTCAGACACCCTGGCTTGCACTGCCCCAACTCTTTGCTGCTCTAACCCAGCTGCTGTCCTTCTACCACTGAGTGTGCCTGAACACCTGTGTCGAACACCCATGGCACTGCAGCCCACAGCTGTGTGACCACTCCCATATCCTGCCTGCCTACCTTGGCTATTGGGGCGGGAAGGGTTGTCCTTAACATCTGAACAGTCCCGGAGCTTATGAAATCATGACGCACAGGATGTTCAAAACTAGCAGTAAGTGCAATGAGCATGGCTGCCCTCAAGCACTTACCCTGCAACCCTTGTTCCTTATGGAATTTCACCTGCTCGGCTCCCGCTGCGGTGAAACCCCCTAGGAATTACCGCTTGGAGAATCTGTCTGATTTGAACAACGCGCGCTGTCTGCAATAGTAGCCCATTGTGCTTGACATCCTATTACCCCTTTTGTTGGGACGGCAGCACACTATGTTGGCTGACCGCATCCCCACCAAGCATGGCTAATCTAGCTGCTGTGCGGGGCTTGTGAGCTGACTGCAGCTTAGGTCACCTCCCCTTGGTTCTATGGTACACTTACTTTGCCCCGTTTGACCAGAAAATTGCACAGACCCCTTTGGGTGCTACCCTGGTGAACACCTTAGTGTTGTGAAATCAAGTTTGACCCTGTATGCACTATGCCCGCTGTTGGCGACGCCTCACCCTTTCGTACAGTGACAACTTCAGCAGTGCACCTCGCTTAACTGCCGTTGGATCACAGATGCCAATACACGCTAACCATCTCCGACCCTGGACACATAAACTCGTCAAAGTGTGGAATCCCACAATCTCGGTCTCATATCAGCTGCTGGACACTTCAGTGGATCAGCTGGGAGATACCACAGATCGCATTGCTTATGAGAACATTAAGAAACACCCATTTTTCACCTGGGTGTCTTCTAAATCATACTGGCTTCACACAGCTGTAAGGCCAGAGACACACATATTAAACCAGTTTACTGGGTCTACCACTTGGCACCCTTCTGATTGCAGCTCTATGATTGTGAAGCGCGCATGCCCCCGGGGCACGATATCACTGACAGCCGGTGATACCCCTTCTAATCTCAGGGTATGGATACTAGCGGGATAACCCAGGGGGCAGGAAAGTCTGTGGGGACCAGAGTGTAAGATTCTGTACTACTGCCTGCCCTTTTCCTGAATAAAGGGAAAGCCAAGGTCAATGGTCCCCTGTCGCCATTTGACTCTAACGCGGGTGGATATGTCTTAACTGAAGTGACCTGATACCTGCCCTTGGCTGCAGCGGCATGCCCACCTAGTGCACATGGTACCGGATTCTACATGGTGCCCGCAGGTGTTCCCCATGAAGGATTTTCTAGCCAAATGCACCATGCAGGCTCAGCATGTCGCAGTGCCTCTCTTTGCGTTGAAATATCCTGGTAACCGGTGGCAGAGGCAGGCTTAGTTTGTGGCTTCTGCACTCCCGCTGGATATATACTACAAAACCAAGTTACACGCCAGTACCATGGCTTTACACTGCAAGATAGTTGCATAAGATGACTGAAGCCACCACTCTGGCTTCGCTGCGTAGCATATTGAACATGCTTCCAGTCTGAACTGCTAGGACTGTCACCAAAACGTGTTGTACATCGCATTAAGTGTCTCCCTTCTATGAGTGGCAAGCTCAACGACAATTGGGACCATTACACTAATCAACTTCTGCAACTGCCGGACAGGTCACCTGCACGCAGCCAGGTGCCAAAACCAGAAAGAGGGAGCCCTTTGGAAACTAAATAGCCGTGCACAATCCCTGCGTTGGAGGCATAATTGACCTTGTTGCACTGCGAAAGAGGCACATTCGGAGACAAAATAACTATTATTTGCACAACAGGGCCTGTCCGTGACTTTTGTCTATATTGGGACAAAAGATGAAACATGATATCACTGATCAAGTCTGACGTCATATTCGCTACCTCTGGCATCTTTCTCATAATTTGCCATATATGACTGACACTGCACTCTCATCCTGTGGTTTGTGTGATCTTGGCCCACTTAAGTGTGAGCAGAGCCTGTGAAGTATACTTGGCATCATGGCCGATAATGCACAAGTATTAGGTGAGGCAGATGAAACCATACTTGCCGAGCCCCTGCCAGAACCGACAACCATTTTGCTATTCGTCATCCGTAGCACATTCCTCAATACGACATTGAGCAGGGCCACATGCATGGTGGCCAAAGGACCGGCTTCTCACAGCGCACGCCACCCAGGCGCAAAACAGGACACAGAGGTTAACACCTGAACATCCGAACACCAAAGGGAGGCACTCCAGGCCGTGCGCCTTTGCCTGGTGTAGGAGAGGTACTCTAATGCTGTGGATGGTGTCGGTGTGGAATTCTCACTACCGGGGCAAGCATTGGGATTGTAACTGAACCCATTACCTACGTGCCCCGCGATGCAGGAGTCAACAACCCTGGTGCTCCAAGGCCCAAAACTGGTAAGACAAGGCACACAACCAGAGCTCCATGCCTGCACTGTTGGCCTGTAGCAGACACCCAGATCTATAATGCAATTCTTGTAAGTTACCTCCCATTTTAACATTCCACCAAACTACTGCTTTAGTGCCATGCTGTATCCATATTGGCAACCTATCCAAGCATCACAAAAGTAACTAAGAATTTGAGCCCAACCTTGAAACGTAACAATCGATGCCCCTGTCACAAGGCAGACAATGCTTGAGCAGCTGAGCAGCCTCACTTTCTAAATGTACCTGCAGGTTATTTGCTCGCACAACTGGGCAGCTAATAGCTAACTGACAAGTACTATAGATTAACTTTATCTGCACGTACCTACTCTTTGTCTGTAAGTAGAACCGGGTCCCTTCCATGGTGCACTGACAAATCCTACTTTGGACTGAGTCACTGAATGCCAACAGCAAAATAGCGTGTTTGCCGGGCTCAATGCTCCGTAATCAGGGAAACGTTCTGAACGTGCCTGCTAGCTCGGCCCCGTCCATAGCTGCCATTGCTGCTGCTTGCTATGCATGACGTTTGAATAATTCCAGTGCATCTATGAGTGACATCCAGACTACGCCTGATATTTTCTAGCACTACACCTACAACATGCCCGTCCATTGGCTCAGTCAATGCTTATTAGTTGCCCGCACAACACCAGACTTGCCACTCCTATGAGTGCGACACTCAGAATGCTCAAGGTAACTCAAGTCATTTGCCCTGCTTCCCAGGATGCTTGAGCCTACCGACAAGTGCGAAGAATGATTGAGGGGCCAGCACTAGTTGTCTCCAATGCACATTGAACAATCAAACAACTGGGCAGGAATACACTAGACCGTGGTTACAGGAGGGGAACAATATGTACCAATGCCTGCCCTTTCTTGGATACTGGGAAGGCCAAAGTGTCTTTAATAAATTGTGGCCTATTTGCATTTCTTTGACTCACTGCTCCCACCCAGTTTGACTCCAAAACTTTGGGGCACCGTTAGTAGTAACATGCCCTTAATGGTAACGCCAACCCGCTTAACAGGACTTAGTGAAGCTATCCACTGTCTAATGATTCGGGCGCGCACCGTAAAGCTTCACTTCCAATGGGATTAAATCCTTTAAACTCACAGGCCTGAAGCCAAAACCAAATCCGCCTGCACAGAATCTCACGCATTACCATAGCCTCTCTTAAGTGGATCACCTGATCATACCCCACCGGCATTACGCAAGAAAGACAGGGACATGCAGAGACACCTTGAGATCTGCTGTGTCTGGCAGCTGCCACCATCCTGGGCATACAATGGGCGTGCCCTGCAGTCCCTTAAGCCCTTGACTACCCCCGTGCCCCAGCCCGCATGACAAAGCAGCTGGCTGCATGGGCAGGGTCTTTCGGGGGCAGGAGCTGCCCCAGACCCTGGAAAGTAACCGACCAAGGACACATCAGCACACCAGCGGGAGCCCGGTCCGGCCCGCACCAACCGAGGCGGCTGCGCTGTCCCCAACACTATCCAGCTCCACGACCTGCCTGCCCGATGTGCCAATAACTCCAGCAAAGTAACTACACGGGTCTGGCGTAAAGCACAGTAAGGCTGCGCCAATCAGATAATGAACAGAACAAATTGCCAGTACTGTGCAACAATTTTCAAAACAGTAGATGAATGAGCAGACAGTTACTCATTCCCAAATGACCACTCTTTTAGTCAAAATTTTAGTAGAAAATTAGTTGATCTTTAATTTTTATTTTGTTTTTAGAATTCGGGTTATTTTAACATTTTTAGATTTTCTTATTTACAACTATAAGCATCAAACATTATTAGACAATATGGAGGAGTGAACCATATTCATGGACAGGGAAAGTGGTCGTGGGGGTAAATTGTACAAACATTTGACACAATACTAGACAAAAAACATGTACACGAGACAGTAAGTGAACACAAATCAATCACAGGGGAAACGGTGGTAGTTGGTGGTGTGGTTTTTCACAAGAGGGTTGTAAGAACTGAATTGTTAGATTCCAATTAAAGGTTAAACCCACGTCCTATTTACAATCATAGGAATGGTCTAATGCATTTAATGAACCAAATTCATCGGAAAAATAACAGAGACCAAAGCAAGTTTCAATACTTTTTTGATTTGCAATTGTTAAGCAGAGATTGGTCTGCAACCACAAAAGTGGCACCACAATCAACTAACACCTTGGTCGACGCGTTTCGAATCCTAGTATAATCAAAGGATTCTCTTCAGGACCATACACATTTAATCTGTAAGACATAATAAATAAAAACAGTCTGTCAGTCATCTCCAAAGAGAGGCTCTCATCTTTCATTCGAAACAGCACACATTCTCAGTAGATTACCTGTCGAAGAATTTATGAGGGCTTAAAGCTGTGATGAACTGCAAGAAAATTACGAGAGAATTTTGTCAGGAATAGTTTGCTACAAACTTGCCCGAATTGAAAAGGAAAGGTGGTCTGAAATACTCACTAGCAAGTTGGTTTTGTCATGCCCTGATAGAAATGAAAATCCAAAAGTTCCGGATCCAAGTCCGTCGGGTTGTTTTGGGAAGCCTCTGGACTGATAGTGAAAAACATACCGGTTATATTCACTGAGGATAAGTGACGGGGACAGGAGAAGTGAAGGGACAGGAGAAGTGAAGGGACAGGAGAAGTGAAGGGACAGGAGAAGTGAAGGGACAGGAGAAGGAGAAGTGACTGGACAGGAGAATGAGAAGGGAGGGACAGGAGAAGGAGAAGTGACGGGACAGGAGAAGGAGAAGTGACGGGACAGGAGAAGTGATGGGACAGGAGAAGTGACGGGACAGGAGAAGTGACGGGACAGGAGAAGTGACGGGGCAGGAGAAGTGACGGGACAGGAGACGTGACGGGACAGGAGAAGAAGTGAAGGGACAGGAGAAGTGAAGGGACAGGAGGAGTGAAGGGACAGGAGGAGTGAAGGGACAGGAGAAGTGAAGGGACAGGAGAAGGAGAAGTGAAGGGGACAGGAGAAGTGACGGGGACAGGAGAAGTGACGGGGACAGGAGAAGTGACGGGACAGGAGAAGTGACGGGGGCAGGAGAAGAGACTGGGGCAGGAGAAGAGACGGGGCAGGAGAAGTGACGGGGCAGGAGAAGTGACGGGGGCAGGAGAAGTGACGGGGGCAGGAGAAGTGACGGGGGCAGGAGCGGTGACGGGGGCAGGAGCGGTGACGGGGGCAGGAGAAGGGAGGGGGGCAGGACCATTCCCATTGGGCGCAGAATCTAGACTGATTTGCATATGGCTGGGTCCAAACTGGAATGGCATGGTGAGCAAAGAAACAATGGATTTAGGCCCAGATCTCTGTACTGGGGTGAATGTATGATATTGTTCTGCATTCAGTTGTTCTTTTTGCTATATTATGATTGAGCAGCTAGCTGGCGACATGAATATGAAGGAGCCTTTGTGGGTTTCCGTGAGTCTAGATTCTCCTGAAGAGTCCCTTTCTCTTCTGAGCCCTGCTTAACACATGTGTACAGGAGGAGCCCTGTATTCATGACCTCAATGTTTGAAACAAAAAATAATCATGGATTTCTGAACATTGAGTAAAAGCATTAAGGTAACATGTTGTTCCTGCTTATATTTCACACGCTTTACATAAACCTGTATTCCCTATGACTGTTTGCTTTTTCCTGAATTAAACCTCAAACATGTTTATCCATTGTTTTAATTAAATAACGTTATAAGCTGTAACTGGTCAGTGAAATGCTAAACGTACTAAAAATTGGTATGTTTTGCTATTTCTAGCCACGCCCCTGGCTCCGACAACTGATTCAATTTTCGGTTATTCCCGCCCCCTGATTCTCCACCCACAGTTCCCCTACTTTTTTTCGACCACTGCCTACATCCCTCGTCTTAGACCGCTCTGTCACTCTACCACTTAAATGGTATACCGGACTACCTGCAGGGGTGGGGCGAGGGTGAACCAGGGGCACCGAAACCCCTTGAACGGGTGCACAACCTGAAAAGTCCCACACTGCCAATCCACGTGTGGCGTGCAAGGTACGCACAACTGAAAAACTGCGAATGCACAGGGTTTCCCGCTCTAAAATATCTGGAAAGCCTCGACCTCGCATTTAAACGCAAGTTGCCCAGTTGTCCCCCCACCACCCCCCCCCCACACCCCCCCCGCAACGCATACAATTGCCAGCCCTGGAAGAGACAAATTACCCGGGATCGCTTGGCGTGTATCACTACTGTTCCTATTTTCGAAGCGCTGTGACACCTATGGGTAAAGTCCGTGCTATATAAAAAAACACCAACATTAAATCAATAAAAACATGATACAATCATTCCCGTCCTTCATGTGCAGAAAGCAACACAATACAGCAGTGCCCCCCCTGCCCCCCCCCCCCCCCCGGGCAAACAAGTTGGGACGATGGCCCCAACCAACAAGTTGGGACGATTAACGCACTAGTGGAACTGAACTGCCTAAACAAACAAGCAGAAACTCACCCCCTGCGCCAAATGCCACAAAGTAGCCCTAAAACATGCAAGACCCGAAGGTATGGAGCTTGCAGCATGAGCACCGTAATAATACCCATTCAACATAAAATTGTCCCACGCAATCAGCACAGTGAGATTCAGGGACCGATGTAGGTAATCTCGATTTACCTACTCTTAAATACCGAATCATACCGATTCGGTATTTAAGAGTAGGTAAATGGGATGTAGGTAATTTCTATTTTTAAATTACCTAATCGATATGATTCGGTAATTACCGAATCGGTATTTACCGATTCGGTAATTGCCATTCATTCCTATGGGCCTGTAGGCACTTAGGGCCGGATGTAGGTCGGTCGGTAACGGCCGAAAATCGGTATTTTCGGCCGTTACCGACCGAGATTCACAAAATGGTATGTAGGGCCACATATTTTACAGATTCGGTAAATTTACCGATCGGTAAATTTACCGAATCTGTAAAATACCGAATCGGTATTTTTACCGATTCGGTAACAATGAGATGTAGGTGGGACTCTTCTGAGTCCCACAAGCCTTACAGAATCGGTATTTTACCATGAAATCCAACTTCATGGTAAAATACCGATTCCGGTGTGCATGCACATGTGTGCATGCACACCTGTGCCATATGACAGGCAGACCTGCCCCTAGGGCTTGTATGCCTGCCACATGGCCCCCGAATCTTTTTTGGGGGTGCTAGAGGGTGTCAAAGTGACACCCCCTGCACCCTTGTCAAAATCGGTATTTACCGATTCGGTAAATACCGACCGGTAATGCCCCATTCATTCCTATGGGCTTCAAAGCCCATAGGAATGAATGGGGCATTACCTGTCGGTATTTACCGAATCGGTAAATACAGATATTTACCGATTCGGTAAAAGGAACATCTGGATGTTCCTACATATCCACCCCAAAGATTTACCGATTTTTAATTACCGAATCGGTAGAATTCGGTAATTAAAATTCGGTAAATCTATTTTACCTACATCTGGGCCATAGTAATGAATGTCAATTACCGAATCAGTAAATACCAAATCGGTAATTGGGGGAAACATTGAAGGGTGGCAGGGTGTCACTTTGACACCCTGTTGCACCCCTCAATCGTGTATGGGTGCACATGTTGCAGACATACATGCCCTAAGGGCATGTATGTCTGCAACATGGCACTGTTGCAAAAGCAAAATAAATGCTTTTTCAAGGCTTTTCATTATTTACCACCAACTTCTAGTTGGTGGTAAATAACGAATTCTGAAAGCCCTGTAGCACTGATTACAGTGCTACCTACATCGCAAAATACAGATTCGGTAATTTTACTGATTCGGTAATTTTACCGAATCGGTAAAATTACAGATTCGGTAAAATTACCGAATCTGTATTTTAGGTGGCCCTACATCTCATTTTCCAAATACCTGTCGGTAACGGCTGCAGTTACCAAATTTTTTCCCAATTGCCTGTTCTTAAATACCGAATCGGTATGATTCGGTATTTAAGAATCGGTAATCTGGGATTACCTACATCTGGCCCTTTAACTTTAACAATGGCTCCCCGTGTGCCTATTGTCAGCAGTTCGGAGGCTTGTAAAATGACTACAAGTGTTTCTTCCTTCTCCCCTTCTTTGCATATGTGTACCCTATTAAATCGAAAAGAAAGGTGTCCGCCCCCTGTAGTTCATTGCCAGCTGTGCAGCTTTTACGTCGGCTATACCTTTAAACCTGGTACCCGCCACCTTCCTTTTCTATTTGTTTACTTTTCTAACAATCACGGCACGAAGGCTGGAAGCGATTTAGTGCATTGTGGAGAGGTCCTGTTGGCGACTGCCTCCCCGTCCAGCTCTGAAGCTTGCAGAGTTCAGGAGCACTGGATGGTGGTGAGATGATGGACTCTCTTCTACAGCCCTAGTTTCCTTGGCGATGGCCGATGCTGCATTGAAGTGCTGCCGTGAAACTCTTACACTTCACTTCAGAGCGCAATCATGAAATACTGCATTATTACAAGTAGTTGCAGACTCTTGGTCTCAGGAAAAGGATTTAAAGTGGGGTGGTGTACTGTCTACACTTACAAGGTGGTACGAAAGTGATATCTTAGTTATTGAAAAACATAACTTTCATCGTTCGCACTCCCTGCACTTAACTCCCAAGTGCCATCCCCACCCTACCACCTCCCATCCACTCTTCATTTTGTTTCCCTTACATCATCATGCATACTTTTAGTGTAGCGCCCATTGGAGCACCGCACTTTCTAATACTTGCAGGTTTGGCGCTTCATCTCCCCCATCCACAAAGCAAGGAAAGGGTGCAGAGCCAAAGGCTGTTACTAGGTGTCCCTGTGGACCTCTATTAGCAACCTAAGGCACCGCAACAACAGGGACAGCTAGTAACCGCTTGTGCTACTGCACCCATTCCTTCCTTCGAGCATTAGCTTTTTTAGGTCTCGTAGCGTTACAGCGCGTAAGCGCTGTCTCGCCGAGATCTTTTGTCATTGGGTGTGCTTCCCAGGAGACAGCACCTGGCCGCGCGCATTGCCTCTTCAAGGAGGCGATACGAGCGGGCGAAGCGCTCGCGAACGCGCTCAGCTGCTGTCTCCTGGGGAGCACCAACACCACACACGCATGCGCATAAACAGAGACACACACACACACACGAGCGCCCATGCACGCACGCACCCACACATACAGAGAACTCACCCCCGCCGTCGCATACACACACGCGCGCACACACACACACACACAAGTGCACCGAGCGCCCGCCCACTTACCGCAACTCCGGACTTCAGCCGCCACCGCAGGGCTCTCTCTAGGGCATGGGAGCCCCGCGTCACCAGCACTGCTTCTCTCCGTGGGAGCGGCTTCTCTCCGTGGGCGCGTGCGCGGGCTTCCGAAGCCGGAAGTCCCGCCCCACGGAAAGTTTCGATTTCGCTAACATTTTGTTTACATGTCCTTTCATGTCAAAATGTATACGCTATTGTTGGGACCGAGGCTTTCATTGTAAAGAGTAGTTAAACAGTTTAAAGCTGTTGTGTCAGTTTTGGCTAGAATGTTTTTTATTGTATCGCCACTTTCAGTCTCTAAATCTAAATTGCGCATTTGAGTCGGTTCTCGAGTATGTGCGGGGAGGTCAAAACATTGGCTCATTTGGAGTTGAGATTTGATGTTTACTTGTTTTTTTAGCTTCAAACACTGAAGTCCCTACAGAAATCCTCCGTCAACAAGATAAAGAGAATATTGGTAGTCTTATATTTTATTTCTAGAATATTAATAGGACTAATCGAATGGCTTATTAGAGGATGCTACTGCCATCAAATCAAGCTTCAGGAACATATACAAAGGCGATGGATATTATAGTTGAGGCATTTGGCTTGCATCCATGTGTCCCTTTCATTGACCTGTCAGCATCAGAAATTCTTACTAAATAAAATGTCTACCTTTATTGTAATTGTGCGGCTTGAAGGTTACAAAACCTTGATTTTGAGTGTGTCTGTTTGTTCAAGGAGCCAGTTACACGTTGTGCAAAGTTTACCGCAGCAGGTAAATACCAGGTGCAATACAGTCTGCTCTTTCAAACACCCCCCACCCCCATTATTATTATGTATGCCTCAGTGGCACTTCTAATCAATCCGGTATAAGTGTTTATGGATCCTCCCCTCCAGGGCTGGTCTAGGCCTGTTACTTTGGAAGATACGCATGGTCTGTGTAAGTAGAGGGCACTGTTTGGTGTTTGCTGTTAACCAGGGCAATGCATCCCTCTGTAAGGCAGGTGTAATCTGAAATAATTCTCATGTCTGATGCGTGAATGTTTTCATCTGTGTCCCTGAGTGAACCATCGCTAGTCTAACCACTAAGCCAGCCGGCTTACCTGAGGGATAGATCTGCTGTCTAGACTGTGAGGCTGCTTCACTTGTGCTCTGAGAGAGTCTGATCGTCGTGTAAGGTTCAAGCTTTTACAATATGTATGTCTTGTCCTACAGCTGTGCCAGACCTATGCTCTGAGAGGGCGCAGCAATGCCGCCTTCCCAGTCAAATAAATAAATGCAACCTTCATTTGGTCTGGCCACTGACGTTTCAGCTTTTAGGTCTGAAATCAGAAGATTTAAAATTAAAGTCGGATCATGATCAGACTCCTGGAGACCATGGAGGGAGGGTGAGCTGCAGTTCGACGATTAGGAATTGTAATGGTGAATTGCGTGTATATTCCTTCCTCTTCCGCACTACTCTCGCTGCTACATGACCAGCTTTACGATTATTTTCATGATTAATGATAGTGCTTCCACATTACGCATATTTATTTACAAACAACAAAATAGGCACTTGCAAATCATCCTCATGCGCCAATACAGAGTTTGTAAAAAAATTAATGCAACACATTGTCATATACAATGCCAATAACTCAAACTTGAATGCTGCGAGACCTATTGCATTGCAAATGCTTGTTCTTACTTGCTTTTGGCCTCGTTGTTTGGCAATAGCTTGCGCATTTAGAATAAAAGAATAGAATAAAAGAAACGAATCGCAATGCAATTGCTCGAGCATTGTTGAAAGTTTGAGCTATTGACGTTGCATTATTATTAGCAGCGCCAATAGCTCAAACTTTCAGCAATGCGAGATCTATTGCATTGAAAATGCTTGACATTATTAAGCAGTTTGTTTTTATACAGGCAAGTATAAGAAGCAGAGCAGTAAATTATACCATAGTATACGACAAAAAGAACAGAGAAATATAAACAAGTGGAATATTGTCAAAAAAGTACTGCATACAGTTCATAATTTACAGTATCCAGATGCTGCAAACAGCCTCAAGAGAAAACAAATATATTTTTACCCTTAAATCCAAGTCTTCAACGGTGTCCATATTTTCAGGCCCATGTCCTTCTTTTTCCTCCCCTAAGTCTTACATATAGCCATCTCAAGATTGTATTTAGCAAATAATCCCGCCCGCCAGGTCTCAAAGGAAGGGGGTGTGCTGCTAATCCATTCTCGAGTAATGCAGGACCGAGCAACCGCCATACAAATAAATAGAAATGGTTTCCTTTCTTTAGGCATAACATCAGATGTTACCCCGATCAAAACTAATTCCCCTGTAATGAAAACTGCCAACTGCAGCACTATAGTCAGAAATTTTGCAATAGAATTAAACTAATCCCTCAGTTTTGGGCATTAAAAAAAATATTTATTTCGTCTGCAGCAAACTCCCCGCATCTGCTACAAGATGTTCTGCCATTTCGCGATTTTGCTGGGAGTATAATAAAGATCGAATATTGCTATATAATGTTGTGATCTAGATCGTCCTGTAATTAAAATTTCATTGGCTAATTTAATTGATTCCTTTAAATTATCTGATTCTACTTCCAATTTAGCAGCCCATTTTCTTTGAGTCCGCTCCAGATCATCAGGACAAGCTTCCAGCAGCAATTTATAGTACAGACCAATTGGGGTTCTTTTATACAAACAGTCAATAATAGGGATTCTATCTAAAGATGATTTCAATTTATTGATATGGCTATGAATTTGCAAGTACTTAAAGTAATCAGAGCCGGACAGCTTGAATTTATCCTGTAAAACCTTAAAAGGCAAAAGAGACCCATGGGAGATTATATCCCCAAACCAGCAAATTGTTATTGTTATTGTTAACTTGGTCTTTTATAGCGCCAACTCACCACCAGATCTCTAGGCGCTTAAAACAAACAGCAGCAACAATACATGAAACTAGGATGATCAGGGAAAATTATAATAAGAGTTATTTAGCTAGATCAAGTGCCTTCTTAAATAACAAAGTTTTTAACTGCTTCCTGAATCTCAGAAGATTTGTTTCTTTCCGAAGTGACTCTGGCAAATTTTTCCAAAACTGTGGAACCAGAACCGAGAAAGATCTTCCGCCTTTGGTTTTTAACTTATAGCGGGGACATACCAAGAGCTGGGCTTCCGCGGAACGTAGAGCTCGCCTAGGGATGTACAAATCCAAGCGTTCTTTGATGTACGCTGGAGCTTGCCCATAGATGGCTTTATGGGCAGTACACATACTCTTAAACTCTGCTCTCTGTTCAACGGGAAGCCAATGTAACTTAAGTAGTAGGTCAGTGGCATGAGTTTTCCTGGGTACCTTGAAGATTAGACGAGCTGCATCATTCAGGACTACCTGTAATCGGTGAATCAGAAATTTGGGTAAACCAAGATACAAGGCATTCCCGTAGTCTAGTCTCGACACAATAGTGGCTGAGACTACCATACTGAGTGCGGAAGAGGAGAGGAGAGGGGCCAGCTTCCGAAGCTGTCGGATTAGGCCGGTACACATCCCTACCACTGAGGAGATCTGACTGGTCATGGACAGTTCGTTATCGATCTTAATTCAGAGGCTTTTTACATTATCCCTTGGTATCGGTGAGGGGCCTAATTCCTGGGGCCAGTAACGGTCACTCCACAGCGAGGCTTGGGTAGAGACCACTAGTACCTCAGTCTTTTCTGGGTTTATTTTTAATAGGTTGGCCGTCATCCAGCCAACCGTATGCCTGAGTATATTCTGGGCACTAGTTTGTGCCGAGATCGTATTGTCAATACTCAGCAATAGCTGGGTGTCGTCCGCATAATTAAATACACGACAACCCATTTTAACTAGTGAGTCAATCAATGGCTGAAGGTACAGATTAAAGAGGAGTGGGGATAATGCAGAGCCCTGCGGGACTCCGCATTCCTGAAAGCCCACTTTAGAGGTGACATCTCCCAGTTGGATTCTCTGGGTCCTACCCGTTAAGAAAGATTAGAGCCATTGATAGGCCTGACCCCTTATCCCAAATGCATCCATACCCTTCATCCGCCATCTAGACATCACGTTGTCTTGCCATATTACTGGTAAGATGTGTGAGGCATCAAAAGGTGTATATAATGTGACATTCTGGATTCCTATTTGACGTCTAATTAATCTCCATACCGTGTATGCTGTTTTTAGAACCTAGAATCTCCTTTTTTTAAAATAGCTAGGTTCAATTATTTTTGTTAGACAAGCTCTACACTTCTTTCCTATGGCAAATTCATAGATAGAAGGAGAATGGCACGGAGCTAGTATTGCTTTATCACCAATCACTAATGGCCCCATAAACTGTAAGACAGCAGCAAGATAATAATACAAAAAATAGGGAATACACCACCCTCCTCTTTCTTTCTGTAAGACCATTTTTTTATATGCTCGTCTGTGTCGTTTATAGCTCCATAAGAACCTAGCAGACAATTTCTCTAGCTCTTTAAAACAACTAGTAGGAAATTCTAAAGGTATGGCTCGGAACATATATAAAAACTTGGGGAGGACCACCATTTTTAATATATTAGCCCGGCCAGTTATTGAAAAATGAAGGAGGTCTATTCTTTCCAGCATTGAGTTGGTTTTATTTAGAACTGAGTTAAAATGTGTGCACGGAATAGTAGACAATGGAGTACCAATCTTAATTCCTAAATATGTAGCCTCCGCCACCGTTTTAAATTGTGTAGGAGGCAATATGTCTTCCGCTAGATATAATGTTTGGGTTTTAGAAATGTTTAATTTATAGCCAGAAAAAAAGCCGAATTTAGTTGCCAAATCTTCTGTAACTGGGATAGGTTTCTGAATGTTTGTTGTGACTAGTACAATGTCATTTTCATAGGCCAATGCTCAATACTTCACCCCTGAAGTTATAATTGGGTCTATGTCTTTAGCGGAATTCAATTTATTTAAAAAAACGTCAATATAAAGGGCAAATAAAAGTGGAGAACATGGGCACCCTTGCCGGGTTCCCCTAGATATCGAAAGGGACGCTGAGTCCTGTCCTGCTATTTTGATAGATGCAGTTGGCAAGCTATATAGCGCTTTCAGAGCCTGTAGCATCTTCGGGCCAAAACCCTTCTGGGCCATCGCATCCCATAAATATGACCATGTTACCCTGTCGAATGCCTTTTCGGCATCCAACAGGGTACTTCCCATGGGCGTCCTCGTCGCCTGAGCCCAATCCATGAGAGCAATGAGACGGCGAATATGATCTGTGGTATCCCTGTTGGGGATAAAGCCATGCCATGCAGAAAATTAGAGACTATGGGTGATATTATAGCAGATATTCTAGTGGACAGAATCTTCGAATAGATCTTACTATCGGCATTGATTAAAGAAATCGGTCTATAGGAGGATGGCAAAATAGATGGTTTATCTTTTTTCAGCCATGATAATAGAACGTCTCCATGACTCTGGTGGTCTACCTTTCTGTGCTTCTATAAGTGTCAAAATAAAAACAGAAAGAGAAGACCAGGTCCAAAATGGTGTGCTGTCCTAAGTGGTGAACGAGGATCACACGGATACATGTGTGGAAGGAAAAGTGTGTTGGGTCACACTGGGCTAAGAAAAACCCATCAGACCACCCTCGTGGCGGCAAATCATCATGTGGGAAGAGGTAGTCGCTCCATGCACCGCCCGTACCATCGAGTGGCGGTGCGAAAATGGAAAGCGGCGCATTTAGCCCCAGTTGTGCTCAAAATATAGTACAGAAAGAGTGCAGTGCTTTAGTAAAAGTGCTTGTTAAAAATGACTACCTAGACTAAAGAGGTTGCTTATCAAGATGTGTGGTTCTGAAAATTCCGGACCCTGCCATAATGGTGTACCAAGGCCTAAACACTTGTGCAGAAAATATCATCATACCACGACGAATTTGGTATCAATAGACCGGTAATGATCAGGACATTATGCCTGTGTATTTTCATCACGATACAATGATGCATGCAGGAGTTATTGGCAAATTCATTCTGAGCCCACAGGCTCTAGGTTGTGAACAAGCGTCCATTTTAGTTGTTGCCCTTTACATAGGCATATACATGAGCCAATGATTCTTAAAGGACACGTATTCCTTAGCTTGAGTTCTTCCTGACTCCCATTTGACCTGAACAGGCTGAATCTGCCTACGTGATGTTGGCCTCACCAAACCAGTCCATGCCCTCTAGTCAATCTATATTAAAGATCTGAGCAACTTGTTGTGTACATTGGCCTGAGCAAGATTAGAAGGCCGAATACAGTAGCCATGCCTGTTTATGACCCACAAGCATCCCTTATCCTACATTTCTATCTTCCACACCTGGCTCTGTTTCTCTGCTTCTGGGCTTTTACAATGGGGAGGTGACTGTTTATATG
Source organism: Lissotriton vulgaris (assembly GCF_964263255.1). Classification (NCBI taxonomy): domain Eukaryota; kingdom Metazoa; phylum Chordata; class Amphibia; order Caudata; family Salamandridae; genus Lissotriton; species Lissotriton vulgaris. Next base: position 1,121,489,674 of record NC_141698.1, read on the forward strand.
ATGGGGAGGAAACCAGTTCTATTGTGTGCTCAACCGGGCCTACACAGGAAAATATGTGAAGTTTGACATATGTTCATGATGGAAGATGGGTTGGTCAGTTTGGGCAAGTAGAATGGAATTCATAATTATAGCCTGCTTTGTTATGGTACCATGGGAGCGACCTACAATGATGTGTTTCACAGCAAGAATGTGAGCCTAGGGGCAAACTTTTTGTATAAAAGGCCTGCCTGAGAAAGCTCAGGCAGGCTCCCTCTTTCAATTGTAAAACTACGGTTGGACGACGAAGCCTCATAATTAATTATAATAAAGATGTCTTTTAATTTTACAGATTGGCTGTCAATTTCCTTTGCTGCTTTATTATGCAAACTGCTGGATAGATCCCTGGTGGGGAGAGTGAGTCATTTTCCACTTTTCTTCAGTTGGCTGCCCAACTCGGGGCCTTATCATGGAGTGGTTATCTGCAGGAGTGTTTTGTCAAAGGATGGAAAAACTACTGGAGGCAGGACAGAATTCTACCAAAAAGAGGTACTCTGGGCACAGGGTTTTCTGGGGGATTATCTGTCTCTGTGGCACAGTACGTTTTTTTTGATTTTTCTGACTTAAAACTCTCCTAAAGATGTCACTCCTGACTAAGGAACCCATTCTTTTTTTGCTGTAAGTATTTTTTAACAGACTGTTAGTGCAGTGGGGAATTGACAGTTATAATCTGGACAAATATTTGTGTATATGCAAATTGCAATTTGTATAGGCAGTTGAAGAGATATTTTCTCCATCTGTTTTAGTTGAAGAATAAAAATGGGTCGCTCCCAGTCCTTGGTTATTTATTGGTCGCAGAAATGTGACGTTTTGGTTTGGGTACCGGTACATTTGGTTCAGTTGGTAGGCCTTTTGGTTGCTGTGGTTCAGATTATCATTGGATAATCTTCCTCAGTATTGGTTCCTTGGTTTTATTTGAACACTGCAGTATTCAAAAACCGTGGGTCACGTACATTTGCGTGTATATCGTTGGAGATAGCCCCATGAAGTTTGAAACCCGACTAGTGAGCGCAGATGCCTGGTCGCGGTATTTTGTTTGGTATTAGTATTGACTAGGTTGCAACAAAGGATTCCCGGTTGGAGGATTCGCGTCTGATACCTCCAGTTGGAACTCCAATTTATGAGCTCTCTTTAAAGGTCTGTGAGGCTGTCTCTTTTGCAGCCTTCTGGAAATCTGTTGAAGAATTTAAAAAAAATAGGAACTAAAACGTTTTTGTTGTAAATATGGTTTACAACTAGTTTTGGCAGGTTATTTTTTAAGACAGTCTGTAGGCTGTTCCTTGTTCCTGTCCTAAGTGTTGACCTATGGGTTAAAATGTGTGTTTAAATGTCTATGTTGTTTGTGGGTTTTGTTGTAAATTGCGACGACGCTATGTACAAGAACGGCGCTATGTACAAGAAATGGTTAGAGTGCGCTGTTTTGTGTGTCCTGAGTGTTTGACCCCCCTTCTGTTTTGTGTCTGGAATGAGCTCAATGTATGTATGTGTATGGGTCACGTTCAATAGATGTAAATAAGGCTCCAAGAAGAAAAATGAAAAAACGAAATTGCGTGTTCTTTAGACGCACAGTGTTAGATGTTCACAGCCAAGTCTTTTCAGCTGCAGTATATCTAATCATTCAGCCAGCACCTCTCTAGTTAAACACGGGTGGTGGAATTTTGCAAACAGTCCTTTTTAAATAAATGTGGCGCAATCATCTCACGCATTCCCAGTTAGGCAGCTGCGCCTAGGCTTGTGTGTTAATATGTATCTAAATAATAGGCAAGGGATGTAGTGAGCATTTTATATGTAGGACAGTCACAAATAGCAATAATTAGGCTTCATTAGAATTTTTTTATTAATTATGAAAAATAATTATTAAAAACAAAGTGCTACAAAAATCGTTTTTTAATATTTGTGAAGCTTAACACTCATACTATGACCCCCTAGCATTAAAATGTTTGATTTAAGTTATGTTGTACCACGAAAATGACCAAACACTTCTGTGCGCAATTTCCCTTACCCCAGGCGCAAACAAGCTCATTTCTATAAGGTATAACTTAGTATTTTCAAAAGCATTTCTCGTAAATTGGGTAGTAGACATTCTAGTAATACCCATTAACCAATAAAATTATAAAATATTTATTTCTTAGTATCCAGAATACAAAAGTCGATTTTCACATGAATAGACTGTTTTGAATGGTTTCAGGGCCCTTTTTAAAGCGTCTCTTTAATAAATGCATACATTTAGACCTTAATATATATGTTTGCAGGTTGTGCCTTCTTATGATTCAGCAAGTCAATGTGTCATAGAATTACAAGAAAAAAAAGAGAGAAATTATTGTTTTAAATATAGTGAAATATTGCAGGTTATGTGGAAATGGTTAAACCTACTGGCCTTGTCAGCTTCAGTTACCAGGAGCAGGGGACTGGCAGAACCTGTATAACGTGTTCCAGCAGTAGCGGCCGGCCGAGATGTTATCTTGTAAGGCTGTCTTGTTGACATTTGTGACCTTTTAATTAGGGCCTCGCCTGTGGAATGCAGCATGACATGGTTAAGCATGCATCAGCTGCCTCTTTGTATTTAAATCCCTGCCCATGCCACGGTCCTGACCTGAGGTCACTTGAATAGCCTGACTTGTTTAAAAGTGTCTTCTTAAAGTGTTACAAATTTGACATTAGCTGGGATGGGGTTTTTTTTTTTTTTTTTTTTTTTTTTTTTTTTTTGAACTAAAATGAGCAGAGGCATATGTACAGCAATGATGATTGCATTTTAGCCAAAGAATAAATAATAGCTCCAGCATGTTCCCACAAAACGCTTGTTGTTTGGTAAATTATGTCACCAACACATTCATTTTCAATTAGATATGTGCTGACACAGCATTGCATCCCGCTAATAATAATAAAAGGAACACCACACGTGGTTTGCATAGCTCCCAGTTGCTTTCAAAATGCTGCACACAAGCGCTTTATATGAGATGTAGTTGATTGTATATGATTTAAATCTGTAACCTTCATTTCATTGCAGGCTGGCTTGTTCTCATTTGCCGCATTCACATTACATCTGCGTTAAAAGCGCACATCTGAGATAATAAACAAATAGGAAAGGTATTCCTCATGCTAAATTGTAGCACCTGCACTTCATGTCTTACAAATTAAGCACTGTGTAAAATGAAGGAACAGGATTTAAAAAGGGCAAATGCAAAAGTGATTTCTTTGAGAAGACAAATATCAAACATTCTGCTAAATGATCTGTAGGACTGGTATATGTGTGTCTCCATGCTAGGAACGAATTTTTTTTTTAGTTAAGTTTATTTGACAAAAAGAAAAACGAAGTGTTACATTGAGTTTTAGATAGGCAATAAGTAGAAGCCCTTCCCTAAAATTCTGCAACTTAAAGGCCTTAGGCCTGAGTGAGAATGCGCGTTTTTGCAAGGTACATGGAAAATAGGTTACAGGTAAGTAATGAAAAGTTTTTGTATGTCACGTTGTGCCATGTTTTGTAGTCTGATAAAAAGGGTTAAAATTTATGTTGTATTATAAGAAATGTGTGTGTTGTGTATCTTTTCTGCTTCTTCCTACAGATAATTCATGGATTAATTCACAAGACACGTGAGTTGGCTGGTTGAAGAGAAATGTTTTTTTTGCGTAATTTGTTTAAGAAAAAATGTGTGTGGTTATGTTTCATTTGTACATTTGGTCCACTGAAACGCGTTATTTGACACAGCGACATTATAGTTGACTGCAGGGTATCAATTACCTGATGCCCTGCTGTCAAAAGAAGGGCATGTGCCATGGTATTATGCATGACCGTTTATTCATATATGCTGTTTGTTTGTCTGGGCTGTTTTTCCTTGTGCTTGATATACAGCAAGTATATCTTATGGCTTGAGATGGCTTGATATGTGTATTTATTTTCATACTGTGAGCAGTAAGGCAGCAGTTTTTCCAGTGCACGCCTAAATTTGGCTGTAATAATTTTTTTAAGAAAACTAAAATGATATACTGGATCATAGATTGCCATCCGTTGTTAGTCACTTAACTGCCTTTTTCCTTAAGGACAGGCAGCTCTGCATTTATGTATCCTTGATTGGGCCTAAGGATGGAATTATAGATCCGTGACTAAAGGTGGCCTAATTTTGATATCGCATTTTTTTGATCGCATTTTTTGATTCCTGAACAAGCCTATGGATTCATTTTTTTTCGCTGAAGCGACAACTGAACATTAGTTAGAATTATCGTGTAGGGTATAGATTGTCAGCGGTAGAGTTAAAATTCTGTAACATTGGTCTTTCCATGTATCCCCGTGCTCTTGGTGCTGTGTCACATGCCTTAGGCCACCCAAGCAAACTCTTGTCCTTCCTATAGATTTTTCTTTTTGCTTTTTCCCGGACCAATGTTGCATCATGTTTAGTTATTGAAGATTTTAGTTGTGTCCTACTTCCATTTTTTTTCCCTTCTCCATCTTCCTTTCACCAGTCAGCCCATTTATTATTATGGGTGTATTGTTCATGTTCCACATACATTCCCTTTTGATTGATGAGACTAATTTTCAAGAATTTACTTTAGGCCCACTTCAAATGTCTTTTTCAGACTGACTGTCAGGATAGTGATAGCCTGGTTAAATGACCCAATACAAGTTTTCCATCTCAATAGGAGATATCTCAAGTTTACATTCTTTTTAGTACGGCATATTTTTATGTCTATTTTTAATTTTTCAGTTCCCTTCTGTTTCTGCTGTTTCAATTTTTTAATAAGATGTGTTCTAATCATGCAGATACCAGGACTCCCTAGTTCTTGTCCTCTTGTCTGCACAGTTGATCATTAGCCTTTGTATTACATAGCGCACTTGATGCACATTGTTTTAAAAAGGGACTTTTCTTCATGTCCTTGATAATATGTATTATGCCATTGCTCTATTTGAGATGTTCTAGATAAGGAGTTTAGGAACACCTAGGCTTCATCATTAAGGAGAATATGTATTTACCCCATTAAATAATGTATCCTATTAGATAATGCCACTGTATGAGGGCATCCATTTAGGTTGCCATGACGAATTGCCACTCCTTTGCAGATTGCAGGCCACTTGCTTGCAGCCCTCTTGTCAAAAAGCCAACCCATGAACTGTTTTTATATCTGACTTGAAGGAAACTAACAATTGTGTTACACTTCCTATACCACTAGGTTTTGCGGGAATCTTCCAGAGTCAAAAAGGAAGAATGTTACCCTGCAGACCTGTGATCAACACTAAACCCACTCCCCATCAGTAAACATGGCAGACGTCTACAGACTTCTTGGCCCTGCAATTCCTGACAGCAATCAGCAGCGTGAACAGCAATCAGCAGCGTGGGCAGCGGTCATCAGCTGGACAGCGATCATCAGCGTGCCTCCAGTGGTACCTCCTAAGCAAGCCATTTGTTTCATCAGAAGGCGTTGTGAAAAGAAAAGAAAAAAGGAGCTGATTTTCTGTTTTGCCTCAGAAGTTCAGTGCAAAGATGCGAAGGATCCCTGCTTTTGATGGCAGGACTGTCATCCACTTTGTGCAATTTGTTCAAACTGTCATGTGCTTGAACCTCTGACAGCGCGCGGTCCCCTGACCCCTTGGCCCGAGTTTTGGCCTCACCCACACCTCTTTTGCTTTGCACCAGCGGAACGGCGGTGCACCCAAGCATCCACGTTTGGAAAACGGCACTACATTCTGGTGCCCATGAGAGAGCAGCTTGAGCGTCCTCTGACACTAAATGATGAGTGTTGGAGTCTGAAAGTGCTGCTGACCTTGCTGATTTTGCTAAGTAGTGCTTGGATCTGCACGAGATGCTTTGTGCCCTTGATCAATGAACAGCGCATCATTTGTAGTGTCTGCCACAAAGAAGAGACACTGGTGCATTGTTTTAAGACATTGAGACTTTCGAGTGAGCTGTGAGTGTTTGCCCGGAGGGCACTCGTACTAAACAGTATTGTCTTCTCATGAAAAAGCCTGAATTGAAGAGGCCCAACGCGAAGAAGACACTGGAAGCGGATTTGATGGACAATAGAAGCCTGCAATGAGAGGCTTTGGCGGACTCTGGGTATTTTCTGTGAGCTTGCATAGAATTGGAGTTTGGAAACTAATTTTTGCTGCTTTGCTGGCATTTGTTTTAAAGTACTATTCTGTTTAGTAAAAGCAGAATGAAGTCTCTCTGTGGAAGTGTATCCCTATTTCATCTGAGAGCATTGATCAGGAACGCCACTGTTTCACTTGAACATATAATAGATTACTGAAATGCATAGGAAGCTATATAAAATGTTATTAAATTCTAGGATTTGCTTTTTGTTTAGGATTATGCAAGTATTTTGCATTTGACTTTTGTTTTTCTTTTTCTCTTGCTTTTTCTGAAATTGTATTATGGTTTTTTGTTAAATTTTTGATTGGTTACCATTTGCCAGTTGCAGGGTCACGTAGGAGTACCAACGGTTCAGTTTGTGACCTGAGTAGTGGCAGTAGGCCTGCAGGACTTGCAGTGTCCCTATGACCTGCTAATAATCACAGCTGAAGTACTCTATCAAGATCGCGTGAGCGACATTAGAAAATGGAGATTGTATTGAGGAATGACGATGAAAAGCAAGAGATGAAAAACCGAAATTATAGAATGTTGTTCTCTAAGGGTGGTATAACTTTCTCTATTTTAATACTTTTATGTATTCTATTAGTTATTATATTACGTCTGCACCAACTTCTCAACCTACTCTTTCTTTACTGTTTCTTCACATGACTTTCATATTTTACCTGAACATACATTGGTTAGGCCAGAGTTTACTGATAGACCCTTCTGTACAGCTTCTACATCAACACTAGAACACCACTAATTGTTGGGTGGGTGATCTTATACCACATACTACAGATAGAGGTGTTCACTATTTGGTCCTGCCATATATGGCCTTTGTACCACTACGTGTGTAAGAAGACTTGTCCCGAGAGAGTTGCTAAGTCGTAAGATAATACTACAGCAACCCCTTGATGATCTGATAAGTATAGACCTAGATTCAGACTGACATGGGTTTAGGTTATTGCCTATATAAAGGGCAAAAGGAGCGTCTGTGGTTCTGAAAATTCCGGACCCTGCCATAATGGTGTACCAAGGCCTAAACACTTGTGCAGAAAATATCATCATACCACGACGAATTTGGTATCAATAGACCGGTAATGATCAGGACATTATGCCTGTGTATTTTCATCACGATACAATGATGCATGCAGGAGTTATTGGCAAATTCATTCTGAGCCCACAGGCTCTAGGTTGTGAACAAGCGTCCATTTTAGTTGTTGCCCTTTACATAGGCATATACATGAGCCAATGATTCTTAAAGGACACGTATTCCTTAGCTTGAGTTCTTCCTGACTCCCATTTGACCTGAACAGGCTGAATCTGCCTACGTGATGTTGGCCTCACCAAACCAGTCCATGCCCTCTAGTCAATCTATATTAAAGATCTGAGCAACTTGTTGTGTACATTGGCCTGAGCAAGATTAGAAGGCCGAATACAGTAGCCATGCCTGTTTATGACCCACAAGCATCCCTTATCCTACATTTCTATCTTCCACACCTGGCTCTGTTTCTCTGCTTCTGGGCTTTTACAATGGGGAGGTGACTGTTTATATGATGGGGAGGAAACCAGTTCTATTGTGTGCTCAACCGGGCCTACACAGGAAAATATGTGAAGTTTGACATATGTTCATGATGGAAGATGGGTTGGTCAGTTTGGGCAAGTAGAATGGAATTCATAATTATAGCCTGCTTTGTTATGGTACCATGGGAGCGACCTACAATGATGTGTTTCACAGCAAGAATGTGAGCCTAGGGGCAAACTTTTTGTATAAAAGGCCTGCCTGAGAAAGCTCAGGCAGGCTCCCTCTTTCAATTGTAAAACTACGGTTGGACGACGAAGCCTCATAATTAATTATAATAAAGATGTCTTTTAATTTTACAGATTGGCTGTCAATTTCCTTTGCTGCTTTATTATGCAAACTGCTGGATAGATCCCTGGTGGGGAGAGTGAGTCATTTTCCACTTTTCTTCAGATGAGTGTAGGTGTCAAGATTAAAAACACGCCTAGTAGTGGAAAAGTGAGACTACATTATGGCGCTGTGCAGGATGGTCAACTAGTTTCAGCTAGAGCGACGGGCACCGACGGATAGAGCGGGCCTCAATTTCCCGAGCGGTTGCCGGAGGTTTTCACCCACACAAAGCTGGGAAGAAGATTCCTTTCCTGTCTTCAATCGACATTGAGGTTCCAATTTCTTGGGAGATATTTGTCTTCCTTAAGTACATTGCATGATATTGATGTAACTAATGTTCTTCCACATTTGTATACTTTTCACACCGTGTTGCAGTAGCCTACCATCTTTAAGGTCCTGATGAAAGCTGGAGTAATACTCCATCTAGCTGAAACTAGTTGACCATCCTGCACAGCGCCATAATGTAGTCTCACTTTTCCACTACTAGGCGTGTTTTTAATCTTGACACCTACACTTATCTTGATAAGCAACCTCTTTAGTCTAGGTAATCATTTTTAACAAGCACTTTTTCTAAAGCACTGCACTCTTTCTGTTCTATATTTTGAGCACAACTGGGGCTAAATGCGCCGCTTTCCATTTTCGCACCGTCACTCGATGGTACGAGCGGTGCATGGAGCGACTACCTCTTCCCACATGATGATATGTCGCCACGAGGGTGGTCTGATGGGTTTTTCTTAGCCCAGTGTGACTCAACACACTTTTCCTTCCACACATGTATCCGTGTGATCCTCGTTCACCACTTAGGACAGCACACCATTTTGGACCTGGTCTTCTCTTTCTGTGTTTCTTATCTTGAGTATAGGGGCATGAGTTGACAGGTCGTTAAATTAATTCCCCTTTTGACCCTCTGCACATTTGTTTTTTCACTTCTATAAGTGTCAACATTATATCTTCCTTTAATATATGACGAAACATCCTATAAAATTCCAAAGGAATTCCATCAGGCCCTGTAGCCTTGCCCAGAGCTAAAGAAAGAATAGCCGCCTCAGTTTCCTCCCAGGTAATATCCCTCCTCAATTTTAGAGACTCTCTAAAATTGAGGTCTGTGCTAATGATAGTTTAATCATAGGTCCATCTTTATTAAAATTCAGGAAGTTTTCTAATATATAATTAGTATTCTCCTCCGTATATAAATTACAGCAGTATTGTCTAAAGACTTCCAGAATCTCCTCTAGTTTTTCCACGCTTAGCCCTGTCTGATCTTGAATGCATTTTATTGAATTACTAGCCTCCTTTTGACGAATTTTCTTTGCCAAAATTTGTCCTGTATTTTCTCCCACTTCGTATATTCTTGCCTGATTAACAGTGATTTGTTCTGCCAATTTCTTTGCGAAATTCTCATATAATCTTGATTTTTGAATGGCTAGTTCAGACCTTATGTCTTCTGTATCTAAGGAAAGCCTCATGGTGGTTATAAGCTTAGCTTCACACTCCTGTAGCTTTTTAATTTGTTATGCCATATGATCACGATTAAAAAAAAAAGAAAAAAAAAGAAAATGCTTGTCATTATTAGTCAGCACGGTCTCTCCTTGGGTCCTCACAGTCTGTCCTTTGTACAATTAGTGATCCCAGTGGTCTCAGAGTCCCTCCATGCCGTCAGTGTCCCTCAACTTACCCTTCTCTACCATGCCCTCAGTGTCTCTCCATGTCCATCCTTCCCTTGGTGTCCCTCCATCCTGCCTCGGTGTCCCTCTATGCCCTCAGTGTTCCTCCGCTTAACCCTCTCCTCCATGTCCTCAGTGTCCCTCCATCCTGCATCAGTTTCCCTCCATCCTGCATCAGTGTCCCTCCATCCTGCCTCAGTGTTCCTCCATGCCCTCAGTGTCCCTCCATCCTGCCTCGGTGTCCCTCCATGCCCTCAGTGTCCCTCCATGCCCTCAGTGTCCCTCCATCCGACCTCAGTGTCCCTCCATCCTACCTCAGCGTCCCTCCATGCCCTCAGTGTCCCTCCATCCTGCATCCGTGTCCCTCCATGCCCTCAGTGTCCCTCCATCCTGCCTCAGTGTCCCTCCATGCCCTCAGTGTCTCTCCGGTCCGTCCATGGCCTCAGTGTCCCTTCATCCTGCCTCAGTGTTTCTCCAAGCCCTCAGTGTTCCTTTACTTATACCTCTCCCCATGCCCTCAGTGTCCCTCCATCCTGCCTCGGTGTCACTCCGCTTGCCCCTCTCCCCCATGCCCTCTATGTCCCTCCTTCCAGCCCCCGGTGTCCCTCCTGTTACCCTCTCTATTCTTCCTCCCGGTCCGCAGGGCCCATCGTGCGCACTCGTTGCTGCCTCTTCTTGCCCTCAGTGTCCCTCTATGCAGTGTCCCTCAATGCCCTCAGTGTCCCTCCATGCACAGTGTCCCTCCTTCCTCCCTCGGTGTCCCTCTGCTCACCCCTCTCCTTCCAGCCCTCGTTGTCCCTCCTGTTACCCTCAGTGTCCCTCCTTCCTGCCTCAGTGTCCCTCCTTCTGGCCTCAGTGTCCCTCCATTCCATCAGTGTCCCTCCATCCTGCATCAGTGTCCCTCCATCCTGCCTCAGTGTCCCTCCATCCTGCCTCAGTGTCCCTCCATCCTGCCTCAGTGTCCCTCTATGCCCTCAGTGTCCCTCCATCCTGCCTCAGTGTCCCTTCATGCCCTCAGTGTCCCTCCATCCTGCCTCACTGTCCCTCCGCTTGCCCCTCTCCTCCTTGCCCTCAGTGTCCCTCCATGCCCTCAGTGTCCCTCCATGCCCTCAGTGTCTCTCCAGTCCCTTCATGCCCTCAGTGTCCCCCATCCTGCCTCGGTGTCCCTCCGCTTGCCCCTCTCCCCCATGCCCTCTATGTCCCTCCTTCCTGCCCCCGGTGTCCCTCCTGTTACCCTCTCTATTGTTCCTCCCGGTCCTCAGGGCCCCTCGTGTGCACTCGTTGCTGTCTCTTTTTGCCCTCAGTGTCCCTCTATGCAGGGTGTCCCTCCATGCCCTCAGTGTCCCTCCATGCACAGTGTCCCTCCTTCCTGCCTTGGTGTCCCTCTGCTCACCCCTCTCCTTCCAGCCCCGTTGTCCCTCCTGTTACCCTCAGTGTCCCTCCTTCCTGCCTCAATGTCCCTTCATGCCCGCCGTGTCCCTCCATGCCCTCAGTGTCTCTCCAGTCTCTCCATGGCCTCAGTGTCTCTCCATGCCCATCCTTCCCTTGGTGTCCTTCCATCCTGCCTCGGTGTCCCTCCATGCCCTCAGTGTCCTTCAGCTTAACCCTCTCCTCCATGCCCTCAGTGTCCCTCCATGCTGTCAGTGTCCCTCCATGCCCTCAGTGTCCCTCCATCCTGCATCAGTGTCCCTCCATGCCCTCAGTGGAGGGACACTGAGGGCATGGAGGGACACCGAGGCAGGATGGAGGGACACTGAGGGCATGGAGGGACACTTCCTCCATGCCCTTAGTGTCCCTCCATCCTGCCTCAGTGTCCCTCCACTCTGCCTCGGTGTCCCTCCGCTTGCCCCTCTCCTACATGCCCTCAGTGTCCCTCCAGTCCCTCCATGCCCTCAGTGTCCCTCCATGCCCTCAGTGTCCCGCCATGCCCTGTGTCTCTCCTGTCCCTCCATGCCCTCAGTGTCCCTCCATCCTGCCTTGGTGTCCCTCCGCTTGCCCCTCTCCCCATGCCCTCTATGTCCCTCCTTCCTGACCCCGGTGCCCCTCCTGTTACCCTCTCTATTCTTCCTCCAGGTCCTCAGGGCCCCTAGTGCGCACTCGTTGCTGCCTCTTCTTGCCCTCAGTGTCCCTCTATGCACAGTGTCCCTCCAAGCCCTCAGTGTCCCTCCTTCCTGCCTCAGTGTCCCTCCATGCCCTCAGTGTCTCTCCGGTCCGTCCAAGCCCTCAGTGTCCCTCCTTCCTGCCTCAGTATCCCTCCAAGCCCTCAGTGTTCCTTTACTTATACCTATCCTCTATGCCCTCAGTGTCCCTCCATCCTGCCTCGGTGTCACTCTGCTTGCCCCTCTCCTCCATGCCCTCAGTGTCCCTTCAGTCCCTCCATGCCTTCAGTGTCCCTCCATGCCCTCAGTGTCCCTCCATGCCCTCAAAGTCTCTCCAGTCCCTCCATGCCCTCAGTTTCCCCCCATCCTGCCTCGGTGTCCCTCCGCTTGCCCCTCTCCCCCGTACCCTCTATGTCCCTCCTTCCTGCCTCCAGTGTCCCTCCTGTTACCCTCTCTATTCTTCCTCCAGGTCCTCGGTGTCCCTCATGTGCGCCCGTCGCTACCTCTCTTGCCCTCAGTGTCCCTCTGTTGCACCCTCAGAGTCAGCGCCCCTCCTCACTGCCCCCGGTGTTCCCTCCTGTTACCCTCTATGTCCCTCCTCACTGCCCCCGGTGGTACCTCCTGTTACCCTCAGTGTCCCTCCTTCCTACCCTCGGTGTTCCTCCTGTTACCCTCTCTATTCTTCTTCTCGATCCTCAGTGCCCCTCGTTTGCACTCGTTGCTGCCTCTTCTTGACGTCCATGTCCCTCCTCTTACCTCTCCCCAATACCCTCGGTGTCCCTCCTCTTATACCTCTCTTACAGGCCCTCGGTGTCCCTCCTTACCCTCGGTGTCCCTCCTTACCCTCAGCGTCCCTCCTTACCCTCAGCGCCCCTCCTCACTGCCCCCCCCGGCGTTCCCTCGGTTAGTGCCCTCATTGTTTCTCCTTCCTGCCCTCTGTGTCCCTCCATGCCCTCAGTGTCCCTCCCCTCACCCCTCTCCTCCTTGCCCTCGGTGTCCCTCCCCTCACCCCTCTCCTCCTTGCCCTCGGTGTCCCTCCCCTCACCCCTCTCCTCCATGCCCCCGGTGTCCCTCCGCTCACCCCTCTCCTCCATGCCCCCGGTGTCCCTCCTTACCCTCATGCTCTCCTCACTGCCCCCGGTGTTCCCTCGGTGAGTGCCCTCATTGTTTCTCCTTCCTACCCTGGGTGTCGCTCCGTTTTACCCCCACGTGCCGCTCATGCCCCCTCTTGATACCTCTGACCCTCAGTGCCCGCCCTCCTTCCGGAGGACCCGGCAGGATGCCGGGAGGCCAGTGCGCCTGCGCACAGCATCCGAGGAGGAGAGATGCGAGGACCAGCCGCGGGAGCGCGCCTAGGGCAGGGCGTCGAGGGCGCGCGGCCGGGAAGGAACGGTGCAGGGCGGCGGACACAGGTGAGGATGGGGGAGGGGAGAGAGGGCAGCGAGCAGAGCGCACCCGGTACCCAAAGAGCGTCTGTAATCAACGCTGTGAGGGCAGAGCTCCAAAGAGACCCCGCGAAGAGACAGCCCAGGACTCTCACCCCACGGTCCAGATGACACTGCCCCTGCCCACCAGACATCCCTGTCCTCGCTGTCCAATCACATTCATCTCTCACACACGGCCAGACATCACTACCCCAGCAGAGCCCAAAGTACCCCTCCCCCCCAATGCCCCCCCCCCCCCCCCACTGAGGAGACATCCAGGCTGACCCTCCCGCAGCTCAACAGACATGCATGGCCCTTCTGTCCAACTGTTTCTGCACTGCCCACTCATCCTCCTTCAACACATCAGCCCTACCTGCTGTGTCCCTCATGCGCAGACACCCCTGCTCTCCGGTGCCCAGACACCCCTGCTCTCCGGTGCCCAGGCGCCCCTGCTCTCCTGGTGCCCAGACACCCCTGCACCCAGACACCCCTGCTCTCCCCGTGCCCAGACACCCCTGCTCTCCGGTGCCCAGACACCCCTGCTCTCCGGTGCCCAGACACCCCTGCTCTCCGGTGCCCAGACACCCCTGCTCTCCGGTGCCCAGACACCCCTGCTCTCCGGTGCCCAGACACCCCTGCTCTCCCCGTGCCCAGACACCCCTGCTCTCCCCGTGCCCAGACACCCCTGCTCTCCCCGTGCCCAGACACCCCTGCTCTCCGGTGCCCAGACACCCCTGCTCTCCGGTGCCCAGACACCCCTGCTCTCCGGTGCCCAGACACCCCTGCTCTCCCCGTGCCCAGACACCCCTGCTCTCCGGTGCCCAGACACCCCTGCTCTCCGGTGCCCAGACACCCCTGCTCTCCGGTGCCCAGACACCCCTGCTCTCCGGTGCCCAGACACCCCTGCTCTCCGGTGCCCAGACACCCCTGCTCTCCGGTGCACCCCTGCTCTCCCCGTGCCCAGACACCCCTGCTCTCCCCGTGCCCAGACACCCCTGCTCTCCCCGTGCCCAGACACCCCTGCTCTCCCCGGTGCCCAGACACCCCTGCTCTCCCCGGTGCCCAGACACCCCTGCTCTCCCCGGTGCCCAGACACCCCTGCTCTCCGGTGCCCAGACACCCCTGCTCTCCGGTGCCCAGACACCCCTGCTCTCCGGTGCCCAGACACCCCTGCTCTCCGGTGCCCAGACAACCCTGCTCTCCGGTGCCCAGACACCCCTGCTCTCCGGTGCCCAGACACCCCTGCTCTCCGGTGCCCAGACACCCCTGCTCTCCGGTGCCCAGACACCCCTGCTCTCCGGTGCCCAGACACCCCTGCTCTCCGGTGCCCAGACACCCCTGCTCTCTGGTGCCCAGACACCCCTGCTCTCCGGTGCCCAGTCACCCCTGCTCTCCGGTGCCCAGACACCCCTGCTCTCCGGTGCCCAGGCGCCCCTGCTCTCCTCGTGCCCAGACACCCCTGTTCTACTCGTGCCCAGACACCCCTGCTCTCCGGCGCCCAGACACCCCTGCTCTCTGGCGCCCAGACACCCCTGCTCTCCTGGTGCCCAGACACCCCTGCTCTCCTGGTGCCCAGACACCCCTGCTCTCCTGGTGCCCAGACACCCCTGCTCTCCTCGTGCCCAGACAAGTTCAAGTTCAGGCATTTGTATAGCGCACTACTCACCCAGAGGGTCTCAAGGCGCTTGGGGAAGGGGTCCATTATTTGTCGAAAAGCCAGGTTTTAAGTTATTTTCTGAAGGAGACGTGGTTTTGAATAAGGCGGAGGTGAGTGGGGAGTGAGTTCCAGGTCTTGGCAGCTAGGAAGGAGAAGGATCTGCCACCCATGGTGGATTTTCGGATGCGCGGGACTGCGGCGAGGGCTTGATTGGACGATCTTAGTTGGCGGGTGGGTTTGTAGAAGGACAGTTGAGTGTTGAGGCATTCGGGTCCTAGATTGTAGAGGGCCTTGTGTGCGTGGGTGAGAAGACGGAATGTAATTCTTTTGTTGACGGGAAGCCAGTGGAGGTCTTTTAGGTGACCGGAGATGTGATCTTGTCGAGGAATGTCCAATATGAATCTTGCTGATGCGTTTTGGATGCGTTGGAGTTTTTTCTGTAATTTTGCTTAGATTCCAGCGTATAGTGTGTTACCATAGTCCAGTCGACTCGTGACCAGTGCGTGGGTGGCAGTCTTTCTAGTCTCTAGGGGGATCCAGCGGAAGATCTTTTTGAGGGTGCGGAGTACGTTGAAGCAGGAGGATGAGACAGCGTTGACTTGTCTGGACATCGAGAGAGAGGAGTCTAGGATGAAGCCAAGGTTGCGTGCGTGATCTGTGGGTGTGGGTGCTGTGCCCAGAGCGGAAGGCCACCAAGAGTCGTCCCAGGCAGAGGGGGAAGTTCCAAGGATGAGCACCTCCGTTTTGTCTGAGTTGAGTTTTAGGCGGCTATATTTCATCCATTCGCTACTTCTTTCATGCCTTCGTGAAGATTGGTTTTGGCGGTGTTAGGGTCTTTGGTGAGGGAAAGGATTAACTGGGTGTCGTCGGCGTACGAGATGATGTTGAGGTTGTGTTGACGCGCGATGGAAGCAAGTGGGCTCATGTAAACGTTGAAGAGGGTGGGACTGAGTGAAGATCCTTGTGGTACGCCACAGATGACTTCAGTGGACTCTGAGTTGAATGGGGGAAGTCGGACTCTTTGAGTTCTTCCAGTGAGGAATGAGATGATCCAGTCCAGGGCTTTTCCTTGTAGGCCGATGTTGCTGAGGCGTTGTATAAGGGTGCTGTGGCAGACTGTGTCGAAAGCGGCGGAGAGGTCGAGTAAAATGAGGGGCACTGTTTCTCCGTTGTCCAGTAGTGTTCGGATATCCTCAGTCGCTGCAATGAGGGCGGTTTCGGTGCTGTGTTTGGCTCGAAACCGGGATTGAGATGGATCGAGGGAGTTGTTGGATTCAAGGAAGGCTGCGAGCTGGTTGTTGACGGCTTTCTCAATGACTTTGGCCGGGAATGGGAGAAGGGATATGGGTCGGTAGTTTTTTAGTTCGGAGGGGTCTGCTGTGAGTTTCTTCAGAAGGGCGCTGAGTTCGGCGTGTTTCCAGCTTTCTGGAAAGGTGGCAGAGTTGAACAAGCAGTTGATGACATCACGGAGATGGGGTGCGATGATGGAGTCAGCTTTGTTGAAGATGTGGTGGGGGCAGGGGTCGGTTGGCGAGCTAGAGTGGATTGAGTTCATTAGGCGGATGTTGTCTTCAGTGGTGATTGGGTTCCAGGCGCTAAGGTTGTTAGTTGGCGGAGTGGGATCTGGGGGGGGGGTTGGGAGCGTTGATCGCTGGGAGTATTCTCGAAGCTGTTGTGGATGTCGGCAATTTTGTTGTAGAAGAAGGAGGATAACGCATCGCAGAGGTCTTGGGAGGGAGTGATGTCGTTAGATGCTGCGGTGGGGTTGGTGAATTCTTTGACGATGTTGAAGAGTTCCTTGCTGTTGTGAGTGTTGTTGTCGAGACGATCTTTGAATGCTGATTTCTTGGCGGATCGAATCAGTTGGTGGTGTTTGCGGGTGGCTGCCTTGAGGGTGGTCATGTTGATGGCGGTTGGGTTTTTTCTCCATGATTTCTCCAGGGTGCGGCATAGCTTCTTGGATTTTTTTAGGTCATCATTGAAGCAGGGAGCCTTAATGCTGGCTGATTTGATTTGGTGCTTTTTCAGGGGTGCTAATTCGTCAGCACTGTGGGCGATCCATTGCTTGAGATTGGTGGCTGCTTGGTTTGGGTCCAGTGGGAGGGTGGGAGGGTTTTGGTTGAGTGAAGTGAGGAGTTGGTCGGAGGTGATTTTGTTCCAGTTTCTCAGAGGAATAGGTTGTGGGCGGTTGTGGTTCAGGGTGGTTTTGTAGCTGAAGTGAACACAGCTGTGGTCCGTCCAATGGAGAGCTGTGGTACGATCGAAGGAGATATGCTTGCTGGAGGTGAAGATAGGGTCGAGCGTGTGTCCGGCTGTATGGGTGGGGGTGTCAACAAGTTGTTTGAGTCCGAGATTGGCCAGGTTGTCCAGAAGGGTGGTGGTGTTGTTGTCGTGTTTGTTTTCAAGGTGGTAGTTGAGGTCTCCTAAAAGAATGTAGTTCTCGGAGGCGAGGGCATGTGAGCTGACGAAGTCCGTGATGTCATCATTGAATTGAGTGCGGGTACCTGGAGGCCTGTAGATGAGTGTGCCTCTAAGTGTGGTCCTAGGGTCGGTGTGGATCTGAAAGTGGAGGTGTTCGGCGGTTGCAAGATTATCGTCGGAGCTGGTCGTGATTTTGATGGTGTTCCTGTGGATGATGGCGATGCCTCCTCCTGTTTGATTGGTGCGGTCTTTTCGGATAATCTTGTAACCGTCCGGTATGGCTATGGCGATGTTGGGTGCTGATGATGTGTTAATCCATGTTTCTGTAAGGAAGGCGATGTCCGGTGACGCAGTGTCGAGTAGGTCCCAGAGTTCAGTTGCGTGTCTGTGGACCGAGCGGGTGTTAAGCAGGATGCACCTCAGGCGGTTAGAGTCGGTGCTGTGTTTGGAGGAAGTAGATTTGGTGAGGGTCCTGAAGCAGTTGAACTTGCAGGAGAGGCAGGCGAATGGGCCGTGGGTACGTCCTGGGATGGCTTCGCAGCATTGTGGTGTGCGTCCGGGGTTGAGGGCGAGGAGAGTTGCGGCATCATATGTGACTAGTGGGTTGGGTGCGGCGGGGACCAGGGGGACAGGCGCGGACAGGCATAGACGGGCTTACCTTTGGCGCGCATGGGGCGCGATCGCTGCGCGTGAACGCTGCGCGGGAATGCATCAGTCATAAATGGGTGGTGGGGGAGGGGCGAGGGAGGCTCAGCTGGGAGGCGGGGCGGGCTCTAGAGGACGGGCTTGCAGGGACAACAACAACAAAATGGCAGCGGACAGTAAAGTAAAATAAACACAGCCACAAATATCAATGCAACAATGGTACAATGAATGCAAATGCGCTACTATGAAATGTATGCTGATCAAATGAGGCCAAACTGCAATAATTAGCGTTACAGCAGCGTTAGTAAAAATTATCGAGCTAAAGATGGTAAAGCGCCCTGAGATTCTGTATGAATGGGTGCAAAGCTGATCGCGATAGGGCAGTATTAAGAAGCAGCAGGTTTAGTTCAGGAGCGCAGCACAACGATACCAGCCCGAGCAGGGAGCCTGGGGAGCGACCGCTAACAACAGCGTCGAGACGGTCACAGCGCTTCCAGGTACGGGAGCGGAGTATGTAGTCAGTGGGAGGGAGGCTCAGCTGGGAGGCGGGGCGGGCTCTAGAGGACGGGCTTGCAGGGACAACAACAACAAAATGGCAGCGGATAGTAAAGTAAAATAAACACAGCCACAAATATCAATGCAACAATGGTACAATAAATGCAAATGCGCTACTATGAAATGTATGCTGATCAAATGAGGCCAAACTGCAATAATTAGCGTTACAGCAGCGTTAGTAAAAATTATCGAGCTAAAGATGGCAAAGCGCCCTGAGATTCTGTATGAATGGGTGCAAAGCTGATCGCGATAGGGCAGTATTAAGAAGCAGCAGGTTTGGTTCAGGAGCGCAGCACAACGATACCAGCCCAAGCAGGGAGCCTGGGGAGCGACCGCTAACAACACACCCCTGCTCTCCTCGTGCCCAGACACCCCTGCTCTCCTCGTGCCCAGACACCCCTGCTCTCCTCGTGCCCAGACACCCCTGCTCTCCTGTGCCCAGACACCCCTGCTCTCCTGTGCCCAGACACCCCTGCTCTCCTCGTGCCCAGACACCCCTGCTCTCCTCGTGCCCAGACACCCCTGCTCTCCTCGTGCCCAGACACCCCTGCTCTCCTCGTGCCCAGACACCCCTGCTCTCCTCGTGCCCAGACACCCCTGCTCTCCTCGTGCCCAGACACCCCTGCTCTCCTCGTGCCCAGACACCCCTGCTCTCCTGTGCTCAGACACCCCTGCTCTCCTGTGCCCAGACACCCCTGCTCTCCTGTGCCCAGACACCCCTGCTCTCCTCGTGCCCAGACACCCCTGCTCTCCTCGTGCCCAGACACCCCTGCTCTCCTCGTGCCCAGACACCCCTGCTCTCCTCGTGCCCAGACACCCCTGCTCTCCTCGTGCCCAGACACCCCTGCTCTCCTCGTGCCCAGACACCCCTGCTCTCCTGTGCCCAGACACCCCTGCTCTCCTGTGCCCAGACACCCCTGCTCTCCTGTGCCCAGACACCCCTGCTCTCCTGTGCCCAGACACCCCTGCTCTCCTGTGCCCAGACACCCCTGCTCTCCTCGTGCCCAGACACCCCTGCTCTCCTCGTGCCCAGACACCCCTGCTCTCCTCGTGCCCAGACACCCCTGCTCTCCTCGTGCCCAGACACCCCTGCTCTCCTCGTGCCCAGACACCCCTGCTCTCCTCGTGCCCAGACACCCCTGCTCTCCTCGTGCCCAGACACCCCTGCTGTCCTCGTGCCCAGACACCCCTGCTGTCCTCGTGCCCAGACACCCCTGCTGTCCTCGTGCCCAGACACCCCTGCTGTCCTCGTGCCCAGACACCCCTGCTGTCCTCGTGCCCAGACACCCCTGCTCTCCTCGTGCCCAGACACCCCTGCTCTCTGTTTGGAAGACTTCCCTTCTCTCTGTTTGGAAGACTTCCCTTCTCTCTGGTGCCCAGACATATCTGCTGACACAGAGTCCAGACATCCCTCTCTCTGGTGCCCATTCTGCTCTCTGGTGTCCAGACATCCCTCTTATCTCGGTGTCCACACCTCCCTGCTGCTCCGGTGTCCAGATATCCCTGATGGCTGGTGTGCAGATATATCTCTGATGTCTTGGTGTCCATACATCTCTGCTGTACCGATGCCAAGACACCCCTCTCACTGGTGCCCAGCCATTCGTGTTCTCTGGGGCCAAGACATCCCTCCTCTTCCGGTGTCCAGACATGCCTCCTCTTTCGGGGTCCAGACATCCCTGCTCTCTGGTGCTCAGACATCCCGGCTCTCCCGGTGCCCAGACATACTTGCTACAGCGTTTCTGTGAAGCACAGCTTCTCTCACACTAAATGTACAACAGCCCTTCTTTGAAGTGCTGCTACTGTCATACTAAATGTACTGGAGTCATTCTGTAAAGTGCAGCTAGTCTGACACTAAATGTACTGCACTCATTCTGTGAAGAACTGATACTGTCCTTCAGTAAGTGCACTGCGTACCTTCTGTGAGGCACTGGTCCTCTCCATGTAAATGTACTGGAGTCATTCTGTTAAGCGCAGCTAGTCTCACACTAAATGTACTGGAGTCATTCTGTAAAGTGCAGCTAGTCTCACACTAAATGTACTACAGTCATTCCAAGAAGTACTGCTACTGCCATACTAAATGTAGTACGGCCATTCTGTGAATTGCTGATACTGCCCTTCAGTAAGTGTACTGCATACCTTCTGTGAGGCACTGGTCCTCTCCATGTAAATGTGCTGCAGTCATTCTGTGATGTACTGCCTGTAATACTAAATGTACTGGAGCCATTCTGTAAAGCGCTGCTAGTCTCACACTAAATGTACTGGGGTCATTCTGTAAAGTGCTGCTAGTCTCACACTAAATGTACTGGAGTCATTCTGTAAAGTGCTGCTAGTCTCACACTAAATGTACTGGAGTCATTCTGTAAAGTGCTGCTAGTCTCACACTAAATGTACTGGAGTCATTCTGTAAAGTGCTGCTAGTCTCACACTAAATGTACTGGAGTCATTCTGTAAAGTGCAGCTAGTCCCACACTAAATGTACTGGAGTCATTCTGTAAAGTGCAGCTAGTCTCACACTAAATGTAGTATAGCCATTCTGTGAAGTGCAGCTAGTCTCACACTAAATGTAGTATAGCCATTCTGTGAAGTGCAGCTAGTCTCACACTAAATGTACTGGAGTCATTCTGTAAAGTGCAGCTAGTCTCATACTAAATGTACTTCAGCTGATCTGTGAAATGCATTTAGTCTCACACTAAATGTACTACAGTCATTCTGTGAGGTCCTGCTACTTTCATACTAAATGTACCAGAGTTATTCTGTTAAGCTCAACTAGTCTCACACTAAATGTACTGCACTCATTCTTTGAAGTACTGCTACTGCCATACTAAATGTAGTATAGCCATTCTGTGAAGTGCAGCTAGTCCCACACTAAATGTACTGGAGCCATTCTGTGAAGTGCTGCTAGTCTCACACTAAATGTACTGGAGTCATTCTGTAAAGTGCTGCTAGTCTCACACTAAATGTACTGGAGTCATTCTGTAAAGTGCAGCTAGTCTCATACTAAATGTACTTCAGCTGATCTGTGAAATGCATCTAGTCTCACACTAAATGTACTACAGTCATTCTGCGAGGTCCTGCTACTTTCATACCAAATGTACCGGAGTTATTCTGTTAAGCTCAGCTAGTCTCACACTAAATGCACTGAACTCATTCTTTGAAGTACTGCTACTGCCATACTAAATGTAGTATAGCCATTCTGTGAAGTGCAGCTAGTCCCACACTAAATGTACTGGAGCCATTTTGTGAAGTGCAGCTAGTCTCACACTAAATGTACTGGAGTCATTCTGTGAAGTGCAGCTAGTCCCACACTAAATGTACTGGAGCCATTTTGTGAAGTGCAGCTAGTCTCACACTAAATGTACTGGAGTCATTCTGTGAAGTGCAGCTAGTCTCATACTAAATGTACTTCAGCTGATCTGTGAAATGCATCTAGTCTCACACTAAATGTACTACAGTCATTCTGTGAGGTCCTGCTACTTTCATACTAAATGTACCAGAGTTATTCTGTTAAGCTCAACTAGTCTCACACTAAATGTACTGCACTCATTCTTTGAAGTACTGCTACTGCCATACTAAATGTAGTATAGCCATTCTGTGAAGTGCAGCTAGTCTCACACTAAATGTACTGGAGTGATTCTGTAAAGTGCAGCTATTCTCATACTAAATGTACTTCAGCTTATCTGTGAAATGCATCTAGTCTCACACTAAATGTACTACAGTCATTCTGCGAGGTCCTGCAACTTTCATACTAAATGTACTGGAGTCATTCTGTTAAGCGCAGCTAGTCTCACACTAAATGTACGGTACTCATTCTGTGAAGTACTGCTACTGTCACACTAAATGTAGTATAGCCATTCTGTGAAGTGCAGCTAGTCCCACACTAAATGTACTGGAGTCATTCTGTGAAGTGCAGCTAGTCTCATACTAAATGTACTTCAGCTGATCTGTGAAATGCATCTAGTCTCACACTAAATGTACGGTACTCATTCTGTGAAGTACTGCTACTGTCACACTAAATGTAGTATAGCCATTCTGTGAAGTGCAGCTAGTCCCACACTAATTGTACTGGAGTCATTCTGTGAAGTGCAGCTAGTCTCATACTAAATGTACTTCAGCTGATCTGTGAAATGCATCTAGTCTCACACTAAATGTACTACAGTCATTTTGCGAGGTTCTGCTACTTTCATACTAAATGCACCAGAGTTATTCTGTTAAGCTCAGCTAGTCTCATACTAAATGTACTGGAGTCATTCTGTGAAGTGCAGCTAGTCTCATACTAAATGTACTTCAGCTTATCTGTGAAATGCATCTAGTCTCACACTAAATGTACTACAGTTATTCTGCGAGGTCCTGCTACTTTCATACTAAATGTACCGGAGGTATTCTGTTAAGCTCAGCTAGTCTCACACAAAATGTTCTGGAGTAATTCTGTAAAGTGCAGCTAGTCTCTTACTAAATGTACTTCAGTTTATCTGTGAAATGCATCTAGTCTTACACTAAATGTACTACAGTAATTCTGTGAGGTCCTGCTACTTTCATACTAAATGTACCGGAGTTATTCTGTTAGGCTCAGCTAGTCTCATACTAAATGTACTGGAGTCATTCTGTGAAGTGCAGCTAGTCTCATACTAAATGTACTTCAGCTTATCTGTGAAATGCATCTAGTCTCACACTAAATGTACTACAGTAATTCTGTGAGGTCCTACTACTTTCATACTAAATGTACTGGAGTCATTCTGTTAAGTGCAGCTAGTCTCACACTAAATGTACTGGAGTCATTCTGTTAAGCGCAGCTAGTCTCACACTAAATGTTCAGCACTCATTCTTTGAAGTACTGCTACTGTCACACTAAATGTAGTACAGCCATTCTGTGAAATGCAGCTAGTTGCACACTAACACTAACTGTACTGCAGCCATTCAGTGAATTGCTGGTACTCTTACAGTAAATGTACTGCAGCCATTCTGTGAAGTACAGCTTCTCCCATACTAAATGTACTATAGCCATTCTGTGAAGTGCAGCTACTCACACTAAATGTAGTACAGTCACTCTGTGAATTTCTGGCACTGACATAGTGAATGTACTACTCTCCCTTTGTGAAGTGCTGGTACTGTAATGCTAAATGTACTATGGCTCTTATGTGAAGCAACAGTACTGTCCAACTAAATGTACTGCACCCCTTCTGTGAAGTTTTGTTACCCAACTAAAGGTACTGCTCTCCTTCTGTGAACTGATGATGTTTTCCATCTAAATGTACTGCTGTCTTTTTGGCAAGTGCTGATACAGTGATAATAAATGTACTGCGCAAACGGGCCGTCCAAAAAGTGGACCAGGAGGTAACCAAGAAGCCAGATTTCCAATCACGTGCCACCGTTTACCATAAACGATGACGCGAGCCAATGGGAAACAGGGGCAGGGCTTGAAGTCACTTTGGAATCTGTACCGATTCCAAAAGGCCCTTGCATGGCGAGTGCAACTCATGCACGCTGCTAAGGCCAGGCGAGCCCTAAAACCATTTTGTCTATAGAAAAGCAGACCTAACGATAACTATCTAGTGGCGACATATGTGTGTATATATATATATATATATATATATATATATATATATATATATATATATATATATATATACATACACACACACACACGCACACACACACACACTCACTTCACACTCTTACCTTCTATGTACTTACCATGCGATGTAAAGGCAATTGTTTAGTAAATATCACTTCTGTGAGGTCCATCGCAGGTTCTTTAGTTATTTCCTTTTCCAAATCATGATGTACTTTCAAATTCTTATTCCTCAATGTACGTCTTTTTCAAAGTCTGATTGCATCTCTTTCCCGTTGTCTCAGGATGGCTGCTGCTCCGCCAAGTTACTGCTTTGTGGCCTTCCCGCCCTCTGGTGAAGATGGCCAAGTTCTCTTTGGAAAGAACTCAGCGCGTCCAAAAGATGAGGTTCAGGAAGTGGTCTACGTCCCAGCGGCCACACATCCTCCGGAGAGCGAAGTGCAGGTGAGCATCTGAGCAGTGAGTATGGACCGACAACGATCTATGGCTAGACGGCTCCATCCCCATAAGCAAGCCCAAGTTCTCCCAAAATGTAACCCCCATGCAATCTTTCTAAGTTATGCATCCATTAGGTCAGTAATAATGCAGTAACTGAACTGCAGTGTTCACAGCCTGTCCATCCTCCTAATGCAAGCCCCAATCACCTAATGCCAGCCCAGCCAATTAGCCCTTTGCTTTTGCAGCCAGCTTTCTGCTTCTGGGACAGTGATAGACTTGTGAAGACAGCTGGCTCCTCCTACCAGCTTTGCCCTTGTGAACTAAGCCCCACCCCCTATGAAACAAGCCACTCTCTTGTAAAACCAGACCCACTCATGTGAAACCAGCCTTACCTCCTAAAATCATTTTCACCCTCTTGAAGTCAGCCTCCATCTCCTGCCGCAGACCTGCCATTCTGAAGCCAGACCTCCTGTTTTCAAGTCAGTGCTGCTCTTTTGAAGCCAAACTCTTAAGTCTAGGGTCCACTTAGTGTTTCCGAAGCCAGGTCCACCCTTATTACTTTATCTTCAGCCTTCTAAACTTTAACTCAACCTTCTGAACCCAGCTTGGCCCTTGTGAAGCCAGCTCCACCCTTCTGAAGCCACTCCACTCTGTTAAAGCAACAATGCCATTGTGAGGCCAGCCATAAAACTTTCAAGCCAGGCCTCCTCTTCGGAAGCCAACACCATAGCCCAGGAAGCAAACCCACACATCTGAGGCCGACACCACCCTTGGTGATCTATTCCCACCCTTTTAAAGTCAAACCCAACTTTCTGAATCCAGATTGGCCCTTGTGAAGCCAGCTCCACCCTCCTGAAGCCACTCCACTCTGTTAAAGCAACAATGCCATTGTGAGGCCAGTCATAACACTTTCAAGCCAGGCCTCCTCTTCGGAAGCCAACACCATAGCCCAGGAAGCAAACCCACACATCTGAGGCCGACACCACCCTTGGTGATCTATTCCCACCCTTTTAAAGTCAAACCCAACTTTCTGAATCCAGATTGGCCCTTGTGAAGCCAGCTCCACCCTCCTGAAGCCACTCCACTCTGTTAAAGCAACAATGCCATTGTGAGGCCAGTCATAACACTTTCAAGCCAGGCCTCTTCTTTAGAAGCCAACACCATAGCCCTGGAAGCAAACCCACACATCTGAGGCCAACACCACCCTTGGTAATCTTTTCCCACCCTTTTCAAGTCAAACCCAACTTCCTGAATCCAGATTATCATTCCATAGCCAGCCCCGTCCATATGAAGACAGCTTCACCCTTTTTTTAACCCAACCCGTACCTCTGACGTGCAATACATGCTACCAGCATCTACTCCTTGCATTGCAAGGCAATGTCACCCTAACTAAACTTCTTCCACCCTTGAATGAATGAATGAATGGCATTTCTAGAGCGCTTGGTTACCCAGGGGCATCCCAGCACTATTAGCGGTGCAGCTTGAACTTCGAACGATGTTAGGGAAACAAATAGGTTTTTAACTGCTTACAAAAGGTCAGGTAGTTTGGTTCAAGGTGGATACACGGGGGCAAGAGATTCCATAATTTTGCGGCATTGTATGCGAAACAACGCCCTCCGCTTTGTGTTTTTCTTATATGTGGAACTGCCGCCAGTTGTTTATTATCTGACCTTAAAGTCCTATTAGGGCGATAGGGTTGAATAATGGACCTGATGATAGGCCGGCCCTTGCCAAGTCCTAGTTGAATCTTCTGAAATTGACTCACTTTTCAAACTAGCCCCCGTCGTCTTAAGTTAACCACATCCTTCTACAGTCAGCTTGAGGCACCAGGACCCATCCCAGCCTTCTGAAGCCAGCTCTCCCTCTGGCAGACCTCCCATGGCCCCCCTTTGAGTGCTTGAGCAGGCACGCCTGTCTTCTGGTGGGCTTTATCCAGACCACGCAATGGCTTGGTGTAGAGACGCAACTTATAGAACATTCTCAACCAGAGGCCACTGAGGTTTCTGTAAGTAAGCAGATCTCCCACACCCTCTTCAAGTCTTGGAACTTAATTTGGAAAACATGATAACACAGGTTTTTCTAACTTGTGTTATTTTCTAAAACAAGCTTCATCAAATATACAAGACACACCTTTATTTAAAGCTAAATGTACTCGCATCACAAAAATGAAGCATCTGAAAGTAAAACTGGAGGGACAAACAAATGATTTAACTCAAAAACAATTGATGCACTCAAAGTGCATTAAAACTAAAGAAACTGCTCGTTTTCTATCGTCTCTTTAGAAAAAGTTTGAAATGTTGCAGAATAAATATTGCATTCAGTGACTGATTGTCACTAGGAGCCTGGGATAGATGCCTGCAGTCAACATGGTGCGGTCCACTGGGATAGATGCCTGCAGTCAACATGGTGCGGTCCACTGGGAAAGATGCCTGCAGTCAACATGGTGCGGTCCACTGGGATAGATGCCTGCAGTCAACATGGTGCGGTCCACTGGGAAAGATGCTTACAGTCAACATGGTGCGGTCCACTGGGATAGATGCCTGCAGTCAACATGGTGCGGTCCACTGGGATAGATGCCTGCAGTCAACATGGTGCGGTCCACTGGGATAGATGCTTATAGTAAACATGGTGCGGTCCACTGGGATAGATGCTTATAGTAAACATGGTGCGGTCCACTGGGATAGATGCCTGCAGTCAACATGGTGCGGTCCACTGGGGTTTGCAGCATCATGGGGAGCATTTTAGAGCCGCTGCCTGGTGATAGCCAGAGGGACGGTCTACCACCCTCAGAGGCTGGCGAGCACCACTGGGACAGGCTGCCAATTCTCCCGCAGGCAGGTTAACCACGCCTGGCCGCCCAGGCCACTCTGTCCCTGGGCTGGTTGATTTCTATGGCCCTGGTACAATTTGCAGGCCCGCAAATGCAACCTCCCTGTCTTGTCTAGGAAGCCAGACACTTGCAATACGCAGAAAGTGACCTGGGAGCATCACAAAGAACCAAGCTACAACTAGCCACGTCCTCTCAGACTTCATCAGGGAGTGTCAGTGCCCAGAACGACAGACCCACCCCCCCCCCCCCCCCCCCACACACACACACACACTTTGGCAGCTTCCTCAATTCAAACACAGCAATGCAGAACCAGGTGCTCCCCCGAAACCTACCATGCAGTGTGCAGTTGTGCAAATTCTACCTGCAGGAGTGACATGGTAGCCATGGAAAATCTACAACCCTACTGGCAGATGGCTCACCATCATTGCAAACCCTATCGCAAGGTCACCAACATCATGGCAACTGGTTTGAAGGTATCGAATACATCCAGCCATGGCTGCTACTTTTGAGGGTCCAAACACCATCTTGCAGGAGTGGAGGACCTGAGTGAGGCTGCAGATCACAAGCATTTGACAGAGCCAGATAGTTTGTGGTTGAAATGTAAAGCAAGTGGCTAAAAATCGTCATTATGCAGGATTGAGCGGGCGGATTAGTGATCTCTAGTCCTGGAGTAATGGGTGGGTCGACTATTGCTGTCAGGGTGATCTGTTGCAATGAAATTGTTGATTTGCAATTAAATTAGATTCTCCATGCAGAGATTTGGGGGTCACACATAACTTCGAATTCCACAAAATAGATCTGTGCCTGCTGCGTCCTTAAAAATGCCATTTCAGATGTTATAATACGCTATGTTATGTTGTTATGTTATGTTGATTTGTATAGCGCACTCATCACCTGAGGGTGTCCTGGTGACAGGTGTAAAGATGTGTCATCCACAAGGGGCTTGTACGGAGAGCCACGTCTTCAGCTTCTTGCAAACCTCGAGAAGTGAGGAGGAGGCTGTGATGTTTTGGGGGAGGCCGTTCCCTGTCTTGGGCGCGATGCAGGAGAGCGAGCGACCTCCAGTTTTGCCTTTGTGGATGCGGGGCGAGTGTGCAAGTGAGAGGGAGGCAGAACATAGGTGTGTGTTCGGCTGGTAAAAGAGTATGTGGCTGTTCAGGTATTCTGGTCCTGTGTTGTGTAGGGCTTTGTATGTGTGCATGATGATTTGTTTATATTAACGAATGCGACATATGATATGGTTATGTTTGAACAAGTGCTGGAGCAATATTAAAAGCTGCAGGATTCAGGGGTGCTGCAGTTATAATACTTTACAAGTGTGGCAACTTTTAGGATTTGCTGAAAAATTGTGTATTTGATTTGTAGACCTTATAAGGTGAACGGTTTTTTTGGGTCGGGATATCGTTTCGTCAGAAATATCGTTTCCGGCTAACGTCCCTGCGGTGAATCCAGATATCACAAGGATTTGTCCCTGGAATGGGAGCAACATAGGGACTCGGATTGACCTGGTCCAAATCTGCTGGTAGTGTCTCTGCTCCAAGGACAAATACATCTTATTTTACCTCCTCCTATGAGCAGGTGGTAAAAGGAAGCAACGGAAAGAGGCAGGAAGCAAGGGGGTTGAACAGGACATCAGGTTTCAGCAAAGGCAGGGAGAAGCGTTCCATGTACCCTTGCGACATGGATGCAGGTCAGGGTGAGGCACTGTCTTTTTGTTAAGTGGGTCCACCCTTTATGCCTCTGTAACGTCCAGGTGCAGGAACCCTGGGCCGGACATAATGGGCGGAACGGTGTCACACTTGGGAATCCTGCCCTGCCCAACTTATAATCAGGGTCTTGGGTAGAGGTCTACCACTGACCCAGTCTGGAAATTCAGAAGTTAACAATCTCTTATAAGTCAATGAATACTTTAAATAACAGTCTGGCATTGCCTGTGGACAGTTTGACAAACTTCAATGGGCCACAGGTCGAAGGAACCATTGGGAGGGAGCGGGGGTGTAAGCTGATGCATATACGTCACAGTGTCAGAAAGTACAACACTCATTTTGAAATCACATTTCAATTGCAGTCATACCATTTACAATGGGGATTTTTCTAGCTTGCATGAAATGGTATTTTTTTAAGACAAGGTGGTTTATATTATAATATATGGGATTCTATAATTTCTGCATAAATGCCAGTCTCTAATTTATCTATATTAATGTCAACTATCAGCTGTCCCTACAAGGATACACAACACAACGTTTTTTGCTTAGCACTCTGAAGCGTGTCAAATCAGTTTAAGACATCGATTCATGTAGACCAATGAATTTAATTGGTTATCACACCGTAGTGTATCCTACTTGTAAACGGAAATAAACCACCACCAATAATCTTACGTCACAAAAAAAGTGTGAAAAGGAAAGAAGGCACCTCACGGCAGCAACACCAAGGGGGACAATACTGACTGGTACTCGGCAGTGACCCACTTATCATCATCGG
Organism: Lissotriton vulgaris; assembly: GCF_964263255.1. NCBI lineage: Eukaryota > Metazoa > Chordata > Amphibia > Caudata > Salamandridae > Lissotriton > Lissotriton vulgaris. Next base: position 1,121,519,467 of record NC_141698.1, read on the forward strand.
TTACCTTCTTTACCATAGGAAAGTGTGCATATGTAGTGCAACAAATCCACAACCCAATGAAAACAAAAGGGAAAGATAAGAAGTAAACAACCTAAATGTGAATGTACTTCCTATACGTGCAAACAATTCTTTGTGCATGTGTTCAAAGGACCCCGTGAGAACCAAAGACGTAGTTCTCACCAATAAAAATTGGTAAAGCTTACTTGCCATCCATAATCTTTATTCTTTTGGCTGTAAGCCTTTCCAAATTAAAATTGACTCCTATCAAGTCAAGCCTTACTCATAACTAGCCAACATGTTTCGTTGCTATACTCAATTTGGAGCAACTTCGTCAGGGCTAGGGATCCAAATTGTTGTTTTCAATAGGGATTGTTATCAAAACCTGTGGTGGTGATTGTAGGAGAGTAGGGTCTGCTATCCTATGGTCACCCCAATTTTTGCTTTTTGCTTCACTGGTTTTCGACTTACTGAGGCTGTGGGCCTGCTAATCAGACCCCCAGCCTGCTGTTCTCTCTCTAAATTTATAATACATGTGCTATAGGTACATACCACAATTGGAAATGGACTCCTTGTCAGCCCCTGTACCATGCACTATAGGTGCTCAGGGCATAGGTGCCACCAAGGCCTACCAGGGGCTGAAGCATAGCTTTTGCCACCCCTGGCTGGTTCTTAAATTGACACAACTGGCTGATCACTCAGCTGGGGCAAGTGGGTGTAATCACCCCTTGCTTAGATATAGTATACCTATATCTAAACCTATATCTGGACACATATATAGCCTGTAAGCCACTCCTATGGAAGGCCTCATCAATCCTGGAGGCAGAGTGCGTGGTTTTAGGTGAGATGGTGCTCTGGCATGAGCTGAGCCTGTCTGCAGCTGTCGGGAACAACTCCCTAAGCTGATCCGGGATAATGCCATACCATATACTCTTAAGCGCCTTATAACCCTCGCGGTTATATAGCAACTTTGGTTTGGCTTTATCAAAACATGTCGTGTAAGGTGTCATACGAATTGGAATACTACCCCCTCGCTAGTTCTGGCGACGGGGGTAGCATTCCACCCTTCTAGAGGGAGAAGACATGTTACTTTACTGAAACGCGGTTGATTTAAAATGAGCCTCAGATCCACAAAATGGATGCCCCTGCCACAGACACGGGTCTGGCCTCCTGCTGCTGACCGAAACCCGGCAGAGGAGGCCTGGACAAAGAGTTTCCTGTCACAGGGCGGTGTCAAACCACCCCAGACAGGAGATAGTGGATTGGAGTAGGGAGGTTTCAAAGAAACCAGACACTGCCTGGGGAGCACAAGGCTGCCCCTTGCAGGATCCGGCCAAACCGGTTCTGGGGCCTCCCAGCCCCTGTCCCAGCGCGGCCAGGATCAAAGGAAAGGGGTGTAACCACCCCCTTCCTGGGTCCCACCCATAGGAGGGGACCTAGCAGGATGTCCAACCCCCGAGATTCGAATAAGAGGGGGAGCAGTCCCAATGGAACTCAGATCATCCTGAAGAAACATAAGAAACGAATTCTGGACCCTTCGACTTTCTACACGACGTGAGAAGACTGAAGAATCTCCCTTGTGGTCAAGGAGTGACCACCCTGTGCAAACAGGTACCATCCAGCCCTCGACCCTTGCTTTGTTGCAGTTCCCGCCGGAACTCGAGCGACAGAGATCGACGAGATCAAACTTGCCTGCCTTCTACCTGCCCGATCCACAGTCCCTGCAGAGCTGAGACCCGTGGAGGCGACCGGAAGCGTGGGGCACGCCATCTTGAAAAGGCCACGAGACGCTGACCGTGCAGCCCACGAGTGACCCTCGAAGCTGTACACCGGGGTTTGAGAAGCCCCAGCCCCAAGCTCCACTTGCACCAAAGCTCACCCCTCCACACTCGACGAGTGCTGCGTGGGACCCTTCTGCTTGTGTGTGCTTGACGCGTTGGCCCGGTCACTTGCCAGCTGGCTTGTGGCCCCTGTGCCGACGAAACTTGAAATACGACTCGCTTTTCTGGTTGCTCCAGATCTGCACCAGCTCCTGTGAAAAGGAGCCCCCACTCTGACCCTCCTGGTTCGAGTGATAAGCAATCTCCCGGTTCCGCGTGGATTGCTTTTGCCAAGTGCTGTTTGCTGCAATCTTGAAGCCGACGGTGCTGATGGCGAGAGCCTACGTGGGACAGATCGTGACCTGCTCCTGGACGTCGCAGATGCCCCAGAGCCCACGTGACAGCGGAGAGAAGCCTATCGACAACCGCCTGATTGCGCCCGACATTGCCTGGTTCCGTCCTGGTTCCACCCTGGTCACTGCTGAGTGACCCAGACTCTGTCCCCTCTGCTTTCAGGTACTTTTCTACTTCGATCCCCCCTTGGATCGCACCGGACACTTCTGCTTCACAGCGCCTGCAGCTGCAACAGCTTCAAGTACCAAGAACCTGCGTGTCAGAACCCGACGCCACTTCGACCCTGTGCACCCACGGCCTGTGGGTGAGGTAACATTGCAACGCCGGTGTCCATACACTGGTACACACCTCTAGGGTCTGTGTCTAAAGTTTTGTGTTCCTAGGTTCAGCGGAAGTATCTTTTAATTCACTTTAACTAACTTTTACGCACCATTGACAGTGCATTGGTGCGCGCCGCACTTTCCGTGCTGCACCCGTCTCCTGTGGGCTTCTCCCGACTTCAACATTGTTAGTCCTGACTGCTCCCAGCGAATCTCTAGGCCCTAGGCCTAACCATTGCTCGATAAGTGTTACTTATACCACTTTTTTAGTATATGGTTTGAGTGGCCACCCGCCCTCATCCATAATTGTGCAACTTTATATGTGTAACAGTGCTTTTTGATTTAACGCTTGTGCCCCTTTCCTCATAAAGAGTACTGGGGAGTAATTTAGAAATAAATACATATATTTTTATAATATATACTTGTGTGGTGTCCTTTCATTTGATTACAGGATTGTATGTGGTAAAACAGCTCGCTTAACACGACCTCTTAAGTTAAGCCTTTAAGGCTGCTTAGTCCATGCTACCACTAGGATAGCTTGTCTACAAGGTTGACTTACAACCTGACATCTTTGGGGTTTGTTTGGACTGATACCCAGTGGTTCCAGAATTGGAAACACTACATATCAGGCCAACTTCTCACATTGGTGTGCAGCGGTGCGGATTTGAGCTTGCTGTTTGTTTTACCATTGCAATCTTTATCAAATTGAAAGATCACATCAAGTACCTCTAGGTACATATAAATCAAAAGCTTAGCATATTAAGTTCTACTGAACTTAGTAGTTGTAGATTAAAGGGATTAGCACACCCTGACTACAACTCACTAGCAAGGTACAGTAGGAAACCACTTAGTGTAGGTAAGTGCACCACTTACACCTCACTAGCAGTCATGTCTGATACAGGTAGAGCTTCAGGCTCTGCTCCTGTAATAGTTGATCCTATAGGGACAACATCCAGATATGACAACCTTAGCCACAAAGACCTGAGTGCCTTGTGCACAGCCAGGGGGCTAAAAAAGGGCAGAGGCCCTACCATTCCTTCCCTAGTAGCTCTCCTAGAAAAGGATGACCTAGATAAGGTGAGTCAGACTCCCTTAGAAACAGAGGAAGGGATAAACTCCCCTGAGAATGAGGATCTTCAAGAAGAAGTAGAGGAGGAGGAGGAAGACCCAGAGGAAGGCTCTGATTTAGAAGAGCCTGAAGATCAGGATCAGGGGGGAAACCAGGTACAGGTTGCCAGGCTTAACCAGGCCAACTTGGACCTACATGGGAATGGAGAGGGCCAGCACCACTCCAGATCTCATAACCACATTCTCACAGGTAACAGGAGGGTGAGATCTCTATCAGGGGATTCTCATCTTTCTAGTGCCTCAAGAGAATCTCAAAGAGGAATGACTTCCTCCCAGAGAAAAGAGCATAGGGCCAGGATGAGGGCTGTCCAACTCCAAATAGAAAGGGAAGAGGTAGCCTTGGCTCAAGCTAAACTTGCTTTAGCAAGAGAAAGAAAATTGTGTGGCTTAGATGCCACTGGTGGCAGCAAAGTTCCTAAAGAAAAAGACAGGGCCTATGACAATAGAAACCTGACAAAAATTGTGCCCCCCTACAAGGAAGGGGATGATATCCACAAATGGATGACTGCTCTTGAGAGGGCCTGCATGGTACAGCAGGTCCCTGAGGATCAGTGGGCAGCAATTTTATGGTACTCCTTTTCTGAGAAAGGGAGGGACAGGCTCCTCACTGTTAGACCTGAGGATGCCAAAAACTACTCTGTTCTGAAGAGTGCTCTTATTGAAGGGTTTGGCCTAACCACTGAGCAATACAGGTTGTTGTTCAGAGACACCCAAAAAGCACAGACTCAGGACTGGACTGATTTTGTAGATTGTGCCACTAAGGCTCTGGAGGGTTGGCTGCAGGGAAGTAAAGTTTCAGACTATACAGGATTGTACAATCTTATGATGAGAGAACAGATCCTTAATAACTGTCAGAACCAGCTGTTGCATCAATACCTTGTTGACTCTGATTTGACCTCTCCCCAAGAATTGGGAAAGAAGGCAGACAAATGGGTCAGAACAAGGATTAAGCAGAAAAACCAGAACCAAGGTGACCAGAAGAAAACAGACCAGAAGGGTGGGAATCAGAAAGATAAAGAAAAGGACCAGAAGTCTTCAGGCCCCCAAACTAGCAATAAGGAGGGGGGTTCCCAAAATGGAAACAAGAAAAAGAAGAATGATGGCCCAAAGAAACCTTGGTGTAATACCTGCAAATCAGTTTCACACTGGGGCAGTGAATGCACTAAGAAAAATCCAGTCCCCACCACTGCAGCTCCTAAAGCAACTGCACCCCCTAGTACAGTCAGCAGTGGTGGCACACAGCCAAAGGGTTTAGTAGGGTTGACCCTGGGTACTGAGGTGGAATCTGGCCTAGTCAGAATCCCCACACAGGCAGTTCTCCTATATGATGTGGACTTATCTTTGCCCACTGCAGTAAGCCCCAGTAACCTGGGCAAATATAGGCAGACTCCCTTAATTAATGAGAAACTGGCTCAGGCCTACAGGGACACTTGTGCCAGTGTCACAATGGTGACACCTGGCTTTGTGGACCCTGGACAGATTGTACTAGGTGAAAGTTACCTAGTGACCAATGCAAGCAACTCCACTACTTCCCATAGTGTGGCTGTTGTGAACTTCTCCTGGGGAGGGGTAGATGGCCTAAAGAAAGTTGTTGTGAGTGCAGACCTCCCAGTAGACTGTCTGTTAGGCAATGATCTTGAAAGCTCAGTTTGGTCAGAAGTGGAGTACAGGACTCATGCAGAAATGCTAGGGATTTCAGCTCATGTCCTTGCAGTGACAAGGTCTCAGGCTAAGAAGTGCCTTCCTGAACCAGTGGTGGATCTTGAAACAATAGACCAACCACAACCCAAGAGAAGGAGCAAGAGGGTTAAGGCTGGGCCTTCCCACTTGCCCCAGGTTGAGGATCAGGTTTCACAGGAAACTGATTCTGCAGTCCAAGAGGAGACTGTCTCTGAGGAGCTTGAACCTGATCAGGTTGAGTTTCTGGGGACAGGGGGACCCTCAAGGGCAGACCTGGGGCAGGCCCAGTTAGATTGCCCTTCACTTGAACCCCTCAGACAGCAAGCTGCTGCTGAGGCTGCAGGGAATGCTCAAGGTACCCATAAAGTGTATTGGGATGAAGGGCTCCTTTATTCAGAGGCTAGAGACCCCAAGCCTGGCACAACCAGGAGGTTGGTTATACCTTTGAAGTTTAGGGGCTTCCTTCTTACCTTGGCCCATGATATTCCCCTTGCAGGACACTTAGGCCAGAATAAGACTTGGGACAGGCTTGTTCCACACTTTCACTGGCCTCACATGTCAGAAAATGTCAAGGAGTTTTGTCGCTCCTGTGTCACTTGCCAAGCCAGTGGTAAGTCAGGTGGCACAACAAAGGCCCCCCTGATACCACTACCTGTGGTGGGGGTACCCTTTGAAAGAGTTGGAATAGACATTGTGGGTCCCATGGATCCTCCAACAGCATCTGGGCACAGATTTATACTGGTGGTAGTGGATCATGCCACCAGGTATCCAGAGGCAATTCCCCTGAGGACCACCACAGCTCCTGTGGTGGCAAAAGCCCTCATTGCAGTTTTCTCAAGAGTGGGCTTTCCAAAGGAGGTTCTTTCAGACAGAGGTACTAACTTCATGTCTGGATACTTAAAAGCAATGTGGAAAGAGTGTGGAGTAAACTATAAGTTTACCACACCCTACCATCCACAGTGCAATGGGCTTGTGGAAAGGTTCAACAAGACCCTAAAGGGAATGATAAAAGGTTTACCAGAGAAGCTTAGGCGGAAATGGGACATCCTTTTACCCTGCTTGCTCTTTGCTTACAGAGAGGTCCCACAGAAGGGGGTTGGCTACAGCCCTTTTGAACTTTTGTTTGGCCACCCTGTATGGGGTCCACTGAGTTTGGTGAAGGAAGGATGGGAGTTACCTCTCAAAAAGCCTAAACTAGACATTGTGGACTATGTACTTGGTCTCCGCTCCAGGATGGCTGAATACATGGAGAGAGCATCCAAAAACCTTGAGGCAAGTCAGGAATTACAGAAAGCCTGGCATGACCAAAAGGCTGTTCTGGTTGAGTACCAGCCAGGGCAGAAGGTGTGGGTGTTGGACCCAGTGGGGCCAGCAGCTCTCCAGGACAAATGGACTGGACCCTACCCTATCATTGAGAAAAAGGGAGAAGTCACCTATGTGGTTGACTTTGGCACCCCTAGGAGCCCCCACAGGGTGCTCCATGTCAATCGTTTGAAAACATTTGTTGACAGGGAGGACATGAGTCTCCTCATGGCCACAGATGGGGAACAGGAGGAAGAGAGTGACCCTCTCCCAGACCTGCTTTCCCAGAACCCTGATGATGGTTCAGTTGATGGAGTAGCCTTGGCAGGCAGCCTCACTGAGCAGCAACAGGTGGACTGCAGACAGGTGTTGCAGGCCCACAGACACTTGTTTTCACTCACACCCAGTCAGACTAACTGGTGCACCCATGAGGTGGATACTGGTGACAATCTGCCTGTGAAGAATAAGATCTACAGGCAACCTGACCATGTCAGGGATTGTATAAAGGCTGAGGTGCAAAAGATGTTGGAGCTTGGAGTGATTGAGCCATCAGAGAGCCCATGGGCTAGCCCAGTGGTCCTTGTGCCAAAACCTCATACCAAAGATGGGAAGAGAGAAATGAGGTTTTGTGTGGACTACAGAGGTCTCAATGCTGTCACTAGGACAGATGCTCATCCCATTCCAAGAGCAGATGAGCTCATTGATAAATTGGCTTCTGCCAAGTTTCTGAGCACATTTGATTTGACAGCTGGCTACTGGCAAATCAGACTAGCTGAAGAGTCAAAAGCCAAAACAGCATTCTCTACCCCTAGTGGACATTATCAGTTTGTGGTGATGCCCTTTGGTTTGAAGAATGCACCTGCCACCTTCCAAAGGTTGGTGAATCAAGTCCTTGCTGGGCTGGATGACTTTTGTGCAGCATATCTAGATGATATTGCTGTCTTTAGCTCCACCTGGGAGGATCACCTGATCCACCTGAAGAAGGTTCTGGAGGCCCTGCAAAAGGCAGGCCTGACTATCAAGGCTACTAAGTGCCAGATAGGGCAGAGCAAGGTTGTGTACTTGGGCCACCTAGTAGGTGGGGGTCAAGTTCAACCACTGGAGAGCAAGATCCAGACCATACAGGACTGGGCTCCTCCAACTACCCAGACACAAGTCAGAGCCTTCTTGGGCCTGACTGGGTATTACAGAAAATTTGTAAAGAACTATGGGTCCATTGTGACACCATTGAATGACTTGACATCCAAGAAGATGCCCAAAAAGGTTCAGTGGACAGTTAGCTGTCAAAAGGCATTTGATGACCTGAAGAAGGCCATGTGCTCTGCACCTATCCTGAAGAGTCCTGACTACTCCAAACAGTTCATTGTACAGACAGATGCTTCTGAGTTGGGGGTGGGAGCTGTGCTTTCACAACTTAATCAAGATGGTCAAGACCAGCCCATTGCTTTTATTAGCAGAAGGCTGACCCCCAGGGAGAAACGTTGGTCAGCTATTGAGAGGGAGGCCTTTGCTGTGGTTTGGGCCCTGAAGAAGTTGAGGCCATACTTGTTTGGTACTCACTTCCTAATTCAGACAGACCATAAGCCCCTCTTGTGGCTAAATCAGATGAAGGGTGAAAATCCCAAACTGCTCAGGTGGTCCATTTCCCTACAGGGGATGGACTTTACAGTGGAGCACCGCCCAGGGACTGACCATGGTAATGCAGATGGTCTCTCCAGGTACTTCCACTTAGAACATGAAGACTTATCTGGTCAAGGTTAAGTTTAATGTCCCTGCGTTTGGGGGGGGGGTTATGTAGGAGAGTAGGGTCTGCTATCCTATGGTCACCCCAATTTTTGCTTTTTGCTTCACTGGTTTTCGACTTACTGAGGCTGTGGGCCTGCTAATCAGACCCCCAGCCTGCTGTTCTCTCTCTAAATTTATAATACATGTGCTATAGGTACATACCACAATTGGAAATGGACTCCTTGTCAGCCCCTGTACCATGCACTATAGGTGCTCAGGGCATAGGTGCCACCAAGGCCTACCAGGGGCTGAAGCATAGCTTTTGCCACCCCTGGCTGGTTCTTAAATTGACACAACTGGCTGATCACTCAGCTGGGGCAAGTGGGTGTAATCACCCCTTGCTTAGATATAGTATACCTATATCTAAACCTATATCTGGACACATATATAGCCTGTAAGCCACTCCTATGGAAGGCCTCATCAATCCTGGAGGCAGAGTGCGTGGTTTTAGGTGAGATGGTGCTCTGGCATGAGCTGAGCCTGTCTGCAGCTGTCGGGAACAACTCCCTAAGCTGATCCGGGATAATGCCATACCATATACTCTTAAGCGCCTTATAACCCTCGCGGTTATATAGCAACTTTGGTTTGGCTTTATCAAAACATGTCGTGTAAGGTGTCATACGAATTGGAATACTACCCCCTCGCCAGTTCTGGCGACGGGGGTAGCATTCCACCCTTCTAGAGGGAGAAGACATGTTACTTTACTGAAACGCGGTTGATTTAAAATGAGCCTCAGATCCACAAAATGGATGCCCCTGCCACAGACACGGGTCTGGCCTCCTGCTGCTGACCGAAACCCGACAGAGGAGGCCTGGACAAAGAGTTTCCTGTCACAGGGCGGTGTCAAACCACCCCAGACAGGAGATAGTGGATTGGAGTAGGGAGGTTTCAAAGAAACCAGACACTGCCTGGGGAGCACAAGGCTGCCCCTTGCAGGATCCGGCCAAACCGGTTCTGGGGCCTCCCAGCCCCTGTCCCAGCGCGGCCAGGATCAAAGGAGAGGGGTGTAACCACCCCCTTCCTGGGTCCCACCCATAGGAGGGGACCTAGCAGGATGTCCAACCCCCGAGATTCGAATAAGAGGGGGAGCAGTCCCAATGGAACTCAGATCATCCTGAAGAAACATAAGAAACGAATTCTGGACCCTTCGACTTTCTACACGACGAGAGAAGACTGAAGAATCTCCCTTGTGGTCAAGGAGTGACCACCCTGTGCAAACAGGTACCATCCAGCCCTCGACCCTTGCTTTGTTGCAGTTCCCGCCGGAACTCGAGCGACAGAGATCGACGAGATCAAGCTTGCCTGCCTTCTACCTGCCCGATCCACAGTCCCTGCAGAGCTGAGACCCGTGGACGCGACCGGAAGCGTGGGGCACGCCATCTTGAAAAGGCCACGAGACGCTGACCGTGCAGCCCACGAGTGACCCTCGAAGCTGTACACTGGGGTTTGAGAAGCCCCAGCCCCGAGCTCCACTTGCACCAAAGCTCACCCCTCCACACTCGACGAGTGCTGCGTGGGACCCTTCTGCTTGTGTGTGCTCGACGCGTTGGCCCGGTCACTTGCCAGCTGGCTTGTGGCCCCTGTGCCGACAAAACTTGAAATACGACTCGCTTTTCTGGTTGCTCCAGATCTGCACCAGCTCCTGTGAAAAGGAGCCCCCACTCTGACCCTCCTGGTTTGAGTGATAAGCAATCTCCCGGTTCCGCGTGGATTGCTTTTGCCAAGTGCTGTTTGCTGCAATCTTGAAGCCGACGGTGCTGACGGCGAGAGCCTACGTGGGACAGATCGTGACCTGCTCCTGGACGTCGCAGATGCCCCAGAGCCCACGTGACAGCGGAGAGAAGCCTATCGACAACCGCCTGATTGCGCCCGACATTGCCAGGTTCCGTCCTGGTTCCACCCTGGTCACTGCTGAGTGACCCAGACTCTGTCCCCTCTGCTTTCAGGTACTTTTCTACTTCGATCCCCCCTTGGATCGCACCGGACACTTCTGCTTCACAGCGCCTGCAGCTGCAACAGCTTCAAGCACCAAGAACCTGCGTGTCAGAACCCGACGCCACTTCGACCCTGTGCACCCACGGCCTGTGGGTGAGGTAACATTGCAACGCCGGTGTCCATACACTGGTACACACCTCTAGGGTCTGTGTCTAAAGTTTTGTGTTCCTAGGTTCAGCGGAAGTATCTTTTAATTCACTTTAACTAACTTTTACGCACCATTGACAGTGCATTGGTGCGCGCCGCACTTTCCGTGCTGCACCCGTCTCCTGTGGGCTTCTCCCGACTTCAACATTGTTAGTCCTGACTGCTCCCAGCGAATCTCTAGGCCCTAGGCCTAACCATTGCTCGATAAGTGTTACTTATACCACTTTTTTAGTATATGGTTTGAGTGGCCACCCGCCCTCATCCATAATTGTGCAACTTTATATGTGTAACAGTGCTTTTTGATTTAACGCTTGTGCCCCTTTCCTCATAAAGAGTACTGGGGAGTAATTTAGAAATAAATACATATATTTTTATAATATATACTTGTGTGGTGTCCTTTCATTTGATTACAGGATTGTATGTGGTAAAACAGCTCGCTTAACACGACCTCTTAAGTTAAGCCTTTAAGGCTGCTTAGTCCATGCTACCACTAGGATAGCTTGTCTACAAGGTTGACTTACAACCTGACATCTTTGGGGTTTGTTTGGACTGATACCCAGTGGTTCCAGAATTGGAAACACTACATATCAGGCCAACTTCTCACAGTGATCAAAATAAAACAGAGGGGATTAAAAATGATTATAGTTGCAATCTCATTAAAACATATCACTATGTGCTCCACACCAGTATTTCAAGGTAATATAGCCATCATACCTTCTAGTTGCGTGACTGATGCATACCGGCAACCTCACGGAACTTGACGCGTCATATGATCGCGTCCTTCTGCTGAATGCCCACGGGTCTGTAACATCTGTGGTCAAATATACCTGCAGTCAGGTTTTGAAGGCAGAGCAGCTCCATCAGTACCCGCATGTCGACAGCCACATTTACGTGGACTCTCACATCCCTTTCACCATGGGCAATCTCCACTCCACTCTTCGCTTAAACAATGCTGCAGAGACTGTATTAATATCCCTGTTAAAAATATGCTTTCACCTTTACCACACATTAGGACTACTCCGGGATCCGCTCAAAGCCCCACACAATTGCGCTAAAGTCCACTCACTTCCCGAAGTCACCTCCGGGGTCTTACCGTGACCTAGGGCTCGGTGCGCAGTCAATCATCCGGCACCGGTTTCTGTCCTCGGGTCCAAGTTAAACAACGACTGACGTGTCACGTACCGTTGCGGGAGCGCGTCGGGCACGTGACCGCAATCCGATTCGTCCAGTCTGGACGCCATCATTGATAGGGATAGAGATTGAGATTCATATCAGTATCCCGATTTTACGTATGTTATTTTGTATAACCAGCGTAAAAGAATAGAAATTTAAAATACGTATCATTCTCTTGGGTGTAATAGTGTTTTCTATTCAGTCACTCACTATTTCCATAGCCCAGACAATTCTAATCATACTGTCGTAATTTCGCAAAGTCAGTGGCTAATATTTCGATTGTACATTCAAATGAGAGGAGGTGCATGCTCAATGTCAGTGATGAATACAGGAATAAAATCCTGATGGGTTTCAAGATTACAGGGTTTCTTCACAGCGATCGTCCCAACCCCATATGTCCCACATTACTCATCCAGGACATAAGCCAAATGTCTCATACTATGGACCTCATGAATCTCAATGGTCTACACATCCATAAAGACGAATTTAACGGCTACTGACCTTATTCCACTCTATAAGGTCATTAAGACCCACTTTATCAGTTTTTTCGGAATAAATCCACCTAGCCTCTTTCTTTGCCAGAACCTGTTTGATATTGTGTTTATCCTCAAGAACCCTCTCAAGAACTGTCCATCGGAGGTCTCTGGGATCATGCTGTTTCTCAGAGAAATGCTGAACCAGCCTGGTTGTCAGTTTCTTTGCTTTTAGAGTACTGAGATGTTCCTGTATCCGCACTTTGACCTTCCTAGATGTAAGTCCTATGTAGTGAAGGCCACAACTGCATGTCAATCTGTAAATGACATTTGTGGAATTACAATAACTAAATCTCGTGAGAAACCACTCACGTCCACCTGTCAGGATCGCACTTTTAGTAGTTTTCGTGAGAACACAGACAGAACAGACACCACACGGATGATGCCCGGAGGGTAAAGTAGAAATGGCTGGTAAGTTTGATAAACGCGTATGTACCAACTTATCCTTCAGGCTAGCCGCTCGCTTAAAGGCAAAACGGGGTGAGGGCATTTTACTAGTGGGGGTACTCAAAGTAGACCAATGTTTCCTGACTATTTGTCTGACTTTAGTTGCCAAAGGGTCAAAGGTGGTGACCACCGGTAAACAATCAGACTTTGTTTTCACATTACGTTGAAATACAACTTCACGTGGTGTGTTTAACGTCCGTTTCCTTGCCTGTCTGATAGTTTTTCCAGGGTAGCCCCTTACTTGGAGCTTACCCACGAGCTCATTGGATTGTTCGACGAACTTCTCCGTCGTGGAGCAGTTCCGTCGATACCGCAAAAACTGCCCCACGGGAAGGTTATCCCGAAGGGCTCTGGGATGGAATCAATCAATCAATCAAAGCATTTATATAGCGCACTACTCACCCAGAGGGTCTCAAGGCGCTAGGGGATGGGGGTCCGCTACTGCTCGAACAGCCAGGTCTTGAGTTGCTTCCTGAAGGCGAGGTGGTCCTGGGTCAGGCGGAGGTGGGTCGGGAGGGAGTTCCATGTCTTGGTGGCGAGGTAGGAGAAGGACCGTTCCCCTGTGGTGGCTCTTCGGATGCGGGGGACGGTGGCGAGGGCGTGGCCGGTCGATCGAAGCTGGCGTTTGGGAGCGTAGAAGTTGAGGCGGCTGTTGAGGTATACTGGGCCTTGGTTGTGTAGGGCTTTGTGTGCGTGGGTGAGGAGTCGGAAGGTGATTCTCTTGGTGACCGGGAGCCAGTGCAGGTCTCTCAGGTGTCTGGAGATGTGGCTGCGACGGGGGATGTCCAGGATGAGTCGTGCTGAGACGTTCTGGATCCGCTGAAGTCTTTTCTGGAGTTTGGCGGTGGTTCCGGCGTAGAGGGAGATGCCGTAGTCCAGACGGCTGGTGACGAGGGCCTGGGTGACCCTCTTCCTGGTCTCGGTGGGGATCCACCGGAAGATCTTTCGTAGCATGCGCAGGATGTTGAAGCACGACGAGGAGACGGCGTTGACTTGTCTGGTCATGGAGAGGGTGGAGTCCAGGATGAAGCCCAGGTTGCGTGCGTGGTCTGTTGGTTTGGGTGCGCTGCCTAGGGCGGGGGGCCACCAGGAGTCGTCCCAGGCAGAGGGTGAGGATGCCAGGATGAGGACTTCCGTCTTGTCCGAGTTCAGTTTCAGGCGGCTGTTCATCATCCATTCGGCTACCTCTTTCATCCCTTCGTGGAGGTTGGCTCTGGCGGTGGCGGGGTCGTTGGTGAGGGAGAGAATCAGCTGGGTGTCATCAGCGTAGGAGATGATGTTGAGGTTGTGCTGGCGTGCGATGTCTGCGAGGGGGCTCATGTACACGTTGAAGAGGGTTGGACTGAGCGAGGAGCCTTGAGGAACGCCGCAGATGACTTTGGTGGCTTCAGATCTGAACGGGGGGAGGAGGACTCTCTGTGACCTTCCGGCGAGGAAGGAGATGATCCACTCCAGTGCCTTCTCCTAGATTCCGACGTTGCTGAGTCGCTGCTCTAGTGTACGGTGGCAGACAGTGTCGAAGGCCGCGGAGAGGTCTAGGAGGATGAGGGCCGCTGTTTCTCCGTTGTCAAGCAGAGCTCGGATGTCATCGGTGGCTGCGATCAGGGCGGTCTCGGTGCTGTGGTTGGCCCGGAAGCCAGACTGCGAGAGGTCGAGGGATCCGTTTGTCTCGAGGAAGGCGGCCAGCTGCTTGTTGACGGTCTTCTCGATGACTTTTGCAGGAAACGGGAGCAGCGAGATGGGGCGGTAGTTCTTGAGGTCGGTGGGGTCGGCTGATGGCTTCTTTAGTAGAGCGCTGAGTTTGGCGTGCTTCCAGCTCTCCGGGAAGGTAGCGGTGTCGAAGGAGGTGTTGATGATGTCCCGCAGGTGGGGTGCGATGACAGCGTCGGCCTTGTTGAAGACGTGGTGAGGGCAGGGGTCGGTAGGAGATCCGGAGTGGATGGAGTTCATTGTGCGGACGGTGTCTTCGGTGCTGATCGGGGTCCAGGTGCGGAGGGTGGTGGTGGGGGGCAGTGGTTCGGTCGTGGCGTGCGTCGGTTGAGTGCTGAAGCTTTTGTGTATGTCCGCGATCTTGTTGTGGAAGTAGGAGGCGAGGGAGTTGCAGAGGTCTGCGAAGGGGTGATGTCGTTGTTTCTGGCGTTGGGGTTGGAGAGCGCTTTGACGATGTTGAAGAGTTCCTTGCTGTTGTGTGCGTTGTTGTCCAGTCGTTCCTTGAATGCGGTTTTCTTGGTGGTGTGGATGAGTTGGTGGTGTTTTCGGGTGGCAAACTTGAGGGCAGTCATGTTGTCCGGTGTTGGGTCTCTGCGCCAGGTTCTCTCGAGGGCTCGGCAGTTCTTCTTGGAGCTCTTGAGTTCGTCGGTGAACCATGGGGCTTTCTTGCTACCGGGTCTGCTAGGCGGGGTCTTCAGAGGGGCGAGGTCGTCTGCGCAGTCGCTGATCCACTTCGTGAGGTTGGTGACCGCTTGGCTGGGGTTTGTTGCGCTGGTGGGTGGGTTCTTGCTCAGGGCGGTCGCGAGCTGGTCGGCTGTGATCTTGTTCCAGCTTCTGCGTGCAACCTGTTGCTGGTGGTGGTGGATCGTGGTCCTTCTGAAGCTGAAGTGGACGCAGCTGTGGTCCGTCCAGTGGAGTCCGGTGGCGTGGCTGAAGGCGATGTCCTTGCTGGATGAGAAGACGGGGTCGAGTGTGTGTCCGGCGTAGTGGGTGAGGGTGGTAACCAGCTGCTTGAGTCCGAGGTTGGCGAGGTTGTCCAGCAGGGTGGTGGTGTTGCGGTCTTTGTTGTTCTCCAGGTGGAAGTTGAGGTCCACGAGGAGGATGTAGTCAGCGGAGGGGAGGGCGTGCGGGCTGATGAAGTCGGCGATTTCTTCGCTGAATTGTGTGCGTGGTCCCGGGGGTCTGTAGATGAGGGTTCCCCTGAGGGTGGTCTTAGGGTTGATGTGGACCTGGAAGTGCAGGTGCTCGGCGGGTGCGAGGGTGTCGTCGGTGTTGGTCGTGATGCGGATGGTGTTCCTGTGGATGATGGCGATGCCTCCGGTGTGGTTGATGCGGTCCCTTCGGATGATCTTGTAGCCGTCTGGGATGGCAATGGCGATGTCGGGTGCTGAGGAGGCGTTCATCCAGGTTTCCGTGAAGAAGGCGACGTCTGGGGCTGTGGTGTGGAGTAGGTTCCAGATCTCGATGGCGTGCCTGTGGACGGAGCGGGTGTTGAGCAGGATGCATTTCAGGTGGCTGCTGCTGTTGCTCGTCTTGGTCTTGGTTGGTGCTGGAGTAGTGCAGGTCCGGATGCAGGTGAACTTGCAGGAGTTGCAGCAGAAGGGTCCGTGGGTGCGTCTCGGGGTGGCTCGGTAGAATCCTGGGATTTGGCCGGCGTTGAGTGCGTTGAGGGTGGCGGCGTCGTACGTCCGGCGGGTGGGCTAGGGTCTGCGGGGGCCAGGGGTCCTGGCGCTGGGCACGGTCCAGGCGCGGACGGGCATAGACGGGCTTACCTTTGGCAAACCTTCGGCGCTCAATCGGTGCTCCCGCTGCGCGCGTCCGCTGTGCGGTTGCTCTGGGGACGTCATAAGAAGGGAGCCGGTCGGGAGGGTCTGCGGGGAGGCGGGAGCGAGAGCCAATCGGCTGGCGGGGGGCGGGCCCACGGGCTAGGGCGGCGGGAAAAGCTGGAGCGGGCTTGGCGGCCCTCAGGTGGCTGGGGCTGCGGGGGCTGGTGTGGGCTCGGCGGCCCTGGGGTGGCTGGGGTTGAGGGAGGCTGGTGTGGGCTCGGCGGCCCTGGGGTGGCTGGGGCTGCGGGAGGCTGGTGTGGGCTCGGCGGCCCTGGGGTGGCTGGGGCTGCGGGAGGCTGGTGTGGGCTCGGCGGCCCTCGGGTGGCTGGGGCTGCGGGAGGCTGGTGTGGGCTCGGCGGCCCTGGGGTGGCTGGGGCTGCGGGAGGCTGGTGTGGGCTCGGCGGCCCTCGGGTGGCTGGGGCTGTGGGAGCAGGCACAGGCACAGGAGCGTGGGGGTGACCAGGCCGGAAGGCGCAGTGGTCACTCCCTGGTTCTGGTCAGGCTCCCCTTAAGAAGGGAGCCGGTCGGGAGGGTCTGCGGGGAGGCGGGAGCGAGAGCCAATCGGCTGGCGGGGGGGGGGGCGGGGCCACGGGCTAGGGCGGCGGGAAAAGTTGGAGCGGGCTTGGCGGCCCTCGGGTGGCAGGGGCTGCGGGGGCTGGTGTGGGCTCGGCGGCCCTGGGGTGGCTGGGGCTGCGGGAGGCTGGTGTGGGCTCGGCGGCCCTGGGGTGGCTGGGGCTGCGGGAGGCTGGTGTGGGCTCGGCGGTCCTCGGGTGGCTGGGGCTGCGGGGGCTGGTGTGGGCTCGGCGGCCCTGGGGTGGCTGGGGCTGCGGGAGGCTGGTGTGGGCTCGGCGGCCCTGGGGTGGCTGGGGCTGCGGGAGGCTGGTGTGGGCTCGGCGGTCCTCGGGTGGCTGGGGCTGCGGGAGCAGGCACAGGCACAGGAGCATGGGGGTGACCAGGCCGGAAGGCGCAGTGGTCACTGGAAGGAATAGTAGTGCAACAAAGAGTTCCTGTCACTTGGCTTCTGATGCCCATTGGTAGCCAGAAAGCCCTCAGTGGCTGTAATATCAATGTCCAAGTACACAGCCATGGAGTTGCTGTAAGTCCACGTAAAACGGAGACTGTCATCTGACTGATTAAGCCAGGAAAAAAATGTTTTAAGTCTTTCCTCTGACCCCGTCAAAATGCAGAGAATGTCATCGATATATCGCTTCCTGAGAGAAATATTCTCTCTGAAGGGATTATCGGGATGGTAAATGACTTTCTCTTCAAACTGGCCCACATTAATGCAGGCCAGACTGGGGGCAAAGGTAGCCCCCATCGAAGTACCAGAGACCTGCACCTATAATTGGTTCTGGTACTCGAAAAAATTCCTGGTCAATGCTAATTCAATGCATTTCAACACAAATGACTGGGGGGTGTCATAAAACCAGTCCATACCACCAAGAGCCCGCGCTGCTGCCACCAGCGTGGCATCCTGTGGTATGCTAGTATATAACGACTCAATGTCGATCGTGACTATATACTAATTTGCGGGATCAAACTCCAAAGTTTGTAAAATATTCAAAATGTCGGTGGTATCCTGTACAAATGAGGGTTGGTTGATTACCGACTCTCTAAGAAAAAAATCAGAAAATTTAGATAAAGGCTCCAGTACAGACTGGATGCCTGACACTATGGGGCGACCCGGGGGAGGACGCTGGGGTTTGTGGATCTTTGGCAAGATATAAAATGCCGGGGTTCTTGGTTTAGAGTTTACCAAAAAATCTGCCTCCTTATGTGTGATCCACTTCTTCTCCAGCGCCTCTCCCACCCAGGTCTTGATAGTTTGTTGTAATTCAGGTGTGGGATCCCTCATCAGAGGGTGGTAGTTATCAGTGGCGTAACGAAACTTGAGGGGGGCCCCCTGCAAAGTACATGGAGGGGGCCCCCCATGCTCTGGACCCATTCAGGAACTCTCAGGTCAGGGGCCAGCCACTCATGCACAGTGCTGGAGGGGGCCCTCTGGAGCTTGGGCCCCTGCACCAATGGGTGTGCGGGGGCTATTGTTTTGTCACTGGTGAGAAGAAAGGTGTATGAGTGGGTCTGGTAGCTCAGTGAACTAATGTGTCAACTGCAGGGGCTTGTGTTTGACCTCATTGTCACAGATTCAAATCCCGGCAGGTCCACTCAGACTTTCATCCTCCTGGGGTCAATAACATGTATACCCTTGAGTTGGGTAACAATAAACATCTGTTATTGAAAGCAAAGATACCCTTGTGGCTGAATGTGGGCTCTACAAATACATATGTTATGTGAGAGGATAAGTAGGTGAGAGAATAAATATATGGGTGGATGAAAGGATAATAATAGTAATAATAATCCCCATTTATAAAGCACAAACACTCACCCGTAAGGGTCTCTAGGCGCTGGAGGCCGTCGGGAAGATTAAGCAAGCTATTGCCCAGAATCACATGGTGCTGGGCTAACCTGCCGCTGGAGCCTCGGATCGAACCGTGATTCCCAGATTCCAGCGTCAGTCGCCCTGGCCACGGCGCCACACCTCTCCCACAAAGGATGACAGAGTAATGGGAAATTTTAGAGGCTGGATGGATGACAGAGTAAATGGAAATCTGAGGAAGGGTGAAAAGATGGTAGAGTAAATGAAAATCTTAGAGGATGGATGGAATGATAAAATGGGCAATGGATGGAATGGTGAACGATTGAAAGTTTGATGAAATAATGAATGGATGACAGAATGTAAAGGTGAAATGATTGCTAGCAGAAGGTGGATGGGAGGGTGAAAGGATGAATGAATAGATGCGCAGATGGAAGAGACAGAGGAGCACTTCTAGGGTGTTTTGGACTCATTTGCTGCGCTTGCTTGGTGCCATCAGAGCTTTGGTTCGAAGTGGTAGGATATTCTAATTTTCTGGCTAATCCGTTACACACAGTCATGACTCTCACTCTGCATTCAACCAGTCCCTCCTCTTCCCATGCATTCAGACAGAAGTGCCTCTCACCCTGCATTCACACAGTCACACACTCTCCCTGAACTCACATGCCTCACTCTCTACGTAGGCGAGCACGCCTCCCACTGTGCACTCAAGTGGGCACACCACTCAACAAGTACTCAAACAGGCACACTACTCACCCTACACACACATTTGACATTACTCACTCTCTGCTCACATAGGCACCCCTCTCACCCTGCACTTACATAGGTAGACCGTTACTCACTCACAGAGGCACATCCCTCCTTGTGCACTTACATGGGAACATCCTCCCTCATGCACTCACCAAGGTTTATTTCTCATCAAGCATTTACAAGGGCTCAAATATCCCCCTGCATTCACCTTGGCACCCATGCATTTACAAGAGCTCAGAGCTTACCATGCACTCACAGGCTCACCTTACCTCTCACCATGCACTATCATAGGTACGCCTCTCACCCTTCATCCAAACAGACTCCTCTCTCACATAGACATACCACTCACCCTGCAAGAACATCAGCTCACGTCTCAACAGGCACTCCCAGAGGCACACCCCGCATTCAGAAGGTCTGAAGTGCATTCACAGAGGCCCCCCTTTCACACAACATTCACACGGCTCAGCTGTCACTCTGCACTCACATGGGCTCAAAGTTCACTCGCCGCTCGGGCAGTTACATCATGCACCCTCTGCTCAGACTGGCTCAACTCTCACGCTGGAGTCACAACTTCAGCTCTCACCGTACACTCACAGCACCACATATCTCAATCTGCACTTGCAATCGCACCTCTCACACTGCATTCACAGTCACGTCTCTCACACTGCATTCACAGTCACATCTCTCACACTGCATTCACAGTCACATCTCTCCCACTGCATTCAGTCACGTCTCTCACACTGCATTCACAGTCACATCTCTCACACTGCATTCACAGTCACATCTCTCACACTGCATTCAGTCACGTCTCTCACACTGCATTCACAGTCACATCTCTCACACTAGATTCACAGTCACATCTCTCACACTGCATTCACAGTCACATCGCTCACACTGTATTCACAGTCACATCGCTCACACTGACTGCATTCACAGTCACATCGCTCACACTGCATTCACAGTCACATCTCTCACACTGCATTCACAGTCACATCTCTCAAACTGCATTCAGTAATGTCTCTCACACTGCATTCACAGTCACATCTCTCACACTGCATTCACAGTCACATCGCTCACACTGCATTCACAGTCACATCGCTCGCACTGCATTCAGTCACGTCTCTCACACTGCATTCACAGTCACATCTCTCACACTGCATTCACAGTCACATCTCTCACACTGCATTCACAGTCACATCACTCACACTGTATTCACAGTCACATCTCTCGCACTGCATTCAGTCACGTCTCTCACACTGCATTCACAGTCACATCTCTCACACCGCATTCACAGTCACATCTCTCACACTGCATTCACAGTCACATCTCTCGCACTGCATTCAGTCACGTCTATCACACTGCATTCACAGTCACATCTCTCACACTGCATTCACAGTCACATCTCTCACACTGCATTCACAGTCACATCGCTCATACTGTATTCACAGTCACATCGCTCACAATGACTGCATTCAGTCACATCGCTCACACTGCATTCACAGTCACATCTCTCACACTGCATTCACAGTCACATCTCTCACACTGCATTCAGTAATGTCTCTCACACTGCATTCACAGTCACATCTCTCACACTGCATTCACAGTCACATCGCTCACACTGCATTTACAGTCACATCGCTCACACTGCATTCACAGTCATATCTCTCACACTGCATTCACAGTCACATCTCTTGCACTGCATTCAGTCACGTCTCTCACACTGCATTCACAGTCACATCTCTCACACTGCATTCACAGTCACATCACTCACACTGCATTCGCAGTCACATCGCTCACACTGCATTCGCAGTCACATCGCTCACACTGCATTCACAGTCACATCGCTCACACTGCATTCACAGTCACATCGCTCACACTGCATTCAGTCACGTCTCTCAGACTGCATTCACAGTCACATTTCTCACACTGCATTCACAGTCACATATCTCACACTGCATTCAGTCACATCTCTCACACTGCATTCACAGCCACATCTCTCACACTGCATTCACAGTCACATCGCTCACACTGCATTCACAGTCACATCGCTCACACTGCATTCACAGTCACATCTCTCACACTGCATTCACAGTCACATCTCTCACACTGCATTCACAGTCACATCACTCACACTGTATTCACAGTCACATCTCTCGCACTGCATTCAGTCACGTCTCTCACACTGAATTCAGTCACGTCTCTCACACTGCATTCACAGTCACATCTCTCACACTGCATTCACAGTCACATCTCTCACACTGCATTCGCAGTCACATCTCTCACACTGCATTCACAGTCACATCGCTCACACTGTATTCACAGTCACATCGCTCACACTGCATTCAGTCACATCGCTCACACTGCATTCACAGTCACATCTCTCACACTGCATTCAGTCACGTCTCTCACACTGCATTCACAGTCACATCTCTCACACTGCATTCACAGTTGCATCGCTCACACTGCATTCACAGTCACATCGCTCACACTGCATTCACAGTCACATCTCTCACACTGCATTCACAGTCACATCTCTCACACTGCATTCACAGTCACATCGCTCACACTGCATTCACAGTCACATCGCTCACAATGCATTCACAGTCACACCTCTCACACTGCATTCACAGTCACATCGCTCACACTGCATTCACAGTCACATCGCTTACACTGTATTCACAGTCACATCGCTCACACTGCATTCACAGTCACATCTCTCACACTGCATTCAGTCACGTCTCTCACACTGCATTCACAGTCACATCTCTCACACTGCATTCACAGTTGCATCGCTCACACTGCATTCACAGTCACATCGCTCACACTGCATTCACAGTCACATCTCTCACACTGCATTCACAGTCACATCTCTCACACTGTATTCACAGTCACATCGCTCACACTGCATTCATAGTGACATCTCTCACACTGCCTTCACAGTCACATTGCTCTCACTGCATTCACAGTCACATCGCTCACACTGCATTTACAGTCACATCGCTCACAATGCATTCACAGTCACACCTCTCACACTGCATTCACAGTCACATCGCTCACACTGCATTCACAGTCACATCGCTTACACTGTATTCACAGTCACATCGCTCACACTGCATTCACGGTCACATCTCTCCCACTGCATTCAGTCACGTCTCTCACACTGCATTCACAGTCACATCTCTCACACTGCATTCAGAGTCACATCGCTCACACTGCATTCAGTCACATCTCTCACACTGCATTCACAGTCACATTGCTCACACTGTATTCACAGTCACATCGCTCACACTGCATTCATAGTGACATCTCTCACACTGCATTCACAGTCACAACGCTCACACTGCATTCAGAGTCACACCTCTCACACTGCATTCACAGTCACATCGCTCACACTGCATTCACAGTCACATCGCTCACACTGCATTCACAGTCACAACGCTCACACTGCATTCACAGTCACATCGCTCACACTGCATTCACAGTCACATCGCTCACACTGCATTCACAGTCACACCTCTCACACTGCATTCACAGTCACATCGCTCACACTGCATTCACTGTCACATCTCTCACACTGCATTCACAGTCACACCTCTCACACTGCATTCACAGTCACATCGCTCACACTGCATTCACAGTCACACCTCTCACACTGCATTCACAGTCACATCGCTCACACTGCATTCACAGTCACACCTCTCACACTGCATTCACAGTCACATCGCTCACACTGCATTCAGTAATGTCTCTCACACTGCATTCACAGTCACACCTCTCACACTGCATTCAGTCACGTCTCTCACACTGCATTCACAGTCACGTCTCTCACACTGCATTCACAGTCACACCTCTCACACTGCATTCAGTCACGTCTCTCACACTGCATTCACAGTCACATCTCTCACACTGCATTCACAGTCACGTCTCTCACACTGCATTCACAGTCACGTCTCTCACACTGCATTCACAGTCACATCGCTCACACTGCATTCACAGTCACATCGCTCACACTGCATTCACAGTCACATCTCTCACACTGCTTTCACAGTCACATCTCTCACACTGCATTCACAGTCACATCGCTCACACTGCATTCACAGTCACGTCTCTCACACTGCATTCACAGTCACGTCTCTCACACTGCATTCACAGTCACATCTCTCACACTGCATTCACAGTCACGTCTCTCACACTGCATTCACAGTCACGTCTCTCACACTGCATTCACAGTCACATCGCTCACACTGCATTCACAGTCACATCGCTCACACTGTATTCACAGTCACATCTCTCACACTGCATTCACAGTCACATCTCTCACACTGCATTCACAGTCACATCGCTCACACTGCATTCACAGTCACATATCTCACACTGCATTCACAGTCACGTCTCTCACACTGCATTCACAGTCACATCGCTCACACTGCATTCACAGTCACATCGCTCACACTGCATTCACAGTCACATCGCTCACACTGCATTCACAGTCACATCTCTCACACTGCTTTCACAGTCACATCTCTCACACTGCATTCACAGTCACATCGCTCACACTGCATTCACCGTCACATATCTCACACTGCATTCACAGTCACGTATCTCACACTGCATTCACAGTCAC
Organism: Lissotriton vulgaris; assembly: GCF_964263255.1. Classification (NCBI taxonomy): domain Eukaryota; kingdom Metazoa; phylum Chordata; class Amphibia; order Caudata; family Salamandridae; genus Lissotriton; species Lissotriton vulgaris. Next base: position 1,121,543,432 of record NC_141698.1, read on the forward strand.
GTATCTCACACTGCATTCACAGTCACATCTCTCACACTGCATTCACAGTCACATTGCTCACACTGCATTCACAGTCCCATATCTCACACTGCATTCACAGTCACGTCTCTCACACTGCATTCACAGTCACATCTCTCACACTGCATTCACAGTCACGTCTCCCGCACTGCATTCACAGTCACATCGCTCACACTGCATTCACAGTCACATCGCTCACACTGCATTCACAGTCACATCGCTCACACTGCATTCACAGTCACATCTCTCACACTGCTTTCACAGTCACATCTCTCACACTGCATTCACAGTCACATCGCTCACACTGCATTCACAGTCACATATCTCACACTGCATTCACAGTCACGTCTCTCACACTGCATTCACAGTCACATCGCTCACACTGCATTCACAGTCACATCGCTCACACTGCATTCACAGTCACATCGCTCACACTGCATTCACAGTCACATCGCTCACACTGTATTCACAGTCACATCTCTCACACTGCATTCAGTCACGTCTCTCACAATGCATTCACAGTCACATCTCTCACACTGCATTCACAGTTGCATCGCTCACACTGCATTCACAGTCACATCGCTCACACTGCATTCACAGTCACATCGCTCACACTGCATTCACAGTCACATCTCTCACACTGCTTTCACAGTCACATCTTTCACACTGCATTCACAGTCACGTATCTCACACTGCATTCACAGTCACATCTCTCACACTGCATTCACAGTCACATCTCTCACACTGCATTCACAGTCATGTATCTCACACTGCATTCACAGTCACATCTCTCACACTGCATTCACAGTCACATCTCTCACACTGCATTCAGTCACGTCTCTCACACTGCATTCACAGTCACATCTCTCACACTGCATTCACAGTTGCATCGCTCACACTGCATTCACAGTCACATCGCTCACACTGCATTCACAGTCACATCGCTCACACTGCATTAACAGTCACATCTCTCACACTGCTTTCACAGTCACATCTCTCACACTGCATTCACAGTCACGTATCTCACACTGCATTCACAGTCACATCTCTCACACTGCATTCACAGTCACGTATCTCACACTGCATTCACAGTCACATCTCTCACAGCCTCCACTCACAGCCACATCACTCAACTAGCACTTTCACCTGGCACTCGCACTTAGGCACCATGTTCTGCCACTGAAATTGAATTTCCCATCTAAGGGACCAGGCGGGCGTGCAGAGATAATGTTTAGACTAAGCCTCAAAGGCTGTTGAGTCCTGCTGGTAGAACGACTTTAAAATACTCAGGCCCAAGCCGCTGCCAGTGGCCTAACAAAAGTGAGAGTGCCTCCCTGCACGATGTGCGGAAGGGGCTGCTCACATCAGTAGGAGCTGAGGGGGCCCCCTCCAGTATTGGTAAACCTCCCCCTCTCCCCCCCCCTGCACCAGAGGGGCTGCAGGGGCCTTTTTTACGCCCCTGATCGGTTGGCTGCAACATAAAGAAAAAGTTGTGGTTTCCATTTTATGACTCGGGGACTCAGTCCCCATATCATAGAAAACAAATAAAATAAAAAAGGGAGCAGGAAAGCAGTACCCTGGCCCGTGGCCCTTGAGGGGGATGCCAAAGGGACACACCATGGAGTCAAATTAAAAAGAAACTCTTATTTTGTGGTGATTGGTTACTGCGGTACTACCTCAGGCTCAGCATAGCCCCCTGAGTAATTTTGCAGTAGTACTGCAGCGTCATGGAAAAACAAAGGCGGGCCCTGGGATGCTGCAAGACAGCCAGGACACGGATCTTGGCTACACCTAGGGGGTTTGTTAAACATAAAACTAGAAACTCACAGAAAAAAACAAAGATTAAAATGGCCGTATAGTTAGGTATGGTTATAATACCTTACTTTACGATAAAAAACAGACACATTTACTGAGAAAACCAAGCAAGATCTTTGTGAATGACTTATAACCATTTGAAGATGCCAGCCTGTGCTTGCACATGCATATGCACAGACAGCCATCTTTAAATAGGATTCCAGGACTACCCCCTCTTCCGTGCACCTGAAAGGCAGGTAAAGGTGGCCATCATTCAAAAGTTTGTAAAACGAATTACAAAAACATCCAAAGAAGGCTGGTTGTGCGCACACATGCTTGCATGAGCTGAGGTGCCCATCAATGTTTGCCCATATTTCAGCTTGCATTTCTCCTCTCTTGTTACTTTCGTGTTTTTGCGATGGTGCAAGGTGGTACCTACATTCCAAGATGCAACGCCTTTTTTTCTTTCTGCAGCCTTGCGGCCACCTACCTCGAACATTTAGAAATATAAAACAGGCAGATTGTAAACAAAAGACATATTTTAACAATTTTCTCCACGTAACTGCACAGTGCACAGAGATTTTTTAAATGTGGCCAAGCCCGGATCGGGAACCAAAAGCAGCCCTGGGAAAAGTGCACAAAATCAGCCCTTCTCCTTTCTTCCTCACTTTCTTTCTCCTTCACTATATTCTCTCTCTCTCCTTCACTTTCTCCTCGCTTTTCTCTCTCGTCTCTGGAACTCCCCTGCCCCAGGGCTAGGAGTTCGACTTAATTGGTAAACTAACATTCATCAGCCTGCAGGGGTGGAGCATTTTCTGCAGGTAGAGGCAAATGTATGCAGCATACAGAAGAAGAATGTGCGGCCTTTGAGTGAGATGGCGCAAGGGTCCCTTTGAACCTGCGTTGAGTACAATAACATAATGTGAACGTGGGAGAAAGGCTGGAGACACAAAAGGGACTGTATGAAGTGCTGCTTACAGAGAGGGCACGTGTACGGGATTAACGGTTGAACACGCACTTTCCCACAACCTGGGACAAGAGCGCGCTAGTGCCCATGCCCTGATTTCCTTGCTAAATTCCAGCTGTGAGTGACATCTATGCTGCACATAAATAGAACTGAACATCACTACTCACCACATGAACCGGAAAGCAGCAACTGAAGGCTTTATGGCAGGAACAGCGAACCTCTGAGGCCCGACCAGGGCAAAGGTGTGTGCATGCATGCTGTGCGCACAATGTAATTTATTAAGAGGCCGGGCGTGCTGCCGTGCCCAGTTGCGCACCAATGAATTTATGATGAAGTGAGGGGCCTCTGGAGCGCGGGGGCCCCCCCGCAGCGCGGGGGCTGCGGGGGCCTGTGTTACGCCCCTGGTAGTTATTACGTGATCCCAACAGCCTAAGCATCTCAGCCTCATAGTCACTGGCATTGAGCACGACCACCGCACCGCCCTTGTCGGCTGATTTAATTATGATTGATTTATTCTCTTGTAACGATTTAACAGCCAACCAATCTGCTTTGCTCATATTATTCTGACGATTCTGTCCTGAAGTCAATTCAAGTGCTTCTATGTCACTCAACACTTTTTGTTCGAAGACCAGCACCTCTGGACCCACTGTGGCACTAGATAGACAAAAATTTGATGGTCTCCGCAAATCAGTGGAGAACATAGAAGGAGTCTCCTTTTCTTTGTCACTAAAGAATTTATGTATTTTGATTTTCCTCATTAATTCATACATCTCTTTCCGACAATTGAGTCATGGTGAGGGGTCGGGACAAAGCCCAGGCCTTTATTTAACACTCGAGACTTATCTGTAGTTAAGAAAGATTCACTACGATATCATTCACACTGGGTGGCAATGACTGAGGAGTCAAAGGGGTTTCCTCTATTGATGGTTTCTTCCTCTGCTGCGAGTGATGCGGGGGGGAGTATGTTTGCCATGTTGGTATATGGACTGCTCTGCCTCTTTGTGCTTGACCCCCTCCTCCCCGGTTCCCCCTGTGAGGTTGCCCTAAAAAAGAACGCAGTAGGGCTCCGAGGTCTTCGTCAGATCTTGTATCTGTAGTGAATCTAACTCTGCTCTGATTGGATGTAGCAGCCTGTTGTTCTACTGAATCTTCCTCTTCGCTACTTGTGTTGTCAAACGTCCAATTGGACGGGGTTCTTTTTGTCTGTCTGAGCCCACCTCTCTGTTGATTCTGATGTTGGGGTGGCTCTGTCACAGTTTGATAGTATTTATCATCTACATATGGGTAGGCACATTCATGTGTAAACCGTTCTAAATTCCTTGTTAGGCATTAGATTTTTTGGTTCACCATGTATGTCCTATATTCTGAAAGATCGCCCTGTATTCTAGCCAGTTGTTCTTTTGCGTCAGTAATCGTACTATCCCTCTTAATACTTTCTTCCAGTTCAAGTATCTCCGTCAGGAGTTCTTCGCTTAATCTCTTGGCAGTTGTAATAATGAGAACTAGCCAATCCCGTGTACATTTATTAGCGATGTAACTCCAGTCTACACGGAACTGTTTGTCTTTTAAGAAGATCTTAGGTTCAATCCTTACTAATAGACTGGGCGGCGCTGCTCCTACTCGGAGGTATTCCGTCATTAAAGCCCCATGTAGAGCAATCCTAACTTGTCATTTTTTAGTGTTAGACAATTTCTCCCATTCTTCTCTAGCAGTTAAAGTAGTGGTTAATGGGGTCTCTGGTAAAAGTGAAGGACCAGAGAGAATAAGCGCAATTTGCTCGTCAGAAAAGGCCAGACAATTTCTATCCATAGCACTGTCCTAAAATAATATGGATACAGTATCTATGAAGAGGCAGCACACCCAAATATTAGTATAGTTAACTGCTAGTTCATATAACTGCAAGACTCAGCAACTGATTGTAGAGACTGTCCCATAGGTAATAGAGATGCAACTATAATAACCAAACCTTCATCCCTCTGAATAGGGCAATAAAATATTTCTCTCAACAAGACTCTCACGGCTGGTCCGCCATTCTTAAATCATTAGTACAATGGGAGTTTCAAGGGGAATACCAGGACAGCCAGCCCCCCACTCAGTAAATTAATGTCAACTATCAGCTGTCCCTACAAGGATACACAACACAACGTTTTTTGCTTAGCACTCTGAAGCGTGTCAAATCAGTTTAAGACATCGATTCATGTAGACCAATGAATTTAATTGGTTATCACACCGTAGTGTATCCTACTTGTAAACGGAAATAAACCACCACCAATAATCTTACGTCACAAAAAAAGTGTGAAAAGGAAAGAAGGCACCTCACGGCAGCAACACCAAGGGGGACAATACTGACTGGTACTCGGCAGTGACCCACTTATCATCATCGGTTACCTTCTTTACCATAGGAAAGTGTGCATATGTAGTGCAACAAATCCACAACCCAATGAAAACAAAAGGGAAAGATAAGAAGTAAACAACCTAAATGTGAATGTACTTCCTATACGTGCAAACAATTCTTTGTGCATGTTTTCAAAGGACCCCGTGAGAACCAAAGACGTAGTTCTCACCAATAAAAATTGGTAAAGCTTACTTGCCATCCATAATCTTTATTCTTTTGGCTGTAAGCCTTTCCAAATTAAAATTGACTCCTATCAAGTCAAGCCTTACTCATAACTAGCCAACATGTTTCGTTGCTATACTCAATTTGGAGCAACTTCGTCAGGGCTAGGGATCCAAATTGTTGTTTTCAATAGGGATTGGTATCAAAACCTGTGGTGGTGAGCAAAATAAAACAGAGGGGATTAAAAATGATTATAGTTGCAATCTCATTAAAACATATCACTATGTGCTCCACACCAGTATTTCAAGGTAATATAGCCATCATACCTTCTAGTTTTGTGACTGATGCATACCGGCAACCTCACGGAACTTGACGCGTCATATGATCGCGTCCTTCTGCTGAATGCCCACGGGTCTGTAACACCTGTGGTCAAATATACCTGCAGGCAGGTTTTGAAGGCAGAGCAGCTCCATCAGTACCCGCATGTCGACAGCCACATTTACGTGGACTCTCACATCCCTTTCACCATGGACAATCTCCACTCCACTCTTCGCTTAAACAATGCTGCAGAGACTGTATTAATATCCCTGTTAAAAATATGCTTTCACCTTTACCACACATTAGGTCTACTCAGGGATCCGCTCAAAGCCCCACACAATTGCTCTAAAGTCCACTCACTTCCCGAAGTCACCTCCGGGGTCTTACCGTGACCTAGGGCTCGGTGCGCAGTCAATCATCCGGCACCGGTTTCTGTCCTCGGGTCCAAGTTAAACAACGACTGACGTGTCACGTACCATTGCGGGAGCGCGTCAGGCACGTGACCGCAATCCGATTCGTCCAGTCTGGAAGCCATCATTGATAGCGATAGAGATTGAGATTCATATCAGTATCCCGATTTTACGTATGTTATTTTGTATAACCAGCATAAAAGAATAGAGATTTAAAATACGTATCATTCTCTTGGGTGTAATAGTGTTTTCTATTCAGTCACTCACTATTTCCATAGCCCAGACAATTCTAATCATACTCTCGTAATTTCGCAAAGTCAGTGGCTAATATTTCGATTGTACATTCAAATGAGAGGAGGTGCATGCTCAATGTCAGTGATGAATACAGGAATAAAATCCTGATGGGTTTCAAGATCAATCAATCAATCAAAGACATTTATAGAGCGCACTACTTACCCATAGGGTCTCAAGGCGCTTGGGGGGGGGGGGGTGCCATTACTGCTCGAACAGCCAGGTCTTGAGCTTCTTCCTGAAGGAGAGGTGGTCTTGGGTTAAGCGCAGGTCGGTCGGGAGGGAGTTCCAGGTCTTGGCGGCCAGGTAGGAGAAGGACCTTCCTCCTGTTGTCGCTCTTCGGATGCGGGGGACGGCGGCGAGGGCGCGGCTGGCTGATCGGAGGTGGCGTTTGGGAGCGTAGAAGTTGACTCGGTTGTTGAGGTAGCTCGGGCCTTGATCGTGTAGGGCTTTGGTGCGTGGGTGAGGAGACGGAAGGTGATTCTTTTGTTGACGGGGAGCCAATGCAGGTCTCTCAGATGTCCGGAGATGTGGCTGTTACGTGGGATGTCGAGGATGAGTCTGGCTGAGGCGTTCTGGATCCGCTGGAGTCTCTTCTGGAGCTTGGCGGTGGTTCCGGCGTAGAGGGCGTTGCCGTAGTCCAGTCGGCTGGTGACGAGGGCCTGGGTGACCGTCTTCCTGGTCTCCGTTGGGATCCACCAGAAGATCTTCCGTAGCATGCGCAGGATGTTGAAGCATGACGAGGAGACGGCGTTGACTTGTCTGGTCATGGAGAGGGAGGAGTCCAGGATGAAGCCCAGGTTGCGTGCGTGGTCCGTCGGTTTGGGTGCGGTGCCCAGGGCGGGGGGCCACCAGGAGTCGTCCCAGGCGGAGGGCGAGGAGCCTAGGATGAGGACCTCCGTACAGGGTTTCTTCACAGCGATCGTCCCAACCCCATATGTCCCACATTACTCATCCAGGACATAAGCCAAATGTCTCATACTATGGACCTCATGAATCTCAATGGTCTACACATCCATAAAGACGAATTTAACGGCTACTGACCTTATTCCACTCTATAAGGTCATTAAGACCCACTTTATCAGTTTTTTCGGAATAAATCCACCTAGCCTCTTTGTTTGCCAGAATCTGTTCGATATTGTGTGTATCCTCAAGAACCCTCTCAAGAACTGTCCATCGGAGGTCTCTGGGATCATGCTGTTTCTCAGAGAAATGCTGAACCAGCCTGGTTGTCAGTTTCTTTGCTTTTAGAGTACTGAGATGTTCCTGTATCCGCACTTTGACCTTCCTAGATGTAAGTCCTATGTAGTGAAGGCCACAACTGCATGTCAATCTGTAAATGACATTTGTGGAATTACAATAACTAAATCTCGTGAGAAACCACTCACTTCCACCTGTCAGGATCGCACTTTTAGTAGCCTTCGTGAGAACACAGCCAGAACAGACACCACACGGATGATGCCCGGAGGGTAAAGTAGAAGTGGCAGGTAAGTTTGATAAATGCGTATGTACCAACTTATCCTTCAGGCTAGCCGCTCGCTTAAAGGCAAAACGGGGTGAGGGCATTTTACTAGTGGGGGTACTCAAAGAAGACCAATGTTTCCTGACTATTTGTCTGACTTTAGTTGCCAAAGGGTCAAAGGTGGTGACCACCGGTAAACAATCAGACTTTGTTTTCACATTACGTTGAAGTTAAACTCGCTCTTGTTCTATGTACAAGTATGCAAGTGATACCACACACACACTCACTCACGCACATGCCCTCTCTCTCTTTTGTTCTATGTACAAGTTTGCAAGTGATACCAAACAAGCACTCACTCAAACACATGCCTGCCTCTGTTTTGTTCTATGTACAAGTATGCAAGTGATGGCACACACACACTCACTCACGCACATGCCCTCTCTCTCTTTTGTACCATGTACAAGTCTGCAAGTGTAACCACACACACACTCACTCACGCACATGCCCTCTCTCTCTTTTGTTCTATGTACAAGTATGCAAGTGATACCACACACACACTCACACACATGCCCTCTCTCTCTTTTGTTCTATGTACAAGTTTGCAAGTGATACCAAACAAGCACTCACTCACACACATGCCTGCCTCTGTTTTGTTCTATGTACAAGTATGCAAGTGATGGCACACACACACTCACTCACGCACATGCCCTCTCTCTCTTTTGTACTATGTACAAGTCTGCAAGTGTAACCACACACACACTCACTCACGCACATGCCCTCTCTCTCTTTTGTTCTATGTACAAGTATGCAAGTGATACCACACACACACTCACTCACGCACATGCCCTCTCTCTCTTTTGTACTATGTACAAGTCTGCAAGTGTAACCACACACACTCACTCACGCACATGCCCTCTCTCTCTTTTGTTCTATGTACACGTATGCAAGTGATACCACACACACACTCACACACATGCCCTCTCTCTCTTTTGTTCTATGTACAAGTTTGCAAGTGATACCAAACAAGCACTCACTCACACACATGCCTGCCTCTGTTTTGTTCTATGTACAAGTATGCAAGTGATGGCACACACACACTCACTCACGCACATGCCCTCTCTCTCTTTTGTACTATGTACAAGTCTGCAAGTGTAACCACACACACACTCACTCACGCACATGCCCTCTCTCTCTTTTGTACTATGTACAAGTCTGCAAGTGTAACCACACACACACTCACTCACGCACATGCCCTCTCTCTCTTTTGTACTATGTACAAGTCTGCAAGTGTAACCACACACACACTCACTCACGCACATGCCCTCTCTCTCTTTTGTTCTATGTACAAGTATGCAAGTGATACCACACACACACTCACTCACGCACATGCCCTCTCTCTCTTTTGTACTATGTACAAGTCTGCAAGTGTAACCACACACACTCACTCACGCACATGCCCTCTCTCTCTTTTGTTCTATGTACACGTATGCAAGTGATACCACACACACACTCACACACATGCCCTCTCTCTCTTTTGTTCTATGTACAAGTTTGCAAGTGATACCAAACAAGCACTCACTCACACACATGCCTGCCTCTGTTTTGTTCTATGTACAAGTATGCAAGTGATGGCACACACACACTCACTCACGCACATGCCCTCTCTCTCTTTTGTACTATGTACAAGTCTGCAAGTGTAACCACACACACACTCACTCACGCACATGCCCTCTCTCTCTTTTGTACTATGTACAAGTCTGCAAGTGTAACCACACACACACTCACTCACGCACATGCCCTCTCTCTCTTTTGTACTATGTACAAGTCTGCAAGTGTAACCACACACACACTCACTCACGCACATGCCCTCTCTCTCTCTTTTGTTCTATGTACAAGTTTGCAAGTGATACCAAACAGGCACTCACTCACACACATGCCTGTCTCTGTTTTGTTCTATGTACAAGTATGCAAGTGATGGCACACACACACTCACTCACGCAAATGCCCTCTCTCTCTTTTGTACTATGTACAAGTATGCAAGTGTAACCACACACACACTCACTCACGCACATGCCCTCTCTCTCTTTTGTACTATGTACAAGTCTGCAAGTGTAACCACACACACAATCTGTCGCTCACACTCACACCCTCTCTCTCTCTTTTGTTCTATCTTTTTCCCTCTCTCACACAAACACTTACTGGAGTCTGTAGAGTGGGACTCCAACGAGGTGTCGGTGACTGTAACTGTCCACCTGCTGCTGTGCCTGAGGGGAAGGATGTTGTCTAAGTGACATTTGTGGTCATGGTGGTCCTACTTAATGCTCCCCTTCTAAACACCCATAAAACGTAGCTGTTCAGGCAGTAATAACTACAACAATAGTTTCCAGACCAGGACTCAAGAGCTCTTTGTAGGCATGTACTGTGTGCTCAATAAATACTTATAAAATAACACAGACTTTTACAAATGTAGCATGTTCAGTGAGCGATATGGAAATTATCACGTCTGTTGAGAGCGATCACAACCTGCTCTCTCTCGCCTTGACTCCTTGGTGGTCGGAGGGCAAAAAGGGCCCTTGGTCCCGTACCACTGCTAAACAGGGGGAAACATTTGTTTCGAATTGTGGTAGGCGGCTGAAGTGGGCAAAGCTCACCCTATCTGAGGAGAAGGTTGCAGCTATAACACAACTTCTGGCCACAGCCCAAGGTAATTTGGACTCTCTTGAGAGCGGGCCTGAGGAGGTGTTTGGGACCTTTTGCGACTTGATCAAGTCCATAAGCAATTTGTTTATTGTTCCAACTAGACATACTGGGGCTAAGACACGGGCCCGCCCATTGAAAAGACAGGGCTGGTATACCCATAAATGTGGGGCAAGTAAGAAAGCACTGGTGGAAGCAGTAAAACTAAAATCCCAAACTAGGATCAGGTCGGCTAGGAAGATCTATACCCAAATCCTAAAAATAGCGAAAAAGGAGTGGGAGGAAACATTTTGGGCGGACCTCCTGGTTGCTAGTCAAGGAAAGGATGCTAGGGGCTTTTGGAACTAGGTGGGATCCAGGAACAGACCTGATGACACATTGAGGACTTGCACTATTCCGGCCCAGACCTGGTTTAACCACATCAGGGCCTTATACTCGCCGATAGAAGGGTCCCTCAATGAGCCATTTTCCCCTGCCCTTTCGGCAGAGGTCAGTATTCCCGACCCCTTCACTCCACGGGAGGTTGTAAATGTAATTAAGTCCCTGGTACCCCTTAAGGCAGCCGGTCCTGATGGCCTTCCGGGGGACCTACTCCGGGCCTACCCGACCGAATGGGGTAAATTGGTAACCGCCCTTCTGAATGCCATCTTGGAGGGAGGACCTGTTCCTGAATCTTAGAAAGGGGCAGAGGTTGTTCCCATATTTAAAAAGGGTTGTCGGGACAATCCGGGGAACTATAGGCCGATAAGCCTGATTGACTCGACACAAAAGGTGGCGGGGAAGGCGATACTGGGGAGGATTCTCCACTGGATGGACGAAAACCATATCCTGTCTGATTTTCAGGCGGGATTCCGCTCAGGAACGGGACCATTGAACAGGTCTTCAGACTGATGCTATTGCATTGGAAGGTGGTGCTGCTGGGCACAGGCAGTCTTTATCTGGCCTTCATTGACTTGAAGACTGCCTTTGACCTGGTTCCTAGGAAGGAACTCTGAAGGGTTCTGCAGGGTCTTGGGCTGCCCCCTTACATTCTGTCGCTCCTGGTCAAACTCCACACAGATAACTATGCCCAGGTGCATTGGGGCCAGAATGGGGAAAAGACGGACAGGATCCCGGTCTGCAGGGGCGTGCGACAGGGATGTGTACTAGCTCCCACACTATTTTTCTTGTACGTAAACGGTGTGGTAGAGCACCTACTTCAAGAACCAGCAGACGCACTCTCCCTGGGGGGCGTACGGATCCCCACCCTGCTGTTTGCAGATGACACCCTCCTCATCGCCAAGACTCCCCATGGTCTCCAGAAGCTTCTGAATCGTTTCCAGGAATTTTGTTCGGCAAGGGGTTTGGTGATCAATGTGGACAAGACAAAATACCTGATCATGCACCCACCACGGAAACTAGGACGCGCTCCAGTCTTGAACTCTGTCCCTCTCGAGAAAGTCTCTGAGTTTGACTATTTGGGAATACGTTTGAGCGATGCTATGAGCTGGACACCCCATATTAACAAGATGGTTCTTAGCCATAAAAGGGTGGGGGGCGCGCTGTTAAGGGAGTATCGCGCCTCATCTAAACAGTCCATGGCACCTGCAATTGACATCTACAAAGCAAGAGGAGTCACTGCAGCGTTATACGGGGCGGAGCTATGGGGCCTTTGCAACCTGGAGGCTCTATCCAAGTCGGAGAGCAAATTTTTGAAATACCTACTGGCTCTCCTCTTGAGCACCCCCACAGTTCCGGTGCTCTTGGGCGTGGGCTGTAAATCGATCAAGGACCCGGCTCGCCTCCGGCCGCTGCTTCTATGGGCCCGCCTATGGAGGGTCCCTGAACTGAAACCATATGCCAATGGGCTGTCTGAGGTGATGGGAATGGGGGCTGGCACAAGATCCAATGGTTAAGGGATGTCAAAAACCTCTTGGGGGAACTGGATGTGGGGGCTTCTTGGGCTACAAAATCTGCTCCACCCAAGGCTATCCTGAAAAAACTGTACTGGGAATGGGTCTCCTCTCAGCTTATCGGTAACCCCCGTCACTACAATTCCACCCCGTTCTTCTTAAGAATCAACGACGTGGTGGCCTACGAACCCTATATGGATTTGATTACCATGCCAATCGATAGGGCTCTGTACTTTAAGTTTAGAGTGGGCACTCTTCCGATAGGGGATTTTCTTTCCAGATGGAAAATGCCTGTGCAGTTATCGCCTTTTTGTGCCCTTTGTTCCACAAGGTCCGAGACGGTGGCAGATATCCTTTTTGAGTGCCCGGATTATTCCCGACCAAGGAGGTGTTGGTTCAAACCTGTATTCAGACTATTAGACTATTAGGGACACGCCAGCATATGGTCGCGTTACGTATTTTACTAACTGACACTCCCCCCCCCTATAGTTTGTGGTGTCTCTAAATTTTTTAAATGGGCATGGTTGATTCGCTTCAATTGAATTCATTTCTAATTAATTTATTGTATGTGTCAATGGCATTTTTACTGTTTTAATCCTTGAATGTATTTCAAATTGATGACCTGCAGTTTTTTATATGTATGTAATGCTTTTAAGATATATCTGCATATCGAAATAAAGCTATCAACCAACCAACCAACAAATGTAGCATCAATCCTGACAGTGATGAGGTTACAGCTCGTAAGTGTCATGGATGTACAGGTGTGCGCACATGTTGGGTTTCACGCCCTGTAGCCACAAATGATGACATAAAGATTGACTGATGTTACGAAAGCATCCATGGTCCCGAAAAAAGATGCTGAGCAGCCAACATGTTTTTTGAAGCTGCAAATATCACACTCCTTGTTCCTGTGTCAGGAAGATGGCTGACCATCAGAGTCTAAGCCGCCGTGGTCTGTAAAGCAAGGACTCCACAGACCACAAGACCTCCACAGACCCATGACTCTTGGTGTTCTGGAAGCACTTGGAGCACTGTGAGATTTAGATATAGTGGACCTTGATGCAAAGCTCAGTTTCAAAGGAAGAAGCATTACTTAAAGGTGCCTAGGAAGAGACTGCCCCCTCTGCCTAACGACCAGACAAGGGCAGGAGCGGAGCGCCAAGAGAAATGGAATGTTGTTTCAAGGCGCACAGCTACATGCACGGTCTGGGATTATCCCAAACCAGTGAGACTGATGTAAGATCTGCTTACACTTGCCCACTGCGCATGCCCATACAGGCAGAGAGCACTAGCTGTGCACCTTGGAGGAGGCAGCCTTTTCTAGAATCTGACCTCCCTCCACTTCTCCACACTGTCCCACCAGTTATGCTACAATTGCTGTAATGTATTTCTGGCCAGACGTCAAAGGGAACCAAGAGCTTCAGTTTTGTTTCTTAGCGGATGTGGCTCCAAGAGGGCGGTGAATCCAGGGAGCTCACAAATCGGAGCGCTCACGCGTGTTGAAAGGGTGCAGCATGACATTCATTGAGGTTCGCTGCTGGTGTCCAGCCTCTCACCTGATTGGTCAAAAGTCTTTTTAATGATGAAATGTCTGAGAATGGATGTCTGTGCAGAATTATCAAACCTCTTATATCTCCTCTTCCGTGTCTGTTCAGGATCCGCGGCAGGCTCTGGTGGTTGAGGTGCTGATTGAATGTATCAATAGATGTCTCTTGTCGGACTCATGGTTGTCGGCTGAAGGGCTGTGTATTTTCTCAATCCTTGGTTATTTTATTTTATCGCCGCCGGCCTCAGGGTTGTCGGCTCATTGCTATGTATTACTATCAATTGCTAATAAAGGTCTTATGACAAAACAACAAAAAAAAAAAAGATGTCTCTTGTGGTTCCCCCTCAATGCGCTGCGTGCCCAGTGCTCGCCCCAGGAGACGCAGTGCGTGAATTAAACAGATCCTTTCTACTAAATCACTTTACATTCAATCTCTGTTCCCACAGTGACTCGTGCACTCCTGGAGAGAGCTTCTGAGGGCCTTTCAGGCATCTCAACAGAGGGACACCGAGGAAGGAGAGCGGTGATGCTCATGTTCACCCAGAATGTCACCATAGAGACAATAACCAGGAGATCATGACTGGAAGTCCTTCAGAGATGTCATCCATGACCTTTGTCCTCTTCAGATGGCTTACTTTTTATCTGACTTTGTCACCTGTGTTTGACCTTACGTTGGGAAACGGACTCAGCCTTGTGCCGATTGCTGACCTCGACAAAGGAGGTAGGAAGGCTTTGGGGCACATTCTGAGGAAGAGGACCGGTCCCTCCTTTGTGAGGAAGGCCAAGAGCAAGAAAGCTGAAAGGCCACCTTTAGCGATAGTCACGCCTATCCTATGGGTGGTTGAGCCACACTTGGGGCAGGGGATGCGGTATGGAGATTCCAACCCTCACATTTTTCTGGGCTCTGCCCATATTTATTGGTATTATTTATACTCTAGGGTAGAGTCGTCCCTCGTTTGGGACACTGAGTGAACACAGGAGATACATAGATTCTCAATTCGTTTAGAGTTTTTGGGTAGCATAAAATGTTCTTTTCAAAGACTGCCTTTGACTGACTCCAATTGGTTCAAGAAAAAGTAGATGTTGGACTTGCCACATGACTCAGCCTTGGAACAACCACAGCATTGGACCTTTAAGTCCTAGAATTATGATTTCAGTAGCTCTGCCTTGAATGCACCTGGCTGGAGCCAACATGGCAACGACCTGGAGTCTAGGTTCAAAGGGGTCTCCTCTAAGCGTCCTTTTGAAATCATGGCTGTGTCAAGCCGTCAATTAGATACTCAACAGAGGTGGGTATGCTCAGGTGTTCCTCAGTCCATCCTTCCTGTGCTAGTCAAAGATGCAGGTGGTCACTAAAGTACTGCAAAGAGGGTACCATGTTTAGTAGGTCAAGGGCAGTTCTGCTGGAGCCGCTGGCGCTGTCCTTTGGCGTCTCTGGCACATCCTTGACCCCGACGCAAGGCAGAAGAAGATCAACATGCTGTTGGCCAAGCTCCTTCTGTGAGCCAGTCCTACATGCAGATCTCAGTCTGCAGGGCCTGGTGCTTGTCTTCGAGGGGGTGTCGCTCATCTCCTGTCCAGCAGTTCTGCTGCGCTTCTTCTAGACAGAACACAGCAGCAGAGCTTCTCTGTGGGTCTACACCTTGCCCGACCTTGTAGGGAACAATTCCATGGGGTGTTCTGGTTTGACACCTGCTTCTTTGCTCGTACTCCTGAGATTCAGGCTGAAGTCATGAGGAGCATGCCATAACTGGCTCCAGAGAGGCTCCACTGATCCCAACCTGGAGGCATCATGGGAGGAAATCTAGGGCCCAATCTGAAATTGTGTCACTTTCAGAATGAATGAGCCCAGCCAACCTGCGATTGGAGCATTCATTCAGGCATCGTCTCAAACTCCATACACTGAAGGGAAGGGGCACAACAATTCACCTGGGGATGTGTATTGAAAAGTCAGAGGCAAACTTTCTGAGTAGAGCTGTAGCTGGGCAGATCAAGTAACTTGGTTCCCAGGCTTACAAAACAATTTCAGCTGGACATCGTTGCAGACCCGGGGGTGTTTTACAGATCATGATGTACAGAAACACTGGCCCCTGACTAGTACTATCACTGTCAATTTAACATTTCCCAAATGGTTCCCATTCTGTCTATATATTTGGCTTACCCAAAGACCCAGGCAACTCTCGGGTTGCCTTGTTAAGTATAACTGTATCACTGATCAGGCACAATATCAAAGGCATTCCATCATTTGCATATGGGCCAAATATTTTGTACTGAGGCTATCGATATTACAGAAGGGGCGCACATGCGTCTGTTGAAGTTTCAGTAAACAAATGCACCCCACAGTGCATAAAGCTGGTACCAAAGCAGCTTGCACCTCGAGGCACTAGCTGTAATATGGCTCTTGTCTCTTGACTGAATGAGGATTGAGTGCGGAAATCCAACCTAGGAGAAACTGCTTCCGGGTCTCCAATGTGGAGGAAGAATGGTCTTCTCCAAGAACACGGAATCGCAGAACAACTTAATTCCGATGTACAGGTTCACAGCTTGCGGGTGATGCGGCCACAGGGAGGACAAGATTCACACAGCAACACAGCACCAACACAAGGGGAGTGCTGGACTGCGGCTATGGGACCGGGCAGTGATTTTGTCCAGATGTTCCCTAGATACCTCTCTAGTGGTGCAAGTGTCTGGCAGTTACCTCCATCGGCCAGTCTCCTCGGAGTCTTTTCAAAGGGTAGTAGCTGCTCTCTTTGGTGGATGAGGGCACACACTGGTGGCACCCCTGGTCCAGGAGGGCCGCGCCACATGTGGCGCATCGCTCATTGATCTGATATGTGGGACCCTGTAGCGTCGTGCTGCAAATCACGACAGACACACGATGGTATTTTCAGAGAACATTTATTCTTGCTGCTGCTCATGACCACGTCCCTATCCTAACTGCCCCTTTCCTGTCCCCGCTCCTCCTCTTCCTGTAGACCCCCTAAATCCACCCACCAAACACTAGACTGCATACACATTATTACATCTCCCCCGTGTTAACAAAATGAAAACAAATAGCAAAGTCTGACTTGATTATAGTTCTTCAATTAGCCGTCTAGGTCGGCGAATAGTTCGCCTGGGCCGCAGGAGCACACCTCCATCATCAGATCCAGCTTCCGTCTGATTCTCAGGTGTCTGTGCTGCAGAGACGGGTTTGGGCCTTTCTGTAGTCAGCCGCTCAGTCGCTTTGTTGAGGATACCTTTAACGGCCGGAGCGCACCTTTGAAAATGTGAGACATTCCGTGTAATTCTCTTGTTCTCTGACTCGGCTGTTATCATCGTACCGTTTTGCTGTGTGACTATTAAAGGTTCAGCTCTAAAGTTACAGTCTGTTTTCTTCTGTTGTTCCTGCTTGACCAACACCCAATCCCCATCGTGAAGGGATGGAGATCTTGCTCTCCGCCGATTGTCGGCATAAGACTTCATCTTGCTCTTGCGCTCACGGTCAGCAACCACTAACTCCTCGTGTACATTTTTGGATGACACTGGCGTTAAGGCACCTTCCCACGTAGGTATCCGTGTCCTGATCGGTCGTCCCAACATGAGTGTGGCAGGACACTTCCCGGTAGTGGCATGGGGAGTTGTCCGATAGGCTCTCAGAACTTCATTTAGAGCCGCTTGGAAGTCTTTTTTGTCAAGAGTAGCCTGCTGGAGTGTCTTTTTTAAGGTAGCCATGAACCTCTCCACCATTCCATTGGCCTGGGGCCACAGGGGAGTGATTTTGCGATGCCTGAAGTTGAGGTGTTTCGCAAACTCCCCAAAGTCATGTCCATTGAATGGCGGTCCATTGTCGGTCTTGACTTCCTTCGGAACGCCCCAGGCAGCGAAGACTTCATCCAGAACGGCAATGGTGCTGGTGGCATTGGTGGATAACACGAACTGTGCTATGAGGAATCTGGAATACTCATCCATTATCACTAGGACGTATTTCCCCTACTGAAGGGGTCCATAGAAATCCTGGGCGAGCTCTTGCCATACACCGCTGGGCAACTTTGACATTTGGAGAGGAGCTGGAGGATCTCCTTGACTCCCGAGTTGGCACTGAGGACAATCTTTCAAAGTGAGTTCAACCATCTGATCAAGTAACGGGAACCATACTCTCAACATCAAACTTAACACCCAGGTTGCGGGCAGAAGAGATGGTGTTTGGGGGGGCTTCAGCACCTTCAGGCCACCACTGCTTAGGAGAGAACAGATTTTGCGGGCCAAATGGTAGTATTTCTGTTTTTCCAGAATTGCACTTCAGATGGTTGACCTTCATCCATTCAAATGTCGCAGTTAAACAAGTTTTAAGGTTTTCTTCTGCTTGTGGTGACTCCCTGTCGAGTACCAGGATGAGCTGCGTATCGTCAGCGTAGGATATGGTGCTGACTTGATACGAGGAGATAAGCTCGATCAGGGGTACCATGTAGAGATTGAAAAGTACAGGGCTCAGAGTAGAGCCCTGAGGTACCTCTGTTCTGATCGGTTTTTCATCAGATCTAAAGTCACCCAGCACCGTGATTTGTCGTCTTTGGCTCAGGAAATTTTTAAACCAGTCTAGCACTACTCCTCCTATCCCTGCGTTCAGAAGACGGTCAATCAGGATAGTGTGGGAGACCGTATCGAAGGCCTCTGATAGATCGAGTAGTATCAAGACGGCCTTCTTCCCTTGATCCATAGCGGAGCGCAGGGATTCAGCAGAGAACAGGAGTGCAGATTCGGTCGAATGTTTGGACCTAAAGCCCGACTGATTTGAGTGCAAGATATTATTGTCTTCCAAGAATGTGGTAAGTTGACTATTGACGAATGACTCAGTCAGTTTAGACAGCAAAGGCAACAATGAGATGGGCCTCAAGTTAGAAAGAGTTGTAGGGTCAGGTAAAGGCTTCTTCTGAAGGGGTTTAACCGTGGCTAGTTTCCATTCTGGTGGAATCTCTGCTGTCGCCAGTGAAGAATTGATGATCCCATTGACTATGGGATTAACCTCATTGACCAGGGCTCTTAAGAACATGGGGGGACAAGGATCAAATGGTGATCTTGACTTGCTAGAAAGAATGGCCTGATGTGATTCCTCCAGAGAGATAGGAGCAAAAACATTGAGATGGGGCTTATTAGAGTCGCTCTTTCCACTTGCTTCTATAATTTTATTATCAATGGAGGTCAAGGTTGAGGTTGGCGGTGGAAAGTCCTTGACGATAGCTTGAATTTTATTGTCAAAATAATCAGCTATAGAATTGCAAAGTGGTAGCGAGGGCGGGATGTCTTCTTCTGCTGGCATAGGCCACGATGTGTCTCTGATCCGTGTCGTTGTCAAACTGAGCTAGTATGGCGCCCAGTCCCACTGGGCTGGCATCAACAGTGATTTAGGTGTTCCTTTTGGGGCTGAAGTAGGCCAGATTGTCAGCGGACTCAACAGCTCGTTTAATTTCCTGAAATGCCTGCTCACATTGGGAGGTCCAGGTGAATGGTTGCCCTTGTTTGGTAAGAGCACGTAGCGGATGACTGATGGTGGCGTAATCTTTGATGTATCTGGCGCAGTAACTCGCCATACCCAAGAAAGATCTGATGTCACTCACGTCTTGTGGACTTTTAGTGTCATTTAGAGCTATCACCTTCTCGGGATCAGGCTTCATCCCGGCCCCGGAAACACGTGTCCAAAGAATTTTAGGGTGGACTGATGGAATTCACACTTTTCTTTTCTTGAGGGTGAGGTTGGCTTCCAGGAGAGCGTGGCACACCCGGTCTAGTGCTTTGTCGTGCTCCTGGACATTCGCACCGTATACTAAGATGTCATCACTGTAGTTTAGTGCATTTGGTATGTGATGTATGGTCTGGCGGATGGCTTCTAGGAAAATTTCCGCTGCAGACGAATTTCCAAAGCTAAGTCGCTTGTATCGGAACAGCCCTAGATGAGTGGCAAATGTTGTTATATAGCGCGACTTCTCTTGCAGTTCCAACTGGTGGTATCCTTTATTCAGGTCTAGCTTGGAAAAGACCCGTGCGCCATTAGGAGATGAAATCATGTCACTTAAGTGAGGTCCTGGATGACGCTCTCTATCGATAGCTGTGTTTGGAAGCCTCATATCCACACACAGGCGCACTTTTCCTGGTGTGCCCTTCTTTGGCCCGATCACCACTGGTGAAACCCACGGAGTTGGGCCTTCTGTCCGCTCAATAATGTCTGTTCGCAATAATTCTTGAATTTCATCTTCCACAGCTTGTTGAAGGTGGAAGGACACTCGCCTGTGGTGTTGTGCGACAGGTCGTATTTGTTCGTTAATATGCAACCGAATCTGGCATTTGGTCATTTTTCCAAGTCCGGAGAACAGTTTAGGGAATTTGTGTATGATATCGGGATCATCACTCACCCGATATAGAATTTCAACCAGCCGAAGACGCTCAGCAGTGGATAAGCTGAGGAGACAGTCAGCTTCCTGTCCATCAATGACATGTATGTGGGCTGGTACAATTATTGAAAGTGGGTGACCCGATAAACCCTTGCGAGCTTGGGCTGAAATGTGTTATAGGAAAAAGTGCTTACAAGGGTTTTTTTTTGTAAATTGTTAATATAACAGGAGGTTGATCAATCTTAACTGAAAAAGAACTTGGGACCAACTTAAATCAATTAAAGCCTGTTATTCATCTAATTCAACACATTATTATTCATATAAGCGGTAACAACTCGCAATAGAAAAAGCTACACGGGAAAGTAGATTGTATGAAAATATCTTTTTATATCAAATTTTCAATTTATGGGGTACAGTTTCTTAAAAACAGTGAAAATTCATCAAAAAATGTACAAGTGGAAAAGACGCAGACTAGTTGGTCTTTAAAATCCACTTGCGTTGCAGTCCACTCTTTAAAGTTAAATCACAATGAATCCTGTTGACTATTTACAAAGACAACGTTGTGTAGAATTACAGGGGGTCACACTTTACTAAAGATTGAAGGTCCTGAGGATGGCCTTGAGGATTTATCAATGATGAGGCCGAAACGTCGACATATAAGTCCACATCCTTTGTTTTTCAGATTAATTCTACACGATATAAAAAGATATTTTCATACAATCTACTTTCCCGTGTAGCTTTTTCTATTGCGAGTTATTACCGCTTATATGAATAATAATGTGTTGAGTTAGATGAATAACAGGCTTTAATTGATTTAAGTTGGTCCCAAGTTCTTTTTCAGTTAAGATTGATCAACCTCCTGTTATATTAACAATTTACAAAAAAATCCCCTGGTAAGCACTTTTTCCTATAACACATGTATGTGGGCTGGCACAGATGTGGTTTTGTGCTTGAGCGTGGTTGCAAATTTTCCCAGGCTTGGGAGAGGTTTCTTCGACATCCACGTGTACACTCTGACATGTGCCGGGCTCAGGGTGGGTGGCGGCTGCTTTTTGTTGTACTCGGTTATGGGGATATAGTTCAGTGATGCCCCACTATCCAGTACAAACTTGGTTGCATGGGTACCCACACATATGTCCAATCTGGGGTATTTCTTCAGTTGGTCTGGATCAGCTACCATACTGGCATATTCATCAGTGTACAGCGATGCTGGAGAAGCTGACCTGGATTCTCTGGATAGGTATCTTCTCATCCATTGTGACTTGCGAGACTCTCTGCTAGAGTGTGAGGAGGCAGAGGATGACTCTGGTCGATCTTGAACGGCCGTTGCATGATGTCACTTTGTGGCAGGGCGAGAGGATCTCGCAGTCTCTTTGGTTCTGTCTTTACGATACTCCCCACAAACAATCTAAAAGTGATTTTCTCTTCCACACTTTCGACACTGCTGTCCAAGCACCGGACAAGTATCTGTGAGTTTAAAATCATATCCGCACCTGTAACACCTCAGGGGCCGGTCTCGTTTCTTGTCTCCATGGCCAGGCTCATGGCGTCTGCGCCCTGCATAGCGTTGGCGGGAAGAAAGTCTGGATGTCCGCCGTCGATCTCAAGAGTATTTGCGAGTGGTGCTGCTTTTTAAGCGGTAGGCTTGTTCCCGCCTCTCAACACGTCCCGCCTCCATTTTTTTTGCATGTTCCTCTGCTTGATCATAGACTCGGGTCATCTCTTCAATTTCATCTAAATTGTGACTCTTCCGTAGGAGCCGCCTTCTGAGGGTCTCTGACTGGCATCCTTCAATGATTCGCAGTCTAATGGCATCCTCCGTGGAAAAATTATCAAATTCACAATAACGGGACAGTCGTCGAAGCCTTGTTATAAACGTACTCATAAGTTCTTCTTTTTCTTGACCGGCTAGGTTAAATGTGTACCTTTCATAATCTGCATTTCTCTTATGTAGAAACTTTTTATTTAAAGCATCTCGCACCTTGGCATATGATCCTGTTTCTGCAGTCGGCAGTTCCTTGATTAGCTTACCAACTTCTTTCCCAACCAGATTGTGCAACGCAATTAATTTTTCATCTTCATCCGTGACTTTGGATCCCTTCATAAAATCTTCAAAGTCCTCGAACCACTCTTGCCACCTGAGGCCCATGCCACCTCCAGCTACCAGGGGTTCTGGGGCGCGCAAATATGAGATGCCTGATGCATTTGGCGTGGTCGCGCTGTACCAGCAACATTCCGTTGTGGTGATGTCGTCATTTTGATTTATTTCTTTACTCCTCTGTCTTTGCTCGTGTTTCTTTGTCTTGTTTTTATCACTGTCTTTGCCTTGTGCTTGTTTTCTTATTTCACCTTTTGCATTTGCATGTGCTTGTTTGTTTTTTTACTCTTGCCTGCGTCTATTTCTTGCATTGGCTTGTGCTTGTTTTCTTATTTCACCTCTTGCATTTGCTTGTGCTTGTTTCATTTACTGTTGTCTTTGCTTGTGCTTGCTGCTCAATGTCTGGTTGCCTGACTTCAAAATGGCCGCCGCTATGGAAATCTCGTTTCCCACGAGATTTGTGCTCATTCAATCTTCCAGGCTCACGTTTCATTAACCGGCACTCACCGGCAGCCGGTCCTTGCAGCAAGCGGCACCTCCACACGCTCCCGGGGCACCAGAGCGGCAGGTAGGATCGGGGTGGGCTCCCGATCTTTGTTTCTTCCGCCGCACACTCGACCTCACGCATCCGGGGTGGGCTCCCGATTCCAAACGCTCGACAGGGTTCTTACGACGGGGCAATTTCAGCACTCGACAGCGCTTTCCCGACTGGGCTCCACGCGACCAGCTGGTCACGGAGCGGCGGGCATTTACCACTGGCTGCTTGACTGTCGGCGGCGGTCTCTGCAGGGCACACGTGTCGCGACGGCGACTTCCTCTAGTGTGCTGCGCGGGACGGGTCACTCGTCTCCAGGGGTCCAGGTGGTGGCAGACTGTACCATCCCACCCTCGTCGCCAGCTGTAGCGTCGTGCTGCAAATCACGACAGACACACAATGGTATTTTCAGAGAGCATTTATTCTTGCTGCTGCTCATGACCACGTCCCTATCCTAACTGCCCCTTTCCTGTCCCCGCTCCTCCTCTTCCTGTAGCCCCCCTAACTCCACCCATCAAACACAAGACTGCAACTGTCCTGCCCTCTCCAACCAATGAACCAGGACCCTGACTGCTGGGCACACGGGCGCTATGGTGACTACCGTGACATGCTGCTGGTGGCATCAGCCCAGCCTGGAAGGGTAGAGCAGTGCACACTGGGACAATACCCGCCCCTTGTCAATATCCCTAGAGGTGTCATACATGCAGCACCCGCTGCAGTTCTGAGATGTGTTGTCACCTCCAACACAAGAAGACTGCTGCCCTCTGCCGGCCGCTCTGGGCATCAGGGTTGGATTGGGATTGAAAATCGGCCCAGGCACGCGCAAAAAAAAAAATCGCCCCACATTTGCCTAATCACTCCTAAAATCACTGCTTGGCGTAATCTTATAAAAAAACTTTAGGGGGGGTAGGGGTAAAAAAATGCACGCGTTAGTTTACAGTGGTGAAATAAATTAGGCCACTTCTACTAAGGCCCCCGCCCCCCACTCAGTATGTGCACACATTAATGGGCCGGCCACGGAGACAAAGGGAGTGACACCTCTGCCTGTTGCTAAACGGAGGTAATGAGTGCCCATCTGCCTCTAGAAAGGCCACTCAGACACCTACTGGGCCGCTGGCTGTATTCGAAGAAAAGAGACAGCGCCCAAGTGGCCCCCCAGAGTGGTAAAAAAAGCAGCCTACAGCCAAACTCGACACCGGCCCCTCGGGCATTACCCGAATGCCGGCGTTACCTATCCGACGCTGCTGGGCACCCAGGGTACCTGCAGGAACTCTACATCAGGAGATGCTATCTGGGGAAGAGGTATGCATGTATGTATGTATGTGTGTTCTTATATAGCGCTCGACTTACCCTTGGGCATCTCGGCGCTTGCATTGGGAACCCGTCCTGGCTTTTCCCTGTGAGATAACCCGTACTGGGCTTCCCCAAGGTGAAAGCCAGGCATCCCGCCGCGGGGGGCCGTAGTGGAGATTAAGCAAGCTATTGCCCAGAGTTGTAGAGTGTGAACCCGTGATTCGAGTAGGCACCAAAGTGAGAATTATCGAGTCCGTGGACACTTGGGCTCAGGTGCACTCTCGGGGCTTAACTTGGTTGTGAAAGTGTCCCAGCCCTGAAGAGAAAACTACAAAAGTCTGGAGACCCCATCATAGCAGCCTACAGCCCAGCTGCCCTGGCACTTTGGGGCTCTGCGCAAAGGGGCAGGAGTTATGGCCGGTTCTTCGGGGTGCTCCAGAGACGAGTCTGAACCTAGAATCACAAGGAAGGGGAGGGGTGGCCCCAGGGGTACAATCATCTTTTTTGCTGCGTCTCTTTGTGCTGCGCATCTCTGGTCGCCCTCCGAGCCTGCAGTGTGTAAGAGTCTACACCTCTCTTGGAAGTTATCTCTCTGACGATATATGGGTCACCAATCACACTCCTTGAAGGCTCTAAAGGGCTGTATGAATGAGAACCTAAAATATATGCCGAAGAAACAACACATTTTATATTTAGTAGGCACGTTAAAATGAAGTTCGTCGGGTCCTTCTACTCGATGTAGCTTTACATCAGCCCCCCTCTGGACACACAGCCGCTGAGCACTGGACTGTGCCAAGCAGGAGGGTGTAGTGTTCTTCAAGGACACAGTCTAGTTGCTCCAGTGTAATCTTACACTGTACACCCACCCACCACAGACGTCACTGGGTCAGGTGACGCTGCAAATAAAAGGACCCGAGCGCACGTGCTCGAGGCCAGAATTACCATCCATAAACTGGTGTCCCGTGTCTCACTTATTTCTACCATGCGGGCCTAGGGCCCCATCTTTACAGAGGGCACACTCAAGGCTGAGGCGGAGGGCTGAGCTCAACAGATATCAATGTGCTGAGAACTGGAAGTGTCGACGCCCATGAAGCAAAGATGGGGCAGCCTTTCTACTGACATGTTTCCTGGTCCTCTTTCAACAGAGGGCACGAGTTATGATAGTGCTGCAGTCACTTTCGGGAGCTGTGGCCGGACAGCCGACTGGACCCGAGCATCAGCGGAATATTGGGAGTGGATTAACATAAATGTAAATTGTCTTCAAAATAAAAGCTAACAGAATTTGCATTAAAGAACTGGCTTAGAAAAGTCCTTTGTCTTCAGGCTAATACCCGTATCTTTGAGAATACGTTGATATATTGCATGACACATGTATTACATATGGGACTTTGGAAACTGTAGTGAGCGTTCTAGTGTTGCACGTCACGTAGGCTACGTGACGTGCATGGCGGCCATGTTGGGCTGCGCGCGCAGCGTGAGAGATAAGCGCGAGAGCCGGCACGAGCAGGACAGGCTCGGCGCTCCTTAGGGGAAATTACAGAATAAAGTGTACAAACCTCACAGTGGCTCCTGCACATTATTGAGAGGGGAACCAGCATTACAATGGCGACGAGGATGGGATAGCAGACCCCCCCCCTCCACCACACAGCACCGAGGGAAACAGCAACCACACCGGTGGGCAGGAACCAGCAGTGCCAAGCAGGACCACAGAGCCAAGTGCCCAGAGGAACAAAGGGCCAGGACAGAATAAGGAAACTACATAGGCACCCTAAGGAGCGTGGCAGAGCCCCCAGGAGCAGAGGAGCAAGACGGCCAACCCACAGTGAGTAGACCGCCCGGAACCGCGACACAAAGCGTGCCAAATCATGCCACGATCCACAGGACAAGGGGGACCGCGCTGGATACCGCACAAAAACGTGAGGGGGCTGAGGCAGGAAGTCCCCAACCCCAAGCAAGCAAAGGAGAGCAAGACAACACGCCAGGAAGCCCTAGAGGCCAGGGAAGTGCGCAGCAGACGGCCAAGAGCGAGAAGATGAGTGCGCAAGCGGGATATGCAATGGCGCCAGTGCAGTTTCTACCCAGACCCGGTGAACCACTCATGAAATGGGAGGACTGGAGAGAATACATTGACAATTTCATCGGAATCCTAGAAGACGAAAACGAAGAACAATTTAAACCCACTAGAAAAAAACGCATCTTGCTACTGAACCTAGGCCCAGAAGGCCTGAGGATCTACAAAAGCCTAGTCCCGAAACAGAGAGCGGCCACAGACGATGATGTGTATGCCCACGCGATTGAGGACTTAAATGAACATTTCAGACCGGCGATATGTGTTTCAGTGGACAGATTCAACTTCCAGCAGAGGAAGCAACAGCCAGGAGAGAGGTAGAGGAATACGTGGCGGCACTGAAGAAACTAGCGTCCACTTGCAGGTACGCCAACTTGGAGGAAGAGTTAATAAAAGACCAAGTGGTGATGCACACTACATGCATCGCAGTGCAGGACAAACTATGGGCCAGCGGGGACACCACCCTCAAGGAGGTACTAGTCATTGTCAAAAGAGCCGAACTAGCACGCAGGTGCGCAGAAGCAACACGGAAGCAAACCGCGCCCAGTGTCATGGTGAACAAAGTGGACAACGAGGAACCCCGCAGAGACTACCAGAACAGGAGGTCGTCAGAGAAGGGACCGGGCAGATGGCAAGGCAACACTGGCCCCCCTGGAAAACAAGCGGGAAACAACAAAAAGACATGCTACAGATGCGGGAGCTGGTCGCACGAGGCGCATGACAGGAAGTGCCCAGCGTTTCGCGCCAAATGTATGTATTGCGGAATAATCGGCCATTACGAGAAGGTATGTCGGAAAAAGGCCTCCAAGGGCACCGTGAAGTACGTCGGTCAGGAAAGTGAAGATCAAGAAGACGGAACAGAGGAGGAAGTCGTAACAGTACTCTGCATCTATGACGAGGTGTTGAGTGTGGAGGGCCAAGTTCTGGGTATCGACGGTGAAAGGACAATGAAACCGGTCCTGGAAATGTCGATAGGAGGAATCACGATCAAGGTGGTGGCTGACACAGGCTCACCCTACACCATCGTCCAGAGAGCGGTGTGGGAGGAGAAGTTTGCACCACAGTTGGGCCCAGAACTGGAGAAGCTGGACATCCGCCCGGTCACTTACAATGGAGACCGCATACCAATGGCGGGATTCAGACCATTGATCTTCGAATTCAGAGGCCGGTCTGCCTACTGCAAACTCTATGTGTCAGAAAAGGGCCCCTCGGTCCTAGGATGGCTTGATCAAGGCGACCTAGGCATCAAGTTGGATCCGGGTGGCAAGGAGCAAATCCTACTGACGGAACAGGAAGCATGGCCAGACCTCGACAAATGGAAGAGCGAATATCCAAAAGTCTTTGGGGGCACTGTGGGAAGATTAGAGAACTTTGCACACAAGATCGTTCTGAAAGAGGACGCGGTGCCGGTGGCCCACAAAGCGAGGAACATTCCTTTGGCAGTGAGGGAAGCAGTGAAGGACGAACTGCAGGACTTAGAAAGAAAAGGAATCATCAAGCCCATCACGTGTGCTGAGTGGCTGGCGCCATTGTTGGTGGTTAAGAAGCCCAGCGGCAAGGTCCGGCTGTGTGTCGACCTGCGCAAACTAAACAAGAACATAGTGGTAGAGAGATTCCCCTTACCCAGAATAGAGGAGATGCTGGCCAGCACCAGGGGAATCAAATGGTACTCCACCATAGACTTAACCGCAGCCTACCACCAGATCGCTCTACACCCAGAGAGCCGCAAACTAACCTCATTCTCTACCCCATTCGGGTGTTATCAGTTCCGCCGCATGCCGTTTGGGCTGGCCTCGGCAGCAGCAGTATTCCAGAAACTGATGCACCAATTGTTCAAAGACACATCCGGCGTCCAATACTTCCAGGACGACATTCTGGTGATGGGGCGAGACAGACCCGACCATGACAAGAAGCTCGGAAATGTACTACAGATCTTAGAGACTAAGGGCCTCACAGCCGAATGGACCAAGTGCCGGATAGGAATGGAGTCGGTGACATACCTAGGACATGAAATAGGAGTGCGAGGAGTGACACCGAAAGCTGAGAACATAAAGGCGATCTGTGAGGCACCCCCACCGTCCAACAAGGAAGAAGTCAGATCATTTATCGGAATGGCGGAGTATTACGGCAAATTTGTACAGCACTTCGCCTCCAAAACCCATCACATGAGGCTACTTACAAGAGACAACATAGAATTTCACTGGTCAAAGGAAGCACAAGAGGAGTTCGATATCATCAAGAAAGAGGTGGCAGGAGCAATACCACTCCAAGGGTATGACCCCCAAGGAAGAACAGTTGTGACCACTGATGCCAGCGATAAAGGGCTCGGAGCGGTCCTAATGCAAGACCGAGGGCAAGGAAGATTGGAAACACTGAGCTTTGCATCCCGCACGCTTAGTGACACAGAAAAAAAATACAGCGTGATCGAAAAGGAAATGCTGGCAGTGGTATGGGCCACGACCAGGTTCAGACAGTTCCTGTGGGGCACAAGGTTCCAATTGAGGACGGACCACAAGCCCCTGCTGAAAGTGCTAACGTCAAGCGGTCACGCCGACGCAACACCCAGGATTTCCAAAATGACGCTGAAACTGCTTGAATTTAGATATGACGTGGAGTATATCCCAGGGAGCAAGAACAGTGTGGCAGACTATTTGAGCAGAGCAGCAGCCATGGAGCCGAGCGAAGAAGACAAAGCGGGAACGGAAGAGTGGGTAGCACTCACGGAAGACCAAGAAACCACTATCAGTCATCAAGATTGGGAACAGGCATACAATGAAGACCAGGTGCTAGTAAAGGTGAAGTCCCACATCACCAATGGATGGCCTGACAAGAGGCAGAGTCGCGGTGAAATCAACCCATAATTTGAAGTCAGGGAAGAACTGCCCATAGACGAACAAGGAGTATTTGTGTACAGGGGAGAGAAGGTCATTCCCCCAACCAACATCATCCCCAAACTACTGGACCTACTCCATGAAGGACACCTGGGGATCGGTAAACTAAAATTGAGGGCCAAGCATAACTACTGGTGGCCAGGAATGGATGTAAGGGTCGAAAGACATGTAAGGGATTGTCCAAGGTGTCAAGGCGCAGACAAAACACTCAAACCACTGCGCCCAGCACTAGGCAAGTTTGACCCCCCGAGAAATCCATGGGAGGAATTATCCGTAGATATCCTAGGCCCGATCTTGGATGTACAGGGTGTCCAGAAATATGTCTGCGTCCTAGTAGACCGATATTCGAAGTGGCCGGAATTGAAGATAGATGAAATGATGGACACAGAGACTATTGTAAAATTCCTAGCCGACACCTTCGTGAGGGAAGGTATCCCAAAGTCAATCCTCAGTGACAATGGTCCCCAATTCATGTCGGAAAAATGGTCCGAATTCACGCAAAGGAATGGCATCAAAGCGAAGCACACATCCATCTATCACCTGGCTGGGAACGGCTTGGTGAAGCGCTTCAACAGAGTGGTGATGGGATCGGTTCAAGCTGTCATCTCAGACAACAAGGACTGGGAGAAGGAGATATGGCACATGGTATGGGCGTACAGGATCACCCCCACAGGGACTGGTTACAGCCCATTCCAGATTCTGAGAGGCCGTGAACCATTCATCCAAGACAATCGAGTATGGAAGGAGAAAACAATAATGAGCGAGTGGTCCCCAGCAGTGGTACGAGCCAACTTGGAGAGAGCTCAAACTGTTTACACCAAACATTACGACAAACGAAGAAACGTGAAGCACACTGGATTGGAAAGAGGGGAATGGGTGCGAGTAAAGCTGGCCACACTACAAAGGAAAGGCGAGAGCAAATACAGCAAGCCCATGCAGGTGAAGGAAGTAATGGGCAGAGCGGCCTTGCTGAGCGACGGAAATGTGTGGTCGCAAGACCGCATGGCGAGATGTAATAAGATTCTATGCTGGAACAATACTGGAACAGAAGGAGTAGATGAGGAAAGACCACAAGAACATCGGGAGAAAGAACCTGATGTAAGGAGAGAACAACAAAAGGAAAAGGCAGCTGAGGCCGACCAGTAGCAGGTGGTTGGAGAGGACATGAGTAGAGGAGATGCAAGCGCGGCTGCGCTAGGAAGCGGAGAATGGAGCGAAGGAGCGGCCACCACCACCCCGGTAAGACTGACCAGGAGGGGTAGAGCGGTGGTCAAGCCAGTAAGATTCAGAGACTATGACATGAGCGGCGAACTGTAAGTCACATTGTTAGGGATTGGAAAAAAGGGGAGATATGTAGTGAGCGTTCTAGTGTTGCACGTCACGTAGGCTACGTGACGTGCATGGCGGCCATGTTGGGCTGCGCGCACAGCGTGAGAGATAAGCGCGAGAGCCGGCACGAGCAGGACAGGCTCGGCGCTCCTTAGGGGAAATTACAGAATAAAGTGTACAAACCTCACAGTGGCTCCTGCACATTATTGAGAGGGGAACCAGCATTACAGAAACAAAGGTTCAAATATGCAACAGGAATATGTGTGAATTGATATTAAAAGAAGTTTGAAGGTTATTTTGCAATTTGAAATTGCCCAGTTATATTGTCAGTGCAATGACTGCTGCATGGATGGGAATTCTGCATGACATGTTTGTGTCTACATTCAAGATATGATTCGTGTTTTTTAAGAAATCACGTTGTTATATAAAGCATGTATTATTCTTGTTTATTTTAAATCAAAAGGCCTTTCAGAATTAGAAAATTGAAAATGAAAATGTATAAGGTTGGGAAATGTTATCTATAAATATTAATAAGGAATTAATTCAGTTTTTGAGAAGTATTTCCTTGGTGCACATGTTACATTCCATCACCCCGCATGGCTCCTTCAGTGGCGTGGCACTTATGTTAGATCCTCCTCCTTCCCCCAATGTTCCTATTGTCAGTTTTCCCTTTGAATCTTTAATTTCCGAGGTCCTACCTGGGTTTATTATCCATCATATCCCTTGCTCTATATTTTAATGGTTCTTGAGCATCCTGGTTAGTTCAACTTTATTTTTAGCATTTAGTCCCTTTTTAGTGTCTGGTTCTTGTGTTTGTAGTGCTTTATTATTGATTTGAAGTGAGAATATTTTACCTCCTACTTTTGCAAATTGGCAATAAAGTAATTTTTCTAGAGAATTAGAAGAAATAGTTCTGATTCCTATAGAGTTGCAAATTGCGGTCAGCGAAAAAACAAGGTTCACCTTAAACCCCACCCTCCTTTTAGACTACAGCCAATGACAGCAGCAGCAAAGCACCTTCTTGTGCAGCGTCACTGCTGACGTCACTCATTTGGGCCTATTATTACCGGGCGGCTAGGGTGGAAGCTTGGGTGGGGTGCTGCACATCTGCTCCTCACTAAATATATCTTTTGGGAGTGTTTGCCTCTTTGTGGGAAGGTACACTGGCTATCTGGCAGTCTGGCTGTGCCTGGCACAAACCTTCAGATAAGGCGGGTGGTGGGGTGCTGCTGGCATAGGGCGCCCCAGGCCTAAATCCACATCCTAGATGATGAAAGTTCACTCAGAACTCCTGCAGCCCCACACTAGAGGATTTTCCAAACATATGATTTATTGAATTAACAAAATAAAACAAAACAAAAAGCAAATAAGAGGCAACATGGATGAAATGGGTGTGAATGACATTGAGAGGCATTTGTGCAGGAATCACCTTTTTTTGTTTTTGTTTATTTGCGGTACTATATAGCGCTAACGCACCCCAAAGGTATCGGAGCGCTTTACATGACCCCCTTCCTGCACAGAAACAATCCTGCTTGTGGCACAGGCACCCTTAGAGCATGGTGCAAGGGTGCCTGCGGTGGCGCTAGGCAGCTAAAAAAGCGCCAGTGCTGGGACTAATGGCAGGAACGCGCATTATTCTTTTAAATACGGTGCATTCCTGCCCTTTCCCAGTCACGCAGCACAGCGCAGCACACCCCAGCACACCCCAGCAAGGTGACTTGCTTTGCTGCGTCACAATCTCATAATATGGCTCTCAGTGATCTGTTGACTTACGCTGCATTCACATCTTGCCTCTTTCAGTGCACCTATGTTGCGGTGGCCCAGGCGCCCAAGACTCATGCCGTGATGCTCAGCAAACCCGCCTGGATGTGGGGAGCAGAAATGGGAGCGAATGAGCACGGAGTCTGCATCGCCGCTGAGGCTGTGGTGACCAGAGAGGCGGGCCCTGAAGCCGAGGCCCTGCTGGGGACAGACCTGGTCAGGTGAGTGGTCTCTGATCAATGAAAGGGTGATGAGGTGGGTGAAAGGGGTGGCTCTGACCGCGCACAGTGTGATGTACAGGACTGCCAAAAAAGATCATGCAAAAGTAAGGGCTGCAGAATCATGCAGCAAGACTATACCCAAACCTCAGAAGGCATGAACAGATAACGCCAGCATTAAAGCCCCTTCACTAGCTGCCAGCAGAAGAAAGCATCAACCTTTCATCTTGACAAAGTACTTGCTCAATAGCATTTTCGCCAAGATGCAGGCATTATATCTTGAAGTTTTCAAAATTTCAATTCTAATAAAATAAACTGTGGTTAGTGCGAGACTCAGGGACCTGTTGTTTAGTGCGACATTGATAGACCTTCTGAGAAGAGGCTGTTTCCAACCTTGGTGGTGAGCCGAACATGCGTAGACCTGGCAGTGAGTGGAAAAGTTCCAGCCCTGGAGGGGATGGAACATGCATGCCCTTTGTGGTGAGTGTGATATACCTCCCCGGGTAGGGAGTGGGACTTTCCTGTTCCTGGTGGTGAGTGGGACATTCCTGTTCCTGGTGGTGAGTGGGATATACCTCCCACGGTAGGGTATGGGACATTCCTGTTCCTAGTGATGAGTGGGATATACCTCCCCCAGTTGGGAATGGGACATTCTTGTTCCTGGTGGTGAGTGGGGCTTTTTCAGGCCTGGATGTGATCTGGAAATTGCTGCTGTTTCTTGCTCTTTGAAGTAAGTGGAACATTCAGGCCCTATGCTAAGGATTGTTGGGTCAATAGTCCCTAGTGAAACCGCAGTGTGCCATACTGCTCTGTATTTCATCTTTCTGACTGACCTGAATGTTTCCAGTGACAGAGAATTGGCAGGTACACTATATGTTTTTGTTAATGTTCATCCAGAGATGTAGGTACACCCAAAGTAACTACCCCTTCATCTCCAGGCCATGACATTACTAGCAATGGAATAGAAGCAGTGGGGGACAGGCCTTTTGACCTGTATCCTGGTGGACATGTGGAAATGTGTCTTTTAATGAGCACTCCGGTGCAGGGGTCACCCTTCTCTGTCCACGGGTCCGTAGACCAACAAATTAGAGATTGGCACTGAAGCTTGAATTCAAATAACAAGTTTATTAATCACTCATGAGTGGGGCAACATCCACACAGCACTCTCAAGTGCTGCCTGAGGTAGTACATTGAAGTCACAGAACACAGTTCTTTTATACAGGTTTTGTGCGGTGTAAGCACGTGAACAAAAATAGGGATAACAAGTTTTAGGAATAGTTACAGACAAACATGGGCAGATAAAAATGACATAGTCAGCAAAGTGGGAGGGGGAGCAGGAGTGCTTATGGCAGCAGAAATGATTGACATACAGCAGGTGTAATGGCAGCTACAAACTCTCAGCATGTACATTGATTTTAGCTGAGTCAGGAAGTGAACTACAATAGATAGCACAGGCAGAGTGAAAGGGCGAAAGAATTATGAATGAAACCTAAATGGATACCTCAGCCAAAATGACTGCAGCTTATGCCAAGGAAATATTACATGTTTTTCACAGACGGCCCTTTTGACATTAGCTAAGACATTTTCTTTTGCTTTAAAAGGGGTACGATAAATGTTATACATATCAATTAGCATCATGTTGCTGACTTCTTGATCAACTGCTAAACAGGCTTTTACATTTTGGACATTTGTTTTAAATGGTAGACAAGTAGTACAAGTGGAAATACAAAAGGAACAAAGCGTTGGCCGGCATTGGATACATAAACAACAAGAGAAGAGAATTGCAACAATTTATCAATAAGGCTGAAAATATGTTTAAGCCCCATACAGAAAATATGCTCCAGAACCATCTAGGTCAAGTCCATGTTCCTGAATCTTGATACATCTCAGTAGCTATTTGTGTTGTTTGGAGATGACCGCATACACAGAAGGTTGATTGTCCGGTGTGAAGACACAACAGCTGGATCCAATGATACAGCATGCTCTAATCTATACGGTTCCCATGTGGTCTCTGTGTGGTTGACTTCAGAGAAATCGATTGCACGTTCTCTCCTACTACCAGCATAGTGATTGAACAATTGCAAATCTTGATGGTAGGTTGGGAGGGCTAAAGACACAGGTGGTAGAAGGAAGGCTATGTAACAGGTACCAGACCAACCTGGAGGTAGGAAGTAGTATGCCTTAGTTCCACAAACAAATGAAGTGTGACGTGATGCAAGGAAGCTGCTTCGGCCTCTCATAGACATCTGCAACACTGCAGTACAGTTACTGTGGCCCACTGGCACATCGCCTGTACTTTGTACACAAAGGGGCCTGTGGTCATGATAACAGAGATAACAAGGGGTCCATTTACTTTAGCTGACCTAGAATTTGGATACACATTGTTTATTGCTGCACTTCCTTTACTATATTCTTTCATTTCTAAAGCAGTCCCTTTTGATTATGGGTCCCCATCTTCGTTGGGGTAACAGTCTTTGTTCATTAGAGGCATATACAGCCTGATTCATCAATCATATTTGCGCTCGCAAAGGGCCAGATTCTGAGAATCTGGCCCTTTGCGAGTGCAATTTTTGCATTTGGGATTCATCATCCCAAATGCAAAAGTCGCTATTTAGAAACTCGCAAATTTGCGAGGAATAGCATTTAAGGAATCTCTATTAGAGATTCCTTAAATGCTATTCTTGAAACATTTTAAAATTGCGAATTCGCAAATTTCGGCCGCTATTTACCGCGAGGTCAAACCTCGTGGTAAATAGCGAAAACTTAGAAAAATGCTTTTAAAAGCATTTTTCTAAGTTGCATGTTGCACACACACATGTCCTTTGGACATGTGTGTGCGCAACACCTGTTTAAATTTGCATTTAAGGGGTGCTACAGGGTGTCCTTTGGACACCCCTGGCACCCTTCAAATCGCTATCTTATTTGCGATTAGCAAATTGCTAATCGCAAATAAGGAATACTCCGCATTCATTCCTATGGGCCTTTTGGCCCATAGGAATGAAAGGGGAGTTATTCCTTATTTGCGATTAGCAATTTGCTAATCGCAAATAAGGAATCTGTAGGAATCGCATTTAATTTTGCAATTCCTACATGAATCCCGTTTTGCGAGTCTGTAATGGCGATTCCTTATGAATCGCTATTTCAGACTCGCAAAACGGGTCTTTCATGAATCTGGCCGATGGAAGTTTGAACCAAGCTGGGCAAGAGCCTTTGTGAGAGAATAGAAAGGGTAAAATTGCCTCCAAAGGAGTTTGTTTTCTAGATGGATTGAATTAGTTATGAAACTAAGTTGAATACAGGTAACTTAATTGTCCTGAGTGAAATTAATTCCAGATCAATTAAAAAACATTCATACACTTATAATTGAATTGAACTTAACAATACTTAACAACAAGACAGTGACAAAAAACAAATAGACATGTGTATAGGCAAAGAAATGAATTTTATCAAAATTAGGTCATAAAGGGAAATATACAATGCAGAAGGAAATATGCTAAACAGGAATACAGGATAGGTATCTGAAAACAAATCAAGATCTCTGTAAAGCCTGTATAACGCCTATCCAAAAATAAAGATTAACAGAAGTTTCTTTTGGATAAAGCTGAGGGTCGACGTTTCGGTCTTTATGGACAACTCTTCAAGACCATCATCAGGACAGTGGGTAGTACATATTGTAAATCCCTTAGGTTGATAACTTGATTCCGTATGTTGTACAGCACGGTATATGAGTCAGAAACGTTGTATCTATTTAATAACGGGAAAAATCGTGGTCCAAATGTTTATTAAAATGATGGACCTCTCACCCTTTTGTGAGGGCGTCGCAGCGGTAATTACACGACGTCTAAGTAGAGTAATCTGTAGACGTAGATAAAGGGGCAATTAAAGTTCTCCTTATTCGTGGGTCACTCCTCGCAATTTGGTCAAAGGGGGCCACAATGGATGGTAAAGTCGTCAGGTAGATGAATCTATTTCGGTCCGCCTGGTTCAAAGAGTCAATCCGCCGTCAGTCCGCAAATCTGCAAGCAGCTTACGGAATCAAGTTATCAACCTAAGGGATTTACAATATGTACTACCCACTGTCCTGATGATGGTCTTGAAGAGTTGTCCATAAAGACCGAAACGTCGACCCTCAGCTTTATCCAAAAGAAACTTCTGTTAATCTTTATTTTTGGATAGGCGTTATACAGGCTTTACAGAGATCTTGATTTGTTTTCAGATACCTATCCTGTATTCCTGTTTAGCATATTTCCTTCTGCATTGTATATTTCCCTTTATGACCTAATTTTGATAAAATTCATTTCTTTGCCTATACACATGTCTATTTGTTTTTTGTCACTGTCTTGTTGTTAAGTATTGTTAAGTTCAATTCAATTATAAGTGTATGAATGTTTTTTAATTGATCTGGAATTAATTTCACTCAGGACAATTAAGTTACCTGTATTCAACTTAGTTTCATAACTAATTCAATCCATCTAGAAAACAAACTCCTTTGGAGGCAATTTTACCCTTTCTATCATATTTGTACCCAAGCCCCCAAAGGTTTACTGGGTTGCTCACTTTACTTACCATAATCTTTGTGAGAGAATGGCACCGGTGACCACGGGATACCTTTTAAGTTCTGATGAGGAGGAATCTTGCCACGAACCCAACAGTTAGTAGCATTGCTTAGCTGGTGTGTCTGATGCAACATTTGAAGAAATGAATTGTTTCTCAGATTTTGCCGGTATCCCAGTTCATGTTGCGGCAAATCAAAATGATGGTGCTCTTTTGCAGCAAGTGATGTAACAGTAATGTTAGGTAAGGAGGCTCCAGGCATTACTTCCTCCGCTACCCATATTATAGTAGCGATGATGGCAGCACTCAAAGTCAGACCAAGGATGCATATTGTACAGCCATTGCAAATTGTCGCAGCGATCTCCTTCTTCTTAAGCGAGCTCATTTTCATCAGCAAACAACAAAACAGATGGTGCCCTAAGGTCCCGGGCAGGCGTTGGTTTCTTCACTAAGATTGAGACAAGTAGTCACTAATAAGCAACCCCACTTTGTAGTCAGTCTTTAACCACCCAGGACAGTGGCTCAGAGAGTCTCTTTCCGCGCTGAAATGTCTTTCTTCCTGGATCGAAGCAGATATCTAGATGTACCAGGGATCGTGTGGTCCGGGCAGACTTCTTCAGGTCCTTCAAGTGACGCAGCACGCCCTTTCTCGGTAATCAGAATGTCGTGGTGATCTGTCAACATAGTTGGGCTTACGCGGGCATGTGACATGGAATCGCCAGGCCGCAGATCGTGGCCTTCGCCCTGAGACCTGTCTGGAAGAATTTCCCGTACCTGCTGATAAATAGAAGAGAAGCTGTCAGTTAACTGGGAGAAATAGTCACTCATCAACGCATGAGGTACAACATGTATAGGGCGAGGCTTAGGGATTCCCCAAATATTCATAGGCCTACCAAACACAACCTCATATGGCCAGATCGTGAATGTGATATTGATCTGATAGAAAGTAGTCCTATGCGCAGGGCATCAGGCCATTTTTAAAGACGTGGAAGCCTGTATTTTAGCCAATTTAAATTTTAGAGTGGTGTTGTAATGCTCCACCAGGCCTGCTGATTGTGGATGAAAAGTGGCATGAAATTTCAGTTTAATCCCCAACCCTTTCATGACATATTCTATAACTTGTCCAATGAAATGAGGTCCGTTGTCCATTTGCAGGACCTCAAATGGTGCAGTTGGTGTTGCAAACCCTCCTGTTGGATTTTGCATTCACTATCCAGGATTATACTGAAGACAGACCAGACAAGACTGGACTATCTTTTTAGCAGTGCCGGCAATATCAGGATGATTCCAAACTTACATAAGTTGATTTGCTATTGAGGATGCACCAACATGTGCCTGCCCATGTGCCATG
Source organism: Lissotriton vulgaris (assembly GCF_964263255.1). Lineage (NCBI taxonomy): Eukaryota > Metazoa > Chordata > Amphibia > Caudata > Salamandridae > Lissotriton > Lissotriton vulgaris. The sequence continues at coordinate 1,121,581,850 of NC_141698.1, forward strand.
TGAATCAAGGGATATAAGTAGACTGTGGTTAACTTCCATTTGGACATATCTTTATTCCTCCAACAGCCCTCATCATCCAGTGTTCCCTCCTTAGACCATTGATCTAGTTCATCAGCGAAAGCAGCTTGTTGCATGTCCAACACTTCCTGCCTGGCATCATGCGAACGTTCAGCTTGCGACTTCACCACATACATGGAGGTGGTACTTTGCTGCATTGCGGTCTCACGGACTGTGTGATGTGCAAATGCATTTACCTACTCCTATTTTATCAGTCAATCAATCAATCACTTGTGAAGTGCACTACATACCCGCGAGGCGCTGGGAGGGGGGGGGGGCGCTACTGATTGAGCATGCAGGTCTTGAGTAGCCTCCTGAAGGTCAGCAGGTCTTGGGTCTGTCGTAGTCTCAGTGGGAGGGTGTTCCATGTCTTGGCGGCGAGGTGGGGGAAGGATCTCCCGCCGGTGGTTGTTCTTCGAATGCGCGGGACGGTGGCGAGTGCTAGGTCGGCAGAGCGGAGCTGGCGGTTGGGGATGTAGAAGGAGTCATCTGTTGAGGTAGGCTGGCTCACATGCTCTTGTTAGTGAGTGTAGTCTGGAGTTCCTAATACTGGTGCAGAACAAAGAGTGTGGCGTGACTGTTGGAAGGCATTCTGACATTCTGACTTTCAGTAGTCCATGGGAAAGGCATCTTTAGTGTCTCTAGTCAAAAGGGCCAACAAAGATTTAATAATGTGCAAAAAATTGGCGATCCACTGTCTACAAAAAAAAAGTAAGGCCCATCAGTGCACAGGCATCCTTTTGAGTGCGGGGTACAGGAGTGTCTAGAATGGTCTGAATGCGGTTTGGTGCGAGTACACGTCCCTCCTTCGACCGGAGGTGACCTGAATAAGTAACCTCCTGTCTACAATATTGCAATTTCTTTTGTAAGACTTTGTGATGATGAGAGGCAAGAAATGATAACAATAACAGTGTTCCTATACACTAGGTAAGGACGTCAGAGCTGCATCCTCATTGATAAGACAGGATCTCTCAACCATTGAATAATTGTAATTTAAAATAACACTCACACTTTCTGGAAAACAACGTATTGTGGCATGAAAATATTTAAGCATATCGATACCCACACGGTTATCCGGCGTGTTAGGGGAAAGCAAACATGGACATGCTGCAGTGAATTTGTCAAGTCCGAATTAAAGTTGCTGTGAAAGTGGGCTAGGTGTAGGTGTAGGTGTAGGTGTCCCATCGAATCCTATCAATGTTATCATTGTTATCATTGTGCCAGACAGGAGAGTCCTAGAAGCCAATTTTAGACAGAGTACTACAGGTAGCCCTTGTGTCAACCAGAAACCGATCAGTAGATCCCAAGACTCTTGCATCAACATAAGGACCCATTTGATCTAATGGCATCTCAACCGGTCCATTACCCCATCCTAGGCATCCCTATGCATAATCGGAATCTGCAAGAGCATCAGCAGAATAATCAGACATTTGATATTGATTTCATCTATCAAAAGTATTAGAGTAAACTGATCCTTGTTCAACTGCTTCAAATCTGGGGCGAGCTCCTGTACCTCCCCTGCTTCCTGAATTCCCTGGGCATCCTTCCATACTTTCCCTTCCCCACTGATACTACTGATCTCACAAAAAGGGGCACTCAGAACGCCAATGCCCAGTATCAGGGGAAAAATTGGCTCGAGGAAGAGGGGGCACTCCAGGTGTATATAGTGCGCGTCCGCCTCTTCCACCTCCCCTAAATGGTGGACCATATACTTGAGCCAACATAACTTTTGTCTTTAATTCCTTAACCTTCTTATCCTCCCTGTCTTTTGCCTCCTATTCCTGTTGCTCATAATATTGGGCCATAGTCCAAAGGGAAACTGGGAAAGACGTGGTCCAAGAACTCTCGCTGGCCTTTAAGTGACTAGCTATTTCTGGTAACATATTAGCGACAAATTTATCAACAAACAAATGCCTACCCGTATCATCTGCCAATGACTGACCACTAAAATCATGGAATGTTTCCTCAAACCTTGAAAAGAAGTCAGAAACTAACTCATCCTTTTTCTGTTTACAGGACTCTAACGTGGTCCAATCTATTTTCTGAGGGATTATGAGAGTCCTTAACTTAGTCACAATAGCTTTAGGAATATCTAATATCTCCTTCTGAGGTTTCTGCGCAGGCTCCCTTTCCGCATCTATTCTTTCTAATTCCACCCAGGTGTCACCAAATGCCGCATTTGTCTTCTATTTTACGCATTGTTCTCCACATATCAGGGGGCAGAATAAGCCCAAAGAACATATCAATATCTGGCAAGGTCATAGTGCAGGAGCTAATGGCTCCTTCCACCGCCGGTAGCAGGATTTTTCCCCGGGGGTGGGGCAAAGCAGCTTTAAGAGCCATCACATCAGCTCTACTCCAAGGAGTTTAAACCCAATTATATATAAAATATCCCTTTGCATCATCCGAAGTCTTATCATTACTGGTTCCCGCACCCTTCGGAGGAACATATAGGGGTGCAGCTTCAAGCATAGGTTTCATAGCAGACTCATTACTACTAGATTTATTTGCATCCACCAAAGCATCTACTTTCTTTACCTGAGATTGAACTGCTTCTGCAACTTCATTTTTCCTAGCTAATTCTTGCTCCTTTTGCAAACGCAATGTGTCATCTCGTAATTGGACCACCCATCCAATCATATCAGGTAGGTTCGAAAAAAGGAAAGTCCCATCTCCTAACTGTTTATAATCAGTACTTACTTATATCATTTGGTTCTGTTGCATTAGAAATATGCCGCCAACCATATATTACCTCCCAAGTGAATTTTTCTAAATAAAATAACTGTTTGTCGTCTTCCCAAGTCTGAACTGTGAGGGCTGTTGCAGTAGTAATCCGATGTGCTTCCTCTCTAGCAATATCCCGCAAGTTATCTTTCTCTTCCCTAGATAAAGTAGAGCTAGTCTGCCGTCCAATTTGCTTATCTTTATCTTTTTCTTCTGAAGACAAATGCTTCTTATCAAAAACCTCATCCTCTGGGGCACTTGGTGTGGGAAATTTATATGGGGGTGGGGGTTGATCTAATAGGATGCAGTCATCCTGAGGCAAATTAAGTATGGGATAAATAGGGCGCCTGATAGGATATTGGCCATTTACCTCTAATCGACGTTCCCTATCTTCTGTTTCTATTTTTTCTATTTTTTCCTTATTTTCGTATTTTAAAATTTTCTTTAGATATATATTGTTTTTCGTTGTTCTTTTTCTGCTATAACTTCTGCTCTTTTCACTCTCTCGTACTTCTTCATCCCCACATTCGTACACAATCAAACATGTCCTGTCTATTTTTTCTTTAACACTACTCTACATATTGAACCTTTTTAAAATCAAATGACCCATTCACAGGCCATTGTAGATCAGAATCTTTCTTTGTGTATTTGTTCTACAGTGTACTGTACATTACGGAAGAAATACCATATTTGACATATATGTCTTTATTAGGTGTCCCCTGTGGGGGAGCCGGCTGGCTTCTTACTAAATCAGTTTTGGTATCACCAAGACAGCAACACAACCTACTGAGTGTGCTGGAAACAGGCATGCAACCACATTTTTGTAAAATACTACTTTTCCAAAATATTCAAAAGTAGAGAAAAATCTCCACATTACCTGCCTTTATCTTTTTCAAGAAAATCAAAAGTGCAGCTACAGCGACCTTACCAAACAAGAGTCTCCAACTTCCACCTGCCGATCTCTTCATCAACCTAATGGTCACTGCAAATGTGTGCCACGGAAAACCCCAAACGAGACCGGCACCACCTGGAGGGGCAAACTAGGAAAACCGGAAAAGTCACGTCGGCCTGCAAAGATAAAGGTCTCCATATACAGGGGCAGATTTACAAGCCCTTTGCACCTCTTTTACGCCGCAGTTGCATCACTTTTGGCACGCAGCGGCGACGCAAAAGATGTGCCAGATGCGTCACGTTGTAAAGGCCTGCGCCAGAAGTAGGTGTTCTTGCGCAGGGGGGCATTCTGGTGCAGAAACGCCTCCCAAAAGTGGCTGAGTGAAATCTATAAGATTTCATTCAGTCACTTTTGGTCCCATGCTGCATCAAAACCCTGCGCCTGCCTGAAGCAGGCGCAAGGATTGACACAGCATTGTGGAGATAGAGCCCCCCAGAGCATTGCTGGAGCTGCGTTGCGCTTGCGACGTAACTCCAGCAATGCGCCGATTTTATGGCACAGATGCGTCACGTATCAGTGCCGTTTTTGCCCACCTGGTGCGCCGCATTATAAATGTGGCACATCCAGGGTGGCGGAGCTGCGGTGCACAATAACTGGAGCATTCCTGCTGATACGCAGGGATGCACCAGTTATTGTAAATCTGCCCCACAGTGCGCTTCCTCGGTGAAATTCCAATCCTCCGTCAATACCACTCCTTCGAGCAGCCGCGTCTCCGATGGAGTCCCATGATGAGCGCCAACTGTGGAAATGTGCCTTTTAATGAGCACACCGATGCAGGGGTCACCCTTCTCTGTCCACAGGTCCATAGACTAACAAGTTAGAGATTCCCACTGAATCTGGAATTCAAATAACAAGTTTATTAATCACTCATGAGTGGGACCACGTCCACACAGCACTCTCAAGGGCTGCCTGAGGTAGTACATTGAAGTCACAGAACACAGGTCTTTTATACAGGTTTTGTGTAGTGTAAGCACATGAACAGAAATAGGGAGAACAAGTTTTAGGAATAGTTACTAACACATATGGGCAGATAAAAACTACATAGTCAGCAAAGTGGGAGGGGGAGCAGGAGTGCCTATTGCCGCAGAAATGATTGACAGATAGCAGGTGTACTGGCAGCTACAAGTTCTCAGCACGTACATTGCTTTTAGCTGAGTCAGGAAATCAACTAAAATAGATAGCACAGGCAGAGTGAAAGGACAAAAGAATTATGAAGGAAATTTAAATGTATGCCACAGCCAAAATGGCCGCAGCTTATGCCAAGTAAAATATTACAGGTTTCCACAGACAGACTGCCTACCTCCTCTCCCTGATTAAATTGTGTAACCTGTCATGAGTGGATCCACAGTTCCCCATGAGTGTAGTGCCTTGACGCATGAGCAGTGGGGTACACATGTATGTTTGTAGTCCTAAGGAAAAGGCTTGCTGCTAAGGTGGCCTGAAACAAGGAAGTTGTCTGCCTGGAATGCTCAGAGTCTGTTCTATGGCAAGGCCAGAGCTGCAATCTTTACTCGTGGAGCGGGTAAGTTGACACAACACAGTCCTGTTCCTGCGTGAGATGCTCTGAAGCTGAAAAGGGAATCAAGCTAGAAGCCCAGTGGTTTGTTCACCGAGCTGTGATGCTCAGGTACCAAGTTTAAATGTGCCTTGCCAGCCTTGGACCTGATGGTGTTTGCAGTCATTGTAAACAACAGACACTTTCCATCGTGTTTGCAAAATGCTTGAGGCAGACTTTGCACATTTCTGGCTGGAGCCGTAGTGAGGTGGTCTTCATCAGGCCATGTCCAGACCCGAAATCAGGTGATCTGTTGATGGACAGATAGACCAGTAGATGACTCCCAGAGCCTCAATGTGCAAGTTGAAAATCACTGGCAAGAAGTTGGAAGCTTGTGAAAAGTAACCAAGTATCCTTAAATAAATAATTTAAACATCTCAATACACAGCTATGACATGCACAAACAGAGCTTTTATTAACCCATTGCATAATGCTACATAAATAGTCACAAGCTTAGGCATTTTAATTATGTAAATAGACGTGTGTGCGCCACTTAATCTGTGACACATGACTACAGCTTCCACTTCTCTCCTGATTCTGCGTAAAAAAACTCTTAAAATAGTGTATGGTGAGAAGATGCTTCAAGGACATTATTCTTTTCCATTACAAATTCAAGGAGATATTATTTCGATTTTTTCTTGTAGTCAAAATATTCTATGTGCAAAGTTTCTACATAAATATATAAAAGGGCATTACATTTGTCTAATTATATTACACATATTGCAGAGTTTATTAATGTATGCTATACATAGAGGAATATGCAACATATCTGATCAGAAGTAATAGACTAGGCTTTAGTTTCCCTGTCAGTACCAGTGCTTAATTTGAGACAGTGGTTTCTGGTGCTCAGCACTGGCACTTAATTGTCAACACCGCACTTATGAAAGTCTGCCACGTGGTGGTGCTGTTTGTGTAATTTAGAGATGAGCACAGAAATTGTTGTTTATGAATTCAATATACATACAAAATGCCTAATACCTGCCACCCAAGCCATCACTTTGGAGGCCTGGAATAGTCTATGTTGTCACACTTATACGTATGTGATGGTTAGTAGTTGTTGGTTTGGTACAGTCATTGACAGCACTGATAGGGGCAATTGATGTTGCAAGCACCTGTGGCCTTCTGACAAGAGCTCTGGTACTTATTATTTTACAGATTAAGCTCTGCTCAGCACTGATCATGATTCTCTTTGTGTTCCAGACTCGGTCTAGAAAGAAGCCAGTCTGCCAAGGATGCTCTGGATGTGATCGCGTCTCTTCTAGAGGAGCACGGCCAGGGTGGGAACTACTGCGAAGACGCCGGCACCTGCCACACCTTCCAAAGTGCCTTCCTGATTGTGGACCACACAGAAGCCTGGATCCTGGAGACCTCCGGGAGGTACTGGGCTGCGAAGAAAATCACAGGTCGGTTCCATCGCTTGGCGCGTCACAGCACGTATGGACTCTTTTCTAATTTAAAATACAGAACTGTGAAGCAACTAACTGAACACACTGGTCTTAGTGCCTTTTCCTTTTCTCTTCAACATTTGTTTATTTTACCTTCTAAAAACAAACAACTGCATGGTTGTGTGTCGTTTCAATTCTTAGACTCACATTAAGTTAGACACTCGTTCAGTTGCAGGGCTGTTCACAAAGGTAACTTACACTTGTGAGTAGATTTATATCTTTAATTTACTCTTATACCTTTAAGTAACTTTACACCTATTGGTTATTTACAAAATCCAAGTGTACATTTACTCAAATATGTAAGTTACATGTCGCCACTTGCTTAAAAAGGGCGGAGCTTAACTTGCAAGTGTAAGTTACTCCTAAAAAGTGCAACATCTTCCTATAGTAAATAATGAAGGTAGGGACTTTAAATAAAACCCCTCAGAGAATAATATTAAATGAAATTATTTAAATGTGTTACAGATCTAAGTAAATATAATTTAATGTTGATAATAATTTAAAAACAAGTAAATATATATTTTTGCTTTAGGTGGAAATTAATTTTTTATTTAAACTTTGTTTAAAAAATATATATATATATATTTATGTTAACTATTTAATTCAAAATGAAGTTAACATTGCTGTAGAATTTTTATTTAGTTCCATATTTAACAAAAATATATACAATTAATGTATAATAATATTACTCTTAACTTAATAATTTTTTTTTGCAATTCTTTGAGTTTGATACTCAGGGTTTCTTTTACTTGGTAGTGTGGATTTTCTAAGAGTTAATCCTGAAAAGTTCTAATTTTATTAAAGACACTATGGCTCGTCCATAACTAGTTTTCTGTAAAAACTAGTTATGAATGACTGATAATATGGAATCAAAGCTATGAGTTAGAGTCAAATTAAACACAATTTGCCTTAAGGAAGCCATTTCAAATCTTGAGAAACACATGTTGGGAAGGATGGAAATAATGATATCACTTCTTTTGAATAGGAGAAGCTCTGATTATCAAACTCAGAATTATGGATGAGACTGTTAGAGCCTTTCTTGATAAGTATCTGAGCGATCAGGGGGGGGGGGGGGTGCGGGGGGGCCACCAGAGGAGGCACAAGAAATGACAGGCGATCTTTGCCTGGATGTATCCGCGGATCTCTAAATACAGATAGCACCATAGCTGTAGCCTTGATGCCCCTTGTTGACCAGATGTTGTCCACGTGTATATGTGTTGGCCTGCAGCGCCCTGATATATCGACAGAGCCTGCATGCGTGCTGCTGTCTCACCTTCTTCGTTCTGTGTGCAGAGGGAGTGCAGTGTGTCGGCAGCTGCCTACAGTTAACCACTACAATGGATGCCGAGCACCCTCAGCTCAGGGACCACGCCACAAGTGAAGGCTGGTGGGACGGGCAGACAGAGTTCAACTTCTCGCAAGTCTTCTCTGATGGTGAGGAACACGAGGGCACCTGCTCGGCCGCTGCACATCTGCAAAATGTAGCCGGTGAGTTTCTATATATTGTTCATCGTTTGACTTCTTCAGATTGCTGGCTCCCAATTGGAAAGACCTTCGGCAAAATAGTTTCTTCATGCCTTAGGGCCTGATTTAGATCTTGGCGGATGGATTAGGATTACTCCATCTCGAAGGTGATGGATAACCCGACCCATATGAATCTCATTATATCCTATGGGATTTATATTTCCTTGGGAGGGATATCCGTCACCGTTGTGATGGTGTAACCCGTCCACCAAGATATAAATCAAGCCCTTCAATAGACACTCGCTTTAAAGAAATCTCCTTCTGTCTATTTCACCTCCAAAGTGCGGGGGCTTGAATGTAATCGCGCAGTAATCATGCATGGAATCTGAAAGGGGTGCTCCGACTGGTACCCCATATACACCCACACCTTGCACCCACCCTTGTTGTTTGTCTGAGACAGTTTTGCATTCTTTGTGATGCTGATGAGATGTTTGGTTCCAAAGGTGAGGACGAGCCTTCGACACACGTCATGTTGCCAGCTACGGACCTCCAGGTACCTCACTGAGTGATCTGCAGACCGTGCTCTGGCTCCACCCCGCGCCAGTGTGAGTGACTGAGACCATACGGTGAATAGTGGTGCTGCCTAGGTGGGCACCAGAGGGCCTTTCTCATGTACCATGCTGAGTGAGTTGAGAGGTGGGATGGGCACACAGACTTTGCAGTGGGTGCCTGAAGTTCTGTGTCAGGTTCGAAGGCAAGTATCTCAGCTGCTAGACCAGAAATAGGAGTTCCTTGTGCATGGCCACTGCAGAATGAAGCTAGGATTGCTTTATTATCAACAGAGTTCCCCCTTTTTAAATCTGGCTGTAAGCATTTGGGTGAAAGAGATTAACACACAGGTTACTCATCAGATTTGTTATGCCCTACGCACCATTATGGCTTTGGTAGCCTCTGGAATAGACACCAGTGGTTGGGTTCTACATTGACCACATAAAGCAGGAGTGACAGTCACCCAGGTGGTTCACCACCTGGGTGACCCTCATCACCCCATCACCACCCCAGCAAAATCATGGAAATAGGATGTTGCAAGACTCCTCCAAGAGTATGATAAACTAAATAACCTCCTTCATGACCATCAATTAGGATTCAGACCTTCTAGGGGAACAGAATGAATTAATTACATTTTAGCAATTTTATATAGAGGGGACATGACCTGAGGGCATCAGAACACTTTACAATAATATCATGATACCAGGGTACAGCAAGTTACTGTTACAATAAATAAGTTCAGACATATTGTATCGCTAGCTGCGACCAGGACAAATGCAGCCGTTGGACAAGGGACATACAAGGTTCAAGCATCGATTAAGATGGTGGGGGTCACACAATGAAGGTAGTTCGCATCCTGGTGGAGAGAGTACTTAGGTATGGTCGAGGGTGGGTTACGCAAGTACTAATTATACACAAGCTTTTTGAGAGGCAACACACATCTCATTTGCAACAGGTTCAGTGACAAATGTTTCACATTAAGTTAATACTCGTGGTTCTTCATTGGTCGAAATCATGCTTAAGCTTTTTTTTGTACTGTTCAAAGGAGTGCAGCCAACGCGTTTCACCCAACAAGGCTTCATCAGGGCAAGAGATATACATCAAGGGAATGCAGTAAGAAGTGTAGTACTTCAAGAAAGATGATCTGCAGCATAACCATCAATAATCACTAGAAATAGTACATCCACTTGGGTCATCCGTAAGTCCCACAGCAAGTATCATCAATTAGTTGTCAGCAATTCTGGCACAGTTTTTCAATAAGTTTAATACACCACACTTCTGTGGTGTTGAATAATTATTACAGATGTGACCTCCTCCTAATATTTCATAAGAGGTGTGTGCCACAGAAATCATAAATCCAGGACACCCTACTGTTCTAGAAGGGCTGTCCTGGTGCGGCGCCAGTCGCTTCTGTTCGGTGCATTCAGCTGTAAACGTATTGTCCTTACGCTCTCTGTGACATATGACACTGTTGACAATACTTGTGGAAATTCTGTCAGTGGGGGGTGTATCTGGGGCTGCTCTGTAATTGATTCTGCCTTTTCTTACTGACTGAAGCCACAACATCCAGATTGGTTTAGTGTCAGCCCTTCAGCCCTTGCGGCTTTCCCTAGGGATCACCCCCTTGTCTGTTTTTAAGTTTCTACTCTGGCTCAGCTTCTTGAACAGTACCAAGTAAACTTCCAATATGAGATAACACACAAATCCCTTGATGGCAAGACGACCAACCTTACAATCCTACCACAATCACCAAGTGCTTGGACGCTTGGACCACGTCTCCAGTGGATGGAGGAGAGCTGCCTCTGCATGAACAGAGAAACCTGAGGTCCTTGTAATAGGAGCTACTGGGCCTGTCCTTAACATCCACTGACTGTTCCCGAAGTCTCAGAATCCGTACTTCAACCACACAAAAATACAAGAACCAGGGAATACTGTTTGACTGTGAAATTGTGTTTGCTTTCAAGTCAATGCAGTGGTCAGGGGTTTCATCTCCAGCACCCTGCACTCCCAAATCCCCCCATGTCTGCACCATGGGGTTGTATTGACCAGATGAATTTCCTTACCACGCCAGCACTATTTTAACATCATCTACAGTGGCTTCCCAGGAAGGTAATTGTCAAATTACAAAGGCTACAAAAGCAGGGTCACAGATGGGTCAAAACCATCGCAAACATGACCAACCTGAAATTCTTATCCAGCAGAAGGCAGATTCAAATGTACATCCTCTGTAGCACCCTTATAAAGGCTTGTTGGGCAAAGGACCAGGTTATCTGCAGAAACTTAAAACAAAATGACTCGCACCAAGGTACTTTTGTATTTGATATGTAGCAGTGTAGCAATCTATACACTACTCAGAGAAACAGTCCAATGTTACAAAAAGTCATAATTTCCCAAAGATAAACAATTTCCAGGTCTTTATTGTAGATTTGTTCCTTTCTTTATTGATCACCAATTCATTAAAAAAATACTGAATTGCCTGTTGCCAACGCGTTTCGTCACCCCTGTGACTTCTTCAGGGCTAGAAGCAATTTATATAAAAAGAAAAAACAAAAATCTACAATAAATTACAATATATACAATACATAGATAAAAACACTGTTGTTCAGACATTAGTATCTACATGGCCTATTGATGACCAATCATAGCTTTAGATGTATCTTATCTTTGGGAATCACATTTTAACATGTATTCATATGACGTTATGCGCCTGCTTGTCCTTGTGAGATAACACGGATGACACAAGATATCCCAAATATGAGCACTGATGGGAGGAGACACATTTGGAGATAACCTATTGTACATCCTATGCATATACAACTCATTTCTATCTTTTGGTATTTTTTTGATAGGAACCCAGACAACACCTTTCATTCCCTATTTCTTCTTCCACTATTAATCTGTTATGTTATGTTATGTTATGTTAAGGGAATTTTGTATAGCGCACTGTCACCGGAGGTATCATGGCGCTGAAAGGGTGCTGAGGAAACAGAGGGATTTTAGCGGGATTGTGGGAAAAGCCAGGTTTTTAATGATTTGCGAAATTGAATCAGAGTACCGGAAGTCCTAACTGAGAGGGGGAGAGAGTTCCAAAGTTTGGGGCCGAGAAAGGCAAATCTTCGACCCCCAGATCTACAGAGTTTGAAGGGAGGGACCACCAGAAGATGTAAGTGAAGTGATCTAAGGTTACGTGAGGGACAGTAGGGGCAGATCAGGGATTTCAGAAAGGCGGGACAGGAACCAGAGAGAGATTTGAAAATAAGACAGCCAACCTTGAAGGCAGCCCTTAGGCTAACCGGGAGCCAGTGTAGCTTGATAAGGAGGGGTTTGGCGGACTGCCACTTCGGAATCCCGAGGGCCAGTCTCGCCGCCTGGTTTTGGATGACTTGCAACCTATTGATGGAGCATTTGGGCAAGCCGTAATAGATGGAATTTGAAAAATCCAGGCGGGAGAGAACAAGGGCCATGATGACTTGAAGCAAGGCATCGGGAGTAAGAAGGTAGGCCACCTTCCTGATCCTGCGCAGTTGGAACATGCAGGAGGAAACCACTGTCCCCACCTGCGGCCCCAGAGAGAGCCCAGCGTCAATAGTGACCCCGAGGCTTTTCACCGAGGTTACCGGGGTGGGAGGAGAGCCAAGCTCTGTCGGCCAGAAATATGGACCCCAGTGGACGGCGCTCCTACCCGGCAGGAGGAGCTCCGTCTTACCGGGGTTAAATTTCAGCTGGTTCTGACACACCCACTGAAAGATATGGGACATGACTGCCTGAAAAGTAGGAATAGAAGAAAGAGAGTTTAGAGAGAAAATGAGTTGTAGGTCATCCGCGTAATTGAAGACGCGGGCGTCCCACTGCCTCAGAGAAGAGAGAAGAGGGCGAAGATAGAGATTGAAAAGAAGAGGGGATAGAGAGGAGCCCTGAGGGACCCCACAAGACAGATGTTCCCTAGGGGCCCTAAATGTACCTAGGCTGAGGGACTGGGATCTCCCCATAAGGAAAGATTTCACCCAGGCCAGCGCCAGGCCCTGGATGCCGGCCTGTTCGACACGGTGGAGGAGGATGTTATGGTCCACCGTGTCGAAAGCGGCCGACAGATCTAGTAAAACCAGGGCCTGGGAGGTACCCTTGTCAGCTCCGTCTCTCAAGGTATCTAGGACAGCCAGGATCACAGCCTCCGTAGAATGACCAGGGCGGAAGCCGGCCTGGTTGGCCTCGAGAAAGATGGAACTCTCGATGAACCCCGAGAGACAGGCAGTGACATGGGCCTCCAAGATTTTTGAGAAAAAAGGTAAGAGAGAGATAGGACGATAGTTTGCCGGGACGGCAGGGTCGGCTCCAGGCTTCTTCAACAGAGGCACTAGAACGGCCTCCTTGAAGGAGCTGGGTACCGTCCCGGAAAGAAGAGAAGAATACAGTCGGGTAGAGAATGGCAGATGTCGCAAAGTATGGAAGGTGGACAGTGGTCGTCAGGGGAGCCAGACTTGATCCGGGCCGCCAGGTTGGCTAAAGATATAGCGTCTAGTGGGGGAAGCTGGGTGATAGAGAAAGCATTATGAGGGGGTGTGATGGGAACAGCATCCAATGAGGTGACCGGGATAGTGCCCTTAATCAAAACAATCTTCTGTAAAAAAAAGGTGCTAAGTGCATTGCAAGATTCCTGGGTAGGGGCCTGGGACAAAAGCGTTCTGGCGTCAGACGTGAACTCGTCCAGAACTCTAAAAATCTCCTTCGACTTACAGGGAGCTGACAGGATACGCTCGGAGACATAGGTTTTCTTGGCTGCAGAGATAGCAGATTTATACCTATTACGAGCTGCCACATAGATATCTCTACTTGACGGGCAGTAGTCTCTTCTCCATCTGCGTTCGAATTGACGAAGTTCTAACTGTACAGTTTTGAGGAGTGGAGTAAACCATTTATGAGAATGGTTATGACGAGAGCGAGGGAACTTGATTAGTGGGGCAAAGATATCGCTGGCTGATATGAGCCAGTTAGAGACTTGCCCATCTAGCTCATTAATGTCAGAGTCATTGGGGGGAGGCGGACGTGTGTGAGACAGATGAGTTAGCAGTTTGGAAGAGTCGACGGCCTTCCACTTACGAGCCATGCCACCCTCCCGCGAAGGGATCCTGACCTGACCAGCCATCGAGATGGTGGTATCGATAAGGCGGTGGTCCGACCACACGCAAGGTGTAATAAGCGGGTGGGAGGGCTTCACCCCATAGACCCAGATATGATCAAGTATATGGCCACCACTATGGGTGGGGGAGGTGACTAACTGGCTGAAGTTCAGGCTCGAGAGACCTTCAAACAATTCGAGGGCGTGGGGGCCAGCGTCCCTGTGCTGAAACCAATAATTAAAGTCCCCAGCAATAACTATGCGAGGAGAAGAGGTAGCAATGCTAGCAAGCTGCTCAATAAACAGTGCGGGGAAAGAGGGCATGGATTGTGGGGGACGGTAAAGTACCATAAAGGTAACAGCGCCCACCTCAGTTCCAAGACTGAAGACAAGGTTATCTACATCGGGAAAAATCATGGAAGTGGGGGTGATAACCTGAATATCCTTACGTATTACCGCCGCGACCCCTCCTCCAGGGCGACCCCCATGGCGGTTGGTGTTAAGCAGGCAGTAGTCAGGAGGTAATGCTGCCAGTATGTCCGGGAGGGAGTCGTCCGTAAGCCAGGTCTCAGAAAGTAGAAGAACGTCAGGTCTTTCAGTCGTAAGTAGATGGAAAATATCAGTTTGGTGCCTGACTAAAGAACGGGTGTTCAAATATAGTAGGCGGATCTGCGACTCAGGAATAATGAGGGAAGTGGGAGGAGTGAGTGGGCCAAGGTGGGGGGGTAGATTACCAGTGATTCTGTTGCGTGCTTATCTAGGTTCCTGATCGATACTGTGACCTTATGCCCCTATTCGGCTATAAATCCATTTATTCCCTATATTGGCATAACCGTTCAAGTGCGATTTTCTGAAAAGTCATCTCTGGCCTCACACGAACAGAGCCACATTCCAGCATGACTCTCTGCTACTTCCTTTGCGACCAATTAGTGCAATGACAGAGCAGCAGTCACTATCTGATATTCCTAGATAACACTCCGAGTTCTTCAACAAGATAAAAACTTAGCAAACCTGGAAATCCCCGCTTGCTATGTTTTGATTAGTAATGGAACTCTAATGAGCAACTGATAACTGTCACTTCCTAGTGACATCTTTAATTGACGTCTTATGTCCAGCAAACTTGCGTCAAACCCGGCACCTGTCAGGTATAAATATTACCAACGTTGCCTTAAGCAATGAGCGAACCTGTTGCTGATGCCAGCTGCCTGCATGACCCCGTGTTGGTAAAAACTAGCACTCTGTCGCTGCAGCCTGCTATCCTGTGGTGGTGAAGCTGCTGATTACCATTATCGCCGCTACAGCGCGAACTATGGTTGAGTACGCTTGAGGAGACGAGCAGCCGTCCTCTGCGAAGACATCCAGCCCAGCTGCCCGCGGACGCTGTCACCCCTCCTCCCTCGACGCGCTGAGAGAAGCCGCTGCCTTTCTCGTGCAGAGAAATCCAGTCCCGGCGCTTCCAGTTTACCCTCGCGGGTGACTGGGATATCGAGAGAGACCCCTGAAGGAGATACCAATCCTCCATCATTCTATTCAGAGGTATGGTGTTGACTAAACCCTTAGACGAGAATTCTTGAAACAAACCTTGGCAAAACCAACTTAACTTAAGCTACTTACTTACTCCCCTTTTCACGTGTTAGGCTTAGGTCAGGCACACTGGGGTAGGCTTAGTTAGAAGCACCAGTTGAGTATGTTAGCCTAATGTATATATGACTGTATATATGTTTTATTACTTTTAAACCATTGTATGGCTAAGAAACCATATCAATGCTTTTACAGTTCTATTTCGCAATACTTATCTTACTGTACGTACTTTTTATAATAACAGTTATTGCAATTGTGGCAATACATTTCTCTTGTACGAGAAGAAAGACTGTTCAATAAATGTTAACCCTTTATTGATAAACGCCTGTCTCTCTATTCTCTACATACTGTGAAAGTAAACTGCACTAGACTTACTGAGTGAAATCTATGTCTATTGTTTCACACGACCCTAGAGATCGACTCTTGATCTGAGGAGCAAAGTTGTCATGTTGCACGGTTGTTGGAAAACTGAATCCCTTCTTGTCTGTGCCAAGGAAGCTGATCACTTCCTATGCAGAGAAGAAAGTTTCCAGTGACCTCTGAGCTAGTTGGTAACACAACCCAATTAAGTTTAGCATAGTCAGTGGAGGCCTGGAATATCCGCAGTTCCACGTCGATACTACTGTTTATGTTATTCCAATGCGCAGGGCCTAGTGGGAAACTAGGAACTACACTACATGGCGCCCAACGTTTGGTAAGGCGATAAACTAATGCAAGACTTGTAGAGTAACTCAGTCGTGCATATTTCACACCCCTTTCTCCCGTAAATACTCCAATAGACGTCTGGAGTGGGTGAAAGGTTAAAATCCGCCCGACCTTAGTAGGAAGAGATTCCTATGTACAGCTCTGGTTTAGTCAACGTTGAAGGATACAGTGTTCCAAAATATTGTGCATCTAATCTTTGTCTCCTTGGAGACCTACTCTGCAAAAACTGCATTTATACAATGTCAGTAGAAAACAACGGCACCGCTGGGGCCGCAGCAGATGCGACTCAGCAAGGTCCCGAATACACAGACCCGGGTGCTATTATCATCCCGGTCCAGTTAAGAAGATCTATAACTTTAAAACTTATAGAAAACAGACTGCCACCTCAAGGTGGTACAGTAATTTTCGTGATAGAGGCTCACGAGTATCGGCAGACAGAGGTATTCTATTCATGGATAAACTTTCCAGCGGTAAACGCTATAACACAAGAGTTTCACTATTACAAAATAGAGGAACCTCCGGGAGAGTACGCTCCTTTCGAGGAGGTTGAAATCCCACTTAAATTTCAAGAGCACCTGCTCTGGTTTAATGGCGCCCTAAAACACAATGATCACATAACCAGGCTCGGTCCACTAGGTAGACCAGGAGCCACGTGGCCGGTTCTAGCCAGCTACACACCACATCCTGACATTGCAAGAATGTCTAGAGAAGAGCTGTTAGCACAGCTAAACACATTAATAAAAATACATAGGCAATTAGTCCAATATGTAATGCGGACTGCAACAGTCCAGCCAGCTGTTAATACACCACAGCTGACCCCTCATCAGGGGAACACAAATAAAATTACACCACAGAACATACAGTCATGTCTTGGTAAAACACCCGTAAAACGGGAACAAATTCCTTTCTGGTTAGCCCAGAAAATCACTCAAATAGAGGCAGTATTTCCTGATACTACCCCTATTGAGAAACACAGAATCTTGACCATCTGCCTTCCTATGGGAATCGCACCACACGTGGAGGACTGTGACACTTGGGGTACAGTCTTTGCTTCCATTTACACAAAAACACACGGTGTTCCGTCTATGGCGGTAATACCAGACGTGCTAAAACAGATTCAAAATGAATTCGGTCCAGAGCCCGCTTTAAATCTAGGTATGAAATTACTGAAAGACTTCAAGCAGGTCACGGCTATATTATTAGCCAACGTAAAGGGAGAAGCAGCATCTGTGGCGATTCGCCAGAAGTTGAGGGAAACAGATATAAAAGATCCTGTTGAGCTTGCAAAAATCATAGAAAAATGCTATGAAGAATTAGGTAGAGACAGCTTGGGTGGAAAACCAGTTAAGCCCCAACTGCTCGAAAATCCTGAAAAATTATTTATTAAAAATAATTTAAATACTCCTAAAAAGAGCTGGGATGGAAATAAACAATCCACTCCCAAGGAAAAAGTTTTCCAGTCCAGAGGAAGGTCTCCTCGACGGAGGGAGAGAACTCCGACTCGAGAACGCCAGTCTCCCCAACGGGAGCCCTCTGAGAAAAGATATAACCTTAGAAATAGGGATAATCTAAAAAAACCTGATAGATATCAAAGTATTGATACACGTCCCTCTCGATCTTTTCCACAGAATTCGGAAAGAAGAGGACGGTCAGACCCAGGAGAGCACACCAAGTCCAAAGACAAGGAACCTGCTCAAAATAAGAAATCTCAATTTCAGAAAAAGAAGGTAGCCAGTATTAGAGTAATCAACCATGCCGAGAATACTGAGGACACAGTTGAAAAACGGGGAGTGGGCATTGACAATGTTGGACAGTGCAGCAGAGATCAGTATAGCGCGCAAGATCTTGATGAGTCATCTGGAGACAGTGGACACGAATGAATACATTCAGGTTGAAACTGCCGACGCCAGACTTAGCGAGCCCCATAAAATATACGAAATAACATTGCGTATGGAGGGTGATAAGACTAGGAAAATTAGGGGTCTATTTTGGGATAAGCTCTCAAAAGGCTATGATATTCTGTTAGCTGAAAAAGATTGGCCCCCAGAGTTTGTCAGGGAGTGCCCTCGTGGCGAAGAGGTAATTATGCCTGCCTTCTCGAATCACATTCCGATTCATAAAAAATACACATATGCAAGGAAATGGGCAGTAGCCCAGGCACCTGCATTGTATAAAAATCATGTAGGATGGGATGAGGATTCACCGCCTCACAAAATCCAACTAAAAAGTGAACCAACTGCCCAACGGCAGTATCCAATAAAGCAAGAAGCTAAAAAACAAGTCAGGGAGATCTTAGATCAACTTGAGTACCAGGGGGTGATTGAAACATGCACCTCTCAAATGAACAATCCTTTGTTTCCTGTCTCCAAGCCAGACAATTCATATCGTCTAGTTTTGGACTACAGACATCTTAATACATGTTGCAAAACCTTTGCAGTACAAAACTCGCAAAGTGCAGCCCTAATGAATAACATAGTTAGGAAAAAATATAAAACGACATTAGACATTTCTAATGGTTTCTTTTGTCAAAACATTGCACCAGAAAGCAGATACTTGACCGCTTTCTCCGCATTTGGGTCGCAGAAAAAATTCTGTCGACTCCCACAGGGGTTCAAGAACAGCCCAGGACTATTCTCAGCTAGGGTAACAGAGTTACTACAAATCTATGATGATGAAGCATTATCTTACGTAGATGATATTTATCTCACAGACGACGACTTGGATACTCATTTGAAAAGAGTGAACACCATCATACTTGGGTTCGCAGCAGAGGGTTACAAATTCAACTTTAAAAAGTCCCGAATTGCCCATCTGACAGTACTATTCTTAGGGTACGAATTATCAAGTGAAGGGAAAAGCCTAGCGGACAACTTCTTAGAGAAGTGCGCTGTACTCCAAGCTCCAAAAACGCTGAAGAATTTACAATCAATACTAGGTTTTCTGAATTTCGGAAGAACTTACATACTAAATTACGCAGAGAGGGTTAAACCTCTCTACGAACTAATAAAACCTGATTTAAAACAAATCAATTGGACTCAAAAACACACAGAAATTTTGAGATCACTGCAAACAGACATGTTAGCAAAAACAAAATTAGATACACGTGACAACACGATCGATCTAGTAATCCGAGTCATCCCAGGAAGATGCGGATTCACGTACCTAACCTCTAATGAGGGAGAAAAGGTACCAATTTCAATTAAATCTCACTTGTACACACAAGCAGAAAAAACATTCAGTCACACAGAAAGAACTGTGAACGCAGTGCAAATCGCATTAGCAAATGAACGAGAACTAGCACACGGCAAACGGATTAATATCCTTACAGCGGAATCCGCCTTCGAGGCGCTATTCAGCCCAGTAAACCTGCCTACAGTGTCACTGGACCCGAAATGGATACAGTGCATAGATTCTCTAGGAGCGGAAGACGTGAAATACTATTTCGCCCCGCAATTCGAAGAACTGAATGATTTAGAGTATGAAGAAGAATATCCTCTGCCAATCGAAATCCTGCCTCTCCCACAATACGCCTGTATAATCTATACAGATAGCTTTGTACAGCATTTTAATGTAGAGAGTAAATCCTACAATGCAGCATGTGCGATCATTAAAGGTCGTTGGCTGTGCGGTAAATTCAGACCGAAAGTAACAAAAACTGAATCTGTAAGAAACTGTTCGGTTCAAAGAACTGAAATCAGATCTTTAAAGATGGCGCTCGAAAATGCAGAACGTGAATTCCCGACACTTATAGTGTGCGATTCTCATTTTTGCGTCAACTCTTACAACAATAAACTGCAGAGTTGGATCGAAAACGACTACAAAGATGACACAGGTGCCACAATAAAGCATAAATTGCTCTGGAACGAGGTAGCTCTTTTAAGTAAAGAACTACAAAAGACTCACGTGATTCACGCACAGAGTCTTCAACGTGATGGCGTTCACGTTGCAGGGAATTCATTGGCTAATACAGCCACCGCGGAAGCAACTAACCCGGCTTCCGTAGCCACAAAAAAGCGTACAGATAAGTACATAGACGGGGAAACCATGCTGGCAGTAAAAACGACCGTAAAAGGCGACTGTGCAGCACTACCCGTAAACTATCCACTCAATTATGCATACATAATCGATGCAAACTCCGTTCCTTTTGCTCGAATCCCTGGAGTGGGGGACAGAGTAATTCCAAACACGAACAGGAGAATATTTTTAATAGCAGACGCACACATGGGTTTGGGTCTAAGGCACAGAGAGATCAAGGAATCACTGACTGAATTACAATCAGTATTCTGGTGGCCGGGAATGAGTGTAGAACACCAAATATATGCAAACAACTGTGAAAACTGTAATAGGGATCGCAGTAGCGAACCTTGCTACCGGCTACCAGTCAGAAAGAGCGTAACGCTGCCTACACCCCACCCTGCGTCCTATTAACAGTTAAGGTGAAAAGCACTTAAAAAATGAGGTCCCCAGTGCTCGGCTGACGCTAGAACGGTTATAAAAGATTAGCGAGTCCATATCGGCACATACGCAATTACCACGTTCCATTCTGACCAGGGTCCTGCTTTCAGCTCTCGAGCTTATGGGGGGGCCATGGCTAGCATGGGAATTGGGTTGCGGTATTCTTGTCCGTCGCACAAGTGTGGTAGAAAGAAAAAGCCGGGATATAAAGCAATCTATAACAGCGAAGGTATTAGGTTCAGGCGCTGGGTGGGTCAAACATTTAATAAGTGTCCAGACTAGTCTTAACAACATGCCAAGAAATTCTCTAAAAGGTTTCAGCCCATACGAACTATTGTTCGGAATTAGAATGAACGTTCAGGACCTCGATAGTCAGATGTCAGTGGTACAAGAAGAAACAAAGCAGTTTGAAGTAAAAGACCGTTTGGCTGTTTTACAGGAACTGAATGAAACCAGAAAATCATTAAGCAACATAAAGTTAAAGCAACAGCCAAGTACCACTGACGAGGCACCACCCGCAACAGCCCCAGCAAGGCCTGTCTGGATTCCAAAGATTGGGGATCTAGTCAGAGAAAAGATCGCGGTGAAGAAGGAATTTGGGCCTTCTTACAGAAAAGCAGTACCTGTCTTAGCAGTCACCGGAACAAGATCAGTTGTGCTACCGCCCCTTGCTGGTAAAAAGGAGAACAGAGTCGTGTCTATCGATCTGGTAAAACCACAAGCATGTGGCCTATAATCAACAGTAGGCCCAGTGGACTCCCAAGAAACAACAGAATACCCAAACTTGCAACAATCCAAGAGGTTCAAACTGAAAGACTCATCACATTCGATCAGCCTGCAGTGCACAATGAAGGACTATGCAATAATGCCATGGAACTCGTGCCTCTTGAAACACAGCTTGAAACAGTTCGTCAAGAAACAACACCAGTCTACACTAATGTGGCATCAGAAAGTGCTACCGAGAGACAGAATGAAAAAACAATCCCATCAATTGACAGAACTGCCTCTGGTTATTTCATCAACTTCGACAACTTCTCTGAAGATTTAAACGACCCCGAAGTGATGCCAGAAACAAAAAAGTCTTTTAAAGAAAAAGCAACGGAACTCTTTCATCAATTGAAGGAAATCTACCTCATTTCCCCTTGGCTAGAGTTCTGGTTCGGTCTAGGTGTATTTTTCCTCCTGCTTTGGCTCATCATGGTACTGTGTTTGGGAAAATTCATTGAAGGAAAATATATTACAATGGACACAGCAAGTCAGAACATCAACCTAGTCCTGAAACCACACAGATCATCCCACGTGAAGAAAAGAGAACTGTCAACAGTAAATGTCACAGCAATTCCAATACCTGGTGGGGTAATATGGGAGAAAACAGACTATGAGATCTATGGTCCGGTCGAAATCCTGAAGTATCCTCATCAACTAAAGGTTTCCTTAAGTGACTTTGTGACACCAAGTACATTCTCTGATGATTGGGACTTTAACAGTATTAATGACATGATGTCTGATTTAGTAATGTCAGCTAGATTCACAGATCATGATTATTTACAAGGTTCATCTAGTTATGAGCAGTTATTCTGTTACACCCATTATGGGGATCATTACTTGCATAAATCTGAACAGCTTAGAAATGTTTTTATGTATAATCAATGGGAACATTGTGCTACACCACCTAAAAGCAGTTCTAAAGCATTTTTTGAGAAATTCAAATACTTCTCAGGGTTTAACACCAGTGATGCAGAAACGTTTTATTATAAACTGTTAGATAAAACAGGAATGAAAACAATGCTGACAAATTCTAAATTGATATATTCAGAAGCATTTTATGACAAAATGATGACATTTGGTTTTGATTATTGGAAAAATAATATTGAAACGAAAACAATTTGGGGTACAAAAGATTGGCAGGTGCAAGGCATAGAAGCACTATTTAGAACCTGCATGATACCTGAACAAATGTTGTTTTTAAATGACACAATACACCAAGCATCTTGTCTTGGCCTAGCTAAGAACAAAGAACTTAAAACACCGTCTATACCAAAGCCAATACCTGAAAATGCAACAGCTGATATTGAGTTAGACGTGTCACAAATTTTACATTTCAACAGAACACATCCTGATTGGAAAAAGTGGTTAATCTGGCCTACAGACACAAATAGCTGTCAAGATAGGTTCCTGAATAAAACACAGGGTTTAAAAATGACCAGATTAGACCCTAGATACTCCCAGAGACAACATCCAGGGATTATAACAACATACAGTGTAGGGAAACTCTGCCTAGAATGGCTAACTACATCCACACTGGCTGAAATTAAGCAACACTTGTCTTTATTAAAAGATGGTGCTGATTTGCGCGATTTCATTCTTGGACCACGCAAACAGCGTCAAAAGCGTTTCATAGCGACCAGTATCTATGCAGCTTACAACGAGGCTTGGAAAGTAAAGCAAATTGAAACTGCTGAAAAAATACGAGAAATTGATCGTATTAATTTGGAGAAATCACTTTCTGTAGTAGACAATGGGTTAATGACTCTGTCTTCCAGAATATATTCTTTGGACAATATTGTATCCTCTGCCTTTGATGTGATAGACAGAGATTTGCTAATGTTACAACATGGCCAATCTCAATTACGCTCTATTATAGAATTAGGCTGGACGCTGCAAAATCTTCGTTCAGGCTATGTGCCTTGGCGTTTAATCAACACAACGTCATTATTTTCCATCTTTAACCTTACTGATAAACAGATCAGTTTGGCACAGAAAGGAGCAGACTATACAATCTTGAGCATCGAGAAACTCGAGAGATTACCATTGACAATGTCAGAGAGTCCTGTCATTGAATGGATAATACACGGAATTATCACAATTCCGATAACAACTTTCCGATTTCATAAATGCCTTGAGTACATACCTGCTGGCCAGTATGAACAATTGGGTAAGGGATATGTTAAATCCGAATGGAAATTACCATACACTCATTCTTGCTATAGTGACAGTGACAAAAATGTATTTCTTAGTGGTGACAACTGTAAACACTCACTAAGCGGTATACTTTTGTGTCAGGGTATTAATTTACACGGAGCATGTGATGGAAATTCAAACAACCTTTCATGCCACCAGCTAGTCACACCTGCAACTCAGATAGAGCCCTTCTTTATGCAACTCGCAAACGGGAGTTACATTCTTAGAACGGATCACAGGTGCTGTGGCCTCGCGCCCGGAATAAGTTATCTAGTACAAGTAACGTCCATGGTCAAATGTTGTATGCAAGCATTGTTCCCGAGCGGGCCTCCAGACATAGTGACTCCCCTCTGGCCTCGTCTGAATCTCTATTCTATACGAATTGATACATTAAGCAAAATGAAATCTGTGCTTTTACAGACAACAGTGCCTATAACGTCATCTAAAGAGACGTATGATCTTCTAGTCGCAAGGACGGCTACTGAAGTCCATGACCTTTTATCAACAAATTGCCCCGTGCATTTCGTAGAAATGTTCAGCCAACTCCTTAACATGTCTAGTGCAACAAGCATCCCAGGAATATTTAAGACAGTCTTTACGGGACTGCTAACACCCTTCCAGGCAATTTTGGGAATCTTTCCTAATTTTGTGCACTCCATCTTTGGCGGCATACCACTATTTTTGGGACTCATCGCAGGGATTCTATTTTTGACCATCCTGCTACGTTATGGCAAGCCTCGGCTCAGACATAGCTCCAATGGGAATGGAAGAGACAATCCTAGCAATGCGCTACAGGGACAGGATAACTAACGTCCTCGGATTGGCCAGGCTAAGAGATCTAAACATGACCTGGTTCCTTTCATTCAGACCGATATGGCAAAATTGCATTTTACCTGTGCTACGGTGTATGCTTTGCGGCGAGGAATGCGTGTTGGACATCTGTCTTTCACTTCCATCAGCAGTACCAATGGACGTCGATACTTTGCTCAGTCCAATAACGGCTCACGCATTGTGTTGTCCCCAGCGGCTACCAATCCTGATGACGGCATTCGTGGAGACTCCTGTACTACAGCCATGTGGTAACAGTGGAGCGAGTGACAAAAGCAACATCATCCAGGTACAACGTTCTGTGAGCATTGCTGGTCCTGCCTTCGATGACAGCAATCATTCTCACACCTGCCAAGTTACAGCGCTATCTAATTTGGTTGAACTATCACCTGATTTTGTAGACCAATTCTTTGCGAGCCTGTCTGATACGATGTTCTCACCCATAGAGAAACAATAACTTTTGAAAAGCTTTCCGACACACAGCGTTCCCATGAACTCTGAATTCGGCCTTCAGTTTTGATCAACAAAAACTGCCAAGTGCTTTGGAAATGTATTTTTCTTTGAATTGGACAATTTTTTTAAAATATTGACCATCTCTTTTTGGCACGAAAAATTCTTTGCTTAACGTAAAAACTATTCTTAGAGAACAGAAGCTTCACACTTCTATTTCTAAACACATCTAGAGACATAACAACATAACACCAGCCTCTAGCACACATGTTATTACAATGCATTTTTATGTGATGATTTATCTCGCATTTCTTCTGTCAGAGATACTTCATGTGTAATTCTTTTTGCATAATCATTCATTGATTTCATATGCAATAATTTTTTGAATGATTACTATGCTTTAAAAAACGTACAGTACCTAAATTCCATGTATTACAAGTACGCCTATTTCGAATGCATTTATGTATTTTGGGGTGGGCAATGTTACACATGCATCTAATTGCTTAGTTTTAGTAATTTTGATGGACATGAAAACGTGGAGTGGGTGTTGCGTGCTTATCTAGGTTCCTGATCGATACTGTGACCTTATGCCCCTATTCGGCTATAAATCCATTTATTCCCTATATTGGCATAACCGTTCAAGTGCGATTTTCTGAAAAGTCATCTCTGGCCTCACACGAACAGAGCCACATTCCAGCATGACTCTCTGCTACTTCCTTTGCGACCAATTAGTGCAATGACAGAGCAGCAGTCACTATCTGATATTCCTAGATAACACTCCGAGTTCTTCAACAAGATAAAAACTTAGCAAACCTGGAAATCCCCGCTTGCTATGTTTTGATTAGTAATGGAACTCTAATGAGCAACTGATAACTGTCACTTCCTAGTGACATCTTTAATTGACGTCTTATGTCCAGCAAACTTGCGTCAAACCCGGCACCTGTCAGGTATAAATATTACCAACGTTGCCTTAAGCAATGAGCGAACCTGTTGCTGATGCCAGCTGCCTGCATGACCCCGTGTTGGTAAAAACTAGCACTCTGTCGCTGCAGCCTGCTATCCTGTGGTGGTGAAGCTGCTGATTACCATTATCGCCGCTACAGCGCGAACTATGGTTCAGTACGCTTGAGGAGCTGAGCAGCCGTCCTCTGCGAAGACATCCAGCCCAGCTGCCCGCGGACGCTGTCACCCCTCCTCCCTCGACGCGCTGAGAGAAGCCGCTGCCTTTCTCGTGCAGAGAAATCCAGTCCCGGCGCTTCCAGTTTACCCTCGCGGGTGACTGGGATATCGAGAGAGACCCCTGAAGGAGATACCAATCCTCCATCATTCTATTCAGAGGTATGGTGTTGACTAAACCCTTAGACGAGAATTCTTGAAACAAACCTTGGCAAAACCAACTTAACTTAAGCTACTTACTTACTCCCCTTTTCACGTGTTAGGCTTAGGTCAGGCACACTGGGGTAGGCTTAGTTAGAAGCACCAGTTGAGTATGTTAGCCTAATGTATATATGACTGTATATATGTTTTATTACTTTTAAACCATTGTATGGCTAAGAAACCATATCAATGCTTTTACAGTTCTATTTCGCAATACTTATCTTACTGTACGTACTTTTTATAATAACAGTTATTGCAATTGTGGCAATACATTTCTCTTGTACGAGAAGAAAGACTGTTCAATAAATGTTAACCCTTTATTGATAAACGCCCGTCTCTCTATTCTCTACATACTGTGAAAGTAAACTGCACTAGACTGACTGAGTGAAATCTATGTCTATTGTTTCACACGACCCTAGAGATCGACTCTTGATCTGAGGAGCAAAGTTGTCATGTTGCACGGTTGTTGGAAAACTGAATCCCTTCTTGTCTGTGCCAAGGAAGCTGATCACTTCCTATGCAGAGAATTAAGTTTCCAGTGACCTCTGAGCTAGTTGGTAACACAACCCAATTAAGTTTAGCATAGTCAGTGGAGGCCTGGAATATCCGCAGTTCCACGTCGATACTACTGTTTATGTTATTCCAATGCGCAGGGCCTAGTGGGAAACTAGGAACTACACTACAATTCCTAAAGTAGTGATCCGCGTCCAGGTGTCAAACGATAGGGGGCAGTCAGCAGCTCGAAGGTGCGTCAGGGCGGAGGATGAGTAGGAGATGGTAGTATCCACATCCCTAGGCCCGTCCTGGCGCAGACGGGCGCAGACGGGCTTGACTCTGGTGCGACTCCGGCGCGCCTACGTCGCACCCGCTGCGCTCGTCCGCTGCGCTGACGCATGGGGCCCGTCTAAATAGGCGATGACGCCGAGGGGGAGGAGTCAGGAGGGCGGGGTGGGGGAGGAAATTTAAAACACAAGGTGTGCCACTCACCGCTAGTAGTCAGCGGGGGAAATGAAGTTTTAAAGCTGCTAGCACTCAGCAGCAGAGAGGCAAGCAGAACAAAGTTAAAAATACAAGGCTACACAGCGCTCAGCGCGCTAAACCTCTGCCCTCTGCCACAGGGCTTTGGTAAATCGCAAGGCAAAAAGTGGGCGGAGCCTAAATAGGCGATGACGCCGAGGGGGAGGAGTCAGGAGGGCGGGGTGGGGGAGGAAATTTAAAACACAAGGTGTGCCCCTCACCGCTAGTAGTCAGCGGGGGAAATGAAGTTTTAAAGCTGCTAGCACTCAGCAGCAGAGAGGCAAGCAGAACAAAGTTAAAAATACAAGGCTACACAGCGCTCAGCGCGCTAAACCTCTGCCCTCTGCCACAGGGCTTTGGTAAATCGCGAGGCAAAAAGTGGGCGGAGCCTAAATAGGCGATAACGCCGAGGGGGAGGAGTCAGGAGGGCGGGGTGGGGGAGGAAATTTAAAACACAAGGTGTGCCACTCACCGCTAGTAGTCAGCGGGGGAAATGAAGTTTTAAAGCTGCTAGCACTCAGCAGCAGAGAGGCAAGCAGAACAAAGTTAAAAATACAAGGCTACACAGCGCTCAGCGCGCTAAACCTCTGCCCTCTGCCACAGGGCTTTGGTAATCTCAGAGCTATTAGTTAAACTAAGTATTATAAAGGCTCCATTTAACACACATCATCAATTCAAGAAACCATATTGTATTCATACCTTAATATACAATATTCTGCGCAGTGATCGCATCAATTTTTCATCGAGTATCTGCACTGATGGTATCTTGTCTCTATAAATAAACATTTACATAATTTCGAATGAAACTGCTATTAAAACAATATAACTGCTGTAAAATTGACACTTGTTCTTATCTTGTCCGACTGTCACATGACCATCAATGGTTATTCACAGAACGTAATTCGGCTATAATATTATTAACGCATATTATAAGAATAATATATATTTTCAGAATAGCTGTGTTCTTTTCCTGCTTTCTCATTCGTAGTTACGAACAATTACCTAAGACCTGATGTTAAAGCTTATAGATTTATTTGCAGACACTCTATTTTCAGCTATCATTTCAATGAAGACACAAAGCATACATGGTGCTTTTATAAGAGCAATCTGAGCCTATTTCACATCTCGATGTAAAGATAGCGTAATTTTCCTCTCTGCTCTTCTGTGGTTCACTAGATAATTCCGTTGTTAGGATTGTTACATAAATATAAAATATTTGCACTTACTATTGTCAAGTTATCTGGATTCTTGATGAGACTTCGGTATAGTCCCCCCTGGATATGTCCTTCTTACACCATTAATTTTTAACCATGGTATCATCCAATCGTGAGCATCTACAAAGATGTATCAAGATACTAAGTAAGATATATTTTTTTATACATTCCCTAGGTTAATTAATTATTCTAGGATCTAATCCATCGTGTGGTCCACTGTGTAGCTTAAAGTCATCGTACCCACATAGCTGTAAAGTGCCCTCAAACGCAATCAAAAATATCATACTACATATTCTTCTTGAATGATCACCTTTGTGGTCTTTTGGACGGTGTCAGAGGTTACACTGTCCATGTGGTGTGTGTTGCACTAGTGCCTAAGCATATGCGGAATAATTAAACTCCGCGTTTGTTTTAGTCATCCGCTCTAGTCAATGAAGACATTGACCCTGCTTGTATTCATATATACACAGTCCCATTATGCCGACTTATATAAACAGCGTAACGGGCAGTATTTTAAATGAGCGGCATTCGTAAAGTCGCCTCTATTTGGCCACACTAGTGCCTAAGCATGCGCGGAATAATTAGACTCTGCGTTTATTTTAGTCGTCCGTGTATACGCAGTCAAATCATGTCAACTTATTTAAACAGCGTAACGAGCGGTGTTAGAAAGGAGTGGCATTCGTAAAACTTGCCTCTATTTGGCCACACATTTGATGTGAAACTACATATATGGCCTACCAAGCACATTAGTCTGCCGCCTTAGTCAATGTGGACTTAATCGTTGTATGTGTTCAACAATGAACAGCCACATTATGCCCCATCTAGTTCTTACAAGTGGCATTATGTGTAATTATTTAAGAAAAGAGAAGGGATATTCGTAAGAATAACATCTGTTCGGCCTCGCGTTGGCTATAAAACTACATATATAGCTTAAGCTCGCCCACCATGCTGCTTTTACATCACCCCTAAATCCAGTGTGTCCGAAGGAACCTCCTCTCCCCTTTACTTAGCCCCATATCTACATAACACTATTTTGTACTCACTCATTCGTCCATGGTCGAACGGTTTCGCTCCAAAATCTGGTCCTGTCAATGTGTGGTTTGGCATTTTCCCTTGGTTTTTATTACCTGAGTCCAACTCGCTACACCTGTGCTGTTGCCCTGCGTATTTGAGTGATGTTTCAAATGCGACATCCCGCTCACGGCGTTATGGGAAATGTAGTTTCAGTTTGACACTGTTTATTGAAAAAATAATATTTTTTGCATGAGGGCATTATATTAAGTTCTATCTATGTCCATGCGTTTGTTCTTGCCATATGGCACTCGTAAGATATGACCTCCCAAAGAGGACACCATATATATTCGTTGACATTATACATCAATCGCGAGTTTATGGGAAGTGTAGTTTGAGTGCGACTACGCCGCTCATTGTATTGGATGACATAATAATGAACACACTGGGTCATTTTATCAAACCGTCTCTGTGTCTTATGCTCACGATTGGATGATACCATGGTTAAAAATTAATGTTGTAAGAAGGACATATCCAGGGGGGACTATACCGAAGTCTCATCAAGAATCCAGATAACTTGACAATGGTAAGTCTGAATATTTTATATTTATGTAACAATCACAACAATGGAATTATCTAGTGAACCACAGAAGAGCAGAGAGGAAAATTACGCTATCTTTACATCGAGATGTGAAATAGGCTCAGATTGCTCTTAAAAAAGCACCATGTATGCTTTGTGTCTTCATTGAAATGATAGCTGAAAATAGAGTGTCTGCAAATAAATCTATAAGCTTTAAACTTAGGTCTTAGGTAATTGTTCGTAACTACGAATGAGAAAGCGAGAAAAGAACACAGCTATTCTGAAAATATATAATATTCTTATAATATGCGTTAATAGTATTATAGCTGAATTATGTTCTGTGAATAACCATTGACGGTCATGTGACAGTCGGACAAGATAAGAACAAGTGTCAATTTTACAGCAGTTATATTGTTATAATAGCTGTTTCATTCAAAATTATGTAAAAGTTTGTTTATAGAGACAAGATACCGTCAGTGCAGATACTCGATGAAAAATTGATGCGATCACTGCGCAGAATATTGCATATTAAGGTATGAATACAATATGGTTTCTTGAATTGATGATGTGTGTTAAATGGAGCCTTTATAATACTTAGTTTAACTAATAGCTCTGAGATTAATAGTGGAAGAAGAAATAAGGAATGATAGGTGTTGTCTGGGTTTCTATAAAAAAAATACCAATAGATAGAAATGAGTTGTATATGCATAGGATGTACAATAGGTTATATCCAAATGTGTCTCCTCCCGTCAGTGCTCATATTTGGGATATCTTGTGTCATCCGTGTTATCTCACAAGGACAAGCGGGCGCATAACGTCATATGAGTACATGCTAAAATGTGATTCCCCAAGATAAGATACGTCCAAAGCTATGATTGGTCATCAATAGGCCATGTAGATACTAATGTCTGAACAACAGTGTTTTTATGTATGTATTGTATATATTGTAATTTATTGTATATTTTTGTTAATCTTTTTATATAAATTGCTTCTAGCCCTGAAGAAGTCACAGGGGTGACGAAACACGTTGGTGACAGGCAATTCTGTATTGTTTTAATGAATTGATGATCAATAAAGAAAGTAACAAATCTACAATCATGACCTGGAAATTGTTTATCTTTGGGAAATGATGACTTTTTGTAACATTGGACTGTTTCTCTGAGTAGTGTATAGATTGCTACACTGCTACATATCAAATACATATGTACCTTGGTGCGGGTCATTTTGTTTTGTTTCTAAGTGATTTTTTTTATCACTATTTTGGGGTGTATATGGGTCACATCCCAGACCCTTTCGCACAAGGAATAGAACAAAGAGAAGGATACAGGCTAAACTTATAGTGAAAATGTGTGCTGGTCAAGTAAAGCTCTGACCCGTTGTAGTGTATTGTTCTTATCTGCAGAAACTGCCTCCCCGCTACACCCTAGGCTGGAAGCTTCGATTCTCTTTGCCGTTTAATCCACCAACAAACATACACAAGGATGAAATACTGTTGCATCGCCCTATTGAGTATAGCAACCTTAAAACCTGAGAACTGACTACCACAGCCTTCGATTCAGGAACCTTACGATGACTGAACTTTTCAGACACAAGCCCTACCTGTGTTTTTTTCCCTCTTACCAAGGGTTTCAATGGAAGACCATTGGATGCATTCACTGCGATCACGACTGGACTCTAACTTTCCTTTCTGTTACAAACTGCACAGCGCAGTCCTTCTAACCAGACCAGAGCCTAAACATACTGTTCATCCTCAGACCAGTCCTTGCAACCTAGAAAAAGGAAAGAAACATCCAAGTGCTCTCTCTCATCTCCTTGTGAGGACACAAGTGCTAAAAAATATATATGGGGATCTAACCAAGTTAGGCAGTATGCAAATGACAACATTGCACGTGACATGAGAGCGTGGGACATCACAGTGCCTCAGGGCTCGAGTTGGGGGTAGCGTCCCCCCACTCTTTTCACAGGGTGAACACCGTCCCCCTGCCAAGAACTTGGGCCCCCGGGGCATGGATGAAAAAAGGAAACCGTTCGTGTAAGCAGTATTGTCCTAATTGCAGTAATATAAAACTGCGTTGATTTGCCGTCCTGTGACTTTAAAACACAAATCGGCGAAGAGCTGGGTTAACCGCGCATCATTCACGGCGATGCTTTGCTATCCAGTGTGAGTATTCGATTTAGCTGCGAGGCAGCTTCCTCCAGTAATGCAGAGCCCCCAGCTTTCCCAGAGTCTTGTGTGAGTAGTTCCCTCAGTCCAGGTTTTTACTTTGTATACGATGTCTTTATTTACGCATTTTCCAATAGGATACGCAGGACTACATTTTCCAGAATACAGAGTAAAAACTTGGACTGGACGTTGGAAACGTGCGAGCTCTGCTTTCATGACATCATGAGGTCATTTGCATATTGTCAGTCCCCCCACTTCTTTTTATAGGACTTGTACCCTGCAGTGCATGACATCGCACATGCATTGCAGGATGTGACATCGTAGGAAGTGATTCAACACAAATGGTTGTTCAGCCTAGCAATTCATTATACTAGGTCTGCAATTGCTTCTAAAAACGTTATACTGTCCGGCTCCTTTGTTTGTTTATTCTATAAGAGTGGTCCAGGCCGGCCAGGGACAGGACCCAAGCCTTCCCCTTTTTCCCTGCATCGTAGGAAGTGGCATCACAACCCATGACCTCACCGGAAGTGACATCACAAGAAGTGACATCGGATCGTAAGACCTCACACATATGTTTAGCAGATCTAACACGCGTACATGGGAACGCGCTGGAGGATAATGCATTTGCGGGAGAGATCTGTGTTATGTTTAGTCCATTTTTTAATCAAAGTAGCATAGAGGATTAAAGTGTCTCTTGCAAAGCACATTATGTTACATGCAGATGACAGATTTCTATTTTATGTAAATAGGTGAGTGGGTCACTGCTTTTAACACATAAATCCGTTTTTTACTTGCAGTTCATAAATTGTAATTGTATTAATATAGCACAATGATCTATGAAGGACATGTGCCCCCTACACCTCGAAACCCTCACTGTCTTATGTAACTCATCCTGTACATTGATTTACACTTATATATGATTTGTCAATGTATAATGTGTGCGTGTGATGTGCAGTCGGGGCAGATGGTGCGCCGGGCCTGCTTGTTCAGTGCGGGTCCAGTGTTCACAAAGCCCTGACTATGGTGTAGAGAGCCACTCGGGCTCTCCACTACATTGTAACTCTTTCCCCCACGCACGCACGCACAACCCCGGGGCGGGCTCGCGCCGGGGTATAAATAAAGATGCGGAAGACCTCTCGGGGTCTTTCCGGCTAGCACATACCTAGTGTCTGTAGTCCTTACTGTATTTGTTATCAGCCACGTGTCAGGGCCTACCTGACAACTCCACACTGGCGACGAGGCCGGCTATCTTCCCACGTGTGCCTGCCGCCGCCTGCTCGCTGCGTTGCCAGTCTCCAGCTGCGGTGCCCACCCGCTCCATTGTGCCGGTTCAGCCCGCGCCCGAGACCCGCCCACGCGTCTCCCGTGAGGGAGCGCCTTCAGCTGGCGGGACTCGCGGAGCCGGTGCGCTGCAGTGTCCTCCTGCGGGTGAGTGTTCCTCGGCCCCGCCTGCGCGACCCTCGCGCTTCCTCCATTCGCCGGCCGGCGAGGAGGAGAGACGCCTGCGCCTGACGAGGCCCCGCTGCTGCACCACGTGGCCGCGGCCTCCGCCCCTGGAGAAGACACGCGAGCGGCGCCTCTGCCTCGTGTGCTCGCGAGGCCCCACTCTCGGCCTGCTGGCGCTACGCCCGCCTACGCCACACACGCCTCAATCAATCATTGGCAGCAGCAACTTTAAGTACCGGCAGTTGGACTTCCTCTGCAGCGCCTCCACGCGCATACTGCCTCTTGTGCATCATCAGCTGGCATTTATTTGACGCTCAGAAACTGAGTTTAAGGGGGAAGACACTATACGGCCACAATCAAGCCTTGGCTAAGCCAACCTGCCTACACTAGCTATCCCAGGCGCCCCGCCTGCATCTCGGCCCACGCACCTCAAAGCAAATCATCAGGGCACTCCATCACGTGGCGCCCCAACACCAAGTTGACACCGGAAAGCACCAGGCAATCACGCATAGAGCATTACCATGAGCCAAAACGCGACGGGAGCCCCCCAAGATGGGGCTGTTCAGCCCCCACCGCCGGCGATCCAGCCGCCACCAGTAGTGCCTGCAGCCCTCCCACAGGCCCAAGCACAAGGAGGAGCCCAAGTCCCAGCAGGACCCCCTGCACCTGCGCTTCCTACTCACCTGCATGCCGGCGCGGCGCCCATCCCGCCTTTCAGCGAAACCTCGGACCCAGCGACCGCTGCACTCCGATGGAGAGCGTGGGTCGGGCGCCTCAATTTGTACTTCAAAGGAACTAGGGAAACAGACGGGACAGTAAAGAGGTCACTTCTCATCCTCTACGGGGGGCAGGAAATCTACGACCTGTTCGAATCGCTCCCTAATACCGGGCCCGAGCATGACTACGATGCCGCTGTGGCGGCCCTCAACGCCCATTTCGACCCCCAGCTGAACAATGACTTTGAAAAGTTCAAGTTCAAGCGTGCCTGGCAAACTGAATCTGAATCTGTCGACATGTACTATGCTCGACTCCGTCGACTGGCGAGCACGTGCCCGTTCACCGACCCCAGGGAGGAAATCAGGGATCAAATCATCGTCGGATGCAAATCTAAGCTGCTAAGAAAACTAATCCTCAGGCAACCAGGAATATCGCTAGACGAGATACTCATCCTGGCCAGGTCACATGAACTGTCCGATGCACGGGCAGAAGAGATGGAGGTGGCGTTGCGCACCCCGGTCATCACCCCAACAACAGCGCGGACCCCGACCATCAAGGAAGAGCGGGTAGATGCAATCCACAGGCGATTCCCGCCGGTAAGGCAGAGGCAAGGCCCGCCACGGAGCAACCGCTGTGGCTACTGCGGCGAAGACCATCCCGCTACCGCCACGTGCGGTGCCAGAGGCAAGACTTGCCTCAAGTGCGGGCGCCTAAACCATTTCGCCGCCGTCTGCCGGGGAGGAAAATTCAGATCAGCGGGCCCACGTGCCCGAGCGGTGACGCAGCGGATCCAACAGTTGTCGCTTGATCCCGAGCGACCCCCGCCTGACACCGAGGCACAAGATAGACGACCCAGATACGAGGACGACGAAGATGACGAGGTCTACGTCATCTCCTATGTCAGCCGAGCGTCTACGAAACGAAGGCCTCCCCCCATGTGCTCCATCACCGTCGACGGGACGAGCGTCAACGCGCTGATAGATACAGGAGCGTCTGTCAACGTCATGGACTCAGAGCAATATGACAAAATGTCCCCAAAACCGACATTGGCACCGTCTATGGCAAGAATTTACACTTATGGAGGTACGGAACCGCTACCTCTTCGAGGGGTTATCCAAACCACCGTAGTCAATGGGGAATACTCGACAGAAACCAAGTTCCACATCACGGAGGGCAAGAAAGGCACCCTCCTGAGTTGCCACACCGCGGAAGATCTCGGCCTGGTTTTCTTTGCCAACCAAGTGCACCAGGCACATGCGGACTTCATGCTAAAAGATTTCCCCGAACTGTTCTAAGGCCTCGGCAAACTCAAGGGACGGAAGTTCAAACTTCACATAGACACTGCCGTCAAGCCCGTCGCACTTAGACATAGGCGGGTACCGTTCAATCTCCGGCCACAAGTAGAAGAGGAGCTACGGAAGCTCGAAGATCTGGGGGTAATCGAGAAAGTGTCCGGACCGACACCCTGGGTCTCCCCATTGGTAGTCGCCCCCAAGCCGAAGCAGCCAGGAGCCATTCGCTTATGCGTGGATATGAGACTCCCGAACACCGCCGTCAAGCGCGAGAGGCATATCACCCCCACTATGGATGATATCATAGCCGACCTCAACGGGGCGAAGTGGTTTTCGAAGCTGGACCTCAACTCAGGTTACCACCAGCTAGAGTTGGAGCCAGCCAGCAGATACATCACCACATTCTCGACGCATGTAGGGCTGCGTCGCTACACCCGGCTCAGCTTCGGCGTCTCATCAGCGGCCGAAGTCTTTCAAAACGCCATTCGCGAGGTGCTGTCAGGACTGACAGGCGTGATCAACCTGAGCGATGATATTCTAGTATATTCGTCAACCCTCGAAGAACATCACACCAACCTAAGAGCGACTCTGCAGAGGCTTGCTGACAGTGGGCTGACCCTACACCGAGCCAAATGTGCCTTCTACCAAGAATCGGTGGATTTCTTCGGATATACGTTCACCAGGGAAGGCCTCAAAGTAGACCCAAAGAAAGCGGAGGCGATCAAAGCGGCCAGCACGCCTCGAAATCCAACTGAAGTGCGCAGTTTCCTGGGCATGGCCACGTACTGCGGGCGGTTCATTCCGAACCTGGCTGCCATCGCGGAGCCCCTCCGAGCCCTCACCCGAACTGATCAGAAATGGGATTGGACCGCGGCTGCAAACAAAGCATTCCAGAACGTCAAGGCCGGTCTTCTGGACAACACCACTATGGCCTACTTCCAGCCAAGGAGAAGAACCGAACTGATTGTGGACGCTAGTCCCGTGGGACTAGGAGCCGTTCTCCTGCAAGAGTATGGTCCGGAAGAGTGGAGGCCGGTCGCCTATGCCAGCAAGGCGCTGACCGACACAGAGACCCGGTACGCACAGATAGAGAGGGAGGCCCTGGCCATCAAATGGGCCTGCCAGCATTTTCATCTCTACCTCTGTGGACAGGAATTCACCGTGGTCACGGACCACAAGCCTCTCCTACCCCTCTTCGCTGGAACCTCAAGATTGGCTCCCCCACGGATCGAACGGTGGGCTGTCCAGCTGCAGGGATACCGATTCAAGATTGTGTTCCGACCCGGGGCTCACAACCCCGCTGACTACCTGTCACGGCACCCAGATGTCACCCCACAACAGCCGCCCACCGAGGACGGAGAGGAAGTGGAAGAGATAGTGCACATGATCACGCAGGCCGCGTGTCCAGACAACATGACGCTCAAGGAAATTGGAGACGCCACTGCAGAAGATGAGACCCTCATGAAAGTACGCCAAGCCCTCGAAGAAAACCGCTGGGCTCGCTTCCTCGATGGCGCCGCTAGTCTCCGCCCTGAAGTCAGCCATGCAAGACAGCAGCTATGGCGAGTACGCAGCGAACTCAGTGTGGGGGAGGAAGGAGTGATCCTGCGAGGGCACCTCATCATCATGCCAGAAAGCCTCCAACAACGAGCGTTGAGCCTAGCCCACGTGGGGCACCAAGGCATGGCGAAAACGAAAGCCCGCCTAAGGAGCAAGGTGTGGTTTCCAGCAATGGACAGCCAAGTAGAGGCGATGATACAGTCCTGCCATGCCTGTACGATCACCGGGGGCGAGCCCCTTCCAGCACCCGTACTCACGGAGGAAGCGCCTCGGGCGCCCTGGACCCAACTCAGCATCGACTTCGGCAGCTTCCCGGACGGAAGGCACATGCTGGTACTGGTAGACTCCTTCTCGAAATTCCCAGTAGTAGAAGTCATCGCATCGACAGCTTTCCCACAAGTCAAGAAGGTCCTAAACCGCGTGTTCGCCACGATGGGACTTCCCGAGGAGATCAAGTCCGACAACGGACCTCCCTTCCAAGGGAGAGAGTTCCAATCATATCTGGAGGCTCTTCGAGTTAAACACAGAAAGATCACCCCGCTGTGGCCTCAAGCCAACGGAGAAGTGGAGAGACTGATGCGAACGATAAACAGAGCCCTTCGGATAGTGGTGGACAACGGTGAAGACCTGGAGATGGCCCTAGACCAGTTTCTAGGGGCCTACCGACAGACACCACACGCGACGACCAAGTGCGCCCCAGCCCATGTGCTGTTCAAGCGGGCCCCCAGAGATGGCATACCCACAACCAGTGCATGGATGCCGGAAGAGAGGGACGCCGAGGCTACCCAAGCGCGGAGGCAAACCACCAACACAAAAGCAAGCCTGCGTCGCCGCGCCAAAGAACCCGACATCCAAGTAGGAGACGCGGTGGTCGTCAAGGATCGCCATCCCGGATGGAAATTTCGAACGCCATTTGAACCCGAAGTGTGGCGAGTGGACAAGATGCAAGGGACAATGGTCACTGCCACGAGGAACGGACAGACCGTGACACGAAACATCTCGTGCTTCAGGAAGGCAACCGAAGCAGCCGCTGGATATCAGCGGGCGGAAGAAACGGAAGCGGAAGAGCTGGCGCTAGAAGACACCGACTTTCCCAGGTCCCCAAGTCCTCTGCCAGGACCGTCAAGAGGAGAGCGGCAACCGAGGCCAGTGTCACCCGGCCCCGGCATCAATCCGAGTCAACCAAGGGCATCAGAGGCGAGCGTCGATCCGAGGGCAACCCCGGCTAGGGTTGTGGAACCATCAGAGACCCGGAACCATCGCTACAGCCTAAGACCCAATCCGATGCCCAGCCAACGGCTCAGAGACTTTGCATGGACATCTCCTTGAACGTGGTCCGGGGACCAGAAAGCTGAAAGGACTAAAACAAAGGAGGGATGTAGAGAGCCACTCGGGCTCTCCACTACATTGTAACTCTTTCCCCCACGCACGCACGCACAACCCCGGGGCGGGCTCGCGCCGGGGTATAAATAAAGATGCGGAAGACCGCTCGGGGTCTTTCCGGCTAGCACATACCTAGTGTCTGTAGTCCTTACTGTATTTGTTATCAGCCACGTGTCAGGGCCTACCTGACAACTCCACATATGGCACGGGTGTGTGCCTGGTGCCCAGCACAAGGGGCCTGTGTTTCCTGAAAGAGGCCATTGTATGAATGGGCAGACTGTTCAGAGGCATGAAAAGATGCTTCCTTCTCGCAGACTCGCGTGAGTGTTGACATTCCGTTGATGTGGTGCGTGCGCGTGCACGAGCCTGGGGCGCGAGGCTGGCGCACCAGCGTGACCACAGTTGGTGCGTTTTGAATCGCGATCGCGGTCAGGCATGCTGGAAACATGCATATAATTCATTCATGCAGGGGTTTTGTACAAGGCCCCCCGGTGATTCAAGGCGCT
This sequence comes from Lissotriton vulgaris, assembly GCF_964263255.1. Classification (NCBI taxonomy): domain Eukaryota; kingdom Metazoa; phylum Chordata; class Amphibia; order Caudata; family Salamandridae; genus Lissotriton; species Lissotriton vulgaris. The sequence continues at coordinate 1,121,620,959 of NC_141698.1, forward strand.
TTGAGACGGTGTGAACAGTCAGAAACAATCAACAGAAAAAACAAAAAACATACAGCGAGTTCAGCTAAGAGAGCGTGCATCAGGGAACTGCGTAAGCCGATGACTTTGAGGCGCTACTTACGTATGGTTTATCTAAAGTACCGCAGAAGAAGCCAGCCGCATTGTCAATGCTCCGGTCTACAGCAGCCTAGACAGGCACTATGGAGTCACCCACTTTATAATGGTGTCCATTACCACTGCCTTCCGGCAGCCGCAGGCCTCCTGACGTCATGCTTAGTTCACTTTAATATAAAATAGGCAGAGTAGCGTCATAAGAATGCCGCGGGCCCTGGCGCAAGGAAGGAAAGTTACTCAATCGACTGCTGTTGAATTAGTAATATACAGCAATTATCAGGGCTCAATGGCCCCTCAGGCCTCTGGGCCCCGGTGCCACTGCACCTTCTGCACTAATGGGAGCTACGCCTCTAAAGTAGAATGTCGGAATGTTTTGACAAGATTATGCCATTTTTCCCTAATCCAATGAGCGTGCCCGGATGTGCGTAGACTCCGCGCATCCCTCATTCATTCACAAAGGCTTGAACTGGCGCACTGTAGGGCTTCAGGCCTGTAGGGTGTGCAGTGGGTGTGGGCACTAGTAACGGACTCAGAGGGGCAGATTTACAAGGGCTGGCGCATCTCTGGGTTCAGACAGTGGGACAGACAGGCTTACTGTGAACTGGGGTGGCGAAGTAACCTAAAGAACGATGATGGATTCAACCCAGATCTGTGTCTGAAAAGTTTCAGCGCTCTGTCCATCATCTCCTTGTGTTTGCTTTGTTCGCCCTAAGTGTGGCAGGGTATGCCCAGACGTGGGTCCCTTGCTCACTTTGCCACTTGATTCAAGCAAGCCGGGCTGATAAAGGGTGTTACCCAGTACTTGGTACCAGGATGCTTGTTTCCAGTCCAGGGAAGACCTGGCTTGGCAGTTCGGGCTGGACTGTTCCCATGAGGCACAGGGTCAAGAATGATTTGCATATGGCTGTGTCTGAACTGGGGTGGTGAAGTGAGCTAAAGAATGATGATGGATTCACCCCAGATCTGTGACTGGGGGTGAGTGTCTGAAAAGTTTCAGCGCTCCGTCCATCATCTCCTTGTGTTTGCTTTGTTGTGATAGATCATCTTCCCTGCAACCAAAGGTGTAAGATGAGGCACCTGAGTGGGTGTGACAAGTTCTTCCCAAAATGCAAAGTCTCCCACGACCAGTGAGCATGTACCCATGAGGTTCCGTGACGGTTCCGTGACGACTTGAACCCGTGTTTTCAAGTTTGTCGGAAATACATAATATTGGTATCAGTGAACCGCAAATGATCCATTTAGTATATCCTAGTGTTTTCGCTACGCTTCGAGCAAGAGCACTCCTTCCATTGACATATTTCTGATATACCCACGGCATCCATCTTAGATCATGGCCGCCATTTTGTGTTTCCTTGCCCTCACATATGCAATAGCCTCTGATCATTTCATTCACTCCACTTTGATTAAGGACACGTAGCCTTAGCCGGAGATTCACCTCTTACATGACACGTGCACCTTAAACCAGATCACGCTGTAGCTGCATGACTCGACAAAGGCTGCCTCCTCTGCCCGAGGCCAGTCTTGCCAAACTGGTCTTCGTGTCCATTGTACCTGATCATGATTAGGCGGCCGAAGCCGGTAGCCTTGCCCATTTACGACCCACAAACATCCCTTATCCCACTTTTCTATCTTCCACACCTGGCTCTGTTTCTTTCTTTCTCAATCTTTATTAGGGGGAGGTAACGAACTTTACGATGAGGCGGTCCGGGTCCTGAAAGCAATATTGACAGGGGATTGTGATGAACTAGTGGGAACCCCTCTTCGTAGATGTTTGGTATCAGATTTTATCGACGGTTCCTGTGTAACGTCAAATATTTATTGTTTAGAGACACAAAGGTTTGGGAATGTACCGACATGTGAAATATTTGCCTAGAGCACAATCTTTAGTATATAAGGAGCAACCCACTTTGTACAAATCGAACAGGCTCCTAGTTTCTGCCCGTGCGTAGATTCTGTGACTTCTGTGTCCCTGCAGTAATAAACCTTTGGTCTTTGACGCCACCATCGAGAAGCCCGTGTTTCTGTTCATTTGTGCACCAAGGCAGGTGGAACTCCGGGGTCTTTGGGTGTTGTACCCTGACACCTCTGGACGGAACCAAAAAAGTCCAGAACTCCAATTGGCGCCCAACGTGGGGCGACGTCATTCGGTACCGGTCCAAAAGCCTGAAGAGTTCGAGAGGCTTCGTGTGAAGATTCCTGAGGGAGGCGCCCCACTTCATCGATCCCGGCATATCGCAAAAGTGGCCCAAAGTTCTCTTCCACGAGGGTTTCCCGTTCAGGACGGCTGCAGTGGGCCGTTGCCTTGACCGTCGCCCTGTCTTGGACCCGAAGTGGTGCAGTCCTTAGTACGGCGAAACGTGACGGGTTTCTCCTTGGTGACGTCTTCAGTGCCTCAGTTAAGTATTTAGTGATAGCTAGCTGGTTACTTTGTGAGGATTGTTAAAAATCCTTGATCGGTTCTTGGTTTGGTTTGGTTTTGTTAGATTATCATTGGTTGTTTTAGTTACGATAATCTATTTGGTTTAGTTTTGGGTATCGATACATCAGTTCGTTTTGGTAGGCCTAAGTTCTTGGTTCGAGTGCACATATTTGTTCCGTGTTTTGTTTGTTTTGTGTTCCGGACTGAAAATGGTAAGTCGGAAAATGTTGTCTTGTTTTAGTTGCAACAGTGACTCGCGATTGGAGGACTCTTGTCTGGTTCCTCCGATTGGGACTCCCCTATATGATTTATATTGTAAGTATGGCGTGGGTCCTATAACTTATAATGAGATATGGGTCCGCTATTGTAAGAAGGATGGTGTCCTTAGTTGGCCACTGCATGGTAGTTTTGAGCAAGAGATTCTCGACAATTTAGAAGCGAAATTGTTCAAGAAGAAAGCCCGGCCGGCAATGTTTGATTCCTTCCGTTATTGGCGGAAAGAATCCAAACAGAGAGAAATGAAAAGGTTGAAGAAAGAACAGAAAGAACAAGAAGGGTTAACTCTAGAGCAAGCGACTAAACAGTTGCAAGCTAACGAGTGTGAAAAGGTCATAGATGTAGCCATTAGAGAGCATAACCTAGCGATTGACAAGTGCTATCCTGCCTTGCCATCGAAAATGGCTAAGATATTGGAGGACTCCGAAAACGATCCTCTGCTGTCTTATCTGTTACGGTCACCTCCACCGTATGCACAAGGTGCTACGGCTCCGCTCGTCCCGAATGTTCAATTGCCGGTTGCTGGACAACCTGGTGCTCCTGCTCCTGTCCCTCAGAACCAAGTTCCTGTACTTCCTGTGGTGAATGTAAATGTTCCTACAGCTCCTCCTCTTCCTACACTGCCAACTCTTATACCTACCTCTGTACCTACTGCTCCAGAAGCTATTTTCCTCGATACTCCTACTGCTTCCTCATCTATTCCTACCTCCACTGCATTCTCTATGTCTGCGAGTGTACTAACTCCACTTTCTGTTCGTCGAAGAATCACTGATTCAGTTACTAATATGCTGTCTCCTATATATAAAACTCTGATTAAGACTCCTACTCCTGACTCTGTACAGAGACGGAGTCAGCTTCCTAGTACTGAGGAACGGGGAGTTTTAGACTCCACGGCTCTCAGATGGATTTCGAAGGGTAGAAGATATAGTACGAGAGATGTGTTAGACACATTTATGCAGTGGGGAGAACCAACGCAACGATACGTCTTTGATGAGATGTGCTCGTTGTTACGTGAAGAGATAGAAGAAGACGATGTCGAATCAGATTTGGAAGATTTAATTAGGGTTCAAAAGGAGTTTGCTGCTGGAATGATAGTGGGTGAGAAAATAAAGCAAGCGATGGAACTCATTTTAAGTTTTAGGAATGATCCATCTCTTCGTTCTCCGAGAGATTTAGAGAAAGGTAAAATGAAGCTAAGTCGCCAATATCCTATGAGGGAAGTTCCTCCAATCTGGCGCGAAGCAGTGCCACGTGATGATAATGCTGGTATTGCAGGTGCTCCAGCGCAGTTCCAACGAGTGTGGATACACATTCCATGGAAACGAGCAGAAGTGTTAGCAGTGAAGCAGGCCTTGCCAGATCCGCGTAAGAATCCAGCCGGATATTACAAGGAATTAACACAGACAGTTGAGGCTTGTATAATGAACTTAGCCGACATTGATATGTTATTTGGTAACGTAGTTCCGCAACCAGTGTGGGCTAAAATTCGTAGAGAGGATCATCAGGCTGCTTTAGGTGGTGATTGGGCAGCTATCACTGCAGCAGATGGTCAACAAATAGGTGGTGCGAAACCCGAACCTTTGATCGCTAATCTGCCAGGTAGAATAATTGATCTAATGAAGACTCTGATGCCAGCATTGCGTGTTAATTGGGACAAGTTGTCAGCATGTAGGCAAAAGAAAGACGAAAGTGTCTCGGACTTCTTCACGAGGTTCGAAGAGACTTTTGTGGATCATAGTGGCCAGGACATGAGTACAGAAGGAGGGCAAAGATTGTTTGTCGATAAATTTGTGCATAATTTGTTACCTGAATTATGCAATAAATTAAAAGACTCAGAAAGTGCGTGGGCTGTATCTACGACAGCGCAAATACTTGCGACTGCACAGTACTACGAAAATAGAGATAAAGAGGAAAAGGAAAAATCAGAAAAGAAAACGAAAGATTTAAAAACTAAAGTTCTTTTGCAGCAGGCGTATCCGCCTCGCACGAACCAGACTAATACGCAGCAGAACTCATACCAAAGGACAGATTATAGTACATCAAGACCTCAATATCAATGGAATCAATGCGCGTACTGCAAGAAAGAGGGTCACTATAAAAATGAATGTCCGATCCTAGCGCAAAATAATGCAGCAGCAGCTCAGAGAAGTCGTGGTGGTTTTGTGCAGAATTCTAGAGGACGAGGACGAGGTGCTATGCCTCCACAAACTAATGATCGTCCATCCAATCACTTTGATCAACGAAATGGACAATCTGTTCAGCAAAATAGATCTCAGCAATATCTTGTTGAAGATTATTGTGAAGTAGAAGAGGGTTTTCAACAAAATGGGTACTAGGACAGCCATGGACAGAGAGAGGGAGTAGTATCAGTTCCAGTGGATCAGAGTGGGCCTTATGTCGCAGTAGCAACATCAGGTGTAGTCGAACCGTTTCTGTTGGATACTGGTGCCGCAAAAAGTTCTATCATGCATGCGAAACTCCCTGGCGCACCTTTGTCTGGCTCAACAAATGTTTCCGTAGGTTTTTCAGGCGCCCCTGTGTACAATCCGATATCTGGTCCTTTGTCTATTTCTGTTGGACCGTGCCAATTGAAAGCACCCCTGATTTTGACGACAGGTTGTAATGAAAATCTGCTAGGTTTAGATTTGTTAAAACGACTATATGCGACATTGTACTGCTCTCCAGAAGGAGTACAGCTTACACTGGGTAAAAACATCACCTCTCCGATGTACTTGTCAATGGACGCACTCCCGCCGGAACTCCGTTCACTCCCTGATTCTCTTTGGGCGACTGGTCCTAATGATGTAGGTCTCCTAGAAATTCCACCGTATGTAGTGACTTTGAAAGCAAATGTGAAATTTCCAAGAATTCCCCAGTATAAAATATCGAGTGAAGGTGAGCGTGCACTTTTATTGATTGTGCAAGACTTGATTAAGAAGGGTGTAGTTGAAGAAACTAGAGGAAATGTCTGTAACAGTCCTGTATTACCGATTCTGAAGCGAACTGACCCTACAAAACCTCCAGTTTATAGGTTTGTCATAGACCTTAGAGAAGTTAATAAGATTGTAATTCCGCAGTTTCCTGTAGTGCCAGACATTACTGCCTTGTTAACATTGATACCTGCTACAGCTACATGGTTCTCAGTTATAGACCTAAAGAATGCTTTCTTTAGCATTCCGATAGCCGAAGAGAGTAGGGATATTTTCGGCTTCTGTCTAGGAGGTCGCAGTTTCAGATTTAAACGCGCTCCACAAGGCTATTGTGAAAGTCCATCCATTTATAGTCAAGCTTTAAAAAGTCAGCTAGATTCTTTTGTCCTTCCTCCAGGTTCTGCCCTAGTACAATACGTAGATGATCTTTTAGTAGCTGCCGATGACAAGGAAACTTGCAAAGCAGCTACGATTTCGTTATTGCATCATTTGTCCAATTTGAATCATAAGGTGTCTCCTTCCAAGATGCAATACTGCTGCCAAGAAGTAACCTACCTAGGTCACCTCTTATCAAAGGAGGGAAGGAAGTTGACCCCAGAAAGAATAAAAGCAATTACGCAGATAAGTGTTCCACGCACACAGAGAGAAGTACGTGCCTTCCTAGGTATTACCTCTTACTGTAGGCAGTGGATCCCAAATTTTTCTCTTTTAGCAAAACCGTTGGTAGCTTTGACTGGGAAAAATGTTCCAAGTCCGGTGCCATGGTCTGATGAATGCCAAGAGAGTTTTACTGAATTACGAAAAGCATTGTGTTCAGCTCCTGTATTAGGTACACCTGATTACAGCAAGCCATTCACGCTCTACGTTCACGAAAGAGAAGGTTGCGCGTTGAGTGTTCTGACACAGAAATTTGGTGATAAACAACGCCCTTGTGCGTATTTTTCATCAACATTAGATCCGGTAGCCAGAGCGTTACCTAGTTGTTTGAGGGCTACAGCGGCAGCTGCAGCTTCCATTCGACAATCTGCTGGTTTGGTGATGAACAATATGCTAGTGGTCATGGTTCCTCATGCAGTGGATACACTCATGAACCGAACGAAGACTCAACACCTTACTAGTGCGAGATTATCTGGTTACGAGCTGACATTATTAGCGAGTCATATTCAGATCAAAAGATGCAATGTATTGAATCCAGCAACATTGTTGCCGACTGATCAAGAGTCGAGTGATTCCGAGCCACATGACTGTTATTTCAAAACGGAGGAAGAGACAAAAGGACGTATCGATTTAAAAGATACTCCCCTGTCCGACCCAGATGGTACGCTGTACGTGGACGGGTCATGTTTTAAATTGGAGAATGGTGATGTGACTGCTGCCTACGCGGTAACGACTTTGAAGACGATTGTGGAGACTGCAAGAGTGAGTCAGAATTCTGCCCAAGCTGCAGAATTAATAGCTCTAACGAGAGCGTGTGTTTTAGCTAAGGGAAAGAGAGTGAATGTGTTTACAGATAGTCAGTACGCATTTGGCGTGGCCCATAGTTTTGGCCGGTTGTGGAGAGAAAGAGGTTTCATTACGTCCCATGGGACTAAGATCCAACATGGTCAGCTAGTTAACGACTTGTTGGAATCTCTAACCTTGCCGACTGAAGTTGCGATTGTGAAGTGCAGTGCTCATAAAGCAATCACGGATGATGTTGGTCGTGGGAATTCCTTTGCTGATGAAACTGCTAAACAGACAGCTAGAGACACGATGAGTAGAATGTACGTTGCTACGTCTGCAAGATGGATTGCTGAGTCTGGAATGTGTGAGGACACTATGGAAAGTGTGAAAGAGATTCAGAAAGAAGCGACTGAGGAAGAGAAACGTGTATGGAGAGAAAGTACGGGCAAGTTGGACTCGAATGGATGTTGGATTGATTTGACAGAACAGCAGCGTTGGATGTTGCCTGATGCATATGTGCTTGCAGTAGTGACGATGGCGCATGGAGTGGCGCATATAAGTTCTAAAGGGATATGTAAGATGTTAGCTCCGGTTTGGAAGAATGAGGGAATCAGTAAGTGTGCAGAGAGAGTGGTGAAAAATTGTATGGTGTGCTTGATGCATAATCCTGGCAAGGGAACTCCAACTCCAGCTGGTCATTTCGCTCCTCCTTCCTGCCCCTTTGAAGTGATTCAGCTAGACTTCATTCACATGGAACGCTGCAACAATTTAAAATACGTCCTGGTGGTAGTTTGTGCTTTTTCCAGGTGGATAGAAGCATACCCATTAAAGGACAACACTGCCCTATCAACTGCCAAAATTCTTCTCAAGGAATTTTTTCCTAGGTTTGGAATGCCACGGATTGTATGGTCAGATAACGGAAGTGAGTTTATAGGGAAAGTTATGCAGAGTGTGTGTGCTGGTCTAGGAGTGAAACAAAAATTCCACAGTGCAAACCATCCCCAATCTGCTGGTTTAATCGAGGGTTACAATGGCACTCTGAAGCTTAAGATAGCCAAAATACAAGCATCCACAGGTTTAGCCTGGCCAGACGCACTTCCTTTGGCCTTGTTATCAACGAGAGCAACAGTGCATTCTAGAATAGGGCTTTCTCCCTATGAGATTGTGTTTGGCCGCCCGGCAAATATCTGGGGTGTGCCAAGGCCTAAACAATTGTGCTCCATTGAATATCCTATGTTGATAGACTACCTTTACGACTTGACTGCTAAATTGAGTCTTATTCATCAACAGGTCTTCGATGCTTTGCCAAAACCTCCGGAGAGTCCAGGGCATCAGCTGAAACCCGGTGACCACGTGGTGGTCAGAAATTTTGCGAGGACAAAGAATCTTCAGCCTCGCTACATCGGCCCCTTCCAGGTCCTACTGGCAACGAGGACAGCTGTACGTGTCGCTGGCCGTAAACATTGGATTCACGCCTCTCATGTAAAGCGTGTTCCTTTGCCGCTGCCTTACGACGACTGGGTGAAGAAGGGAATTGGTGCCTCCGAAGCTGAAACAACTCCGAAATTTGTCCCTTTCAGCGATGCCGATTTGATTACTGACACTTTGAAACTTGACTCTCCTCCTGAAAGGACTCCTTTGAACACTGAACATTTGTCTCCAGCATCACAAGAAACTTTGCTATCTGCGAACTTAAACTCTGCAACAGCTGCTAGTAATACACTATTTTCCGATCAGACAGTACCAGCGAAGAAAAGATACAACCTTAGAAGCCATAAAAAGGACAAATAAAGCAGGCAACTGCATACTGTGATTTTGATATATTTATATATATATTGAACTTTTGCCTTCAGCCAGGAAGTTTGCTATTGTTTATTGTTTTTAAAATTGCCTTGCCGTCTGGGTAGCCGTAGGGTCGTGGCTGTGTGCCTAGTTTGAATTTGCAGGGGTCTGACACAAGGTCGATCTTTCTGTTGGTTCTGGGAACTCCCAGGGCTGATAGAGGCATTTTCATCTACGTACACATCATCAGTGGTCGCGAGCGGATTGTAGAAGATGGAGCTTCCTGCGCTGCAACGAAAGAATGTGATTTACGTTCGCAGAAACAGACTTAATAGAATTCTTCACAGCAAATGTTTCTTGATGCAATGTGCCGTTACATTTTTGATTGTTTTAGCAACATTGGTGGGTGGAATCGTCTTTAGCATAAATTTGATTTTTGTGCCAGTTTCTACAGTACCTCCCCTTGATCCTGCTATTTCTACTGTTTCCTCTATACACTCTTTTCACTCGTTTCCGGAACATGAGCAAGCCAGACGCTCAGAATTCATCAACAACACTTTTGTACAGCTCTTGCACCAACACCAACTGGTAGTTAACACTACAGACTGCTGGGTATGTGGCTTGATACCTCACACTATGGATAAAGGTATTCCATATCTGGTTTTGCCTTACAGCTATAATGGATCATTTCAGGCCTTCCAAACCATCTTTACTTATGCCCTAGAAACTTATCCTCCACGTCCACCACGTTCCACTAAATATAACTCTGCTAACAAAGCTTTAGTCCAGGGAATTATTGACATGGTCAAGGACGTCAATAATACTCCATCATACCCTAGAGACGAATTGCGAGTATATTTAAGTTGGAATACTTCAGAGTATCGCCTTAGTTTAGGAGAAAGCAAGCGTAAAAGCTCAACTCCAATCTGGGTCGTACCTCACCGAGGTCAGGTCTGTTTGCAAGGTAATGGGAGAAATCCGAGAGCTCAGCTAGGGAGGAGTGAGTGCGTAGAGACTTATGTGTTTCCAGCTAACTCTTCCCCTGCCTTTCTTACTGCTAGGGGTACCTATTTCATTTGTCGAGACAGAGCTTATACATGGTTGCCTGTCGACTTCTCAGGATCATGTTATATTGCTCGATTATTGCCTCCGACATACACTGCTTCACCTGATTACCACAGAATAAGAGTAGCGAGAGGTGTCTTCAGCAAGGAAGATACCGCTGGTCAGGAAGCTGGAGACTTCTTCAAAGGCTTCCTTCCGTTCTGGGGACCTATGGCCAATAGTAGAAACATACGTCAGCTAACACGGGTAGTTGAATCTACTATTACTGAAACTGCTGGTGCCCTTAGCAATCTGACAGCTGAGCTTCACGAGGCGATCTCTAAGTTGCACAAGATTTCGGACTCCATTCATGTAGACAAGGGAAACTGGTCCTTCATGGAGTGGTTTTGGACTCTGATCTCAGCGTGGGGATGGAAAGTTCTAATGGTCATTGGTGTCATCCTAGTATTCCTATTCTCATGTTGTCTGATTATCCAGTGTGGTCCTGCTCTGTGTAGTCTTTGTGCTACGACTTGTCTCAGAAAACCACCTGCGTTTGGAGAAAAGACACGAGAAAGGATGATGATACAACAACATGTCACTGACCTGATGAGCATAGAACTAGATTCTGACATAGACTGAGTAATTGCCTATGTAAGGGCAAAAGGAGGGTCTGAGGTTCCGTGACGGTTCCGTGACGACTTGAACCCGTGTTTTCAAGTTTGTCGGAAATACATAATATTGGTATCAGTGAACCGCAAATGATCCATTTAGTATATCCTAGTGTTTTCGCTACGCTTCGAGCAAGAGCACTCCTTCCATTGACATATTTCTGATATACCCACGGCATCCATCTTAGATCATGGCCGCCATTTTGTGTTTCCTTGCCCTCACATATGCAATAGCCTCTGATCATTTCATTCACTCCACTTTGATTAAGGACACGTAGCCTTAGCCGGAGATTCACCTCTTACATGACACGTGCACCTTAAACCAGATCACGCTGTAGCTGCATGACTCGACAAAGGCTGCCTCCTCTGCCCGAGGCCAGTCTTGCCAAACTGGTCTTCGTGTCCATTGTACCTGATCATGATTAGGCGGCCGAAGCCGGTAGCCTTGCCCATTTACGACCCACAAACATCCCTTATCCCACTTTTCTATCTTCCACACCTGGCTCTGTTTCTTTCTTTCTGAATCTTTATTAGGGGGAGGTAACGAACTTTACGATGAGGCGGTCCGGGTCCTGAAAGCAATATTGACAGGGGATTGTGATGAACTAGTGGGAACCCCTCTTCGTAGATGTTTGGTATCAGATTTTATCGACGGTTCCTGTGTAACGTCAAATATTTATTGTTTAGAGACACAAAGGTTTGGGAATGTACCGACATGTGAAATATTTGCCTAGAGCACAATCTTTAGTATATAAGGAGCAACCCACTTTGTACAAATCGAACAGGCTCCTAGTTTCTGCCCGTGCGTAGATTCTGTGACTTCTGTGTCCCTGCAGTAATAAACCTTTGGTCTTTGACGCCACCATCGAGAAGCCCGTGTTTCTGTTCATTTGTGCACCAAGGCAGGTGGAACTCCGGGGTCTTTGGGTGTTGTACCCTGACACCTCTGGACGGAACCAAAAAAGTCCAGAACTCCACCCACCCAAGTCACTGGTGAGGATTTCGGGGAGACAAGGGCTCTTCAGAATGTTCTGGATTTACGGTACTGAGGCTATCGGGCGTTGGGGTCTGACACAACAGGTGCACTTCAGAGTGAGGTCACACAGGGGCTCATACCAGGCCTCAAAGTTAGTGTTCCTTCAATGGGTTGAGGTGGAACCTTCAAGGCCCGTTTCTTGAAACTGGCCAGTTGTTGTCAACAATTTGGGTTGGCGGGACTCCATTGGTACTGCAGCAGATCACCAGGGAAACTGGGATTTACGGTTAGGGTCTATTTGCAAATTCAGGGCCTGATGTATTACAGTATTGCGTTGTCCTTGCATCACGCATGGTGTCACGAGGGCAGCGCAATGCTATAGTCAGATTTAACAAACAACACAAGGCCACCTTGCATGTCCCTGCGTTGCTTAATAAATATGAAGTAATTCACGGCAGCGCCTTGTGCTCCTCTGCACTGTGAAGACGTTCCATGGGTGAAGCACCTATTTTGGGATTTTGGTACATTTCGAGCTTTCCCATCACTGGCAGACCTGGGATTTGTCGTATTGCGACACCTTCCCAGGAGAGGTGGAACGAGGAGAAATATCTTTATCTCCTTGTTGGTTCCTCTAAGTGCGCTGCACTCTGCAGAACACATAGGAAGAAGAAAAAACCTGAGAGGATTGTTTTTGCAAAGCACAAAGAGAATACTGCCTGCAACGCAGGCACCTTTGCACCATACTGGAAGTGTGCCGCGTAGGCAGAGAGCAGGAATGCGTAATTTATTGATGCCTATCATTCCACCCCTCTCCCTTTCATGCACCACAGCAAGTGGACTAAAGATTGATAAACCTGCCCCTGTGCAGGCCTCTAAGTCCGTATAGACTAGAAGGAACCATCCAGTGAAAGACCCCTGAGGACGCCGCAGTCTCACTCCACTTGAAGTCCTGCGGCTCCTTCTGCTGGTCCTCTGCCTCTAGGATGGAGCAGCTGCTCCCGGTCAGTGCTGCCAGCAGACCGCAAGGCTTCCAGAGCTCCTGAGCAGCTCATGTCCTTGCCTTGTCCTCCAGACTGGCTCAGTCACTGGTCCCTGCTCTAGAGTCTTCCGGGTTAGAAGCTGCTCCTATGCTCAGCGTAGATACAGTTACCTCTGCTTTCGAGACCATAATTGAATTTTCCCAAAAACCAAGCCTGTTCCCGGCTGTGAGCGAGGGCAGACACTCGGATTCTCAGGTCCTCCTCATCACCCCTGTGTGCTGGGACAATACCGCCTGCTTTGATGATCAGGAGAAGGCATGCGTATTTATCCCACTCTAGGGGGCGAGGGGACAGTCTTAGGAAGCGTGGGCCGGCCACAGGCCAGGCCAGGCTACCTCCGCCTCTGAGTGTCCTGCAGTCTGGGAGACGGCATCTTGGGTCTTCTCCTGCTTTTGCAGAGCTGGGGCTGGGCTGGGAACAAATGTTCAAGGGATGGGAATTTGCCCAGTGAGGAATCTAACCCTCTTGTTGAGGGAGTGTCTGTCTGTAGGCACCACTCCTCTTGGAGCAGAGGGAAGGTAGCAGGCGCCCAACGCCCCTAGGGTTCAAAGGGCGACAGTCCCCCCATCGTTTGTGTCAGCCCGGGTTGAGACTGCTTCCCAGGCACACACAGCGGCACCCGAGCACTTTACAGGTCTTTAAAAGACCATTTACGTGTTGACGAGGCTTTATTGTGAGGCTTTTTTGCGTTTTCACCCCACTCTGCCTATTGCTGGAATTTATTTATTTATTTATGCGTTTTTATATAGCGCTGACTTTACCCGAAGGTGTCAGAGCGCTTCACAATAGGAACAGAACTGAAACATGAGACCATTACAAGTGAACAAATTACAAAAGCAAAGTTACATTACATAAGGCAAAGTGACAATTGTGAGCAAACAAAATACAAGAGGTAGCAAACGGTGTATTACAGGAGGAAAAAGTGACGTGTGCAGGTTACAAAAGCGTACAAAGTACAAGTAGAGGTATAATACTGCAATAAATGGAGGACACTCAAACACAAGAACAAACGTTACGTAGGCAGTGGTGGCACTTGTGCACGTATCGAAAGCAAACAAAATATACGAGGTAGCAAACAGTGTGTTACAAGAGAACAGTGACGTGTGCATGTTACAAAAGAGTACCAAACACAGGTAAAATGGTATTACTGCAATAAATGGCAGTCTCTCAAACCACACGAACACAATGGGAAGGCACTTCCATAGTCATGGAGAAATAGACATTTTCTATACTAAAGGGTCTTCCTTCAGATAATAGTGAGGGCATGAATTAACTTTGGAAGTGTCTTTGAAGGAGGAGAACTTTGAGGTCCGTTTTGAAGGCCTGGGAGGAGGTGGTGGTCCGGAGCTGAGGCGGAAGTGAGTTCCAGATTCTCACTGCATTGCCTGAAAAGGATTGGGCCATCGATCTTTCCTTCTTGAAAGTGGAAGGTTCAAGCAGTAGATTTTCTGCATTTCGTGACGGTCTAGAGCCTCCAGAGAGTTTCAGTTTATTCGCCAGATAGCGAGGAGAGGAGGAGTGCAAGGCTTTGTGGGTGATGCAGGAAGTCTTGTAGATAGATCTTGCCTCGATGGGAAGCCAGCGGAGGGTGGATAACATGGGTGTGATGTGGTCGCTTCTTTTGGCCCCATATATGAAACGAGCTGCTGAATGGATAACAGACTTAAGGGGGGACGGGTGGGATTTGGGGAGGCCAGTAAGAAGAGAGTTGCAGTAGTCCAGTCTGGAGAGGACCAGCGATTGGACCAGGGTTTTAAGGTCATGCTCCGGGAAGAAGCGACGAATCCCCCAGAGAAGGCGCAGTTGCTATCGAGCAGACTTTGCAATTGAATTAATGTGGGAGAGTAGATTGAGTTTTGTGTTGAGTATGACACCAAGGGATTTTGCGCTGTCGACAATGATGGGTTTATTGTTCAGTAGATTCTTCTGGTCCATCCATGATTGCACCGGGGGAAGAGAAAGTGAGGAGGTGGAGGGATTCAGAATCCGTTGATGAGTTGACATCCAGTTTTGAATGGAGTCCAGAGTAGAGCTTAGGACGGAGAGATCGTGAGTGGAGGCAACCTTGAGGTAGATTTGAGTGTCGTCCGCGTAGAGATGATAGTGGACCCCGGATTTACTTAGGAGATTTCCCAGTGGTTCCAAATAGAGATTGAACAATTAGCCCTCCCCCCGGAACTTTTTAGTATCCCCCCCTCAAAATTTGCCTCTGGATGCGCCTCTGGAAGGTAGCCCCGGTATCTGTTGGTGAGCCCGACCTGAGCCGGACAGGTCATTCTCCAGCCCACCCGTCACCCTGAGTAATGTAATGTAATGTATGTGTCTTGTAAAGCGCACTGCTGCCCTGAGGCGTCGTGGCGCTGGAGACCGCTGGGGAACCCGTCCTGGCTATCCCTGTGAGATGGTCCCTACTGGGTATCTCCAAGGTGAAACCAGGCATCCACGGCGAATGTGGGGGGCCGTTGTAGAGATGAGGCAAGCTAATGCCCAGAGTTGCCGAGTGTGATCCCTGGTTAGAGTAGGCACCGAGGCGAGAATTATCGAGTCCCCTGACCCTGGTCCACGACCCTGCAGCGTCGGGAATTGAACCCTGGTCCCGGGCCGTTCTCTGCTTCCGGGTATGCCGCCTCTAACCAGTGAGCCACACCACTCCACGGTCTGTGAG
Source organism: Lissotriton vulgaris (assembly GCF_964263255.1). NCBI lineage: Eukaryota > Metazoa > Chordata > Amphibia > Caudata > Salamandridae > Lissotriton > Lissotriton vulgaris. Next base: position 1,121,636,319 of record NC_141698.1, read on the forward strand.
GGAAAGAGCCCCAGGGACAGCGTAATATCAGGAGTCACGCCCCTCAAAGAGGACAAGGCAACATGGCGTGTGGCCGCCTTTTTGTGCTGGAACTCCTCCTGTACCTGATTTCCTGATCACGTGACACATGTAACATGCTACAGGTACAGACCACGCTCTGTGGGGGATGATAAAGGGGCTTAGATACAGGGTGCTGGAGGGGGAACAGGGAGGAGCCGGGAGGTACAAGGAGGGCAGATGAACCCTACTGCAGGGTCTGGACAATGACGTCACAGCTCTTACAGGATGATTGTATGAGACGCAGGACGTGTTACTATGTTCATGCTATCTTTTAAAAATGGAAAAGAAATGGTTGTTGTGTTACATCTGTTTTTTAATACTAAATGTGTGCTGAGCTACATCTGTGAAAGGAATGATGTCCAGCAGAGGTGGTCATGGTGGCTGCCCCTGTCGGTCAGTTGTAACGGCTACCTCAGAGGGCGAGCATCCTTGGCTCTGCAGACGTGGCCACTTCACTGGAGCTAAAGCTGTGTGTGGTTCTGCCACCCAATCATTGCTGTCTTCCAAACAACAAACCCACCTAATTTACATAAAACTGCAACAAATTTCATCCTGAAAATAGCGGAGAACTGAAATTACAATAATGATGTGCTGGATTGCAAAATATTATGCAGAAATATGTTAGTACAGTCTCCTGTTTTTATGACTCAACTTATCTTTCTAGTGCACCCTCTTCCAATATGGAAGACGCCTTGGACGTAAAAAACGAGTGGTTCGAACACTGCCTGTCATTGGATGCGGTCCAACAACAAGTACCTAATAATCTGCTTCTCTTCGGCATCTGCAGGACCGTTCACAGCTCAGACCATGATCGACCTGTTGCGGGACAACAGCGCCATGCCCTGTGCAGATTCCCAACCCTTCGTCGTCGCCGGCAGCATGGTGTCGGTCTTACCCCGGAGCGGGCCGGCTCCTTGCGTCCACTTCTTCACGGGCACGCCGGACCCCAAGAGGTGAGTGTGGTGGGGGGCTACATGAGACAATCTTGTTGTATGTGTCTCTCCTATGGAAGGTGCAGTGGCATTGGGGGCGCAACGGTATAGGGTGAAGGTGAGGGTAGGTGTTAAGGTGCCTGTCCCTCACACTTCATAGTCCACCACACTGCTAAGCGCTGCGTCCCATAACACGATAACCGCACCTCAGTGGTCCTCATGCACAACATGGAAACACTTTATCCATAGCATCAAAACAAAGACAACGACTTCCAACCACACACACTACAAAGTGTAGCATGCCACCCATGTAGGCAAGTGCTTCAGCACCCCACATAAGGATAGTAAGCACTATATAAATACTGCAATACAATACAGTGCATAGCAAGGCAGGAAGAAGTGGTGGGCAGCAGGGAGTATAGTGACACATCTTTGAAGTTTTCTGTTAGAAGTACAACATGGAATTACAAGTAGAGAGATGTTGTGTAAGTAAAGCAGTGTGTAGAGCACAAGAGTGGCCAGTACAGGTTCCTGGCTGTTTCATGGTCTTTGCTTTGTGTGGTTCCTTTTTCTATGGCATGCAGCCCTCCATGATACACCTGATGGATTCTCGAGAATGAGGCTTTATTTAACCACCTCCCTTTTCAAGCATGTCTTATTTCTTCTATGAGGGAATAAGCGTTCCCAGAAGTCTTCCGAAGGTGAATGTCCTCTGCTCCCAACATGTCTCTGAACGCGGGGCTGTGTAAGGATGAGTCTGTATCTGTCAGTCTCTTGCACCCATTTCGCACGAGGACAGATTGTCCCCGTCTGATTTCAACTGTGATGTATTTTGGTCACTTCCGTTTTGAAGCCTGTGATCACATTATTGTTGAATGGCATTTCTGGCCATTTCTGAGTTAATATTCTAATGTGAAGTTTCGCCCGATCATACAATCTGCAACCCCCTATTATTCCCTCAGTTGTGTCTCCCAGTTGATGCTATAATGATTCTACACGGGTAGGTTTACACTGCAAAACTTTTCTCAGGAAAATGTGTGAATGATATTGTGGCCCATATTTATCAAGGTTTTGCGTCACCCTTGCACCGCCCACGGGGATGCAAAACCGAAATAAGAGTTATCCAGACAGGCAGGGCCACCTAGTGTGGCCCTGCGTGGCTTGATAAATTTGGAGTAACGCAAGGCAGTGCACATTGCTGCCAAGCGTTACTCTGCAGCAGGGAGGCGTTCCATGGGTTGAGTGTGGTTGTCCCCACGCATCGAGCCATGCATTGGGACACATTCTTAGATTTACCAGCATTGGTAGCCCTGAAATGCATCAGAATTCTATGCCTTCCCACCAGAGGAGCAACGAGGAGAAATATCTTTATTTCTCCTTGTTGTTTCCTCGTTCTAAGTGAATTGCATTCTCCAGCACACTTAGAAAGACGAAAATGCCTCTGAGGATTGTTTTTGTGTAGGAAAGCGCTCCCTCTTGCACAAAAACAACTCTGCATACAACTCAGGCAGCCTAGGACCATGAAGCAAGGGCACCTGCATTGGCGCTAGGCAGCTGTTTATGCTCCAGCGCAGGCAGAGAGCAGGAATGCGCTGTATACTGTTAAATATAGCACATTCCTGCCCGCTGTATAATGCAAAATGTAGCACATTCCTGCCCTCTGTATAATGTTAAGTATTGCACATTCCTGCCCGCTGTATAATGTTAAATATAGCACATTCCTGCCCGCTGTATAATGCAAATGTAGCACATTCCTGCCCGCTGTATAACGTTAAATATAGTACATTCCTGTCCGCTGTATAATGTTAAATATAGCACATTCCTGCCCGCTGTATAATGCAAATGTAGCACATTCCTGACCGCTGTATAACGTTAAATATAGTACATTCCTGTCCGCTGTATAATGTTAAATATAGCACATTCCTGCCCGCTGTATAATGCAAAATGTAGCACATTCCTGCCCGCTGTACAATGCAAAATGTAGCACATTCCTGCCCACTGTATAATGTTAAGTATTGCACATTCCTGCCCGCTGTATAATGTTAAATATAGCACATTCCTGCCCGCTGTATAATGCAAATGTAGCACATTCCTGCCCGCTGTATAACGTTAAATATAGTACATTCCTGTCCGCTGTATAATGTTAAATATAGCACATTCCTGCCCGCTGTATAATGCAAAATGTAGCACATTCCTGCCCGCTGTACAATGCTAAATATAGCACATTGATGCCCGCTTTATAATGTTAAATATAGCACATTCCTGCCCGCTGTATAATGCAAAATGTAGCACATTCCTGCCTGCTGTACAATGCTAAATATAGCACATTGATGCCCGCTTTATAATGTTAAATATTGCACATTCCTGCCCACTGTATAAACTTAAATATAGCACATTCCTGTCCGTAGTATAATGTTAAAATATAGCACATTCCTGCCCACTGTATAATGTTAAATATCTCACATTCCTGCCCGCTGTATAATGTTAAATATAGCACATTCCTGCCCGCTGTATAATGTTAAATATAGCATATTCCTGCCCGCTGTATAATGTTAAATATAGCTCATTCCTGCCCGCTGTATAATGCAAAATGTAGCACATTCCTGTCCGCTGTATAATGTTAAATATAGCACATTCCTGCCCGCTGTATAATGTTAAATATAGCACATTCCTGCCGCTATATAATGCAAAATGTAGCACATTCCTGCCCGCTGTACCATGCTAAATATAGCACATTCCTGCCCGCTGTATATTTAAATATAGCACATTCCTGCCCACTGTATAATGTTAAATATAGCACATTCCTGCCCACTGTATAATGTTAAATATCGCACATTCCTGCCCACTGTATAATGTTAAATATAGCACATTCCTGCCCATGTTAAGTATAGCACATTCCTGCCCGCTGTATAATGCAAAATGTAGCACATTCCTGCCCCCTGTATAATGCTAAATATAGCACATTCCTGCCCGCTGTATAATGTTAAATATAGCACATTCCCGCCTGCTATATAATGCAAAATGTAGCACATTCCTGCCCGCTGTACAATGCTAAATATAGCACATTCCTGCCCACTCTATAATGTTAAATATAGCACATTCCTGCCCCCGCTATAATGTTAAATATAGCACATTCCTGCCTGCTCTATAATGTTAAATATAGCACATTTCTGACCCCTGTATAATGCAAAATGTAGCACATTCCTGCCCGCTGTATAATGTTAAATATAGCACATTCCTGCCCGCTCTATAATGTTAAATATAGCTGCCCGCTCTATAATGTTAAATATAGCACATTCCTGACCGCTGTATGATGTTAAATATAGCACATTCCTGACCGCTGTGTAATGCAAAATGTAGCACATACCTGCCCGCTCTATAATGTTAAATATAGTACATTCCTGACCGCTGTATAATGCAAAATGTAGCACATTCCTGCCCGCTGTATAATGTTAAATATAGCACATTCCTGCCCGCTCTATAATGTTAAATATAGTACATTCCTGCCCGCTCTATAATGTTAAATGTAGCACATACCTGCCCGCTCTATAATGCTAAATGTAGCACATACCTGCCCGCTCTATAATGTTAAATGTAGCACATACCTGCCCGCTCTATAATGTTAAATATAGTACATTCCTGACCGCTGTATAATGCAAAATGTAGCACATTCCTGCCCGCTGTATAATGTTAAATATAGCACATTCCTGCCCGCTCTATAATGTTAAATGTAGCACATTCCTGCCCGCTCTATAATGTTAAATATAGCACATTCCTGACCGCTGTATAATGCACAATGTAGCACATTACTGCCCGCTGTATAATGTTAAATATAGCACATTCCTGCCCGCTCTATAATGTTAAATGTAGCACATTCCTGCCCGCTCTATAATGTTAAATATAGCACCTTCCTGACCGCTGTATAATGCAAAATGTAGCACATTCCTGCCCGCTGTATAATGTTAAATATAGCACATTCCTGCCCGCTGTATAATGTTAAATATAGCACATTCCTGCCCGCTCTATAATGTTAAATATAGCACATTCCTGGCCGCTCTATAATGTTAAATGTAGCACATTCCTGCCCGCTGTATAATGTTAAATATAGCACATTCCTGCCCGCTGTATAATGTTAAATATAGCACATTCCTGCCCGCTCTATAATGTTAAATATAGCACATTCCTGGCCGCTCTATAATGTTAAATGTAGCACATTCCTGCCCGCTGTATAATGTTAAATATAGCACATTCCTGCCCGCTCTATAATGTTAAATATAGCACATTCCTGGCCGCTCTATAATGTTAAATGTAGCACATTCCTGCCCGCTGTATAATGTTAAATATAGCACATTCCTGCCCGCTGTATATTGTTAAATATAGCACATTCCTGGCCGCTGTATAATGCAAAATGTAGCACATTCCTGCCTTCTTCCTTTCACGCAGGTCAGCGGGGTTGCGTGAAATATTGATAAATATGGACTTGAGTCTCTTGAGTTTTTACCCCTCTCTGTAGGCTGCTGACAGAGAAGGATACCTCGAGGAGCGGGGGAAGGAACGTAGGAAGAGTTGCCAGAGGGAAGAGGGAGCTAGAAGCCATCTCCTTATTTCCCTTTAACTTTTCAGGCATTTGCCGTTCCATTCTAGGTTCGGATTTGGGCCCTCGCTTATCACTTAGAGGATAATAAATACATTGGAGGACAGTGTCATGATGAAGCCGCTACAGGTCTACTTTCCTGGACGTTGGCCAGGATGCGACAGAGACAGAAAGGTTATTTACCTGTAATTCTGGTTTATCAGTTTGGTGTTTAACCCCTTGCACGCTCGTGACGGAACCATTCCGTCACGAGCCACGGTGGGGTGTGCTGGTGACGGAATGGTTCCGTCACGGCCCGGCCGCTGCGCCTGCGTGGCGATGATTCCACGCCTGCGCTGAGCGTTCCTTTGAGCGGGCGGGGCCGTGACGGAATCATTCCGTCACAAGCACAGCGCCACCGCGGCTCGTAATGGAGTGGTTCTTTCACGAGCATGGCAGTGCCGCGGGCCCCCCTCCCCCCTAGCACCGCGGCCGAATTACCGCTGCGGCCAAGGGGTTAAGGATTCACATGCAGCTATCTGTTGGTTAAACCTAAACTCATCCTCAAAAGATTGAAAAGGGCATAGTGTGGGAGGGGTGCCTTTAACAAGCCTCTTTCTGAAGTTAACTGGAATCCCACAATGCCCTGTGATTAAGATGACACCCAATAGCCTTTGCATATAATATCTAAGATCATGGTATTTGGAAGGGTATTGATACAAAAACTGAAGGTTTGTGTTATTGGATGTTATATCTCACTGCACTGCTCTGAGGAGTAAAACCTGCAGGACATCAGAAAAGAACACCGGACGCGCAGCCGGACGCGGATCACCAACATTCTTACACCCACCCTCCGATTTCTTTACTCTGCCTCTATGAGTCAGATGTTCAATCCTCATTTTTAGTATCTTGTTTTCCATTTGAATATCTCCATCAATAGCAACTAATGCTCTTTTTAGCTTTATTTGTTCATATTTAACGTAATTAGTTCATTTATTCCCACATGTTTGTTTACTGTGGTGTAAATTGAAGTTGTTTTTTTGCACAAGATCAACAGGAATTGTCATTCTCTTTGTTTGTTTCTTTGTCATATTGTGAAGATATTACTATACTGCCATTGATGGTCCTACTTCCATTTTCCATAATCATATGAATGGCTCTGTTTATTCGCACCCATGTGCTTGTACATCCTGGTAAAACACAGTTAAATACTTGCAAAAGTTGAACTTGGGGTTCAGTTGCTGGAAGACGGGTCTTCGGACACCTAAACTGCTATCGATACAATTCCAAATTGCCTTCGTTAATTTTCATCTTTGATACAGGTAGGTTCTGTCGAGTTCAGTTGCTGTTTTTATTCAGCCAGCAGGATTACCCTTGTTTATTTATCTCTCTACTCATATAGGTCCATAATGCCTTCGCTGTGGCAGCTATTCCGCCGCAGCGCTAACGGTCGCGGTGGGGCGCCCGGCTCACCTGCGCGGGTGACAGAACCGTTCTGTCACGGCTCGCGGGTGAGCTGTGCTTGTGACGGAACGATTCCGTCACGGCCCCGCCAGCTTAATGAAACGCACCGCGCAGGCGGGAAATCAGCGCCACGCTGGCGCGGCGAGCGGGCCGTGACGGAACCGTTCCGTCATGAGCACAGCTCACCCGCGAGCTGTGACGGAACGGTTCCGTCAATAGCGTCGAACCGGTTAATGTCACAAACCCATATGTAGAAACCAGTTTCACTAGGAACAATGTATGTTTGTAGCCGGTCATTTGTACATTCCTTCCAGACAGGTGATCTAAACACAGCTTGTGTTTGCACCCATGGAAGAGGCTGAATCACAGCCGGGCAGATTTACAAGCCCCTTGCGCCACGTTTATGTCACTTTTAACATGGGAAATGTGACGCAAAAGTGGCGCAAGGGGTTTGTAAATCCGCCCCAGTGAGTTTAGTGTGATGGAAGGTTCATTGATCTTTGTTGTGCTGTTCTACATGTGTTCCTTTTGCCACAAATGCATTGAGATTGGCACTCAAGGATATAATCCCTGAAAAAGGACCATCCTTTTAAGAAACCCAAAGCCATGGATGGGAAATGTGACCAGTGATCTGACCATCGGTGTCAAGGAGACGCCATTGTCTGCTGAATGCACACGTAGAAAAAGGAAAACGAGGATAAATAAGGATATTTCTCCTTGTTGCGCCTCACTTGCGCCTCCCTTACGCCTCCCCTGGGGAGCTTTTGACACTGCCTCAGATTTATGATTTGTTGTAAATCTGGGGCAGTGTCAAAAGGTCATGGATGTTGCTGGGAACGCCCCCAGCAACCCCCATGGCACGCCCCTTTAATGCAGAACACTGCGGTAAAGTGACTGATATTTATCAGGCAGCATTAAGCCAAAAAAAGTGGCTTAGTGCTGCCTGATAAATATCACGCAGGCTTCGGCGCCACGGAACGTCACTAAAAGTGATGTTACGGAGGCGCGAGGAGTCTCATAAATGAGGCCCAATTTTTGGATAGACTCTGGAGGTAATGTTAGGATCCAGCCCAAGACTTTATCCAAGAAAGGCATCATGGGGGGGGGGGGGGGGGGGGGGGCAGAGGAGTGAGTGGGATGATGTTCCTTGGAGCACAGCAGGGGTGGTAGGCCACTTCCCATCAGCTTGCACTTTGAGATCATTCCAGTTCCAATGGGAGGTCTTATGTCGTAGGCTAGAACGAGGTTAGGAGTCTTGTCTGAAACTGGTTGAGCGGATGCTAAGTCTAGTGCTGCAGGCTGGGGTGTGTGTTTGTCTCCACTCAGGCCTTCACTTTTACCTTCTTCTTCCAGGTCCATTTTTAAACCCTTCATCTTCGTGGAGGATGTGACACCAGTCACCAAAGTCCAGTCACCGTGTTTGGGTGACAGCGACCCCGCGAAGAAAGAGCCGCGGTTCCAGGAGATTCCAGATCGCAGGCACGAGCTGTACAAGGCACACGAGTGGGCTCGAAGCGCTACGGAGGACAAGGTAAGAACAGTTGAAGTAGATAGCTATAACCCAAGAATGTGCTTGGACGCCATGGGGCAAAGGAGAGGGATGGTAGGAACCAACCCCACTGAAGTTGTGCCAAGGGCGAAGAGGTCCATATAAGCTCTTCTGTATCCTGCTAGTAATCCCACTTTCCACTAAAATCCCTTTCCCTTCCGACCTCCTATTGTCTGGTCTCACACATTATAGTACAGAGTTCCGCAGCTGCGGGGCTACCCTTCCTCTCTACCATGGATGGACACATACTTTTTAAACATACTTTTGGGCACTTGCACGGTGGCGCCTCTGGCAGGCACTCAGCCCTTCTGTGAAAGGTTTCCCAGCTGGAAGGTGCCTGTGGAGGGCATTATGCTGTGAGCTGAGTAAGTGATATCTAGGCCAACATCTGGTTGATGCTGCCCATACAGAATTAACCTGCTGGTATATCTTCCTAATTCTCTGCATGTCTTGGCCCTTTCCATACGGTTTACTTCAGCTGCGTTATTCACTTCTTGCTAATGGCCTCTTTCCAGCCTCTCTGGCTTCTCCCGCCCCCAGTAGCCACTAAGTTCTCTTTTCAGCAGAACAGGCCTACTGTTACATGCAGATTTCTAGAGACAAAAGCCCCTCTGCCTGGTAAGATAGACTGAAAGCTGCACAATGTCCAGCCCTTTACACTGTGGGGCATAATGATCAAAATAATCAGAGTCCTTCTCCTACCTCGCCGCCAAGACATGGAACTCCCTCCCCACCTACCTCCGCCTGACCCAGGACCACCTCGCCTTCAGGAAGCAACTCAAGACCTGGCTGTTCGAGCAGCAGCGGACCCCCTCCCCCAGCGCCTTGAGACCCTCTGGGTGAGTAGGCGCTATATAAATGCGATGATTGATTGATTGATTGATTGATTGATGCAGCGCAGAAAGCCATCTTGCTGCGCTGCAGGATGGGGAAAGGGCAGAAATGCGCTGTATTTAACATTATATGATGCGGTCCTGTCATCTCCCAGCGCTGCGCACAATGTGCGGCCTATATGCCAATGCAGGCACCGTGCACCACGATGCAAGGGTTCCTGTGCCGAACGCAGGATTGTTTTTGGGCAGGAAGGGACACCTTCCTGCACACAAACATTCCAATGAGGCAGTTTCCTCTTTCTATGTGTGCTGCAGAATGCATCACATAGAGAAAGAGGAAATAAAGAAGAAAAATAAAGATATTTCTCCTTGTTATGCATCCCCTGCGTAGCATTTTGAATCATTCCCAGGTCTACCAGTAATGATAACTCTTCAAAATAGGATATGACTTGTTAAGAAGATATCACTGCTGTTTTTCTTTCTTTATCTGTAGCTCTCCCAGACCACCGGATTGTACTGTTGTTATGTAATGTAATGTAATATAAAAAGAACTTATAGAGCGCAACTAACACCCAGCGGTTTCTTGGCGCTAAAGCATAAGGAAAACAAACAATCCATGGGGCTGGAAGCGTTAATTGTGGGCATTACGAAACAGATGAGTTTTTAGAAGGGACCTAAAATGGGTGTGGGGGGAGGCTAGTCTTAGGCCTAAAGGGAGGGCATTCCAGAAGGACGGGGCAATTAGAGTTATTAACTCTAGGAATGCACCAAAAAGCCATGGGTGGTGCACGGGAACACACACAATCCACCCATGGGTGGTGCACAGGAACACACACACTCCACCCATGGGTGGTGCATGGGAACACACACACTCCACCCATGGGTGGTGCACGGGAACACACGCACTCCACCCATGGGTGGTGCACGGGAACACACACAATCCACCCATGGGTGGTGCACAGGAACACACACACTCCACCCATGGGTGGTGCATGGGAACACACACACTCCACCCATGGGTGGTGCACGGGAACACACGCACTCCACCCATGGGTGGTGCACGGGAACACACACAATCCACCCATGGGTGGTGCACAGGAACACACACACTCCACCCATGGGTGGTGCATGGGAACACACACAATCCACCCATGGGTGGTGCACAGGAACACACACACTCCACCCATGGGTGGTGCATGGGAACACACACACTCCACCCATGGGTGGTGCACGGGAACACACGCACTCCACCCATGGGTGGTGCATGGGAACACACACACTCCACCCATGGGTGGTGCACGGGAACACACGCACTCCACCCATGGGTGGTGCATGGGAACACACACACTCCACCCATGGGTGGTGCACGGGAACACACGCACTCCACCCATGGATGGTGCATGGGAACAAACACACTCCACCCATGGGTGGTGCATGGGAACACACACAATCCACCCATGGGTGGTGCATGGGAACACACACACTCCACCCATGGGTGGTGCATGGGAACACACACACTCCACCCATGGGTGGTGCATGGGGAAAACACACACTCCACCCATGGGTGGTGCATGGGAACACACACACACTCCACCCATGGGTGGTGCACCGGAACACACACACTCCACCCATGGGCGGTGCATGGGAACAAACACACTCCACCCATGGGTGGTGCACGGGAACACACACACTCCACCCATGGGTGGTGCATGGGAACACACACACTCCACCCATTGCGTGGTGCACAGGAACACACACACTCCACCCATGGGTGGTGCATGGGAACACACACACTCCACCCATGGGTGGTGCATGGGAACAAACACACTCCACCCATGGGTGGTGCATGGGAACACACACAATCCACCCATGGGTGGTGCATGGGAACACACACACTCCACCCATGGGTGGTGCACGGGAACACACACACTCCACCCATGGGTGGTGCATGGGAACAAACACACTCCACCCATGGGTGGTGCATGGGAACACACACAATCCACCCATGGGTGGTGCATGGGAACACACACACTCCACCCATGGGTGGTGCATGGGAACACACACCCTCCACCCATGGGTGGTGCACTGGAACAAACACAATCCACCCATGGGTGGTGCATGGGAACAAACACACTCCACCCATGGGTGGTGCATGGGAACACACACACTCCACCCATGGGTGGTGCATGGGAACACACAAACTCCACCCATGGGTGGTGCACCGGAACACACACACTCCCCCCATGGGCGGTGCATGGGAACAAACACACTCCACCCATGGGTGGTGCATGGGAACACACACACTCCACCCATGGGTGGTGCATGGGAACACACACAATCCACCCATGGGTGGTGCATGGGAACACACACACTCCACCCATGGGTGGTGCATGGGAACACACACACTCCACCCATGGGTGGTGCATGGGAACACACACACTCCACCCATGGGTGGTGCATGGGAACACACACAATCCACCCATGGGTGGTGCATGGGAACACACACACTCCACCCATGGGTGGTGCATGGGAACACACACACTCCACCCATGGGTGGTGCACCGGAACAAACACACCACCCATGGGTGGTGCATGGGAACAAACACACTCCACCCATGGGTGGTGCATGGGAACACACACACTCCACCCATGGGTGGTGCATGGGAACACACAAACTCCACCCATGGGTGGTGCACCGGAACACACACACTCCACCCATGGGCGGTGCATGGGAACAAACACACTCCACCCATGGGTGGTGCATGGGAACACACACACTCCACCCATGGGTGGTGCATGGGAACACACACACTCCACCCATGGGTGGTGCACGGGAACACACACTCCACCCATGGGTGGTGCACAGGAACACACACACTCCACCCATGGGTGGTGCACGGGAACACACACACTCCACCCATGGGTGGTGCACGGGAACACACACACTCCACCCATGGGTGGTGCATGGGAACACACACACTCCACCCATTGGGTGGTGCACGGGAACACACACACTCCACCCATGGGTGGTGCATGGGAACACACACACTCCACCCATGGACCGCCTCCCTGGGGCAGAGTAACGTAACACAGCAATTTGCACTGCCTTGCGTAACTCAAGCCACACATGGTCATGCAAGGTGGCCTTGCGTAGCTTGATAAATCTAACTTAAGATTTGCTTCACTCTTGCACTAATGTGACACAATCCTTTGATAAAAATGCCCCTAAGTTTGCTGCGATGTCTTGTTAGTAACGAGCTCTGGACCCTGGACGACTATGCTCTTCTTGCAGGAGGAGGGTGAGGAGCTGCTAAGAACCATGCTGGCCCTAGAGAAGCAGGGCCTGGAAGCCATGGAGGACATCCTGACCACTCCCGAACCCCTCGATCCGTCGGAATTTGTGGACCTCTTCTATGACTGCGTGGACACTGAAATCAAGTTCTATAAATGAAGTGAGTACATTCCGCGACAGTGCGGCGCAGAGTACCTACTGCATCCAAGCCGCAGACATCTAAAGCTTCTTATTTGAAATCTTAGCTCCACGTGGACTCCGCAAAGGATGCCGCGTTTTCTTATACAAGGTTAATACCTATTAGAGAAGATTGCAGATCTGAGGTTTGGCAAGTGCCGGGTTAAATCTAAGGAAATCCCCACTTCTTTTTTGGATATGTGGTAATATTTTAGAAGAATTCGGGCAGGTGTATGCGAATTTGATAGAAAACAAACTTGTAGAAACAGATTCCTATAATCTGTTTTCATTTACCCAGTTGTCATTATCTTTTTAATTGAATAGTGTCTACCAAGTTGTCAAAGCCTTGGTGATTTGCTTTATTCCTTGCGCCCCCTCACCAAGTTCTTGCAGATATTTTGTTTTCCTACCCCCTCACCTTATCCTCTTCAGCTCTTTAAACCATTGTTTCTCCAATCCCATCACTTTAACAGCTATCCAATTTGTCATTCTTTTTTTTGCTGGAGTTGCCCAATCCCTACCTTCCTTTCTCTCTCCATCTTTTTCTTGACATTCCCCCACCACCCCCTGCTAGCCCGGTAAAGCTCTTCTTCCAACACCACCCACATGCTTTACTTTGCACTTCCTTTCCCCATCGCCCTTTCTCTTCTGCCTCTTGTCGTTTGTGTTCTTACCTTGTGCTCTCTTTCCTTTGTGGCCATCTTCTTCTACTCCTTCATTTTCAGGTTCCTTTTTCTCCTTCCTTTGAAAGTCATATTAGACATCAAAAAACCTACAGCAAATCCTTTTATCCTTTACCCTCTTACTCCATTGTAAATACAATCATCTTACAATTCCTTACATTTTAGGGACTCAGTGGAACTGGGATTCTCTAATAATTTTTCCCCTAAATGGAAATTTGTCAGTCCTGTTCCATCTGGCTGGTGCCCTCCAGTTTGGGAATTTTCATGAATGCAGTGGATTCGTTCTAGCATTGGCTGTTGGCTTTGACAGCTCCATTATTCTAGGTTATTCCCCCCTCATATAGCACTGCAGCTCAGCCCCGCAAGTCATCGGATATTGAAGTGATGTGTTTACCTTTATTTACAGTGTTTCTTACTGGAGAGCTTCACTTGTTTTCTACTCACATGCGGATTTATGTATTTATTTTTATTTATTTTAAAGGTTTTATATAGCGCTGGCTAGACCCGGAGGTATCAGAGCGCTTTATATGAGTATCAGACCATAATTGCAGGTTACATAGTTACAAAGGTTATACAGTTATTGGAGCCTGGTAGCATAGTGACAAGATTGCGACAAACCAAAAGGACATATATGTAAGGGAAAAAGCAGGGGAGAGATTCAGGGGGGGGTTAGATCAGGGGTAGTAGACAGAGAATGGAGGAGGGAAAGAGGAGGGGAGGGTGAGAGACACAGCATGGAAAGAGGAGGGGGAGGGTGACGGGGACACAAACCGGTAGACGAGTCAGAGCTGCGTCCAAAGTCCAGTAAACTGTGATCTCAGGGGGAGTGGTATCATTTCCTCATCTCTGTTGCAAGGGGCTCCCTAGGCGCAGTGGACTCTCTCAGAGGAGTCTCTGAGACTCCAAGGCCTACATACTGGATCCTTCCCCAAAAAGGGGAGAGGGAGTGCTTTAGCAAGGGGTGCCAGACCATACCTCAGCTGTGAGAGGCTCTCTTGGCGTAGTGGACTCTCTCAGCGGGATCGCTGAGACTCCAGAGTGTAAATATTGGATCTTTCTCCAAAAAGGGTAGAGGGAGTGCTTTGGCAAGGGATGCCATACCATACCTCAACTGTGAGTGGCTCCCTAGGCGCTATGGACTCTCTCAGAGGGTTCACTGAGACTCCAGAGTATACATATTGGATCTTTCCCCATAAAGGGGAGGAGGAATGCTTTGTCAAAGGGCAAAAAAGGACAGGGGGCTAGGCGGTGTAGCGGGCAAGGGGAAAGATTCAGGTGGGAGGGGATAGGAGCAAAGGAAGTAAGACAAAGAAAGAAAGAGTGCTACATGGGAACAGATAGATAGATAGATAGGAGACAAGGGAAAAGCAGAGTTACAGAAATATGATGAGCGGGAGGTGGGCGAGACAGGGAGATGGGGAGAAAAAAATGTGCCCAAAGTCCGGCTAAGTAGGTGATAGTCAGGGGATGAACCAAGGCCGATCTCCTAAATAGGTGACCAGAGCAGCTCCACCGGGCGTCAGACATAGTGCTCGGACTCCACTGTCAGGATGGGGATCAGGAGTACTCAGAGATTGTAAAATTTGTTGGGGAGGGGGGGGGAGGGGGGACCATGGTCCGAATGAATTCCAGACACCATCTTGAGGTGAGGTACAGTACTGGTAGGATTATGTAAGGAAGATTTCAGCTGGGGGGAAAAAGTCACAACTGGCGGCCATGTTAGGGTCAGGCACCCATCAGCCTTAGCTGCGACCCTTTTGGATTATGAACTGGTAACACTTACTAAGGACTCTTGGAAGGCAAGACACTTGATAGGGATCACACGTTAGGCTTTCTACAGAGAACATCTCCACAGTGGAGCCACCATCTCAGGTATCAGTGAACAGGTCAGTCCAGGCAGATCAGACTCTTGTACATCCAATGGAGATTGAACCTGTGCTGCTGAGGTGTTGTGCTCCCATGATTTCTCAATTAATATCCATCAACTGATAGCCTACTTTGGACGTTATATTAAAAGTCAATACATATTTGCCCAGCCAGAATCTATCCAAGTGCAAAAATAATTGGGGCGCAGGGTCCGAAGCCTCTCCCTCTGTTCTCACCTCAGTGTTAATGAGCAGGGTAGCTCTCTCCAGCCAGTGATGTCTCCGTCCTCAATATGAGCTTCACACGGCATCTCCTTCTTTCCCTCTCACTTACATGTAGTGTGGGAAGTAGTGCCAGCTGCCCTGCGCCGCCAGCCCTCTCGTTTCAGCTCTCTCGTGGAGAAGTAATGACTTTGTTCATCACATGTGCATATAATTAGTTTCTTGGGAATAATGGCTGTTCAAAGCCATCAAATTCACAATTAATCAACATAGCTTTAAACATAGGAACGCGCATATATTTCTTGGAACAATAACAGCATCAAAGTGTTGCAGACAAACAATCTGGGATTAATTTATTAAGCCCCACCAGAATCTTTTAAGGATTAATATGAATCTAAAAAAAAATGTTGTCTCCACCAAAGGCTGCTAGAGAAAAAAAATATATATATATATATATTCACACCCAGACAGAGGAAGAATTAAAGTAAAGCACCATGGTGGTAGTATACAGCGCTAATTTATATTGGACATATCGTAACAATTGCCTTGCAATTGGAGAGTTAGATTACAACTTAAGTGGTGGTTTTCAGTGTCTGTAAACATTTTACCTTATGAAGCCATTATGAACCAAAGGAGGCAACTTGCGTTATCCATACCCTACGCATTATGAGCAGAGCAATACAGTTTAGATAAAACAATTCTGAGTTCTGTTGGTAACGTCTGTACGGTGTCATCCACCCCACATGAATACACTCTGTAGCCAGCCAAATATCAACATGCCTTGTTGAGGCACAGCTGGGAAGGTCAGCTTTAAAAATCTTTTAAGGGTGCACCTTTGGTAGCGCAGCATGGACTTCAAAGCTGACAAGTGGATAAGATTGTGTGAAGCATAAATTCATTCTTACAAAAGATCTAAAACTGGATCATTGCCCATAACACCTGCTGAGTTGCACTTGTGATGAGAGGCAAATGTTTTAGGAGACTGAATTGTGTGTAAGAAACAGAAGAAACACTTGTAGAGTATCCAGGGCCTGAGATTGAAGGTCCAACAGGCAGCAGCAAAATGTAAAACCCCAGAGCGCCACCAGAACAGACAGACCTGCAGACATGGACGGTTAGAACCACAGAAAAGGACACAAACACCTCAAACCCCAGAGAGCCACCAGAGCAGACAGACCTACAGACATGGATGGGTAGAATCCTAAAATAGGACACCAACCCCACAGACCCAAGAGAGCCACCAGAGCAGACAGACCTACAGACATGGATGGGTAGGACCACAGAAGAGGCCACCAACCCCAGAGAGCCACCAGAGCAGACAGACCTGCAGACGTGGATGGGTAAGACCACAAAAGAGGACACAACCCGACAAACCCCAGGAGCAGGGGGCAGCCTATCAAGGGCTCATGCCTCAGATGAGGGGCAACCCAGAGCCACATATTTCTTTTGAAAGACACCCAACATAGAAGAAGCAAGAGGAAAAAGGCCAGTGTAAGGCGGCCCACATCACCCCACGCACACAAAGGAAAACAGCAATGGGCTAAGAAGTGAGGGCAGCAAGACAAGTGAAGCAGCCACTGCACCCACAGGGTCAAAAATCCAAACTTCAAGACCAACAGGCAAAGGCACAATCCACAAGTGCAGCAAGCAACTAACAACGGACACTCAATTCTAAGAATGCAGACACACGCCCACAGGCCAGCAGAGACCAAAGAGAAGGATCAGGCACAAACCCACAACCAAGAACCACACAGTGCCCTTTAAAACATGATCATACAAGAAGGCTGCAACCCCCTGAACAAGGCCACAAGCGCCAGGAAAACCAGAGCAGGAAACCTTGCAAGGGGAACCCAAGACCGTTCAGGACACCAGGGAGCAAGGTGATGGTCCCCAACCGGGCACACAAAACCCACAGATAATGTCAAGAGGTCAAGTCTCAACAAGAAGAGCCTGGGACAGCCCATAATAAAACCGCATGATAAATAAGCAGAATGGGTGCAAAGTCAACTAAAAAAAGAGAAGCTTCACCAGAGAACCCCAAGATAAACCCTTGTGATCACAGTGCTGCAAATCTCCCACACAGGGAAAGCAACACAAAACCCAGCCAGAGGGGCAGGAAGTGGCACAGAGGACCACATTGCCAGCTGCTGCACACTACAAATCCAAGAAGGGGAGATCTATAGGTGATCAAGAGGAAGAGGGAACTCAAGAAAAAGGCATAGGAGCCATCTAACACTTAAAAGGAGAACTCCTTACAGGAGCCACAGAGAGAGAGACTGGGAGTAGGGCAGATCACTCCCAAAAGCACAGGATGGAGGTGGGCCAAAACCCAAGCAAGATGCAGCATCAACCCCACATCAGTGAAGGGAAGAGACATCCCCAAACATAACCACTATAGGACACCAAGAGTAACCTCACACAAACCAACCCGACCAGGGAGAGAGTGGAGACCACAAGCCGATCCGCACCCATCCACACCAAGATGCACGCACCCAACTCAACACAACCCACCACAGGGAACACGAACGAGGCAAACATCCCACAAGTCACAAGTCGAGCAGGTAGCATGGAGGAAAACCCAAGTCAACCCCCACACCCCAGGTCAAAGGGTGGTGCAGTCAGCTGTCACTCAATGAGGAGACCCCATTGCTCCTTGTAGGGCAGAACACCCCAGATCCAAGCCCTTCAGGATGCACATGAGAAAAAAGTCCTCCAATCCCGGGCAGGAATAGATGACCCACAGCATCACGAGGCAGAACAAACATAAAACTGGTTCCCACACCCATTATGAAGCAGTGCAGAGCATGACAAACAACATAAAAGCACCACATAAGCACAGCAGTTAGCAGAGTGGGAATGCCCAGCGCCGCCTGCACCCCAGGCATTCTGCAGCACACACAAAGAGGAAATAGATTCAAAGGCTGTGTTTTGTGCAGGAAGGTACTCCTTCCTGCACAACAACCATCATGACCACAAACAGGCACCCTTGCGCCATGACACAAGAGTGCCTGCATTGGCGCTAGGCAGTCACAAGTGCTCCATCACTACGAGAGAACAGAACTGCACTGTATCTTTAAAAACATGGCACAGTGCTCCTCCCTTTGTCTTTCATGCAACATAGCGCACCAACTTTAATTGCTGCGCTGCGTTGCGTGAAATGCTAGTAAATCTGGTCCTTACAACTTTTGTATTCTGCTCTATGATGTGAAAGAGAAGACTCTTAAAATGAAATCCATCCAAGTGTTGTGCGTGGTTCGGTTCCCACGGCTAGTGTAGGAATATCAGGATCCCAACTAAGACTTGCATCAGAAAGGAACTGAATGTGACGGTGAGAAGCCGATCAATAAAAACTTTCTGGATTTGCTTCTCGTTGTTGGAGCAAAAACGTCAGTCAACGGGGCCATATTACAGCTACTAAAAAGATTGCCCTGTATGTGCTGATTCCACAGTCATGGGTCTTCTGCGTAGCATGAGGCACATCTGCTGAAAGAATTTGGGAGTTTTTGGCATCCCTTGGTTTTGGTCACTGTAGATACGCCTTGCTTCGCCGACCACGTGTCTGAAAAACCTATTGCTACCAATTCTTTAAAATATACATTGAGGGATTCGGCTCCACGCAGAGAAGTTTTATTCGCTCACCTCGTGCTACTGAGTAAATACATGAAGGACTTTTTTCCATCAGAAAAATACACTTCATTGTTATGCTACCAGTCACATTCAATGCTTTATCTCCTATATGGATTCTGTACATAAAGCAATCCTTTTTAGCTCGAGCCTAGCACAGCGCGCATGCGCTGCTCGAGGCAAAACAACCTCTTAGAATCGCTCCAGACTTTTCACACGCTCGTGCGTGTGTTTTTGTTTTGTTTTGTTTTTTCTATTGGCCTTTGCGTGCGAAGACAGCACGTAATTGGGCAAAGGCGGGTGCATGTCCCACCTTTCCCATGAAATATATCCGCCCACAGTCTAGGACCGCGATTACGAGCACGTTTACCGCACTTGTTCCTTCAGCTCTCACCCCAGCCGCCATCTGTTCTTAATTAGGGCGTTCGCGTTGGCTACTCGTCACTCTGGGGAAAATTGGTATGGTAGCTTTCACTTTTGCGGCCTCGTTTGCCCTTGTTTATTGTTTCCTCCTGCTTGTGTGTTCGTTGCTTTATCCAGCGTGATGCAATCTAATTTACTCCTCTGAAGTTCAGTCGGTTTCACTTCCCCGGTTGCTTTGTGTTGTTTTTGCAGCGTGCCGGTGTGTCTCTCTCCAGGCTGCACCCCAGCGCTCCCCCAGACCCGTCTCAGCTTCAGGGGACTTCCTGTAGTTGACTGACACCTTGCATGCAGCTCGTCTGAGCTGGGCCGGTGTCAGCTCGGTTCGTCTCCTCGTCTCTTCCCGCTGTAGTCCGTGATGTGGCGGTAACTTGTATGGATAGTGCATTGGTGACTGAGTCAGTATTGCAAGGCAGAAAGAGCCGAAGGTCTGGGGTTGGGTGTCCCACTGGCCCGTGCACACACGCTACCGGGGCTGTCTGCAATGTTCCTGACAGTGAATACACTTAAGGAGCGGCGCACAGGAATGCGCAAATGTTTATATTGATAACAGATGGCTCCAGTGCCATTTTGTGAGTACCCCAAAAGTGACACTTCTGAGTCGATTTTGTGAGGATTGGGCGGAAATCGTGTTATGAAGTGCCGGTGAGTGCTCTAAAAACACATTTCCTAGAGATAGGTTGAAGGGACGTTGGTTGTTGTAAGTACCGTAAACATGAATAGGAGATGATAATATTATTTAGGAAGTTTTTTTTTCTTCCCTAATGTAAATCTCTCCCGTGTTGCTCTCTGTCGCCTGGCCACCATCCTGTAGTGCTCCTCCTTGTGCTTCACTCCACCGCCTACACCCACCACCCCCCCCTATGTTGCTTTCACGTTAATCCCCACACCCTCCCTCATGTTTCTTCTATGTGAACTCCGCCCCCTACCAACCCCCCATCCCCCGCCCCCATTTATTCCGCTCCACCATCACCGACCTCTATTCCCCATTGCTTCAGGAACGCTGCATTGCTGTTGGAAACAAATGTTGTAAATAATAAAAGGAAATGTTGGTCTAAAGTAAACATTTGGCTGCAAGGCGTAGCAATATTTAATCCTTTAAAGTAAACTGCAGGTAAGTTGTCATTTTGTTCCCCAATGGCGAGACTTATTGGCTATGCCAATGATTGTTTCTACATGTTCCCAGTGTTGACAAGCTCAATAAGACCGGCTTTAATGTGATAAAAAGCACTTGTGGATGCAACACTTGTAGACAGCATGTGTGACTACCCATGTTTACCTGTGTTCGCACATTAAAGCCAGACCCACAGTCTTTGCCAACGCTTGTTTTTGTTTCTTATCCTAAATGTCCTTTTTATACATCAAATAACACATTTCGTCATGTCATGCATATCTTATTCTTCCATTTCTTTTTAGCTGCTTTCCTTTCTCTTACCAGTTACTTTCACTCCACCCGCCCCTTTACATTTTTGCCTGATTTTTCTGTCTCGTGAGGAAGCAGACGCATTTTTGGAAAATGTTTTCTTCCATAAAACCGAAATAATTTCACAATGGTTGTGTCTGCATTCTGAATAGAACGGGAGCAGTTATGAAGCTTATGAGCTGGTTTGCTCCGTTGGGGAGGCGGGATTTGAAACTCACTAGAACAGGGGTCTCCAACCTTTTGTGTAATAAGAGCTACTTACGTTCAATGAAAATCATCGTGGGTTACTAATAATATTAGTGCTGTGATATTGACCACATCGGAGCCAACATATGCAAGATTACCAGCGGTGATCACCTTGGTGCATTCAGCAGGGTTGCTAGCAGTAATGAACAAGGGCCTGTGCAATTTGCAATTCCTCTACGTCGTTAACACATGCCAGCAACAGCTGCACTGTTCTGGCATGTAATTAATAATATTGGAAATTAGCCCCCTCCCCCCATGATTTATCACTCAAAAATCAGCTTCAAATATATTTGGGTCATTCTGCATTTTTTCTCCAAAACATCAGCTTCTGAGTTCTGAAAATTAGCAAATTTCTATCTTCAATATCCAGTTTTAATGTACATATCATAAGTCAAACAAGCAAAAGGTCCCCAAATAGTAGTCTGTTATTCGCACAGGAGAGATACTCACAGGGAGCTGGAGAGTTACCAGTAGCTCCTGAGCTCCTCATTGGAGAAGTCTGCTCTAGAACAGAACCTACGAAAGGGAACAAGATCTTCGGGAGTTTCTGTGGTTGCGCTATCAGATGCCACAGAGAGGGGTGGAATGCGTTGAAGGGGTCTCCGTCCCTACCCAGGAAAAATGTAATAATGTAACTGGTCACATCACGAAAATCATACAAGTAAAACACAGCAAATGTGTATTTCAGGTCAAAGTGCCATTGGCGTAGGTGTTAAAGAAGTCACTACCATCATGAAAAGCTTACAAACCAGGGATTTATTTAATTCCTGGACATATGAAGCACTCTGCCATCAGCTCACAGATCTAGTACACCAAAGACACATCGCCCAGAACCAGGGGGTACCATTTTCTACTTTCAAGTCTTAAAACTCTGCGTTCATGGACATATGATATGGAATTTTCACACAAATGCAATATGTCTCTTGCAAATTTACAGTCCCTTTTTGGTACCAGTGATGCTCTGTCAGCCGGGGGTGCACTGAGCATGAAGACATGTCCTTTCATCACAGTGCAGCAGCGGCTGAGCTGACGTCCAGAGCTGCAGCAGAGGTCTAATTCTAATGTCCAACAGCAAGAACTCTGGGCACCGCATGAGGACAGGCGGCATTTCTCCTATAGCCGCCCATATAACTGCCTGACCTCTCCCTGTGACCAGCGACTATCCGCACCAGATTCAAGATGGCGGTCATGGCCATACCAGCTCCACAGAGCATTGGGGGGCATATTAGCAAGAACCTCGTTAAAATTATTGCTGTTTTAGCGGCAGGAAAATGCAGCTAAAACGGCCATAATGGGCGTGCTAATATGCGTTATAGAATTCCAATACAAGCCCAGGTTAGATGTGCAGGACATGTAACCTGGGCTTCTATTCGAATTCTATAACGCATATTAGCAAGCCCATTATCGCCGTTTTTTTTTCCAGTTCTCAAAATATTTTTATTGAAGATAAATTTGACATATACAAACAGTTTGTCATAATTCTTGACTGCTTATAGCGGCAGTTTACTGCTGCTAAAACAGCGATATTTTTAACGAGGTTCTTGCTAATATGCCCCAGGGGCTTTGTACTGACAGTCCAGGTGCAAGTCTGAGAGGAAGAACAATAGAGGGGTGCGTCCTTCAGTACACACCCAGCGACATGTCATTTACTTTCTCCGAATCAGGGTGTACGAGATTTTTCTCCACTTATCTCAAAACCATCTCTGTCCTCTCCATGTAGTCTTGTGCCGGAGAACAAACCCTGAAAGAGGTTTCGTTTTACTCTAAAGCTAAGATAATGATAATTTAGTTCGCTCTTCTGCATGGTTCGCACTCTTGCTCAATCCTTCATGACTCACAGGGAGTGTATGTAGCTTGAGTTAGAATTGAAAACTAAGGGCTGCATTTATGAGGCCTCGGCATAGGCCAGCACCACAGGCCTTCTTGCTGCGCTACCCTAAGCCAATGTGAAAGGAAGGAATGCACCGTATTCATGAATGCGGCTCAATCCTGCCCTATCCCTCTGCGCTGGCGCACGATTCGCTCTATAGCACAAACGCATGTCGGATTCTTTTGTGCAGGAAGGGGGACGTTCCTGCACAAAAACAATAATTCAGGGAGATTTCCCCTTTCCATGTCTGCTGCAGAATGCAGAAAAGAGCAGAAATAAACATATTTCTCCTTGTTCTGCCTGCTCTGGGGAGGCGTAAGGGGTAAGGTTTTGGCGCTGCCCCAGATGTTCGTGATTTAATTAATCTGGCGCTGCGTCAAAACCCATAGGTGTTGCGTCTGAAAACCCCGTGCAACGCCCATGAAAGGCCTCCTGGACGCAGAGTGAGGCAACGCAGTGACTTGCGCTGTTTGGCCTCACTCCATATCTAATAGGTGATGAATAGCCATGCAGGGTGGCTTTGTGTCGCCGCATAGATAGGGTTGAGAGGTCTGCACTGCCAGAGCATAGAAAAAAAGTGGCACTCCAGTGGCGCAAGCCTCTCATAAAAAAGCCCCTAAAAAATGAACGCTCTTTCCAGTTCATATGAAAACTCCTCTTTGTTTCCCTTTGCAGAGCTGCAGGACAACTTTCCAACGGAAACGGAGCCATTCCCAGCCCTTACCTTGAAAGAGATGCTCCAGTTTGCGGCATATCCAGGACGAACACAGCTCTTCACCTCTGCCTTGAAGATGCTCCTTAGATGTTTGACGAGAATGGCGTTGCATTTGTCTGTCCAATCATGTTGCTCCTAATGTGTTTATATGTGTGTCGTCCAACGAGAGGTCAGCGATTGGTTGGTTCCTGTGTGTGCATGCGGCAAATGTGTTTTGGAATGCCTCACTCACTAATTTTGAGGGAAGAAAGCACGAGCTTGAGTAATATTTTAGACATGTCCCTGAGAGAGGCGTAAAACCAGGATTCTCCTCCATAAATGCTTCGCAAGATACCAAAATGTTTAGTGAAAACAGAAGAGTTCATGATAGTCAGATGCCTCTGAAACACCAGGAGGACTGGACAGGGTCATCCTATCTGTGAACCTTATGAATTCCCTGCAGGCGGTTTGGCCTTGAGACACGCAAACATATCCGCTTAAACGAATAATATAATGGCGCAGCATGTTGTATACAATGCAGTCCCCCACTTGTGACAACTTAACGAAGGCTACCCTTAGTGCTACAGACTTGTTGGAAATTAGCAGAAAGGTGCAAAATGTATCATTCTCACTTGACGGCTTTGCCGTTGCCTCGTCGCCAATCATTTGAGGGCAGAAGTAGTGTATCTGATACCAAGGGCGTAAAAATGGTGGATGTGCATTCCTGCTTCAGATGGCCATTGCTGAGTGTATCAGAGCGCCCACCGCAGTATTTTGTACCTGTGGATGCTTTATGGCGAATGTTAAGCGAAGACTGCACACCGATTGGGCTGCGCGTGTCTACTTCAATAAACAAAGATGCTGCTAAAATGACCAGTGTCTGCTGCTTAGCCTCTTTCTTCCATGTTGTTAAGTGTGGCTGTGTATTCAGTAAGTATTCAGTAAGTAACACATAGAGGTGGACACACTCCCTTGTGAAGTTCAGAGATGGGCTTTTAAATATTCACAGAGTTAGACCAGCTTACAGATGTCTATAGACCATCTCTGTTGAGGGTCCTACAAGAATTCCCATCTAGGGATCCTCGATTTGATTTTGTGCGCTTGCACTCTCTTTGGTTTCTCCATGGAGACAGCAGCCAGCCCTAGGGACAGGCCGAAACACCTCTGTGACTCCTGATCGCTTCCATGAACCGCCATGCCACCAACGCAGTTGTGGGGTTACAGCCTGTCGAGTAAAGGGAACCCCACAGCAGATGTTTATTAAGAAGTCTGTCTTTCACAGGTAGCAATCTGTAGGTATTGGGTATTCAGGAAATGTTGTTTTGTTTATAGAGGTGTTATAAGGTGTTTGCGCTGGAGCACTTTAGTTTAAGAACGGGCTTCATGGTGAGGGCGGGGGAGAGAAACATCTTTGGGGGGGCTACCTGGGTGCTTGCACTGCTCCTTGAAGATTGTACGATGGCGATAGCAGGTAGGGAAGACATGGAACTTGACTTATCACTGTGCAGACGGGTCCGCTCAGGCGGCTTGGGTAGGGACCGATAAATCTGAAGAGGTTCAGGAGGAGGAAGAGGGGGTTGACATGGAGTTTGGACTTGAAATGTTAGTACTGGGGGGATGAAAGTCAAGCAGGTTCAACCAGGGACTGGCCGGATAAGGACGGCTGATAGAAATGGTAGGTTGTGGCTTGCGTGTCCACCTGAATGGGACACTTAGGTGTACAGGGAGGAAAAGGTGTCGATGCACGGTGGGCAGTCTAGCTAGGATTAGATGTAAAGGTTTTGGAGACAGCTGTTGCAGTGTTATTGTAATGTGCAAATTACTCCTTGAAAGAGGCTTTTCCACAAACGTTGACGTCTGTTTTTGATCATGTAATTTCTGCCGCGAGGAACCAGGGGTGCTAAACGCCTTAAGATTCCGCCTGGACTATATGGACAGTAATTGAAAAGACCCCACATTTAGTAAAGCCTTTTTCCCTCTTGCCTTTGCCTTTCCACCACTCACCCCTCCTTTTTGTGAGTAATTATGTTTTTAAAACAGGGGAAGTCTTAGTAGACAGTGAGCAGTAGGACCGCACGGTTTTGTCTTGTCTTGTATTGGTTTAGGTGTGCTTTGCAGGGTGAGGTATATGGTTGTAACAATGCAAGGTTTTTTATCTGCTGTAGGATGGACCAGCCAGGTTTCAATTGCTTTGGTGCCTGGTTGATTTCAGTAGAAGGGGAAAGTACAGATTATTATTTGAAGATTTTAGGAAGAGTTATTAGATAGGGAGGGCATGTGTGGCTGGGTTCACCCCTGTGTGGATCAACGAGCTGAAAGGGTTTGGGGGCGCGGTGAGCCCATACACCATGGACGGAAGGTAACTATGGGGGGGGATGAAGAGTAGCTACAAGGAGGGGGTGAGGAGGGATTTTTGAACCCTTAGGGTGGTTTCTTTAAGACACGTTGGAGAAGATGGGTCATTTGGCATAAAACAGTGTGGCACTTACTAGTGGAGGGCTGGATTTTTACATTTTTTTATTAGTCCTCTCGATAAGTGTTGCCTGTTAGGATTTGGAGCCAGGTACTCTAATCTTGCTAAAATGCACAGCTCTGTCTCCTTAAAAACCTCTTTTTCCACAATAATAGGCACCCGGCATTGCCACTTGTCTGAAAGGCATCCTGCAGCGACAGCGTCATGCTCATATAGATCACGCGAAGACAGACATACGTGTTTAAACATGACAGACCACTGCTTGCCAGTTTGTTTGTGTAGCGCCGCTTTAATGAAGCTGGAAGATCAAGATTTGCAATTCTTCTGTACAAGACCGGCTAAGGTACAGCAAACCTCATCACACATATCCACAGAGAGGAGACCCTACACGGCTGTGGAGACCCCAAGCGGCTGTGGAGACCCCAAGCGGCTGTGGAGACGCCTCCAGCCAGGGGAGGAATCTCCTGAGGAAAGTCTGAAGTCTGAGTGCCAGCGTCATCGTTGATGTCTCTCCTGGGGCCAGCAAACCCAGCACGAGGAAGAGGCGACCTTCTTAGCCTTGGTGTCCCCGTCATCGCTGGTAGACCTGCTCTGGCCAATCAAGCACAGCTGGGGGAGAATTGTGCAGAGGACACCAACTTGTTCCACATGTTGAACCCCAGCTTTAGCCCAGTCTTGCATACTTGGGGCTTGCACAATGGCCTTGGAGAAGATGGACTTTTGATGACACTGGATCCGTACATATCCCTCGAAGACAGCAATAGAGGTCTGTTGACACCAGCCATCTCCTGGCACAACCGTCCCATCAGTTTATAAAATAATACATTAGGTACACCAGGACCGCCTCCGCCCTTGTCTCTGATGTGAGCCGCTGCGGCCACCTCCTCATCTGACCTGCATTCTCATCTGAGGATCTCTCCTGGAAGCTGCAAGACACAAAAGACAGACATGCATTATAGAACATGCACAAGACGCATATCACACGCAGACTACCGTGGTGGCTCTTGAGCTCCAGTGAACTCCTGAAGAATGTTGGCTGTTTCTCAGTGGGGTTGAGGCAGCCACCATCTTGTACCATTCTGATTGGCCACTGGGCACACCAAGTGACCACTCACATGGCAGGCTCCTCAGATTAGGGTGCTTGTCCACCTTGCTTGAGCAGACAAGCTAAGAGTGCCCCTTTTTAGGAGACAGTCACAATATGATTAAGGATACGACCATCCCCCCACATATGTGGGTCGAGCATTTCTCAAAGGTGAATGACTGCATCACTGAATCGGATAGCCGATGTAATACAACAGTGATTTTTATTTTTGGGGATTTTTATGTAGAGCGAACTAGACCTGAGGGTATCAGAGAGCTTTACGTGAGCACCTGTTTTGTTACAGAAGGACACAATCATTTTTTATTAGGTATAGGAAGAGTAAGTGATTTGCCCAGAATCACAGGAGGTTGAGCGTCCCTGTTGGGACTCGAAGCTGGTTCCCCATCTTCAAAGTCAACCGCTCTAGCAATTGGGCCACATCCTCCCCCCATTGTTGACCACATATGGAGCAGCACTAACCTTGCAACTAGTACTCTGGGGCAAGTGAAATCTGTGATTGTGGTTATTGAGGGACCGAACTAAGAAATGCCTCCCCATAGCCCTGATAAGAGTAGGATGGAGATATGTGAGCTCTTTAAATAAAGAGTTCTAACTGGTCCCAAACACAGAAATTCAGTCACCACATAAAAAAGATTGATAAAGCATCACAGTGTCAAATCGACCCGCATTGACTTCCAAGTATGCTATGTACATTTTCTGACTTTCATGGAATTCACGAAGAATTCCAGGGCGATTGCTTGGAATCTGTAACTGTTGCAGATTGTCACATGCATACTCAGGTGCACATTTCCGCACGTGGAAATGAAATACTAACGTGGGGTTGGACTATATACCTTTTTTCACCTTTTAGAAACATTGTTCCCAATACCGCCAATTTTAGGGGTGTTCACTCCCCATTTCCACAATGAAAACAGCCCTTCCCTTGAGAGGAATAAATAAATACTTTTTTTCTGTGTTGGAAATGACCTGTAGAAATCTTTGAAAAACCAGAAATGTGCATGCTTGTTGGTAATAAACCACTTTCTAAAAAGGACCACCTGGAATGCCCGTAGCCACCCCTGTGAGCTGACCTGCTCACACGGACATTCCACCATCCCGGCGGAATTTCCATGGGCCGTATTACACAAAGTGCCCTGGGCCACAACGGGCGTTTGCGCCCACTTTGCACGCCCCTGGGGCACTTTGGTATTAAATAAGGGGCTGCCGATGCTTGTGCGGCCCCTTCTGTAATACCGATAGAGCTGGCGCGCATAAAACACCAGCGCTGTCTTCACGGGGCGTTCCCTCATTTGCATGGGACGTGCCCCATGCAAATGTGGGTATCTCTTTGCCTCTGTGCCCATGCTGCATTACAGATGTGGGCGCAGAAGCAAAGAATCTGTCAGGAGGCGCGCTGATAGTGCGCCCCCTGAGAGCAGCCCTCTGGCAGGGGAAAGGGGATCCAATGGAACCCCGGACATCCACTTTCAGGCGGGTGGAGTCACCGACTGCACCCACCTGCAAGTGAATCTCTAATCCTCCTTCAACGTGCAGGAGGGTTGCCACCTGCACTGTGAAAACACGGAGTGGGTTTAAAGCAGCTGCTCCATTTTTCACATGAATGCGCTGTCCTGTTTGCGCTGGAAGCACCTTTTTAAAGGTGCGCCCTTCGCAATGAAGGAAAATGTGTTGCATATGTAATGTGGCCCCATGTGAGCAAATCACACTTCTGGGGCCATATTGCACAAGGTGCCCTGGGGGGCGCAATGGGCATTTGTGCCTGCTATGCACGTCCCGGGGCACTTTGGTATTACAGAAGGGGCCGCATACGCTTGTGCAGACCCTTCTGTAATACCCGATAGTGCTGGTGCATATAAAGCGCACGCCTTATCTTCAGGGGGTATTCCCTCATTTGCATGGGGGCATGGCCCCATGCATATGAGGGAATCCCTTTGCCTCTGCGCCCTCTGGCGAGAGGAAATGGGGGTCCTATGGAACCCCCAGATATCCCCTTGCAGGCAGGGGCACTCCGTGACAGCCCCCTCCTGCAAGGAGATCTCTAATCCCACTTCAAAGTGCAGGCAGGTCCCCATATTTGAACCATATCCACTGGGGGAGTGAATACATTACCCCTTTTTTCCACTAGTCCGATATTTTTTACCCCTTTTTTATATACAAAAAACCTCGCTCTAATATCATTACAACCAGCGTAGGTGTATAGGAATATCATACTATCCGTGCTCCCGCGTATCTGCTGGTCGCAGCACGCCCCTTTCCGTAGCAGGTTAGGGATGAACCCTATGGTGAAGCAGGCCACCAGGGGGTAACCCTGGTCGCTGAGGGTCACTTAAAAGGAAAACCTTTCCCTTCCCACGACGAGGTTGATATTCATTTCTATTCTCCTACGAGAGACTCTTTTTGGTTATTTGTCTATCAAGCAATCAACAGTGCTGAGCCTATCCACTTTAGGAACCAGTTCACTATGTATTATCCCCCCTACTGCTTCAATCAGCGTCCAGCCCAAAGCTCAGGGTTCCACTAATTATCTGCTCCAGACAAAGTGGTCAATCTTCTTCCTACCTGACCACTAAACAATGGAACAGCGCTGCCCTATCCTCAGTAATTTTCCCAAGCAAATAAAAACATGGTTAATCCATTAATACCACCTTCTCTTATTCAGGTTGTGTCTTGAGCGCCAGGAAGTATTTGGGGTAACATCTGCACTGAAGGCGAGAGCAGCTCAGGACCCCACCTGGGGGAGGAGAGGTAGTCCAGTGGTGGGAGCAAGGAGCATTTCACACCAGAGAAGAGACAGGGGCATTCTGCATGGGTCTGACCCTGGGGATAGCCAGGAATCAATCCCAATCAGAATGCCTGGGGAGGTCACTCAGATGCTTGGGGGTGGCATTAGGTGGCGCCGTCTCAGTTCCTCCCATTATATAAGATGAGCCTGAATCCATACAATATATACCCTTAAGCACCCTGCACGCGCGCCGATAGGTACCTGAGGGTTCCCGGCTTGGATACATTCTCTTGGACGGACGGAACTCTTCAGGCGCTGGGAACTCCTCCACGGAATGGAACGTGAACTTCGACTCAAAGTCATCTGAGAAAGAAATAGAAGGCATGTCAGCGAGCAAGACTCAATCTATCAGAGCAGAGCTGATATGTCAGGACAGCAGGAGAGCTGGGGTAGAGTCAAGCACACTCAGGCATACCTGAATCTAGAACATGCTATCACAGACCACCCCTGAGTCCAAGAAGTCTCAGACCATCACCTGGAACATTCTATCACAGACCATCACGGAGGTCAAGACGTCTCAGACCATCAGCTGGAATATGCTATCACAGACCATCACTGAGTCCAAGACGTCTCAGACCATCAGCTAGAACAAGCTATCACAGACCATCACTGAGTCCAAGACGTCTCAGACCATCAGCTAGAACAAGCTATCACAGACCATCACTGAGTCCAAGACGTCTTAGACCATCGGCTAGAACATGCTATCACAGACCATCACCGATTCCAAGATGTCTCAGACCATCAGCTAGAACATGCTATCACAGACCATCACGGACTCCAAGACGTCTCAGACCATCAGCTAGAACATGCTATCACAGATCATCACTGAGTCCAAGACGTTTCAGACCATCACTGAGTCCAAGACGTCTTAGACCATCGGCTAGAACATGCAATCACAGACCTGCACTGAGTCCAAGACGTCTCAGACCATCACTGAGTCCAAGACGTCTTAGACCATCGGCTAGAACATGCAATCACAGACCTTCACTGAGTCCAAGACGTCTCCGACCCTAAGCTGGAACATGCTACTAGAGACCATACTTTTGAAGGTGGGATTATAGACAACCAGCTAGAACATGCATACAGAACATTACCTAGAACAAGTCTAAAAAAAGAATTCAAATACGCCCACCTAGAACATATATTACAGAAAATCACCTGGAACATGATTTCACAGACCACCGTGATGAACATGCTGCCATGTACCACGTAATAGTTACTGAACTTAAGAAGAAATCCCACACCACAGTTTAAAGCATGGTTACACAGACTGCTGCCCAAGCATTCTTGTCAATGACCATAATTTATTGTATTTATTTATTTTATGGAACTTATAAAGCGCACTATCGCCTGACAGGCATCCTGGCACTGAACAGCTCAAGGAATGGGAGTGTGTACAGTGTGGCGGCAACTAGAATGTAGGAAATAGCCAGATCTTAATGGCTTTTCTGAAAGGGAGTAGCTCCTGAATTTGTCTGATTTCACAGGGCAAACTATTCCAGAGCTTGGCCACAGCCACTTCAAACAGTCTGCCTCCCATTCTGACTCTTCTAAATTTAGGTATCCTCACCAGTCTTGCCGAGGAGGAGCGAAGACTTCTAGAAGGAGTGTACCAGTCAAATTTTTTACGCAGGGCTAGAGGACCAATCTCATGAAGGGAAAACCAGACAGAGAGATTTAAATTGTACTCTCTATCTCAAGGGAAGCCAATGGAGTGTTGCTAAGGCTGCAGATACCGAGGCTCTTCTAGGAAGACCCAGTACTAGTTTGGCAGCTGCTGACTGGATTCTCTGAAGTCTATCCAGTACAAATTCCAGAGAGTTTAGCAGAAGAGCATTGCAGTAATCAAGCCTGCTAAGTATTGTACATCGTGCAACTTGAGCACGAGCCTGAAAAGGGAGTAAAGGAATTTTTTTTCGAAGAGACCGGATAATTGCAAAACAAGAAGCCGTCGTCCTAATTACCTGAGCTTCTAACGTAAGTCTACTGTCAAATATAAAGCCCAGGTTCCGAGCTGTTTGCACTGGCTGTATTGTCATTGGTGTTTCCAGAGGCCAGAAATTGTCAGGAAAGGGGGGTGGAATCTGAGATGCTGCACAGTAAATCACCTCTGTCTTGCCGGCATTAAATTGCAATGAGTTTTTTCGTAACCAGGAGGCTGTATCCCGAAGGCACTCATGAAATACCTCCCCAGAGGTTGCGTTCTCACCCTCCATAGAAAGGATCAACTGGGTATCATCCGCATAATGTACTATGCTAATGTTGTGTGCTTTAATAACATCAATTAAAGGTCTTAGATAAACATTAAACAAAGTAGGGCTAATCGCTGAGCCCTGAGGCACACCATGCTGTATCTCAGAAAAAACAGACAGAAATGGGGGAAGAGACACCGCCTGCTGTCTGTCTTGCAGAAAAGAGCGGAACCACTGTAGGGCGCGACCCCTCACTCCGACCCCACTCAGTCTATCCAGCAGGAGTATCGAAGGTGGCGGATAGGCCAAGGAGGACGTATGCCAATGCCAGACCCCTGTCCGTCCGCCTCCGAAGCTCGTCCATGACCGTCACCAGTGCTGACTCAGTCCCGTGCGCCGGTCGAAAGCCGAATTGTGCCTCCTACAGTACATTAGCTTATTCCAAATATGCAGAGAGAGCAGTGCTAACAGTGCGTTCTACAATTTTTGAGGGGAAAGGTAGCAAAGAAATAGGCCTATAGGTTTTTTCACATTCCGGGCCTAAGGATGTTTTTTTCAGCAGAGGAGACACCAAGGCTTGTTTCCATTTGGTGGGAACCACACTGGTAGTAAAAGACTGATTGCAAATGAGGCGGAGGGTGGGAAACAATTCCTCCCCATATTCTTTCCAGATCCTATGTGGGAGGGGATTCAAAGGTGATCCAGAGGAGATACCGTGTGCCAATTTACTAAATTCCTCTGAGGATAAAGGCTGAAACTCCAATAGACAGTTCGCATCCGGATACATAGATCCCTCCCCCTTAGTCTTTGCCTCGCCCAACAAGCAGCCAGCTATGGTGGTATCCTCCACTGAGAAATTCCCAGCATCTGTTTGCCCCTCTTTAAGGTCTTCAATGATCCGCTGGGTCTTCTCTAGAAAGAATCCCGCCAGGTCCTCACAGAGTACCTGAGAGGGAGTTATCACCTTCCTAGAACACTCTGGTTTAGTAATGCTGTTCAGAATGGTAAAAACACTTCTAGTGCTATTGGAACTTTTACATATAACTGAGAGAAGTATTGTGCCTTAGAGCTTCTGATCTCGGTTTTATATTCCGCAATTTTTTGTTTCCACAAAAATGTATCTACCTCCTTATATCCTCGCCTCCATTTCCTCTCTGCCTGTTTACTTGCTAATTTAAAGTTCTTTAAGAGGTCAGTAGACCAATGAGCAGAGGGCTTACCCTTGCAACTATGTTTTTTTAGCGGGGCCTGAAGATCCAAGGTCGAGGTAATTACAGAACAAATAGAGTCATAATTCTCCTCGGCTTGTCTGTTTACAGAAAAACAGTCTCCCACCCTGAACACCGAGCCAAGACTTCTTGCGCGGGCAAGAGCCTTCCAGTTCCTACTAACATAGTCAATTTTGGATCGAGGTGCCTGATACTGGACAGTAGACGTTCTCACAAAAAATTTGACCAAAGAATGGTCCGTCCAATCCATAGGAAGAATATTACCAATCTGTCAAAGGAGAGGGTCTGAGAAAATTAGGTCAAGTACGTGTCCGGCTTCATGCGTGGCTGAGAAAACATACTGAAAAAGACCGAGCCCTTCGCATGAGTGAGTAAGATTATGGAGGCCAGAATCCAGTGGTCCATTCAACCATAAATTAAAGTCCCCTAAAACTATAAGTTTATGGTGAGTAGCTGCCATGTTAGAAAGGGTGTCCAATAATAATTGCTGCTGTGAGATACAGAACGCCCCAGGAGGCCTGTAGCAAACAATCCCAGTGCATATAAGACCAGCCTCATTTTTTAAAGAAATGCCACAGAGTTGCACACCATTGACCCTGTCAATGTCAATGGTTCCAACCACCCACGTATCTTTATAGATTATTCCACCTCCCCCACCTTTCCCCTTTCCTCTAGGTTGATGGTGAATTTTATATCCTGGCGGACAGGCGAAACCAAGGTCAACCTCACACTCTGCCCGCATCCAAGTTTCAGTCATAAATAGGACATAGAGTTCATGTGATTCCAGCAAAAGCTGAATCTCAACGCTTTGTTTAGGGAGAGACCTAACATTAAGGAGGCCGCATAGAAGGAAGCCGTTATCAAGAAAGTCCCCGAGGGGTAGTACTGAGTCAGAAAAGTGTAAGACCCCTTTGTTAGTAGCAGACTCACCTAAATCAAGAAGCATCTGACTTGAATATCTGCCTATGTCCCCCGAAGCCCCTCCATTAGATTCCAAACAACCAGCGTGGCTGGCGCTGAGCGCTTCCTTGGTGCTGACGGGCTTGCCTTTGGCGCGCCTTCGGCGCGCCGCCAGCGGGTTCGCGCCATAGGTGAATTTATGTCCCCGGGAAGTCAGGAGAAACCAGGAAGTAGCAGGCGCCAGAAACACTAGAACGGAGCAACTACCCCTTCTTAAGATGGCGGGTCTGCTCGCACGGACGGACCCAGCCAGAATGACACACTAGGGGAGAGAGTCAGCGCTACAGTTCACCAGCAAGTAAGTAACACTAGTGAGCACACAATGAAATAAAACGAAGTTAAACATTTCTGTAAAAAGTCTATCACAATGTTTTAGAACATGCAATATCACCTAGAACTTGGCCTCAATATCACCTAGAACTTGGCCTCCATATCACCTAGAACTTGGCCTCAATATCAACTAGAACTTGACCTCAATATCACCTAGAACTTGACCTCAATATCACCTAGAACTTGACCTCAATATCACCTAGAACTTGACCTCAATATCAACTAGAACTTGACCTCAATATCAACTAGAACATACAATCACCTATAACTTGCTCATCCTCTCAACTATGTTCTT
The DNA here is from genome assembly GCF_964263255.1 of Lissotriton vulgaris. Classification (NCBI taxonomy): domain Eukaryota; kingdom Metazoa; phylum Chordata; class Amphibia; order Caudata; family Salamandridae; genus Lissotriton; species Lissotriton vulgaris. Next base: position 1,121,671,612 of record NC_141698.1, read on the forward strand.
ACAGACCATCATTTAAAATACGTATGTTAGAACATATCAGAACCACGCTCCTAGAGGCCACCATACAGAACACACTGATAGGGCACATCACCTAGAACATGCTTACAGTCTGTTGCAAAAGAACATGCTGTCACCGAGCACCACAAACTATCATCTGGAATATGTTATCAATGCGCATTCCCTGAAAACATGGTATACCGTGCCTACCGACTGTCAGACTATTACCTAGAACATGTAATCACAGCCCATCATATGGAATATGTTTCAATCATTAGGAATACATTACACAGAACATGCTAACACAGACCGCCACTGAGAATGGTTCACAGACGACAGCCTAAAACCTTCTGCGCCGCTGGTAGTTCGGGATACTTTACCAGAGTAGGTCTGCTGAGTCCGTCCCGGGTTCTGATTGCCCTGCGACCTGCTGGTAAGTTCGGTGGATGGAGACCTCGCTGGTGGAACGGGTGGTGGGTTTAACCTCGAGGCACCAGGCACTGGGAGAGGAAGGCAAAGACAGTAAGACATTGTTCTTGAAGGGTCATAGACCATCTCAGCAATCCTGCCATGCTCCTCCACACATGCCTCTCAGCACTAGGACGGCTAACAGAGTTCACGAGCTGGCATGGGAGGTGCAACGCGTCTCCGGGCCTGAGGCCCACAGACCACATGAAGATCTTCAGAACCTACCTGTGAGATCTGCAGTGGCCGTATTCTCTAGGGAGGTTGTTGCCCTCGGCAGACCACAGCTGGAGACGCCCAATACTTAGTGTGGTGTAATCTGTTCTTGCAAGAGAGGCCTGCAGTGGATGTCAGACAGTGGATACAAAGCATCAGACAATGAAATCGAGCATCACTGGGTCTGAGCTTCTGAGATTGGATCTTAGAGTCCAACACTGGATCCGAGCATCCTACACTGAACCAAGGGCAAAACACTGGATTTGTGCATCTGACACTGGGTCCAAGAATGAAACATTGGACTTTAGATTCAAGAGTGAGCCAATGGATCCAAGAATCAGACACTGGACTCGAGCATCAGACACTGGACTCGAGCATCAGACACTGGACTCGAGCATCAGACACTGGACTCCAGCAACAGACACTGGACTCCAGCAACAGACACTGGACTCCAGCAACAGACACTGGACTCCAGCAACAGACACTGGACTCCAGCGTCAGACACTGGACTCCAGCATCAGACACTGGACTCCAGCGTCAGACACTGGACTCCAGCATCAGACACTGGACTAAGGCATCAGACACTGGACTCCAGCATCAGACACTGGGCTCCAGCATCAGACACTGGACTCCAGCATCAGACACTGGACTCGAACATCAGACACTGGACTCCAGCAACAGACACTGGACTCCAGCAACAGACACTGGACTCCAGCATCAGACACTGGACTCCAGCATCAGACACTGGACTCCAGCATCAGGCACTGGACTCCAGCATCAGGCACTGGACTCCAGCATCAGACACTGGACTCCAGCATCAGACACTGGACTCCAGCATCAGACACTGGACTCCAGCATCAGACACTGGACTCCAGCATCAGACACTGGACTCCAGCATCAGACACTGGACTCCAGCATCAGACACTGGACTCCAGCATCAGACACTGGACTCGAGCGTCGGACACTGGACTCGAGCGTCGGACACTGGACTCCAGCGTCGGACACTGGACTCGAGCGTCAGACACTGGACTCGAGCATCAGACACTGGACTCGAGCATCAGACACTGGACTCGAGCATCAGACACTGGACTCGAGCATCAGACACTGGACTCGAGCATCAGACACTGGACTCTAGCATCAGACACTGGACTCTAGCATCAGACACTGGACTCTAGCATCAGACACTGGACTCTAGCATCAGACACTGGACTCTAGCATCAGACATTGGACTCTAGCATCAGGCACTGGACTCTAGCATCAGACACTGGACTCCAGCATCAGACACTGGACTCCAGCAACAGATACTGGACTCCAGCATCAGACACTGGACTCCAGCAACCGACACTGGACTCCAACATCAGACACTGGACTCCAGCATCATACACTGGACTCCAGCATCATACACTGGACTCCAGCACCAGACACTGGACTCCAGCATCAGACACTGGACTCCAGCATCAGACACTGGACTCCAGCATCAGACACTGGACTCCAGCATCAGACACTGGACTCGAGCATCAGACACTGGACTCGAGCATCAGACACTGGAGTCCAGCATCAGACACTGGACTCCAGCATCAGACACTGGACTCCAGCATCAGACACTGGACTCCAGCATCAGACACTGGACTCCAGCATCAGACACTGGACTCCAGCATCAGACACTGGACTCCAGCATCAGGCACTGGACTCCAGCATCAGACACTGGACTCCAGCATCAGACACTGGACTCCAGCAACAGACACTGGACTCCAGCAACAGACACTGGACTCCAGCATCAGACACTGGACTCCAGCGTCAGACACTGGACTCCAGCATCAGACACTGGACTCCAGCATCAGACACTGGACTCCAGCATCAGACACTGGACTCGAGCATCAGACACTGGACTCGAACATCAGACACTGGACTCCAGCAACAGACACTGGACTCCAGCAACAGACACTGGACTCCAGCATCAGACACTGGACTCTAGCATCAGACACTGGACTCTAGCATCAGACACTGGACTCCAGCATCAGGCACTGGACTCCAGCATCATGCACTGGACTCCAGCATCAGACACTGGACTCCAGCATCAGACACTGGACTCCAGCATCAGACACTGGACTCCAGCATCAGACACTGGACTCCAGCATCAGACACTGGACTCCAGCATCAGACACTGGACTCCAGCATCAGACACTGGACTCCAGCATCAGACACTGGACTCCAGCATCAGACACTGGACTCGAGCGTCGGACACTGGACTCCAGCGTCGGACACTGGACTCCAGCGTCAGACACTGGACTCGAGCGTCAGACACTGGACTCGAGCATCAGACACTGGACTCGAGCATCAGACACTGGACTCGAGCATCAGACACTGGACTCGAGCATCAGACACTGGACTCTAGCATCAGACACTGGACTCTAGCATCAGACACTGGACTCTAGCATCAGACACTGGACTCTAGCATCAGACACTGGACTCTAGCATCAGACACTGGACTCTAGCATCAGGCACTGGACTCTAGCATCAGACACTGGACTCCAGCATCAGACACTGGACTCCAGCAACAGATACTGGACTCCAGCATCAGACACTGGACTCCAGCAACAGATACTGGACTCCAGCAACCGACACTGGACTCCAGCACCAGACACTGGACTCCAGCATCAGACACTGGACTCCAGCACCAGACACTGGACTCCAGCATCAGACACTGGACTCCAGCATCAGACACTGGACTCCAGCATCAGACACTGGACTCCAGCATCAGACACTGGACTCCAGCATCAGACACTGGACTCCAGCATCAGACACTGGACTCCAGCATCAGACACTGGACTCCAGCATCAGACACTGGACTCCAGCATCAGACACTGGACTCCAGCATCAGGCACTGGACTCCAGCATCAGGCACTGGACTCCAGCATCAGGCACTGGACTCCAGCATCAGGCACTGGACTCCAGCATCAGGCACTGGACTCCAGCATCAGGCACTGGACTCCAGCATCAGGCACTGGACTCCAGCATCAGGCACTGGACTCCAGCATCAGACACTGGACTCCAGCATCAGACACTGGACTCCAGCATCAGACACTGGACTCCAGCATCAGATACTGGACTCCAGCATCAGATACTGGACTCCAGCATCAGACACTGGACTCCAGCATCAGACACTGGACTCTAGCATCAGACACTGGACTCCAGCATCAGACACTGGACTCGAGCATCAGACACTGGACTCTAGCATCAGACACTGGACTCGAGCATCAGACACTGGACTCCAGCATCAGACACTGGACTCGAGCATCAGACACTGGACTCCAGCAACAGACACTGGACTCCAGCATCAGACACTGGACTCCAGCATTAGACACTGGACTCGAGCATCAGACACTGGACTCGAGCATCAGAAACTGGACTCGAGCATCAGACACTGGACTCGAGCATCAGACACTGGACTCGAGCATCAGACACTGGACACCAGCATCAGACACTGGACTCCAGCATCAGACACTGGACTCCAGCATCAGACACTGGACTCGAGCATCAGACACTGGACTCGAGCATCAGACACTGGACTCGAGCATCAGACACTGGACTCGAGCATCAGACACTGGACACCAGCATCAGACACTGGACACCAGCATCAGACACTGGACTCGAGCATCAGACACTGGACTCCAGCATCAGACACTGGACTCCAGCATCAGACACTGGACTCCAGCATCAGACACTGGACTCTAGCATCAGACACTGGACTCTAGCATCAGACACTGGACTCCAGCATCAGACACTGGACTCCAGCATCAGACACTGGACTCGAGCATCAGACACTGGACACCAGCATCAGACACTGGACACCAGCATCAGACACTGGACTCCAGCATCAGATATTGGATTCAAGAATCAATCTCTGGATCTAAGAATCAGACACTGAAGCACAGAATGAGGCATTGGACTCAAGCATCAGACACTTGATCCCAGCATCAGATGCTGGATACCAGCATAAGACTCATTTCAAGCATCAGACACTGGATTCCTGCATCAGACACTGGACTCCAGCATCAGACATTGGACTCCAGCACCAGACACTGGACTCCAGCACCAGACACTGGACTCCAGCATCAGACACTGGACTCCAGCATCAGACACTGGACTCCAGCATCAGACACTGGACTCCAGCATCAGACACTGGACTTGAGCATCAGACACTGGACTCCAGCATCGGACACTGGACTCCAGCATCAGACACTGGACTCCAGCATCAGACACTGGACTCCAGCATCAGACACTGGACTCCAGCATCAGACACTGGACTCCAGCATCAGACACTGGACTCCAGCATCAGACACTGGACTCCAGCATCAGACACTGGACTCCAGCATCAGACACTGGACTCGAGCGTCGGACACTGGATGAAAGCAACAAGCACTGGATCCAAGCTTCTGCTACTGGATCCTACCATGTGTCACAGGTTCAGACCACTCTTCACTTCATCAGTGGTCAGTCAGTGGGAGCTGCATCACTCACTGGATGGCAGCCTCAATCACTACATCTGCGCCTCAGAGACTGAACCAGCATCAGTCACTGACTCTGAGACTGAGCCTATGGGTGCCACCCTCTGAGCCTGTTGGTGTTTCCGGTAGTTGTAGGGTGGGATGTACCCTTAGTTCAGAACCAGTCCTCGATTCCACCGGTCTTCCCTCATACATATATCCAAGGAGGACGCCTGTGATAGGTGGGAGCCTTTTCTCCCCCTCTTGAGTTTCCCAGGGTCTTCTCAAATAAGGCCCTCAATGTGTGCAAGCCGCATGCGGCAGAGTGCGACAAAAACAACGGACAAGTTACTTATCCTGCCACACCAGCCTCGCAGCTAAAAACATTCATGTGGCTAAAACCGGTGCTACATTTTTAAGAAAAGCTTCCGGGGTTCAGTAGGCCCTGGTGAGGACTATCAAAACCACACTTGAGGTGTAATCGGGAACTGGGGGTTCAGTGGCCATCATGCCCAGCCCTGTGTTCTGCCCAGACTTTGCAGCAAAGCAATACCAAAGGGGATAATGGGCGGAGCGTTTGAGCAAATCAAACACTCACACCCTTTCAACTGATCTGGGTTTAATCCATCATCGTTCTTTAGCTCACTCCGCCACCTCAGTTCAGACCCAGCCATATGCAAATCAGTCTGACCCTGTGCCTCATGGGAACAGTCCAGCCCGAACTGCCAAGTCATGTCTTCCCTGGACCGGAAACAAGCATCCTGGGACCGGTTTCTGGATAACAGCCCTCATCAGCCAGGATAGCTTGAATCCAGTGGCAAGGTGAGCAAGGGACCCACGTCTGGGCATACCCTGACAACTCAGGGCGAACAAAGCTATACTAAAGGGGATGATGTCAAAATTTGCAGCAAGCAGCATGTCTCACCTGGAGGCTTGGCGGGGCTCCTCTGGGGCAGTGCCATCGGTGGAGGGGGCGCTGGTTGCAGGTTGGATTTTGAAGTCGGGGGCAGGAAGCTGGGAGACCTTGAACGGGGTGGGTAAGGGACAGTGTTGCCCTCTGTAGGCCCGACAATGTTTGGAGTAGGTGCGCATGGCGCCGACAGTTTACGGGCTGAATTCGGTGGAGGTGGGGGAGGGCCAGATGGGGGGCAATCCCTAAAATCCGGCAGCGGCGGGGGAGGACCCAGGGAGGGAGGTGCTGTTCTGGGGGAAAGCACAAAGCCGGGAATGTGTGACCCGGGTGGTGGCGGGGGTGGAGGGGGGTGTGAGGGTGTTGTGGGAAACTTTGCAGGCTTGTCTGCCTGTGGGGGCAAGGGTGGGGGTAAGAAAGGGGGTAAAGAAGGAGGGGGCGGAGGAGGGGGTGCAGCAGGAGGCTGAGATGATAACTGACTGGTTCTCTCTGGAGGCGGAGGAGGCAGGTTGCTGAAGTTGGGCTTGCTAGCGTTAGGTGGGGGTGGCGGCAGAGGTGGGGCAGGAATGGTTGGTCGGGGTGGGACTGGTCTGGGTGTGATGCTTGGTAGTTCTGGAGGGGGTGCATGCCGTGGGGTTTCAGGTGAAGGGACAGAACCAACACCCTCGGATGTATTAATGGCAGCTGGGTCTGGGAACTTTGGGGTGGGGGTCCGTGCTCGAGCAGGCTGGCCGGCTGTTTTACCAACTGAAAAACAAACAAAAAACATTATGTGGGTGAGATATTTGCAGTGAAGAATAGAACAGTTCAATTCCTTGAGTGCATTCTGGTGGTGGGTTCTGAGAGGGATGCCACAGCCTAGATGCCTAGGGCAGATGGAAAGGAGAGTGTGACATCACTCAGGTAATCATTGCCAGGCCACATTGCTTTAGTAATCCAACATTAAACTATGACATCACTCCTTGAAATCAGGAAACAGACATCAGGCAGTGACATTACTCCATGAAACAGACACCAAGCAGTGATAAAACTCCAAAAACATGTGCAGTGCCAACTAACATGCGGTGGGACCACTCTTTGGATGTGCATTTGCCATACACCACAATGCGCTTTTTCATAGGTTCCCTCCTTTAAGCGTCTCTGTGCAATGAAAGCAATCACCGAGGTGACGTGGCACGAGCATGTGCTGTGAACGCGCGAGAACCCCCTGGGAGGAACACTGCAGTGGTACATTATCATTACGTATATATTTCTCTTTCTACCTTTGTTTATGTCTGTAACCTGCCCACTTACATAAATAACCTTCCCACACACTGTGTAAATATTTGTGATTTTGCACACCAACTTAATCTCTTCTACGCTTCTACCATATTGCGATGAGCACTGGACAAAATCCATATATATAGTAACTGAAAAACAAAGATTACAGTCAAAAGATGCTGGGCTTTGGTGATAGCACCTCCACGGATATTAAAAAGTCTCAGTGAGTCGCCTCAAAGAGCAAAGTTAAAGTGCAGTTATAGTTAAGAGTCTAAACTGAAAAAATCACTGATATATTCAAGTTATGGTTAGGGGCACAATCCATAACTGCGCCTCAACCATCAAACTGTAACTTGTACACCAAACACAAAATGAGAGGTCTCACCCTTTATACAACAGGCGCAGTTACAAATATGGAAACCATTCTCAGGTGAAATTACACATCACATCACCCATCCCACTTTGGCAGGCAGGACTGTGAATGGAGTAACCTTTATTTATTTTTGAGTTCGTTGTTTAATTATACGTCACTTTTAGGTGTTGTTTATTGGTATAAATATCGTGAGGTCTGAAGCATTAGTGCACAAGTTTAACCCCGTTCATCATGGTATTTATTAACTACTGTGGCCTTGGTTTAGTGTGGAAGTATCAGATTTGCGGTTCATACTGTTATCCGAGTGCTTTAAATGGGCCGGTACTGTCTGGTACTGAGTACCGGCACTTTTTAATTTTGAGAGGGTGAGTACCTGCACTTCTCAAGAAAAACATAATACTTTTAATTGGGGAGTATCGGCACTTCTCAGAACCAATAGGTACTCTCTTACAGAGTACCTGCACTTCGATTTTTCCATTTCAAGCATTGTCCTTAGTAGAATGGTTACTTTAGTTCAGCTGAGCCCCTACCTTCCTCACACTGTTCTTGAGAACCTTGCAGCAGCAGCACTCTGCAGTCAAGACACTAGAACGAGAACCACTCAGGAACATGGCACAGTCACCCTACCGCCATAAGCCTCCATTTTGAAAGTGTAACATGAGACTCACCCTAAAATTCAAAGCAGTTGAATCAGAAAAGCCCAGTGCAGAGAAAGTCCCTCTCAGGTTCAGGGAGCCCTATCATACCTGAAACTAGGCCAATACTGCGTGCAAAGATTTCACCAGCTTCACATTCTCATTTTGTGATCTCACTATCGCGTGAGATTTCCATTGTCGCTTTCTAGTGACATCATTGACAACCCGAGCTTGGCTTTATTCCTATGATGTCACTTGGTACCCCCTGGTGTAAACACATCTGGCATTGACAGTTACCCATTTATAATTCTACTAGCAGCCCGTCCCGACGTTGTCCGAGAGCAATCAGGCTCTCAAACTTCCCCGCTCCTCCCCGCGCTCCTGTCTGCTCCACGCTGCAACCCCACAGTCACCTATGTCAGCCCACCGTGGGCGCCGCCGCTCCTCAGCCTCAAACTTCACCGCTCCTGTCCACTCCACGCTGCAAGCCCACCGCGGGCACCACCGCTCCTCAGCCTCTGCAAACTTCACCGCTCCTCTGCGCTCCTGTCCGCCGCTCCTCCCCGCGCTCCTGCCCACCGCTCCTCCTCGCGCTCCTGTCCGCCGCTCCTCCCCGCGCTCCTGATGATGTCAGCGCGCCTACTTTTTTTTTTAACGTATATTTTTGGGTGGTATATAGCCTATGTCACTCTGCAGACCCTGACAATTCCAATGATGTATTGGGTGTTTGGATTGGCGCTGTGGTTCCCGAGTTTACCCGCCTCAAAGGTTCCCAGTTCTCTCTTTATAATAGTAGTATAGATTAATATGGTTTTAATTAACTAAAAAATAAATGTACTTACTGCATCCCGTTTACATTTTAGAAAAACTGGCTGTATTTACAAAAAAAATATAGCTTTATTTAAAAGCTGACTCCAGCAGGCCACCATGCCTGTGACTAACCATTCGCAGTGGGTCTCACTTTGCGACCTACCTCACATACTAATTGGCTAGCAAAAACTGCCACCCACTACCAATATGTATTTTGTGAACTTAATTTGCAGAACAACACATCTGGTAACTGGTTCTTCAAGCTTCTTTGGCAAATACGTTGGTGAGCACTTGTCTGCAGTACATGAAGTCAGTTTCGTTTTTGATGATGAGATATGAGGAAGGCGGTGGTGACTAATTTTCATGAGACACTACTGTTGTGCTAAAGTAGTTTCATCAGTCAGTACCGCCTTCTGGAAGGTTGCAAAAGATTTTTAATTGCACCTAAATATAAACAAATCAATGCATATTTGACAACTCTTCATGACATTGTTAAATTATGACGCAAAGGGCAGTGTTTTCACAGTATTTACAACATGGATTGTTGGGCCCCGTTTGGATACATTATTCTAGGAGCCACTATCTGTAGTTAACATGTAAGTAACCACAAGACCTGAGCGGGGAAAGACATCTAATATGGCACTGTTATCAGGGATTTATCACTGCCTCGAATTTCATTGCTAAATCCTAATTCTGACAAAATGCCAAAATTCCATATTCTCCCCTGATTTTTTTCTACTTAAGGGGTAACAGAGCCCAATTGTTCTGGTCTCAAGCTAGAGGCTCAGGGAACAGTCAGTGTACTGGTGGCAGTCTCAAGGTCAAGTATTTGTGTGTCCTTGCCAGAGAATTTGCCTGATCAGTTCATCGCCCTCTACTGAGATTTCTTTTTATCGGATGTACGACAGCAGTCCTTCCTATAAGTAAAGTTCAGCAGGTTGTAGGCATGAGCTGGGATACAATAAAGCCAACTCAGCCTCTCATTCTTTCGATTTCGGTCAAGATGAAGGTCAAGAAGAGTAGAGTGGTATACACCTGTTACAACGCATTTGTTACAACGCACTACTGTTACAACGCGACTTTTACAACGCATACCATTACAACGCATTGCGCTGGGGGGCGCTCTAGGATAGGGAATAAGTATAATTTACTATCCAACACCTTCCCTAGGGTCCACGGGGACTGGAGTTAGAATAGTAAATTATACTTACCACTATCCAGCACCTCAAAGCGCTATGCGTTGTAATGGTATGCGTTGTAATGGTCGCGTTGTAACAGTAGGTAGTTGTAATGGTATGCGTTGTAACATGGTACATCCGAGTAGAGTGAACACACCATGAAAACACTTTAATTATTCGCAAATGTGTGTTTACCGCATTGTATCAAGTAGGTATTTGCCTCCAACTGTTTGTATGTAAAATGGATAGATCCTCTTGAGGGAGCTGGAATGTGCCTTCCTCTAATGTTCTCGTTTGTTGCTTTGCGCTTCTTTAAATCCATCTGTAAACTGCATTTCAAGACATAGTACTTTTGCCCCTCTTCTTGGTTATCCTAAATTGTTTTAAATGCCGCAGACAGAGTGTCGACCTTTTATTGATCGAAGCAGCAATGTTTGGTCCTTGGAGTGAGCACCCTTCGTTACACTGGAGACAGGGCAGAGTGAAGCGTCACAGGCTCAGGCGGGTGGACGCTAGCCAAAGGCCTTTGTGCAGTGCACGTGGTGTGTCCTTATTCCATATCTTGGGGTTGGAATATACTCCTTCCGGATACCAATTCTCATAACAGTAAAAAAAAAAATGCTCATTGTTTTAGTTCTGCGTTGTATAACTACAGATTTCTGTTCCTACTCATTATATATTATGCCTGGGATGTGATCAAAACCTGGAAACAAACTGTGTCGGCATGATCCTCCACGAACCCTTTTTTAAGAGTTGGGGGTCACTTGTTTAACCTACTTACTTGGTAAATATTTTTATTATCAAACCTCCTGAGCCCAGTCACCTCATCCTCACACCATCACTCGAGTACACTCACCTCAGACGTCCCTCATCTAGTCTACAGACTTCCCGTTATTGCCGCCCGTCTGTGTACGTTAAGGCATGCAATGAGGTCACGTCTGCATTTGTAATCAGTCTTCGTTTGTAATTGTGAGCACTGTGTTTAACGTGCGGCGCTTGGAATTGTAATCCTTTTTCGCGCACATTGACACGTACGGCCACCTTCATTAGGCGTCCAATGGGGCCCCCTGTGAATGTGAAAGGATTGATACGATTGGCAACATTCTGTTTAACATGCGGCGCTTCCAACCACTGCAGTAGTGTAGTTTGACGTCGATGACAGCACACGCCACGCCCCCAGTGACGGCCACGCCATGCCCACTTGTTGATGAAAGTTGTGGGCGAACTTGCGTTTGTACTTCAAATTTGGTTCATGATGCAATGGTGTGTTTAGTTTGTAATTGCCAGCACTCTGTTTAACGTGTGGCGCTTCCGCCCACTGTAGTGTAGTTTGAGGTCAATAAGAGAGCACACTCCAGGCCCCCCAATGATGCCCACACCACGCCCACCAACACGGCCACTGTCGTTTAGAACGCCCAGAAGGGACTACTTTACCCCCCTATGTTGTTTTACGTTTCTAATGTATATGGTGCCCAGATGTGTAGCCTATGTCCATCTGCATTCACTCCTCTTTCCAATGGTGTATTGGGTGTTATGATTGGTGCTGTACTTCCAGAGTTTACCCGCCTCAAAGGTTCACAGTTCTCTCTTTATAATAGTAGTATAGATATGCGACATCTCTCCAGAAACCTGTGACGGGCCAGTACTCCACAAACCTAATGCCCGCACCAAACATCTCATCCGACAGCGCAGTCTCACAGACAAGGCGGGCTCTCTATTGGTGAGTTCAACAGTTTTAGGAATGTGGCACAGACATTTTGGCTGAAGCAATATTATTGCAACTACTTGAAAGGAGTTTATATCATGCTTTTATTAAACGTTAGCTGTCGTTCAACCATACTGCCAGCAGGTGGCACTATTGGCCCGATGTTCAAACGTGTTTTGCATTGGGAAGCCTGCCATTCGCAAAATCACGTTTTGCGACTGCAACATAACTTTTTCCTATTTACAAAAGGCCTTTCCAACTCGTACAGCCAAACAACTAACAAATAACCTGCTGGCTGACTTTTTTTTAAATGTATTGTTCTACTTGTCAGCTTTTTAACTGTGGTTACGACTTTAAGGCCTTGTTTTCTTTCTTAGATTTAAAAAAAAAAATGTTGATGTAAGGTTTTGAGTTTTATGATGGTTTGCCATCCATTTTTAACGAATCAATAAAAGTATTTTTGACTTCACTTGACTTGAGTGGGAAAGGTCTTTCTTAACTGCAGATCGGACGGGGTTTGAAAGGAGAAACCCATCTCCTACCCACACACACACACACCTTAGTTTCGATTCTGAAAAGAATGTATCGATGGTTTGTAACCGCAATTTCAGTCGCACCCCAAAGGGGTGTATCTGATTCACACAGGGGAAGATGTATACTTTGGGAACTGTCACAGCTACCGTGGGGGACGTAGGCAACGGTCCAAGAGATGCTACCTGCTGTCCCCTATGTCTCTCCCCAAACAAGACACTTTTTTGCTTAAAGCAGCACCGGTCCCTTTAATGGACATTGGCTGCTTTAAACATAAAGGGCCTCATTTATGAGAAATTACGCATCGCTGCGTGAAAGCAGCAATGCGTCACTTCTCAGTTCGCACTCCTTGCGACATGATTGATGCATCATATTTATAAAATGACGCATCATGTCGCAAGGAGTTACAGATTCGTCAGTATTTCTGACGTATCTGTAGGCGCAAAAGTGATGCATTGCTGGAGTGTGTCTCAAAAGTGACGCAACTCCAGCAATGTGTACTTTCACATGGGCAAGTCCCATGTTGTTAGTGCCTGCGTCAGTCTTACGCCTGCCATGAAGCAGGCGTAAGATTTTGACGCATTAGCGGCCAAGAAATGGCACCGTGAAATCTTATAGATTTCACTGCGTCACTTCCATGACCCTTTCTTGCGTCAGAACGCCCCCCTTGCATACATTATACCTGGTGCAGGTATAATGTGGCGCAGGGGTTTACACAGTGACGCATCTACCTAGATGCGTCACTTTGTAAATATGGCGCAACAAGGCGCATTTTTTGCGCCACTGGTGCCTCACAAAAAGTGACGCAGCGGCGGCATAAAAAGCAGGTCGTTTTCTAACTCCATACTAATGTACAATATACAATTTCCCATTAGTACAAAAGTCACATTGCAAATTGGATTCCCATTCACAGATTAGACGGAGTGCAAAGCGCACATCCCAAGCTTGTGAAAGGGAAGAGTACATTAGTAATGTGTTACTACTAACATTAAACCCCTGCATTGTTGAGGCTTGTTGATCGTTGGTTATGAAGAGCCGAAATTTAGTGGGTGGCTCGGCCCTACCAGCAACACCTCCAGGGGTGCAGCTGGGTCAGTAGGATTGGAGAGATGTGAGTTTCAGCATTTCCAACAATATAATGTTAAAACATATACCACTAGCAGGGTGAGTGAGAGGGGCCGAAGTGGCAGTGAAGGGGGGGGAGCAATGCAGGTTCGTCGAGGTAGGAAGTGAAATAAATCACAATATTTTGTAAAATAAACAACTTTTTAAAGACTTTCAAAACCAACAGAGAGTCTGTAGGCTTTTGTCTGTGTGTATGTAAAACGTCGAGGTTGGAATGCGACAGACACCTCACCATGCCCGACTGAAACCACCTGCACCCAACTATTTACCCCAAAATTAATTTATTAAGGGGGTGTAACACCCCAAATACCCCCCTCTGAAGCTACGCCCCGGATAGCCTCTACTAGAAGTGGGGGTCATGCAAGGAGAGAGAGTGAGGCCCCAATAATGAAATGAAAATGAAATACCAGTATTTGTAAAGCGCACAGCTACCTCCGAAGTGGTGTCCCGGCGCTGGGGGCGGTCGGGAAGATTAAGCAAATATTGCCCAGAGTCACATGGTGCTGGGCTGACCTGCCACCAGAGCCAGGGATATCGAACCGTGAACCCCGTAGTCTGGAGTCAGGCACCCTGGTCGCTGCGCCACACCTCTCCCAATGCACAAGGGAGGATGGGAATCGGATGGTCAGATGAGAGTTAGGGAGGAGAAAGGGGATGTGAGTGATAGAAAGTGGGTGAGAGAGACAGATATAAAGAGCTACCTGGAGAAACAGAGACCCCGATAAATAGGTAGGGGGCAATTCAGGAAAACTGATATACCCCGTTCACAGAGCAGGAGATAGATGGGACAGGGACAGAGCGTGACCCCCAACTCAGTGGGGGTGGGGGTGGCTGGGTACACACTCCTACGATCGACCAGCCTCGCCTTCGCCGCCATTCCACGCATCCGCAGAGCCACCACCGGAGGAAGATCCTTCTCCTACCTGGCGGCCAAGACATGGAATTCCCTCCCCATCCACCTCCGGCTAACCCAGGACCATCTCTCCTTTAGGAAGCAACTCAAGACCTGGCTTTTCGAGCAGTAGCAGATCCTCTCCCCCAGCGCCTTGAGACCCCTCCGGGTGAGTAGCGCGCTATACAAATGTTATGATTGATTGATTGATAGGCAAGTGAAGGATCTGAGCCAAGAGACAACAGCTTCTAGAAAGAAAACCTAAGAAGGGTAATAGATCGAAGAAAGAAAGCACACATAAAAGAGAGATTTAAACATCAAACTAAATGAGGCAAAACCTCGGGTTCCAAAATAATGTGTAAAAAAAAAAACCTCACTCGGATTCCATTTGTTGCGGATATCCGGTGTGTTTTTGCATCTGATTAACACCGCTGGCAAAACATGGAAAATAACAAGAACACACGCAAAAGGTGTTTGGCCTCAGCTTGCCGGTTATTATTGAATGTCCGCATTTTGCTCTCACTTAACCACAGAGGTCATGTATGAGCAAGGTGGGCAATTGTCCAGAGGCCCAAGCCTCCAAGGGCCCCCCCTGAAAGGTGAACTTTCCATCTAGCTCACTTCTGTGTATTTGTCCCTCTTAACCTTCGACTTATATTCCATATTGTTTGGCAAAATAGAGTTTGAATTAGCAAAAAGCATTTAATAAAATTCAAAGTGGCTGCAAATAGGGGCCTAAACAATATTTCTTGCCTGGGGCCCCCCAAATCCTTACGTAGGGTGACCAGGAGTCCCTGTTTTGCCAGGACGGTCCCAGTTTTTAACCAGCTGTCCCAGCAAATTTCAAGAAATGTAGCTCATGTTCCTGTTTTTAACCCCTTCACAGCGGGGGTAATTCCCCCGCTGTGCTGGGGGCGGGGGGCGCGCACAGCGCCACGGTGCTCGTGACGAGCTGAGCTCCTCACGCAGCACGGTGACGCTGTGCTCATGACGAGCTGAGCTCGTCATTACCGCGCCCGTTTAATGGAACGCTCAGCACAGCGGGGGAATTATCCCCGCGTGTGAGCGTTCCACGACTCATGACGAGCTCAGCTCGTCATGAGCACCCGAGCGCCGTGCCTCATGACGAACTGAGCTAGTCATGAGCACGGAAGGTGTTAAAGAGGGTCGGCGGAAAACGGTGGGAGGTGTTTTTTTATGTTTTACAAAGCAGGGATAGTTAGCAGTTGTTTCAAGAAAGCAATTTAATTAACAGGCAAGCTAAATTGCATTTTATGTATGTTCTTACTGCCTGTTCTGTAATTCTCTGCTGAGGAGCGCTCTCATCGCTTGAAGTGAAATTGTAGTTCTTCTATTTTTGTGAAATATCTCAGTTTTTGGCTTTAAAATTCTGGTCACCCGATCCTTAAGATGACACGGCTTAGCCAGAAAAAGCTGTTTCTTAACTGGCAACAGTGCAAAAGACAGGCACAAGTAGCATTTGAACCCACTTTTACACAAACAATAGTGTTCAAATGACCCTGTTCGAGTGAACCCAACAACACCACTAAGCATGACATTTCCCCGAGTCAAACAGAACCCCAGCTTGGACACTAACAGGGACCCTAACTGTTACCCTGCCCGTCAGGGTAATGTTAAGAAATGTGGGGGCACCGGAGGGGGCAAGACAAAAGTTAGGGGCCCATGTTAGGAACAACTTTGAATTTTATAATGCATCGCCTGCTAATTCAAGCCTCTAAAATACCATACAATACTGAATTACAGGGAAAAATGTCTCACCTAGAACTAAAAAAATCTATTGGGAAAACATAAGAATAATGTGGCACTGGGTGGAAAAGGCAATAGGTTTCACCTTTGCAATGTGAGAGCCGAGCTGTTGGCTTTGGCAATGTTTGTCTGTAAAGCATGGTTTAGAAAGCAAAAAAAAAGAGCATTTCAAAATACTGACGGAAAATAAACATGCTTTATGTTAGCTCAAAACCTTTTCATTCAAGAACCTCTTAACAGAATTTAAAAGGAATAAGGAAGAGTCCAAATGTAAAGGGAAAGGCGCTTCTCGGGCAAAATTTACTTGTCAGGGTTCAGCACTTCATGATATCTTGTAGGACTGCCAGCCCCCCTTCTAGGGACTCTTGTCTGGCCCACAGGCACTTTGTGATATCTTGTGGGACTGCTAGCTCCTTTCTAAGGACTCTCGTCCGGCCCGCAGGCACTTCATGATATCTTGTAGGACTCCTATCTCCCTTCTAAAGATGCTTGTAAGGCCCACGGGCACTTCAGAATAACTTGTAGAACTGCTAACTTCCTTGTAAGGACCCTTGTCGGGCGCCCAGACACTTCAGGATACCTCGTGTGCATACTAACGCCCTTCTAGAGACTCTTGGCTGACCAACAAGCACTTTAGAATATCTTGTAAGACTGTTAGTTCCCTTCTAATGACTCTTGGTTAGCCCACCGGCACAGAATATCTTGTAGAATTGCTAACACCCCTCTAAAGACTCTTGTCTGACCCACAGGCACTTCAGAATATCTTGTAGGACTGCTAGCTCCCTTCTAAGGACTCTCGGCTGGCCCACAGGCACTTTGTGATATCTTGTGGGACTGCTAGCTCCCTTCTAAGGACTCCTGTCTGGCCCACAGGCACTTTGTGATATCTTGTAGTACTGCTAGCTCCCTTCTAAGGACTCTCGCCTGGCCCACAGGCACTTTGTGATATCTTGTGGGACTGTCTAACTCTCTTCTAAAGACTCTTGCATGGGCCACTGGGAATTCAAAACATCGTGTAGTTGTGCTAACTCCCTTGTAAGGACTCTCCTCCAGCCCGCAGGCACTTCATGATATCTTGTAGGACTCCTATCTCCCTTCTAAAGATGCTTGTAAGGCCCACGGGCACTTCAGAATAACTTGTAGAACTGCTAACTTCCTTGTAAGGACCCTTGTCGGGCGCACAGACACTTCAGGATACCTCGTGTGCGTACTAACGCCCTTCTAGAGACTCTTGGCTGACCAACAAGCACTTTAGAATATCTTGTAGGACTGTTAGTTACCTTCTAATGACTCTTGGTTAGCCCACCGGCACAGAATATCTTGTAGAATTGCTAACACCCCTCTAAAGACTCTTGTCTGACCCACAGGCACTTCAGAATATCTTGTAGGACTGCTAGCTCCCTTCTAAGGACTCTCGCCTGGCCCACAGGCACTTTGTGATATCTTGTGGGACTGCTAGCTCCCTTCTAATGACTCTTGGTCAGCCCACCGGCACAGAATATCTTTTAGAATTGCTAATACCCCTCTAAAGACTCTTGCTTGACCCACAGGCACTTCAGAATATTTTGTAGGACTGCTATCTCCCTTCTGAGGACTCTTGCTAAGCCCATAGGCACAGAATATCTTGTAGGGGTTCTAGTCTCTAAAGACTCTTGTCTGGCCCCAAAGGCACTTCAAAATGTTTTGTTGACTGCCATCTTCATTCTAAAGATTGTATGAACCACAGGCACTTCGCAATATTTTGTAGGTCTGCTAGTGCCCTTCTAAGAACTCTTGCCTGCCCCACAGGCACTTTACAATACCTTGCTTTAACACCCTCCACATCCTCCGCAAGACCTTCAGATGGATCCCCCCAAATCCAGAAGGATCGTCACCCACGCACTCATACCCAGCAGACTGGACTACAGTAACGCCCTCAACACCAGAACAAACAAATCTGTACTCCTCAATCTCCAGACAATCCAGAACGCTGCAGCTAGACTTGTCCTCGGCACCCCATGACAACATCGCATCACCCAACACCTACGAAAAACTCCACTGGCTCCCTGTCAAAAAAAGAGTGACCTACAAATCCCTCCTCAACATCGGACCCCAATACCTCCACAAAAGAATCTCCTTCTATGCACCCAAGAGAAGCCTCCGATCCGCTGATCTCGCCCTAGCTGAAATCTCATGCACCCGCAGAGCCAGAGCGGGGGAGGTGGGGGGCGATCCTTCTCCTACATCGCAGCCAAGACCTGGAACGAACTCTCACTCAGCATCAGACACCCCTTACACTGTAAGCTTTCAGGAAGAGCCTCAAGACCTGGCTCTTCGGATGAGACGAAGCTGCGCACAACTAGCCCCACCCCCGGTGCCTTGAGACCCTCGCGGGTGAGCAGTGCGCTTTACAAGTCCCTCATTGATTGATTGTAAGACTTCTAGTTCCCTTATAAGAAGTCTTGCCTGTCCCACAGTCACTTCACAATGCCTTGTAGGACTGTCGAAGAATCCTCAGTGCAAGCTGAGAGAAGGACCTTCACTGCTTGACAGAACAGGGGAACACGTTTTAACTCCTGAGTGAGGGGGTTATTCAGACTCGTCTCTGCCGGAAATACTGGCTCTTACAGTAGCAAAGTTCCATCAGAAACTGGGAATCTGCAAATGTCTTCAGTCCACAGGAAGTGCTGACCACAGAGAAACATGAAGTATTGGAGCTGAAAATGAAGCCCTGAGACCTCGGCATTGGCATCTGAAGGGTCCTGTGAATCTCCTGCTGGACCTGTGTGGATCTCTGGGCTACGGAGAAGGACAGCGCTGAGCTGTGTCGGTGTGGGGTGTCCCTCATCAGGATGCAACTGAGGGTTCAGCAATGTGGGATTCATCCAAAAGTTTCTGAACATTACTACAACTTTGAACCCCTTTTAGAATTGTGTACAGCAGCTCTACCAGAGATAGTGTGCACCACATCAAGGTAGTAAACAGTTCCCCTGACCTTCTGATTGTGTAAAGCATCACAGTGGCTGGCTCGACTCCATCTATGAAACATTTTAGTGCAATCATGCCACCTAGCGGACAAATTTGCTAATGGTCACACTTGTGCTTCTTTTTAACTCATTTCCTTTCATCTCACGTATTTTTACCCATTTCGATGTTGCATTAATCTTCTCACCTTTGACACTAACTATACTGTTGTTAAATTATTTTCTGCAGTAAAGTGTTTTAAGCCCACTTAATTTGGACTTTTAAGTTATTTGTTTCTTAACTATATTGTTGTTTGACTCTATTACACAGTCAGCATTTGTTTTATGCATAAAATACCTCTTGTGACTATCAAAGGAAATGAAAAGGAAACGTACTCACCCCTCTAGATCAGACTGAAAAGAGGTTTTAACCTGCGCCGTCTCTCTGACTCGAGGGTCTATATGCTTCTACAAAGACCCCCCACCCCTACATCCCTTTTATCTATAGATCTATAGATGTTGCATAGACTCTCACCTGTGCCATCTCTCTGGCCCGCAGGCTTCAGAGAAGGGAAGCCTCCCGCGAACAGTCCTCCGAGCTGTGGGGTGCTCCCGCTGCTTGCCCCGTTAGAACCCGCAGCGCCGCCATTTCTTGCGTTTCCTCCCCCGCCTCCATCCTTACTGGCTGCTTTTGAAGCTGTCAGAAAAACAAACACAAAATGATACATCTGGCTTACTGAGCGGTTGGTGTCGCGCCAGCTTTAAGACAATCCCTTCTAGGTGCCCCTGGATTGTCATTCCATCATATGAGAGAGCTTGTTACGGTATATAGATACCTCGAGTGTGTTCAATCTCAAATACATTGTGAAAAGCCTTCTGGGTCGCCAGGTGTTCTGGCACGGTCTTAGGGCCCGATTCACAGAACTAACTTAAGACAAAATCCTAAACTTACTACCATTTTAGTATTCACAGAAGGCACTTACTCATTTTGGTATTCACAGAAGTTAGGACTCCTAACTTTAGGACTCCTAAATGCCTTCTGTGAATACCGAAAGTCTTAAAGTTAGGACTTTTCTCAGTTTAGGAGTCCTAAAGTTAGGACTCCTAACTTTTGTGAATACAGAAATGAGTAAGTTCCTTCTGTGAATACCAAAATGGTAGTAAGTTTAGGATTTTATCTTAAGTTAGTTGTGTGAATCGAGCCCTTAGTTTGGAAGGGGGGGGGAGTTCTAGATGCTGGGGTTAACTGCTGAACCCAGTTCTCTCTTCCGGAAAGAGCTATTCTTCTTCTGAATATGGGATCTCATGAGAACGGCCATCTTGATTTTGACTGATGTTCTGCCCTAGGGCGGGTTCCACTCCCTTGTGACTACAGCTCTAGAAATGTTCCTTTCACTCCAGGAGACTGACTTCCCTTTTTTCAGTCTTTGAAATGGGGTTGTGACTTTCTGGGGTACAGCGACAAGTTACAACTAAGGCAGATCTGCTGTTACTTATAGAAGCAACAACCATAGTTTTGTTTTGATGAAAACTCAGGCCATCCTTAGGTAGTAGACTGTGCTTGCTGGGTTTGGACAGCCTTCCTGAGTTTCACATGTGCCTGGAAGTCACTAGTAGGAAACCTACATTACCTGATACTGAAGTTACACCACTGGGCTCACGCACATACCTACCAGAAGAAAATGAGCTGGTTCTCTGGAGAAGTAGAGGTGAGGGAGAAGAAAGGCTCAGCAACCACACTGGTGACTTTGGAGATGTGTGTGAGGTAACTTGATGAAAGTGTGCGACAGGCTTGAAGTTACAAACCAGAGCCAGCCGGTGCACACCACCGTCTCATGGAATATAGAGAACTGAACTCTCAAAAGAAATACAATGCACTGCCAGCTGCCTGAGCTCAGTTCACCTGTGTGTTTTCAGATCTTGTGTTAATGCAGACAATTCTTCAAAATTCAGTAATTTAACTCAGAATGTGTGATACGTGGCAGACAACGATTATGCACTATATTCAGTGCACTATATTCAGTCGGATCCCAGATCTGGCAGTTATTACTCAGCCAGATCTGGGATCCCCGAAAGACCTAGTGAAATATGCTGAATTTGTCCTGGTAATTTGTTGATAATGAGACACATTCAGCAGCGCCCGCACATTGTCTGCTTTTCATTCTGAGCAGAAACCTGCGGGAGGGGAGGGGGCTTTCTTATTTACCCTTCCAGCTGGGGCTCAAACAAAGGCCTGTTTTAAAGGGCCATCACACCTTCGTTATTTCAGGTAGCCGCCAAACTAGGACCTATCAGTAACTTGACACCTAGATGCCAATGCAATGGAGGAAAACAAAGGCACACAGCTTGTTATCACTTCACAAGTACTTAAGAAAAACTCTGATTTGTTTACTTTGTTCAACCACTAATGCACGAGATGTGCATGTACATAGGAAATATGGCCTCTCCTCCCCGACCCAAAGGGGGATTAAAAAACAAAAATCTTACCTTCCATCTTTTACCAATCTCACTACCTTCCCCCTTCCTTTCCCCTTCTCCAGCTGTGCTTTCTGTTTTCAGTCAAAGCAGACAGGCAGTGCAGCTCTTTAAGGCTGTCAGAGAGCCCAGTCAGCGTGGCATGGAAGGCATTTATGATGTAGCAATAGTGTGAAATAAGTTCTGTTATCAACTGCCGCCGCATCATAGCAGTGGTGTGACCGACAGAGGCTTCCTTCGAAGCCTTGCATAACAGGGTTCTAAAACAAGCCTTGTAGTTCTCATGCGGCTCTTTGACACGCGTTCATGGCTCACCGTTCTATTTTCAAAGGATTGAAACTTACGATTTGAAAGTAACAAAAGAATATGTGTCAGAAGTTGTAATCCTCTTACCTATCTACATGAAATATAGATCTGTGAGGTGCATGTCACACTATGTGCTTTGCAGCAGCAGGGCCGGATTGGCTGTAGCAGGCATTGGGTGCTTGCCCACGAGGCTGAAGGGGTGGGGGCCGGTTGTGCAGTAGTGGGGGCCGTATTTGTTATTGGGGGCCTGTTTTGCAGTGGTGCTGCAATATTGGTCCCCAGTAACAAAAGCAGCAGTGCTTCACACTTGCCCCCCCACCCTTTGCGGGGCTGGGCTAGACAACATTGCCAGGCTTTGTGTTCCCAGTCTGGCCCTGGGCAGCAGGCACATTAACCCACTATGCTGTCATCAGTAAATGTTGGGTTTGGGTAGCTCACAGTACCACACCTAAACCCCTAACCTTTCAGCATTATAGATGTCACTAGTAACTTTGAACATGACCACACTGATTCCCAGGTATTTCGTGGAAATAGATTTAACCCTTTCATTTGTCACTTTTGCAGGCCCGAAGTGTTACAAAGAAAAGACACGATATTGCATTTTCAATCGTTTTAAATGAAGCATGAGTTGCGAATATTAGACAGCTGAGACACATCATAGTTATGAGCATTATTAGAATGGTGAAAAACACAAACAATTCAACCATGTTAATTGTTCCTAGTGTCACTCCTATCTGTCACTAGTACTTCTGTACTAATGAGAGCGTAGCGGGAGAACCCTTCTCCCAGACCTGTTGGAATGATCTAACCCTGGACCTTGGTATTATGTGTCAGGACACCGGCCTCAGTGCACTCGTTTAAGAGAGGAGGTCTGCTCATTTCTCTTGCAAGGCTATCTTCCTTCTCAGGATGAAGGTCGAGCCAGGAGGGCTGCATCATTCAGAGCTCACAGCAGTGTGAAGTGCATCTTACTGAATTCAGCAGGGCAATGTTTAAATAATAAAACCATCCACATCTTACTAAGGCAGAGGTGCAGAAAAGTGTCTTCAGTTAGTCTGGGGAGAAAGAGTCATCCCCAAGAGCACAAAAACATACCAAGGGCATCGTATTTCTAACTGTGTGACCTTGGAACTAATTGTGCAGACTACAAGTCGACAATGCCTAACAAAAATAAATGCAGGTGTGGCCCTTTCTCGTATAAGGGGGAAGTATGTGCAAATCATTATTCGAAAAAGATGTGAAGGTAAAGCTAAAATGGAGGCAAAATGTAAGCCCTACAACACACCCTCCTACAATATTTTAAAATGCAGCCTCTTTGAGTCCAACAGAGTGGCCCAAAACAGATTTACTGCCACGTTTGAACAGTTGGCAATTTCTTTTTGGCAGAATTAAAAAGAAAAATGCATAAGTTGGCCGTCCGATTCCAAATTCCATTACTCTGCCCCTTTTGTCTCCACCCTCTTTCCAGCCCTGCATTGACCCTGCAATTATGGGTGTCAGAGTGGGGTTTTTAGGTCTCGTGACCTACAATGCGCGCAAGCGCATTGAGGGAGCGAGAATTCAAGTCAGCAAAATGCTCGTGAAACCAAGGGCTTTCAGCCGCGGTTTTCTTGAAGTTCACGTGAATCACGTGAGCAAACAAGCACGCGCATTCACGCCCAGCACAGCACATCAAAGGGCTTCTCCTCCCCTAATTATTCATGGCCGGCCGAAGGCCGGCCGTACTTTCAGTTTCCAGGCATTATCAGGTACGTGTTAATCTCTCTGTGTCTACCTCTTCCCTCCCCTCTTGGTTCGTCTCTGTCTTTGCCTGTCTTTCTCACTCCGAGTGTCTCTCGCTTCAGCCCTACCCCCACACACACTATGTTTATCGGCACTTCTCCCTGCAATCCTTAGGCTTTCAATTCAAACCGACATGCAAGGGGAAATTTAAATCAGGCAAAAAGAAAGAAATTACATTTGGTTGTAGAGATTACTTTCACCAGAGACTTTAGAAGCCGTTTTCCTTGTGTCTTAAGGTTATATTTCATGGCTGTTCCAGCAAACGAGACCTTCCTTCAGTTGTTAACCCCATCACTCGAATCTACGCTGCACTCTACCTATCCTGCACCGCTTGAATGTACTCTGCGCCACGCGACTCAAAACCAATGCACACTGCAAAATTCGGCAAAGTGCGGGGACCCTCGTTGCGTTACTATGCTACTTAGTAGTCGAGAAGAAAGGCCCAAAACTATAGCACGGTGCCATCTCGGACCTAAAAGCAAACATGTTAAAAGAGTTCAGAATGTTTATCACATTAAACCGTTCTACCGATTCCAAGCTGATAAATGCGTGACCAATCTAAAAGACATGACCCAATCTGTGCTAAAGACAACATCCCTACTACCCATGATTGGTAGCAAAAACTACCAATGGAATGCTTAGGGTTAATCTTGATTCAGCCACCGGGACCTG
Source organism: Lissotriton vulgaris (assembly GCF_964263255.1). Classification (NCBI taxonomy): domain Eukaryota; kingdom Metazoa; phylum Chordata; class Amphibia; order Caudata; family Salamandridae; genus Lissotriton; species Lissotriton vulgaris. Next base: position 1,121,696,140 of record NC_141698.1, read on the forward strand.
CAATAATGCACGGCAGTGGTACTGGATTTTTTTCCCACCGCAATGTGATAACTGACATTTATTGACAGTTGACTTCTCAAAACACTCAGCGAAAGGACATTCAGGACTTATAAATGCAATAACAGCGTTTACGTGATCTAGGACTGAACGTCAAAGCAAATACCTGTCAATACAATCGAAACTTAAATCTGGTTAGGGACACTATGTAGTGTCTCCTTCGCAGGATAGCGCAAGAATAACCTCCTACGTCAATATCATCCAATCGTCAGACAATAATCAACTCTTCTACCTTCCAACAGTGAGTATTTCTTGGTATCGGACACTAAAATTACTCGGGGGGGGGGGGTTTAAGGTCATCAGTGGGATTGGATTTTCATAAGAAATTACCTGTGCAGTCCCTCGAATAGCAGTGTTAAACAACAACATGATTAAATATGTAATTCCTGCAACCACCAAAGGAAGAAGCCACGGTAACTATGGTTTTGGGGTCCCAAATTAAAGGTCTTCCATAAGAGCAACAGTACCACATCAACAAGTTAGAATTGACAGCAGTCTCTCACACTAAAAAGGTTCCTCGATTCTCTGTGTACCAAAGAGCATTAAAGTAAGGCCATTCTATGGACTCTACCTTCAGAGGTAATCTGAAATTGCTTATGTAGTGAGAAGGCTGGGACTTCATAAGAGCCTGGAGCTACTCAAATATGTTCCTTATTCCATTTCAGGCCCTCAGATCACATCAAAGGTAGGTCCAGTCGCATTGATCTTCCCTAAAACTAACACTGTTACACCCCTTCACTCAGCATTTCAGACTCCAGCTAAAACAAAGGAAATGGGGACACACTGAATATTATGCCAGTTTATTAAAACCAGCACTGCCAAAACCATTAGGCCTGTTGGCCACAATTTGTTCTACTTTTTCGCTCACTTTCTTGAATAAGCTACAGTGTCCGCACCAATTTAAACAAGCACTGGCGTTGCCAATAGGTCTCGCAGTAGGAAAGTTGGAGCTATTGATTTTGTAAATGACAAAGCCCTTTATGTTTTTAAAATGAAAACAAAAATAAAAGGCATTGTTATTTGCAATTGTAATAGCTCCAACTTTCCTACTACGAGACCTATTGGCAACGCCAGTGCTTGTTCCGGTTGCAGCACAGCCTGCATTTTCCTCTCGATATTTGCACCCGCATGCAGTCAGGTGTGCACAGCCACGTGCACAGAGTCGTGTATACTCACTGTCTACTTGTGGGGCGCTGCGGTCATTGACCTGGGTCACCTTCTTCAAGCGCGCCCCCTTGTGGATGTCCGCCAGCAGTGCACCACGACCCTTGGACTCATCGGCTCTCAGCTTCGGCGGCTGCGCACCCCCCTGCAGAGGACAGACACAGGAGAAACGCACGTCAAAGAGGCACAACACCCTTCACAAGCATTTATTGTCACTCATACCTGCCTCTCCTCACATATAGCACTTTACTCACGCTTACAAGTATTCACCTTCTAACTCATTAATTACCATCTCCAGGGCTTTAAGTGGGCCGGGTCTTGCTGGTGCTCAGCACCGGCTGTTCTAAAAAGCAGGTGCTGATACGGGTCTCTATCGCGCGCTCCACTTTTGCCCTCAACCTCATGTTTCTTAATATAAAAAGGTGTCCTTGCCCCTCTGAAGGTCTGCTCGCTGCCTCTGGGTCTCAACATGAAAACAGTGAACAGGCAGCGCCCCAAAATCAGTGTTGATATAGTGACGAGAGGTTTATTTTAGTTGCAGCAACCGGGAACTCACTGGGGAATAAATATAATCGCAGAGCACATTTGGATAAATATACTCATTTCGGTGACACAAAAAAAATGTTTTAACAAAGACAACAAGGGGCCCGATGTAGGTAAAATTGATTTATCGATTTTCAATTACCGATTTTTACCGATTCGGTAATTGAAAATCGGTAAATCAATGTGGTGGACATGTAGGTATTTCCAGATGTGCAAATACCGAATCTGTCACATTCGGTATTTACCGATTCTGTATTTACAGAATCGGTAAATACCGAATTTTGCAAGGGTGCAGGGGGTGTCACTTTGACACCCTCTGGCACCCCACAAAAAGGGCATGCCTGTCTGTCACATGGCTAGGTGTGCATGCACACATGTGCATGCACACCTGAAATCGGTATTTTACCACACAATAGGATTGTGTGGTAAAATACCGATTTTGTAGGGCCTTTGGGACTCAGAAGAGTCCCACCTACATCAGAGATTTACCGAATCGGTAAAAATACCGATTCGGTATTTTACAGATTCGGTAACTTTACCGAATCGGTAAAGTTACCGATTCTGTAAAATTGTGCCCCTACATGCCAAATCATGTATACCGGTCGGTAACGGCCGAAAATACCGATTTTCGGCCGTTACCGACCGACCGACCTACATCTGGCCCTTAGTTACTTCAACTAGAAAGAAAATGCCGTATACAATCGTTTTTTCTCGTCAAAATACTGAAAGTAACAAAGAAATGGTCAGCAAATGAACGGGAGCAATCTCTGCAGGTGCATTTGTGGTACAATAAAATTAAAAAAAAGACTAATAACAGTCTGAGAAGTAAATGTGAATATATGTCACCATCAGTATGGAAGAATAGAATGGACGCAAAAGAAAAATGCATGAAAGTGAAGTGAGACTTTTGAGAGTGGGCATTTCAATGTTACTTGTTGTATTACATATCTGGCTGCAACGACAGAAGCTGCAACATACCAGTGGGGCGGCACACTAAGCTAAGCTATACCTGCCACTCACACGGTGCCACCGTGGGACACATGATATCGGCTCCCATCACACGGCCTCCTGGTGGGGAGCCGGTATCACACGGCGGCAGCAGTGCCCTCTTAACGCATGGGCACGCTGGGCAGTTGCCCGGGAGCCCCCGAGCATAGGGGCCCCACGCAGACTAGAATTTAACACTGATTTTCTGTTAAACATTTTAATTCCTGTGAGTGGTTGTGTAGGCGCGGTGCAGTGCACTGCTTTACCTGTGGACCTTAATCCTGTTCAGACGGCCCTGGTGGCAGGAAAACAAGCTGTAAATAGTGGTTTTCCAGCCCGTTTTCCCGAGGCTTTGTACTGCCGAAGTTCATTAAAGGTGTGAAAACAGCCCAGGACATCGGCACCTGGGGAGAGGTGTGGCACATTGGCCGGAGCAGCTGACTCGGGAGCGCGAGGACCACGGTTCCATCCAGGGCGCTGGGGGCAGCTCAGCATCTTGTGACTCTGGGCAATAGCTCACAATCTCCCCAACAGCCTCCAGCGCATTGAACCCTTATATGTTAACGCTTTACAAATATGAATTATTATTACTTATTACATCACCAGCCTCGGTAAGCTTTTTTTGGGAGAGGAGGGGGCTTGGTGGGAGGGGGGTTGTAGGTATTTCATAGCACGAGGCCCCGCTCCCACCTCACAAAAGATTGTTTGTTCTTCAAGTTGGCAGGTATGGCTAAGCACAGATTTTTAGCTTACCTTTTTAAGCCACGCCCTTACAGACATCGACCACGCCCCTTTGAGAGAGCCCCCATTGTTTTCATCCCACTTAAAACCGGACCATCTCTCTTATTCAGTTACTAATTCCCTCTCCGTCCTGTGTTCCTAATTCACAGTATGTGGGGACAGCGCCATCTCGTGGTACAAACCAGAAAATGTGCTAAAGCTGCAGGCAATGTGCCACTTGACCAACATAAACATATAATACACCCATGACCCATCCACTCTGTACGTCACACTCCACGCCGGGGATTATTTTAAGAAGTGAAACATCACTCTCTTTACAGCCTTCACATTTTCTAAATCCCTCCTGTTTAAAGAGCCTCCGAGATCGTAAGGGTTTTTCACCACAAAAAAGCAGATCAAATTTTGAAGTATTTGATATGTCACGCGCTGACTCCAAGGGCCAATAGGTGGCTCGCATTGCAGCAGGCGCATTTCCCACACGAGGTACCTCGTGCGCATGCGTGGTTGAGAACGGAATATAAACACCAGAACTGGAGAAGTGGAGTGTCAGCTATGGGCAGCATTAAAAAGCACCACGGAACGTTGTTTTATGTGCTTACATTGGTCAAGGGCTTTAAGTGTGCCGGGTCCTGCCGGTGCCCAGCACCAGCAGTTCTAAAATGCAGGTGCGGAGACGGATCCCTATCAGGCTCTCCATGTTGCCCTCATCCTCAGGGTGAAAACAACTTAACTCTGCAGCAGCGCCCCCTTCACTGCCTTTGATGTAACTTCACAGAGATTCATAATAGTTCTTTCACAGAGCCTCATTATTTCAGAACGGAAGCATTTTCAATTTTCTATCAACAAAGCAATAGTTGTTGCGTAATTGTCTTATGAAACTAGCAACCATTGACAAAGCCAATAGTCCTGGCTTGTTACTGGTATTATATATCTGGACGTGACTACAGAAGCAGCAAAATACCAGCCGGAGGGCACACCATACGAAACACAGATTTTCAGCCAGGCGTCGGAGCGCTGCCCCACTGCTTTACGCAAGTGGGAAACCTTTGCGGCAGGCGGGTGGGCAAGGCTGCTCGGTTCTTTGAGCAGGGCAGGGTTGGAGTGGTTTGCCCACTCAAGTGAGCAATGACTGTTTGGTCGGCCCTCTCGGCGCCACAAAAATAAGCTGAGTCATTTCAGATTCAAAGCCCCACAGCGTGTGAAACCACAAGAATAAGCCGAGTCATGCCACATTCATTGCCCCAACAGTGCATGACGCCACAAGAACAAGCTGAGTCATGGAACTGCAGTTTGTGACGCCACAAGAATAAGCTGAGTCATATCACATTGAAAGCTCCCCAGTGTGTGACGCCACAAGTACAAACTGTGTCATGTTATAATTGTGCTGGCACATGCATGGCTCTGAGATGCTTTTAGATAGCCCTGGCTATTGGAAACACCTGGGGTGTTGTAGGTAGCCAGGAAAGGAACGAAAAGGCGTTTAGTGGGACGGAGATAAGTTGCAGAAAGACAGTGCGTCAGGTTCCTGCATTTATGCATTCATTAGCACAGCTTTTAAGGTTCAGGCAAGCGTATGGGAATGACAGCACCCCAGTCCAACCAGCTTTACAAAGATGCAATCCCCAGCTGTGACTGGCTCTGCCCCAGTCCTGCTGGCTGTCAATAATTATTTAACATGCATATTCGGAATTGTGACCGACTCTCTCCTAGCTCTACCAACCTTTCAGGTGAAACTGCTTGACCAGTAACTGACTCTGCTCAGCCCTAGTGAAAGGACACAAAGTCAAATTGAAAGTTAACGCTACATTTAACTCTTCAAACGTCATTTATATGCTCAAGTGCCCGTGTGGCTCATGCTACATAGGCCACACAGAGAGAAAAATCCGAACACGCATCCTTGAGCACAAAAGTAACATTCGGACTAAAAACGTTAAGTCCACGGTAGCTGCACACCTCCTCGAGAAAAACCACACAGTGGCCCAGTTGAAATATCTGATTTTGGAACAAATTAAACCTACTAGACATAACAACAAGCACTGGTGTTACCAATAGGTCTCGTAGTAGGAAAGTTGGAGCTATTGGTTTTGTAAATGACAAAGCCCTTTATGTTTTTAAAATGAAAACAAAAATAAAAGGCATTGTTATTTGCAATTGTAATAGCTCCAACTTTCCTACTGCGAGACCTATTGGCAACGCCAGTGCTTGTTATCCTTTGGGTGCCCAACCCCTGTATTTTTCAGACAGTTTTATGTAGCACAAACTGGGCCGAAAGATATCGGAGCGCTTTACATGAACACAAGATTACATTACACAAGGACAGCAGATGTCTTTTTTTGTTTAGACAAAAGATTAAATGATTTGCCCAGAATCACGGGATGTTAAGCCGATGCAGACGTGAAGCTGCTTCCCCAGTTCCAAAGTTGGCAGCTATGGCCATTAGGCCACATCTCCTCTACTTGAGATACATGTGTGCCACAGTGGATTCGGGATTTATGGCTGGATTCCTCTGTCTAAAATCAAAATGTCCTGTTAGAATTGCACCAATGTTTCTTACTGTCCTGATGAGTGCACAAGAGGGCCCAAAACCGAGAGCAAGTTTATAAAACAAGGGAGGTGTTAGTTTAAGTTTTTGTGTCCCTCATTTGAGACTGAGTTTTTGAATATTTTACTTTGAGATCATTTTTAATGTTCGAGACTGAACTGTTTTAAATATATCAAACATTTCTGAAGTCACGTTTTGTTCTGCTTACTCTGTCTGGATCAGATAATCTGGGACTTTAGTGCAAAGACATTAGATAGTCTGGTTTTGCAATTACAATGGCCATATTGATCCCAGAAGTGCGAATCAAGAGCCTAATTATACATTTATGAGAAAAGCCCCGAAGTCTTAACCTGCACAGCTTAATGTTACAAGTCTGTGGTTTACCCTGCCTTAATTCATATATTATGGTAATGTTCCCCTCATTCTTTTTTTGCTAAACTTATGACTCTAGGCATTTGGCATTGTGAGAGAAGTTTAAGGCCATGTGATATTCGCCCTGAGGAACTGTTTTTACATATTAATCCGATAACCAGTTTTTACCCTGTGTTACCCTGACAGCAAACCACTGTGGGGAGATTTAGTCTATCACAGGGTGCTATTGGTGAACACATTTGTGTGCCACCTTCTTTTAGCCATTGTGAAGGCAGTCAGATGGCACACCTTGGCAGGGAAATGGTTGAATGAACGGTAACTGTGCAGATGCTGTATACCTGTTGCTGTGTTAGATCAGAAAACCTTGCTAAAGCCCTAAGATCAGAATGAAAGCAGGAAAAGGAAACAATAATGGCCTGATTTGTCTGTGTATTGCCAGTTGCAGGCCATAGTTTATCTTCAGTGCTCACTGAATCGTATGCGAATTTTGAGGAAGTTGGTAGCTCTAGTGCTGTTTTAGAGCTGCCTTCTCGCTCCCAAGGTAAAGAAGCACAGATCATACCTCTGTATGGAATGTGGTGCCATTCGTTATTTGGAGCACCAGAACACATGCAACAGGAGATCGGTCTTTACTACTGCATTCGTACGGCATGAATGTGACGTTAGAAAATAGTCTGCCCTCAGAAGACCTTGTAAAAACTCAAATCCCTGTGTAAACGTGCCGTACTTATTTCACTGACCTTCTTTAGTCACCTATCCATATTTAAAAACTTAAGAATCTAGGAATTTGCCTCGTTTTTTTTAATGAAGCTCCAAGGTAAATGTTATTACAGGGAAGCCATGTGTTTCCTTATTTGATCATTTCAATTTCTTGTCAAAAATCTTTCAGCAGTGTTATTTCTGAAATGTTTTTACTTTTGGAATGTAGCTAACTAGCATTTTGACTTCTGGGCTATAAGGATCTACAAAACTGTTCCCCACTCCAGGTGCCCCTACCCAATCGGGGAAATCCTTTAAAGCATTAATTCGGCATGTTTTACTGTTTTGCAAGTTAGCTGTTATGTGCGCACCAATGGCACAGGCTGCGTAAACGTCTTAATTTTTAATCTGAGACGGTAGCAAAAACGTTTTCCATAAACCCAACTTTGTGAATAAACTATTCTCCAATGTACCAATACATCTTGCTCCAGAAAGTTCAAAATGCTATCCCAGCAACCAATCCCAGCTCTGAAAGAAAGAAAAAAACATTGTTTCCTCTATATATAAACAAGAAGGTATAGGTTCACTGTAGTTCAGTCACAAACGGTGAGGGGGGGAGGCAGGAGCGTTGCAGGGGGCGAGAGGAGGCTGCTGGTGAAAGAAAAGGGTCACTTTGCAGAGAAGAATGCAGATAAACAGGCATAGGGGAGGAGAAGCCGCAGAGCGCACGCTGGGCGAAGCCCTTTGATGTGCTGTGAGCGGCCGGGAAACTGAAAGTACGGCCGGCCTGCGGCCGGCCATGAATAATTAGGGGAGGAGAAGCCCTTGCCGGGAAACTGAAAGTAGGCCGTGAATGCGCGTGCTTGTTTGGTCACGTGATTCACGTGAACTTCAAGAAAACCGCAGCAGAAAGCCCTTGGTTTGACGAGGATTTTGTCTACTTGAATTCTCGCTCCCTCAATGCGCTTGCGCGCATTGTAGCTCAAACGGGAGAATTACTGGATCCGCTACATGGCGACGATGCAACCGAACGGGTTGAATGATAGGATGGAATTCCTATGTTATCTATGACTATACATGAACTGTTGAGCATTTGTATAGTACCATAAGACAGCCTGGTTTTCCCGTTCCATTCCTGATCTCGTCCCTCCCTCCCTGTTTCTGTTTATGGTGATTGGTTTGTGTTTTTTCTTCTTCTTGAGTTTCTTTGGTATTATCAGGATGTGTGGATGATTCACTTCCCCCTTTATGCATGCCGGGCCAGGTAGATGGTATCATATTAGGGGAAGTATTCGACTTTGCTAGATAATAGGTTTCTGCAGAGCAGACGAGCTGCTCATTGTTAAGGAATGGAACCGGAAGACCAGGACTCAGGGTAATGAAGATTACCGGTGAGTAACCAGGCATTACCACTGAAGAAGAAAACAATATTAAAGTATTAAGCAGCATTTATTAGCCGGTCCAAGACATAAACATAAACTGGATTCCAGAATAACTGATGAGAAGAAGTTGGATTGTGAAGTTTACAAATTGAACGGTTGTCACCTTCTCTATTAAAAGTGACCCAACCCCACCAGGTGTGGACAGGAGAGAGTTTGCATCTTTCCACTTAGAGCTATTGACGTAACTGAAGATGATACAAGAAAGTCAAATCATTTTGAATGAGCCACAGGAAGTAAATATATCAAATTATGTACTAATAATATGTTTATATGACAGGTTATCTGAGATATCTAGTATTTTAATAATATTCTTCCATACATCAGACAAAAGAGTAAAAATAGCTGAGCAATCAAATAATTTATTTTTTAGGGATTTGCTTGACTTTATTTAGTTTTATATAAGTAAAAGTGTTCAGAGTTCAGTATCCCAATTTTTTTAGATAGTTCATATGAGATGCAATTGTATAAGACAGTTTGTTGTATACCTTAGAAACAATATGATCGGACACATTATAAATATTCAAAGACAATTCCACTTCTGAGGATTTGGAGGAGGAGGCGGAGGGGGGGGGGCGGAGCAGGGCAGTTGAGTAGGACATCAGAAGGTGAGAACAGACAAGGGAGAGGATTAGAGTTTTAATTGTCTCAAAAGTTGGTAAAGGATGGACCTGTGGAAGGAGGAAACCTGGCCAGGGAAGGGGCGGTAGAGGAAGGGGACAGAAGCCTTGTGGGGCAACTTTTCCGTTTCTGAACAAAAACTGTTGCGCTTTCATATTTTCTCAAATTCTTCTTTCCAACTCCAGTATGTTCTCCGTCAGCCTGGGTCTCTCTTCCATCCTTGCTTTAGCTCATATTCTTGGACAAAACTAGACTTATCTGAACCTCTCTAATAAACGTGAAATGTGTCGTGGAGGAGCTGTAAGAACTGAAAATTATAGCACCTAGAATGGAAAACAGCTTTGGTCATTTCAAAGGTCGGCAGGGATAACATTCCCAAAATGGAACACATGTAGGCTCCAACTTGTGGCCCAGCATTGTTCGATTGCATATGCAACCGTTTTTTAACTTCTTTACTGTTTTATCATATTTCTCCTATTTATATCCATTTGCCGTTTTCACATTCGTCAATTTTTCCATCCACCTGCCAGGAAACGCTATTTTCAAAGTTTCTCATGTTGGCAAATGGATATAAATAGGAGAAATATGATAAAACAGTGAAGAAGTTAAAAAACGGTTGCATATGCAATTGAACAATGCTGGGCCACAAGTTGGAGCCTACATGTGTTCCATTTTGATGATGTTCAGATAATTACGTGCTGCACGGGCTGAGCACGTCACTAGTGAGCACGCGACGGATAACGAGGGATAACATTCCAGCAAGTCCCATTATTAAAGAATTTGCTGATTGGTTGGAAAATGGTGAAGGCTTTTCTAGTTTGGAAATGAGATTTCAGATCAGATCTAAAGTGTAAACTTACTTCTTGAAATACTATTGAGGTAGGCAGCTTTGGAATGGCGATGTACTTCTGGGTGAAGAATCTGGACTTTTTCGGGGGAACTATTCCAAAATATCTAAGTGGTTTAACATAACTTAAGTGGCAATCTAGGTTTCGTAGCATGTGCTAATGGGATGACTCGCTGAAAGATCGAGAAAAAGAAGTGATACAAGCGGGGGAGTGAGAAGACTCACATAGCAGTTAAAAAGAGAGGAAGCAGAACTTAAGAACAAGTTGGAAGAGGAAGAAAAACTAATAAGAATAGAGTGGAGGAGGAGGAAGCAAAACTGTTAAGAATAGGTTGGAGGAGGTTAAGAAGCAGAAAAAGGGTTTCGTTTTAATCTATTTGGGATGGAATGAGTGGGAAAACATTTAAATTTAAACAGCTTTTGACAAGAAAGAATTTTGCGCACATAAAATAAGAAATTAAATAGACAGGATTATCAATACAGGGATTAATGGGAATCTGGAAAATGACATGAAGTAAGCAGATGGTGTAACACAACAGATCCAGAAAGGAACAGAGGTCTGGTGTACCCCAGATCCAGAAAGGAACAGAGCGCTGGTGTACTACAGATCCAGAAAGGAACAGAGCGCTGGTGTACCACAGATCCAGAAAGGAACAGAGCACTGGTGTATGTAAGATCCAGAAAGGAACAGAGCGCTGGTGTACCTCAGATCCAGAAAGGAACAGAGCGCTGGTGTACTACAGATCCAGAAAGGAACAGAGCGCTGGTGTATGTAAGATCCAGAAAGGAACAGAGCGCTGGTGTATGTAAGATCCAGAAAGGAACAGAGCGCTGGTGTACTACAGATCCAGAAAGGAACAGAGCTCTGGTGTACCACAGATCCAGAAAGGAACAGAGCGCTGGTGTATGTAAGATCCAGAAAGGAACAGAGCACTGCTGTACCTCAGATCCAGAAAGGAACAGAGCGCTGGTGTACTACAGATCCAGAAAGGAACAGAGCGCTGGTGTACCTCAGATCCAGAAAGGAACAGAGCACTGGTGTACCACAGATCCAGAAAGGTACAGAGCACTGGTGTACCCCAGATCCAGAAAGGAACAGAGCGCCGGTGTATGTAAGATCCAGAAAGGAACAGAGCGCTGGTGTACCTCAGATCCAGAAAGGAACAGAGCGCTGGTGTACTACAGATCCAGAAAGGAACAGAGCGCTGGTGTATGTAAGATCCAGAAAGGAACAGAGCGCTGGTGTATGTAAGATCCAGAAAGGAACAGAGCGCTGGTGTACTACAGATCCAGAAAGGAACAGAGCGCTGGTGTATGTAAGATCCAGAAAGGAACAGAGCTCTGGTGTACCACAGATCCAGAAAGGAACAGAGGTCTGGTGTATGTAAGATCCAGAAAGGAACAGAGCGCTGGTGTACTACAGATCCAGAAAGGAACAGAGCACTGGTGTACCCCAGATCCAGAAAGGAACAAAGCACTGCTGTACCACAGATCCAGAAAGGAACAGAGCACTGCTGTACCACAGATCCAGAAAGGAACAGAGCGCTGGTGTAGGTAAGATCCAGAAAGGAACAGAGCACTGGTGTACCCCAGATCCCGAAAGGAACAGAGCACTGGTGTACCCCAGATCCAGAAAGGAACAGAGCGCTGGTGTATGTAAGATCCAGAAAGGAACAGAGCGCTGGTGTATGTAAGATCCAGAAAGGAACAGAGCGCTGGTGTATGTAAGATCCAGAAAGGAACAGAGCTCTGGTGTACCACAAATCCAGAAAGGAACAGAGGTCTGGTGTACCCCAGATCCAGAAAGGAACAGAGCGCTGGTGTACTACAGATCCAGAAAGGAACAGAGCGCTGGTGTACCACAGATCCAGAAAGGAACAGAGCACTGGTGTATGTAAGATCCAGAAAGGAACAGAGCACTGCTGTACCTCAGATCCAGAAAGGAACAGAGCGCTGGTGTACTACAGATCCAGAAAGGAACAGAGCGCTGGTGTATGTAAGATCCAGAAAGGAACAGAGCGCTGGTGTACCTCAGATCCAGAAAGGAACAGAGCGCTGGTGTACTACAGATCCAGAAAGGAACAGAGCGCTGGTGTATGTAAGATCCAGAAAGGAACAGAGCGCTGGTGTATGTAAGATCCAGAAAGGAACAGAGCGCTGGTGTACTACAGATCCAGAAAGGAACAGAGCTCTGGTGTACCACAGATCCAGAAAGGAACAGAGCGCTGGTGTATGTAAGATCCAGAAAGGAACAGAGCACTGCTGTACCTCAGATCCAGAAAGGAACAGAGCGCTGGTGTACTACAGATCCAGAAAGGAAATGAGCGCTGGTGTACCTCAGATCCAGAAAGGAACAGAGCACTGGTGTACCACAGATCCAGAAAGGTACAGAGCACTGGTGTACCCCAGATCCCGAAAGGAACAGAGCGCCGGTGTATGTAAGATCCAGAAAGGAACAGAGCGCTGGTGTACCTCAGATCCAGAAAGGAACAGAGCGCTGGTGTACTACAGATCCAGAAAGGAACAGAGCGCTGGTGTATGTAAGATCCAGAAAGGAACAGAGCGCTGGTGTATGTAAGATCCAGAAAGGAACAGAGCGCTGGTGTACTACAGATCCAGAAAGGAACAGAGCGCTGGTGTATGTAAGATCCAGAAAGGAACAGAGCTCTGGTGTACCACAGATCCAGAAAGGAACAGAGGTCTGGTGTATGTAAGATCCAGAAAGGAACAGAGCGCTGGTGTACTACAGATCCAGAAAGGAACAGAGCACTGGTGTACCCCAGATCCAGAAAGGAACAAAGCACTGCTGTACCACAGATCCAGAAAGGAACAGAGCACTGCTGTACCACAGATCCAGAAAGGAACAGAGCGCTGGTGTAGGTAAGATCCAGAAAGGAACAGAGCACTGGTGTACCCCAGATCCCGAAAGGAACAGAGCACTGCTGTACCACAGATCCAGAAAGGAACAGAGCGCTGGTGTATGTAAGATCCAGAAAGGAACAGAGCGCTGGTGTATGTAAGATCCAGAAAGGAACAGAGCGCTGGTGTATGTAAGATCCAGAAAGGAACAGAGCTCTGGTGTACCACAGATCCAGAAAGGAACAGAGGTCTGGTGTACCACAGATCCAGAAAGGAACAGAGCGCTGGTGTATGTAAGATCCAGAAAGGAACAGAGCGCTGGTGTATGTAAGATCCAGAAAGGAACAGAGCTCTGGTGTATGTAAGATCCAGAAAGGAACAGAGCGATGGTGTATGTAAGATCCAGACAGGAACAGAGCTCTGGTGTACCACAGATCCAGAAAGGAACAGAGCGCTGGTGTATGTAAGATCCAGAAAGGAACAGAGCTCTGGTGTACCACAGATCCAGAAAGGAACAGAGAGCTGGTGTACCACGGATCCAGAAAGGAACAGAGGTCTGGTGTACCACAGATCCAGAAAGGAACAGAGCGCTGGTGTACCTCAGATCCAGAAAGGAACAGAGCACTGGTGTACCTCAGATCCAGAAAGGAACAGAGCGCTTGTGTACCTCAGATCCAGAAACGAACAGAGCACTGGTGTACTCCAGATCCAGAAAGGAACAGAGCACTGGTGTACCTCAGATCCAGAAAGGAACAGGGCACTGGTGTACTACAGATCCAGAAAGGAACAGAGTGCTGGTGTATGTAAGATCCAGAAAGGAACAGAGCACTGGAGTACCCCAGATCCCGAAAGGAACAGAGCACTGCTGTACCACAGATCCAGAAAGGAACAGAGCGCTGGTGTATGTAAGATCCAGAAAGGAACAGAGCGCTGGTGTATGTAAGATCCAGAAAGGAACAGAGCGCTGGTGTATGTAAGATCCAGAAAGGAACAGAGCTCTAGTGTACCACAGATCCAGAAAGGAACAGAGGTCTGGTGTACCACAGATCCAGAAAGGAACAGAGCGCTGGTGTATGTAAGATCCAGAAAGGAACAGAGCGCTGGTGTATGTAAGATCCAGAAAGGAACAGAGCTCTGGTGTATGTAAGATCCAGAAAGGAACAGAGCGCTGGTGTATGTAAGATCCAGACAGGAACAGAGCTCTGGTGTACCACAGATCCAGAAAGGAACAGAGCGCTGGTGTATGTAAGATCCAGAAAGGAACAGAGCTCTCGTGTACCACAGATCCAGAAAGGAACAGAGAGCTGGTGTACCACGGATCCAGAAAGGAACAGAGCGCTGGTGTACCTCAGATCCAGAAAGGAACAGAGCACTGGTGTACCTCAGATCCAGAAAGGAACAGAGCGCTTGTGTACCTCAGATCCAGAAACGAACAGAGCACTGGTGTACTCCAGATCCAGAAAGGAACAGAGCACTGGTGTACCTCAGATCCAGAAAGGAACAGGGCACTGGTGTACTACAGATCCAGAAAGGAACAGAGTGCTGGTGTATGTAAGATCCAGAAAGGAACAGAGCACTGGAGTACCACAGATCCAGAAAGGAACAGAGTGCTGGTGTACTACAGATCCAGAAAGGAACAGAGCGCTGGTGTACTACAGATCCAGAAAGGAACAGAGCACTGGTGTACCTAAGATCCAGAAAGTTACAGAGCACTGGTGTACCCCAGATCCAGAAAGGAACAGAGCACTGGTGTACCCCAGATCCAGAAAGGAACAGAGCACTGCTGTACCACAGATCCAGAAAGGAACAGAGCGCTGGTGTACTACAGATCCAGAAAGGAACAGAGCGCTGGTGTACTACAGATCCAGAAAGGAACAGAGCACTGGTGTACCCCAGATCCAGAAAGGAACAAAGCACTGCTGTACCACAGATCCAGAAAGGAACAGAGCACTGCTGTACCACAGATCCAGAAAGGAACGGAGCGCTGGTGTAGGTAAGATCCAGAAAGGAACAGAGCACTGGTGTACCCCAGATCCCGAAAGGAACAGAGCACTGCTGTACCACAGATCCAGAAAGGAACAGAGCGCTGGTGTATGTAAGATCCAGAAAGGAACAGAGCGCTGGTGTATGTAAGATCCAGAAAGGAACAGAGCGCTGGTGTATGTAAGATCCAGAAAGGAACAGAGCTCTGGTGTACCACAGATCCAGAAAGGAACAGAGGTCTGGTGTACCACAGATCCAGAAAGGAACAGAGCGCTGGTGTATGTAAGATCCAGAAAGGAACAGAGCGCTGGTATATGTAAGATCCAGAAAGGAACAGAGCTCTGGTGTATGTAAGATCCAGAAAGGAACAGAGCGCTGGTGTATGTAAGATCCAGACAGGAACAGAGCTCTGGTGTACCACAGATCCAGAAAGGAACAGAGCGCTGGTGTATGTAAGATCCAGAAAGGAACAGAGCTCTGGTGTACCACAGATCCAGAAAGGAACAGAGAGCTGGTGTACCACGGATCCAGAAAGGAACAGAGGTCTGGTGTACCACAGATCCAGAAAGGAACAGAGCGCTGGTGTACCTCAGATCCAGAAAGGAACAGAGCACTGGTGTACCTCAGATCCAGAAAGGAACAGAGCGCTTGTGTACCTCAGATCCAGAAACGAACAGAGCACTGGTGTACTCCAGATCCAGAAAGGAACAGAGCACTGGTGTACCTCAGATCCAGAAAGGAACAGGGCACTGGTGTACTACAGATCCAGAAAGGAACAGAGTGCTGGTGTATGTAAGATCCAGAAAGGAACAGAGCACTGGAGTACCCCAGATCCCGAAAGGAACAGAGCACTGCTGTACCACAGATCCAGAAAGGAACAGAGCGCTGGTGTATGTAAGATCCAGAAAGGAACAGAGCGCTGGTGTATGTAAGATCCAGAAAGGAACAGAGCGCTGGTGTATGTAAGATCCAGAAAGGAACAGAGCTCTGGTGTACCACAGATCCAGAAAGGAACAGAGGTCTGGTGTACCACAGATCCAGAAAGGAACAGAGCGCTGGTGTATGTAAGATCCAGAAAGGAACAGAGCGCTGGTGTATGTAAGATCCAGAAAGGAACAGAGCTCTGGTGTACTACAGATCCAGAAAGGAACAGAGCGCTGGTGTATGTAAGATCCAAAAAGGAACAGAGCACTGGTGTACCACAGATCCAGAAAGGAACAGAGCGCTGGTGTACCACAGATCCAGAAAGGAACAGAGGTCTGGTGTACCACAGATACAGAAAGGAACAGAGCACTGGTGTATGTAAGATCTAGAAAGGAACAGAGCGCTGGTGTATGTAAGATCCAGAAAGGAACAGAGCTCTGGTGTACCACAGATCCAGAAAGGAACAGAGGTCTGGTGTACCACAGATCCAGAAAGGAACAGAGCGCTGGTGTATGTAAGATCCAGAAAGGAACAGAGCGCTGGTGTATGTAAGATCCAGAAAGGAACAGAGCGCTGGTGTATGTAAGATCCAGAAAGGAACAGAGCGCTGGTGTATGTAAGATCCAGAAAGGAACAGAGCGCTGGTGTATGTAAGATCCAGAAAGGAACAGAGCGCTGGTGTATGTAAGATCCAGAAAGGAACAGAGCTCTGGTGTACCACAGATCCAGAAAGGAACAGAGAGCTGGTGTACCACGGATCCAGAAAGGAACAGAGGTCTGGTGTACCACAGATCCAGAAAGGAACAGAGCGCTGGTGTACCTCAGATCCAGAAAGGAACAGAGCACTGGTGTACCTCAGATCCAGAAAGGAACAGAGCGCTTGTGTACCTCAGATCCAGAAAGGAACAGGGCACTGGTGTACTACAGATCCAGAAAGGAACAGAGTGCTGGTGTATGTAAGATCCAGAAAGGAACAGAGCACTGGAGTACCACAGATCCAGAAAGGAACAGAGTGCTGGTGTACTACAGATCCAGAAAGGAACAGAGCGCTGGTGTACTACAGATCCAGAAAGGAACAGAGCACTGGTGTACCTAAGATCCAGAAAGTTACAGAGCACTGGTGTACCCCAGATCCAGAAAGGAACAGAGCACTGGTGTACCCCAGATCCAGAAAGGAACAGAGCACTGCTGTACCACAGATCCAGAAAGGAACAGAGCGCTGGTGTACTACAGATCCAGAAAGGAACAGAGCGCTGGTGTATGTAAGATCCAAAAAGGAACAGAGCACTGGTGTACCACAGATCCAGAAAGGAACAGAGCGCTGGTGTACCACAGATCCAGAAAGGAACAGAGGTCTGGTGTACCACAGATACAGAAAGGAACAGAGCACTGGTGTATGTAAGATCTAGAAAGGAACAGAACGCTGGTGTATGTAAGATCCAGAAAGGAACAGAGCTCTGGTGTACCACAGATCCAGAAAGGAACAGAGGTCTGGTGTACCACAGATCCAGAAAGGAACAGAGGTCTGGTGTACCACAGATCCAGAAAGGACAGAGGTCTGGTGTACCACAGATCCAGAAAGGAACAGAGCGCTGGTGTACCTCAGATCCAGAAAGGAACAGAGCGCTGGTGTACCTCAGATCCAGCAAGGAACAGAGCGCTGGTGTACCTCAGATCCAGAAACGAACAGAGCACTGGTGTACTCCAGATCCAGAAAGGAACAGAGCACTGCTGTACCTCAGATCCAGAAAGGAACAGAGCACTGATGTACCCCAGATCCAGAAAGGAACAGAGCACTGGTGTACCACAGATCCAGAAAGGAACAGGGCACTGGTGTACTACAGATCCAGAAAGGAACAGAGTGCTGGTGTATGTAAGATCCAGAAAGGAACAGAGCACTGGAGTACCCCAGATCCCGAAAGGAACAGAGCACTGCTGTACCACAGATCCAGAAAGGAACAGAGCGCTGGTGTATGTAAGATCCAGAAAGGAACAGAGCGCTGGTGTATGTAAGATCCAGAAAGGAACAGAGCGCTGGTGTATGTAAGATCCAGAAAGGAACAGAGCTCTGGTGTACCACAGATCCAGAAAGGAACAGAGGTCTGGTGTACCACAGATCCAGAAAGGAACAGAGCGCTGGTGTATGTAAGATCCAGAAAGGAACAGAGCGCTGGTGTATGTAAGATCCAGAAAGGAACAGAGCTCTGGTGTATGTAAGATCCAGAAAGGAACAGAGCGCTGGTGTATGTAAGATCCAGACAGGAACAGAGCTCTGGTGTACCACAGATCCAGAAAGGAACAGAGCGCTGGTGTATGTAAGATCCAGAAAGGAACAGAGCTCTCGTGTACCACAGATCCAGAAAGGAACAGAGAGCTGGTGTACCACGGATCCAGAAAGGAACAGAGGTCTGGTGTACCACAGATCCAGAAAGGAACAGAGCGCTGGTGTACCTCAGATCCAGAAAGGAACAGAGCACTGGTGTACCTCAGATCCAGAAAGGAACAGAGCGCTTGTGTACCTCAGATCCAGAAACGAACAGAGCACTGGTGTACTCCAGATCCAGAAAGGAACAGAGCACTGGTGTACCTCAGATCCAGAAAGGAACAGGGCACTGGTGTACTACAGATCCAGAAAGGAACAGAGTGCTGGTGTATGTAAGATCCAGAAAGGAACAGAGCACTGGAGTACCACAGATCCAGAAAGGAACAGAGTGCTGGTGTACTACAGACAGCGGCGGTTTTTCTTCAAGGGCGGCGGGGCTCCGCCCTCCCTATTGACTCGGCCGGCATAGAGCAAGCCAGGGATTTAAAATGCTAAGTAAGAATGTTACTTACCAGGCATTTTAAATCCCGATCCGCACTGCAGTGCTGATCAAAGCCCCGGCCCGGCCCGTGACATCCTGTTGCCTGCCTGCCTGCCTGCCATCAGTTTAGGACGCACTCGAGCGAGCGTCACTGCAGCAGCAGGCAGGCCAGGCAGGAAATGGTGGCAGCGTGTGGGGTGATTTGTGACACATGCGCTTTTGCGCATGTGTCACAATTTAATGCTACAGCCTTACAGTGTAAACACCGGGCGCATTAGGTGCCAGCCCGGGAATATAAAGAATGGCCCTTTTGGGGCCCGCCCAGAAATGACGAAGGCAGCATCATAAATTTAAAGCAGCCTCGGGCGGGTACAGTGTAAGCCCGAGGCTGCATTGAAGGCTGGGGATTGGGAATGATGACGAGTACACCCTCACCCGACCCTTTCATTAGTCGTCACTGGAGGGGGTGGGGATGTTTTATTTTATGCATTTTAGACACCTTTCCAGGTAGGGCAAAAAAGTCGATGCTAAGGAGTGTAATGAGGAAGAGTAAGACAACGTGTTACAAAGATTACCAATGATTAATCCGTGCGTTAATGGAGGAAGCCGATTTGCTCCTGAGACAGCCTCACAGTAAGAAATTGGTAAAATGGTTAGGGTAAAGGCGGGTGAAGTCTGCGTGTTTTTCGTCATCTTCTGTCTTTTAACTGGTCAAACAGCACATGGCTTTTGGTAGGGTTAAACTTAGTGTTTCGACCAAGGTTAAACAATCTTTCATCTTGCTCATTCGATAAAATGTGTCCCATTTAAGAGGCTAAAAGGGATAATGTTATTTGCGTGCCAATTACTTATTTTTATCGTGCACCAGCTAAATTGTCAATACTTGGTTAACGCTTTTCCTCCTTCGTCTTTTGAAGCTAAAAGTTATGAAATAACATCAAGTACTCTCTTCCCCTTATCTCGTTACCCTTCATTTCTGTCTTTTTTTCTTCCCTCCCTCACTCTTTCTCTCACTTCCCAAGTTCTCATAGATGCTGTTGAGTAGCAAAATTGCTTCCTCTCCTTGTGCTAGTCTCCTCACATCCATTGCAATTTTCCTACATGTAGGTGCCTTTTTAGTCTCATCTTGAACCACTGCACTCCCATACTGTGTCACTGCAACAAAGAAATACTCTTTTTGTACTGGAGTTGGTGGCAGGTCCTTTTCAAGGATATTTGTTGCTAAATGCAAAATAGCATTTTGCTGCTCGAGTGTTACCCATCTACAAAGAAACGGTACGTTTTCTGACAATCTCATAAATTTTGGAACCACTGAAAGGAAGCACTTTAAAGCTTGTGTGCTACCTCGCCATACATGGCAGGGTATCCACAAGGTGAAAGCCAGGCATCCCGCCGCGAGGGGCCGTTGTGGAGATTAAGCAAGCTATTGCCCAGAGTCGCAGAGTGTGAACCCGTGAGTCGAGTAGGCACCGGAGTGAGAATTATCGAGTCCGTGGAATTATTGAGCCCAACCCCCGTCGGGGCGCGGAATTGAACTCTGGTCCAGGGCCGATCTCAGCTTCCGGGTCTGCCGCCTCTAACCCCTGAGCCACACTTCTCCTGAAGCTGCCTGATAACTGGGGTAAGTGTGAAGTATTAATTATTGTTCTTTTAAATTATTTTTGCAATATTGCCATTATTTAAATATACTACTTTGTAATTATTTTAACATATAGCACACTCTAGTCTAGTATCATGACTCATGAGTGCATTTAAATAAACTTGCAAGGGTTAATGTGTCTCATGCAGTGCACTTCATGCTAAATGCTATGTAATATGCAGATGACAGATTTTTATTTTATGAAACTAGATAAGTGGGTTACTGCTTTGAATACAGAGCTCATTTGGTTATGTACAGTCCATAAATTTTAATCCTTCCCATATAGCACAGTGAGCTATAAACAGCATGCAACTCTTCAACCTTGTAACGGTTACTTACTTTTGTTACACAACCTGTACATTGATTTACACTCTTCATTTATTGTCAATATATGTGTACATGTGATCTAAAGCGCTTTGACACCATACATGTGGATGAGTAGCACTATAAAATGAAATAGAAACAAAATAGTGGTATTTAAATTTAAAATGTTTGCAAATACAAATTTAAAAGCAAGCGTATTATGATGTGATACGCTTTAAGCCTTTCTTTCTGCTCCATTGCTTCAAATCAATTACTATTTAAAGCAAGACTACTCACCCGTAGGGTCTCAAGGCGCTGTGTGTGGGGGGTTGAGGGGAGGGGATCTGCGATTGATTTGACGAGCCAAGTCTTGAGGTCCTTCCTTAATTGCGGACGTGATGGTGATTGCCTGAGGTGCAGAGGCAGGACGTTCCAGAAGTTTAGACAAGGATCTTTCTCCAGCACTGGTTTACAGATGTGTGATGGTGGCCTGCGCCAGTTGGGCAGAGTGGAGATGTCAGGGGAGAGTGTAAAAGCAGAAGTGGTGGTTGAGCTATGTATGTCTGGCGTTGTGGAGGGATTTGTAGGCATGCGTGAGGCGCTTGAGCTAAGGTAATTCTTTTGTTGAAAGATAGCAAGTGAAGGTCTCTCAGGGAATATATGACGTTATATCGCATGGCAACACAAAGAATGCCATTATAATATGGTTGTAACAACACAAGTGCTGTTACAACACATTACCATTGCAAAGCACACTTTTACCATGCATATGCCTTTACCACGCATGCCATTATGTGTATATATATATATATATATATATATATATATATATATATATATATATATATATATATATATATATATATATTAATACCCCCAGGCAACCCCAAAATTACCCTTTGTACCAGTGCCAATAGCCCTATCCCCTTAAAATTCTAAAATTACCCTTACCACCCTAATACCCATACCCCCTAAACCCTAAAATTACCCTTACCACCCCAAAACCAAAACCAACCCTAAACCCTAAAATTACCCTTACAACCCCAAACCCTAAAACTTTAAATTACCCTTGGCACCACAAAATCCAAATTTGTCCGAGTCTTAAAATTACCCTGTGCACCCTAAAATCCAAACCCACCCTGAATCCTAAAATGAACCTTGGCACCCCAAAACATATACCCATCCTGAACCCTAAAATTAACCTTGGTAACCCAAACCTATACCCCTAGACCTCAAAACCCAAACCCACCCTAAACCCTATACTTACCTTATACTTACATGTAAAACACATATGCTTTTACCATGCTTGCCTATACAAAGAAATTCATGTAAACGCATGTGTGGTAAAAGTATATGCATTATAATGCTTTACATTGTAATACTATGCATTGTAATAGCATTGCGATATAATGGTACTTGCGTTGTGTTGGCATGCGTTGTATTGGATATTTCCCTTCTCAGGTGGCCGGTGATGTGGCTGCAGCGTGGGATGTTCAGGATGAGTTTGGCGGAGGTGTTCTTGATGTTCAGCAGTTTCTTATGGAGTTTCTGGGTGGTGCTGGATAGAGTGCTGACAAGCTCATGGGTGACAGTGTTGTTGTACTCACTGGGGGCAAACTGGAAGATTTCATGAAGTAGATGGAGCATGTGGAAATAGGAGGAATAAACAACATTGATTTGGTGGTTTATTGAGAGAGAGAAGTCCAGGAGGTTGCCAAGGTTTCGCACGTAGTCAGTGGGCGTGTGGGGGAGGGGGGGTTCCAAGTGCTGCAGACCCCCTCTTCCTGGGCCACCAAGAGTCAACCAAGGCAGAGGGAGTGGCAACACTTGGGGGTGGATCCCAGGTTGAGGCCTTAAGTCTTGTTTGAGTTAGTTAAGCTTGAGGCAGCTGTCCTTCATCCTGGTGGA
The DNA here is from genome assembly GCF_964263255.1 of Lissotriton vulgaris. Classification (NCBI taxonomy): domain Eukaryota; kingdom Metazoa; phylum Chordata; class Amphibia; order Caudata; family Salamandridae; genus Lissotriton; species Lissotriton vulgaris. Next base: position 1,121,718,572 of record NC_141698.1, read on the forward strand.
GACTGCATTTATCCTGTTGTGGAAGTTGCTCTTGGCAGCTGTGGGTTCTTCTGTGAGGTAGAGAATCAGCTGGATGTTATCGGCGTAGGAGACAATGTTGAGTCTGTGGTTCTTGACGATGGCTGCAAATGGGGCCTGAAGAGCTTGGGGCTCAGGGAGGAGCCTTGAGACCCTTTGCAGCTGATCTCTGTGGGTTTTCAGTTGAATGGTGGAAGTCGTACTCTCTGTGTTCGGCCGGTGAGGAAGGAGCAGATCCATCCAGGGCTTTGTTCCGGATGCTGGCATCGTGGAATCTTGTGCAGAGGGTGTGGTGGGAAACGGTGTTGAAGGCGGCTGAGCGGTCCAGCATGAAGAGGGAAGCTGTTTCCCATTGGTCGAGGCATTTGCTTTTAGGTTTGAGGCTCCAGATATCTCCTTGGTCCTTTAACTTCGGCTTTGTTATGGGCCCAGGTGAAATCTGATAAGCTGCTGCCTCCTCCACTTGCACATTGCAGCTCGGAATGATAGCAGGCAACGTGCAGCAGCAGGCGCTGCTGAATGTGTCAGTTACAAATGTGGTTTTTGTTTGGCTAAGGTATACACCTAAGCCAAGCAGTACCCACCACCACTCAGGTTAATTCAGATGCAAGATTACCTGTGCTCCTCGTCTGGTAGCTTGGCGCAGAGGAGGCTTATAAAAGAGGCAATGTGTAAAGTATTTCTGCAACGCATAGTAAAGTAACAGTGAAAGACAAAGCAAAACACTCCACACTAGTTCTAGAAAAATAGACCATCTTTATGTAATTAAAACCAGGCCTAAAGGACAGCAATTCAATAGTCTATCAAGAGTTATGCCAGTACTAGTAACGTTAATAGCTCATCACAGTGCTCAGGAACCTTTAAGGGAGTTACAGTAATCCTCAAATGAGCCCACCGGCCTCCTCCGCCTCGAAAAGGTTTTCAATTGAATAGGGGTTGAAGTTAGCCTGCACAGGCCTTCGGGACAGTACCTGGGGCTTGGAGTCACTGCTCTCGTTGTCGGCGGTCTCGCACACGGGGTCCACGTGGTAGGAAGAGGAGTTGGGCTCTGGCTTGGCCGCTGGAGCACAGGCAGGTCTGTGGCCCCATACTGCTGTGTTGGTGGGCCTCACACATGGAGCTCGTGTTGGTAAGAGGTACAGAGTCAGGCAGGACTGGTGTTCAGCCGCAGTAGATGCAGTCTTGTGAATCTTCGGCCCAAAGAGCCTGGAGAGAGCGAGCTCACATCGTTGTGTTGCTAGGCAACCAGAATGCGCTCACGCCACTCGGTGCTCCCGGCGCTGACTGAGGGTAAAGGTCTACACCGCTACGGTATCTTCAGAAACAGCAGTGTCGAGTACGACTACTAGCAAAAGGTGACTGAGCGCCAACACAGCAGGCGCTAGACAATGTGAGTGTGTCTGGTGGCTGTAACGACCGGATTCTCGAACCAGATGGGATCAGCTCCTTAGAGCACCTCCAACCCAGTCGGAACGTAATCACCTCCCTCCTTAGAACGTATTTACAATAGGTATGTACATATATATATTTATATCTCGTACCTAAGGATGGGGAAATAGCTATACACACACATAGGTTTTCTACAATATCCCACTCATACCAGCTAGTCTCACGGCAACTTAGGCCCAGACTAATCTACCCTGGGGCAGTTCTGATTATTTACCATTACACACTGATCACCTTCAGTGCTCACTCGACACGCAATCCGGCGTGCCTTACGCACTAGGCTGCAGCCCTAGTGCTCTCTTCCTTCCAATCCAGTCCACAATCCGGAGGCCCTAGACACTGGTATCCACCCCAGTGTTCTCTCACTCGCAGCCCGATCCGCAATCCGGCGGATCTACACACCAGTGTCCTCCCTGGTGCTCTCATTAACGCTGCTTACCAACGACGATCACTCTCCTATTAATACCTTTGGAAGGAATCTCTCATTGGCTACTCGGGGTGATACTACAATAACAGGAATTAGCACAACTTGCCAAATTGAATCATGTACCTTCTGCTCTCAGCATCGAATGGTCCCTCTCTCCCTCATTATTCAGTCACCTCTTACCTGACCGGGATTTACATCCGTTCATGAAAATGATGTCTGACTAGAAGACCAGGTTACCCTGATTGAACAAGAATACAAGGCACATGTTGGTTCACTAAGAACTGGGGTATTTTATTACAATGATTATAAACACAGCACTATACTATAACATATATCCAGCAAAGAAAAGTGAAAGGTTAGAATGTACACACTATGCAAAGTGGGGCAGAGGTCACCTTATGAGCACGAAGTCGGGGTTCGACAGTCATTTAGGTTCCCTTCTCGTCTGTGCCTTGGCTCGTCTCGGAATCACACCTCAGCAGTCACGAGTACACGTCTGCACCGCTATGCTCGGTCTCCTCCGCTTCTCTCCAAGTCACTGGAACCTTCCTCTTTATTAGCTGCTGTCTCTCTCTGTCTCCGATCGCTCCGCACTACTCCTCTCTCCTCTTCAATCTTTCTCAGAGAGTATCAGCCTCATGATCTTTCTCGGACTTCAAAATGGCGACTGTCTGCCTGGAAATAATTAATGGCATTGATGCTAACGGCTAGCTGCCGCCTACAGACTGACTGACTCATCACAGCCTAACGCTTTCGCTAATATGGAAGCTTGTCCTTTCATGGAAAGTTAAGGCCAGTAACCTGCCGCCCACCAAATTTTTGTACCTCCCCGTACCAAGGACACGTTCCCAGCCGGCCGGCCTGATGTTGTGTCTTCGGAGTGGAGAAAAATACAGTCTTTCGATAAGGGCCAGCCTGAGCCGGTTCTCTCCAAGCGAACAACACTTCGAAACTAAAACATTACACTTGACCTAGAAGCATCTCAAGCTGCCGGGGCAGAAAGCAAGATGGAGTCTCTCCCGTTTGAGGCCTACAAGGCCCGAAATAAGCATAACTCCATAGAAGGTATACTAACACTCTGGCAAAAGGACGGATTATAACTAATACTAATGAATCTATCCCCTAGCTTAAGTTTATAAGCCCTGATCTAAGCAAAAGGGTACGAAAGTGCATTACTGTGCCTTATGAATAGGCCCTGTTTATAGTTCTAATCCCTGCACTAGAAGGATAATGGGCTGGAGTCACCTCCAATCATTCTCCCTCAAAGGAGGGCCGAAAAAGTCGGTCAGAAAAGTGGCCCAATAACATACAAATAGCCCTGATTCTTCCATAACAGGAGGAAAGCTAACAAGTTCTTGGGAACTTGTAGGATATAGAGGCCCAGTTGTCCCTCATTGCAGAGGTAGCAGGGAGCAGGCCAACATAGCTGAGCAGAGTGCATAGGCAGTACAGCAAAGCAAGTGACAAAGGGGCAGTCCTTCCTAGCAGTGTTGTACATCATAGTTGCAGAGTCTCCTCCAGACCCCAAAGTGAACCAATTTGGGGATGTCACAGCGAGGTCCAGTACTAATACCAAAATGTGTCTTTGAAGTGTGGGAGACAACAAAAGACAGCTGTCTTTGATCCTCAAAAGGACCCTGCCCTTTCTTCTCTGGCTCCAGGCACACTACAGGCGGTTATATAGCTATTTGTGTTGGAATAGGCATAGCCCTATTCAGGTGGAGGTGTCAGCCGCTCCCTCCTTCTATGTTTAATAAAGTCTTAGTGCAGGGCTATATTTTGACTTGATAATGTCAAAGCTTTCAAATGTTAAAAAGATACATTTTTTAAAAATTTGAAGAGCGTTCACTTTCACATTTGTAGTCCTGTCAAGTACCACTCATTAGTGGTCATACTAGTGCTGGTGTCCGCATCACCACACTAGAATGTACATTTATTTATTTCCATAATTTCTTTTTGTTTAACTTTTTCTGCTGTGCTGGCTGAAGGGCACAAGGACCTGAGAGTGGCATTCAAACAATTTGCATAGTATTATTTAAAATAATTTTGTTTGTGTTTACAAATATCATATTGGTTTTGAAGGGATATTTCTTAAAATATACATTGATTTATTTTCATATTTTATTTTTATGTAGCCATTTTCTACTATACTGACTGCCACAAGGGCCTGAGGGTGGCATGCAAAGTATTTAAAAATAAAGTAAAACATTCTTACCTAGCCTGCTTCTGCAAATAACGTTTTTGTTCTTTCTTAAATAAATGAAAGATTTTTAATTGATATTTCTTATATTATAAGCAATGCATATTACACTCATTTCCTAACTTATTTGTATTTAGTGGTTTTCTTAAATACTGATAGACCCAAGGGCTTCAGAGAGCTATATGAACTATTTTAAATACAATATTTACTTAATTATTTTGCAAAATTGCCTTGCTCAAAAATCAAAGCTTTTGCTGACTTCCTAAAAATTAAATGTTTGTTTCAAATTGATATTTCTTATACATTTATCTATTTAATATGTCATAATGATTACTGGGCAATCAACGACGTTGAATAGCTGATGCAGAAAAGGAAATGGCCAGCCGTCATTTTTGGTAGGAACAAAATTACAAGTGTGTTTCTTTGTGGATGTGCAACCTGGCTTAGTACCCTGGCCCTCTTCAGAAGTCAGTCTTGCTTGGCAACACAGAAATTCTCTGAAATAATGTATGAGTTTTCTTTTATGAATGCCTAGAAGAACTGATTTTTCAGTCCATTTATCACAGAAATAGTGCGGAAAATGGCACCAAAAAATGGCAATTTTTAAAAATTTTCTTCGCGGGGGGAGAACCCCCCCACACCCCCCTTATTGCCGTCGGGCTCGCTCGCTTCGCTCGCTCGCTCCCGTTCGTTGATGCCTACTTCAATAGCCCCACCAGGTTCAAATTCCACCAGCCGCCACTGACTACAGATCCAGAAAGGAACAGAGCACTGGTGTACTACAGATCCAGAAAGGAACAGAGCACTGGTGTACCTAAGATCCAGAAAGTTACAGAGCACTGGTGTACCCCAGATCCAGAAAGGAACAGAGCACTGGTGTACCCCAGATCCAGAAAGGAACAGAGCACTGCTGTACCACAGATCCAGAAAGGAACAGAGCGCTGGTGTACTACAGATCCAGAAAGGAACAGAGCGCTGGTGTACTACAGATCCAGAAAGGAACAGAGCACTGGTGTACCCCAGATCCAGAAAGGAACAAAGCACTGCTGTACCACAGATCCAGAAAGGAACAGAGCACTGCTGTACCACAGATCCAGAAAGGAACGGAGCGCTGGTGTAGGTAAGATCCAGAAAGGAACAGAGCACTGGTGTACCCCAGATCCCGAAAGGAACAGAGCACTGCTGTACCACAGATCCAGAAAGGAACAGAGCGCTGGTGTATGTAAGATCCAGAAAGGAACAGAGCGCTGGTGTATGTAAGATCCAGAAAGGAACAGAGCGCTGGTGTATGTAAGATCCAGAAAGGAACAGAGCTCTGGTGTACCACAGATCCAGAAAGGAACAGAGGTCTGGTGTACCACAGATCCAGAAAGGAACAGAGCGCTGGTGTATGTAAGATCCAGAAAGGAACAGAGCGCTGGTATATGTAAGATCCAGAAAGGAACAGAGCTCTGGTGTATGTAAGATCCAGAAAGGAACAGAGCGCTGGTGTATGTAAGATCCAGACAGGAACAGAGCTCTGGTGTACCACAGATCCAGAAAGGAACAGAGCGCTGGTGTATGTAAGATCCAGAAAGGAACAGAGCTCTGGTGTACCACAGATCCAGAAAGGAACAGAGAGCTGGTGTACCACGGATCCAGAAAGGAACAGAGGTCTGGTGTACCACAGATCCAGAAAGGAACAGAGCGCTGGTGTACCTCAGATCCAGAAAGGAACAGAGCACTGGTGTACCTCAGATCCAGAAAGGAACAGAGCGCTTGTGTACCTCAGATCCAGAAACGAACAGAGCACTGGTGTACTCCAGATCCAGAAAGGAACAGAGCACTGGTGTACCTCAGATCCAGAAAGGAACAGGGCACTGGTGTACTACAGATCCAGAAAGGAACAGAGTGCTGCTGTATGTAAGATCCAGAAAAGAACAGAGCACTGGAGTACCCCAGATCCCGAAAGGAACAGAGCACTGCTGTACCACAGATCCAGAAAGGAACAGAGCGCTGGTGTATGTAAGATCCAGAAAGGAACAGAGCGCTGGTGTATGTAAGATCCAGAAAGGAACAGAGCGCTGGTGTATGTAAGATCCAGAAAGGAACAGAGCTCTGGTGTACCACAGATCCAGAAAGGAACAGAGGTCTGGTGTACCACAGATCCAGAAAGGAACAGAGCGCTGGTGTATGTAAGATCCAGAAAGGAACAGAGCGCTGGTGTATGTAAGATCCAGAAAGGAACAGAGCTCTGGTGTATGTAAGATCCAGAAAGGAACAGAGCGCTGGTGTATGTAAGATCCAGACAGGAACAGAGCTCTGGTGTACCACAGATCCAGAAAGGAACAGAGCGCTGGTGTATGTAAGATCCAGAAAGGAACAGAGCTCTGGTGTACCACAGATCCAGAAAGGAACAGAGAGCTGGTGTACCACGGATCCAGAAAGGAACAGAGGTCTGGTGTACCACAGATCCAGAAAGGAACAGAGCGCTGGTGTACCTCAGATCCAGAAAGGAACAGAGCACTGGTGTACCTCAGATCCAGAAAGGAACAGAGCGCTTGTGTACCTCAGATCCAGAAACGAACAGAGCACTGGTGCACTCCAGATCCAGAAAGGAACAGAGCACTGGTGTACCTCAGATCCAGAAAGGAACAGGGCACTGGTGTACTACAGATCCAGAAAGGAACAGAGTGCTGGTGTATGTAAGATCCAGAAAGGAACAGAGCACTGGAGTACCACAGATCCAGAAAGGAACAGAGTGCTGGTGTACTACAGATCCAGAAAGGAACAGAGCGCTGGTGTACTACAGATCCAGAAAGGAACAGAGCACTGGTGTACCTAAGATCCAGAAAGTTACAGAGCACTGGTGTACCCCAGATCCAGAAAGGAACAGAGCACTGGTGTACCCCAGATCCAGAAAGGAACAGAGCACTGCTGTACCACAGATCCAGAAAGGAACAGAGCGCTGGTGTACTACAGATCCAGAAAGGAACAGAGCGCTGGTGTATGTAAGATCCAAAAAGGAACAGAGCACTGGTGTACCACAGATCCAGAAAGGAACAGAGCGCTGGTGTACCACAGATCCAGAAAGGAACAGAGGTCTGGTGTACCACAGATACAGAAAGGAACAGAGCACTGGTGTATGTAAGATCTAGAAAGGAACAGAGCGCTGGTGTATGTAAGATCCAGAAAGGAACAGAGCTCTGGTGTACCACAGATCCAGAAAGGAACAGAGGTCTGGTGTACCACAGATCCAGAAAGGAACAGAGGTCTGGTGTACCACAGATCCAGAAAGGAACAGAGGTCTGGTGTACCACAGATCCAGAAAGGAACAGAGCGCTGGTGTACCTCAGATCCAGAAAGGAACAGAGCGCTGGTGTACCTCAGATCCAGCAAGGAACAGAGCGCTGGTGTACCTCAGATCCAGAAACGAACAGAGCACTGGTGTACTCCAGATCCAGAAAGGAACAGAGCACTGCTGTACCTCAGATCCAGAAAGGAACAGAGCACTGATGTACCCCAGATCCAGAAAGGAACAGAGCACTGGTGTACCACAGATCCAGAAAGGAACAGGGCACTGGTGTACTACAGATCCAGAAAGGAACAGAGCGCTGGTGTATGTAAGATCCAGAAAGGAACAGAGCACTGGAGTACCACAGATCCAGAAAGGAACAGAGCGCTGGTGTACTACAGATCCAGAAAGGAACAGAGCGCTGGTGTACTACAGATCCAGAAAGGAACAGAGCACTGGTGTGCCTAAGATCCAGAAAGGAACAGAGCACTGGTGTACCCCAGATCCAGAAAGGAACAGAGCACTGGTGTACCCCAGATCCAGAAAGGAACAGAGCACTGCTGTACCACAGATCCAGAAAGGAACAGAGCGCTGGTGTACTACAGATCCAGAAAGGAACAGAGCGCTGGTGTATGTAAGATCCAAAAAGGAACAGAGCACTTTTGTACCACAGATCCAGAAAGGAACAGAGCGCTGGTGTACCACAGATCCAGAAAGGAACAGAAGTCTGGTGTACCACAGATACAGAAAGGAACAGAGCACTGGTGTATGTAAGATCCAGAAAGGAACAGAGCACTGGTGTATGTAAGATCCAGAAAGGAACAGAGCTCTGGTGTACCACAGATCCAGAAAGGAACAGAGTGCTGGTGTACCACAGATCCAGAAAGGAACAGAGGTCTGGTGTACCAGAGATCCAGAAAGGAACAGAGCGCTGGTGTACTACAGATCCAGAGAGGAACAGAGCACTGGTGTACCTAAGATCCAGAAAGGAACAGAGCACTGGCGTACCCCAGATCCAGAAAGGAACAGAGCACTGATGTACCCCAGATCCAGAAAGGAACAGAGCACTGCTGTACCACAGATCCAGAAAGGAACAGAGCGCTGGTGTACTACAGATCCAGAAAGGAACAGAGCGCTGGTGTATGTAAGATCCAAAAAGGAACAGAGCACTGGTGTACCACAGATCCAGAAAGGAACAGAGGTCTGGTGTACCACATATCCAGAAAGGAACAGAGGTCTGGTGTACCACAGATACAGAAAGGAACAGAGCACTGGTGTATGTAAGATCCAGAAAGGAACAGAGCGCTGGTGTATGTAAGATCCAGAAAGGAACAGAGCTCTGGTGTACCACAGATCCAGAAAGGAGCAGAGTGCTGGTGTACCACAGATCCAGAAAGGAACAGAGGTCTGGTGTACCACAGATCCAGAAAGGAACAGAGCGCTGGTGTACCACAGATCCAGAAATGAACAGAGGTCTGGTGTACCACAGATCCAGAAACGAACAGAGGTCTGGTGTACCACAGATACAGAAAGGAACAGAGCGCTGGTGTACCACAGATCCAGAAAGGAACAGAGCGCTGGTGTATGTAAGATCCAGAAAGGAACAGAGCTCTGGTGTACCACAGATCCAGAAAGGAACAGAGCGCTGGTGTACCACAGATCCAGAAAGGAACAGAGGTCTGGTGTACCACAGATCCAGAAAGGAACACAGGTCTGGTGTACCACAGATCCAGAAAGGAACAGAGTGCTGGTGTACCACAGATCTAGAAAGGAACAGAGTGCTGGTGTACCACAGATCCAGAAAGGAACAGAGGTCTGGTGTACCACAGATCCAGAAAGGAACAAAGCGCTGGTGTACCACAGATCAAGAAAGGAACAGAGGTCTGGTGTACCACAGATCCAGAAAGGAACAGAGCGCTGGTGTCGTCAGATCCAGAAAGGAGCAGAGCACTGGGAGATTCCATAGAGAAGCTAGTGCAATATACATGCTTAACAGTACCTTATATTAACACTTTACTTTTTCTTGGCACTTTTTCTCATACATCTTTAAAAATGTATTTCTTCAATTTCCATGATTGTGTTTTTGCTTTGTGTCATTTTGTTTATTGCACTTTTGTCTATTTTTATAAATTAGAGTGGGATTTTTATTGTATTGTGTTTTTGACTTTTTAACTTTTTTGATACTTCTAAATACTTTACTAATATTCTCGAAGTTAAGTGTCTGCTTTGTGCCGTACCTACTGCGGCTTGAGCGCAGTTTTAAATTATTGAAACCCTTGCCTGGACCTACCAGGTTAGTGGTTTTGAAAATCATGGTGGACACCACCCACCCTCTTACATACACCATATGACATATGCATGCCCAATGATGAATTCAATTAATGAACCTAATAAGGTCCTGTTTTATATCCATTGAAGAAACAGAGCCCTTTGGGGGGGGGGGGGATGATGGACCATGGGTCTGGTGATGGAGTGAGCGTGGCACCCCTTCCATTTCAAGGTTCTCTACCACTGAAACCCCATGAATATGTACAGCAGGCTGAGGATTTCCAACAAGGGAAACTGTAATAACCCTGTGTTTGCCTCCAACCCCCAATCTCCTCATGACCGTGGAAGCTCCGTACTCCTGACTCACCGATAAATGATATAGAGTCACGGACGGACGAGCTTGAGAACATTGTGGGTCCAATTTGACCTGGTATAGGAGTAGTTTTGCACAAATTTGGATTTGATTAGACTTTATTGGGTCAAGCCTTGAAACTTGCAAAAGTTGACTCTTTCCAGGAACACTACTAACATTTCTTTATTTCAAAAGTAGTTTAAAAAAATGTGTACATGTGAGTTATGTTTACACGTGCCACAATGACTTGTGACTCGGTCCAAGGCGTGTAGCCCACTGGTGGGGAGGGGGGGCAACCCCGATTTTTGCACCAGCGCCAAAGCCGACCCTGTGTGTTTTGAGAGGCTGCCCCGGGACACCAAAGGTGGCCACCTACGAGGGCGGCCACCCTTAGTGCCATAGGATGGCACAGACCCTGAGCGGTCTAGTGGTTGGGGGGACCAGTGGTCCCCCTGTGATGTCACTTCCGGTCAGGGGGGGGAGGGGTTGTAGGGCTATATAGCCTGGGGGCGAGGGTCAAGCGCCCTCTGTGTCCTGGCTGCTGCTCGCGTGACCCTCGCCCTCCCCTGCCCTGACCTCGAGCGGGTGCTGCCCGTTGCTGTTTTTTGTGAGTATGTACGTGTTGTGGTGTGCTGGTTGGGTCGGTGCTGGTTGTGTTGGCGGCTTTCCGCTGGCGAGGGGTGGGGAGTGCGAGGGGGGGCGAGGCCGTTCTACGGGGCCAGGTGGTGTTCTTGATTTTGTTGTGGTCCCGGGGTAGCTGCCCCGGGTCGCCTTGCTGTGCTGCGCTGTCTGTCTTTGCGGGCGGGCGGAGTAGGGATGAGGGAGGCACGGTATGCGGCTGGGGCGTCCGGTCTCCTGTTCCGAGCGCGCGGAGAGGGGGGCTGGAGCTCTTGGGAGCGGCGGTTTGTCCTCGGCCCTGCGGCTGACCCTGCACCGCTTTCCCCTGCTGCGGGCCGGGGGTAACATCTGGGTTGTAAAGGTCTTGCGGGGCCCGACCTACTTCATCGAGCGTCAGGGGGCTTATCTAGGTTTCGGACCTCTGTTACTTCAGGGATGAGGGAGATGCGTCGAGAGGGGGGCTGGAGCTGAGCTATCTATATTGTGTGTAGCAATCTTGGTCTTAATTTAAGTGCATTTCATAGTTCCATCCCGCGGGGCGGGTTTACGTAGGTTATTCTCTTTTCTGGGCAGTGGGTTTGGCTCATGTATTTGCGCGCTCGCCTCCGGCCCCGGGGACCTGGGTTCTATTCCAGCGTTTGCGATTTTGACATATATGGCATTAATTACTTGGTGCTCTGGGGACATTCGGTGTTATCGGCCCGGGGGTGGTATACGTGTGGGTAGTTTATCAGGGGTCGGGGAAGTCTTTTGTGTAGGTAACCCCCCACCCTCGCTCACAGTTGCCGCTGCCCGATACCCCCTCCCCCTCCCCCTCCCCCTGTTCGCCTTCCCTCTGCTGCTCAATTTTGGGAGGCCTGCTGGCCTGGTTGTATAGGATCTATCCGCGGCATGCCTGGGGCGAGAGTCGGGTCTGGTTCGCCTTATCGGTCGGTGTTTGGTGGGGTGCGTGGGGTCTTTGCTCCCTCTGGCCTGTACGGGCGCTTGTTACGGGTGGGCTTCCTCGGCCTCGGTTGGGTTGCGGTTCCTCGAGGGGGGGAAGCGGGGGGGGGGGGATTGGGACCCACATGCACGGGGTGTCATTTATTATTATTTTGCTTTGCGTTTGTACTTAGCGCGGACTTGGGGGAGGGGGGGATTGGGACCCGCATGCACGGGGTGTCATTTATTATTTTACTTTGCGTTTGTACTTAGCGCGGACTTCTACCCGAGGGCGCCAGAGCGCCTCACAGGCAGGGTGTGATGAGAAATACCAGATGACATTTGCCTCATTCCCACGTCCGTATGCTGTTGCGCGTTAAAGCCATGTCCCGCTTTCTTGTCCATGTACCTCCTTCAGCTAGAGTCACCAGGAATTGAAGTTTCTTTCTAAAGAATCTGCTTAATTGTGAAATATGGTAAAGTGAACGTTTAAGTAGGCTCCATTTCGCTCTTCTAGCAAGTTGGTCGTTATAATTTTCAGTTGCAGGAGTTCACGAAGGCTTCTCTCCCGGGAATGGCTTCACGTTAAGAACTGTGTGGTTCCAATTTTGGAACGGATTTTAATTGTTTAATATGATCGTGTGGGTCCTTCCGGTCATTCTTTACAGTGAGTGCGTCAGAGCGCTTCCCAAATGAACAGAAAATTAGTAATGAACAAATTACAAACAGACGATATGTTACATGAAGCAAAAGTGACAATGGTGAGCAATACAAATTCCACGAGGTAGCGCCGAGGTCTTTGGATGGGGCAGAATAGCTCAATGGGTTAGAGCCCAGTGCTAATAACTCCAAGGTCACGGGTTCGGATCCCGTGCTGATAACTGTTCCCCTTGCCTAGTGCTTCTGCTTTGCAATCAAGGGGGTCACTTTTAACGTATGTGGATGTCGGATATCATGTTGAGCCTTTTCTAATGATGTTGTTAGCAGTGCTGGCTTCTTCTTCTGCCTGTTTCATTGTTTTATGTTTTAATATGGCAACATTTATATTTGTTGTGAGTTTTACAGGTACAAGTTATTATAGGGGATAATGTGACTGGAACAATATATGTTTGATGGACGCTCAGACATTTATAATGTAAAGTTGTTTGTAGGGAGTACCAAATTTTAAAGCACTGCTATTAACCTTTTAAGAGACTGGGGCGCATTTCGCTTTTAACGTTTGTATTTATGTTGAAGCATTTATAGGAGCATTGACTTGGGCTCTGGGCGGTACGTCCCCGGCTCCTCGAGTGCATGGGGCACATATGTGGCACAACGGCGCGCTCGCTGTGTGGTCAGGCATTTTAGATTCCTCCTTTGTTCCTCGGCGGGCGGGAGGGGATTCCCACCCTGTGCATAGAGGCGGCCCTACGCCCATGGCTGTCGACGATCTAGCAGGCTGGAGGGTTCGTTCCTCAACGCTGCTGTATCCTTTTTAGTGTCCTCACTTGACTATTTCACGTACAGTTCCGGGGTAAGCGCAGGAAGCTGCCAGTCGGATACACACCAGCATCAGCAACACGCCTTTCCATGCCATTGGCCCCGCATTGGAGAGTGCGATACTCGACTAGACCAGGGTTATGCTGCACTAGCCTGGTGCTTCATGCCTTCCCATGCTTGGAGGCTATTTACTATCAGGGGCAACCTTGCGGTTACTCCCCTTCTGAGTGCAAGTAGGCATCGCCCTAGGGGCAGGCAGTGGTCAAACATTTCTTGACCACTTTTCCGTGAAGTGCATTTACTAATCAAGCATTGCAATGCAATAGGTCTCGCATTAGGTTAGTGTGAGCTATTGTTATGACACAATTTTCCCTTGGTGGTTTTGTTTAGGGAGTAACTAGAAGGGCAATCGGGGCTGTTATATGTTACATATAAGGTTGCACTAACATGCGTGTACTTTCAGGATGGTACGTGTACAGCTGGGGAGGACTGGAGGAGAGGAAGCTGAAATACCGTGGCATGACGCCGGAAGCTGAAGGAGCACGACAGATTAAAGAGCTCAATTTAAAGAATGGGGGAACGTTGTGACAATTTCTTTTATTTTTCAGGATACAAAGCAAAGTAATCAGGGCAAAGGACAAGGAAGCGGCACAGGTGGCAATTGGTGGGCCAGAGACAGGTATATGGCGAAGGACCAGTCTTTGGTGTGGACACAGAGGGGGGCACATGTACACAGAAAGGGAGAGGGAACACGTCGGTGTGTTGTCTAGTAAATTGTCACCTACAAGTGTGCCAACTAACGTTACCTATTTCCCTCCATAGCCCCTTCTCGCTCTCCCTCGCTGATTTCCTCCGAATTTTCATTCCGCCTTGTCGCACCATTGTAATTTCCCGTGTGGGTGAACAGAAGGGAGAATGGACAGCCAACGTTCCCCTCCCCTCTTTCAAGAATATACCCAGGTGGAGGACTCGTTGCCGGGCACCTCCCAGGACGCAGTGTGGGTAGACTTTATGGAAATGGCAAAGCTTAAAGGCCTTGCTTGGGCACAAAATTTGATGAACACGCCAGTGCCAGAGGATGCTGGTTTCCCGGCTGAATCCCCATCTTCTGATACCCAGAACAGTACCGATGCCGCTCCCTCCAGGCCCAAACGGATCAGAAAGCCCAATGTTAGGGATTTCCCCCTGGAATCTTTGCCGCTGGCACAAAGCAAATCAGTGGCGAAACCCTGTGAGGTTCCGTCACAAGGGGCAAGTGCTACGCCACCGCCCCTGGTCCTTTCTAAGGACAACCAGGCTGCCCAAGGTAATTTCGATACCAGAGATGATCTGAACAAAATATTGGACACTTTTAACAATTTTAGAGTAGGAGTGACCATTGCACAAGAACATTGCGGGCCTACCCGAGGGAATTGGGCCTTGCATGAGGTTATGGGTGCATGAACTCTTAACAACTTGAAGCCGAACTCTTGGGGCGAGAATAGATTTAATCTCTCAGTTAAACGTGGAATGACTGACCCAAGCTTCGTTCTAGAGGCCCGCCGCCGAGTAGACAGTGTAGTGAAAAGAAGCCTGTTGCAGGCTCTGCAGTTCTATTGCGCTTGGCGTTGGAGCACAGACTTTGCCCGAATGGGGGTCAGAACGCTTCAAGGGGGACAGAACCGTCACTCCCATAGGTGTTCTCAGTACATAGCTATGCGAAGTTACTAGAAGCAACTTGCAACAAGAGCTGATAGTAGGAGATGCTTGTACTTAGACACCTTCAGAGCCTAGGAGAGGAGTGTTTCGTTTATGAATGGACTTCCTTCAATTAATAAGGGAGGTCATCTTTAATTGTGGAAGGGTGCAGGTAATGCTAACTAATTAGTGCTCGGACCCCCAACTGGCCTGGGTAGCGTGTGGGCATTGAGGGCCATGTCTCATTGCAGAGAATGCAGATGGTGGATCGGGGGGGGGGGGGCATTTTAATCAATGTTTTCTGTCTCCAATGCAGGAACCGCACACGAGAACAGCCCCACCCACATGGGGGGCCACCTGAATTATCAACAGGTATAAGGATCATAGCACACTGGGGGCAGTGTGTTAGGGTCTGGGATTCCCATGTTCTCCCCAGTTGTCATTACTATCCGGGGTGTGGGACGCGAGCTGGTTTCACTCATGGAAGTAATACATGGATAATGGGAGCTGGGACTTATTAGGCGGCCCTGTGCAGGATGGGATGTACTCTCTTACTTGAGTCTGGATAAGGCGTTTTACGGTACAATAATTGGGGTGTTCGCGCTGGAGGCAGTGACAGAACAGGGGCTATTCATGCATTCATGCGAAAGATAATGGGAAATGTGTTTTCAGCTCAACAACAGGTTGATTTGGGCATATCATGCATCTCATGTGCATTAATGGATTGCTGTGCCGTTTGCTCTCTTTAATTTATTAGCCGTTTGAACAACTGAGGCCCCATCCACTGAGGGATGGGTGGGTGCTCCGATACCTGTAGCACATTGGAAAACCCATGTTGAGGACCACTCCTTTGGCACAGGATGATCAGTTCAGAATGGTGGAATTTTGTTTCCTCCACTACACCCACAGTAATGGCTTAACAACATTAGGCAATGACCAAACAGCAACAAAGTCTCCTTTTCCTGCCGGGCCACAACTCCTAGGTGACTGGACGAGTAACTTCTTGGGTAGAATGGTAGAAGAATGGGCGGGTCCGCTTCGTAGGGTACATGGAGGACGTTGCCTAAAATCTCTGCTCTTACGGGGCCAGGCAGTTCTGACTGACTGTGTAATTGGGTGATACTCTGTTCCATCTGAGCTATTCAGTCTCATTCAAGATCAGGCACTTTTACTTATGTTTCGTGCATAGGTCACTGCATCACACATGCACACTCCAAACTAGGTAAGGTCTGACAAATGCAGCCTTATATCCCTGGTCTGCCTAGAATGCTTGGGGGTCAGATGGGCGTAATTCTGACTTTGGGTCTCCCTCTTCTTCAATGTTGTCTGCTAGCAAGATAGTCTCTTTCTTAGCCTTTCAATGTCACTCTTCGTGCACTGAAATAATGGATATGTCACACATAGCAGTCGTACGCGTATAGCTCTGAAGGGGGGTGGCTGGTTTGTAGTTTTTAAGCAAGAAAGCTTTAACTGTTGCTTCCTTATCTTGGACAACCAAGCAGCATTGACTGTTATAAGTGCGGTGCTCCTTTTGTAATACTACAGGGAGGCATTGGCATAGTGGCTATAGGCCAGGCAATATTCGGCACATCACCTGAACTAGCTGCATAGCCCTGCAGATTAGTTGGGCCTGCATAAGCCACACTAACTGCTGCATCATGGCCCACGCTGAGACTATCTCATAGTCGTACCACAGCATTGTTAGTTTCCTTTACTTTGGCTCATTGGCACTATGGGATGCATTATCAGGTTGCACAGAATGTTGGGCTTGCATTAGACACGCACATACCTCCTCCAGTCTGATCCCACTAAGACCTCTCAGCTCTGCCTCTACTTTGGATCAGGCTGATACTGGAGGGCCCTTAGCTAGGTGCTCGTGTAAGCTTTCACCTACACAGTATTTATTTAGTTGTTTTCTGGTACTGAAGTAGGGATTCCGTTGGCAGTGTTCGCATGCCAGTAAGTAAGAGCGAGGAAGGATTAGTTCTTCTAGTTGCACAACTTGTATATACAGTTGGACAGGCTGCTTGTTACAAGCTTCATAGGGTCCTTCGAAGGCTAGGCACAGGGGGAAGACTTGTACAAGTGTCTCATGAGGAGTTGGCAGGCATAGCTCAGAGGTCGTGGACTTACAATTAGGTCCCCATGGGTTGAAGGTTACGTGTCGCCCCAGTGAGGCTATGCATTGTGAGGGGTTTGTTAGCCTACAGTAGGGTCGGCTTTATGGGAGTGAGCCGTCTGGCGGGACCTTATGGTGAGTATGTCCCCAGTATGTCTAAGAAAGGGTGGGAGGCCATATGCTAGACAGTGTGAAGTTCAGGGACATCACTGTCACAGTTCCCTGTCCGGAGGGTGGCACAAGTGAGAAGGAAGTTTGGTTGCGTGCCAGCTTGGCGGTGCTGAGGAAGAGAGCAGACTTGTCCTTGCCTGAGCCAAGGGATAACGGTGATTGCAATTGTAGTGCAATAGGTCCTTGGCGCCAATGAGAGGTGGATAGTGTCGCCCGACAACTTGGAACTGGCCTGAAGCAGAGGAGAACTTGTTTCATCGGGCTTGGGTTGCTACTGGCCAAATGCACTGTGTGCTTTGATGTAGACGGGGTTCATTTACCCGAAGTTGATATGGCGATCTTTGGTTGGTATAGCGGAAGACACTAGGAGCAGCAGGTTGTACTAATAGGAAGCTGGTTGGTGGGGGGACTCTGGGGTGGCGGCGGCCACACCCAGAGCCTTGGCGGAGTTACAGGGCGATCCAATGCAGAAAGGTACAGAGGGGTACCCTCTACAGGAGCACCGGTGGGTGCGAGAGCAGAATTATTCTCCAGGGAGATCCACGCTGTGATGGATCCTGGAGGACCGACGGCGCCCCGTTAGTCCTGCGGGCGGTTGTAGACCTGAGCAACCGGGGGTTGCCAATGCTCCGCCCCCCGAGGGGGGGGCCTGAGTAAGGGGCGGATAGAGGTCCGCCGAGGGGAGGGGTTAGACCTTCCCTCAAAACTGACAACGCCCCCTGCGGTTAACACCCCGGGGGGTTATGGTTCATCGGGTGGGCGGGTCGCGAGGGGCGGCCTGCTCTTGGATCGCCCGTAAGATAACCCAACATGTTGGCATAATGTATGTGCTAATAAAGCTGCAACAACTTTCTCCATCAACTTGTGTCGTGTCGGTTATTGGTGGAGGGGTATGTTGTATGAAGAAAGGTCTGGGTCTGGGCCGATATTGGCACTATGAGAGGCTGCCCCGGGACACCAAAGGTGGCCACCTACGAGGACGGCCACCCTTAGTGCCATAGGATGGCACAGACCCTGAGCGGTCTAGTGGTTGGGGGGGACCAGTGGTCCCCCTGTGATGTCACTTCCGGTCAGAGGGGGGAGGGGTTGTAGGGCTATGTAGCCTGGGGGCGAGGGTCAAGCGCCCTCTTTGTCCTGGCTGCTGCTCGCGTGACCCTCGCCTTCCCCTGCCCTGACCTCGAGCGGGTGCTGCCCATTGCTGTTTTTCCCTCCCATCCGCTTACCCTGCTTTCGGGCAGTAAGTGGGGGGGGGGTTTGCAATTAAAATTACTGTCTTTTGTGTTGCAGGCGGAGTTACAGGGCGATCCAATGCAGAAAGGTACAGAGGGGTACCCTCTACAGGAGCACCGGTGGGTGCGAGAGCAGAATTATCCTCCAGGGAGATCCACGCTGTGATGGATCCTGGAGGACCGACGGCGCCCCGTTAGTCCTGCGGGCGGTTGTAGACCTGAGCAACCGGGGGTTGCCAACGCTCCGCCCCCGAGGGGGGGGCCTGAGTAAGGGGCGGATAGAGGTCCGCCGAGGGGAGGGGTTAGACCTTCCCTCAAAACTGACAACGCCCCCTGCGGTTAACACCCCGGGGGGTTATGGCTCATCAGGTGGGCGGGTCGTGAGGGGCGGCCTGCTCTTGGATCGCCCGTAAGATAACCCAACATGTTGGCATAATGTATGTGCTAATAAAGCTGCAACAACTTTCTCCATCAACTTGTGTCGTGTCGGTTATTGGTGGAGGGGTATGTTGTATGAAGAAAGGTCTGGGTCTGGGCCGATATTGGCACTATGAGAGGCTGCCCCGGGACACCAAAGGTGGCCACCTACGAGGACGGCCACCCTTAGTGCCATAGGATGGCACGGACCCTGAGCGGTCTAGTGGTTGGGGGGGACCAGTGGTCCCCCTGTGATGTCACTTCCGGTCAGGGGGGGGAGGGGTTGTAGGGCTATATAGCCTGGGGGCGAGGGTCAAGCGCCCTCTTTGTCCTGGCTGCTGCTCGCGTGACCCTCGCCTTCCCCTGCCCTGACCTCGAGCAGGTGCTGCCCGTTGCTGTTTTTCCCTCCCATCCGCTTACCCTGCTTTCGGGCAGTAAGTGGGGGGGGTTTGCAATTAAAATTACTGTCTTTTGTGTTGCAGGCGGAGTTACAGGGCGATCCAATGCAGAAAGGTACAGAGGGGTACCCTCTACAGGAGCACCGGTGGGTGCGAGAGCAGAATTATCCTCCAGGGAGATCCACGCTGTGATGGATCCTGGAGGACCGACGGCGCCCCGTTAGTCCTGCGGGCGGTTGTAGACCTGAGCAACCGGGGGTTGCCAACGTTCCGCCCCCCGAGGGGGGGGCCTGAGTAAGGGGCGGATAGAGGTCCGCCGAGGGGAGGGGTTGGACCTTCCCTCAAAACTGACAACGCCCCCTGCGGTTAACACCCCGGGGGGTTATGGCTCATCAGGTGGGCGGGTCGCGAGGGGCGGCCTGCTCTTGGATCGCCCGTAAGATAACCCAACATGTTGGCATAATGTATGTGCTAATAAAGCTGCAACAACTTTCTCCATCAACTTGTGTCGTGTCGGTTATTGTTGGAGGGGTATGTTGTATGAAGAAAGGTCTGGGCCGATATTGGCACTAATATACTCACAATGAGTGTCCACAGCGTTCTCGGTAGACACCAATTTAATTACTACAAACCTATTTGACAAGAATAATTTAGTAAACGGAGTTTGATAAAAATGGCAGAAAGACATACTGTACCCCAGAAAATGGCGGGGGCGGCGGTGGTGGTGCCGGGGGTCCCCCGGCCCCGGGTGGGAGTGGCGGAGGAGGAGGCGGCGGTGGAGGGGGGACAGGCATGGCTCCTTAGTTCACTGGCACCCCGATGTGTTCTCAGAGCTGAAAGAAATTGATGAAAGAGTTAAAAATCACCATATGGTACAAGCAGTCAGTCCGGGTGAACAAACGCAGGCAGACTTTGCACTCTCTGATAACAGGCAGATAAACAGGCGCGTGCAATAGTGATTGTGCAACTCACACGCAACACACGTGATCAATCAATCAACATTTATAGAGCGCAGCAAAACACCGGCGAGGGTCTCGAGGCGCTGGAGCAGTTTGTTGCTGAGTAGAGGCTGTTTATTGAAACAATATACACGTGATACACGTCACAGCGGTGAGTCCCCGCCTACATCTGCAGGTGCCACCACTTCCTGTATTTATTTATTTATTTAATGCAGTTTTATAAAGCGTGGTCTTTACCCAAAGGTGTCAGAGGAGATTTATACACTAACAAGTTACAAACGCAATCAGGATCATTAGATTAATACAGGTATTAATACAGGTATAGAATACATATTTACAACATTGAGCTCAAGTACATGCCAAGCGGGCTTGGGGTCATGAAAAAGGGTTGAATTAATCCTGGAAGTGTCTTTGGAAGAGAAGAAAGGCAAGTTCACGCTAAACTTCTCCCAGCTCTGTGCACTGAACCCCCGCATTCCCTAGCCAAAGTTCAATTAGTAAAGTAATGTGTTTGCACCCCTCCATGTTTTCTTGGGGGCCTCCCCCGGTGCTGCTGAATGTCAACGCTGCTTCGCCCTGATGCCACCTCGCACTTCCTTCGCCCCCACTCTACCCTCTTCAGTTCCTGCTTTTCCCTTTGCTACTGTTCTCCTCTCCACCCGTCTTTCGCCCTTCTCCGGTCGGACTTGCCTAGTAAAAGAAATGCACTCCTCCTGGCTTTGCTAATGTTTTTCCCCATGCTGTTCTCAAATGTTAAAAAGAAATAAAATGCTGGTTTGCCATTGGTGAACGCATTATGATGTATGCGTGCGTATGCGTCGTCGCCTAAAAGCACACTTAGAATTAGGCATGGATTTTCCCTGTAACCTCCAAGAGTTAGGGAGAACCTGGGCTTTAAGTGGGCCGGGTCCTGCGGTGCTCGGCACCGTCAGCTCTTAAAAGCAGGTGCTGAGATGGGTCCCAATCGGGCTCTCTGTTGCCCTCAACCTCAGGGTGGGAAAAAATAATCTTACCTCTGCAGAAGCACCAACCTTTGCTGCCTTTGAGGTAACTTCAAAGAGACTTGTTGTAGGTCTTTCACGGTCTCATCGTTTCAGAACTGAAGCATTTTCAATATTATATACAACGATGCCATAGTTGTTGATTATTTATCTTATGAAACTAACAACCATTGGCAAAGTCAATAGTCCAGCTTACTGTAGGTATGTTACTTGTCGTATGATATATCCGGATGCAGTGGCAGAAACAGCAAAATGCTAGTCGGGCGGCACACTATGCTAAGCACAGATTTTTAGCGTATGTGTCTTTAAGCCACACCCTTAATTGCATCGGCCACACCCCTTTGAGAGACCTCCAGTGTTTTAATTCCACTTAAAGCACTGGGGAGGACAAATATAAAACAAGCATTTGCAATGCAATAGGTCTCACATTAGGAAAGTGTGAGCTATTGGTATTGTAAATAACACATTTGTGTATACTTTGAAACTATATACATTAATAGCATTGTTATTCACAAAGCCAATAGCTTACACTTTCCTAATGCGAGTCCTATTGGCTTTGGCAATGCTTGTTGCTAGCAAGCAAGGACAGTGCTGTTGTGGTGCTGAGTGATGTGGTGGTGTATTAGAGTGATGTGGTGGTGTATTAGAGTGATGTGGTGGTGTCCCTGAGTGATGTGGTGGTGCCCCGTGAGGTGGTGGTGCCCCCGAGTGATGTGGTGGTGCCCCCGAGTGATGTGGTGGTGCCCCCGAGTGATGTGGTGGTGCCCCCGAGTGATGTGGTGGTGTCCCCGAGTGATATGGTGGTGCCCCCGAGTGATGTGGTGGTGCCCCCGAGTGATGTGGTGGTGCCCCGAGTGATGTGGTGGTGCCCCCGAGTGATGTGGTGGTGTCCCCGAGTGATGTGGTGGTGTCCCCGAGTGATGTGGTGGTGCCCCCGAGTGATGTGGTGGTGCCCCCGAGTGATGTGGTGGTGCCCCCGAGTGATGTGGTGGTGTCCCCGAGTGATGTGGGGGTGCCCCCGAGTGATGTGGTGGTGCCCCCGAGTGATGTGGTGGTGTCCCCGAGTGATATGGTGGTGCCCCCGAGTGATGTGGTGGTGCCCCCGAGTGATGTGGTGGTGCCCCCGAGTGATGTGGTGGTGCCCCCGAGTGATGTGGTGGTGTCCCCGAGTGATGTGGTGGTGCCCCCGAGTGATGTGGTGGTGCCCCCGAGTGATGTGGTGGTGCCCCCGAGTGATGTGGTGGTGTCCCCGAGTGATGTGGTGGTGCCCCTGAGTGATGTGGTGGTGTTCCTGAGTGATGTGGTGGTGCCCCTGAGTGATGTGGTGGTGTTCCTGAGTGATATAGTGGTGTTCCTGAGTGATATAGTGGTGTCCCCGAGTGATGTGGCAGTGTCCCCGAGTGGTGTTCCTGAGTGATATAGTGGTGTTCCTGAGTGATATAGTGTTGTCCCCGAGTGATGTGGCAGTGTCCCCGAGTGATGTGGTGGTGTCCCTGAGTGATGTGGCAGTGTCCTCGAGTGATGTGGTGGTGTCCCTGAGTGATGTGGTGGTGCCCCCGAGTGATGTGGTGGTGCCCCCGAGTGATGTGGTGGTGCCCCCGAGTGATGTGGTGGTGCCCCCGAGTGATGTGGTGGTGTCCCCGAGTGATGCGGTGGTGTCCCCGAGTGATGCGGTGGTGTCCCCGAGTGATGCGGTGGTGTCCCCGAGTGATGTGGTGGTGTCCCCGAGTGATCTGGTGGTGTTCCTGAGTGATGTGGTGGTGTCCCTGAGTGATGTGGTGGTGCCCCTGAGTGATGTGGTGGTGGTCCTGAGTGATGTGGTGTGTGAGGGTGAGGGTGTGTGCGAGTGTGAGGGGGTGAGGGTGAGTGAGGGTGAGAGGGTTGTGAGGGTGAGGGGTGTGAGGGTGTGAGGTTGTGAAGGTGTGTGAGGAAAGAATGAAAGAGGAAGACATTTGCGCAGAGGGGGTCGGGGGAGAGGAGGCATTCTGGATAAAACAACACACAGCTCACAGTTCGTTTTAACAAGTCCTGCAGTTTTGAAGTCGGCCGCTCCACACATTAGCCTATCTCTCTCTTTCACTATGCTGCATGTCCTGGTGCTGCCAGTCAGGGTGTAGTGAGCACTGGCTAAGCTTGGCATAGTATAGAAGACACACAGATAATAGCTAAAAGTATTCAGTAAACTCAAAATCAAACTATTCGATGCGGGCAAGCAAAAGCAACAAAAAGTTCGGGAAAGGCACTCCTATAAAAAAATTTACTTTGCGATGTGTTCAAAGAAGCCAAAGAAATATAAAAGCAAGCAGATTGCAGACAAAGCTGTAACGGACAAAAACATGCAGCTTTTGTATCAAAGATTTAGAGCTTACCTCACACACAATAAACAAAGTAGTAAACAAAGCGCTGCACGGCATGTGTAACATTTTTGAAAACAATGTCACTGGTGAGAGGAGAAATGCGAGACACAGCCTGACTGCCGTGAAAGTGAAAACAGTAATGCATAGCTAAGAAGTGGCTTAACAATCAGAGCAGCCGAGTTTGAAGCTGGGGAACCAGGTTCGAGCCTGTGATTCTCTGCAAATCTGCCCGTGCCTTAAAAAATATATATACTGTGTCCTACTGTAATGCAACTTGTGCTCATGCAAAGCACTCTGAAACCTTGGAGTCGAGTTCGCGCAATACAAATTATGTTAAATTACAAGTCCCGGCACTTTCCAGTCACAAATTAAGCAGGGATAGCGCAAAGAGGGGCGGGGGAGAGGAGGCGGGGGAGAGCAAGGAAAGAATGAAAGAGGAAGACATTCGCGTAGAGGGGGGCGGGTGAGAGGAGGCATTCTGGATAAAACAAACCACAGCTCACAGTTCGTTTTAACAAGTCCTGCAGTTCTGAAGTCTGCCGCTCCGCACCATAGCCTATCTATCTCTTTCACTATGCTGCATGTCCTGGTGCTGCCAGTCAGGGTGTAGTGAGCACTGCCTAAGCTTTGCATAGTATAGAAGACGCACAGATAATAGCTAAAAGTATTCAGTAAACTCAAAATCGAACTATGCGATGTGGGTAAGCAAAAGCAACAGAAAGTTCGGGAAAGCCACTCCTATAAAAAATTAACTTTGCGATGTGTTCAAAGTAGCCAAATAAATATAAAAGCAAGCATATTGCAGACAAAGCTGTAACGGACAAAAACATGCTGCTTTTCTATCAAAGATTTAGAGCTCACCTCACACGCAATAAACAAAGTAGTAAACAAAGCGCTGCACGGCATGTGTAACATATTTCAAAACAATGTCACTGGTGAGAGGAGAAATGCGAGACACGGCCTGGTGGCTGTGAAAGTGAAAACAGTAATGCAGAGCTAAGGAGTGGAAGGTGCCCTCAACACAGCACACGTCTAAACAAGAACATCGCCGAAAGAAAAAAAAGCGGACGGGAAAGGATCCCTTTGAAGTGGCCGTGAAAGTGAAAGCAATTAGGGGGGAGGAGAATTGAGGCCAGCGCGCACTGCGCACGCTGGGGAAGCCTGTGGTAGGGAGGCTGATAACTTTGATGTGGGGAAATGCGCATGCTTGTGTTCACGTGAACTGTTTGAAATCCGCCCGATGGTTTGAGAAATTTTTTGCCTACTATAATTCTCGGCTATCCATTCCTTGCGGAAGGGGATAGGCGAGACCTAAAAAGTGAAAGGTACTCGCAAAGGGAATTATTTAAATAATTCTATCAAAAAGAGCGAGAGGGAGAAAGTGGATTGTAAATTAGTTGCCAATAAACTCCCCAAAAATGTTCATCCCCCTCCTCCATTATGTACAAACCTTATTTTCAATCATATTTCTTGGTTTACAGAGTGTCATCATACACATACAAGTTATTATCATCAAAAAATAACAGAGTTTGTATACATAAGTCATAAAGACTAAAGAAAGATCTTGTGATCAAACTTTGGAGTTCAAAAGTCCATGCTTCTTGAGTGAAACTGATTTAGAGTGGAGCAGCCAGATCCTTTCTTGCACTGGACAACATTGATTAGCCCAATGTAGAAATACCATCACAAGATGGCTCCTAATTTTCAACTATGTCGTAAGTAGGCTTCATGAGAATGTTGATGCGTTTCGTCCCCATATTTACAGAAGCCATGATATCCACACGGTCCCTCCCAAGCACCACTAGGGTGTGCAAATCATGAAAAAATATATTTTCAAGTCTCAGGTCAAGAGTAGAGGGGTAGGGTTGTGCCTCTGGGAAGTTTGTGTAATAGAAATCTTTAACATGTTCTTTATAGCTTCTCTGACTTTGATCGGCGACACAGTCTTCAAGCAAATACCACTACAAAAATCTAGTATGATGGAGTTAAGGGCGTGAGGAAATGAGTGCAGCCATAGACCATGAAAAGAAAGAAGTGGCTGCGATATGGAGAGAAGTCTGGATGAAGAAAGGAAGGATAAATAGCAAGCATTGGCAAAGCCAATAGGTTTTGCCTATGCAAGACTTCTGACGTGGTCAACAGAGCACTTTTTTCCACTTTGCTTCCAAGCTTGCTTCACAACAGCCACACTGCTTAACAATATGCCAAACAAGCATTTGCAATGCAATAGGTCTCGCATTAGGAAAGTTTGAGATATTGGTATTGTAAATGACACACTTTGTATTTATGTTTTGTTTTTGAAAATCGCAAAATTAATAGCTTTGTCATTTACAATGCCAGTAGTTATAACTTTTGCAAATGTGACACCCATAGCATTTGTAATGCAATGTGTTGTATTTACGTGACTTACATGTATTGATATTACAAATAACAATGGCTTTTAATTTTTTGAAATAATTAATACTTAAATAAAAGTTATTGTAATTCATAATGGCAATAGCTTAAACTTTTGTAAATAATTTTTGTGAAGATTATGCTCAGTGTATTTTATTGTGACGAAAATACAAGAACAGAAGTGAAATATTGACATCTTTTTGTGACATTTGTAATAAAGCTTGAAACATTGAGAGAACATATTTGAACCAGTTGTTTTTGAACGGTTGCACAGATTGATGCTGTGGTGGCGCTGAGTGATGTTGTGGTGGCGAACGAGTGATGCTGTGGCGTTCAGTGATTCTGTGGTAGCGCATAGTGATGTTGTGGTGCCCCTGAGTGATGCTGTGGTGGTGCTGAGTGATGCTGTATGTTATGCTATGTTTTGTTTTGCTATCCTATGTTTTGTTTTGTTATGCTATGCTATGTTTTGCTATCCTAGGCTTTGATTTGTTATGCTGTGCTGTATTGTGTTTTGTTATGCTTGTTTTGTTATGCTATGCTATGGTTTGCTATGCTATGTTTTGTTGTGTTTGGTATGCTATGCTATGTTTTGCTATGCTATTCTGTGTTTTGTTTTGCTATGCTATGTTTTGTTGTGTTTTACTATGTTTTGTTATGCTGTGTGTTGTTGTGTTTTGTTATGCTATGTTTTGTTGTCATGCTATGTTTTGTTATGCTATGCTATGGTTTGCTATGCTTTGTTGTGTTTTATTATGCTATGCTTTGTTTTGCTATCCTATGCTTTGTTTTGTTGTGCTATTCTATGTTTTGTTTTGCTATGCTATGTTTTGCTATGTTTTGTTATGCTATGTGTTGTTGTGTTTTGTTATGCTATATTTTGTTGTCATGCTATGTTTTGTTATACTATGCTATGTTTTGCCATGCTATGTTTTGTTCTGCTATCCTATGCTTTGTTTTGTTATGCTATGCTATGTTTAGTTGTGTATTGCTATGCTATGCTTTGTTATGCTATGCTATGTTTTGTTATGCCATGCTATGTTTTGTTGTGTTTTATAATGCTATGCTATGTTTTCCTAAGCTATGTTTTGTTATGCTATGTTTTGTTATGGTATGCTAAGCTTCGTTTTGTTATGCTATGTCGTGTTTTGTCATGCTATGTTTTGTTATGCTATGCTATGTTTTGTTAGAGGTGTGGCGCCGCGGCTAGGGCAACTGACTCTGAAATCTGGGGATCACGGTTTGATCCCCGGCACCAGCGGCAGATTAGCTCAGCACCATGTGACGCTGGGCAATAGCTTGCTTAATCTTGCCGACGGCCCCCAGCGCCTAGAGACCCTTACGGGTGATTGTGCGCTTTACAAAATGTGGATTATGGACTATGTTATATATGCTATGTTTTGGTGTGTTTTGTTATGCTATGCTTTGTTGTGTTTTGCTATGTTTTGTTATGCTATGCTTTGTTATGCTATGCCTTGTTATGCTATGCTTTGTTATGCTATGTTTTGTTATGCTGTTTTGTTATGCTATGTTTTGTTATGCTATGCTTTTTTATGTTATGCTTTGTTATGTTCTGCTATGTTTTGTTCTGCTATGTTTTGTTCTGCTATGCTATGTTTTGTTATACTATGCTATGTTTTG
Source organism: Lissotriton vulgaris (assembly GCF_964263255.1). Classification (NCBI taxonomy): domain Eukaryota; kingdom Metazoa; phylum Chordata; class Amphibia; order Caudata; family Salamandridae; genus Lissotriton; species Lissotriton vulgaris. The sequence goes on from NC_141698.1 coordinate 1,121,745,938, forward strand.
TGTTGCTATGCTTTGTTATGTTATGCTATGTTTTGTTATGCTATGTTTTGTTATGCTATGTTTTGTTGTGTTTTTATGCTATGCTATGTTGTGTTTTGCTATGTTTTGTTTTGTTATGCTATGCTATGTTTTGTTTTTCTATCCTATGCTGTTTTGTTATGCTCTGTTTTGCTATACTATGCTTTGTTTTGTTATGCTATGCTGTGTTTTGTTATGCTATGCTATGTTTTGCTATGCTATTCTATGTTTTGTTTTGCTATGCTATGTTTTGTTATGCTGGTGAGGGTGAGTGAAGGTGAGTGAGGGTGGGTGAGGGAGAGGGTGTGAGGGTGTGTGAGGGTGAGAGGGTTGTGAGGGTGAGAGGGTTGTGAGGGTGTGAGGGTGAAGGGGATGAGGGGGATGAGGGTGAGGAGGTGTGAGGGTGAGGGTGTGAGGGTGATGGGGTGAGGGTGTGAGAGGGTGTGAGGGTGAGTGAGGGTGAGATGGTGTGAGGGTGAGGGGTGTGAAGGTGAGGGGGTGAGGGTGAGTGTGGGGGTGTGAGAGTGAGTGAGGGTGTGTGAGGGTGAGAGGAATGTGATGTTGTGAGGGTGTGAGGGTGAGGGGGTGTGAGGGTGTGAGGGGGTGTGAGGGGGTGTGATGGTGTGAGGGGGTGTGATGGTGTGAGGGGGTGAGGGGGTGTGAGGGTGAGGGGGTGTGAGGGTGAGGGGGTGTGTGAGGGTGAGGGGGTGTGTGAGGGTGAGGGGGTGTGTGAGGGTGAGTAGGTGTGAGGGTGAGGTGGTGTGAGGGTGTGGGAGGGTGAGGGGGGCTTCAAGACCAACCAGCCCTGGTAACTGGTGCATCAGCATTAAATACCAGTAGGCCTCGATCTTCAAAACAGAGCTTTGGCAACTGCACTCAGCACTGTGGACTAATTACTCTGACCTATCTGCCTTACTTCAAGTGCATTATATCCTGGCACTGTTAATAAGAAATACAAGATATCTGCCACATTTGTGACAGAGTAATCCACCCGTCAGACTTCTAATCATGCCCTGAGCTTGTGTAGTGCTTGCAGCACTTTGAACTGTAGCCCTTACTGAGATGTCGCCAGGGTGCCATTGGCCCAAATGCAAACAAGGACATTCAACTAAACACAACGCCAGCTTCTACCATGAACAAATGACACAAATAGGTAACTGAAGCACGCAAACAGCACAGAAGAAACCTACAAATGCCATATGAGACGAGCCACCGCGTTAGGAGAGGAAGTGGTAGCTTTCAGATGCTTTTACACATAAAAAGACTTACCTTGCGAGTCCGGAGAGATCTGAATATGCACCGAAGGCGGGCAGCAACAAGCATAAGCCGGAAGAAGGGGGTGGGGGGATACTTTGAAACACGCGCACACACACGCAACCTTGCCCTTTTCGGATGTAAATAAATAAATTTCTAAAACAAATGGAAAGGGTTTTAAAATATATAATGCACACCTTTACTAAATAAGGCCAGCTGCAGGCGGGGAGGGCATGCACTTCTCAGTGCCTCATAGAGCTGAAAGGGGGGCAAAGCGCTAGATCTGTGCCTCGCCTGGAGGGTACAGGCGAGGACGGCTGAGCACAGGCGGAGTCATGAGGGCCAGTCAGATCTATACTTCAAGGGCAGAATCGAGGCTGGTAGGGCTGGGGCAAAGTCGGTGCTATTTGAGGCTGGGACAGAGTCGGCTGGGGCATCGTCAGTGATCGTGTGAGGCTGGGGCAAAGCCAGCAGGCATGCACGGCCGGTCGGGGTGAACGGGCGGGGGAGGGGCGGGAGTGAGCATGGAGGAATGGTGAACTCGCTATCTTACCTAAGAAGCGGCACAGAGGAAAACTAGAGAGATGGCACAGCAACAGCATTTGAGGAGCAAACTTAATCTCCCCGTGCCTAACAAAAATAATGTGTGTACTATATAAAAACTCTGCAAAAAGAAAAAAACAAGTAAATACATGTAATATACGTAGGCAACATGTTTGCATGTAAAACAAGTAACAAACGGGCCAGCAGTGAAGCGATGCGAGAGAGAAGGCAGGCGCTGGAGAGGGAGGGAGTGGGCTGCCCATATGGAGAGGGAGGGGGTGGGCTGCCTGCTGGGCTGGGCTGCCTGTGCTGGGGAACAGATGGCCGTGAAGCAGGGGGCGGGGCAGCGGAACCCTTTGAAGTGGCCTGGCGGCCGTGAAAGGAGAAATGCTGCTGCCAGGGGGAAGGCTCGTGCATGAGAGCAGGTCACATGATTGTGATTCACGTGAACTGTTGAAAATCCTCATCGTAAAAGTCAGCTTTGTGAATGGGCGGCATTAGGTCTCTCTGCGAGGCCTAAAAAACACAGTGATAAAGCCAAATAACTCTCATGTAGTATACAAGAACTATTTGGCTTTGTCAATGCTTTTTTGTGTCAGAAGGGTTGTGGGTGGGAAGTGCAAGCAACAATGGGTGGGAAGGGGTGGGTGTTGCAGGACATGCAACAACAGGTGAGAGGGGGTAGGAGGGTTGTGGGTGTGGGTGTCAAGGGACAAGCAACAAAGGAGGACGAGGTAAAGAACAACAGCCAAACAAAGAAGGGGCCAGCACTGATGGAGGAGGGGGCACGGGACAAGCAAAAACAACAGGCAAACAATAACACAGGATGGGGAGAGGGCAGCAACAATGGCGCAAGCAACAACGAGGGAGGGGAACAAGCAGCAATGGGCAAGCAATGCAATAACATTGACAGGGAAGAAGAAATAAAAAAAAGTCACTCATTCCCAGCACGAGCTGCAGAAGGCACTAATTAAAACGAAGCAATCAGTAGGTGGTCCATTCACCATGGAAGGGAGAAACTAACAAAGAGAAAGTGAAACTGGCATGAGCTAACCAATCAGGAGCCAGCAAATAAGAGTGCCAATGAAGCCAACCAATGGTAAGCAATGGGTGAGCTCAAAGTCCCGTTTACTTAACAAAACCTCATGCAAGCGACAGGCAAGACCTAAAAAGAAAGAAGGATTAAAAAAATGACAGATTAACTGAGAACTGAGGTGTGAAAAATCCCATTTGCTACAGTGCTTTCCGTGCTGCACCCAGGAAGTACCCAAACAAGCGAGGGTTTGCTCTTCTCACTCATTGCCATTTGGAATATCGTTCCGAATTCAGTGGGTCTGTTGTTATTTTTCTGGCTATTCCCCCGCCTCAGGTGCAGGACCATGCCTTTGCATTAGCAACATATTGGAAAACTTACAGAGTTTGGGAAAATGGGTACTATGTATCTTCAAAGTGACTACTGTGTGATGTCACAGAATATGATATATCACAGAATATGACATCAGTCCATAGTGCGAGGGATCAGCACGATCCTTGTAGGTGCGGAGGACCGGGAGAACCCATGAAAACCATAGGACCCGTCCGCGCCTATGTTATCGCTGTTTGTCTAATTTTGTGAGGAGCTCAACAACAGTTTAATAATTAAATATACATTGAAATCACTAATACCTTATTGTGTTCACCATGTCTCGGTTCCTCCACTCGATGTGGTGCATTCGCAGAGCTATTCTAAAGAAACCCCTTTAGGAAACTCCTAGCAACTTTTATATACGCTGCTAGGCCATGTTTGCACATATACATTGTATGATCATTTTAACTGTAATTATCCTTCCTCTAGGTTCTTTTTTAATTGTATAATATTAATCATCTTAACGTGGTTTTTTAACACTGCTACATATATCTATCAGATAAAGTCAAAAGCTTTTTTAACAACCGACAAGAGTCTTATACACCAAGGAATTAGCTATTTGTTTAACCCCTTCAATGCGGCGGCTATTCCGCTGCAGCGCTAAGGGGAGGCGGGGCCGCGCGGCGGTCCCGTGCTCGTGACGGAACAGCTCCGTCACGGCCCGCGGGTGAGCTGTGCTTGTGACGGAACGGTTCCGTCACAGCCCCGCCCGCTCTTCAGAACCCTCAGCGCAGGCGTGGAATTCGTGCCGTGCAGGCGCGGCGAGCGGGCCGTGACGGAACCGTTCCGTCACCAGCACAGCCCACCCGAGGCTCGTGACGGAATGGTTCAGTCACGAGCATGGGAGGGGTTAAATATGTGTTACTCTATCCCCTCCAGCACTCAAGGTAGAATATACAAATTCTGTTGTACATTGTCCTGTACCCAAGCATTACACTGAGAGTGTACTCAAGAATGAACTAGAAAACATTGCACAACTTAGAAATGTACACTAACTCAGTTTTAAAAATAACTTACAAATGAAAATAATGCACACTGGGGTCTCTTTATTACAGAATGATAAAATGACAAGAAAGGAAACAACTAAGTAGCACAATAATAGATTGTTTGCATATACAGACACGTATATATATAACCTAAAAGCAAATATAAAAGGTTAAATGTCATAAGCCAACTTGGAACACCTCACCAATGTCTTAGTCATTCCGGCATTGGCAGTTGAGCTAGTCCCTCTCTCTCTCTGGTTCATTCAGGACTCCTCACTGCAATCACTGATACACGTCTGCACCTCTCTGCTTATGTACTATGTACTATTTTTTTTATATAGAACCAATGTACTTACATTTTATGATAATATATTCTAATGTTTTTTCTTTTTATTCAAATTGTATTGCATTGCCAGTCAGTCAGTCAATTATCTTTATTCGATTATTAAAAATCATAAAAGAACGAGCGTAATTACATAGCAATAATTCATCAGAGCACAAGTTAATACATAATTATAACAGATAATCAATTTTTAAAAGACACTAAAATCACAATATACAAAACGAATCATATAAAGATGTTAAAAATATTAAAAAGAGACCCCCTAATAAACAAACGCTTAAAAATGAATATGGTAAAAAGGTAAGTCAGTGTTCAGGAGTAAAGTGCCTAACTCTTGTACGATGCTTATTTGTGCGTGCTCCTGCGACTAAAAAACTAGCAACATGGGAGGCTACTCTTACGTTAGGAAGGAGTTGCAAGAACATCAGGGCTGGCTTAACCTGAATAAAGCCCTGATTACGCAAAATTGGAAGCAAATATCTTTTTTTAATCTCAGTATAATGTCCGCAAAACATGATAAAATGAGTCGTATCCTGGGTGGAAAAGTGATCGCAGTCACATGGTTCAGCATCATCGGGTCTATTCCAAGTTTTAAAATTGCCCAGAATAAGGTGGATCAAATCAAAACGAAATCTCGTTAAAAGGAAACAATGGTATGGTTTAGTTACCAGGAAAAGGTATGGTTCCATTCCTGGGACAGATGTCAGCATACAATGTTTCCTTACCGTGGGTTTCTTTAACTCTATGGCTTCCCTCTCCAAGACGTATAAGCTAGTCAGAGTGTTTTTTTACTGTTTTAAGGTCTTCCTGTCTTATGAAGTCTGGAGATGAGAAAAGCTCCGGTCGACCCGCTAAGGTCAACTGCATTTGTACATATTTTACCCACGGAATGTGTAGGGCTCTATCCAGGGCTAAACAATCTTTTAAAATAGTATGGTTTAATGTGAGCTCCTGGTTAAGCCAAGTTTTCATCCATCCAATGACTGGGGCTAATTTTAAGGTGTCAGTTATATAGCCCAATCCTAGCTCTGTATGTAATGCATAAGTAGGAGTCGATTGGGGGGACTGAAAACAGGGATCTCAAAAATGTATTTTCTACTTTCTGGATTTTATCGTGACTAGTGTACCCCCAAATAGCAGAGCCGTACTGGGCAACGGATACGCATTTTGATTTATAGACCTTAATGATGCTTTCCATGGGACGGGCGCCTAATTTCTTAGCAAAACCAAGCAACCCTGCTGCCGCTCTTGCAACAGCGTTGCTTTTAACGAAATGCTGGGGGCCCCAAGTGCCCTTTTCGTCAAAGGTCACCCCTAAGTATGGAAAGGATGGAACTCTCCTAACCTCTTTCCCTGCACAGAAAAATGTTTGTCTTTCTTTTCCTGCCTGCAGCTCCTGCGATCATTACATGAGATTTCTCTGTATTTGTTTTCATGTCCAACGAGGTCATGAAATCTCCAAAAGATAAAAGAAGTTTATTCAATGCCACTCCGGAGCGTGCCAGTAGGACTGCATCGTCCGCGTACAGGAGGACAGGTAACTTTGTCTCACCAGCACGCGGAATGTCAGTGTGGGATGCAGCCATAACTACCTCCAGGTCATTTATATAGAGAGTAAAGAGGAGGGGGGCAAGGATACACCCTTGCCTAACCCCCCTCTCCGAGTTAAAGTGGCAAGTGCATCTTCCTTCCCTAGTCACTCTGACCGAGGTCATAAGGTCCCTATGTAACTCGGCTAGGTATCCAACCAAAGGGGGGGTCGATGCCCATGGTCAGAAGGATCCTCCACAGCTTTGCCCTGTTGACCAGGTCAAAAGCCGATGAGAGGTCCATAAAGGCCATGTACAGGGAACCCCCCTTGGCGACTACATATTTATTTAAAATTAGTTCTAGATTTAGGCACTGATCTAAGGTTCCTCTTTTGGCTCTGAAGCCGTATTGTGCATTTGATAGGACACCCTTCCCTTCTAAGAGCTGAGTCAGTCTTCCTAAAAGGACTCTTCCCAAGATTTTAACACTTGAATCTATGAGAGAAATTGGCCTATAACAGGCCGGGTCTGTCCTCTGTCCTTTTTTGAAGATCGGTACTATTGTGGACTTGGCCCAGCTGGTAGGAAAAATGAGGTCTCTAGTAGCATTAAAAATATTTGTGAGAATCTTGGTACTTAATTCAGGAGCACTCTTAAAGAAATCTGCGGGGACCCCATCGGGTCCCGGTGCCTTTTTATGAAGTGTATCATTAATTGCTTTCTTCACCTCCTCTAAACTAAAGGGAGAGATGGTAGTTGTTGGTTGTATGAGTGACATCTCACAGTCTGTGGTGGTATCAGAACAGCTGTAGATGTTACTGAAATGTGTCACCCACTGATCATCTGGTATAATGCAGTCTGCTCTCTGATTGTCTTGTCCTGCAAAATATGGGTGGTTTATGATTGCCCAGAATTTGGCACTATCTCGTTGTGTTTCGGGCAATAATAAATCACTCCAGGCCTCATTTTTTATCTCGGATTTCCTCACCCTGATAGCGTAATTATATTGTTTCCTCAGTGACGCTATCTGCTCTTTATCTCTAGGTTTATTTTTTAGAGCCTTTAGGAGGATTGAGTGAGCCTTAGAGCAGTTTGAGTCAAACCATCTGGGGCCCCTGATCCTATTTGACTTTTTTTTTACGGTCAGGTCTAAATTGACCTGACGACAGATAGCGTTGAAAGCCTCAATCATGGTGGCACCAGAGTTCTTATTATCCAGACAGATAGCAACCTCCCCCTCAACTTTAGCCAGAGTTTCCTGCAAAAAGGTGATTGGGATTACTTGGTCCCATTTCATTCTCCGATTCTGGTCTTTCGGGACTAATTCTGTCGCGCATGAAGCTACAATCTTCCTTTTTCCCAAGACTCCCTGAGATATAGTCTCTAAAATCACAGGGTTGTGGTCACTAAAAGCTGTAGTTTCTACCTTATAATTAGTAACTTCGGGCAGAATACTAGTAGATAAAAAGATATAATCTATAATTGTGCCTGAGTCATTGCCTACATATGTCGGTAACCTCGGGCCTATAGAACAACTACATGATTCATAAAGGTTAAAAGTAGCTAAGAGCAATTCCAAGGCCTGTCCACGTGATGTATGTTCAAAATGCGGTGGGGAGGAATAGGGGGAAAATTCCTCATGTTCCATGTGGCAATCCGCATGGCAAGGATGGATGTTAAAGTCTCCCATAAGGATCACCTCGTACCCATAAGCGCTATTCTCACTGTGGGTGAACAGGAATTCCTCTAAAGTTACCAAGTGCTCGTTTGGGGTTTGACTGACAGGGGAATTATAAAAATTAACAAATAATATGGGGTAGGAGTTTGATGTAGTTAGTTCAACCACTAAGCAATTTGCTGAATTAGATTTAACATGTCTTGGCTTTCCTTGAATGTCTAATGAAATGTATATTGCCAAGCCCCCCTTTGCCCTTCCAGCTTTACTAGGGTCTGCAGGTACAGTAAAGTGGGAAAAGCCGTCCAGAACCAGACTGTCTGACGTTTCCCATGTTTCTTGAAAGGCAAGAACATCGTAGGATCTAACTATATCCAGCCAGTTCTTATCATTAAATTTGGCTCTGAGACCAGCGATGTTCCAGCTCATGATTTTACAGGCCCTAATACCTGCAGAGTTCTGAACTAAAGGACTGAGAGCAGACTGAGAGTCCTCGCCTTTACTATCTTGTCTTGGGGAGAGTCAATCGTTTTGATCCATGAAGGATAACGGGGCAAAGCGGTTGAACAGTTGAAGGGGTTGTGCAACAGGGTTATACTGTACTGGATGGTAATGGTGAGCTGCTACATTGTGCCTTGGGCCCTGATCCCATCTGAAGTTCGAATCCCAATTGCTATCCCACCCTGGGGCAGGGGTCCGTGGATAAGTAACGTTCTGCTGTTCACCATAGAAAAACTTTAGAGTTAAGGGAACAACAGTACCCCGTCTGCGTTGGGGAGGGAATAAGTTAGCAAGAATATTGGGAAGGACATCATTAGTTGAAAAACTCACTGCTACACAGTCTCCTTTAAATTTTTTCGGCCGGTTTCCCAACCAGGGGACCCTAGTTACTGACTTAATTACACTTGCCAGATGGTGCTTTCCCCCTGGTGCTAGCCGCGTGTTACTGGTCAGCCAGTTTAGGCCTTGCTACTGAGAGAAGTGGGACTTTCCACTGTTCCCCCTTCCAGTGGAGGAACATTTGCTAAAACTAAAACCACTGGTGTGGCTTCTACTATAAATTGTAGAGGGTCTGTTGAGTGTGCTTGTACTGGGGGGATATTGACCAAAGGGGTTGTATCTGTTGGGATATTGACTGATAAAGGACCCTCGTTGTTAACAGTCAATGTTGGTGGGTGAGATGGTAAATTCTCCTCAGACAATTGATTTCCTACACCTTCACTTACAACATCTCCAACAACATGACCCCTTGTGTTATTACTCAAATGTGTGACTATTGTAGTTATGTTTTCTACCCCACCAGCAACCAAAGTATGAAGTCCACCCAACTTCTTAACCTCCGCTTGAAGTTTGTCGATTTTTGATATTAGAGGTTTGATAATAGTGTTGATTTTTAACTCAAGGAAATCAGTGATTTTTTCGAAAAAGGCATCCTCAAAAGTATGATTTGATGTATCCTCAACACTATTCACTTGCTTAAGTTTTGGGGTAATAGCCCTCTTCCGTCTTGCCCCTGAACGTAACCCAACTCGCTTTGGTGGGTTTTTAGTGCAAAGTCGTCTGGACCTGGCGGTATGCCCTGTGGGGGACTGCTCATCCGCTGAGGCACGAGTCTGTTTCTCTTGTTCAGGTTCAATGTCAGTGTCTGTGTCGCCCTCAGCCTCTGCATTAGATCCCTCAGAGGCCGGGGTAGCGTTGACAAGTGTACCAGTTAATCCTTGGGAGATAGGGCCACTAGTACTGGCCACACAGTGAGCTTCTTGCAATATAGTGTCATCAATCAGAATGGATGCGGAAGGGGACGGGCATCGTAAATCAGGGGATTGGCTCAACCCCAAAGACTCTCTCCTCTGCATATTTATCTTTTTAACAGTTTGCACCAAATAATTGTTAATAGTGTTTGACTGAACTTCCTCAAGTTTCTTGGGCATGATTAGCGGAATGCGCACAAAATCAGTGTTCAGCAAGCACAATAGCAGGTAGCAAAGTCTTAAAACAACAAGTCTTACTTGGGGAGTGGGTCACACGAGTATTTCCTGCAGCGTTTCTGGCCCAGCCCAGCCTCTTCTGGCCGATGAGGGCCGTAGAGGCCCGTCACCAGCACAGCCCACCCGAGGCTCGTGACGGAATGGTTCAGTCACGAGCATGGGAGGGGTTAAATATGTGTTACTCTATCCCCTCCAGCACTCAAGGTAGAATATACAAATTCTGTTGTACATTGTCCTGTACCCAAGCATTGCACTGAGAGTGTACTCAAGAATGAACTAGAAAACATTGCACAACTTAGAAATGTACACTAACTCAGTTTTAAAAATAACTTACAAATGAAAATAATGCACACTGGGGTCTCTTTATTACATAATGATAAAATGACAAGAAAGGAAACAACTAAGTAGCACAATAATAGATCGTTTGCATATACAGACACGTATATATATAACCTAAAAGCAAATATAAAAGGTTAAATGTCATAAGCCAACTTGGAACACCTCACCAATGTCTTAGTCATTCCGGCATTGGCAGTTGAGCTAGTCCCTCTCTCTCTCTGGTTCATTCAGGACTCCTCACTGCAATCACTGATACACGTCTGCACCTCTCTGCTTATGTACTATGTACTATTTTTTTATATAGAACCAATGTACTTACATTTTATGATAATATATTCTAATGTTTTTTCTTTTTATTCAAATTGTATTGCATTGCATTTTCTAGGTGCTTTTATGGCTTGGGCAGCATGTGTCAGTCATCTTTAATGTATATTTAAAGTCTGAACTGTCACACGTGTATGAGTGTGATGGTTAGTTGCGTTGGTAACGCCATTGACGGCGCTAGTGGGGGCAATGGGTGATGCGGGCTGCAGTGGCCTCCTGACGAGCGCCCTGGAACTTATTATTTTGTTCCACAAATTAAGCCCTGAGTATAGTACATTACATACATATTCTATACATTTCTTACGTGCAGGTCAGTGAGGATTCAAGTCACTGGACCTTAAAAGGAGATGTAACATGTCTGGGCCTTTTTCTGACCCCTTCAGAGCCCTCTTGGACACTGCTGCTTAGAGCAGCCTCTGGGGATGCAGGAATTCGTGTTAAGAGAAACAAAACATTTCACACAAAGACAGGGTCTTTCTTCCCAGCCAGTTTGAACTGCACTGAAATATTTAAGGCATTTACTTTCTTTCACAGGCAAAACCCCTGCAGGGGAAGTTCACATCATCTGAAGAAAGTGTCACCTCTGTCAGGGGGCGTGGCCGGGGATACCGGCTTAGACTACTCTGATTGGAGCAGGAAAAGGGCAGATTTGCATATGAAGCTGGAGGGACTGCCCCCGACTGAGACTTCTGCAACCTGCACCCACCGCCTTCTGTTGCTTTAATGTGTGAGATCAATGGCCACGTGTGTCCAGTTACCTTCTGCAAAGGGTCCCCTGGGGCGACCTTAAGGCCCCAGTTCCTTGAGGTGCTGCACCAGGGGCACAGGCAGTTAACAACTCTTTATCTACTGGAGCTATTAAAAATACATTTTGTTAATAAAATCTGCAAATGATGCAACAGATAGTTAATTATAATAATAATAATAATAATAAAGGGATTTATAAAGCGCCTGGTGACGCCTCCCGGCGTATCCCCGCGCTGTGGAGAAGGGTCAGAGTGCAGTAGGAGGGGGAGGGCCTAAAGGGCAAATAGGTACGTTTTTAGCAGTTTTCTGAATGTGGCTTTATTGTTCGCTAGCCTAATATTGGTGGGAAGGGAGTTCCATTTGATTGCTGCCAGAGAACGGAAAGAACGACCTCCCATTCTGGATTTTTTTATACGGGGGATCATGAGAAGGCCTTTTCCCATCGAGCGAAGGGCTCTGTTAGGCTCGTAAGGAACAGCTAGGTCAGACAAGTAGGACGGTGCTTTATGAGAGATAATTCTATAGCACATGAGGAGTGCTTTAAAAATAATTCTCTTCCTAATAGGCAACCAGTGAAGGGTTGCCAGGGTGGGTTTAAAAGCAACTCTTCTAGGTAGTCTCAGTACTAGCCGTGCTGCTGAGTTTTGTAGCACCTGCAGTCTCCTGACGTTCTTTTCCGAAGTACCAAGAAGAAGCACGTTGCCATAGTCCATACGAGAGGTTACTAGGGCCTGAGTCATGGTACGCCTGGCCTCCAAGGGGAGGAGGTCCAGGGTGCGGTTGAGAGTTTTCATGACCCCAAAGCACTTCCCTACAATTTTATTTACATGGCTGTCAAATGAGAGTTTGGTATCCACCCAGACACCTAGGTTCTTAGCTTCTCTGCCAGGAGTGGGTAGAGACCCCAGATAGGGTGGCCACCAGTCTTTGGTCCAGCTAGTATCCTTACCTCCAATTATTAACACCTCAGTTTTAGAGCCGTTAAGTTTGAGGCAGTGTTGGGTCATCCAATCTGCAAGATCGCTCATACAGGTTTTGAAATTTTCAGCAGCCAAGGAGGGGGCTTGGGACAGGGAGATCAGCAGTTGGGTATCGTCGGCGTAAGAGACTAGCTCTACGCCGTACGATTGGACCACCCCTGCCAGCGGGGCCATATAGAGGTTGAACAGGGTGGGACTCAGGGCAGAGCCCTGAGGTACCCCCTGTTCTAAAGCTATGCTGTCCGAGAGAAAATTGCCTCTCTGAACCTGAAAGCTCCGGTTGGTTAGGAAAGCTTTCAGCCAACCCAATGCCTTCCTGGTGACCCCAGCTTTGTTTAGACACTGTAGCAAGATGGAGTGCGCTACAGTGTCAAACGCGGCACTGAGGTCCAGCATAATGAGTGCCATGGTCTTACCCTCATCTGCTCCTTCCCGTAATGTTTCGGTCGCTCTCAGGAGCGCTGTCTCTGTAGAGTAGCCCGACCTAAAACCAGACTGAGAGCTATGTAAAGCATTTTGAGATTCGAGGTGGGCCATGAGTTGAGTGTTGGCTATTTTCTCTGCAACTTTGGCTAGGTAAGGTAGCAGAGATATAGGTCTTAAATTCTCTAGGGTGTCCTGACTCACATTGGGTTTTTTCTTTATAGGAAGCACGATTGCTTTTTTCCAGTCTTCAGGCAGACAGGCTGTAGAAAAGGAAACTTGGAGAACGTATCTAAGGTACGGCTCCAAGACAGCTAGACTAGCAACTACTATTTTGGGAGGAGCAGGATCCCGAGGGGAGCCAGATTTAATGCTTTGGCAGGTTTTTACGAAGATTTCCGGGGGAGGGACCGTAAAATTACGCAGGCATGAATCTGTGGGAGCGGCATCTTCCCTCTCAACAAAGTCGTGGCCTGATTTTATGTTACCCGAGAAGTTGGCATAAATGTCAGTGATCTTGCCTGCAAAATACTTAACGATCTTGTTGCAAGTATCCACCGAATCATTATGGGAAGTATTGTTCGAGGTAATTACAGAGATTTCTTTAAAGATCTTAAAGAGCTCTTTCGAGGAACTCTCTGCTTCCACGATGCGATTGTTATAGTGGGATGCTTTGGAGACTCGAATCATTTTGTTATAGTCTTTTTGAGCTTTTTTGTAAAGGGTTTTAATTTTTGGGCAAAAATTGGTACGCCATGTCCGCTCAAGTTTTTTACATGCAGATTTGGCTAAACGTAGTTCCTGGGTAAACCACGGATTGGCTTTACTGGCCCTCTTAGTGTTGGCCAGCGTGCAAATCGGGGTAGTGCTATCTAAAGCGGTTATGATGCATTTTTGTAGCTGATTATAGGCTGTCTCACAGTCAGACCCTCCTGGAGGTCCAGCATTATCAAGTAGCTTAATGAAGGTGTCAAGGGAGAAATTTTTCCATTTTCTACATTGATAGCGTTGAGCAGTATCAGTGTTGAGTTCGGTATCAGCAATCTGTATTTGCATCGGAATTACGAAATGGTCAGACCAGGGTATCGGTAATGGAGACAGAGGGTGTACTCCAGTCCAGTTCCCAAAAATGGGGTCCAGCAAATGTCCTAGTTGGTGAGATGGGTCCTGGTTTTTAAGCTCTAGCTGTAAGGAGAGCAAATCAGACTTTATGTCCGAGGCCTCACTATCAAGGGGATCATCAAAGTGGACATTCATGTCTCCCAGCACTAGCAATCTGGTTTTTCTCAGTGCTAAGTGAGTTGTAGCCTCCATAAGGCTAGATGTAAAGTCGTGAAGCCTTCCTGGGGGTCGATATACAAGGATACCCGAGAGGGAGTGTTTCGGCCCTATTAAGATGGTGAAGGGACCGGCTTCACTATGATCTATCGAGAGAGGAGATAGGGAGCATTCTAAGGGTGCTTTGGTTGCAATAGCAATACCCCCACCTCTGCCATCCTTCCTATCGAGTCTGGAGAGGAAATATCCGGGTGGCATGGCCTCTATTATATCAGGGTCAGAATGCTCACCTAACCAGGTCTCGGTAAGAAACAAGATATTGAGTTCCTCATCCTCAAGTAGATGATAAATTTGAGTGCAATGTTTCCTAAGGGATCTGCAATTCAGCAGTGCCGCTTTTAGCAGCCCTTTCGTGTTAGATGTAGTGAGGCTATTTTCGGGAGTGAAGGGACATATAGGGCAGCTATGTAGCGATATAGCCTCCATAGAGTGTTTACAGGGAAGGGTAGTGATAGGGCATAGGTCCAACAATTCCTGTCTATCATACCGTATATCGTGGGACTTAGAGGTGACAGAGTCTGTGGCCCCGCGCCCCGTCCAGCCGCGGACAGGCGCAGACGGGCTTGACTTTGGCGCGCTTCCGGCGCGCCCGCTGCACGCGTCCGCTGCGCGGTCGCTGACCAAAACACATTTATAGGGGAGGTAGGGGCAGCTAGAGCGCTGCCCTGTCAGCCCTGAGCCCGGAAGTGCTAGGCTCCTCCTCACCCTCCGCTTCAAACGCCCATGATTGGACGCGGCGGACCGGGGCGGGAGTGGGTGGAATGCGTGGTCCCCCAAGCTCTGAAATCAGCCTGGAGGTGAGGTGCAATTACAATTTTACAAAATAGTGACACACAAAGAAACGTTTTTAAAAATTTGCCTTACTCGCTAAATTAAAAACAGTACGCTATAACAACAGCGCAAGCAGTGTGACCGCCTGGGTAAAAAGCGCTAAGTAGATAGAGCCCGCCTCTGCCACCGGCAAGACTCTTCTCCACAGCGCAAGTCCAGCAAATTCATACTTATGTGAAAAAGCCCAGTTCCCAAAGCGCTGCGGGCCGACACGAACTGTAGAAAAGCGCTATCCTAATGCACATAAAATAAATCACCAGCTCAGGAATAGGATTCTCCGCCGCAGGCGGACGGATCTCTCTGAGTCAGGTGGATCTCCCTGAGTCAGGTGGATCTCCCTGAGTCAAGGAGATCTCCTTGAGTCAGGTGGATCCCCCTGAGTCATGGGGATCTAACTGAAACAGTTGGATCTCCCTGAGACAGGTGGATATCCCTGAGTCAGGTGGATCCCCCTGAGTCAAGGGGATCTCCCTGAGTCAGGCGGATCTCCCTGAGTCAAGGGGATCTAACTGAATCAGTTGGATCTCCCAGTCAGGTGGATCTCCCTGAGTCGAGGGGATCTCCCTGAGTCAGTTGGATCTCCCTGGGTCAGGTGGATCTCCCGGAGTCCATTTGATCTCCCTGAGTCAAGGGGATCACCCCGACTCAGTTGGATCTCCCTGTGGCAGGTGGATCTCCCCAAGTCAGCGAGATCTCACTGAGTCAGGTGGACCTCCCTGTGGCAGGTGGATCAGGTGGATCTCCCTGAGTCAGGTGAATCTCCCTGTGGCAGGTGGAACTCTCTGTGGCAGGCGGATCTCCCTGCATCAGATGTATGATATCATATATTCTGAGTTCCACCTGGTGACATGCACCCTGCGTGACTACCAGTGCCCCTCAGGCGAGCATCATGGCTGGACATCGAACATATCCAATGACGTCATATGTTCCATCGAAGTCTTGTGTATTAAGCACATTAGACCTCGCATGGGTCATAGAAAGCATTATATTATACCTATAACATGAGATGGTTTACAAATGGGGGATACATGAGATTGCCACTACCCTATCTGCAACTCAAAAGAATCAATGTTTACAAACAACGTCACAAACGAGTTTTCAGAATAAGTCTTGTCCAATCAGAACCTTAAGATTATTTAACCCTTGAGGGTGAGGAGGCTCCAGATGCGAGCAGGACTCAACCCTGTAGACAAGGCTTTAAGGGGGATAAAAAAACTAGGGGTGGGTGTCTCAAAGGGGCGTGGCCAATGTAATTAAGGGCGTGGCTCGAAAACACGTAAGCCAAAAATCTGTGATTAGCATAGTGTGCCGCCCGACTTGTATCTTGCTGTTTCTATCATTTCATACAGATATATGATACAAGTAACATCATACCTACAAGTCAGGACTATTGGCTTTGTCAATGGTTGTTAGTTGCATAAGATAAATAGGCAGCAACAATGGCTTTTATATAATATTGAAAAAGCTTCCACTTAAAGGCCTGCTGACACCACAACTGTTGCTGCTCCAGAGTTTCAAAAAGAGAAGAGAAATCCAGGGAGAAAATGACTCTCTTTAAAGGATTTCCCTTCCCCTCCAATGCTCACCTGGCATGACGTCTTGTCGTAACTTCTCCACTACTGAGAAGTGAACAGTGTGAGCTGTCAATGCAGTCCAGAAAACAACGGACCCCCTGGGCCAGGGCACAAAACAGAGCCCAATTGAGAACCGTTTTAAGCTCCCTTTAAAAAACTGCAGGTGCTCAGACCCGGTGAGACCCGGCCCACTTAAATCCCTGCCTGTAGGTAGCGTTAAAATCATGCCATGGAAGGTTCCAGTGGCCACAACAGTGAAGTGGGGAAGCCAAAACAGAGTGATAGCCGACCACGCCCCCTGCCATCTAAGCCCCTCCGACTCTCCCATGGCAAAGCAAGTGTTCCATGGACTCTAATGCAAGCCGAGAAAATGGACCACCTGCCCCCAGTGGGGTAGCAAAAGAAAGCCATAAATGTGGTGCTTTGGCCTCACTGACAACAAGTGCCTCGGTGTCACTGCACCTACTGCATGCACTCCTAGTGCAACACCCCTGAGCCTAGAAGGACCACCTCACTCCTAGCCATCATGGACACCAGTTCCCAGATTTTAACCTACAAATCATTGGCAAGAAAGAAATCTATGTCTAATGGATTACATGGAAGCAAATCAAGACTACAACACCCAGAATGCATTAGGCTATCACTTTAGAAGCAGGCTTTGTGATGACACAAAGTAAAGCGGCCACCCCAGGAGTCAAACCCTCCCTGCCTGTACTACAAGTGCAGGAGCGGTCCCTAAAGAGACTTTTATAGATGTCTTGGTCACAAAATGTTGTTGTTTCCACACTTCTAATAGTCTCTGTACACAAACAAGAGAGTTGAATACCTGCCAACTTGAACAAAAATCTCACAGTGTAAAGAGGAGGGTGTGGCCTTGTGTCGAGAAGTTCCTAAGACTTACTTTTGCCCCCACTCTGCCCCCAAACCTCTCCTTCAAAAACAAAAAAGAGCTTGCTAAGGGCAGTTCCGAAGTCCGGGGATGTTTTCACACCCCTTAATGGACGTCAGCAGTTCAAATTCTCAGAAAAAGAGCTGGAGGCTATTTACAGTGGTTTTCAGCTCGTTTTCCCTGCCACAGTGTGATATCGGCTCCTCACCGGGGGACAGTGTGATGGACGCCGATATTGGGTGTCACACAATGGCACTGTGTGAGTTGGTACATCTAGTGTTGTGAAACACAAACATGCCAGTGTCAGATTCGCCACACAGTTAAGCGGACGCAACTCTTGCAAAGCTATAGCCACACCCACCTCTTCCAGCTGCTGTACAATACCACAATTGTACACAGCGGTACAACTCAACTACTTTTACCCTGGAGGTGGTAACACTCGTACACGTACTCCTAGAGAACACAGATTTCTCACACCCATCAAACTGTAGCACAAATGACAACATTACACTTTGTGTGTCCAGAAGGCAGAATAGCAAGGAGCCATCCAGGTATCCGTACAGCGGGCATTGTTCCCTTATTGGACCAATGGAATGTTGGGCGCTCCATTGAAGACAACGTAGAGGCTCAGGGCCAATAACAGCTGGCATACGACTTTTGCTCCAACATTTCAACGTTTGTCTTTCTGTTTCTCCTTCTCTGTTTTAGAACATTCAACCCTTAGTGGGTGGAATGTTCTAACAGTATTGCAGCCAGTCTGCCTCATGAAATACTGGTTGCGAAGGGCCCCAGCCCTCCTCATAAGCCCTCGAGCCTATAATGTATTCAGTAGAAGCCATTTAATATTCCACATAACCCACAGCAGGGGTATAGCTCTCCTTTGCATCACAGTATCTTGTTTTCTTAAACGTGATGCTTTCATGTGCCATTCCTCATTTAGAAGTGCGCTAGTTGAGTAGCGCTTAGACGCAGTCAGTGTGCACCTATTTATTTTGCATTAAGAACCAATCGGGGCAAGTCACAAAACTACTTTTTGACTTCAACGATCCTCAGTGCTTAATTTGATCCGGTGGGGTCCACCGGCAGTAATTTTTGGGTACCAGCACTTTTTTTCCACATCAAACTTTGAACAAGAGAAATAAAAACACAAAAGGGGGAAGAGG
Organism: Lissotriton vulgaris; assembly: GCF_964263255.1. NCBI lineage: Eukaryota > Metazoa > Chordata > Amphibia > Caudata > Salamandridae > Lissotriton > Lissotriton vulgaris. Next base: position 1,121,764,287 of record NC_141698.1, read on the forward strand.
GTAAGGAGGAAGAGGAAGAACGAACAACAGTGACAAAGGAAGAAAACACGAATGAAAAAGAACCTGTAGAAGTGAGATAAAGGGGCAGGGAGTGTCTGGTGGTGGATTAAAGATATATCACGGACAGCGACGGTCGTGGGCTTCTGAGCAAAACTTTGGGCTCTGCAACTTACTCTTACTCATATTATGCACTACTGTTCCGTAGGTCACTTTACATGAAGATGTCCTGGAAGTTTTGTGGAGCTCTAGAGACCCACTTTTTCTGCTCAGCCTAGCACAAGAACTTCAGACCCTTCCCCGCTGTTCCTTACACTTCAGTCTGTCAGAGGCCAAGGCCCCGCCCCTTGGGAAGCCCCTCAGGTGGTTGAAGATCTTTCTTCATCTCTCCCACAGCTTTTCCATCTCACTCTGGGTGCTCTTGTGGAGGCCTACTCTGGCCTGTCTTAGGTCCTGAGCTCTTACTCTGGCCTTAGTCTTTGGTACTGGACGCCTACTCTGGCCTTAGTATTAGGTACTGGACGCCTACTCTGGTCTAGTCTAAGGTACTGGACGCCTACTCTGGCCTCTTAGTCTTAGGTACTGGATGCCTACTCTGGTCTCAGTTTTAGGTACTTGTCGCCTACTCTGGCCTCAGTCTTAGGTACTGGACGCCTACTCTGGCCTCAGTCTTAGGTACTGGACGCCTACTCTGGCCTTCGTCTTAGGAACTGGGTGCCTACTCTGTCCTTATTCTTAGGTACTGGACGCCTACCCTGGCCTTAGTATTAGGTACTGGAGGCCTACTATGGCCTTAGTCATAGGTACTGGACGCCTACTCTGGCGTACTAGGTACTGGACACCTCCTCTGGCCTTAATCTTAGGTATTGGACGCCTACTCTGGCCTTAGTATTAGGTACTGGATGCCTACTCTGGCCTTAGTCTGAGGTACTGGACGCCTACTCTGGCCTTAGTCTAACGAACTGGGTGCCTTCTCTGGCCTTAGTCTTAGGTACTAGGCACTTACTCTGGCCTTTGTATTAGGTACTGGACGCCTACTCTGTCCTAAGTCTTGGGACTGGACGCCTACTCTGCCGTAGTCTTCGGTACTAGGCACTTAGTTGGAGGTACTGGACGCCTAGTCTGGCCTTAGTCTTAGTTACTGGACGCTTACTCTGGCCTCAGTCTTTGGTACTTTTTCCTCTGTCTGCAACCTCTGTCACACCAGCAAAAGTACCCTGAAGCTCTGATGTGCTTTATAAATCACAAAGACATCCATGCTGCGTGCCTCTATAATGTCAAGAAACGACCTCAGCCTTTCATCTTTCCAACAATGGTAAAGTCAATAGCATTACCTTAAGTGCTTCATTTGTAAAAAAAAAAAAAAGTAGGTGCCAGGGCTCAAGGTATTTTTCAGGATGGCACTGCAGCTTGCACTACCCACAGCACCAGTCAGCACTACCAGATGTCAGTACAGATGACAGTGGAAGAGGTGTGGCGCCGCGGCTAGGGCGACTGACTCCAGAATCTGGAGATCACGGTTCGATCCCCGGCTCCGGCGGCAGGTTAGCCCAGCACCATGTGACTCTGGGCAATAGCTTGCTTAATCTTCCCGACGGCCCCCAGTGCCTAGAGACCCTTACAGGTGATTCAACATTCGCTAAAATCTGTAGAAAGCTTGGAAGCTCCCACACGGGGCGCCCTATGGGGCTGCATTAAAGAACCCCTACGGTGGGGGGCACTCAACAGGAGTTGATGTTGCTTACCATTAGAGCACGTATGATGAACATGGCCAGTAGCCCCGGGAATAAATGAGCTTACGCCAAAATAATCTCATGTACTTTCTGGCGTTTAGCATTAAACGTGTTACACAAAATGCCTGTGATAATATTATATCATGTGTTTGAGATTTAGTTTGGCTAAAAATCCTATTGGGGAGAATGAGAACAACACGAATGAACAGCCCGTGACCCGCCCTGTTCACATCAAGTACAATTTTCTGCGGTTTTAGTGCAAAATGCATCCTCGCGTCCAAAATAGACCTGAGCATTCCTTTCGTAAGTAATTTTCGCAAAGGAATTCATGCAGATTCCACCCAGGCCTGGTCATGACTTGTTATTTTACATTGTGTCATTCCCCAGGTGATCGTTTGATGGGTGGAGACTTAAAGATATGAGGGAGAGCAATTTGACAGATGCTATCTAAGGAATGGTGACTACTGGCCCCAAGCACCGAGAGGCATTCTGGGAAGAGTCGACGCAGGAACTTTAATCAGGTCGAGAGTCAATGAAAGGATTGATGCAACAGGTTGATGCTGGCGGTGCCCTCGAGAAGTCTTCGCATCACTGCTTCTGCCCATTGGACAGAGTGGGTCAGTCACTCTTCACGTGCACGAACACTCGCGCCCTGAGACATCACCTCGTCACAACTCGCGCCCATGAGACGTCACCTCCTTCCAACCCGGAAGTGATGGGCAGATGCAACCGTATTCCTCAGAATAGCCAGGCGTGTCATTGGATCACTGAAAAAATATCGAGGGACAAAATATCGACTTGCAAAAATATCGTGGACAAAATATCGAGTTTGTATCTACAAACAGGTAAGTACAAAAATATCGAGTACAAAATATCGTTTACAATAATATAGTTTAAAAAAATATTGACTTTATTAAAAACAGTGTTAAATTAAATTAATATTAAAATTTAATTACTAAAATATACTTAAAAATACTTAAATTAACTTATAATAATTGAATAATAAATGAAATTAATAAAAATAAATTTTTACTATCATATTTGTTAAAACATATATATATAGTAACATACTATCATTAAATAAGATACTATTATATTACCGTACGATAGCAGAAGTTGAAAAAATACTATTCCCACTCCAAAGAGTGCAAGCGTAGGGAAAGCATTGGATAGCGTAGGGGTTAAAATTACTATTCCCACTCCAGTGGGTGCAACAGTAGGGAAAGCGTTGGATAGCGTAAGGGTTAAAATTTCTATTCCCACTCCAGTGAGTGCAACAGTAGGGAAAGGGTTGGATAGCTAAGGGTTTAAATTACTATTCCCACTCTAGTGGGTGCAACAGTAGGGAAAGCGTTGGATAGGGTAAGGGTTAAAATTACTATTCCCACTCCACAGAGTGCAACAGTAGGGAAAGCGTTGGATAGCGTAGGGGTAAAAATTACTATTCCCACTCCAGTGGGTGCAACAGTAGGGAAAGTGTTGGATAGCGTAGGGGTTAAAATTACTATTCCCACTCCAGTGTGCAACAGTAGGGAAAGTGTTGGATAGCGTAGGGGTTAAAATTACTATTCCCACTCCAGTGGGTGCAACAGTAGGGAAAAAGTTGGATAGCGTAGGGATTAAAAATACTATTCCCACTCCAGAGAATACAACATTAATACTTCATAAATAATTATAAAATGTATTATTGAATATCTATTAATAATTAATTAAAAATAATTATTTGTATACAATTTATTAATTAATATATTATATTTACTAATTAACAATAATAATTTCTATTGATCACCTATTAATACTAATTAATAAAATTATTTACTATTAATTATTTAATAATGAAAAAGTTTTTAACAATTATTTGAAATTAAATAAATATAAATAAATGTAATTATTTAATTATTTATAATTTAATCACTTCCCACCCAATTCCCCTATAAACTCACAACCCGCTACAAAAATAATTTAGTAAAATTAACATAATTACCAATTAATCAATTAATTAAAAATAATTACCAATTAAAATTTAATTAATTACCTATTATACATTAATTAATTATTAATTTAAATGTACTATCAATAAATAAATTTACATATTTAATTAATTATAATTAAAATACTTCCCACCCTATTCCCCTATAAACCCACAACCCGCTACAGAATTAAATTACGCAATGATTATAAAAACAAAAATCATTAATAAAAATTAATTATAACATAAATACACACTTTTCACACATATTATACCATAAAAATACACTATAAAAAATTAGATATTATTAAAAATTCGATATTTTTTACTATCTATATTTTTAACAGTCGATATTATATCACTTACCTTAAAAACGATATTTTGGTCATCTATATTCTGTCCTGTCGATATTTTGTCCAGTCTATATTTAAAAGTCGATATTATGTACAGTCGATATTTTGGAGTCGATATTATGTCTGTGCACCGAGTCATTGTATGTGCAGTGGTCGAAGTGGGAAATAAAAAGTAGGGGAACTGTGGGTGGAGAATCAGGGGTCGGGAATAACCGAAGATTGAATCAGTGGGCGGAGTCAGGGGTGTGGCTAGAAATAGCAAAACATACCAATTTTTTGTACGTTTAGCATTTTACTGACCAGTTAGACCTTATAATGTTATTTAATTACAACAATGTATAAAAATGTATATTTGAGGTTTAATTCAGGAAAAAGCAAACACTCATAGGGAATACAGGTTTATGTAAAGCGTGTGAAATATAAGCAGGAACAACATGTTACCTTAATGCTTTTACTCTCATTGTTCAGAAAACCATGATTATTTTTGTCTCAAACATTGAGGTCATGAATACAGGGCTCCTCCTATACACATGGGTTAAGCAGGGCTCAGAAGAGAGGGGGACTCTTCAGGAGAATCTAGACTCACGGAAACCCACAAAGGCTCCTATATATTCATGTCAGCCCGCTAGCTACTCAATCATAATATAGCGAAAAGAACAACTGGTGGATAGAATGCAGAACAATGTCATACATTCACCCCAGTACAGAGATCTGGTCTTAAATCCATTGTTTCTTTGCTCACCATGCCATTCGAGTTTGAAACCAGCCATATGCAAATCAGTCTTGATCCTACACCCAATGGGAACAGTCTAGCCCGAACTGCCAGGCCATATGTATTCAAGTGTCCCTTCATTCAGGAAGTGAACACAAAGTAGTACCCACTGAACTATGCACATAACATATTGCTCTTTGATATGCATGGTACATGTTCTTTGCAGCAGGCATATTACCCCTCTGCGCTACCTTAGATGAGTAAAACAGCCACTAAACAAAACGTGCTCCCATCTCTCTCCAGCAGGTACATTGATCACCAAAGTTATCTTGGCACTTGTATTGTTGACCGAAACCTGCTGAATATACAAAGAACTTTGCAGTGTTTTTAAAACTCCTGCACTTGTACAAAACCGTCCCCCCCAAACTAAACTGGCCCCCTACCCTTCCAGTACACCATGGGAAACGCCTGCCCCTGCCCTTTCACTGCTCCTGTCCAGTCAGTACTCCTGCTCGATCAACACTCCTGCTTCTTCAATTCCCCTCCCCCCTCGTTTCTTCAGCCCCATCACTTTGCCTGCCCTGTTCACTGCTCCTGCCCTGTTCTCCGCTCCTGCCCGTTCACCGCTCCTGCCCGTTCACCACTCCTGTCCGTTCACCGCTCCTGCCTAATCACTGCTTCTGCCCAGTCACCTCTCCTGCCCCGTCACATCTCCTGCCCAGTCACCTCTCCTGCCCCATCACCTCTCCTGCCCGTCACTTCTCATGCCCGGTCGCCTCTCCTTCCCTGGCGTCTCTCCTTCCCTCCGTCCCTCTCCTGGCCTGTCCCTTTTCCTGTCCCGTAACTTCTCATATCCTGTCACTTCTCCTGCCCCATCACTTCTGCCCTGTTCACTTCTCCTGCCAAGTCACTTCTGCCCCGTTCACTGCTCCTGCCCTGTTCACTGCTCCTGTCCCACCACTTCTGCCCCGTTCACTGCTTCTGCCCAGTTCACTGATCCTGCCCCGTTTACTGATCCTGCCCAGTTTACTGATCCTGCCCAGTTTACTGATCCTGCCCCGTTCACTGACACCGCCCCATTCACTGATCTGTCCGTTCACCGCTCCTGCCTGGTTATCGCTCTTGCCCCGTTCACTGATCCTGCCCCGTTCACTGATCCTGCCCCGTTCACTGATCCTGTCCGTTCACCTCTCCTGCCCGGTTACCGCTCTTGCCTAAACACCGCTCCTGCCCAATCACTTCTCCTACTTCGTGACCTCTCCTGCCCCGTCACGCCACCTGTCCCGTCACTTCTCCTGTCCGGTCACTTCTGCCAGATAACCTCTCCTCTCCTGCCCTGTCACGTCACCTGCCCGTCATGTCACCTGCCGGTCACGTCACCTGCCCGTCACTTCTTCTGCCTGGTCACTTGTCCTGTCCAGTCACTTGTCCTGTCCCGTCACTTGTCCTGTCCCGTCACTTGTCCTGCATCGTCACTTGTCCTGCATCGTCACTTCTGCCCCGTTCACTGCTCCTGCCCCATTCACTGCTCCTGCCCCATTCACTGCTCCTGCCCGGTTTCCACTCCTGCTCATGCCTAATCATCGCTCCTGCCCCATTACTTCTAATGCTTCGTCACCTCTCCTGCCCATTACCTCTCCTGCCCATCACATCACCTGCCCGTCATGTCACCTGCCCGTCACTTCTTTTGCTCGGTCATCTCTCCTGCCCTGTTGCCTCTTCTTCCCAGTCACCTCTCCTGCCCCGTCGCCTCTCCTGCCCAGTCACTGCTCCTGCCCAGTCCCTGCTCCTACCCCGTTCACTGCTCCTACCCTGTCCAGAAGAGAGGAGGGGTGAGAGGGAGAGGAGAGAGGGGGAAGAGAGGTGAGAGGAAGGGAGGGGTGAGAGGAGAGGAGGGGAGGAGGGGAGGAGAGGAAAGGGAGAGGAGGGGTGAGAGATGGGGAGGAGGGGTGAGAGGAGGGGAGGAGGAGAGAGGAGGGGAGGAGAGATGGGGTGAGGAGGATGAGAGGAGAGGGGGAGGGGAGAGGAGGGCGAGAGGAGGGGTGAGAGGAGAGGAACGTTTACTATAACAATGCTTGTCAATAACTGCCTCATGTAATGTGAAGAGCTCTGATACCCAAGGGTCATGTTCGCGCGATAGAAAACTCTTAAAATAAATGAGAACACTTTTCCTCAGATGAATACATGCCGAAACAGGTGGTTTCGCCCACCTATCGTAAATAAAAAAAATCTCCTGATCTCCTACGCTGTAGGCAAGTTGGATGAAAGATGTGGGAGAACTGGAGTAGGGAAGAGTGGCCCGATGCCCTGGCCTCCCCAAGGGAGGTGGCCATACGCTTCAGATTTCGATTGGTAAAACTGAAAATTCTTCATCGCAGCTACTATGCATGGCCTAGCCTTGTTAATATGGGCAAAACAGATCACGCTCGGTGTCCTAGGAAGTGTGGTTAGGAAGGTACGTTCTTTCATATACTGCAGAGCTGCCCTGTGCTACAAGAATACTGGGGGAGAGTTCTGGCTTGTCTTAATGAGGTGGTGGGGAGTGATCTGGCACTATCGGCCAAATGGTACCGCCTCAATATTTGGGACGAAACAGACCTTAATCGTATGGACCGACTCTGGCTCACATTGGAACTAATGGTAGCAAAGCGAAATATAGCTTGCATGCGGAGACCGAAATTGAGCACGAGTTTTGGGGATTGGAAGAGAGACATAGATTGGTGCATAGTGGCTGAGAGGATGGTATATGTGGGAAGAGGTTGCAAAATAAATGAAATAAAATATGGGGAAAGTGGATTGATGGGGACGGGACTCTGTGAGCCCCTGGGCGTTACTACTGAGGATGTTTAGTAATCCAGATGGTACGGATCTTACTGCTGATCTGTGTTTAAAGTAGAGATGACAGTTTAACGCTGAGGTGTTCCTATCCTTATGGAACTTGGGGCCAGATGTAGATAAAATCAGTTTTGCAAGTCCTTAATAGCGATTTTTTGCGAATCGCTAATAAGGACTCTAAAAATGGAAAGTATGTAGGAATCGCAATAATAATTGTGATTCCTTAATATTCCTTACTTGCGAATTGCAAATCACGATTCGCAATCAAGGAATACCTTCCCATTCATTCCTATGGGCCTAGAGGGCCATAGGAATGAATAGGAATTGCGCGCGCAATTTGCGAGTACCCAATAAGTACTCGCAAATTGCGTGTACAATTTCAAGGGTGCAAGAGTTCCAAAGGGACACCCTGCTGCACCCCTTAAATGTGCATGTGTGCACATGTGGTGCACATAAATGCCCTAGAGGTATGTATGTGCGCCACATGGCACTTAGAAAAAAGCAGAAAAGTGCTTTTTTTAAAGGAAATTGCAAATTACCACTTACTTGAAGTTGGTAGAAATTTGCGATTCCTTAATGCAATATCACAATTTGCAATGGCTACTAGCATAGTAGTTATGGAATCGCAAATTGCGATTTTCTAAATGCTTGCGAGTAGGTATTTGCCTTCCTACATTGCACACAGCATTCTGTGAATTTCAGCATTTGCGATAGCAGTTTGGCTTGCTACATCAAGCCCTTGGTCAATTGATGCTGCGGTCTATCTTTCTGTATTTAAACGTTTACTGTCACCACAGTCTAACTGTTTAATAAAAAGAGCTTTTAAAAAGAAATACATATTGCACTAGATTTTATTTACAGTCTTCATTTTTGCAAACATACTCTTTCATATGAAAGTGCAACATACCAAGGATTTAGCTGGTTTGTAGGAAAGGTGATGGTATGACCATGTATTAGAAGTGATAAGTACACCATGACGAACATTTTAAGGATATAGCAAATCACTTTGGCGTTGCATAACCTTATAAAGGAACATGGCCTTAAGGCTTCATTTCTACTTTTTGTAGTGGAACTCCCCTGTGACTTGTAATATCCATATAATGTTGAGTAAGGGTGTACTTTATCCCGTATGCAATAATTTGTTCAAAGCTCATTAAAAGTAACCTAATCATACAAGCAACTAAAAATGTTGAGATATCAGCTTTATTATTGTTTTCAGAGGGAATGAGTGAAACAACTGGAGTGAATCAGAATATTTACAAGCATTTATGTGCAATTTTTGATTTGGTTTAAGAGCCAACATCATCATTTAGGTACACTTCACAAGATAAACACGATTAAACAAGGGAAACATGAGCAAACATTGATGTCATTGTAACCTGCCCTTGAGCGGGAACTGAGAATGAAGTGTGTCTGGGAGGGGTGGGAAACAAAGAGGACCATCTGTTTAGATTGTCAAACGTGTTTGTGCTGATTTTGTTATTCCTTCAGATATGGTTTCATTTTATTGAACAGCCAAGTAAAACAACCTTCAAGGTCAGTGTTCTGATGAATTAATGGGAGCTTTGAGCTAAGTTACAAAAAGAAAGTGTTTTCATGTAAATGCCTGTACAGTGGTAAAGCTTTAGATGTCATGAAGGACACGCAGCCGACAGATAATGCATCCGAGTGACACTTGCAGGACACTTCGTACCTTGAAAAGGATCCTGGTCGTGAAGCTCATGGATTACAACTAGTGGCTTAGCTGGGCTAGTATTTTGCTCCTTTTACATGGCCGATATTAGCTCTGGCACACAGATAGATCTATTTTTTGTGAGATTAAAGCCTCTTACTTGAAAAAAGTGCACTCTCTCACAACAGGTCACCTCCGCCCCTCCCCCTTAACTTCTGCAGCATCCAAAAACGAAACTCACAATAAGAACAACAAAAAAAAACAACGATGTGATTGTGATTAAATGTCCACTTGCTATTTCCATAATGAGGGATGCATCTGCATGAGATGCATCCTAAGGTGGTGTGTTCTGCAAAGCTGGGCAAAGGACACTTTGCTGCTGCGAGGCTCCACCAGCCAGGTGCCCACGTGCCTTGTGTGTTGAAACGTTAGTTCGTATTTGGTATGTGTGTTAACAGGTAAGTTGCTCTGGCTGGCGAAACCCCAGCTGTGCTTGTAAGCAATGAACGTGAAACGTTTGTGGGAAAGGAATGAGGCACGGGGCGTGCAACCTGAAAAGAGCACAACACGGTGCTTCTGTGCAGCAGCATTAAGAATCCCTCTGATGCTGAAGAATACACCAAGTCTGGAATTAGATACAGACGCTGGTCTGACTCGAGGTGCAGAAGGCTTGCATCTACAGGCGCATTCATCAGAAATCAGGCCTGACTTCCAAGATGCAGGCAACGACCTCCCTTTTGGGCAGTGTCCATGTTTCATCGTAACAATCGATCACGTGCACCCAGCTGCTCTGTTTCCTCAGTAACTTTTCCATCTCGCCCTGGTGCTGTGCCTCCTTGGCGAGCTCCTCGGGGGTGTAAAAGATGACCTGGTAGCAGACTCGGTTCTCCTCCGCGGTGTTGAAGCTCCCCGGGGCGCTGACTCTCTCCGCACTAAGGATGGCCCTCAGTTTGTCCCTGCCGCCCTGCAGTGCTTTCCTGTCCTTCGGGTTCTTCTTCAGTTCGATGTAAAACCCGAGTTTAGTGCTTCTGTCGCCGACGGCCAGGTCCACGCGCTGCCCACGCGTGGCAGCGGACGTGTCTACTTCCGGGTCAGCATCGGCGTTTGTTTTGGTTCCATTAGACCATTGCACTTCCGGGTCAGGCCCGCTCACCCGGCCTGCAGGGGTGTATGTTTCAGAGACATGAACTTCCGGTTCTCGTAGGTCTCCGCGCACTTGCAGGTCAGCCGCTCCGCGAGGCTCTTTTTCCGCTCCGCGGGGCTCTTCTTCCGCTCCGCGAGGCTCTTCTTCCGCTCCGCGAGGCTCTTCTTCCGCTCCGGTGAACTCGGCCAGGTACGCGCAGCGGAGCCCGAGGCGGTCCCAGTGCCGGCCCCCCAGCAGGCCCCTCATCTCTTGGAAGAGGCTGAAGCTCAGGGTGGTCTCGTCGGCGAGGAAGGCCGCCAGCTTCTCCTCGCGCAGGACCACCCTCTGCGCGACGCGCAGCACCTCTGGCAGGTAGTCAGACCGGACCACCTCCTGCTCCTCCTGCCGGTAGTCAGGGCTGAAGCAGCTTCTATTGCGCTTAGGGTCTCTTTTCAACCTCTGCGCCAGGGCCTCCAGCACGGCGGGGGCAGCAAGTCCCAGCTGCAGGTCTCCGAGAGCAGGCGTGCCAGCGACTGGGAGGGTCGCCAAGCGGAGGACGCTCTCCAGCAACCGATCAGCGCAACGCAGCGCTGCACCCCGCCGCACTCCGTGGGCTGGTCGTCCTCCCGCAGGCGCCGCAGCAGCCGCTCGCAGGCCTCTTCCAGGACCTTCCTCACGTACACCCGGGCGCCGAGGTCGTGGGCCGGCATCAGGGGGGGTCGCTGCAGCCATCCCGGGGGTCGAGCAGGTTCAGTCCGCAGGGAGAGGGGCGTCTTCAGCTGAGGAGTGCGAGAGGGTCTCTGCTCCCTGCTCCGCCCCAGGGTGGGTGTGTCCGCAGGGCAGGGGTTACAGCCTGTGGCTGGGCAGCTCCCTTGCAGCTTTACAAAACAAACATCAGTATGCACATGGTCTGCAAGGAGAATCCCGCCCTTGTAAGGATGGCGCCAAGCCATGCTCTCCTATAGTACCTATTCAGAAAAGGGGGTGGTGATGAACAGAGTGTCTGAATTAAGCAGACCACTCTTACCCAGTCCAAAGATCAGGGCTTGATCCATCACCGTTATTTATCTCACTGCACCATCCCAGCTCAGAACCTGGCTATATGCAAATCAGTCTGTCCCTGGCCCAGTGCATCATGGGAACAGGGCAGACTAAACTACCAAGCCAATTCTTCACCAGAGAGGAGACAAGCTACCGGGGACCGGTTTCTGGCATTTCAGCCGTCTTCGGCCCGGCTTGCTTGAATCCTGATGGTGCAGTGAGAAAGGGACTCATGTCTGAGTATACCCTGCCACACCTATAGTGGCCAAAAACGATTCAGAAAAGGGGGTGGTGATGAACAGAGTGTCTGAATTAAGCAGACCACTCTTACCCAGTCCAAAGATCAGGGCTTGATCCATCACCGTTATTTATCTCACTGCACCATCCCAGCTCAGAACCTGGCTATATGCAAATCAGTCTGTCCCTGGCCCAGTGCATCATGGGAACAGGGCAGACTAAACTACCAAGCCAATTCTTCACCAGAAAGGAGACAAGCTACCGGGGACTGGTTTCTGGCATTTCAGCCGTCTTCGGCCCGGCTTGCTTGAATCCTGATGGTGCAGTGAGAAAGGGACTCATGTCTGAGTATACCCTGCCACACCTATAGTGGCCAAAAACGATTCAGAAAAGGGGGTGGTGATGAACAGAGTGTCTGAATTAAGCAGACCACTCTTACCCAGTCCAAAGATCAGGGCTTGATCCATCACCGTTATTTATCTCACTGCACCATCCCAGCTCAGAACCTGGCTATATGCAAATCAGTCTGTCCCTGGCCCAGTGCATCATGGGAACAGGGCAGACTAAACTACCAAGCCAATTCTTCAACAGAAAGGAGACAAGCTACCGGGGACCGGTTTCTGGCATTTCAGCCGTCTTCGGCCCGGCTTGCTTGAATCCTGATGGTGCAGTGAGCTAAAAAACGGTGTTGGATCTAGCCCTGATCTCTTGACTGGGTGAGAGTATTCTGTTTAATTCAGAGACTCTGTCCCTCACCACCCCTTGTTGTAAATATTTTTGTCCACCCTAAGCGTGGAAGGGTATACTCAGATGTGAGTCCCTTGCTCATTGCACCATCAGGATTCAAGCAAGCCGGGCCGAAGACGGCTGAAATGCCAGAAACCGGTCCCCGGTAGCTTGTTTCCTTCCCAGTGTAAGAATTGGCTTTTGTAGTTTGGTTTGCCCTGTTCCCATCATGCACTGGGACAGGAACAGACTAATTTGCATACAGCCAGGTTCTGAAACTGGGATGGTGCAGTGAGCTAAAAAACTGTGTTGGATCTAGCCCTGATCTCTTGACTGGGTGAGAGTATTCTGTTTAATTCAGAGACTCTGTCCCTCACCACCCCTTGTTGTAAATACTCCTATAGTACCTGGCGCCGCAACACCCCTCCCCAGATAGGGAGGAACGAATGCATCCCAACCGGCCAGACTCCATCCTTATCTTGCAAAACCTCCTCCGGGGCAGCTTGGCTCCCCGCCTTTTTTTTAAATTTATTTATCCGTTTTTATATAGCGCGGACTTTACCCGAAGGTGTCAGAGCGCTTAACTTTGTAATTGGATCCCTAACTGCCCTGTCTTAAGCTGGAAGATGAGGGCCCCTGTGAAGTGCTGGCATGGGGTCAACCTCGTGAAGCAGCAGAGCTGGCATTAAAGAGGGCTGACGTAGAGCAGGTGGAGACCCCTGTTAAATACAGGTTTTGCAGACTTTGATCTGGGCTACAGCACGGGTGAATGGAACGCGAAAGGTGTTATTTAATTAAAAAATATATCTTTTTGTGTTTTTGTTTCAGAACCTTTCAATGTGCTTTCCACAATGCGGACAGCTGTTGGAACAAGCATTTGCAATGCAATAGGTCTCGCATTCACGCGAGTTTGAGCTATTGGCATTGCAAATGACAAAGGCTTTTTTGTTGTTTTTAAAACATAAATAAAAGGCATTGTCATTTGCAATGTCAATATCTCAAACTCGCTTAAATGCGAGACCTATTGCATTGCAAATACTTGTTCTCTCTTTTGCTGAGGGTCAAACAATGAGGATGTGGAAAATATGCGCCTGGGCCTCAAAGTGCCACTGGTACCAGAGAGGGGTCGGGCAGAGACCAGGGCGGAAAGGAAGCAGAAACTTATCAAGAATGAGGCAAAGGAAAAAGAATCATTGGGGTGTGGGAGAAGGACATGCGGTGAAATTAAGACTTGCTGCTTTGGCACTTGGCAGCGCCCGGGGTGGGCTCTGCAGAAAAGCTTTAGACCTCTGCACTGATTTATTTATGCATAAATTAACGCTGCATCTACAGTAGATTATCACTGGTATACCTAAAATAAAAGGAGCTTGTTGGTCCTGTGCGCGATTCTTTACTCTGCACCAGTGGCTTGAGTTCATGGAAAAGTAATATTGACAGTAGTATTAGTGATAATTTCTTATTACGTACAATGCTATTACAGTTACTAAGCGCTATAAATAATAGCTGCTGTGCCTCTGACCCAAGTTAATGATACTCGATACCACAAAGAACTCTAAAAGGTAAGTTCTTAACTGCAGCTAGCGTTTTTCTGACAGCCTGCTACCCAGTGGTCGAAGTGGGAAATAAAAAGTAGGGGAATTGTGGGTGGAGAATCAGGGGTCGGGAAACACCTAAGATTGAATCAGTTGGCGGAGTCGGGTGTGGCTAGAAATAGCAAATAAAAACAAGCATTTGCAATGCAATAGGTCTCGCATTAGGATAGTGTGAGCTATTGTTATTGTAAATGACACTTTTTTTAATATGTGTTGGCTTTGAAAATATATAAATTAAAAGCATCGTTATTCACAAAGCCAATAGCTTGCACTTTCCTAATGTGAGTCCTATTGGCTATGGCAATGCTTGTTGGTAGCAAGCAAGGACAGTGCTGTTGTGGTGCTGAGTGATGATGTGGTTGGGCTGAGTGATGTGGTGGTGTCCCAGAGTGATGTGGTGGTGTCCCAGATTGATGTGGTGGTATCCCCGAGTGATGTGGTGGTGTCCCTGAGTGTTGGAGGGTGGAGTTGGAGGGTGTTTTTTTTTTCTTTTCTTATTGAGCGCACGTTCACCTACGGTTTCTTGGCGCTGGGGTGGAGGAGCTGAGAGGTTGGAGACCATGAGAACTAGTTATATGCCAATGAAAAAAGCCAAGTTTTGAGTGACTTTCTATAGAGAGTGTAGGAAGGGAGCAAACTGAGTGCAAGGGGAAGGAAGTTCCAGAGAAGAGGAGACTGGGTGGAAAATCTCAGGCCTCCATGTTTCTTACGCCTAAAGGAGCAGGGAGTGAGAAGATTAGAGTTGGAAGAACGGAGAGCACGTGGAGGAGCGTGTCGGTGTAGAAGAGAGGAAATGAACGAGGGTCCCTGAGAGGAAAGGGCTTTGTGGATCTGGCAGCCAAGTTTGAAAAGGCTACGCTGAGCAACTGGGAGCCAGTGAAGGTTCTTAAGAAGGGGTTTGGTGTGGCTAAATTTTGGGAGACCATAGATCAGCCTGGCTGCCTGATTCTGAATGAGTTGAAGGCGTTGTAATTGATATGCTGGTATACCTGCATATAGGGAGTTCGCATAGTCGAGGCGAGACATAAATAATCCCGAGGTGACTTGCACAACGGCTTCTTGAGAGAGGAGTCTGGATATTTTGCGGATGCGACATAGATGATAAAAGCAGACAGATATGACTGAGTTAATTTGGGCCTTCATGGTAAGATCCTTGCAGATGGTAACGCCTAAACTCTTGACAGAGTCGACGGGGGAGGGGGAAGGGCCAAGTGCAGGTGGCCAAAAAAGAGAATTCCAGGGGTTGCCCGGGGGGCCAGTAAGAACCAGCTCGGTCTTGGCGGGATTGAGTTTGAGCTGGTTCTGGTTCATCCAGGAGCTGATGAAATTCAAAACAGAGTGAACATTATGGATAGAAGAGGAGGAGGAGTCTATGTTAAAAATGAGCTGCAAATCATCAGCATAATTAAAGATGATCACAGACATTTGTTGAAGCTCCCAGATGAGGGGACTAATATAAAGATTAAAAAGAAGTGGTGAGAGCAAGGAGCCCTGCGGGACTCCACAGGAGAGACCTTTTCCTATTGAGGAAAAAGGTGGAAGGGAGACTGCCTGGACGCGATCCCGGAGAAAGGAAGACACCCATTTCAGTGGTTGCCCCCGGATGCCGACGTGCTCCCGGGTGGAGTTGGAGGGTGAGGGGGTGTGATGGTGTGAGGGTGAGAGGGTGAGGGGGTGTGATGGTGAGGGTGAGTGAGGGTGAGGGAGTGGGACGGTGAGGGTGAGTGAGGGTGAGGTTGTGAGGGTGAGGGGTGTGAGAGTGTAAGGGTGAGTGAGGGTGTGTAAGGATGAGGGTGTGATGGAGTGTGAGGGTGTGTGAGGGGGTGTGAGGGTGAGTGAGGGGGTGTGAGGGTGAGAGGGTGTGTGATGGTTTGTGATGTGTGTGAGGGTGAGGGGGTGTGAAGGTGAGTGGGGGTGGGTGAGTGTGAGGATGAGGGTGTGTGATGGTGAGGGTGTTGGGGGAGTGAGAGGGGGTGAGGGGGTGCGGTTGAGTGAGGGTGTCTGAGGGTGCGAAGTAAATGGTGGCAGGGCAGGCATCATAAGAGAGAGAAACACAAATGTTAAGATAACTGTGCTTGAAGGGGTTGTGAGAAGGTGGAAATGGGATTAAAGAGTTTCAGGGGGGCTGGGGCCATGCAGTGGTGGTAAAGAGAGCTTCGGTGGGGCTGGGCGATATATGTGAGGAGTGTTGAACTGGGGTGCGATGTTGAGCACTGGTTGAAGCTGAGCAGCAAAAGTGGGCATCAGATGTGGAGGGGGGTGTGGGGCGTAACGAGGCACTTTGATGAGGGGAGAGGAGGTTGCATCGGCATGGGGGATGAGTGCCTAAGGCACGACATTGAATATTACAGTCTGGGCTGTGGTTGGGAGGTGTAGGGCGTCATAATAATCCTAAAGCCTCATATGGAATGGAGTGATTTGATATTAAAGAAAAAGCCACGAGTTCCAACGTGCCCCGGTTCCGTAAAAGGATAAGACCTTGAGGCTAAAAAGAAATTTAAAAGTGGGCCTCAGATGTGAATGCGGGAGGGGGTGGGGGGCGAGCCGGGGCGTTATGGCTCTGAAGAAAAGCAGGTGGTCCTGTTTATGACCTGCTGAGCGCGTGAAGTGGCTGGCTCGGCATCGCTGTGGGGGGATTGGGGGTGAGAGACAACAAGGCGCAGTAATCACCCATATGCACTGTATGTAGTAATGCAAAGTCCCCAATGAACCTATTTCTAAAACATGCATTTTTCCATCGCGACTGTGGAATGGACGGGGGCTATGTCGTGGTGTTCGCTCACTCCGTAACTCCAAATTTGCCCGGTCATTGAATAGCCTTATCGGGCAGGCACTCACTGAAAACATGTCAATGGCTTAACGAGGCGCTTTGATGAGGGGAGAGGGGGTTGCATCGGCATGGGGGATAAGTGCCTAAGGCACAACATTGATTATTACAGTATGGGCTGTGGTTGGGAGGTGTAGAGCGTCTGAAATAATCCTAAAGCCTCATACGGAATGGAGTGATTTGAGATTAAAGAAAAAGCCACGAGTTCCAACGTGCCCCGGTTCCGGAAAAGGATAAGACCTTGAGGCTAAAAAGACATTTAAAAGTGGGCATCAGATGTGAATGTGGGAGGGGGTGGGGGGCGTAACGAGGCCAAACTGACTTTCACATATAGTCAACAACACATTCCCCCTTTAAACCTCAGCCTCTTTGATCACCCTCTTTGTGTTGCAGTTTAATGAGAGAATGAAGAGCTTTATCCTGAATCATAGGATATTACGCTGAGGTGGAGACCAGCTGCAAGCCCCATCAAAAATGAATGAAAGGAGCGCTAGGGTCAGCTCGGGCCATGAAGGACTGTTTTGATAAAAATAAAGAGTAAACAGACCCGGTCCTGCTCATCTCGTGACCCTGCTGCCGGAAGTTCTTCAGCCGGGACAGCACGGCATGTGGGCAGAAAGCATTGCTGTGGAGAGATATTTAAAAATAAGCAATGAACGTGGGAATTGGAGCACTTTTAAGTGCAAAGAAAAAACAAATAACAGAATTCCACAGCGGAGGTGCAGGCTGCAGAAGACATGATTGAAAGCGGGGCTGGTTAGAACTTCCATGAGAATAGCTGTGGGAGCAGCGAGTGGGGGCTGGGTGAAGCTGCACACCCCCATGAGCATGGGGAGATGGAGTTCACACTCTGCCTGGCTTAGTGCTGGAGGTGTAGGCTTAGGATGGGGGCTTGAGCACATCCGCTGCTGTTCACCCCGATGTGTCGGCTGCAGCACTAGCGTTTAAAGAGTGAAAGGCTTAATTAATCAATAGATGACAAGTTGCATTAAAATGAAGTCCCAGGAACCTGGTGTACGCAGACACCCCCTTGTGGGAATTGATATTGACTCATGGCTGGTATGTGTTATAAGGGTGCGTTTGGGCTGTGCTAGGTGAGGGGCATTTTAAAATTGTTTAATCCAGCTGATCAATGCTTTCTAAGCCTGGCTGTTATCGCTACACTCCGCTGACTCTTCTAATTAAAGACAGCTTTGTGTGAGGGGTCTCCTTTACGACGCTGGATTCCTCACTCAGGAAAGCAAGCGTACATCAATGTGTATGAAATGTTACTCAAGACAATGAAATCTAGGAGGTGTAGGAGTTGCATGCCAAACAGTTCCACAATCGGAGCACACGGACCGGAAGAAATGATGAGACCCGCTGCAAGAGCCGCTGCTGCCTGTCACGAGTTTCTCTCAAGCTCGCGCCCCACATATCCTCAATTAGAGCACACTTGTGAGATTCTATGGAAAGGAAGGCCAGGAGCTGTGAATCTCACCCGTGCCCGCTGCCGGATGGGTGACGTGGGTTCCAATGGTCTACGTCACTCTTGAATGCTTTTTTGGGGCTTGAGGAACATGCACAGTGTAACTAAATGGGAACCGCTTGCTTAAATGTGCACGAGCTGATGTATTCCAAGTCTAGATGGCCGGGGCACCTACAAGCCTCAACAAAGCTTCACGGCGCTTGGTGTTCGTCTCCTGATTAGTGACATTGAATGTACGATTCACAGACGGATTTAGACCCCTTGTGCTGGAAACCTAAAGAGCGCATTTATGGTTAGAACTGGACACCATTTTTAGTTCATTGACAGAAGTGTTTGGTAGCATTTCAGAGGGTTAAACACTTTATCGGTTGCTTAGTAAGTCCGAACACAAATACTCCAATGAAAAACAAGCCAAGCAGCAAGGGTGCAATGATGTGTTTGTATTGTAGAAGAAAAGCACCAAATGAAAATGAGTCCTGTAAATTTGATGGCTGTGGCTACAAGAAAATGGACGTTAGGACAGACACTAACGTAGTTTAAAAAAAAACAACAAGTCACGGCCTAGGTGGTGTGAAGCAGTGGGTGGGGAATCAGATGCCTTTGAAGCTCTCGCTGCCTTTAATGATGGAATGCGAGTCACGGAAGACAGGCGCTGGAGAGGGAGGGGGTGGGCTGCCTGCAACTCGAGCGACCATATGGAGAGGAAGGGGGGTGGACGGCCTGCTGGGAGAAGCTTGTGTGAGGGAGACTGGGCTGCCTTTGATGATCGAATGCAAGCTCGTGCACGAGGAGCTTGTGGTCACGTGATTCACGTGAACTGTTGGAAATCCTCATCGTAAAAAGTCAGTTTTGTGGTTTGGTTGCATTAGGTCTCTCTGCGAGACCTAAAAAGGGGGTTTCCTTTCTGTGTTCTTCAGTTAATTATTGACCATTTGGCACATAGCAGATATTCACAATCAGCTTGTAACATGACATGTAAAAAATATTTGGTGCAAAAACTCTATAGGTTCCTCATTTCACTCAAGTTTATTATTAGGAAATAGCTTGGTTGAAATTATACAATACACAATTAAAAACAATATGCAGTCAATCGCTCAGACTAATTGTATGTATTCGTCTTTTTAGAAAGAAGACATCTAGTTTTTAATAAAGTTCAGTCCTGAGGAAGGTGTTTACTCGACTCAAACCCAAGCACCGAAACGCGTCGACAAAAGGACTCCATGTGATTTTAATCTTTATTTGCAATAATTTTTTTAATTGTATTAACTTTCATGTTTCATGTTAAATTTGTGCAATACATGCAAGCAAAGACTCATAGTTCAAGTTAGAAATGTGTAGAGTTGGAACATTATTGATCTGAGCGATAGACTGCATATTGTCACCTCTCCTGCCCAGTCACCTCTCCTGCCCCGTCACCTCTCTTTCCCTGGCGCCTCTCCTGCCCTGGCGCCTCTCCTGCCCTGGCGCCTCTCTTGCCCTGGCGCCTCTCCTGCCCGGTCGCCTCTCCTGTCACCTCTCCTGCCCTGTCTCTTTTCCTGTCCCGTCACTTGTCCTGCCCCGTCACCACTCCTGCCCCGTCACCACTCCTGCCCCGTCACCGCTCCTGCCCCGTCACCGCTCCTGCCCCGTCACTTCTCCTGCCCAGTCACCTCTCCTGCCCAGTCACCTCTCCTTTCCTGTTGCCTCTCCTGGCCCGTCACTTTTCCTGCCTCGTCACTTTTCCTGCCCGTCACTTTTCCTGCCCTGTCACTTTTCCTGCCCCGCTCACTGCTCCTGTCCGGTCAGCACTCCTGCCGGATCACAGCTCTAGCCCCATCACTTCTTCTGTCCCATCGCTTCTCCCCTTCACTGCTCTTATCTGTTCACTGCTCCTGCTGGTTACCGCTCCTGCCCATTCCTAATCACCGCTCCTGCCCCTTCACTTCTCCTGCCCCATCACCTCTCCTGCCCTGCCACTTCTCCTGCCCTGTCACTTCTCCTGCCCTATTACCTCTCCTTTCCTGTCGCCTCTTCTGTCCAGTCACTGCTCCTGCCCAGTTCACTCTGTGTACAACATTGACAAATTACACAAGGCAGCAAATTCCCAACAGTACTCTGTTTGGGGAAAGCTCCTCTGTAATCACTAACTCTGACCTCACAGGCACTTGATATGTTGAAGGCAGAGAGGGCGGCGCATTGTCATTCAAAAGGGGATAATCAGCCTCAATCAGAATGACAATGGGCCTGCCCTCAGTCTGTGCGAGTTCAGGGAGGGGCTGCTGCAGGGCCTGCCCTCGGTCTGAGAGCTCAGGGAGGGGCTGCCCTCGGTCTGTGCGAGCTCAGGGGGGGCGGGGGCTGCTGCAGCCTCTGGAGTTCAACAGAGAAGTGAGAGCAGCCCCTGGAATCTGAATGAAAAAAGTTATAGTTTTTAAGCCAGACTATTCTTGCCGTCCCGGGACGGTTTTTTGAAAGTAAGAAGTAGGGGAACGGACTGGAATAATTTTTAGAAGTAGGGGCACGCCGTGCCCTTCCGATCCCGCCCACTTCCAGGGTTCTTCAGTGCATTTACATGATGGGGGTCCCATAATTACCTCAGATTGTATGCAGTGAGCATGAGAGTATGAGGACATGACATGTGGGCACCCATGATTGTGATTTCCAAGGTGTGTTTGTGGCCCCTGATGTTGTAGGGTGTTGGAAGTTGGCCTGTTATATGATGCTCACTAGTTCTAGTGATCACCTTGTACCATGCCAAGCAACCCTTATGATGATTGGTTGTAAGTCAACCTGATAGACCAGCTATCCTAGTGGTAGCGTGGACAAAGCAGTCTTTAGGCCAAACTCTGTAAGGCATGTGAAGCAAGCTGTTTTACCATATACAATCCTCTTGAATACCAAATGAAAGGACACCACACAGATATATATTGAAAATATATATATATTTATTACTACAAGTATCCCCTATACTCTTTATGAGCACAGAAGCAAATGCGTTAAAACAAAACACAGTTTAAATACACAAAAGTTGCACAATATGGATGAGGCCGGGGGGCCACTCAAACCATATACTAAAATAGTGCTATAAGAGTCACTAATGGAAAAGGAAATAGGCCTAGGGCCTGGGGAATCGCTGGAGCTGTTCGGGACTAACAGTGAAGAATCGGGAAAGGCCCGCTGGACTCGGGTGCAGCGCTTAAAGCACACGCATGCACCAATGCAAAGTCAATGGTGCGTAAAAGTTACAAAGTTAGTGTTTAAGGAACCTTCCGACTGACCTTTAGATACAGGCACTAGAGGTGTGTACCAGTGTAGGAACACCGGTGTTGCTGAGTTACCTCACCCACAGGAAGCGGGTGCATAGGTGCGAAGTAGTGTCGGGTTTCGTCACGCAGGTCGATGGTGCCTGAAGATGAAGATGCAGCAGGCGGGTCGTCGAGGAGAGTTCCGGTGGATCCAAGGGTGGATCTGAAGAGGTGAAGACCTGAAAGCAGAGGAGACAATGTCCAAAGTCACTAGCCAGTGACTACCGTGGAACCAGGATGGAACCAGGTGATGCCGGGTGCAAACAGGCGATGAGGTGCAGCTTGTCTCCGCAGCCACGTGGACACGAAGAGGTCGAGGACGTCCAGGAGTCGATCACGAGCTGTCCCACGAAGGCTCTAGCTGATGGCAGTGTCGGCAACTTGATTGGAGCAAACAGGCCTTGGCTAATGCAAGCCACGCAAGAAGTGAAGAAAGCTTATTTCTCGGACCAGCAAGGTCAGAGGGGCTTCTCCTTTTTACAGGAGCGAGGGCCAGTCTGGAGCAACCAGACCAGCGGTGTAGATCGTAGATTTTGTCGTCAAGATGGCCACCAGCCAACGGGCTATTGACCAGGATGACGCGTCGAGTGGAAAAGTGCAAAAGGGCCCCGCGCAGATCGTGGAGATGCTGGGGGGGCTGATCTTCGGTGCAGATGCTGCTCGGGGTGGGGCTTCTCAAACCCCAAAGCACAGCATCGAGGGTGCCTCGGGTGCTGCGCAGTAAGCTTCTCGGGGGTCTTTCAAGATGGCCGGTCCCACGTGTCTCGGTGCCTCCACGGGTCTCTTCTTTTCAGGGACTGTGGATCGGGCTGTAAGAGGTCTGGGAATCCAGGTCTTGTCGGGCTCTGGGCTCCGGCGGGAGGCGGCGGCAAAGCAGACGTCGAGGTTATGGTTGTTGCCTGTATTCACAGGGTGGTCACTCCTTGGCCACAAGGGAGATTCCCTTCAGTCTTCTGTGCAGCAGAATGTCGAAGTCCAGTATTCTTCTTAGTTTCAAGTCGAGTTCAGGATGATCTGAAGTCTTGGGACACAGCTCCTACTCTTATTCCAAATCTAGGGGCCGGATTACCTGCTAGGTCCCTCCTCTGCGTGGGACCAGGAAGGGGGGTGGTTACACCCCCTTTCCTTTGTCCAACTTCGCACCAGGGCTGGGGCTGGTGAGCCCCAGCACTGGTTTGAACTGGCTTATGCACAGGGACACCTTGTGTGCCCCAGGCATGTCTGATTCTATTCAGCCCTGTCCTACCCAATACACAAAATCCTGTCTGGGGTGGTGCTAGCACCTCCCAAGACAGGAAACCCTTTGTCCAAGCCTCCCTCGCTGGAAGGACTCCCAGCAGCAGGAGGTCAGACTTGTGTCTGTGGTGGCAGCATCCATTTTGTGATGCTGAGGCTCGGGTTAACTTTAACCGGGGTTCAGGTTATGTACATGTCGGGTCCCTCTAGAAGGGTGGAATGCTATCCCCGTCGACAGAACTGTCGAGGGGATAGTATTCCAAATCGTATGACACCTTACTCGACATGTTTTGATAAAGCCAAACCAAAGTTAGCAAATAACCGTGAGGATTATAATGCACTTAAGAGTATATGGTATGGCAATATCCCAGAACAGCTAAGGGAGTTGTTCCCGACAGCTGCAGACAGGCTCAGCTCGTGCCAGAGCACCATCTCACATGAAATCAAGCACTCTGAATCCAGGATTGTAGAGGCCTTCCATAGGAGTGGCTCATAGGTTAACATGTGTCCAGTTAGGTTTAGATATAGGCATACTATATCTAAGCAAGAGGTGATTATACCAACTTACCCCAGCTGAGTGATCAGCCAGTTGTGTCAAAATATGGAGGCCAGGCCAGGGGTGGCATAATACATGCTGCAGCCCTTGGTAGGCCTTAGAAACACCTATGCCCTGGGTACCTAAGGTACACTGTTACAGGGGCCAATAAGGTGAACCAGTTCCAATTCGTAATGCACCTAGAGTGCATTGGCATTAATTTAGAGAGAGAGAACAGCAGGCTGTGGGTCTGATTAGCAGGCCCACAGCCACATTAAGTCATAAACCAGTGAAGCAAAAAGCAAACATTTGGTGTGACCATAGGATAGCAGACTCTACTCTCCTACACAACCCCCCCCCCCCCCAAACGCAGGGACATTAGACTAACCTTGACCAGTTGTGTCTTCATGTTCTAAGTGGAAGTACCTGGAGAGACCATCTGCATTACCATGGTCAGTCCCTTGGCGGTGCTCCACTGTAAAGTCCACCCCCTGTAGGGAAATGGACCACCTGAGCAGTTTGGGGTTTTCACCCTTCATCTGATTAAGCCATAAGAGGGGCTTTTGGTAGGTCTGAATCTTGAAGTGGGTGCCAAATAAGTATGGTCTCAACTTCTTCAGGGCCCACACCACAGCAAAGGCCTCCCTCTCAATGGCTGACCAACGTTTCTCTCTGGGGGTCAGCCTTCTGCTAATAAAAGCAACGGGCTTGTCTTGACCATCTACATTAAGTTGTGAAAGCACAGCTCCCACTCCCAATTCAGAAGCATCTGTTTGGACAATGAACTCTCTTAAGTAGGCAGGACTCTTCAGGATAGGTGCAGAGCACATGGCCTTCTTCAGGTCATCAAATGCCTTTTGGCAGTTCACTGTCCACTGAACCTTTTTGGGCATCTTCTTGGATGTCAGATCATTAAGAGGAGTCACAATGGACCCATAGGTGTTAACAAACTTCCTGTAGTACCCAGTCAGGCCCAAGAAAGCTCTGACCTGAGTCTGGGTAGTTGGAGGGGACCAGTCCTTTATGGTCTGGATCTTACTCTCCAGGGGTTGAACCTGGCCTCCACCTACAAGGTGGCCCAAGTATACAACTTTACTCTGCCCTATCTGGCACTTGGTGGCCTTGATAGTGAGGCCTGCCTTTTGCAGAGCCTCTAGCACTTCCTTCGGGTGGACCAGGTGATCCTCCCAGGTGGAGCTGAAGACAGCAATATCATCCAGATATGCTGCGCAAAAGTCATCCAACCCAGTAAGGACTTGATTCACCAACCTTTGGAAGGTGGCAGGTGCATTTTTCAAACCAAAGGGCATCACCACAAATTGATAATGCCCACCTGGGGTAGAAAATGCAGTTTTGGCTTTAGACTCCTCAGCTAACCTGATTTGCTAATAGCCAGCTGTCAAGTCAAATGTGCTCAAATATTTGGCAGAAGCCAACTTGTCTATGAGCTCATCTGCCCTTGGAATAGGGTGTGCATCTGTCCTGGTGACAGCATTGAGTCCTCTGTAATCCACACAGAACCTCATCTCTCTCTTGCCATCTTTGGTGTGAGGTTTGGGGACCAGAACCACTGGGCTAGCCCAGGGGCTCTCTGAAGGCTCAATAACACCTAATTCCTGCACCCTTTGCACCTCAGTCTTTATACAGTCCCTGACATGGTCAGGTTGCCTGTAAATCTTGTTTTTCACAGGAAGACTGTCACCAGTGTCCACCACATGGGTACACCAGTTAGTCTGACTGGGTGTCAATGAGAACATATGTTTGTATGACTGCAAAACTCGTCTACAGACATATTGCTGATGTTCAGTGAGGCTGCCATCTAAGGCCACACCATCAACTGATCCATCCTCAGGGTTCTGAGTCAGCAGGTCTGGGAGAGGGTCACTCTCTTCCTCCTGCCCCTCATCTGTAGCCATGAGCAAGCCCATGTCTGCCCTGTCAACATATGCCTTTAGTCTGTTAACATGGAGCACCCTGTGGGGGCTCCTGGGAGTTCCTAGGTCCACCAAGTAGGTAACCTCTCCCTTCTTTTCAATGATAGTATGGGGCCCAGACCATTTGTCTTGGAGTGCTGCTGGGGCCACTGGCTCCAACACCCTTACTTTCTGTCCAGGCTGGTACTCAGTCAAGACAGCCTTTTGGTCATGCCAAGCTTTTTGTAATTCTTGGCTAGCCTCAAGGTTTTTGGATGCTTTCTCCATATACTCAGCCATCCTGGAGCGGAGACCAAGTACATAGTCCACTATGTCTTGTTTAGACTTTTTGAGAGGTAACTCCCATCCTTCCTTCACCAGACATAGGGGTCCTCTTACAGGGTGCCAAAACAACAATTCAAAGGGGCTGAAGCCAACCCCCTTTTGTGGGACCTCTCTGTAAGCAAACAGAAGGCAGGGTAGAAGGATATCCCATCTTCGCCTGAGTTTTTCAGGTAATCCTTTGATCATACCCTTTAGGGTCTTGTTAAATCTTTCCACAAGCCCATTACATTGTGGATGATAAGGAGTGGTGAACTTGTAGTTGAAACCACACTCCTTCCACATAGCTGTCAAGCATCCTGACATGAAGTTGGCATCTCTATCAGATACTACATCCTTAGGAAACCCCACTCTGGAGAAAACTCCAAGTAAGGCCCTGGCCACAACAGGAGCTGTTGTGGTCCTAAGGGGAATTGCCTCTGGGTACCTGGTGGCATGGTCCACCACCACCAGTATGAATCTGTGCCCAGATGCTTTAGGGGGATCCATTGGACCTACAATGTCAATCCCAACTCTTTCAAAGGGCACCCCCACCACAGGTAGTGGTATCAGGGGGGCCTTTGTTGTACCACCTGCTTTGCCACTGGCTTGGCAGGTTACACAGGAGCGACAAAACTCCTTGGTATCTTCAGACATGTGAGGCCAGTGAAAGTGAGGGACAAGCCTGTCCCAAGTCTTGTTCTGGCCTAGGTGTCCTGCTAAAGGAATATCATGGGCCAAGGTAAGAAGGAAGCCCCTAAATTGCAGTGGTATGACCAACCTCCTGGCTCTACCAGGCTTGGGGTCCCTACCCTCTGAATAAAGGAGCCCGTCATCCCAATATACTTTATGGGTACCTTGAGCATTCCCAGCAGCCTCAGCAGCAGCCTGCTGTCTGAGGGGTTCAAGAGAAGGACAGGTTAACTGAGCCTGCCCCAAGTCTGCCCTAGAAGGTCCCCCTGTCCCCAGAAACTCAACCTGATCAGGTTCAATTTCTTCAGGGACAGTTCCTTCATGGGTCTCAAGATCATCTTCCTGTGAAGGCTGATCCTCACTTGTAGGCAGTTGGGAAGGCACAGCCTTTACCCTCCTGTGCTTCTTCTTCTTGGAAGGTGCTTGGTCCATTGTTCCAGGATCCAAGACCTGAGGTTCAGAGAGGTACTTTTTGGCCTGTCACCTGGTCACAGCAAGGACATGTGATGATATCCCTAACATCTCTGCATGAGTCCTGTACTCCACTTCTGACCATAGAGAGCTCTCCAGGTCATTGCCCAACACACATTCCACAGGGAGATCTGCACTAACCACAACTCTTTTTAGGCCAGTTACCCCTCCCCAGGAAAAGTTAACAATTGCCACACTATGGGTAGTAGTGACATTGCTGGCATTGGTCACCAGGTAATTATCACCTGGTATGTATTGTCCAGGGTCCACAAAGCTAGGTGTCACCATAGTGACACTGGCACATGTGTCCCTGTATGCTTGAGCCACTTTTTCATTAATCAAAGGCGACTGCCTGTATTTGCCCAGATTACTGGGGCTGACAGTAAGGGTCCAATCTAGTTCCCCATCACAAATCAGAACAGCCTGTGTAGGGGTTCTGACTAGGCCAGAATCTCCCTCAGTTCCCAAGGTGATACCCACTACCCCCTTAGTTTGTGGACCAACACTGCTGACTGTACTAGTGGGTGCAGGTGCCTTAGGGGCTGCAGTGTTGGGGGCTCCACCCTTTTTACACTCACTGGTCCAGTGAGAGGTGTTTTTACAGGTACTACACCAGGGTTTTCTTTGACCTTCTTTCTTCTTCTTGGAAGTTTGGGACCCACCCTCAGTATTAGTTTGGGGCCCTGTTGAAGACTTCTGGTCTTTAGCTTTCTGCTCCCCACCCTTCTGGTCTGTTTTCTTTTGGTCACCACCCTGGTTCTGGTTCTTTTGCTTAAATCTCGTTCTAACCCATTTGTCTGCCCTCTTTCCCAATTCTTGGGGAGAGGTCAGATCTGAGTCAACCAAATGTTGATGCAACTGCTGGTTCTGACAATTATTTAAAATTTGTTCTCTCATAAGCAAATTGTACAATCCTTCATAGTCTGTAACCTTACTTCCCAGCAACCATCCCTCCAGAGCCTTAGTGGCACATTCAACAAATTCAGACCAGTCCTGAGTCTGTGTCTTCTGGGTGTCTCTGAACATTAACCTGTACTGTTCAGTGGTTAAGCCTAACCCATCAATCAGAGCACTCTTCAGGACCAGGTAGTTTCTAGAATCCCCATCACTAACTGTGAGGAGTCTGTCTCGGCTTCAACCTTCAAAGGAGAGCCACAAGATTGCTGCCCACTGCTCCCGAGGGATCTGCTGTACTTTGCAGGCTCTCTCAAGTGCAGTCATCCATTTGTGAATATCATCCCCAGCTTTGTAGGGGGGGCACAATCTTACTCAGGTTTCTATTGTCATAGGACCTGTCTTTATCCTTGGGGCTAATGCTGCCACCAGAGGATCCTAATCCACTCTCTCTAGGCTGTCTTGCTCTAGCAAGTTTCTCTTGGGCCAGGGCAACTTCTAACTCTTGCCTCTGGATCCTAAGCTCAGCCTCTCTAATTTTGGCCTCATGTTCCCTTCTCTGAGGGCTAGTCATCCCCCTTCTGGAGTGACCATGAGAGCCTCTAGAAGCTTGGGAGGTGTTGGATTCACCTGAGTGATTCCCTCTCCTCCTTTGCTCCTGGTTAAGTCCACCTGGGGGTCTGAATGGGTTGGACCCACTTCCAGTCCTAAATAGGCTTAAGTTAGTCTGGTTAAGCCTGCTGACTAGCACCTGACTAGTTCTGCCATCATCAGAATCACTACTCCCCCTTCTGTCTCCTCTTCTTCCTCCCCCTCATCAGGCTGAGTATCTCCAGTGACTTGGTCATCCTCATCTATCTGGACTACAGGGACAGGGGTGTCAGTATTATCATCTTCAGTGGGAGAGCTTCCATCCACATTCCCTGTGGGGTCTGGTTTGGAGGTTTTTAGAGCTTCAGACTGGTCTAAAAGCTCTTTGAGGTGGTCTGTGGTAGGGGTTGGACCCGTCTTGAGACCTCTTAAGGTACAGATCTGCCTCAGTTCTTTAAAATTAAGCATAGCAAATTTGGATGGTGCCCTTGTAGGGTCACTCTCAACAGGGGCAGGTCCAGTGGACCCCTCTGCTCCAGACATTGCTCTAGTGTGGGTGGATATGTTGCAATCTACCTACACTGGTGTTTACCTACGAAACCTATCTAGTAGTTGTAGTCAGGGTGTGCTACTCCCTATCCTCTACAACAACTAAGTTCAGTAGAACTTGAGTATACTAGTCTTGTTTTAATATGTACCTAGCAGGTACCTGTGTGATCTTTCAAATGATATTTCAAAGATTGCAATGGTAAAACAGCAGCAAGCTCAAATCCCGATCCGCTGCTCACCAATGTGAGAAGTTGGCCTGGTATATGATGCTCACTAGTTCTAGTGATAACCTTGTACCATGCCAAGCAACCCTTATGATGATTGGTTGTAAGTCAACCTGATAGACCAGCTATCCTAGTGGTAGCGTGGACAAAGCAGTCTTTAGGCTAGACTCTGTAAGGCATGTGAAGCAAGCTGTTTTACCATATACAATCCCCTTGAATACCAAATGAAAGGACACCACACAGATATATATTGAAAATATATATATATATATTTATTACTACTAGTATCCCCTATACTCTTTATGAGCACAGAAGCAAATGCGTTAAAACAAAACACAGTTTAAATACACAAAAGTTGCACAATATGGATGAGGCCGGGGGGCCACTCAAACCATATACTAAAATAGTGCTATAAGAGTCACTAATGGAAAAGGAAATAGGCCTAGGGCCTGGGGAATCGCTGGAGCTGTTCAGGACTAACAGTGAAGAAGTCGGGAAAGGCCCGCTGGACTCGGGTGCAGCGCTTAAAGCACACGCATGCACCAATGCAAAGTCAATGGTGTGTAAAAGTTACAAAGTTAGTGTTTAAGGAACCTTCCGACTGACCTAGAAGGACAAAACTTTAGATACAGGCACTAGAGGTGTGTACCAGTGTAGGAACACCGGTGTTGCTGAGTTACCTCACCCACAGGAAGCAGGTGCATAGGTGCGAAGTAGTGTCGGGTTTCGTCACGCAGGTCGATGGTGCCTGAAGATGAAGATGCTGCAGGCGGGTCATCGAGGAGAGTTCCGGTGGATCCAAGGGTGGATCTGAAGAGGTGAAGACCTGAAAGCAGAGGGGACAATGTCCAAAGTCACTAGCCAGTGACTACCGTGGAACCAGCATGGAACCAGGTGATGTCGGGTGCAAACAGGCGATGAGGTGCAGCTTGTCTCTGCAGCCACGTGGACACGAAGAGGTCGAGGACCTCCAGGAGTCGATCACGAGCTGTCCCACGAAGGCTCTAGCTGATGGCGGTGTCGGCAACTTGATTGGAGTAAACAGGCCTTGGCTAATGCAAGCCACGCAGGAAGTGAAGAAAGCTTATTTCTCGGACCAGCAAGGTCCTTTTCACAGGAGCGAGGGCCAGTCTGGAGCAACCAGACCAGCGGTGTAGATCGTAGATTTCGTCGCCAAGATGGCCATCAGCCAACGGGCTAGCGACCGGGATGACGCGTCGAGTGCGAATGTGCAAGACGGCCCCACGCAGATCGTGGAGATGCTGGGGGGCTGATCTTCGGTGCAGATGCTGCTCGGGGGTGGGGCTTCTCAAACCCCGAAGCACAGCGTCGAGGGTGCCTCGGGTGCTGCGCAGTCAGCTTCTCGGGGGTCTTTCAAGATGGCCGGTCCCACGCATCTCGGTGCCTCCACGGGTCTCTTCTTTTCAAGGACTATGGATCGGGCTGTGATAGGTCTGGGAATCCAGGTCTTGTTGGGCTCTGGGCTCGGGCTCCGGCGGGAGGCGGCGGCAAAGCAGACGTCGAGGTGCTGGTTGGTGCCTGTATTCCCAGGGTGGTCACTCCTTGGCCACAAGGGAGATTCTCTTCAGTCTTCTGTGCAGCAGAATGTCGAAGTCCAGTATTCTTCTTAGTTTCAAGTCGAGTTCAGGATGATCTGAAGTCTTGGGACACAGCTCCTACTCTTATTCCAAATCTAGGGGCCGGATTACCTGCTAGGTCCCTCCTCTGGGTGGGACCAGGAAGGAGGGTGGTTACACCCCCTTTCCTTTGTCCAGCTTCGCACCAGGGCTGGGGCTGGCGAGCCCCAGCACCGGTTTGAACTGGCTTATGCACAGGGACACCTTGTGTGCCCCAGGCATGTCTGATTCTATTCAGCCCTGTCCTACCCAATACACAAAATCCTGTCTGTGGTGGTGCTAGCACCTCCCAAGGCAGGAAACCCTTTGTCCAAGCCTCCCTCGCTGGAAGGACTCCCAGCAGCAGGAGGTCAGACTTGTGTCTGTGGTGGCAGCATCCATTTTGTGATGCTGAGGCTCGGGTTAACTTTAACCTGGGTTCAGGTTATGTACATGTCGTGTCCCTCTAGAAGGGTGGAATGCTATCCCCGTCGACAGAACTGTCGAGGGGATAGTATTCCAAATCGTATGACACCTTACTCGACATGTTTTTATAAAGCCAAACCAAAGTTAGCAAATAACCGCGAGGATTATAATGCACTTAAGAGTATATGGTATGGCAATATCCCGGAACAGCTAAGGGAGTTGTTCCCGACAGCTGCAGACAGGCTCAGCTTGTGCCAGAGCACCATCTCACATGAAACCAAGCACTCTGCCTCCAGGATTGTAGAGGCCTTCCATAGGAGTGGCTTATAGGTTAACATGTGTCCAGTTAGGTTTAGATATAGGCATACTATATCTAAGCAAGAGGTGATTACACCAACTTACCCCAGCTGAGTGATCAGCCAGTTGTGTCAAAATATGGAGGCCAGGCCAGGGGTGGCATAATACATTCGGCAGCCCTTGGTAGGCCTTGGAAACACCTATGCCCTGGGTACCTAGGGTACACTGTTATAGGGGCCAATAAGGTGAACCAGTTCCAATTCGTAATGCACCCAGAGTGCATTGGCATTAATTTAGAGAGAGAACAGCAGGCTGTGGGTCTGATTAGCAGGCCCACCGCCACATTAAGTCATAAACCAGTTAAGCAAAAAGCAAAAATTTGGGGTTACCATAGGATAGCAGACCCTACTCTCCTACATAGGGTATTCCAGAAGATTTAATGGTGGTTAATGCTGTTTTCTTCCCTCTTTCCTGTCTGCCTTTCCTGTCTCCCCCACACGCTCTCCTGTTTCCTCCCCTCTTCCCTGTCTGCCTTTCCTGTCTGTCCCCACACACGCTCCTGTTTCCTCCCCTCTTCCCTGTCTGCCTTTCCTGTCTGTCCCCACGCACGCTCCTGTTTCCCCCTCTCTTGCCTGTCTGCCTTTCCTGTCTGTCCCCACACACGCTCCTGTTTCCTCCCCTCTTCCCTGTCTGCCCCACACACTCTCCTGTCTCCTCCCCTCCCTACAGACACCATTCTAAAGGGGGCACACCTGAGTGTGAATTCACGCGCACTGAATGAACCGTCCAGCATCATTGTGCTCACTGAACGTAGACCACGCAGGGTCCAACAGGTCGCCGGTCACCTGAGAGGAGCAAAACTTGCAGCAGCCAATCATATGGCAGAAACTGCACGCCTTATACACAGAGCTGGGCTGATCCTTAATTATATTCTGCTGATGAGACCCCATAACAGCAGCTGCCCGGCCAGAAATAGTCCGATCCCATGTCACACAAACAGGGAGAGACTGCGTCCCTGTAGCCTGCTTAACATCAAGCTGAGGTACACCTGGAAAAAAATGCACTTTGATACAATTCTCTTGTCCCACACTTTTGCGGCCATCCTTGAATGCGAGTGGTCAGTTGGCTCAGTGCTCAATTTGAGCAGGAGGTTCCAGTGCTTGGTAATTGTGAATATTGGCACTTATGACAGTGTGCCACATGGTGGCGCTGTTTGTCTAGTTTAGAGGTGAGCACAACAGTTGTTATTAATTCAATAACATTAAAATGACTAATACAGACAAACAAGACTTTCTCATTACTTTGGTGTCTTGTAATAGTCTGCATTGTTAGATTTGTGGGTGGTCGATGGGTAGTAGTTGTGCTGGTACTGTCATTGGCAGTGTAGTAGTAGTAGAAAGCTTTATTCGATTTTAAAACAGGTAAAAATCATAAAAGCAACAATCGTAATATACAATTTCATACACAATCGTTAAAAATGCGTTAAAAATATTATTAAACAGTTAATTGCTTTTGCGGAATAAAGTCTTACATAACTATGGTTTCTAGATAAAATTTGAGTTTGATTTCTAGCAAAAAAATTATACTTTAGCTAGTAATTTATACATTTCCAGGCATGAATGCTGTATACAATTCAATAATAAGCCATTAAACTTTGTACCACTCGAAAACTACAGTTGGTCGTATTTGCAGCGGATTTTCAAGCAGTTTTTAAGAAACATTGCTATGCTTTTAGCATTCGATACTGATTCAAGATATTGTAATGCCAGAAGGGCAGGGCGGCATCTGCGTAAGCCCTGGGATTGCAGTAATGGAATGATCCAGCGCTTGTGTGGTAATTTATAAAATTTACAAAACAGTAAAACATGAATAGTAGTCTGTTCAGAAATACCGTCGCAAGGACATCGGATAATTGTATTGGACCAATCTTGTCTATTTGGGAATGTAACCAAACGGAAGAATATATTGAGCCTAAATCGTGTCAACAGATACTTTTCATAACTGGTAAGACAAAAGGTCAGATACGGTTGTATGCCCTGGGTACATTGAATTGTTAGGATGTGCCGATTTGATACTTTATGTATTTCTCTGGCTATACGTAACTCCCTTAAATGTGTCAAGCAAAGTGTCCTCGGGGTCTTTCTTGTAATGGTAGTTAAAATAGAAGGTTCGCTAAAATAAATAGAAAGATCCAGATCATTAAGGAAGTTATGTACGAAGGACAACCACGGAATATTTGACCAGTTATCTAGGCCCAGACAGTCTAAAATTAACCCTTGTGTTAGAGTGCATTGCTCCGTGGACCAAACGTGGTGCCACAGTAATATTGGCTGTAATGTGATATAGTCAGCAATATAATCCATTCCTAATTCGACGTGACAGGCAAACGTTGGAGAGCATTTTGGAACAGCCAACAAATAACAAATAAAATTGTTCTCTACCCTCTGTAAAATATCCCCAGGTACGTAGCCCCATACACCTGCGCCATATACAGCTACGCTTTGACACTTTGCATTGTATATTTGTATGAGTTCTGTTGGGGGGGCTTCCCTATTTTACGGGCAAAGGCAATAAGGGCCGAAGTAGCTCTCAGAAACAGGAGATGCCTGCTAGCAATGGCCGATTTCCAAGTAGAGATGTTATCGAATAGGATACCTAAATATGGATAGGTTTTGGTGCTATCTAGTTTGACATCATCAATATATTTCGATTTTTTCTTGGCTGTCTTTTTACCAAAGTGCATGACAAAAGTTTTTTTGATGTTAACCATTAAGCCCAGTGAGGTCATACATTTGCAGTAGGAGTTTAGCTGATTTTGGAGTTGCAGTGAGGTGCGCGCCATAATCACTGCGTCGTCCGCGTAAAGTAACACAGGAATGGGACGACGGGCGATTGCTGGCAAGTCCTGGCTCCCCTCTAACATGGCCTTCTCAAGTCCGTTGGTATAGAGGTTGAATAAGAAGGGAGCCAGGACACACCCCTGTCTGACTCCCTTAGTAACTGCAAAAGGGGGGGTAAGCTCACCGTCTACCCCAAATCTCACCCTGGCCGATGCTTCCGAAAACAGCTCGCGTGGAAATTATATTATCGGGGGATCTACGCCCAGGTCAGTTAAAATTGACCACAGCCTTGAGTGAGAGACACAGTCAAAGGCTGCGGTCAAGTCAACATAAACTAGATGAAGATTACCTCTCTTAGCCTGGGTGTATTTCCCGATAAGTAGCGAGAGATTTAGCGCCTGCTCCACAGTGCCCAGACCCTCCCGGAACGCGTATTGCAGGTCTGTCATGATGCTGTTGTCCTCGGACCAGGCCTGCAGTCTGTATAGTATCAAACGGCCAGCAACTTTTCCGAGAGAGTCCAAGAGTGAAATGGGCCTGTAGCATGCGGGATTGTTGCGATCGCCCTTCTTAAAGATGGGCAACAATATAGAACTTGACCAGGATTTTATAAGTCCCTCTTTAAGAGCTGATTCAATTACTCGGGTCAGCACTGGCGTCCAGAGTTCCTGAGTATGAGTATATATATCCAGGGGTACGCCGTCCGGCCCGGGGGCTTTACCAGACTTTGAGGATGTCAGGGCATTAGTTACTTCTTCGTGGCTAAAGGATAGTTCAATGGGATAGGGTGATGTGTATGTAGTAGTTTCCTCTCCACTTTCATTTGGATGGACACCTTCTGCTGAAAATATTTTTGAAAAGTGAGAGACCCACCCCTCGGCTGTGATTGCTACCTCAATGCTGGGTCCGGTATTCCCATCATTCAGGAAGGGTGAGTTAACCACTTTCCAAAACATTAAACTACCCTTTCTGTTACAGCTCTCGTGAAGCTTCTCCCACAAGGCTTTTTTCCTGTCTTTCCTACATTTTTTTTTGGCCAAGTTATAACACTTTCTCAGCGTCCTGACTTCAGGTTGGTCCCTCTCAGGTTTGCACAGGGCTTTTTTTAAATTCGAAAGGGCCTTACGGCAGTCCGAATTAAACCACCCCTTAACATGTAGGAATTTCTGCTTTTGTTTTTGTTGCAGCTCTTTGCTAATTACCTTGGTAATATTAATAAAAGTAGTCAAAATCTGTTCTGCCTGGGTATCCGGATTTAGGCAAGTTTCTAACATAGAGGAGGCTCCGGTGATGACCGCAGTTGTAATAGCATCCGGATCTACTTTGGACCATTTGACTGAGTAGCCATTAATTTTATCTATACTTATGGCCTTTTGGGTTAGTAATCCAGGGTTACCAATTGTGGTGCGTGCAGTTTGCAATGAAATAGTAACACTATTAGGGAAGTGGTCTCTACTAGTGTCATCTCCAGTTAGAAATGACTGCAACTCATCTTTCATTAAATTGGAGATCAGTATAAAGTCTATAATGGTGTTGCAGCCCCTACAATGAAAGGTGGGGGAGAAATCAATTGACGGCTCAACTAGTTCGTTTGCAAACCCCATTCCTAGGGAAAAAAGCTTTTTGTTTAGAATGTTCCCAGCACTTGAGTGTGCAAAGTGCGTCAGAGGTCTACCATCCTCGTCTACAATATCACAACTTAAGTTATTGTACTCTTTACATAAAGTAATATTAAAATCGCCAACCCAAATCAATTTTAAAGACGAAGAAGGACATTTTTTTATATGCTCATCCAACACAAGAGTTAACGTTTTTAAGACTATCCGAAAGTCAGGTAATGACAAGTTGTTATAAAAATTTACCAAAAGATATGTATGCCCTACGTTCACTGTGAGTTTAAGTATCTGATAATTCTCTTCAGTTGATATTTCTACAATTTCCTTAAATGAGAGGGTATTAGATACATAAACCGACAAGCCTCCCTTGGGTCTACCACAAGCTGTAACCTGAGATAGATAGAAGGGAGGCTGGCTTGTAAGTAAAGACCCTGCCACATGTCATTCCTTCGAGCCAGTCTCTGAAGAACTGACCTCCTAGCACTGAAGGCCTGCCCAACCATCTGTGCTGTGGGCCAGCCTGAAGGAGGCTCTGAGTTTCTGGGCAGTACTAGTGCGAGGAGCCGTGCGCCACTGCTCAGTTACATGGCACTATACTGAGGTGGATAACATCGACCTACAATAAAATTGCATCCAGTACATCGCCTACCACTATATCATTAAGGTAAGTATAGTATTTGTATTTTTTATCAAAATCATTGCTTACCTCTATGCAGTGGCTAGGTTTTTGGAATGTGGTAATGGGTGTGAAGGGTCTGTCATGGGATATAAGCAGGGCCACTGGAATTATGTGATTGTGCAGCCGTGTTGAAGTCCGCATAGTTAAGGATTTGCCACATACACCCCCATCTGCCACATATTCTGCAGATTTGAACAAAAAACGATTATTTCTAGCTCAAAAGGTTGAAAAGTTACTAAAAATGCAGCAGAACATGTTGCCACGCAGTGGAAGGCCCTTTGCAAAGCTGGACGGATCATCTTTCTGTTGGTTATTGCTATGTTTGGGAGTTAAATTGTTTCTTTTCATGTACCACCAAGGTCTACACAGTGTTACTAACTTTAAAAATGACAAAATAATGAAATAATACTATTACAAAATGTGTTGCATTATGCAGCATAATTTGCCTTTTCTTGCTGCATAATTTACTCAACCATGCAACATAATTTGGCCCTCTCCTACCGCATAATTCCAGTGGCCCTGGATATAATTAATGTGGTCTGCTACACACGGCTGTGTGACGTGACCCTGGTGTGAGGTCTGTGTGCCTCTGCGCATGTTGATGCACCTGTCAATCCTATGAACATCTTCAAGAGTGAATGCAACATCTGACGTGATGGCCAATGAGTGACAGCGACCTGTGAAGAAGGCCTCTGTGCCTATAATCCTCCCTACCCCCCTCAAAGTAGCTTGCATGTGACCGCAGTGCCGGCAGAGGGCGGTGTGTCGCGGACTCACCATCTGAGTCCACATCTACCACAGTCGCTGCATGTCAGGAAGGCCTGTGTGATGTCACAGCGCCCCCTCCCTAGATGGCACTGTGTGACATCACAGCACCCCCTCCCCAGATGGCACTGTGTGACATCACAGCACCCCCTCCCCCAGATGGCCCTACGTGACATCACAGCACCCCTCTCCAGATGGCACTGTGTGACATCACAGCACCCTTCTTCCCAGATGGCACAATGTGACATCACAGCACCCCTCTCCCCAGATGGCACTGTGTGACATCACAGCACCCCCTTCACAGATGGCACAATGTGACATCACAGCACCCCTCTCCCCAGATGGCACTGTGTGACATCACAGCACCCCCTTCACAGATGGCACAATGTGACATCACAGCACCCCTCTCCCCAGATGGCACTGTGTGACATCACAGCACCCCTTCACAGATGGCAGCGCACTCCGACCTGACAAGGAGGTCCATGTGCCTTAGTCACTGCTGCTGCGCGAGTTCTTGTGGAAAAGTGCAGCGTTGCACCACAGAAGTGCCAAGACAAGAACTTCCGATCCTTCCACTGCAGCACCTCGGCGATCAAAAAAAACGGGCACCACAAAGTGACGTAGGTCCGCGATGGAGTGTCAGCGTTCACGTCCTTAACCCGACACTGCGCGTGGCCCGTAGGTCAGGTTACTCCTTTGCAACTGTATCTGTTTCAAAGGTGAGCAGAACCTGAGGGACAAAGAGTTACAATGTA
The DNA here is from genome assembly GCF_964263255.1 of Lissotriton vulgaris. Taxonomy (NCBI): domain Eukaryota; kingdom Metazoa; phylum Chordata; class Amphibia; order Caudata; family Salamandridae; genus Lissotriton; species Lissotriton vulgaris. The sequence continues at coordinate 1,121,802,274 of NC_141698.1, forward strand.
ACCGAGATATTTGCAATTGAAACTAACTTACCAGAAGGCTCATTTAGTTACTAAGCATACTGCTCCTTTGTGTAAATAAAAGTCGTTTCTTTTGCACAAAGGATAATATATTCATAGATCTGTGCACCAGCAGGGCACACCGCCTTTCCGGAGTATCACCATGACCCTTTGACCCGCCAACACCCTGACAGTCGGAGCCTAGGAGCATTGGTCAGTCATTCAGAGGCTCCCAGCAGCATCGGGGCTCTGTCTCCACGAGCAGCGCAGCACGAGGCACAGCTAATGTGTAGTTGTCGTTGAGTCACACAGGCCCAGGTGAACTTGCCTGACCCCAACACACAACAAAGACAACACTTTGGACTGAGGTCATCAGCCCAGAAAATAAACTCCAGGTGGATTTTCAGAATAATGATCTCTGGTGGAACTAATTATATGTCATGTGGTTGTCCTGAGACTGAGAGTGTATTTTACAAAGGAGAGGAGTTGGCCTAACGGCTAAGGCAGTCGACCTCGAATCTGGGGAACTGGGCTCGAGTCTCGGCAATGATGCGGACATCCTGTGATTCTGGGCAAATTACTTAATCTCCCTGTGCATAACAAAAATGAATGTGTCCTCATGTAACGGAACTGGTGCTATGTAAAGCGCTCCAAAACCTGATTCGGGTCAAGTTCACGCTATGTAAAACTCTGTAAAATAAAAATAAAAAATGTTCTTTCCTATGCATGGACCTGCAGGCCTTTGTGTCTGAGGCTGGTTCCCTGCCTCAGAACATCACATTTGTGCCTGTCGCTTATTTTTTGATGTGACACAATCCAGTGGTGTCAATCATGTCTACACCCGCATGACTAGACCGAGACCACCGTACTTGATAAGGACGTCCTCTTCGCCATCTTGGGTGAGGATCACTTTGCACAAAGATCCTTTCCAATCTCTCTGCTGTCTTGGTTACAGTGGTACAAAAGGGGGTGGTGATGGACGGAGCATCTGAATCAATCAAACACTCACACCCAGTCAAAAGATCTGGGTTTAATCCATCACCGTTCTTTAGCCCACTCTGCCACCCCAGTTCAGCCATGGCTATATGCAAATCAGTCTGACCCTGTGCCTCATGGGAACAGTCCAGCCCGAACTGCCAATCCATGCCATCCCTGGACCGGAAACAAGCTTCCGAGGACCGGTTTCTAGCATTCCAGCCGTCTTCAGCCCGGCTTGCCCGAATCCAGTGGCAAAGTGAGCAAGGGACTCACGTCTGAGCATACCCTGCCACACTTATGGCGGCCAAAAGCGGTACAAAAGGGGGTGGTGATGGACGGAGCATCTGAATCAATCAAACACTCTCATCCAGTCAAAAGATCTGGGTTTAATCCATCACTGTTCTTTAGCCCACTCTGCCTCCCCAGTTCAGACATGGCTATATGCAAATCAGTCTGACCCTGTGCCTCATGGGAACAGTCTTGGTTACAGTGGATCACTCTAGTGCGCAGCACTATCTTACAAATATGGCGAGTGCCGGAGATGCGATTCTAGCTCGGGTCGCCTTATTCTGCTGGAGCACGTGAGCTTGGACTGAGACATGGCCGCCGCAAAGCAAGCCCTTCAAGCGCAGACATGTCTGTCCTTGACCTGTGTATTGTTTACATTTAGCCAGTACGTCCTCGCTCCCGGAACTCAGAAAGGGTCTCAAGACCTGGCTCTTCGACTGAGCCCAGCAATCATCCAGCACCTGGATACCCTCCTGTGTGATTAGCCACATTCTACAAATGCGAGTAGATTGATTGATCAGTTTAGAAAAGCACAGGCGATTGTTTGAATATGACGCCAATGGTGCTCGTGTCTAGAGACCCAATAACTCTAGAATAACACAAGGGTCCAGTAACTATGTATCCAGAAAAGGTGGGTTCAAAGGTTACAAGCTGGATAGATGTGTGGGCTCCGGAGGAAGGTCTCATAAGACTTGGGAAGGGCGGAATTTGCATTGTCGTGCTACGCAAAGCTCTGCGAACGTCAAAAAATCTTCGCAAGCACGCAGAGTTCCGCGAACACGCCGAATTGCTTGTTCCGCCCGTTCGTGATGATTTTTTTCTGTTCGCGAACGGAATTTGCTTGCTCGGGGGGAAATATCTTGCGAACACGCATTGTGAAAGCGCAAAACAAGCAAAAAATTCTGAGAAAGCTGCGGATCGCTGAATTTTTGGCATTTCCGCATTCTCTGCGGAATGCAAAATTACCCAAATTCCGTGAGCAGAACGGAATTTACCGCCAAGCCTATATAAGATGCAGCGCTGGCTCAAACAAGCTTAAAGGGGGCTTGCAGCCACAGAGACAACCCTGCTGCCCACAGCACACCCAGGGGGTGAGTGCTAAGGGTGGTCATGCCCAGCAGTGGGGTGCAGGGTCAGCGGCCTCCCATCTGAAGCACCGAGCAGCTCAGAATACTCACCTCTTTTCACCACTGATGTTTAGTTTCTGCAGTTGTCAGTTTAGTGCCTGGACATGGTTCACCGACCGTATGAAGAGACAAGCGTGATCAACCATGTATGTACAATATAGTGTGTATCTGCCACTGAACACACACACAAATCATACAAGTGGAAGTTTCACACCACACTCCTGCACCGTACACTCCCCACAGAAACTGCCTATTTCCATGCCCTTGAGTACAGCACCTCACACACCAGACAAGTGATGCTCAAGATAACACCGATAGATACAATATACACAAAACATAACCTATATAAACACACACAACAAAGACACAAACCATTCTATAGGAAACCTGACAAACACAGCTCCAATCAGCATTAGAACTTATTATTTACTGTGAGAGGGGAGAGTATGTGGCGCCAGGGCCAGAGCTGTCGACTTCGAAGCTGCGGAATCAGGTTTGAGTCTTGGCATCGGCTCAACATCCTGTGATTCTGGGCAAATCACAATCTCTCCGTGCACCAGTCCACACTGGTGGAGGGCAACCTACTTGCACCAGTGGTAGAACTCGGTCTGTGCTGGGTCATGGTGGTGGGGTGGGGTAGGGTTGGGTTAGGCTTCGACTCTGCCCCCAGCCCGTCTGGCCTTTCAGGGGCATGGGCCTGTCGAGTTCCGTCGAGAGGACATTCTCTGCGACTGATGGAGGCCCCCGCAGGGGGGGCAATAAAGAGGGCAGCCCTCTAGTACCACCAGGGCACCCTACACCCCCCTTAGGGCAGGGACTCAGGGAGGAGTCCCCCAGCCTCGTCGCAGCGCACTAGGGGGAGCCTCACTTTCTGGGCACTAGGACTGGGGAAGGGTATATAGGCCTCCCCCACCATCTTGGCACCATCTTTCGTGCACCTGACACGCCGTCTCCCACCCTACCGCTTACCCGACGTGGTTCGTGGCAGCCAGGAGGCAGAGAATATTGTAATGTCTTTTTTCATTGCAGGCAGAGTTATAGAGCGATCTGATAGCAGAGGGGTACAGAACGGTACCTCTCTCTGCGCGGCACCATAGGGGATGCCAGAGCCAAATCCTAGGATGCTCATGGGAGGTTCCTGGAAAAACGTGTCAGCGCCCCGTTAGTCCTTCGGGCGGTTGTGAGCCTGAACATCCGGGGGTTTGCAATGCTAGGCTCCGCCCTGAAAGGGGCGTGAGTAATAAGGGACCATGTGTCACGTGATCTGGGAAGAGGTTCACCAGAAGGGGCAGCACGAATGGGTTAGCCCCAGTGCTGCTTGGCTCATCAGGCGGGCAGACGACCCAGTTGGTTGCCTGCCCTTGGATCGCCTGTTAGATAACCCACCTATTACATAACGGCATATGTAATAAACCTGCAGCAACTTTACCCAAACAAGAAATGTGTTGTTTGTTTATTTATTAGCATGTATGTTAAGTTGGAGGGGTGAGGAAGGCTGCCAATGGTGATACTATGCCCTGGGGATGGGTTATACACGTCTCTGAAGACCCTCAGGGGTGCTTCCACTCCCCCTGCCTGGCCCCCCACCTCCCCCACCCACCAGCCACAGCTTTTGTCTATGGCTGCCCACCCTTAGATCTAAGCTCTTAGCTTGTCTCAGCATCATAATGCACCTGGCTCCGTGCCCGCTGCCTGCACTCAGGGAGAGTGTCTGGCTTCCGCCCGTCCTTGGCTCCTGGCACTGCTGACATCAGCGGCTCTGTATACTTTATTACTGAGATAAGTTGTTGTACCCAGAGGCTTCTGCTTGCCCTTGGCACTGCCGGCCGCACCTGAGCCGATGGAACAGCAGGAGCAGTGCATAATTTGAGCCGATGCTTTCCGGTGCTCAGCACCGGCACTTAATTGGTTTCTGGTGCTCAGCACCATCACCTTATCGTCAACATCATACTTCAAACAGTACACCACATGGTGGCACTGCGCAACAAATTTAGAGATGAGCAGAACAACTGTAGTTTAGGACTACAATCAACATTAAAATGGCTAATTCCTGCCTCCCCAGCCATTCCTTTAGCTTTGGGGTCCTGGAATCATCAGAACTACTGCATATACATGCGAGAGAGATGGTTAGTAGTTGTTTTGACAGTGATGACAAGGGTGATAGGTGGTGTAAGCTCAGAGGTGCAACTAGAGTCAAATTTCGGGGGGGGGGCTAAGAATTTTTCGGGGGTGGCTGATTCTTCAAGCAAAAGGCAGAGTGGAGCTGAAGGGGCTCTAAGCAGGGGGGGACATCAAAGCCTCATTAACAAGCAAAAGGTCTTTTAAAGACCTGTGAAGTGCTCGGGTGCAGCTGTGTGTGTGCCAGGAAAGCTGTCCCATCCCGGGCTGCCACACACGACGGGGGGGGGGGGGGATGCTAGCCCTTTATTTTTAAATTTTATTTATTTTGTTTAATGCAATTTTATATAGCGCGAACTGCAAATGTACAAGATGTAAAGCCACACACAGAAGAGACTAGTGATTAAAGTTATCTCTATATATATAGGGAAGTGATACGAATGGATATACCCTAAGAGTCACATAGGAATGGTAGAGAGTACAAAGGTCTACTGCACATACTAGTGATTAGAGTTATCTCTATATACATAGGGAAGGGATACGAATGGATATACCCTAAGAGTCACATAGGAATGGTAGAGAGTACAAAGGTCTAGTGCACATACTAGTGATTAGAGTTATCTCTATATACATAGGGAAGGGATACGGATGGATATACTCTAAGAGTCACATAGGAATTGTAGAGAGTACAAAGGTCTACTGCACATACTAGTGATTAGAGTTATCTCTATATACATAGGGAAGGGACACGAATGGATATACCCTAAGAGTCACATAGGAATGGTAGAGAGTAGAAAGGTCTACTGCACATACTAGTGATTAGAGTTATCTCTATATACATAGGGAAGGGATACGAATGGATATACTCTAAGAGTCACATAGGAATGGTAGAGAGTACAAAGGTATACTGCATTTACTAGGGATTAGAGTTGATCTGTATATACAGAAAAGCAGAGTTCCATTAAGTGGGGTCGGAGGGGGGATGCAGTCACAGCACCAAGGGAGGGTGGGAGGGATATACGGGTATGGAGAAAAGGCAAATCAGAAAAGGAAAGAAACATTTGAGGATCATCAAGGGGGAAACGAGGGAAGAGGGTTAAAGGACGAGGGAATGGGCAAGATGGTGGGTCAAGGTCCAGAGAAAAGCGTCTGAGAGCAGCAGCAAAATGGCGGTCAGGACAAAAGAAAAAGTAAAGAAGTCAGGAGAGTCCGTGGTGTAGTTTCTTTCATTTGAATGTGGCTGCAGGGCTGCTGCCTGCATCTGGTGTTTTCACGACTCGCTGCTTTGTTTTGCGGAGGGGTGTGTGTGCCCTGAGGGCCGCTCCGCACGGGTTCTCTCTGCTGGCCCAGAATATTGCGGGGGATGCTGCAGACGTGGGGCGGCCGGGGAGCACGGCCAGGGCTCACCTTTCTCGGCGGGGGCTGCATGAAGGAAGTTTATTCCTCCACGCTGCCCGGGCAGCTCCTGCTACCCCAATCGTTCTGCTCTGAAACCCGACCACGCCGCATCCATTTTGCCCGCACAAAGCCCAAGAGACGTGCTGACCCCGAGATCATGTGGTCTGCGACCCCAGGGGTCGGTCAGGGGGATCCCGCCTCAGTTGCGCTCCTCCCCGGTGCCATGTGCTTGTGTAAACCAGCCCTCCTCGGCTGCAGCTGTGCGTGCCGGCACCTCCTGTCCCATCCACGGATCGCGGGCTTCAAGGAGCGCTCCCGCTTCCCTCACAGGCCCCCAGCTCGATGCAGTCCCGGGGCTTAAGGCACATCGCCCGGCGGTCGGTCGTTGGTGCAGCCGCCCTGCTGCAGGCGGGCCTCGACGGAGGCGCAGCAGTAGCGCAGCACACAGGATCCGCAGCAGACGTTGGCGTTGGCGGTGTCGAAGGCCTCGGGGCACTGGAAGCCCTCGTGGTAGCAGGCGCCGCTGTCCAGCCAGCCATGGCAGTACTCGCCGTGGGTGGCCGCCCGCGCCAGCGCAGGAGCAGCAGCGGCGGCGCCTGCATGGCCTCAGCGGGTCCCTCTGGGCGGAACACCCTGCTCCATCTGTAAACCTTTTCACCTGACTGCCTGTGTAAGCTGCAGTGGCCTCCGGGTCAGAGCACTGGCACTTAATATATTACAAATTAAGCACCGAGCAGGAGTCAGACCCCCCTGTGCCCTTCCTCCCGGGCGCTGCCCAGCCCGGTGAAGGCTTGAAAGGATGGATGGAGAGCGAAACTCTCTGGAGTTCAAACCCCCAGAGGCCCCCAGCTTTTGGGGACGTAATAGTGCCGCCCTCAGCACTTCTCCAGGCTTTTACTTTCACATCCACAAGTTCTGTAGAAACAGATCTAAAACCATCAAACACTCACATTTCTGCTTTTTATCTATTTTAGGTGGCAGTCACTGGGACAAATATTGGAAACTGCCATTCTGGAACCACCATATGATTTTACTGAATTTAAATAGGCACATTGTTGCTTAAAACAGATTCCAACCAATCCCCTTCCTAACTTTCATCCTGTGAACTTATAAACTGTTTGTGACTGCTAAGGCTGAGGGTTGGAGACTTCGGAGGTTTACTTGGCGTTACTTGGGAGGGGGTTTGTTCAGTGGCAGAGTTGTGTACTGCACTTTAAAAGAAGGGGGCTAAGTTTCAGTCCCAGCTCTACCACACTTTATGAAATTGTGTGCGCCTGGACAAAGCAGCCTGGCGAGCTCAGGGTGACTTTGTAGAATAAAGGCCACCCAGTACTTTTGTAAAGACTTGCAAGCGGGGGGTGAGGTGGGGTCCTTTAATAATAAAACAGTCTGCGCTGGCAGCTCGGACGGGCGCTCGGTGACCCCCCAGGGGTGGGGCGGGGCCTGCAAAGCAGTTAGATACAAATACCCTACTGATGCGTTTGCAGAAAAGCCCACAGACCAAGCCGCTTGATTTTGATATAGTGGGGAGTGGAGGGGAGCAAGTTGGGCAACATAGCTCCACAAACTCCCCCACCCCCCAGTAAATGGGACTGGATTGGCTGTTCTAGGGGCAGCCCTCCACCCCACCGTGTGCTCCATACCTGCACAGAGAGGGTCAGACAGGTTCTTCACAACAGTCCTGCGCACGATACTCCACACCCACGGACTGGGTAAAAATCAGGGCACAAGTCCTAAAAAAAGAAGTGGGGTGACGCTGACCTCAGGACAGGAAGTGACGTCACAAAAAGTACCTTGCACCATCAGACTCATTGCCTCCCCTCGCTCACCCCTTAGATGCGATTGCATCAGAGAAGCCAGCGCGTGAGCAGCGTTCTGAATAAGCTCCGATCTCGCCCTAGAGAGGCCAAAGAGTGAATGTGTGGCTCCATTTGCGCCAGTTGTCGAGTTCCCTGTAAAATAAGTGGCGGGACGCCGTCCACCCGCGTGGTACCAGACTCGAGCCCTGGTAACAATAGCCGTCACCAGGGTTTTTGGGGTGTCTCTCTGCGCACAAACAAACCGAAAGAAGAACCATGCCAAATGATGAGGGTGTGCACCTTAGGGGAGCACTGGGCGCTGTGCCTCAGGGGAGCACCGGGTGCTGTGCCTAAGGGGAGTGCCGGGTGCTGTGCCTCAGGGGGCCACCAGGTGCTGTGCCTCAGGGAAGCACTGGGCACTGTGCCTCAGCGGAGCACCTCAGGGGAGCACAGGGCGCTGTGCCTCAGGAGAGCAGCGGGTGCTGTGCCTAAGGGGGGCACCTGAGGGGAGCACCGGGCACTGTGCCTGAGGGGATCACCGGGCGCTGTGCCTCAGGGGGTCACTGGGCGCTGTGCCTCAGGGGGTCACCGGGCGCAGTGCCTCAGGGGGTCACCGGGCGCAGTGCCTCAGGGGGTCACCGGGCGCAGTGCCTCAGGGGAGCACCGGGCGCTGTACCTCAGGGGAGCACCGGGCGCTGTGCCCCAGGGGGGAACCGGGTGCTGTGCCTGAGGGGAGCAATGGGCGCTGTGCCTCAGGGGGCACTGGGCGCTGTGCCTCAGGGGGGCACTGGGTGCTGTGCCTCAGGGGGGCACCTGAGGGGAGCACTGGGCGTTGTGCCTGAGGGGGGCACTGGGCGCTGTGCCTGAGGGGGGCACTGGGCGCTGTGCCTCAGGGGGGCACTGCGTGCTGTGCCTCAGGGGGGCACCGGAGGGGAGCACCAGCGCTGTACCTCAGGGGGGCACCTGAGGGGAGCACCGGGTGCTGTGCCTCAGGGGGGCACCTGAGGGGAGCACCGGGTGCTGTGCCTCAGGGGGGCACATGAGGGGGGCACATGAGGGGAGCACCGGGCGCTGTGCCTCAGGGGGGCACCAGAGGGGAGCACCGGGCGCTGTGCCTCAGGGGGACATCTGAGGGGAGCACAGGGCGCTGTGCCTCAGGGGGGCACAGGGCGCTGTGCCTCAGGAGAGTGCAGGCACCACACCTCAGGGGAACACTGGGCGCTGTGCCTCAGGAGAGTACCAGAACACCAGGCACAACACCTCAGGGGAGCAAAGACTGATGTGCCTCAGGGGAGCACCAGAACACCATGAGCCACACCTCAGGGGACCAGCGGGTGCTGTACCTCAGGAGAGCACCAGAGCAGCAGGTGACATGCCTCAGGGTGCTGTGCCTCAGGAGAACCAGACCTCAGGGGAGCACCAGAACACCAGGCGCCACACCTCAGAGGAGCACAGTGTTGGAAGCACTGGTTGATTTATTGCTCACAGGTACAGGGCTGGTGGGAATGCGGCTGATGTACACATGGGAAACAATGTACAGTCGGGGCAGAGGGTGGTGACAGAGAGGAGGGAGCCGCTCATTCAAAGCCTGGTTTTGTGTTTTATACTTTCGCACTTGTCGTTTTTAGGTCGAGCCTGGGCAGCACATGAGCTGCTCTGTGAAACCGGTCCTCGGAGGCTTGTTTCCGGTCCAGAGAAGACATGGCTTGGCAGTTCGGGCTGGACTGTTCCCTTGAGGCACAGGGTCAGACTGATTTGCATATAGCCATGTCTGAACTAGGGTGGCAGAGTGGGCCAAAGAACGGTGATGGATTAAGCCCAGATCTTTTGACTGGGTGTGAGTGTTTGATTGGTTCAGATGCTCCGTCCATTCCCACCCCCTTTTGTACCGCTTTTGAGCTGCTCTGTGAGGCATGCTCTATTCAGGTCGAGACTTGAAGCTCCGCCCACTCTCCGCCCACATTTCCATTGGTTCGTGTCATTGTCCACTTTAAGCTGTGGCTGCTCATTGGTCAATAGGCTTAGTAATCCCTTTCTAGTACTGCTTTGTCTGATTTTGTAACCTCCCATGGTGACACCCCCTGTTACGTATATTGTTGCTCAGTATGCTTTAATTACAGCCTCCAAGCACTATTTCCTCCAATAGCATTGTCCTGCCTGCTGTTGCTCTCCCCTATCACTTTTTAAAATGTTTATAGCACGCATTTACAATGCCAATTGCTCAAACTCTTTTAAATGCGAGACCTATTGCATTGCAAATACTTGTTTTTTTTACCCTTGGCTATGCAGAGCTACAAGTACCAAAATGTAAAGAAAGAACCCAGGGCAACGGCCTCTCCCACCTGTCTTCTCACACATTTGGGTGACGGCGAACCAAGGGGTGAACTCTTCGGATTAGAAACTGGGCGACTTCTAGTCAATATTCAAATTAATTAAACAAACCAAACTAAAGGACGCCATCGGTAAAGGAGAAGCATCACGCCATGTCTTTGTTTAATACAGCCACCCTTGTTAAGGGCATTGGCCACTCGGCTGCCCTGTACTAGGCGGACAGGACACACCGCCTTGTCGAAGGATACCTTGCGGATGGCTTTAAAAAGGGGTCGAATCGCTCCTCTTCTAAAGCACTGGGGCAGACTGTGGGGATCTGAACAGCTTCCCCCCTGTGCCTGGACTTCCCTCCCTTGCACGAGCTCTTGAGGGCAGTTGGTGAACCCCTCCCAAAACAATCCCATCAGAGCCCCATTTGTTCAGCCCTATCCCGGGGGAAATCTTGGAGAGCCCCCTTTGATGCTGCACTGCTCCCCTTGGCTTCAGGGGGTCTCACCCACTGGTCTTCCTTTACCTCTCCGCAGCATAGGCGGGGCCTCTGGAATCATGCGACTGTGAGGCCGCAGCATTATTTGCATAATTATAGATTTTCCACTTTTACCACATAATGCAGAACCTGCTGCATAATCTGCATATTTTAACAAAAACCAACCTTTGTTTCTAGCTCAAACGGTTCAAAAGTTACAAAACGTGCAGTGACACGTGCTGCTGCGCAGTTGAAGGCCCTACGCAAGGCTTGACTGGTCACCTTTCAGTTGCTTATTGCTATATTTGGGTGTTATGGAACTCGGTGGAACCAATGTCCAGACATTGTTAACAAGTGTGGAAATGACAAAATAATGATTTAATACTATCGTAAAACGTGGGTCATTTTGCCACATATTTTGCTTTTTCTTGCCGCATAATTTACTCAACCCTGCTGCATAGTTTGCCCATCCACTGCCAGCTAATTCCAGTGGTTTTTAGCATAGGACATAGGAAATCAGGCCATCCTTATTAATAATCTGCATGCGGTCGTGGCCGCTGATGGCCTGGTCCTCAGCTGATTACTCTCACTCTAACAGAATCGATTACAACAAGTAACATTCTGCATGTGTAAATGTAAATGTATTGGCATTTATATAGCGCACTACTTACCCGTAGGGTCCCAAGGCGCTTCGACCGCAACCCTTCCTGGCTTCCCTGAGAGATGGTCCCTTAATGGGTATCTCGAGGGTGAGACCAGGCATCCCCGGCGGTCTGGTGGGGCCGTTAGTGAGGATGAGGCAAGCTAATGCCCAGAGTTGCCGAGTGTGATCGCTGATCAGAGTGGGCACCGAGGCGAGAGAATTATCGAGTCCGCTGACCCTGGTCCAGAAACCTGCCGCGCCGGGAATCGAACCCTGGTCCCGGGCCGTCCTCTGCTCTCGGGTCTGCCGCCTCTAACCAGTGAGCCACACTAATTCTGCAGCACTGTTTCAGGGGCTTCCTTCTTTATGCAAGGGGTACCCCCAGAATCCATTGTGCGCCCTGCCCTTTCCATTTCTAGGTGGCCCTTTCTGGCTCCCCTGTCAGTCGTGTCAACATGTCTGTCCACTTAGATGCTGATGACGCACAGCTCCACGTCACACTCCCACCTCTGCACAGCTCCCCCCGCCCCCCTCTTCTCCAAACTCTAAAGGACACGCAATGCAGGTGTGAGACCAGGGCACCGGTCCTAAAAAAAGAAGTGAGGCGACTCTCCAAGTTAGGTAGTATCACAGGAAGTGACATCACGGTGCATGGTATTGCAGAAATTGACATCACAAGAAGTGACATCACGGCGCGTAACAGGTTCCTTTACCCAAGGACTGACAAACAAACTCTGCTGCCAGCCTACCCCACCAGGCGTAATATTCCATGTGAAGCACATTTCCATGTAGATGTAATTGCTTTAGCTGCCTGGTGGTTAACACATTTGATGGAAATGTTTTTTCTGTCTAGTCCTAGTTTTGACTTAAAGTAGCATACAGGGTTAATGCACCTCCTGCAAAGCACATCATGTAACATGCAGATGGCATGTTTTATTTTATGTAGATAGGTAAGAAGGCTACGGCTTTGAACACAGAGATCCTTTTGTTACATGCAGTTACATTGTAATCCTTCTAGTACAGCACAGTGAAGGATGGTATGTGACTCCTACACTCAGTAACCCTCACTGTCTTATGTAACACACCTCGTACAATGATTTACAAACTTGTGTGATTTATTGACAATATAATACGTACGTTTGCTGTAATGTAATCTGGCACCCTACATTGGGATGAATAGCGCTGTAAAACAAATACAAAATACTGGTATTTAAATTGTTATTCTGCACTGGGACAGAGTAGCACATCTGACATTCTTACAGTGCATGAATATCTATTATATATGGGGGTCCCAACAAAGTCAAAATCGTGCTTCTCTTATGCGCATTAGAAGTGTTAACAAGCTGCTGCTTTTGTTCCCCTTCCTTTGCATTTATATCTAGGTGTGAGGCTACAGGCAGCCCCCAGCCTAGATACTCGGACCAAGAAGGCCAAATGGGCCCTTAAGGTCGGCTTTTGATGTATCCCAGTGTCTCAAACTTACACCTGAACGAGTTCGGCCTCTTTTAGAGTGGGTCTCAACTTCTTGGCGGGGTGGACGGCGTCTACTGTGTGAAAAGAGTGGGTGGACGCCGTCCACCCACGTGTACCCCCTACTCGAGCCCTGTGTGAGACCCCATCTCTGATGTCCCCTCCAAAGAGGAGTGCCCGCCCACCTCTGCTCTCCACAGCTCCACTCCAGCCATGGGTAGATTGTCTTAACTTGCAGAATTCTTCTAAACCTTTAATCCTTGATTTTTCATCACTCTGGAACGAAAGATACATCTTCAAGGCCAAATCAATGCCCAAAGCGCTCATCATTAACTCGGACTCCTCCGAACAATTAAGTGCCACTTTCCTGGCTCAGATTTAAACAACATTAGCAAAGTCAATAGGTCTCGTCTATGCAAGAGCTGTTGTCTTTGAAAATGTCTTTTAGCCATGGTGTACAGCAGCGCAGCGGCTAGGTAGCATTGCTACAAATTAGAAACAAGCATTGGAAATGCAATAGGTCTCGCATTAGGAAAGTTTGAGCTATTGGTATTGTAAATGACACTTTTTTTATTTATGTGTTGGTTTTGAAAGTAGCAAAATTAATAGCTTTGTCAGTTACAATGTCAATAGTTTTAACTTTTGCAAATGTGACACCTATAGCATTTGTAATGCAATGTGTGTTGTATTTACGTGACTTAGATGTCTTGATATTACAAATAACAATGGCTTTTAATTTTGTAAATAATTAATACTTAAATAAAAGTTATTGTAATTTATAATGGAAATAGCTTAAACGTTTGTAAATAACTTTTGTGAAGATTATGTTCAGTGTATTTTATTGTGACGAAAATACAAGAACATTGCATTTGCACCTACACACACGCAGAGCCACACACATATAGATGTGGTGGTGGTGGATCTGGGGGATATGGTGGTGGTGGATGTGGTGGTGGTGGTGATGGTGGATGTGGTGGTGATGGTGGTGGATGTGGGAGTGGATGTGGTGGTGGATGTGGTGGTGGTGGTGGATGTGGTGGTGGTGGATGTGGTGGTTGTGGATGTGGTGAAAGTGGTGGTGGATGTGGTGGTGGAAGTGATGGTGGTGGGTGTGGTGGATGTGGTGGTGGTGGATGCGGTGGTGGATGAGGTGGCGGATGAGGTGGCGGATGAGGTGGTGGATGTGGTGGTGGATGTGGTGGTGGATGCAGTGGTGGTGGATGCGGTGGAAGTGGTGGTGGATGTGGTGGTGGTGGATGTGGTGGTGGATGTGGTGGTGGTGGATGTGGTGGTGGTGGATGTGGCGGTGGATTTCATGGTGGATGTGGAGGTGATGGTGGATGTGATGGTGGATGTGGTGGTGGTGGGTGTGGTGGTGGTGGATGCGGTGGTGGTGGATGTGGTAGTGGTGGATGTGGTGGATGTGGTGGTGGTGGATGTGGTGGTGGATGTCATGGTGGATGTGGAAGTGATGGTGGATGTGATGGTGGATGTGGTGGTGGTGGGGGTGGTGGATGTGATGGTGGATGTGGTGGTGATGGTGGATGTGGTGGTGATGTGGTGGTGGTGGATGTGGTGGTTGTGGATGTGGTGAAAGTGGTGAAAGTGGTGAAAGTGGTGGTGGATGTGGTGGTGGAAGTGATGGTGGTGGGTGTGGTGGATGTGGTGGTGGATGAGGTGGTGGATGAGGTGGTGGATGTGGTGGTGGATGCGGTGGTGGATGTGGTGGTGGTGGATGTGGTGGTGGTGGATGCGGTGGAAGTGGTGGATGTGGTGGTGGATGTGGTGGTGGTGGTGGATGTGGTGGATGTGGTGGTGGTGGTGGTGGATGTGGTGGTGGATGTGGTGGTGGTGGTGGATGTGGTGGATGTGGTGGTGGTGGTGGTGGATGTGGTGGTGGATGTGGTGGTGGTGGTGGATGTGGTGGATGTGGTGGTGGTGGTGGTGGATGTGGTGGTGGATGTGGCAGTGGTGGATGTGGTGGTGGTGGATGTGGTGGTGGTGGATGTGATGGTGGATGCGGTGGTGGATGTGGCAGTGGATGTCATGGTGGATGTGATGGTGGATGTGGTGGTGGTGGATGCGGTGGTGAAGTGGTGGTGGATGTGGTGGTGGTGGATGTGGTGGTGGTGGATGTGGTGGTGGATGTGGTGGAGGATGTGATGGTGGATGTGATGGTGGATGTGATGGTGATGGTGGATGTGGTGGTGGATGTGGTGGTGGATGCGGTGGATGTGGTGGATGCGGTGGTGGTGGATGGGGTGGTGGTTGTAGTGGATGTGGTGGTGGTGGATGCGGTGGTGGTGGATGTGGTGGTGGTGGATGCGGTGGTGGATGAGGTGGTGGATAAGGTGGTCGATGTGGTGGTGGATGTGGTGGTGGATGTGGTGGTGGATGTGGTGGTGGTGGATGCGGTGGTGGTGGATGCGGTGGTGGATGTGGTGGTGGATGTGGTGGTGATGGTGGTGGATGTGGTGGTGGTGAATGGGGTGGAAGTGGTGGATGTGGATGTGGTGGTGGATGCGGTGGATGTGGTGGTGGTGGTGGATGTGGTGGTGGTGGATGTGGTGGTGGATGTGGCAGTGGTGGATGTGGCGGTGGTGGATGTGGCGGTGGTGGATGTGGTGGTGGTGGTGGATGTGGCGTGGTGGATGTGGTGGTGGTGGATGTGGTGGTGGATGCGGTGGTAGATGTGACGGTGGACGTCATGGTGGATGTGGATGTGATGGTGGATGTGGTGGTGGTGGATGCGGTGGTGAAGTGGTGGTGGATGTGGTGGTGGATGTGGTGGTGGATGTGGTGGTGGATGTGATGGTGGATGTGGTGGTGATGGTGGATGTGGTGGTGGATGCGGTGGATGTGGTGATGGTGGATGCGGTGGATGCGGTGGTGGTGGTGGATGCGGTGGATGTGGTGGTGGTGGTGGATGTGGTGGTGGTGGATGTGGTTGTGGATGTGGCGGTGGATGTCATGGTGGATGTCATGGTGGATGTCATGGTGGATGTGGTGGTGGATGTGGTGGTGGATGTGGTGTTGATGGTGGATGTGGTGGTGGATGCGGTGGATGTGGTGATGGTGGATGCGGTGGTGGTGGAGGTGGTGGTTGTGGTGAATGTGGTGGTGGATGTAGTGGTGGTGGGTGTGGTGGTTGTGGTGGAGACGGTGGTGGTGGATGTGGTGGTGGTGGATGTGGTGGTGGATGTCATGGTGGATGTGGAGGTGATGGTGGATGTGATGGTGGATGTGGTGGTGGTGGTGGTGGTGGTGGATGTGATGGTGGATGTGTTGTTGATGGTGGATGTGGTGATGGATGCGGTGGATTCGGTGGATGCGGTGGTGGTGGATGCGGTGGATGTGGTGATGGTGGATGCGGTGGTGGTGGATGGGGTGGTGGTTGTGGTGGATGTGGTGGTGGATGTAGTGGTGGTGGGTGTGGTGGTCCTGTGGGTTCCATAAGGGTTTGTGACAGAGAAAAGATGATCTTATTTCAATAGCATTTAAAATCGTGTCTGTATTTGTGTCTAAGACAGATTCAATTCTTCCGGAATTTAGAACAAAGAGTACATTACACAACCAACGGTGGAAGCCATCCCGAAAAAAACCAAGCATCCTGCTGTGAGTTAGAGGACATTGAGGACCGTGCTGCAGGGGTGGCCTGGACGTTGCGCTCCATGGAAGGCTGAGAAGGCAGGCCAAGCGCCCAACGGGGCATTGGTGCTGTAGCCTGCGGACGCCTAGGTTGGCAAACCCCAAGCAGGAAGAGCGCAGGAGTAGGTGAGGCTCCTAGTGCTAGCCATTGGTGCAGACTTCACGACACGGGCAGGGGAGGGGGCGGAGTAGGGAGAGGGTGTTAAGCAGCAAATAAAATATATACAACCGGGCGCCTGCTAAAATATTAAGCGCGGCACCCATGTACTTAATACTTAAAGTTACGATACAGGACAAGGAGGAGCAAATAGTGGAAAAGCGAGCGCAGTGGTGCACCCTAAGTGCGGCGCCAGAGTTGCCAAAAATAAAAAGAGATGTTAACAGAGTTGGGCAAGCCGTGCGGAATTACAATGAGAAACAAGACGGATTGAAGGCAGAGAAGGGGGGGGGGAGAAATGCGACACGGCGGGCAGGGGAGGGGGCGGAGTGGGGAGAGGGTGTTAAGCAGCAGGGGCCTTTGAAGTGAAGCTAAGCTTCACTTCAAAGGTGTGGGAGGAGTGCGGCTGAGGGAACAGACGGCAATTTGATGATGTGCACGCGCATTTTAGGTCAATGCGCTTGCACATTGACCTAAAAGCCAAGGGCGCAGCACCAAATCGCCCAGTCTAGGTAAAGCTTATTTAAGCCCCTATATATCTTCGCTCCCGCTCAATGCACATGCGCATTGAGATAGGTCGCTCGACCTAAAAAGCAATGTGGCACGGCTTGTGCTGGCCGCATTACAGTACTTTTTTTTTTCTTATGACAGGTGGCCAACAGGGACACAGGGAGGGAGGGTTGGAGGGTAGAGGCAACACAACAAAGGGAGGGTGGGAGGAAAGAAGCAAGATGGACAATGAGGGGTTGGGGGAAAGCAACACAGATAATGGGAGGGAAAAAGTAACACGGACAATGGGAGGGAAGTAGAAACATGGATGGGGTGGGAGGGAAGAAGCAACACGGACAAAGGGAGGGTGAGAGGATAGAAGCAACAAAGACAAGGGAAGGGTAGAAGGGAAGAAACAACATGGACGGGGTGGGAGGGACGAAGCAAGATGGACAATGGGAGGCGGGGAGGTGAGAAGCAACAAAGACAAGGGGTAGGGGGGAGGGAAGAAGCAACACAGACAAGGGCAGGGTGGGAGGGAAGAAGCAACAGGGACAAGGGGAGGGTGGGAGGGAAGAAGCAACATGGACAATGGGGAGGGTGGGAGGGAAGAAGCAACACAGACAAGGGCTGGGTGGGAGGGAAGAAGCAACATGGACAATGGGGAGGGTGGGAGGGAAGAAGCAACACAGACAAGGGCTGGGTGGGAGGGAAGAAGCAACAGGGACAAGGGGAGGGTGGGAGGGGAGAAGCAACAAGGGCAGGGTGGGAGGGAAAAATCAACATGGACAAGGGCAGGGTGGGAGGGAAGAAGCAACATGGACAATGGGGAGGGTGGGAGGGAAGAAGCAACACAGACAAGGGCAGGGTAGGAGGGAAGAAGCAGCAGGGACAAGGGGAGGGTGGGAGTGAAGAAGCAACAGGGACAAGGGGAGGGAAGAAGCAACATGGACAAGGGCAGGGTGGGAGGGAAGAGGCAACGGGAGGGAAGAAGCAACAAGGGCAGGGTGGGAGGGAAGAAGCAACATGGACACGGGCAGGGTGGGAGGGAAGAGGCAACGGGAGGGAAGAAGCAACAAGGGCAGGGTGGGAGGGAAGAAGCAACATGGACAAGGGCAGGGTGGGAGGGAAAAAGCAACATGGACAAGGGGAGGGTGGGAGGGAAGAAGCAACATGGACAAGGGGAGGGTGGGAGGGAAGAAGCAACAAGGGCAGGGTGGGAGGGAAGAAGCAACATGGACAATGGGAGGAGTTGGAGGGAAGAAGCAACACAGACAAGGGCAGGGTGGGAGGGAAGAAGCAACAGGGACAAGGGGAGGGTGGGAGGGAAGAAGCAACAAGGGCAGGGTGGGAGGGAAGAAAAAACATGGACGAGGGGAGGGTGAGTGGGAAGAAGCAACATGGACAAGGATGGGAGGGAAGAAGCAACACAGACAGACAATGGGAGGGTGGGAGGGAAGAAGCAACACAGACAGATAATGGGAGGGTGGGAGGGAAGAAGCAACAAGAATAAGGGGAGGGTCGAAGGGAAGAAGCAACATGGACAAGGGGAGGGTGGGAGGAAAGAAACAACAAGGACAGGGGTGGGAGTGAAGAAGCAACACAGACAAGGGCAGGGTGCGAGGAAAGAAGCAACATGAACATGGGCAGGGTGGGAGGGAGGGAAGAAGCAACATGGACAATAGGGGGTTGGTTGGAGGGAAGAAGCAGCACGGCCAAGGGGAGAAGAAGCAACACTGACAAGGAGAGGGAGGTGGGAAGAAGCAACACGGGCAAGGAGAGGGTGGTGGGAAGAAGCAACATGGACGAGGGGAGGGTGGGAGGGAAGAAGCAACATGGACGAGGGGAGGGTGGGAGGGAAGAAGCAACACAGACAAGGGAAGGGTGGGAGAGAAGAAGCAACACCGACAGCCGGAGGGTTGGAGAGCAGAAGCAACACTGACAAGGGGAGGGTGGGAGGGAATAAGCAACGTGGACAATAAGAGGGTGGGAGGGAAGAAGCAGCACAGACAAGTGGAAGGTGGGAGGGAACAACCAATACAGACTGGGTGGGAAGTAAGAAACAACAGACAAGGAATGGGTGAGAGGGAAGAAGCAACACAGACAAGGGCAGTGTGGCAAGGAAACAGCAACCCGGACATGGGGCGGTAGGGAGGGAAGAAGCAACATAGACGAGGTGGGAGGGGGGAAGCAACACAAACAGGGGAGGGAGGAAAGGAAGAAGCAACTGAAACAGAGCAGGTGGCAGGGAAGAAGAAAAATGGAAGAAGCAACATAGGCAACAAGGCAGAAAAAAGAGAAATAGTACTTGAATCTCAGCGAGAGTAGCAGAAGAACACTAATCAAAATAAAGAGCTTGGTCCATGCTCCACATGAAAGAAGAGAAAGTGTAACTGGCACACTCTGGCCAATTAAGAGGCAACAAATAAGAGTGACAATGAAGCCAACAAGTAGTAAGCAATTGACGGGCTTTAAGCTCCTTGTAGTAAACAATAACTTGTGCAAGCGACAGAGTATTATACTGTCTTAGGTGATATTTAACCCGTTGACCGCAGCGCAAATTCTGCCCCGGTGCAGGCGTTTTATTCAGTGGGTGGTGTTCGGACGGCCCCCGGCCGTCCTCCGCACACGCCCACCGTCCGCAGCACTGAACGGGTTAAAAATGTTGTACAGTCCCTTGTCGTACTTGGGTTGGATCATGGTGATGGTTAGGAAGAGACAAGGGACTTATGGTAATACCTTATTATATAGAATACCAAAGGTACACTTGGCTTCTCTCAAGCTGTCTTAAACGCAGAAGCCGGGCTAGTTTTAGAAACAATTCAATTTATGATATAGCTCTCATGTTTTTACACATTTGAGTGAGGAAACTTTAGTCAGTAGTTTATTCGTTCTGGCCTGTCCAGAACCCAACCAGACCCTTATCGACCTAGCAAAACACTCACTATCTTAACAGGCCTTTTTTGCAGGAGAAAAGAAAACTATGTGGACAATGGGAGAGAGCAACACGAGTGCGGTTGGAGGGAGAGAAGCATATGGGTGAAAGGGAGCAGCATGGGGAGGGAGTGGAAAGCACAGAAGGGAGACAGCTAGAAAACACATGCACTCTTGTGGATTGCTTAAACAACAAAAAACAAGTATTGGAATCGCAGAAGCAACAAGATGGTAAAGAGGCTATTGTCCACAGGAGGGAGAAAAAGAAGATAGACTGAAACAAGTGAAACACTCACAAGCTTTAAAAGTTCGCTTGGAGTGCCCGGTGTTGGCGTCCGATTCGCTTTACGCCGTACGAGTCTCAGAAGACTCGTACGGAAGGACCGACTGCCAACACCGTTGAGACGCCACACTGTCAGAGCCTGAAAAGACTTTGTGCATCGATTGCATGCTTCTAGCTACATGGCGGCCGTTTGAAATGCAAGCCACGCATAAAAGTACCCCCGGTAAAGTGAATCGGACGCCAACACCGGGCACTCCAAGCGAACTTTTAAAGCTTGTGAGTGTGTTTAAAACAACACCCACACCAGTCCTGAGAGACACCCTACATATGAGTCGTAAGAAATCGTGTTGATCCTGAGGAGAACCCCGCAATCAGGGAGTTTGAAACGTGTCGATCTTTTGCAGTTTATGTCAACAAATTAAAAAGTTTAGAAAGACTAGATCAAGACATAATATAATTCTAATGGTTCGAATCGTTGGAACTTTGCAAAAATTAGGATTCACCCGACTTGTCTAAACTTCTTGCAATATAAATAATTTTTGTTGACATTGACCTATACCTCAGAGGTATTTTTTGTTCATGTGTGTGAATGCCAATTGAGTGTCTGTAGTGTGAAAGGTATGGTATGGATGTGTTGTTAGGAATTATGATATTGTTTTTGTAAATTTTGTATAAATTTGTATATTCTGTATATTTGTATATTTTGTATATGCACAGAAATTTTTCAAAAAAATTATAAAATGAAAAAGCGTTCTGACAGTAAGAGACGATTATAATAAATCAGCAATAAAAGAAAGAATAGACTGCCATGTTTCATTTATAGCAGATCTTTGGTAAATAAGAAAAGAGTATTTCCAGTATTGGCAGTTGTTTTGTTTTTGTAGTTAAAGTAGGCTTAGCCTTACTGTAGAGGAGCCAAGACCCTATTTTGTTCCTACAAACTAAATAAGACATACCATGTTGCATCCGCAGTAAAAGGGCCAGTTGCCATGGGAGGTTACAAATGCAGACTAGGCGGTACTAAGGAGGGACTAACAACCATAATAACGACTTGCAAGCCAGTGTTTATAAAGGACAATGACACAAGTCAATGAAAAATATGGGTGGAGAGTGGGTGGGGCTTCTCTTCATATTCCACTACAACAAGTCTCGCAGACAGCGCATGCGCGCTGACTCAGGCTAGACTGGAAAAGAAGAGAACTTTATCCTAAACTTTCTCATGGAACCTTCAAGATTTTGAATTCCATTCCCCTGGGTTCTATACAAACCTGGGTTGTTGAAGTTTCATGACTTTTAACTATAGCTGATGTATGCGTAAACCCAGTTTACTGCTTGAGCAATAGTATACATGTTTAGGATAACGTTTGCCCTTCTCCACTGAACTCTTTTGATAGTCATTGAGTTTCTGTAACTATCCACTTCTCTGCTGTAAAGCGTATGGTCTACACTCTATAAAAATGTAAATGAAAACAGAGTTTATAGGGGCAGGATGCTATCTACGGGCAGATGCAAAGGGAAAGTACCTGTTTTGTAGAGGCGTCCATGTGCACAAATAGCACTCAGGGGTACATAAAGGTAAACATGTACACATGCTTGACTGCATGAGTCCACACGTCATGTATGACACCCTCCACTAGTCCTGGGCACTGGCTTGCAGTAGTGTTCATGTGTGGATTTTTAAGCATGTCCCTGCAGTAGTAACAGCCCAGACACAAACTCTAGAATGCAAAGTTGTATTTGCTAAAAAGTCAGAACTGGCACAAGGCGCCACGCGTGACGTGGACCAACTGGCAGCCACTGCCATGTGTAGAGGATGAAAACATGTAAATGACTTGCATTTCTTCATTGTATTTACAACTCGGCTAGTTGTTTGCTTTAAAGTGTGAGTTCTCTCCATTTCCAGCCTCACACATTCTGAACAAAATAAGCGGGTCTTCCCTAATGCATTAATATATTTTTATTTACTCTATTCCGCGGAAGCTTTTTTCATAGCTGGGGCTTACATTTTAATGGCGGCTTGAATCATCCCAGGCAATACACTGCTGCAACGGAATATGAGAAATACAAGTATCGTAGAAAACCTTACTACAATGCGCCGTATAATTCCCGTGAAAACTGGATTTCTTTCTCACAATGTCGTGAACAGCTCAAGGGCAGTATTAACTAAACTCCTCTCCAGAAGAGAGGCTCGTGCATTGCACCCCGGGTCAGCTAATTCCAAAGCCATCCTTTCAAACAGTAGACCCGAGCAGACCCCATCAGACACAGACGGACCCTAGCAGACCCGAGCAGACCCAAGTAAACCCCAGCAGACCAATGCAGACCTCAGCAGACGCTGGCAGACCCCAACTGACCCCAGAAGACCCCAACTGACCCCAGGAGACTCCAGCAGTCTTCAGCACACCCGGGCAGACCCTGGCAGACTCCGGCAGTCTCCAGCTGACTCCGACAGACCCGAGCAGACCCAAGCAAACCCCAGCAGACCCGGATGACCCTGGCAGACCCCAGCAGACCTTAACAGACCCCAGCAGACCCCCGCAGACCCCAACTGACTCCAGCAGACTCTGGCAGTCTTCGGCAGACCCCAGCAGACTCAGGCAGTCTCCAGATGACCCCGACAGACCCTGGCAGACCCTCGTTGATCACTGCAAGTCCTCAGCAGATCCTGGCAGACCCTGGCAGACTCCAGCAGATCCCGGCAGACCCCGACAGATCACGGAAGACCATAGCATACCTGACAGACCACAGCAGACTGCGACAGACCCCAGCAGACCCCAGTAGACCCCAGCAGACACCAGCAGTCCCTGACAGACCCCAGTAGACCCCGGTAGACCCTGGCAGTCCATGGCAGACCCCAACAGGCAGTTCCGGATGACCAAATAGGCATGGTAGGCATTGGCCATGGATCCCACTCCTTTTAGGGACCTTGCGACGATGGATCAAAATAAGATTGATTTGAACTTGAAAGAAAATTACAATCAAGCTTCATTAAATTGGTTCCATTATATAGAAAACAAGCATTTACAATGCAATAGGTCTCGCAATTGCGAGATTTTGAGCTATGGGCATTGTAATGCCTTTTATAATATGAAGAGGCATTGTCTTGTACAATACCAATAGTTCAAAGTTTTGGACGAGCAATGCCTATTGTATTGTAGAGTGCGTTGTCCATGAAGCAGGCACCGTGCTCACTATTAAAGTTAAAAAGAAAAAGGAAACAGAGCGCGGTGTCCCTGAAGAGAGAGCCATGCTCAGTATTAAAGTTTTCAAAAATAAAAATAAACAGAGCGCAGTGTCCCTGAAGCCGGCACCATGTTAAACATCAAAGTTTAAAAAATAAAATTTAAACTGAGCGCGTTGTCCCTAAAGAGGGTGCTGCACTCAGCATACAAACACAAAAAGAAGGCGCCATTGTCCCCATCAGTGTCAATAAACAAAATAGTGCTCACCCACTTATAATGCGTACCCAGTAACAAGCCGTCAATATGTGCAGTAACAAATGCAGACAAGGGAATACCAAGGAGGGACTAACAAGCCTATTTACGACTCAGAAGCCAGCATTTAGGAAGGACAATGACACAAGCCAATGACAGAGGTCAGAAGACAGAGGTAATGCTCTTTGGGAAAGCTAGCATACTCTGGTCTCCCGACTGGTGGCCTCTGGACTTAGGACCAGTACCCTCCCCAAAACTGACTGTCAAAAATCTGGGTGTGAAACTGGACCAAAATCTAACCCTAAAAGAACACACAAACGTGATTGCAGGAGCTTGTTTCCGCACCATTGGCCTGCTCAGACGAGTTTTCCCTCTCTTACCCGACACCTACAGAAAGACCCTTGTACAGGCCCTGGTAATAAGTCGATTAGACTATTGTAATGGGCTCCTGATACTAGCTAACGAGGATGCCATTAATCGACTACAGGTGGTTCAGAACACGGCGGCCAGACTGATTCTGAACGCTCCCACAAGAACACCTTCTAGACCCCTGCTGAGAGAACTTCACTGGCTCCCAATACGCCAACGTGTCAAATGTAAAATCTGCTGTACTGTCCATAAGTGCCTGTTTGGAAACGGCCCCAATTACTTAACCCAAAAACTACAGCTTTACAAACCGGACCGCGATCTGCGGTCAAGCAATCAACTTCTGTTAAAACCCCCTCTTATCAAAAAGACCAGACAAGGCGGGCGAGCCCTCTCCCTAGTGGGGCCGACCTTGTGGAACAATCTGCCCCTCAGCCTCAGACAGATCACAAATCACCTATCATTTAGAAAAAGGCTAAAAATCAACTTGTTTGTAGAGGAATAACTAACTGTAGTTCCACCATTGTAACCTCAGCTCATCTGCAATGCCCTTGTTTCTCACCATTTTAGCGAGCAAAGCGCGGAGATACCCCAATCGGGGTCGATTCTTGCGCTATACAAGAAATTAAATAAATAAATAAATAAATATGGGCGGAGAGTGGGTGGGGCTTCCAGTGCATACTCTAATACAGCTTGCCTAGCAGAGCGAGCAGTGCATGCGCGCTGCCGCTACGCTCGACCTAAAAATGAATCAACTCAAAGAAACAAAAAAACGCTACATTAAAGACTCTATAGAAAAAATACTGTATTAATGTTATTTACCCATTAACAAATGAAAGTACATAACTCAGAGACACATAAGAGTTGATCTCTTAAAAGCTCATCTTCTGGCGGCTGCCAGTTTGTAAAAACAAATACGGTGCTAACTTCGTACGTGTTAATTATTAAAATTGTTGGTTGGTAAAATTAAAAACGTATTAGGAGATAATTTGCGGGCCTTCAGAGGGTTTAATCCGGCACTGCTGACAGACCCCGACAGACCCCAATCCCTTATTCTCTTTACACCTCCAACAGGTCTTGGCACATGCAAGCACCTAAAAGTGAAACATTCACATCTTTCCAGAGGGCAGCGGGCTGACACTCGCCATGTTTACTGATGAACTTGTTAATCAAATAAAGGGTCTACTTTAGGACAAAAGAGCAGGTTACTGTCCGATTAGCAAATACAGATTGACATGTGGTTAGTCCAGACATGCAGGGATAAAATGGACACAGCAATCACAGGGAACTCTCAGTTTAGTGACTACAGCGCATGGACACTTTTCTTGGTATTTGTGGGGTCAGTCGTTTTCACAAAAGTTCTATTGCCACATGAAGCTGTGGGGCAGGGACTGTGTCCTTCAGCGGCCCTTGAGGTCTGACCACACCAGCCCTTCAGCGGAGGTGTCCAGAGGGCTCCTTGGTGGTCTCTGACCCCCCGCCTCTGGTCTGACCACACCAGCTCTCCTGCAGAGGTGTCCAGAGGGACAGACTCCTTAGCAGTCTCTTACCCCCCCAACCCTGCCTCAGGTCTGACAACACCAGCCCTCTCTGCCTCTAGTCTGACCACACCAACCCTTTTGCAGAACTGTGTAGAGGGACACAGGCTCCTTAGCAGTCACGGACCCCCCACCCGTCTCTGGTCTGACCACAGCAGCCCTTCTGCAGAGGGTTCCAAAGGGACACAGACTCATTGTGGGTCTGTGACCTCCCCACAACGCCACCTGACTCTGGTCTGACCACACCAGCCCTCCTGCAGAGGTGTCCAGAGAGACTCAGACTTGTTCAATGTCTGTAACCCCCCACCCTGCCTCAATTCTGACCACACCAGCCCTCCTGTAGAGATGTCCAGCCTCATTGGTGATTTCTGACCCAACCTCAACCTCCCCACCTTAAATCTGACCACACCAGATCTACCCGCCTCTGGTTTTACCACACCTGCAGAGGTTTCCAGTGGGACACAGACTCCCTAGAGGTCACGGACCCCCCACCCGCCTGGTCTTCTCTAGAGGTGTCCAGAGACCAAAGACTCCTTAGATGTCTGTGACCCCTCCCCACCCCCATTTGATCTGACCACACCAGCCCTTCTGCAGAGGTGTCCAGAGGGACAAAGGCTCCTTGGTGGTCTCTGCCCCCCCCCCCACCCTGGCACTGATCTGACCACACCAGCCCTTCTGCGAGGTGTCCAAAGGGACACAGACGCCTTGGTGTACTCTGTCCACCTACCCCCGCCTCGGGTGCGACCAGACCAGCCCTTCCATAGAGGTGTCCAGGTTACACAGACTTCTTGGCAGTCTCTGGCCCTGCCACCTCCACCCTGCCTCTGGTCTGATCACATAGCCCTTCTTGAGAGGTCTACACACACAGAGGTGTCCAGAGGAACACAGGGTCTGTGACCACCCCAACCCACGCCTCTGGTCTGACCACACCAGCCCTTCTGTATAGGTGTCCAGAGGAACACAGACACCTAGCGGTCTCTGACCCCCCACCTCGGGTGAGACCAGGCCAGCTCTCCTGCAGAGGTGTCCAGAGAACACAGGGTCTTAGAGGCTATCTCTCTAGTTCTTTCGCCAGTCTCTGAATGGTACTAAGGACGGTCTCGATGGACTGGAGGAGGGGATCTCGAACTGTCGACAAAAGCTAGTGACTCCTACGCTCCTCTCCGGAGAACCAGCCCAAGCTAGACTTCATGACGCCTCAAAATCGTTTCCATAGATTTTGAAGTCAGACAAACTGGAATCGCTCCGCGTGGAATGCAAGTAGCAGAAAGACTGATCCACTGATAAAAAAGCCGTCTATCTGTCATGTCTCAAACAATATAAAAAGCTTAATACACAAGCTAATTCTACTTACATTTCAGA
Organism: Lissotriton vulgaris; assembly: GCF_964263255.1. NCBI lineage: Eukaryota > Metazoa > Chordata > Amphibia > Caudata > Salamandridae > Lissotriton > Lissotriton vulgaris. Next base: position 1,121,829,100 of record NC_141698.1, read on the forward strand.
CATAATTATCCACTTAACAAATCAGTTGAAGGAGATCTTCAAAATTGTAAACAAATTGTCCAACCCGGACAGAGTTACCCTAACAATTACTCCCATGCAGAATCTATGTGAGGCTTTAACCCCTTCGCTGCTGATGACGAGCTCAGCTCGTCATCAGCCACGGTGGTCGTGTACGGATGACGAGCTGAGCTCGTCATGTAACGCGGCTTTTTTAAATTTGCCGCGCACAAAGGGAAAAGCCGCCACAGCGATGCGGTTAAATGCCTTTTTTATCAATAAGATCATTAACATTCAACCCAGCATCCCTCCCATTCCTCCTGCGACAACCGACTCTACTTCAGTCTGCAGAATGATCACTAGGTCTGTCCGGCCTGCGGTCAGTAACGGACGTCTCATGGGCATCCTGATTAAGGTGACATCAGGCTCTCCTAACGATCCTTGCCCCCTGAGGTTCTAAATACAGTTTTTCCTGCTTCCCTGGCCCAACCCTTGCCTTTCTCACCAACTCTTTGAGTCATGGCGTGGTGGCGTGGTGCCCAGGTGACTGTGATCCAAAGAAAGTTGGTGATGATCTGTTCTGGAAAACCACCGCCTGATAACTTTACTCCGCTACTTAGCTAAGGTACCCGAGGCTCATGAAGCCAATTGCATCTGCTCCTTTGAGGCCACAATAATCTTCCTTGACCCTTACCAAGTGGGCTTTCGACATGCTCATTCCACAGAGACTGTCATTCGTTCAGTGGTGGACGATCTCCGTAAAGCGGCTGATAAGAACATCACTCAGGCGCTGGTGCTCCTCAATCTCTCAGCGGCTTTTGATACGGGCGACCATGATATCGTTGTTGACCAGGTCGAAGACGCTGGATTTCGGGGCACTGCACGAGACTGAGTCAAGTCCTTTTTGACTGATCGCTCGCAAGCAGTCAGGCTCTCCACTTTCTGTTCTTCTAAGGTCAATCTATCCTGTGGTGTTCCCTAGGGTTCCCCTTTGTCCTCTCTTCTTTTCAATTTATACATTTGTCCGCTGTCGCATTTCCTGAATCAAGGGAAGGTGAAGGTTTATAACTATGCGGACGACTTACAATTGATTTTTACCATTGACAGTACCCCTGAATGTGTTATTACTATTCAATACACAATGTTGTCTATTTGTGAATGGATGAATGACAATCAACTCAAAATCAACTCCGATAAGACGAGATTGTCATCATCAAATTTGTTTGATTTATGGAGGCCCTCACTCTGGTCAGCAACCAGGGGCTTTCCCCCTTCGGCCAAGAATTCCGTGAAGAGCCTCAGAGTCCTGATCGATGATAACTTAACAGTGAAACCTCATCTTGGGGCTTTGATTTCCTAATTTTTTTTTCAACTTAGGAAAATGCGAAAGATCAGTACATTTCTTTCCTTCGAGGGCTCTCACGTAAGTAGTCATTGCACTCGTACTTTCGAAGCTAGAATATTGCAGAGGCCGCCCCAAAAGGGGCTTCGAGGACCGGCGCCATAACAGCCACCGAGCCACAGGAAGGATCCCGTTCTTGGTGCCCCAATGTGCCCAGAAGCAGATGGGGGTAGCCCTTCGCATCCTAGGTGCGCCTGAGAGGCGCCAGACCCCCACAACCAATGGGGGGCCAGGCGAGTTACAAACCCCCCAATGGGGGGGACCGCCATCAGAGCCGGAAAAACTGTGGGGGGGTTATAAGTCGCCGCTTCCCCTTTACGATTCAGAAAAGGGGGTGGTGATGGACAGAATTTCTGAATTAAGCAGAATACTCCTACCCAGTCAACAGATCAGGGCTTGATCCATCACAGTTTTTTAGCTCACTGCACCATCCCAGCTCAGAACCCGGCTACATGCAAATTAGTCTGTCCCTGTCCCAGTGCATCATGGGAACAGGGCAAACCAAACTACCAAGCCAATTCTTTCACTGGGAAGGAAACAAGCTTCCGGGGACCGGTTTCTGGCATTACAGCCGTCATCGGCCCGGCTTGCTTGAATCCTGATGGTGCAATGAGCAAGGGACTCACATCTGAGTATACCCTTCCACGCTTATGGTGGACAAAACGATTCAGAAAAGGGGGTGGTGATGGACAGAGTTTCTGAATTAAGCAGAATATTCCTACCCAGTCAACAGATCAGGGCTTGATCCATCACCGTTTTTTAGCTCACTGCACCATCCCAGCTCAGAACCCGGCTACATGCAAATTAGTCTGTCCCTGTCCCAGTGCATCATGGGAACAGGGCAAACAAAACTACCAAGCCAATTCTTTCACTGGGAAGGAAACAAGCTTCCGGGGACCGGTTTCTGGCATTGCAGCCGTCATCGGCCCAGCTTGCTTGAATCCTGATGGTGCAATGAGCAAGGGACTCACATCTGAGTATACCCTTCCACGCTTATGGTGGACAAAACGATTCAGAAAAGGGGGTGCTGATGGACAGAGTTTCTGAATTAAGCAGAATACTCCTACCCAGTCAACAGATCAGGGCTTGATCCATCACCGTTTTTTAGCTCACTGCACCATCCCAGCTAAAAAACGGTGATGGATCAAGCCCTGATCTGTTGACTGGGTAGGAGTGTTCTGCTTAATTCAGATACTCTGTCCTTCACCACCCCCTTTTCTGAATCGTTTTGTCCACCATAAGCGTGGAAGGGTATGCTCAGACATGAGTCCCTTGCTCACTGCACCATCAGGATTCAAGCAAGCCGGGCCGAAGACGGCTGTAATGCCAGAAACCGGTCCCCGGAAGCTTGTTTCCTTTCCAGTTAAAGAATTGGCTTGGTAGTTTGGTCTGCCCTGTTCTCATGATGCACTGGGCCAGGGACAGACTAATTTGCATGTAGCCAGGTTCTGAGCTGGGATAGTGCAGTGAGCTAAAAAACCATGATGGATCAAGCCCTGATCTGTTGACTGGGTAGGAGTGTTCTGCTTAATTCAGATACTCTGTCCATCACCACCCCCTTTTCTGAATCGTTTTGTCCACCATAAACGTGGAAGGGTATGCTCAGACATGAGTCCCTTGCTCACTGCACCATCAGGATTCAAGCAAGCCGGGCCGAAGACGGCTGTAATGCCAGAAACCGGTCCCCGGAAGCTTGTTTCCTTTCCAGTTAAAGAATTGGCTTGGTAGTTTGGTCTGCCCTGTTCCCATGATGCACTGGGCCAGGGACAGACTAATTTGCATGTAGCCAGGTTCTGAGCTGGGATGGTGCAGTGAGCTAAAAAACGGTGATGGATCAAGCCCTGATCTGTTGACTGGGTAGGAGTGTTCTGCTTAATTCAGATACTCTGTCCATCACCACCCCCTTTTCTGAATCGTTTTGTCCACCATAAGCGTGGAAGGGTATGCTCAGACATGAGTCCCTTGCTCACTGCACCATCAGGATTCAAGCAAGCCGGGCCGAAGACGGCTGTAATGCCAGAAACCGGTCCCCGGAAGCTTGTTTCCTTTCCAGTTAAAGAATTGGCTTGGTAGTTTGGTCTGCCCTGTTCCCATGATGCACTGGGCCAGGGACGGACTAATTTGCATGTAGCCAGGTTCTGAGCTGGGATGGTGCAGTGAGCTAAAAAATGGTGATGGATCAAGCCCTGATCTGTTGACTGGGTAGGAGTGTTCTGCTTAATTCAGATACTCTGTCCATCACCACCACCCCCTTTTCTGAATCGCTTCCCCTTTACAGCTCGTTATCATCGTGGAGCAGGGGAGCGGCACAGCAAGAAGTTTATGATTTATGACAAACAAGATGTGACAGTTCGCAATGGAGATTTATGGCTAGGGGTCATCAAATTATGACCAGAGTGTATGCATGTAATTGTAATAAAAACTGCGGCCAACAATGACCACTATAACCACAACGCATGTTGCCTATTAAATATGAGAAATACAGGTGATAGAAGATTGCATGCTATCCTGGAGTGGGGGTTATGCCAATTCTCTGTACCTGTGTCTCCCTAAGTGCTTGAATCACAGACTTTCAACGGTACAAAATAAAGCTGCTGTTTCATCAACCCCATAACTGCCACAGTACCCCTTACTCAGGAACTGGCACTGGCTGCCTGTAGGCCAGCCTCCCATCTTCAAGGCAGGGGTCTCATTTTTAAACCCCTTGAGACGGGCAGCCCAGCTTGGGTCTCTCCCCGCATTCAAAGACCCATTCCCAGTTGTAATCTGAGGTCATCATATGCCAGTCTTCTCACCGTCCCGATCTTTAAAAGGAAGACCCTTGGGGCTCCAGGTTTGCTGTAATGGCTCCCGCGTCTGGAATGCTCTCTCCTCGGAAGTCGGGTCCACTTCCTGCTGCACTGCTTTTAGGAGGTCCTTAAAGATGCGGCTCTTCAGGATGGCACGAGTTACAGCCTGTAGCATGTGCTGTCTCAGTTACCTCAGCGCTGTGAAACTAGTCAACGTGCCCTTTAGAAATTGTTTTAACATAACATCTGACCAGGCGCGCAACGCCCATTCGGCTCAACGGGCTTCACCCCTCCCGACCCGCCCGTCCCGTCGTATGTGTGTCAGTCGGTGCTGAGACAGCTTCCCGGGCACACACACATCCGCACCAGAGTACTTCACAGGTCTTTAACTCGTTAACGTGGTGTAAAATCTGCCGCAGTGCAGGCGTTCCTGTGCGCGGGCGGGGCCGCGTCGGCCAATGGACGTGCGCAGCACTATGGCGGTAGTGCTCGTGACGGCTGTTGGCCGACGCATGTAGCAAACGGGTTAAAAGACCATTCACTTGTTAATGAGGCTTTGTTGTGTTTCCACCTCTTCTTAGCGCCCCTGCAGCTCCACTCTGCCGATTGCTGGAAGAATCAGCCGGACTCAAAATGTAATACACGTTGTGACAGAAAAAAGCTGAACAAGGATAGTTTTCTTTACATTCTGCATCGGGAGAGAATGAATGTATTGGGCGGTGAGTCGGTGCACTTTAGATATTAAGTAGCCCCGCCCCTCGTACATTGAAAGGGGAGCCCAGCGCATGCGGATTCTATCATCAAGAGGCGAGAAAGAGAAATGCTCCTCTGAGAGCAGTAATATTGAAACTTTGTAGGTCATAAACTTACAGACCGAATATAAAATGCTGCCAGGGGGCGAGGGGTTGAGCTCCCCCTCCCCGCCCAGACTCCTTCAGTTCTGGAACATATTTATTTATTTTTTATTTAATGCATTTTTATATAGCGCGGACTTTACCCAAAGGCGTCAGAGCGCTTCACAACTTCATTGATTGGAGCGCAGTGAAACCCTGAGTTTGCCGGATGGACTCGGATCTGAGCTGGCCTCCCTGTGACCTCAGGGTGAGTCCCTCTGTTTGGGGGTGCTGTTACTATAGTGATGCTCCTGTTGGGGTTCCTCTTCCGGTGTGTGAGGCCCCAGGATGCCCTGCAGATGCCCGGGTGCCAGCGGCGGCCTGCCCGGACACGCCGGGTTATTCTTAATAAACCCCGCAGCCGGGTGTTTCCTCCCCAGCCCTCCCTTCCATCGTGAAATTCAA